>NC_080754.1:39602940-40909815 GCF_020826845.1 Diceros bicornis minor
GCATGCCAGGCACTGTGACAGCTGTGTCTTACCTACCCATTTTATGTAATCCTCTCAACTATCCTACAACACAGGTATTGAATAGGAGTATGCAGAAAAAAGAAATGGAGCCAAGCGAATAAAGAGATGGCAATGGGACCTTGTATCTCCTGGCCATATTTTAGAACATAGTAAATTTGAGGAAAATTTCATCATTAACCGGAAGAACTGGACACTGACAATCAATTGATCATCTATTAAAAAAACACCTAAAATAATGAATTAGAGACCATTTTCAAATAAAGCAATAAAAATGATTGTACTTAAAATAAGCAGGGTTGCAGGTTTTCCAATGCTTATGGCTTACAACAAGCCATACAAGAATCACATCGTTTTCAGCATGGACATCAGGTCTCTTTCTACCTTCAGAATTCTTTGGGTGTACAGGGTACTTTCCACATTGGCAAGCCCTGCATCTCAGACAAATAATTAAGCCCCTGGAATGCTTGTTTAGGAGGCTGCTATCTCAGGCTAGCTGTCAATTCGAGTTCATCCCAGGACAGAGTTCCTCATTACAGATGAGGCTTGGGCATCTGTCCTGGGTAAGCCTGCCGCCTCCTTACCTTCTCCAGTAGGCTCTCAGAAAGGGGAGCTTAGCCCTATCTAGACAGAGCTTCAGTAGCTGGGTTATCATTTTCTAAGGCCATTGGCAATAGCTGTCCCCTACATTCTCTGGAATGTCCTGGGGAGTCTCTAAGATTCCCATTTTAGCTCCAGGTATATGTCTCTTCTAAACCAAGCTGTGGGCTTTCATGGTGACTCAGAACTAGCAGATGGTTCAGAAACTCTTAGCTGATTCAGGGGTCATTGTGGGAGGGTCGGAGACTTCCTCCACAGTCGCTACTTTCTCTGAGCATCTTTGGAACCCATCTTGGGTTCACATATCGCTAGGATTCTTGGGCACTCAGCCAGGACATCTAAAAACAGAGGCTCTGAATTTGAGCTTTAACTGCCTGCTTGGGCAAGTCTGGGGCCAGTTAGGGCTCCTGTGAGCCTGGGGTTGCCTAGAGCAATTTCTCTACTACTGACATTTTGGGCTGGATAGTTCTTTGTTTGGAGGGTTGTCCTGTGCATTGCAGGATTTTAGCGTCATCTCTGGCCCACCAGAGGCCAGCAGCATTCTCCCACCCCAGTTGTAACCATTAATAATGTTTGCAGACATTGCCAAAGGTCCACTTGGGGGCAAAATTGCCCATAGTTGAGAACTACTGGCAACTTGGGTTCCTAGCGATTTACCACTTTTTTGTATCTTGAACAATTATAGGGTGGTCACTATGCCCTCACGTCTCATTCCTTGTTCTTACTGGCAGGGCAATTTCTAGCCTATCTTCATGAAACTCCCAGGATGTACAGTGAGCAGCCACTTGAGCATCCTTTTTGGGCTTCTGAGTATTGGTATCTGGTATCCTCATGGCTGTACTCTGGGGAATCAGGAATAGGCAGGTTGGGCAGTAGATTCCCTAAGGCTTCAGGATACCAAGGCCGGAGGCACAGACACTGGGTTTAGGAGCCCAGGGTGAGCTACAGTGTCTGAGACCCAGAGGCAGGGGTCTAGTACCCAGGCCAGCCTTCAGGATCTGTGTGAGTAGGCTTGAGAGCTTGCTCTCCTCTGAGATGAGGGTAAGTGTCACTTTCTATCAGTTTCTTAAGCCCTGTGGAGGCACCAGATGGGTATTGTTCTGGCCTGGGACACACAACTGGTTCTGGCTGAGGGCTACCTAGGGTGGCTGAGCAGTCGGAATTAGGCAGTGTCAGAGAAGTCAGAGGCTGGGCACGGGAGCACTGGGGCCTTCAGGGGCTAAGGAGAGGCAGTGGTGGTGACACTCCACCTTAGTGGAGGACTTTGAGTCAGTGGTAAGGGCATGGCTGGGCTGGGTTTCTGAGCCCTTCATGTTTGGGGGGCAGCCTTGGGTCTGTTGGAGGACACCATCAGCTTAGGTATGGGTGTTTCTAGAAATCTTTGCTTTCCAGAAAGAACAAAGAGGAAATCTTTGTTTCCTCAACTTTAGTTGTAGCTTAGCAATAGGCATCTCTACCCAGAAAAGCATTTCCTTCACCCTCTAGCTGCCCATTGTTTTGGAGGATGGTCTTGTGCAGCATAAGCCAGCCTTCCCAGAGGCTTAGAAAGCCCAGGTGAAAAATCTCTCTGGAAACTCTATGGTACCATCACAGCACTCTGGCTTCACACCTGGTCACCTCCTTAGTGGTTTCACTCAAGTCTGGATTTCTGTAAATTATCCTCCATTGTGCAGCCTGTGTAGCTTCTTTGAAATGCAGATCTGACCATATCCTTCTTATACTTGAAATCTTTCCATGGCTCTCATTGTCTATAGCAGTTGCGCTAAGATTGCTGGATCTGAACATTTGTATTTCCAACAAGTTTCCCAGGTGCTGCTGCTGCTCATCCTGGGACGACACTTAGAGAACCATGGCCTATAAGATGAAATCTAGCTCTTGAGCAGGATGTAAAAGGCACTTCCTGACTTGACTCCTACCTATCTCTGCATCATTTTGCCTTGGATTCCATGTTTTAAGAGACTTGTTCTTAGCTTTAACATGCATTGGAATTACCTTATGTGCCTTACCCTCACCCCTTTGGCCCTAAATCAGAATCTTAGCCACAAATCACAATTGCAGGCAGTAGTGCTCAGGAATTTACATCTTAAACTAGATCCACAGCTGGTTCTAATGCAGGTGGGGCTTGAACAACACATGGAAAAACATTACATATTATATAGTACCCCAACACTCAACATATGAGTTTACTTCTCCATAGTCCCTCAACCTAAAATACACCTTCTACCATTGATCTCTTGTGCCATTAATAAATTCTTAAAGATTCAGCTCAACTCAAGCACCCAGTCTTCTGTGAAGCCTTCCTCTCTGTCTTTCTGTCTCTCCCTCTCTCACACACACACACACACACACACACACACGCACAAACACACACACACACACAAACTCTGTTTTGACCCTTAAATTGGAAACAGTCTCTTTATATGTGCATCTCCCCTCCTGCTCTGTAACCCCTTGGAGAGCAGGAAGCACATCTTGTTCTTTTTTGGCCCCACAGGGTGTGGCATATAGCAGTAGGTAGTCAATAAATGTTAAATACCTGGCCTGTCAGTTCTCTGTGGATGGGGAGAGAGACATAGGCACCTCGGGCAGATGTAAGAAAGGTGTTTCGGAACTCATGGGAGTCCTGAGGCCATCACAGAGAAGTTACCTGCTGTTCCCATGGTGTGGGCCTCCACCCTGGGTGCTGTTTGGTGGCGGTGGGAGTTGGTGGAAGCACAGCAGTCTGCAGCAGGTGGGATCCAGAGAGCTGGAGACAGGGCCCACTCTTTTATTTCTGACTGCCCCCTTTAAGTTTCCAGTAAAGGCCAGGCTCGGAATGGCCTAACCAGAGAGACCATTTATTGAGTTTGTGCCATGCACCCTATACTGTGTTAGGCAATTACTTACAGTATTCATATCCTTACAACTGTTTTGAGAGGTCAGGGCTATTATTCCTATTTTACAGGTTAGAAAACTGAGGTTCAGAGAGGTCAAAAAGTCTTGCTCAGTGTCAACCCAGGTGGAAATTGGTAGAATCTAGATTCAAACCCAGGTCAGTCTGGTTCTGTTGTTTTTTCCTTACTCTTTTCATTACTCCATAGCTGGGAAGTCTTGTGGACTGGATCATTAGGCTCCTAGGTTTCCACCAGTGAAATCCCTGGGCCTAGACAATGCAAAGGTGAATAGTGGGGACAGGAGCTATAGTTTTCAAGTCACAGACACAACAGCTTTCTCCTTCGCTTATTCCAAGAGGATCATACTGCATGGTCGTCTGGTGACCCTGTTCACTTGGGACCCTGGGGGATCAGGTTTGAGAATACAGCTGTAACCTAGCAAGGACAGAATTAGAAGGTGGAAGGAAGAGGGCCCAGCGCGGTGGCACAAGCAGTTAAGTGCGCGCACTCTGCTGCGACGGCCCGGGGTTCGCTGGTTCGGATCCTGGGCGCACACTGACACACTGCTTGTCAAGCCATGCTGTGGCGGCGTCCCATATAAAGTGGAGGAAGATGGGCATGGATGTTAGCGCAGAGCCAGTCTTCCTCAGCAAAAAAAAGAGGAGGATTGGCACATGTTAGCTCAGGGCCGATCTTCCTCACACACAAAAAAGAGAAGAAGGTGGAAGGAAGAAAAAAGAGCCATATTTTTGCAGGCCTGATGGATGGCAATCACACGCAGAGGCCAGGGCTAGGCAGTATGGGAGGCAGCCGAAATATCCAAACTGCAGGGTGCTTTACTAGCTGAGGTCAGGCTGGCTACGGTGCCTGGAGGAGGAGAGAGAAAAGGTCCTGGGACTCCTGAAAAGCACCCGGAAAGAGTCCCATGGACAAACATTCACCTGTGGCTGCCATTTTGACAGGCCCACACTCTGATCCCAGGCTTTCTTGAAGTATGACGACCCCATACTTATCACTTCACTTTTCTCCACTTCATTTTTCTCATTGAAAGAAGGAAGGAGTTGAATTTGAAAGTCTGTAATTCTTTTCGTCTGTTGCCTCCCACCCAGAAGTGGATTTTGCAGTCTAGGTGTCAGTATGCATGATAAAGAGATGTTCTCTAATGTGTCACATTTGGCTCTTTAGTTTCTGTCAACTTATAGAAGATTGTTTTTAATTCATATTTTAAAAATAATTTACTCTGTGTTATTAGCTCCATTTCACGAATGAAGAAATTTAAATTTGTAAGGTTAAGCCCCTTGTATAAGATTACTCAGCTCGCAAGTAATGGAGTCAGATTAGAACCCAGGGCTGCCAGATTCCAAAGTCTCTATACTATAGTATTTTTTTTCCTATTATATAGAAGAGCCAGTGCCAATGAATGACCCAATAAGAGAGGTTCTCAGAGGGAGGATTAGAAATTGGAGAGAAGGAAAACGATAGGCTTGAAATGAAGTCTGTGACTTCACAACCTAGAGTGGGTCTGAATGAAGAAGAGAGGGAGGCAAAGATGGTAATGAGATCATAAATTGTAATGTCAGGTTAATATGGAACCAAAAGGAAATATGGAAAAATATTTCTTCTATTGGTTTAGAGAAAAAGAAAGTCAACAAAAATGTGTGCAAGGACCACGGGTTAGCCCTGCACGAATGGACAAGGTGAGGAGCTGTTGATCAGGAACAGGCCATCAAATGCAAGATGGCCCAGGCAGGACCAGCGCTTGTCAGCAGGTTTTTCTAAAGAGGTCATAAACTACCTCTCAAAACCTTTCAGAGGTTTGCCACATAACATGAGGAAAGTCATTAGCACAAAGTGTGCTTGTTATATGATTTTGTTATAAATGGAGTAGAAAGGCAGCAACCATACCTGTTAACTTTCTGGGAGAACTCTAGTTTCAAGGTTTCTGTATGATTATCAGTTATATGTTAAGATCACATGTTCAGATTTTGCTTCTGGAGAAAATAAAATCACCATAATTATATCATTATATCATAATTATGTCTCCTCTTACTGAATGGAGATATAGCATCTTAATCCATGTGTCAAAAAAGATAAGTTGCATATTTTCTATTCAAATAAAACTTAAGGCTATATGTTGGGAAAAAATGTGAAGAAAATAAGCAGAGAAATATGTATCATGAAGATGGGTGGAAAAAAACAAAAGGATGCAAAATGATCTTAAATAATTTCAGAACTCCTGAAAACCTGGGTAAATGAGCTGCTCAGCAAAGTCAAGGATGCGTTTCCAAGTGAGATGACTGTCTTGGGATAGGGCACAGGAGTGGCAGATACAAAAGTATTTAGCAATAAATATCAGCAGCAAAAACCTAAATCCTTAGAGAATACAGAGGAAAGACGGATTGCCCAGGTTAGATTTGGGGAAGTATAACTTCAGAAAGAAGTCGAGAAAGTGCAAGTCGTGAACTTGGGTGTTATGACTTATGATGGGGGTGGGGAGGGAGGGGATGAGGAGGGAGGGGGTGAGGAGCTGGGAAGACTGAGGGAGGGAATAAAAGGAAATGTAAAAGAAAGTTGGTGTCAGGGACCCTAATCAGAGACTTGATCTTTCTCTTTATTTCTCCGAAGTGTTAGCTGATAAAGACATGAGGTGGCACTGAAGTCTCAACGTGGGACCCTTGGAGAACCTGTCTGGTTCTCATCCTTGGGTTGGAGGGCAGTGCGGCAGAGGGTAACAGTCCAGTGTGTAGAGCCAGCCTGCCCAGGTTCAAATCACAGCTCTGTCACTTACCTCGCTGTGGAACACTGGGGGACAGCTCACCAGCTGTCCCTTTACCTCTCTGTGCTTCATTTTCTCATTTATTTAATCTCATTTTTTTTGTCAATAAAATGATAATAATACAAAACCACAGTTCTAAAACCTAAAGAGCTTTGAAAACCAAACGATTTTTCACAAATTATTTGGTGGCAAAACCTTACCTGAATGGATGCGAAACTATTCATAGTGTCATTTTTGCTACCTGGTGAGAATGTTCATGGATTTCACCGCAGAAATATTAATGTATTTGATTATAGGGTGCTGCCCCATACCCCACTTGGGGTGTTAGTAATATACAATTCATGCACAATTGTTACCTTTTTAATATCTGAAAAATTCCAAATTCCAAAAGACATTTGGCCCCAAGGGTTTGTGGATCTATAGTTCCTACTTCATAGGGTTACCATAAGGATTAAATGTGCTTATTCATCTAAAGCACCTAGAGGCATGTCTGCCACAGATTAATAACTTAATAAATTTTGGTTGTTGTTATTACTATACTGTGTCCTTTCTAAAGGCCCACTTTGTAGAAAGCTGTGAGTTGAGGAACTGCCAAAAACAGATACCCTAATTAATTTAGGTGAATGTCAGGGCTCCTGATTTGAACACAGATTGTGTATCCACTAGGCTTTGGACACATCTGGAGGACTGGCGATGGTGAGGGGAGTGCTTGACAGGGTTCTAGAAACTGAGGAGCCGAAGACCTTCCTGGAAAAAAAAAATGCAGAGGAAAAAAAAAGGAGAATTAAGGGATGCAAGTTTAGCTGAAAGACTACAGGTCTGAGTGAAAGGAGCCATTCAGAGTTTAGCAGAGTATTTCTGCCTCAATACTCCCAGATTCCCATGGACTCTGGCCTGAGTCCCAGCAGAAGGAGACTGCAAGGAAAGAGCAAGTAACAACTGGTCCTGGTGACTCAGCATCCAGCTCGGAACTTCTGCCACCACAGGATTCAGTGGTGGGGCTTTGAGAGAGCAGATGCCCCTGGAGCAAACACTAGGGTAGGATCTTGGGCCTGCACAGCAGCAGCAGCACTTCTAGTGGACACTGGCAGTCTTGTCATCCTCCGAGCATCTACAGTGACCAGAAGGAGCCAGAAGAGTTTGAGAAAAGCAGTAGAGAGGAGGAACCGGGGAAATATTGTTTAGTGAACAATATTCTGACTCCCTTTTTATTCCTAGCCTATTTTGACCTGGGGAATTTAGACTTGGGATAGGAAATAGTAGAATAAATGGAAAAAAGGAAAAGAAATAGTTGCTAAAAATAAAAGATTATGTGTGAATTGTAATCGCTCTCAAATCCGTGCTTTTCTGATCCTGGAGTGTCCAGCAAATCATGCCACAACTCTCATGTACAGCAATACACCGGGGCCTCTCCTTCGCCCAGGCAGCTAGTGGGAGAGATGGGCCAATAGACACAGACTTTCAAAATAATAAGGCAAGTGCTAAGAAGGGGAATTTTCCAGCTCATACGGGGGATTTGTGTTATTCCCAAGTGAAGCAGATGCCATTTTCAAATGTGCTTTCCTTGGCCTAATGTTCTTTACTTAGTATGATTAAGAGCAGATCAACTCTAATTGCAACACGGACTCCATTAACGGTAATTCGAGATTATGTTAACACTCTAAGTGTTTAATGATGAATGAGTCATATGTCAGGGTGTGACAAAAGGCTTCACTCTTTAAGCAAGAGATGGCTGGGTCTGGCACATTATTAATTTCTGAAGCTTAAATCCAGAATAACTAGATTTAGGAGGTTAATCTGTATTTTATTATAATTCTTTGTAGTAGATTTCGGCCTCTTCTCTCCCCTGTCCCCACTTTCACATGTTGTCTGATAGACTTAAAAAAATAAGAAAATCCTTCTTTCTTTGGTGATGAGAAGTTTCTGCAAGAAGATTCTCAATCCCAAGATTTTCGATACTATAAATATAATGCAGGGAAGAGCCAATGCTTTCTGCAAAGGGGTTTATTGAAGGGGATTCAATCAAGAAAGTATTCCAGGAACCTGAATCCTGAGGAGCCAGGCAGGCAGGATTTGTGGGAGGGCTGAGAGGAGCTGATGGTGTGAAGGAGCAGGACCTAACTCTGGAAGGGCAGAGGAAACCATCCTGGTCTGGTGGGAAACTGCACAGAAGGACCGTGTTGAAAACAAGGTGGCTGTCGGGGCTGTGAGGCTGAGATTTGAGCAGGCCTGAGAGCCTGGCTAGTTTCCGGAGGCAAGAGAAGCTCCAGACTGGGGTTTGCAGGCGCGCATCTGCCTAGGTGTCCCAGAGGATGATGACCATGACGACAGAGGCGGCCATGAGGAGCAGGTAGAGGCAGAAGAGCAAGGTGTCCTCGTGTGGCTGAACCGCACCCACAAGTGCTGCTTCTGAGCCTCATCTTCTTGCTGGGCCCTTGTTGACCCAGGGCTCCCATTTAGCACTGCCTTCCTGGGACCTGGCACCTTCCCCACCCACTCCACCGGCTCCTTCACACCTACAGAGAAACAGAGACTCAGACATGGGCCGTGAAGGTCACCCGGGGAGGAGGGGACAGGGCAGGAGGCAGGGGCAGAGAAGTGGAGGTGTTGGAAGAGAAAGTGTGGGCAGTGCTGACTTCCCTTACCAGGCAGGTGGGCAGGGGTGAGGCCCAGGCCCTTTTTTCCCTTCTGGGGTGCAGTGGGGCAGCATCTCCTTGGGCTCGTGCAGTGTAGAAGCAGGGAATGGAGCCATCGAGGCATGGGTGGGGGCTGGGTGGTGGCCAGGTGCAGCAGGTAGGTGATGAAGATGGTCTCCAGCAGGCTGAGCACCATCAGGGACAGACACAGGGCAAAGTAGACACCTGGAGGGAAGGCGGGCCTGCCTGAGGACCAGAGGCACCATCCAGGACTTCTTGTTCCCTCTTTCCCCAGAGGGTCATTCTCCAGGATCAGTTTCCACTCTGACCTGGTCCCACTGGTCCCTCTGCCCACCACACCCCCCACCTTGCTTTTATTCTCCTGATGGAGGAAGGGGCCATACTGATGAGGGGGGTGCCACTGGTGGGGAGTAAGTCATTCATCATGAGCAGGAAGACGTTGTAGCCCAGCAGAAGTGTCATCTTGAATGAGGCACGATTCTCATTTTCTGCTGGCAGGTAGAAGCTGAGGGCATCGATGGCTATCAGAAAGCTACTGGGCACCAGAAGGTTTATAGTGTAGAGTCTGGACCTGCGCCTGATGGCCACCTGGTGGGGGGGGGGGGCAAGTGAGGAGTAGGCTGGGAGGCTCCCAAGCCAGTTTGAGAGCAAGAGTTGAGATTTGTCCCAGACCCAACTCTAGTAAGAAAATGTTACCTTAAGTCCCTTTCACTGTCCTGTCTCTTAATAAAAAAGAAAAAATCAAAGTCATCTTCACCACCACAGTCTGCCCTTCCAGGATTTGATTCTGCCATGCCGCTTACCATTGAAATGTATCTCATTCCTTCTTGACCCAAAGTGTCAACTTTCTCTACTTAAATTTTTATGCCTACCAGTGTGCTCTTAGCAGGACTGTGGGACCAGATTCTTAGGTATCTTGAGCATTTTATTTTTGTATTTCTGCTTGCTTTCCTCAGTAAGGTCTAATCTCTAGTGACTTTGCTGGTGGACATTCAAGACCAGTGGGAGGGAAAATAAGACAGTGGCAGGTATTTTGAGATCACCAGGATTGGGAATCATAATATCCCCAAGACAATGTTTCATAACTTTTACACTATAAACATAAAAATTCCTTTCCTGCAAAACGTTCTGATAGCCCTGGGGATGGGAAGCTCATTCTGACGGTGAATCACTGCCATAGGAGCTTCTTTTCTTCCTCAGGGAGGATTTAATCTATCAATTTTTACTGAGTGCCAGGTACTGTTCTAGGTACTGGAGATTTATGGGTGAAAAAAAATGATAAAAATTCCTTCCTTCATGGAACTTACTTTCTAGTGGAAGATCTTACATTCTAGCGGGGACATAAACTATGCATCTTAGGAGACGATCACAACCATGGCCCCTAAGCTCACGTAGAAAATGATTTGGTTGTACTTCTTGGTGCCCACGGTCATCTTCGTTGTTGTCTGGTGAATATCCAGAAGAACCCACTCCCCTTTGCTCCGAATGAGGTCCTGTGATGTGTTCAAAATCTCCTGCACTTCCTTCTCCATGCCCAGGACCATGCTCTCTGCTGCAAAAGAGATCCAGATAACACAGCCTCTCCAAATGGTTCCAACCCCTTGCCCAGACTATTGGATTCCTTGCCACTAAGCTCCCACATCCCTTTCTGTGGGAGTGTTTTCTGTCCTCTTCTCTCTCAAAACTCTTTCTCTGCTTCTCAACAGGCTACTATAATGAACCTCACTCACCAGGGTAGATGAAAGAGCTGAAGGTGAGTGTGCAGTTCTGTTTGTCAAAGGGGAAATAGAAGATGTCCAGGTTACAGACGCTGACCACTTGCATTGGCTTATTGTATTCGATTTGACCTTCACTGTTGACATAAGCCATAAGACCTTCAGGTGTCTGATCCACATCCATGCTGTGTGTGAGAAGGACAAGGAGGTGGGTGCTGTACGTTTCCCATCAGACTTGGCCTTCTTTGTCCCTCAGGTCACCCCATTCCTGTGTTCAAGCTCCACTCATCTGACTTCTCCCTTCCACCTATCTCTATGTTCTGGGGGTTTTGTAAGCTCCTCAGTTCAGACATTGCTCCTTTGTAAGCTGAGTCATTGTGTGGCCCCTATTGGTTACATTGTCCCCTTCCCTGGAGATGTGATTTCCGTCATGCTTTTTTTCAGCCTTGATACTTACAACTCTTTGATGAAGATATCTGGAAGCCATAGGTTCTCAGTTGCTATGCTGAGCTTCCTGATGCCCCCACATTCCTCTGGGTTCCACCTGATGAATGGATGGTACCAGATCTAGAGGAAACCATGTTGTAGGACAAACGGGGTGGGAGCTAGTTTTAGTCTTGCTCTGTCCTCTGCACTTTACATCCTTTTTTCCACTCATTTCTTCATTCTTCCACCCCCTCTCTGGTGACAGCTGTCACAATATCACTAACAGAGTCTTGCTTGCTTCCACTTCTCCCTCAGTGCTCTCAGTGGAGCCCTTGACCTCAGCTTTGGATTCCCTGGGATGGAGCCACTTAAGTATTGGCTTCCATGACTTTAGTTTATGCCACGTGCTTCCTGTGCTCCATCTCCACCCTCTTAGACTGGCAGAATAATTAGGATGTTTTGTGTTTTCATTGTTGATCTGGATCTATTTGAACTTGTCTAACTCGTGGGTATTCTGGCTTTATCCATTATAATTTGCAAAGTTGGACTAGAAGTGGAAAAAGGGAGGTACCACAGTAAAGGGGAAACTGAGTCTATCATACCATATTTAGCCACAGGAACGATGTCATCACTTGAAGTTGTTCATTCTGGAAAAACAATTTCCATCCAGGATCATTAACTCCATGAAGTCTGGTCCAATGTCACCACCCACCTCTTACTCGTTTCCAAGGCTGTTCTACGTGGCAATTATGATTTTTATTCATAAGCCACTGAAAAGTATAGGTCAAATAATCCAGAGTACGTGGGAAATGCAAGTGAAAAAACTAGTATGAAAGTCCATTGGGATTACGTTTCTAGTAGAGTATTCCAAAAAGAGATGGATTTTACCTGCAGTGATGTCATTGTAGCATTCCCTGTCATGTCTCCCACCCCATAGAATGAGCCCTTAACTTTACAAAATCCAATCAGGGGCCCCACTGCTCACCACTGGACCATTTCAGGGTTAAGCCAGGACTTACTACTTCCAGGATGGCTGACAGAGTGAAGGAGATATTGACATGAGTGGGGCTGCTGTAGTTGACGACTGGACGGAAGGCGTTTCTGTCAAACACTGCTTGGAAGACAGCAGGATCTACCCCATGCAGGTCAAAGCCTGAGCAATTGATGGTGAAAGTGTCTCCTCTTCCCATAGAGAACAGAGACCCTGTGAGAGGAGTACCAGGGCTGGGGCTTGGGGAGTGTTTCTTCAAGGAGAGAAAGCAGGGGGCTTGGGAGAAGCATATGAACTCCCCCTTCCTGCACCAGGGAGTATGGGTTGGGCTGGTACGCGAATGGTGAAGCTGATGAGGTGGGCGGAGTCAGGCTGCATCCTCAATTCCATTGTTTCTGCCTCCATGCAAAACCTGTCCAAATGTGGATGCAAACTCAGCCCTGACCACTACTTTTCAGTGTCCTGCTTTGTTCTTAACAATCTCACCGCTAACCTCTCCGCCTTCAATCACTGTCCTTCCATTGCTCGTCTCTGTCCTTGAGCCATCTGCGTGATGTCAGGGGCAAAGGCTGCAATCACATTCTGCTCCTCACTGTGTTAGTAAGGCATAGCTGATCATAAAGTAATGATGAGGGAAAGAATTGGGTAGGTAGTGTAAGATAGCTGAGAGCTTATAGGAAGGAAGGAACTCAGTTTTTCTATTTAATGAGTATTTACTATATCTCTACTATGTGCTCAGATTGTTCGCATCTAAAACTCAGTAGTCAACACCACTGAAATTATCTTAAAGTGAGTTCATTGATACCCACCTTATATCTATCCCTTGGTAGTCATACTTGTGGAGCAGAAACAGAGAATTATGTAGTAACATATTCTGGTAGAGCCTATTTTTGTCTATCTCTGATGTTGCAGTATCCCTCATTGCTCATTTCAATAATAAACAAGAAAAATACTCTATATTGGGAAAACTAGGCTGAAAAAGTTTCCCTCTTTCATGACAGATCTTCTCATCCATCTCCTTCCCCTTAGCATATTTCCTGTTCCATTTCAGGTGCTTCAAGAGAGCTGAGAAAGAAGAATTTTCTTCTTCTTAACATCGGTTGATATCAGAAGCCATGGGGATAGATTATATGCCTGGAAGAGAAAGACATGGGGACAGAGGAGAGGCCAAGAGAAAGCTGGGGAATGAAGTAGCTGAAGAGAATAGTCAACTATTAGGATCCTACAAAGAAGTATAAAGCTGTCAGTGTAATGGGTTTCCATTTTTACCCAAATGAGCATCTAGTCATTCTCTAGGAGTAACAAAAATTAGCCTGGTTTCTCTGTTTCCTGGAAGTTATTGTCTGCTTTGCTCTTGCTCTTGTCCCATCTTACCTTGAAACAGCAGGTGGAAAATGAGGCAGAGGAGGAATCCTTCCCCACGGAGCCAAGCTCTTTCCATCTCGCTCTCCTTGGCTCTTCTCTGGGGACTTAGTGACGATGTTGAACTTTAAAAGACCATAGGCCACTCCTCGAAGCCCTAGCTTTGAATAATACAGGTGTCAGGTGGCATTAGCCACCTCTCTTACAAGCACCCCTGGAGACAAGAAAATATCATGGAGGAATACCCCACCCCATGCCCTAACTGGGCCTGAATCTATTCTCCGAAAGTAATCTGGCAAATCAGTTTGGAGAGGAGGAAGCAAAAATATTTGGTCACTGGAGCAGTGCTAATGGCCTCCTCATACTTTGGTGTCACTCTGGCATATGATGCATCATAGAAAAGGCAAATAATGACTGCCATTGCCTTCAAGTGGCACACGTACTTATTTTAACCCTTCTGCCATCTTTCAAAAAAAATGAGGGGTCTCCTTTTTTATAATCGACTTCAGACTCAGGTTTTAAACATGACTTCAGTACTGGCAAGGCTTACTCTTTGATTTTTTGAGTGTGTCAAAAGCAATTTGGACCCAGGTCTACTGAATGGAGGGAGTGATTAGTGGGGTAAAGGGGAGGTGGCAGAGGTAATATTGTTTTTAGTAGAAGTTGACTTATGAGGTCACGAGCTATCAGCCTACAAGTTTTTGTTGTTTTTGACCCAGCTAGTGTTTTTAAGAAATTAGTTAGTTGTCAACATTTTAAAATTTGCAAGATTTCACATAAAATCTGTGTTTCTGGCTTCATTTGAAAAACAAGATCAAGCAATACTGGGCTCACATTTCTGCTTGACAAAAATCTGCCAAAGCTAAGAAGTGGTGAAGCCCTTTGGATGGAGCACATTCTCTTTTGATCATCACAGTCTCTGTCACCAGCTATTGTCTCCTCTCATTTATGTTACCTGCTTGGTCTCTGTAGGCATTTGAGTTTGCCTTTGAATGTTAAGATTGATTTCCTTGTGTGATTCTTAAAAAGCCTTGGGAAGTAATTTCAAAATCCCTTGCCATGCTTAGGTGATCACAGATCTTGTCAGATTTAGAATGTGCAAATATTTGATTCGTGGTGGAAACCAGACATGGTATGGTTAAGTGGACCAAAGTCATCAGTGGTTTAACCTGTTTTATTCTAGAATTATTTCTGTTAGGGAAGGCTCCGGGAGAAGGGAGGGTAATCAGTGGCTTAGAGAACAAAGGGAGAGCAGTGACTTCAATGAAGAAGCATTACGGACTAAGTTGGCATGATGCAGCAAGAAAAGTCTAAAACTAAATCGTGTTTCTACTAGAATCATGTCACCCTCTCTCAGCCTCAGTTTCCTTATCTCTGATATTGGAAGGATAAAACCCCTCTTCCAGGGGGTTTGTGTGATTAGAGATAATGTTTGTATAGCACCTTTTCTATCCTAAGCAGTTAATGAATTGAAGCAGAAATAACAGTAAAAAAGGCAGAAATAGTAGTTGTTATTGTTATCCTGGCTCTCTCAAGATTGCTCAGGTTGCTTCAGCCTGAATGGAATCTTCTGGACTTAAAATGTCTGGGTTGACTGAAGCACCCTCAGTTCCTGCAAGCACAAGAGCCTTTCTCTCAGCTTCACTCAGCTCGATACTGATAAGAATCATCCCTCCACAATCCTCAGCATCATTTTTCATCATTTGAGAATCCCTTCCCCTCTGGGAAGTCTTTTTTTTTTTTTCCCCCTTTGTTAAAAGATGACTTTGGATCAGCATTTCCCAAAGCATTTTCTGCAGAACACTAGTCTACAGGATGTTAAATGCTTTCCTAAAAAAAATTCTATTTGTTATTTCACGTTCAAATAAGTCTGGGAAATGCTGAATTAAACAAGGCTGAACAGATTTTATTATTGTAGGATTTCTCAGAGTGTTTAGCTAAAATGTTAATGTGACTTGAATATTGTATATATAATTTCCCCAACTTAGTTAACTTTGGAAATTTCTTTTTCTCAGGATATCTTGCAGAACTAGTACTCCATGGATTATTTTTGGGAAACACTGCTTTAGGTAAATAGAATAAATCTAGAAGAAAAAAAGTTGAAAAATTTCTCAAACTTGCTACACATAGAATATAGAATGCAAACAGCATATGCATAAATAAATCAAGAAATCAAAAAAATAAACTAGATGAGTATTTTTTTAGATAAGTATTTTAAAACCTGATGTTTGATTAGAACTGTAAGAACCTACAAGCAAACAGAAAGTGAAATAGATATAAATTTCAAGTTGTTTCTGAATCCCTGAGCAATATAAACTTTGACTCAAGAAGGAATCTTTTTTCTTTCTTTTCCTTTAGATCAGTGGCCTGCCAGCTGCAGGCCATATGTCATCCACCTAGATCTAATTTTAGGATTAGAGTTTAAAAACATGCTTTAATATTGTTACTTCTCAAATACGCTCAGACAGTAACATTTTAGTAGCTGAAAAGTAATGCTGATTTTTCTCATTGGTGATCCTGTAATCAATGAAGTATATAATTTTCAAATATTATGTGTTTGAAAAATTTCAAATATAATGTGTTTGAAGAGTATATATTTTTTCCTCATGGGACTCAATAAATGAATTATTTTGAATGAAAAATAGACACAGCCTGCATAGATTTTTAATTTTCCTGAACTGACATTCATGCCAAAAATTTATCACCAATGTAGCCCAAAGTTGTTTATCTCTTCTTCTAATCAATAGCCCAAATCTATAAAGCAAAACACTGGAGAAGTTTTGGGGAAGGCTGGGAGTGACCACTCTTCCAGTCTGTCTAGACCTGCTTTAGAGAGAAGCTTCATCTTGGCTGGACTATTGGTTCTGGCTTCTCCGGTTTAGTGGGACTCCATTGCCTCCCACCTACCAGTGGCCTGACAGGTGCCCAGCTCATACTTCACAATAATGTAGGAGAATCCCCCACGCACGTCTTACCATTAGAGATGTTAGACATACTGTATCATTTTATTCAGTTGAGTAAGTAATCTTTAATTGTCATTCTGGGAGGAGTAAAATCCCAAGGGCTATCTATGGGCTGTGATACTTGTTATTTTAGCTGCGTAGATTTAGATGGTTGTTCTGGGTGGAGGAAACAGCTAGAGTAAAAACATGGAAATTACAGTGTTGTCAGAACCTCAGATTTGAGTAGGAGAGTGACAGGAAAGGAAGCTGTGGTATTATGTAGCGCCAGATCATGGAAGGTCTTGTATACTAAGCCAAAGTTTAGTTTAATTCTATAGCCCAGTGGTTCCCAAATTGGAATAAGGTTCAGACCTCTTTTAAGGGAAATAATTCTCCTAAACCCTTGATGCTGACTTAAATTATTTATATTACTCAAATATGTATATTCATAAAACCCTGTATACAGTCCTTATGCTTATGGCTCTTATATCACTGTAAAATTAAAATAAAATTACAAATTATGTACAGAATCAACACAACACTGTAAAACTACAGAATCAACACAACACTAATTTAATGTGGTGGATACTATTGTTTTGTTAAAATTAAATAATTACTGTCAATTTTTTCCTCTTTTTAACAAGGAGCTAATTTTTTGAACACTTATCTGTTATTTTGTGGGGCCAGTTTGATAGTACATCTCAATATAATAGTACTTCAAAATTTTTTTAAAGCAATTCTTCATTTCATTCTAACTACTACTCTTACTGTTAACGAACTTGGGGAGTTATTACTACAAAGGTGGGAAGTGTGTAATTCTTTCCTTCATAGAGTGAATACGTAATATAACGTATCATATTGTGCCTATACTACTATGCATGGTATGAACACTCAGCTTCTCCCACTGCAGTTCTCTGTTGAAAATACTGCCAAACTTTTGTCTCTATAACATGCTGTGATGTCGTTTGGCTTTCGTTTCGCATTGTTTACATCTTAAATCCTTTGCTCTTCTTTTCTAATTGGCCTGAGACCATTAAAGAGGTGCATGCATTATTCTATCACACTATTTTGTTTCCATGATGTCAAATAAAAGATTCAATTTATTAACTAACAAAAAAAATCTTATTCCATGAAAATGACTTTCATTGCAAAACTGATCTGCAAAAAAGAAATTTTGTCTTTATCACTGGCAGAAGAATTCAACATGAGTGTCACAGCAGATGTGGGGTGACTGTTACCACTTGATGTTAGCTCCTGACAAGCTGAGTGGAGGAGGGCATCTGGAAGCTATTGCAGTACAGCACGTCTCCTGTCTACGGACAACACAACCACCATCCATCCAGTTCTGCAACCAGAAACCTAGATGTTACCTTTGGCACCTCTCTTTCTCGTACCACCATATCGAATCCACCAACAAGGTCTGTTGATTTTACCTCTTAAATTTCTCTTGAGTCCATCCACTTTTCTCCATCTTTTCCACCACAATCTTAGTCCAAACCACTATTATCTCTTTCCTGGACGACAGCAGTCACTCCTAGCTAGACTCTTACCTTCCATTCTAGCTGCCTCTAACTCTCTCTCCAGTCTGCCAGCCACAGTGCAGTTTTCAAAATGCAAATTTGATTTCTCATCCCTTAACCCATTCACCTTTCAAAACCTTGCAATGATTGCCTTTTGCTCTTACTTTAAAGACCCGTAACATGGTCTATAAGGCCTTTGGAGATGTTTCCTTCCTTCCCCCATCCCCCGGCTTTTGTTATTCCCTCTGCTTGGAGGGCTCTCTCCTCTGCTCACCTCCACCATCTTCACCTGGCCTTACCTTCACCTCATACTAACCCTCAGACGTCACATATACCTTCCTTTTCCAGTACTTACCACAGTTGTAGTTTAAATTTGGATTAATATTTATCTGGGACTCTAAGCCCCATGAGGGGAGGAAACCTGTCTGTTTTAGCTCCACTGTATCTCCATCAACTATTGAATGAATGAGTATATTTAGCATATCACACAACATGAATACTTTTAAAATATGTACAATTCTGCATTGCAACATAGATTCTCTCTCTAGCAGCTTCCTGAGGGTTGGACAATATCACCCCCAAAACACTTCACAACACAGACATTTCAAGGAGGGGATGCTTTGCAATCAATATCATGTACATAAGTTAAGTATAAGTCTTTGGCCCAGGCTATCCTTGGACAGATCGAGATAGTCCCATAGTGTATTGAGACCTGGCACCAGGGCCACATAGTGCTCATTCGTTCATTCATTTTGTTTTTAAATCTATAATCAATATAATTGAAGTATTTCAGGGAGATTTTAGAAGCTTTTTATTTTATATAAAAGTATCACATATGCAGCTTTTGGGTACTACAGTGTTTGAGGCATGGTTGGAAGTACTAGTAAGCCTTGGCAAGGTTGGTTTGAGGTGTGCTGAGGAAAAGTTTTCCTTATCCAACCAGATGGCGAGAGTTGCTTCAGGAATTCTCATCAGTAGAGGTTGATATATTTATATTGGTCTGCAAGATTCTTCTGTTCAATTGCACATGTGCCCATTGGAAAGAGAAATGGTTTGTTCCTTTGATATGAAAACTTTTTTATTATGAAATTCTTAAAGGCTACCAAAAAGTACAGCAAATGATATTAAAAGCACCCATGTACCCAACTCCAAGCTTTGTTAAATTTTAACATTTATAAGTCATTTTTTGTTTATTTATTTATTTTTTTGTGAGGAAGATCAGCCCTGAGCTAACATCCATGCTAATCCTCTTCTTTTTGCTGAGGAAGACCGGCTCTGAGCTAACTCTATTGCCAATCCTCCTCCTTTTTTTTTTTCCCCAAAGCCCCAGTAGATAGTTGTATGTCATAGTTGCACATCCTTCTAGTTGCTGTATGTGGGACACAGCCTCAGCATGGCCGGAGAAGTGGTGCGTCGGTGCGCGGCCAGGATCCGAACCCAGGCCGCCAGTAGCGGAGCACGCGCACTTAACCGCTAAGCCACGGGGTCGGCCCTATAAGTCATTTTTTAAAGAAATGAAATATTATAGAAACAGATGAAGCCCCTTGTGTATCCCTCGCTGATCTTTTTCCCCTCCTTCCAACACCAGAGGTAACTACACCTTGAATTTGTTGCTTATCATACCCAGGCATATATTTTAATTTTAAAATATTTTTAATACATATGTATGTATCCATAAACAACATATCATATTTGTACATGTTTACAAAATTAATCCAAATGGGGTCATACAATTTGAGTTTTTTATTTATTTTTTTTTGAGGAAGATTAGCCCTGACCTAACATCCGAAGCCAATCGTCCTCTTTTTCCTGAGGAAGACCCGCCCTGGGCTAACATCCGTGCCCGTCTTCCTCTACTTTATACGGGACTCCACCACAGCATGGCCTCATGAGCAGTACATCGGTGCGCCCCCCGGATCCGACCCCGCGAACTCCGGGCCGCCGAGGCGGAGCGTGCGCACTTAACCGCTATGCCACCAGGTCGGCCCCACAATTTGAGTCTTTTTGTAACTTATTTTTGCTCAACATTGTTTTTGAGATTTATACATATTGATACATTATAGTTCTTATTCTTTAACTGCTATATAGTATCCCGTTGTACAAATACCATAATCTAGTTACCTGTTCTCTTGTTAATGGAATTTAGATTCTTTCCACTATTACAGACAATGCACAACAAATACACCTCCTTGTGCATATGTAGGGGAGACCCTTTAGGGCAGCTTTTCTCAGCTAATGGCATTAAGCCTTAATGCCCTAAGGTATTCATTGTGCATAATGAATTAACTTCTCCCCTGGGCATCTAGAATGCTACTAGCTATGTGTTACCCTTGGGAGAATTGAGAAAACAGTCACTCAAATAATTCTGTATAGGGCTTAATTCACTTGCAGAAGCCCCCGTTGAGAAAGGCTGCTCTAGAGCATATACATAGAAGTGGAATTGCTGGATTCAAGGATAGGCATGTGTGGTAGGAACCGTTGGCTTCTACTGAAATCTGTTCTTTCCTTCTTCCATTGTAACAGAGTTGTAGATGGCTCATAGCTGCCCAGCTGAGGATCGCATTTCCCAGATTCCTTCTCAGTTAGATGTGACCATATGACTAAATTGTCACCAATAGAATGTGGGTGGAAATGATGTATGCTGCTTTCTGGCTGGTGCCTTAAGACCAGGTCACACCTCCTCTACACTCTCTTTTTCCTTCCTTCCACCTGGGTGACTGGTGGTAGCAATGAGTAGAGCAACTTCGGAAGCCACATGTTGAACCCGACAGAGCCACCATCACCCTGGGTCGCTGACTAACTGCAAGGAGCAGAACGACACTGCTGATCGGGTACACTCACTCAAGACTTCTGTGCATGAGAGAAAGAAATTGCTTGACTTCAAGCCACTGAATTTTAGGGTTCTACTGGGGATCTAACAATACAGCCCATTTCCAACCTGCTAAATTTGGCCAAATTGCTCCTTAATGTGATTCTACCAATTGATACTCACTCTACCAGCAATGTGTGAAATATCCTGTCTCTCTTCATCCTTGACAACTCCTGGTGTTTTCAGATCTTTACGTTTTCCTATCAAATGGGCATAACGTGGTCTCTCATCGCTATTTCAATTTCCATTTCCCTGATTATCAGTGAGATTGGGTGTCTTTCATATCTGAGCAGCTGCTCAGGCTTCCTTTTCTGTAAACTGTCTGTTCCTATCATTTGCCTATTTTCCTATTGGGTTATTTGCCATTTCTTATTGGGTTGTATAAATTATTTGTATATTTTGTATTAAAAACTTTGTCAGTTATAATTTTTGGTTTATCTTTTCACTTTATGGCATCTTGTACAGAAGCTTAAATTTTAATATAGTAAAAAATTACCAATCTTTCCTTTATTATTTGTTTTGGTATCTTGTTTAAGAAGTTCTTCTCTACTCCCTAGTTCACAAAGATATTTCACATTTTCTTCTAAACATTTTAAAGTTTTCCCTTTCACAGGCCTTTGATCTACCTGAAAGTGATTTTTCTGTGTGATAAGAAGTAGTAATCCCTGAGTTTTAAAAAATATGGATAACCAGGGCTGGCCCTGTGGCTTGGCGGTTAAGTGCGTGCGCTCCGCTGCTGGTGGGCAGGGTTCGGATCCCGGGCGCAGACCGACGCACCGCTTCTCCGGCCATGCTGAGGCCGTGTCCCACATACAGCAACTAGAAGGATGTGCAGCTATGACGTATAACAATCTACTGGGGCTTTGGGGGGAAAAAAATAAATAAAGTCTTTAAAAAAAAAAATATGGATAACCAATTGTTCCAGCACTGTTTATCGAATCTTCTCTCCCTACTGATTTATACTGTTTTCTCTGTTACAGATCAAGTTTACAAAAATGCATGAGTCTAGTTTGAGTTTCTAGGCTCATTCAATTGCGTTGGTCTATTAATCCATCCCTATGCAAGAACACTGCATTAATTACTTCAGCTTTATGATACCTTAGCGTCTTCACAGTAGCTAGTTGTATAAAGATGGACAAGTCACTTTACCTTCCTTTTTATTTTTAATCTCTGAAATGGATAATCATAATATCTACACATAGGGTTGTTACAGAGATCCAAAGAAACAAGATGTAAGTAAGGCACCAGATATAGAGTAGGTAGGCACTCAACAGTGTAGTTATGTTATAATCGTGCTGAAGGTACAAATGAAAGAGAGAGAAATAAAGTGATCAATCTCTTTGGGAACTTCAGCTTCATGTATAAAAAGAAAAGGATGAGTCGGCATAGCGTTTTAAGGTTCTCGCCCCTCTAAAAACTGTGATCCTGGCATTTTATTATCTAGAAACCAGTCAGCACAACACTATGTGATGGGCAGTAGGATTAAAGTGAGAAAACGTATCAGGGAGAAATGCAGGGTAGAATCGTGAGTAAGCAGTCGGGAACTGTTAAGTGCCACACAGGTAAGATTTGGGGCTGGCTGGTCGCGAGGACACAGAGGCTACAATGACCTTCACAGTGTTTTCTGGCGCATAAACGGCCGCGCACCGTAGCGACCGCCCTGCCTACAAACACCGGGCTGCCCGCCCACACACGGCTACTGTCAACCCTCCCCGCCACCCACTGGGGCACAGGGCCTCAGAGAAGATTCCAGATAGGCTCGCAGAAGCATTGGGAAGGATGGTGCAGAGCCTGGAGCGCGGTGGAAAGGAGGAGCAGCCTGCACCTCCTCCGGGGCTTGTACGGTGCTTCTGGGAAACAGAGTCCTTTGCCGCGTATCCAGCCTCGGGATCCTGGAAGGCGAACTACAATTCCCTTCAGTCTTGGGGATTCTTTGTGCAGCACGCCTGCGCAGTGTGGCGGCCAATGCCGCTATAAAGGCTTGTTTTGCTCTGGGGCTGATGCTCGGGAGCGTGGTTGAGTGGCCGGCGCGGCCGTCGTGGAGCTGGGGCGCAGGTGGGTAGCGGCTTCCGCAGCACCCCTTCCTTCTCCCTCGCTTGTCACGGAGATCACCCCCGTGTATTTCCTCCGGGGCTGGCGGGCTGTGATCAGGGATAGGAGCAGTTCGGGGGAAGCTGGAGACCTGAGAAACGGGGCATGACCTCCCTCTGGTGTCCCGCCGCCGCCTCCTCGGGACGCGACCCTTGAAGGCTAGTGGTGAGGTCCTGGCGTCGGAAGGCAGGTAGGGTGGGATGAGTGGTCTGGCTGCATTCCGACTGCGGCCACCAGGGGGTGCTGCGCCCGCGGCTCGAGGGTATGGGTAGCTATTGCCTCCCCAGGCCCGAACTGGCCGTGGGAACGCCCTGGAGCCAGGGCATCCCAGGCGAAGCTGGCCTGAGAGAAGCCCCCATCCTCAAGGTTGTGGGGAGGCGGCCTGGGGCACCTCCGCTCAAGCCGCACGCCAGAGCCTCTGAGCTGCCAGCGACCTTAGAATTCATCCTCTCGTTTTTGCAAATGGGTGAATGGAGGTTCGTGACACGCACAGCAGACCCTTGGCAGAACCCGGAATGAACCTATATCTCTTGACTGTGGTCAGTGCCCTTTCCACTTCCACCACACAGAGCTGCATGTTGCTTTGTATTTATTACACAGGGGTCGTTTGGTTTCTGCACAGACGTGGGGAGGAAGGAGGCAGATGGGCACAGGAACGATTGGCAGTTTCAGAGGGTTTTGGAGGAGGAGATGGATAGGTTATACCGGGGTCTCCAGCATGAGTAAGTGAAAGGTGCAGAAGGTTGGAGGCACAACAAGTGGATTACAGGAGGATAGTAAACAACCTATCTTTTTAGCTTCAGGTCTTGTGCAGCTTCAGGGCCTGGAATGAGATTCCTGAGGTGTTGGAAACCTACTAAGGTATGTTGTAATAAAGGCAGTTTGGAAACACCAGTCCGGCTAGTTAAGGTTCTTGTATTCGGGCAACCCCCCTCCCCCCATGCAGTTTCCTCTGCATCATTGGGCAGGGAGACTGTCTTCACTTTTATCGCTCGAAGGACAGTCTTGATAAAAAAGGCAGCTGACAGAGTGGCCTCAACTCTGTTGATTTCAATTCTAGGCACTTCTTTGGGGTTCTCCCACTTTGATTATTCTGCTAGTGCTGTCATACAGCTCTGGCTCAAACATAAACAAAAATCCCTTCTCTTTTTTCTTCTTAATAGCCGAAGGAAGTTAGCATTTTAGAAAGACTTGTAAAAACTTTTAAGGGAGAACAGAAGAAAATAGGAAAATGCAAATAGTATCCCAAAAAAGTCTGGCCTGGTGATCCTTCCTTAGTGGCTTGCTGCAGATTTGGGCCTTGTTTCTTTCCAAAACCTATCAAGCTTCCTTGCTCCTGGCTGGCCTTCATGTGAGGTGCCCTGTCTTATTTCCCTGATACACAGAAGATGGGATCCTCCTTATGGTCAAGGCTGAGAGGTGGTAACTTTGTGCCTGCCTACTCTCATGGCTGTGCTTCTTTTCCTGGGAAATTAAGGAAGCCCAGGTGTTAGAGGTGATGGGAACCTGCTCCCCACACCCTTCGTACATAGAGTAACTTGAAATAAAGTGATGGAAAGAAACTTTGGTTCTCATGAGTTCTTAGACAGTTGAGATGATCTTTTCGTTCTTCTTAACGTGGCATTTGGTATTGTGAATGAGTAACTTTGGCCTCCTCCCTTTCAAATTCCCTCCTCTCCTTCCTTTTTTCAAAGGAGGACTAATCTTTTCTGCATCCAGATAATCAGCTAGGCTAGGGAACTTTGGAGGGAAAGGTTGGACTTCTGTGATCCCTGTAACAAGAAGGATTACTCTGGTCTGCGGCTGCGTCCTGACATTGGGGACACTGGCAGATGCCAGGTCTGTTTATAGTTTAGGCTTAATGAGGTCTCAATGACGTGAGTGCCGAGCTCTTGGTTGTAAGCTGGTGTTCTGTATGGTGCAGTTTGTCATTGGACAAGGTGACCTTTTTTTTTTTTTTTTTAACGATAAGTAACTTAGCAGTATCAGCTCAGGGTGCTTGAACCAGACCTCTGAAAGGCAAGAAGACTAGCTTTCTTTGTGCTGGAAACACCTTTCTCCATGGAGGAGATTTAGTCCTTTTTATTTAGAGGATTAGTAACTGTTCTTTTTTCTGATACCTTAACAAATGAATTGTAGCTGTCAAAATTTTGTCTGCAGAGCAATACTTTTAAGTTACAGTGACAGCTAGGAATTTACGGAATCCAAAAGGCAACACGGCTACACTTCTTTAATTTCTAGTGAGGTCGGTATGAAAGGTGTTTTCTCAGCTTGTATCTGGGAAGCTTTGAACCTTTTTAGAGTGGGGGAAATGTTTTAGAGAGGTGTGTATATTTTATTTTTTCAAAAGTAACCAGAGTGGATACAGGATATTGATTAGAGTTAGCCAGGCAACCAGGGGTTTCGAACAGAGTTTCAAGTAGATATTAGGTAAGACTTAGTAGTACAGGGTGGGGAATTTGTTTTTTAATAACAGCTTTGTTCAGATATAATTTACATACCTTGAAACTCATCCCTCTGAAGTATACAACTCAGTGTTTGGCTAGTATATTCACAGAATTGTGCAACCATCACCACTATCTAATTTTAGAACACTTTCACTACCCCAAGGGGAATTTTTTTTAAAGACAAGGTATAATATTGTTTTGTATTTTAGCTCTTTAACTTCAGGGAGCTTTAAAATAATATCAGCTAACCCATTACCTAATTATAAAAATGCAGAGATGGGATATATCATTGTTTTGTAAGTTTTCATTTAGTAAAATTTAGTAGGACAAATGATATCCATTTTAAAATTGTAGAGTTTGTAATGCTTAGAACAAACTTAAATTGTTTCCAGAAAGTCTCTTTTTTTTTTTTTTTAAACCTATTTAAATGCTCTGTACATTGGGTTTGAGCTTAGTTGAAGAGGATGGGTGCCTTTTTACCAGTGTGTTTATTTTTTCTAATCTTTATTTTTCCTTAGAGGTAGGAGGAGGTAATTCTTGATTCAATTACACTGAGTTTTTTTTTTTTTTAATGAAATGATACTTGAAAATTTTTTGAAAAATTATTTTTATAGACATAATGGTAGAAAACTTGAAGGCGTTTGCCCCTTTTTCCTATTTTAAAGCACTTTCATGTATGATTAAGCACAATTTAGAAAATATCTGTTCTTGATGAATTTTTAATTTCAGAAATTCTCAAGGGAAACCAAGAGCCTGTGAGCCCTGGCACCTCTACTCAGAGAAGATGAAGGATATTGACATAGGAAAAGAGTATATCATCCCCAGTCCTGGTTACAGAAATGAGAGGGAGAGAGCCAACACTTCCGGGCAGCACCGAGACCGAGAGGATTCCAAGTATAGGAGAACTCGACCGGTCAGTATTTTCTTTCCAGAGTCCCTTTTCTTATCTGCTTGTTGTGCTAGACCACACCTTCTTTTTTCATATGATGCATAAATAAAAAGAAGTTACTTTTTCTTTATTGGCTTTAGGTCACTGTTAAGAATTTACGGTTACTTATAAAGGAGGAGGAGAGGTTGGCTCTCAGCCTTCCACTTCCTCCCTTGTGCTCTCCTCTCTGCCCCTTCTACTCCCCTTTGGTGCCTTCTGAAAATGCTTTGCCTAAGAGAAGACAACTTATGGGGGCACAGAGGGTTGGGAGGGAGCAGAGGGAATGTGAACGATTAAACTTCATTCACGTACTTAAAATTGTTTTTTTCCTCTGCCTCTGTTGTTTGTGTTTAAAAGGTGACTCCTTTGGAGAGACTCTTTCAGATTTCAGAGAGTACTTGGAACATTCTAGATTGTTGTAGGATAACCAGTAAGGTTTTCAAGTAAATCTATGAATTAAAGAAGCCTTTAGATAATAATCTGGTTTCCTCCAAGGGAAATAATGAATATACATTTTAAACTGGAGGAAATATCTTTCTTCTGAGAAAAAAATATTATACCTTTTCTTGAATTGCAAAAATAAGGAAGAAAAGGAGTGACTGGGTTTAGGAAGTTGAGGTTTGTGTTCACGTATTTGTTATGTGAAAACTTGAGAAAGACATGGGTTTTGCAACTGACACTGTAGTTTCATTAGCCTGACATTCCTTGTCCTTCTTTGATGTGTGAAAGCTGTTGTCTTATTAATCAACGTTTTCTCACTAATCTGT
Organism: Diceros bicornis minor; assembly: GCF_020826845.1. Lineage (NCBI taxonomy): Eukaryota > Metazoa > Chordata > Mammalia > Perissodactyla > Rhinocerotidae > Diceros > Diceros bicornis. The sequence continues at coordinate 39,629,923 of NC_080754.1, forward strand.
GCTTTCTGTTGCCACTAAATGTTATAGAATGCTTTCCCATTCAGGCTTAACTTTGGAGAAACGTAGATTCAATGTAATCAGGATCAAATCCTTAAGGTGCCAGTTTTGTAACTTCTTTATGTCCTTTTGTCTAGAAGACCTTATGTTAATTAAACATTTATTGAATATCTTCTGAGTTCTAGACACTGCTAATATAGCACTTAAATCTGGAAAAAGTCCCAAAGGTAACATTGGAGCAGGGCTATGAAGGATGATCAGGTAGAGATGCTTTCAAGCTACTTATGTCATCTGTGCCTTAGCGGTTTATGAATACAATGGTATTGACAGTAGAACCTAACTCATGGGATCATTGAGGATTAAATAAGATAATATGTATAAAATGCTTAGAACGGTGCCTGCCACATAACCTATGCTCAATAAAGGTTAGCTCTTAGAATTAGCTGTCTAGAGTGTAGGGTATGTAAGAGAAAATTCCGCATGCCATGCTAAGGAATCTTAACACTGGGCATTGGAAGTTGTTAAGGACGTTTTTTTTTTTTCCTTTTAACTTCTTCTTTTGAGATAACTGTGGCTCCACATGCAGTTGTAAAAAATGATACAGAGATCCCAATACACTTTGTCCAGCTTCCCCCGAGGGTAACTTCTTGCATAACTACAGTATAGTATCACAGCAGGATATTGATTGACATTGATACAATCCATCCACCTTATTAAGACTGCACCAGTTTTACATGTAGTTATCTGTGTGTGTATTCTGTGCAATTTTTTCACGTGTGTAGATTTGTATGACCACCACCACAGTCAAGATACAAAACAGCTTCATCACAAGGATCTCTCATGCCACCCTTTTTAAGCCACAGCCACTTTTCTTCCCCTCTCCTCCAGTCTCTGGCAACCACTAATCTGTTCTCCATTGCCATAATTTTGTCATTTTAAGAATGCTGTATAAATGGAATCATGTAATATGTAACCTTTTGAGATTGGCATTTTCACTCAGCATAATTCCCTTGAGATCCATCTAATTTGTTGTGTGTATCAATAGTTCTTTCCTTTTTATTATGAGTAGTATTCCACGTTATAGACATATCATAGTTTGTTTAACCATTTACCTGTTGAAGGACATTTGGGTTATTTCTAGGTAGCTATCACAAATAAAGCCACTTTGAACATTCCTATACAGGATTTTGTATGAATATAAGTTTTCATTTCTCTGGATAAATGCCCAGGAGGGCAATGCTGTGTCATATGGTAAGTGCCTGTTTAGTTTTGTAGGAAACTTTAATACTTTTTCCAGAGTGGCTGTACAATTTTATATTCGCACCATCAATGTATGAGTAATCCACTTTCTCTGCATTCTTGGCAGTATTTGGTGTTATCATTACAAGCATACCTCATTTTATTGTGCCTCACGGATATTGCATTTTTTACAAATTGAAGGTTTGTGGCAACCCTGGGTCAAGCAAGTCTATCGGCGCCATTTTTCCAACAGCATTTGCTAACTTCATGTCTCTGTGTTACATTTTGGTGATTCTTGCAATATTTCAAACTTTTTCATCATTATTATATTTGTTATGGTGATCTGTGATCAGTGATCTTTGATGTTACTATTGTAATTGTTTTGGGGCGCCATGAACCATGCCTGTGTAAGACAGTGAACTTAATAAATGTTGTGTGTGTTCTGACTGCTCCACTGGCCAGCTGTTCCCCCATCCGTCTCCTTCTTCTTGGGCCTTCCTATTCCCTGAGAAACAACAATATTGAAATTAGGCCCATTAATAACCCTACAATGGCCTCTAAGTGTTCAAGTGAAAGGAAGAGTCGTATGCTTCTCACTTTAAATCAAAAGCTAGAAATGAGTAAGCTTAGTAAGGAAGGCATGTTGAAAGCTGAGAGAGGCCAAAAGCTAGGCCTCTTGTGCCAAACAGTTGGCCAAGTTGTGAAGACAAAGGAAAAGTTCTTGAAGGAAATTAGAAGTGCTACTCCAGTGAACACACAAATGATAATAAAGTGAAACAGCCTTATTGTTGAATTGGAGAGAGTTTTAGTGGTCTGGATAGACCAAACCAGCCACAACATTCCCTTAAGCAAAAGCCTAATCCAGAGCAAGGCCTTAACTCTCTTCAACTCTGTGAAGGCTGAGAGAGGTGAGGAAGCTGCAGAAGAAAGTTTGAAGCTAGCAGAGGTTGGTTCATGAGGTTTAAGGAAAGAAGTCATCTCCATAACATAAAAGTGCAAGGTGAAGCAGCAAGTGCTGATGTAGAAGCTGCAGCAAGTTATCTAGAAACTCTAGCTAAGGTATTTCATGAAGGTGGCTACGCTAAACAACGGATTTTCAATGTAGACCAAACAGCCTTCTATTGGAAGAAGATGCCATCCAGGACTTGCATAGCTGGAGAGGAGAAGTCAATGCCTGGCTTCAGAGCTTCAAAGGACAGGCTGACTCTCTTGTTAGAGGCCAGTGCAGCTGGTGACTTTAAGTTGAAGCCAATGCTCATTTACCATTCTGAAATCCTAGGGTCCTTAAGAATTATGTTAAATCTACTCTGCCTGTGCTCTATAAATGGAACAAAGCCTGGATGACAGCACATCTGTTTATAACATGGTTTATTGAATATTTTAAGCCCACTGTTGAGACCTACTGCTCAGAAAAAAAGAATCCTTTCAAAATATTACTGCTCATTGACAATGCACCTCATCACCCAAGAGCCCTGATGGAGGTGTACAATGAGATTAATGTTGTTTTCATGCCTGCTAACACAACATCGATTCTGCAGCCCATGGATCAAGGAGTAATTTCGACTTTCAAGTCTTATTATTTAAGAAACAAACTTTGTAATGCTGTAGGCTGCCATAAATAGTGATTACTCTGATGGATCTGGGCAGTGTAAATTGAAAACCTTCTGGAAAGGATTCACCATTCTAGATGCCATTAAGAACATTTGTGATTCATAGTAAGAGGTCAAAATATTAACATTAACAGGAGTTTGGAAGAAGTTGATTCTAACCCTCATGGGTGACTTTGAGGGGTTCAAGTCTTCACTGGAAGAAGTAACTGCAGATGTGATGGAAACAGCAAGAAAGCTAGAATTAGAAGTGGAGCCTAAAGATGTGACTGAATTGCTACAGTCTCATGATGAAACTTTAACAGATAAGGAATTGCTTCTTATAGATGAGCAAGAATGTGGTTTCTTGAGATGAAATCTACTCCTGGTGAAGATGCTGTGAAGGTTGTTGAAATGACAACAAAAGATTTAGAATATTACTTAAACTTAGTTGATAAAGCAGCAGCAGGGTTTGAGAGGATTGAGTCCAATTTTTAAAGAAGTTCTACTGTGGATAAAGTGCTATCAAACAGCATTGCATGCTGTAGAGAAATCGTTCGTGAAAGGAACGATTGATATGGCAAACTTCATTGTTGTCTTATTTTAAGAAATCGCCACAGCCACCCCATCTTTCAGCAACTACCACTCTGATCAGTCAGCCGCCATCAACATCAGGGCAAGACCCTCCACTAGCAAAAAGATTATGATTCACTGAAGGCTCAGGTGATGGTTAGTATTTGTTAGCAATGAAGTATTTTTTAGGTATATACATTGTTTTTTTAGACATAACACTATTGCACACTTAATAACTACAGTATAGTGTAAATATAACTTTTATATGCACTGGGAAACCAAAAAGTTCATGTGAGTCTCTTTATTGCAACATCCTCTTTATTGTGGTAGTCTGGAACCAAACCCGCAATATCTCCAAGGTATGCCTGTATTTTTATTTTAGCCGTTTTGATAGGTGTGTCTGATATCTCATTGTAGTTTTAATTTGCATTACCTAATGGCTAATGACGTTGAGCTGAGAAGGGATTTTTAAGACTCGATTTTTATTTTAGGAAGATTAGTTTTGAGGCAATGTGGAAAAAACCTGTGTAGGAGAGAGAGACAAGATACAGGGAGCAGTCAGCAGTCACGTGTGCCAGTCCACATGAGAGAGGCCAGGGCTCTGTGTCTGAGCATAATAGTGAGGGTGGAGGAGAGGGGCGAGATTTAGGGGCATCTCTGGAAGGGGACGTAGGCATTGGGGTGCCTGGGATTGGTGGTAAGAATTTAAAACTATTAGTGGACATATGGAAAGAGAAAGAAAAGATTTGACAGGTAAGAATGAGTTTGCTTTTGAACATGTTGAATTTGAAATGCTTCCAGGTAAAATGATCAGTAGATAGAGCATAGACAAGAAAGAGAATAGGGAAAAAATTTGGAGTCATTAGTGCATCTGAGTAGATGAAGCCTGGGCGATGATCAAGCTTGCCCAAGGATGGCTTGAGGAGCAGGAAGAGGGAGAACCTGGGAAGCTAGTGTGTGGTCCTGTGAAGTTCCTGGGGACAGGGTCCCCATCCAGTGGGTTAGAGGAGAAGTGACATTAGGATATGCAGTGGCAGCAGCCAGCTTTTCCTCCACGGGTGGAGAAGCACTGGAAGTAGAGTCACTGGTCTGCCTTTTGTCCTCTAAATTATTGTCAGGGGCCAGACAGCAAGTTTCCTTCATGTGACTGAGCCTTGTCTTGAAGAAACAGGAAGGCTAATATCACTTTTTTAAAATTTCAGGAGTCCACATGAATTTCATTTTCATTATCCTTTCACGTTTCCTGAACTTTTATTTATTTATTTTTATTTATTTTTTTGTGTGTGTGAGGAGATCAGCCCTGTGCTAACATCCGCCAATCCTCCTCTTTTTTTGCTGAGGAAGACTGGCCCTGGGCTAACATCCATGCCCATCTTCCTCCACTGTATGTGGGATGCCGCCACAGCATGGCTTGCCAAGCAGTGCGTCGGTGAGTGCCCAGGATCCGAACTGGCGAACCCTGGGCCATCGCAGCGGAGCGTGCGCACTTAACCGCTTGCGCCACCGGGCCAGACCCTCCTGAACTTTTAAATTTGAGTACTGTTTTCCTAATTTTTACCATATCCTATATCCTCTGAACTTTTTTTTTACTTAAAATATTTCTTTTAATCTACTGGACTTTTTCTTTTTGCTTAGCCTTGACCTAAGCAATAAAATCATAGGTTTATGCAAACTATTTTTTACACACATTAAAATGAATGCATAACTATCAAGTGTTTTTAAAAGTTCACGTATCACCTAGAATCTTCTTGTATATTCCCTGTCAAAAACCAAAATTTCTTAGATATATTTATCTTGAACTTGTCTCATGTTGGTAGTTAGCTGATAGAGGGAACCAGTAAGATGACAAAAAATTTCTGGTTCAGAGATGGTATAAAAATGGATAATTTTAAGTACTTGGGAAGCAGAACGGCTATATAAGCATACTGTTTTAAAAAATGTAAGCAGCTGATTGGGCGGAGATCACAATTTCATGTCACATGATCATAACCAACATTTCTATATTAGTTGTTAGAGAGGAAATCTGGGACAGGACCTCCCAGATGCCGGGTATGCCTACTAGCCATCAGAAATAAAAAAACAGTACCTCCAAGTAACAAACAATAAGGATACATCTATGGCTCTTAATTGGAAAACAAGGTTTATTCACTGCCCATTAGCCTTTGATAGGTCCACTTGACATGGAAGCATGAAACTGTGTCAAACAGAGGTCAGAAGCAAAGTGCCAAGGAACAAATTCTGATTTGAAACAGGCCAGTGATTTTTTTTTTTTTCTGAAGCTGTAAGCAAGTTGCGGAGTACACAGTTTGCCCATTTCTTAGTATTGTGACCAAATCTTTCCTTTGGAATACTCTTTGGGAAAATTGCTCTCATTAGTCACGTCTTCAGATATTGGTATCACATCTGCTTAGAGATAATTAAGGTAAAAATAATGCATTTTCACACCTACCCTTTGTTTAGGACTATTAAGGTAATGCTTGTGGCCACTCACAAGTTGATGCTTAGCAGACATCCTTTAATCGTGAAGTGCAAATAGGGTGCCTTCTGTTGCTGTTAGTCTTTTGAGCCTAAGTATTAACCTTGGCTGGTGTTAGGCTGGGATCATTTCAATTAACATGAAGATTTATGTTTGGACCACTCTTTCACACTGTTACTGTGTCTGAGGCATGATGCTCCAGGCACAGCTCCTTTTCTTATAATTGCATTCATATATGCACGTGTAGATCACATAACTCCATGAACCCTGTTTTGTTTGTGTTAAGAGGTGATGTTTATTCATTTTCTAAATTCAGCAAACATTTGAGCACTCTCCAGATGCATGCACAGACCTGAACAAAGTGGTCTGGTGCAGATGAAGATATACTGATGCTGGGCCTGCCTGCCCTCCGATAGAAGCTTAAACTGATGGGCATGAACATAGATTACTGTCATTTAGGGGCTATGGAAATTAATAACAAGGAGAGAGTGCTTCAGTGTTTGAGATCAGGGAAGACTTCAGGAAGAGGCAGCATTTGATTGGAGACTAGAGGAATAGGTAGAATTTGGAGAAATGAAGAACGTGCTGGCAGAAGAGCGAGTTGTGGATAGGGATGACGAGGCCCTGTTGGCTTTAAGCATAAGGTGTGAAGTCACAGAAGTAGAGGGATAGGTCAGTGAATTTCAGACAATATATGTTCTTGAATAATAGGCCAAGGAGTTTGGATTTTAATTGCTTTAAATTAAAATTTAAGCAAAAGCAAGACAAAGCTATATTTGATGCTTTTATAAGCTTTTTTTATTGTGGTAGTGGGTTGTTTTCTTATTACTCTGAGGCCAAAGGCAAGGGTGACTTGTTTTCCACTAGCATGTCTAATCTAGGAAAGGAGGAAGAATGGAAAATAAGCAGAGCTCAACTAAAGTTCATGTGCCATATTACTGCTCACTCTTTTTTTCCCTTCTCTCAAAAGTATTCCATTGGTGGAATTTTCTTTCTACCAAAATTCTGCCCGTAGGAAAGGTGGCAAAGCAAATATTCCCAACGTACAGTGACCTTAACGTAGTATTTCCTTTAGTTCTGTGGTAAGCTGACACTTTAACCTTTGTTGGAATTCTCATAATTAGTGAGTTGAAATACTTTGGTGAGCTGAGTTAATCCTAGAGATCAAGGATGTGGGTCTAATCTCTTACCAAGAAATATGATTCTAAGATACATTGTTTTGAAAGAATTATGGTCTCATTATAGAAAAAGTGCAAATTGTAGAAGATTATGGAAAAAATAAATCACCCTTAACCCCTCTACCCAGAGACAACTATTGTTATCATAAAATAGTTTGGTCTAGTACATTACCCTTTTAGAGAATTTGACTCTGAAAGCTTTTCTTTACGGACTAAGGGTATGTGAATTTTTCTATGCCCTTGTATTTTCAGAGTCAAGAATATTACCTGTGAGTCTGCTTGCTGTTGGGAAGGAGAGCAGGGTAAAGGAGATTAGTATTTGCAGTGTCTGCATTATTTTTCTCTTGCTTGGTACTCAGTGACTCAGCAGATTTTCTGGACAGTCAGTGATAGGATGAGTAAGGATGCCTGCGTTTTTTTCCTTTTCCCTGTGGGCATCCATAAAGCTTTATAAAGCTCAGGACGAGTGTGATACAGTGTCTGGCCTGGGGCCAGCTCTTGGTCTCCAATAGCAGTCCAGAGCTCTCTGGTGGAGATGACAACAGCGCTGCTATTGGTGCAGAGCCCGAGTGGCTTTCCTGCGTGGTGACTGAATCTACAGCACCGTGGGTCTCCTGAGATTGGCCAGCTGCCGTGATCATGAGCTCTTTTAGCCGTCTGCGGCAGGGCTGCTGCTGCTTTCCTAGGAAATGCTGCTTAAGGGAAATAAATATAGCCTGTTGGCGTGAGTTAAAGGAGCTTTCCGTCAAAAGGGAAGAAAAGTATTGGAACCAGCTTCCTGTTTTTTGAGCAGATTTGAATACCTAAGTCTTTATTTTTTTAAGATATGTAACTTGGAAGTTACAAATGGTTAATGAAAACTTTTTCAATGAAATCTTGGTTCTACCTTTAGGTCGCCTTCTGCTAATGCTTTCTTTAATGTCTCACCATTCTTCCCCTCTCCCTTAATCAAAAATAAGAAGGTCAATGCCAGGAACAGGAAACAGGGCCTCCGAAAGTCTTTCCAATGCTTGAACCTGTCAGTATCAAAATTACAGACTGATGTGAAGTTAATTTGGTGCACTGAAGTCCACTACTTAGCAGAATTAAGCTTGTCTATCCCTTCCCGCCCCACCCCCTTTTTAGGGACTTAGCCTATTTAGATAATTAAATGTGATAGGTTCTAATTATTTAAGATTATTTTCTGAGTTAGCTGTTCAAAGAATCAACTTAACTGTTATTAGATATCAGATGAAAACTTCCCTTTACCAAAGAAGATATGGTGTCTAGCAGTCGCTTAGTTTTCTTAAATGTTGTATTATCGCAGTAGAAAAATAGCCAGACTGCCCCAATCTTTACCTTTGTGTTTGCTTCTCACCATTGTCAGCAGTTCCAGTCTGCTCTGCGGTACAGGGGTCACATGGTGGATCCACCACTACTGTCTTATACTAGGCATTTAACATGGACACGCACATGGTACGAGACAGAGAGGGAGGTTTTATTTATAAATTATATTTTGGCTTTTTTTTTTTTAAGCTAAAGACTGAAAATCTTGAAGGGACTTTGTCATATGCAAAAGACCAACATTTTGGGCCGGCCCCGTGGCTTAGCGGTTAAGTGCACGCGCTCCGCTGCTGGCGGCCCGGGTTCGGATCCCGGGCGCGCACCGACGCATCGCTTCTCTGGCCATGCTTAGGCCGTGTCCCACATACAGCAACTAGAATGATGTGCAACTATGACATACAACTATCTACTGGCGGGGCCTCTGGGGGAAACAAAAAGGAGGAGGATTGGCAATGGATGTTAGCTCAGGGCTGATCTTCCTCACACACACAAAAAAAAAGACCAACATTCTACTATTAAAATCAATGGTCTCAGCTCAGGCTGTGTATTCAAGTCACTTGAAGAATGTTAAAAAAAATAACAATGCAGGGCCCTATCTCAGACCGATTAAACCAGTCTCTGGGGTGGGGCTCAGGCATCAGTGTTGTTGTAAAGCTCCCCTGGTGATACTAATGTGTACCCAGCACTCAGAACCTCAGCCCTAGATCTCATGAAATAAAGTCTCTTCTGTCCCCTTAACCTGTGGGTCTCCAAGAGTTTCCTATGAATCTTTTTTTCCCCCATGATTCATTTTCAGTTTAATCCTTTGAAACCTTATCATTATAATAACAAAGTTAATCTCACACCCCAGTGTAATAGGAACTTTGAATAAGTTCCTTGGAATTAAGCTTATGAAATGACTGAAAGCCCTCAAAATACTGCTAATTATGGGGTAATGCTAGATTATGAACTGTGGAAAAATACCTGTTTTACCATGGTGGTGGTGGTAAGTTATATCCACTGGTTTTATATATTTACCTGTGTGAATTGTATTAAAAGCCGATCTTCAGCATGAGGGTAACATGGCATAGTTACAGCTGAGTGAACTGATGCACGATTAATTCATAGCTGCTGAGTGGCTGGGATTAGGAGGTTCCCTGACTTTGAACAGTAGGCTCTTTCAACTGTATTCTGCTTTTTCCCCACGAAGCTTGTGTTCTAGAATTTTGCTGTCCTTCCTGATTGAAGTGGCTGCCGTTTGGAACTTCTTTTTTAGAGAAAATTTTTTTAATTAAAAAAATTTTTTTTGTGAGGAAGATTAGCCGTAACTAACCTCTGTTGCCAATCCTCCTCTTTTTGCTGAGGAAGATTGGCCCTGGGCTAACATCTGTGCCCATCTTCCTCTACTTTACATGTGGGACACCTGCCACAGCATGGCTTGATGAGCCCTGCATAGGTCCGCACCCGGGATCCAAACCCATGAACCCCAGGCCGCTCAAGCAAAGTGCGCGAACTTAACCACTACGCCACGGGGCCAGCCCCCATTTGAAAGTTCTTAGGGGAAGAGCTTGAGATGGTCAGGATCATGTTAATAACCCATTGAAGTGAGGAAGTGCTGAGACTTGGGAGAGGAAATGTCCTTCGTAGTTTTCTCTAACTTGGGGAAAGCCTAAAGTCAGCTGGTCTTGGAAGGGCATCAGCTTTTAATATCTTTTTTAATTTAAAAGAAAATTTACATTTCTTTTAAATTTAATTTTTAATATATTAAGTCTCTTAAAACCTGTATCTGCTTATATAACAATTCTCCTTAAAAGTTTATCTTTCTAGATGTTTGTCATAAAGGCAGCTGTGGGACAGAAAAGCTTTTACTTGGACCAGAAGGGTTTCTAAGAGGCTGTGCTTTCTGTGTTTGTGTTAAGATCTTGTGAATTAAGGAAAGGAAAGGAAGAATATGCTGTGGGATCTGAGACCTGTCCATTTTGACTCTAGCCTCCAATAATACTTTCTTTGTGGGGTATACCAGACAGGAGCATTGCCGTCTTTAATCCCCTTGGAAGCTGAGAGATGCCTCTGCATTGCTGGTCCATGCCTGCTGGCTCTGCATTCAGAACAACTTGGATGGTTTCTCAGCCCCCAGGCTTGGGTAGGCTACCCTGCTGTTGTCCTGCTGTCAGGAAGGGATTGTTCAGTCTGGGGAATGATTTCTGGCTGCTGGTATATTGTCCCAGGGGCCTCCCTGCAGGGGGAATCCCCTGGTTGCCCTGTCAGCAGACATTCTGCTGTGGCAGCCTGTTAAAATGAGATGGGACGAACTAGATAAGCGGTGGCCATGCAGTGTGATAAGAACACTAATGATCACAGCCCTGGGGATGGTGTTAGTGACACAGAGGCAGGCAGGTCTCTTGTGCAAGCATCTCTGTTTGCTTGTGGATGGAATGTTCCTGGTTTCCCTCACCAGATGGCACTTCTATGACTGTGTGTTTCCCTGACCTTTGTTTGAACCGTGGCAGCATCTGAATTTCATTGTCCTCATTTAGCTCCCCAGTGTCCCCACCCTGCCCCATCATCATCACCTTGGTAGAAAAAAATGCTCCATGTCTCCTGGCCACATAGTCCTCAGGAAGATGTACGTGGCAGTCGTATTTCCTTGTTTAGTGTTTTCTCAACTCCTGGGTCAAGCAGTATTTTTCCCTTTGGAACGAATCAATGGCTACGGAGACCTCTCTGCAGCCGAGTCATCTGGCCATGGAGAACCTTTCAGTCTGCAGTGCCCCTTAAGAGAAATAAAGGGAAATGGGTGTCCTCATCCCATCTCAGGAGAAGCTTTAAAAAGTTACTTCTAAAAAGGATTTAAAGCATCGTAACATACACAACAAATAGTCCTCGTAAAATACATTCCCCTAGATCAGCGTACGTCAAGTACTGTGTTAGCTGTTTAGCTATCTGGGGCTGCCTTAGCACTACTGACGTTCTGGGGCCAGGTAATTCTTTGTTGTGGGGGCTGTCCTGTGCATTGTAGGATGTTCACTAACATCCCTGGCCTGTACCCACTGGGTACACAGTTGTGACAAGCAAAAATGTCTCCAAATATTGCCACACGTCCCCTGGGCAAGCAAAATCACCCTCCCTTGAGAACTACTGGGCTACACTGTCCAATACTGTAGCCACCAGCCACATGTGCTATTGAGCATTTGAAACGTGGCCAGTCCAAATGGAGATGTGCTGTATATAGAAACTATACGCCGGATTTCAAAGGCTTAGTACAAGAAAAGGATGTAAAATATCTCAATAATTTTTTATTGATTACCTGTTTAAAAGATATTTTGTATATATTGCATTAATAAAATATATTGTTAAAATTAATTTCACCTGTTTCTTTTTACTTTTCTTTTTACTTTTATTTGTGTCTTGCATTATATTTCTATTGGACAGCACTGAGCTGGAGTGTTGATCTACTATAGTTTAGCCATTCATCTTGTATTAGGCATTTAGTTCCCAGTAAACCATTGGATTTAAATTATTTTTTTTCTTTGGAAAATTTTCCTTCAGACAGTAATATTATGGAGATAAAGAACATGTGAAGTGTTTCATGTTGCCAGTTTGCTCTCCTGAGTACCTGCCAGTGGCATATTAAAAATTGGTCTGACGATCAGATGACGTATGTTTATCTTATATTTCCCTCCTTCTCATATTGGATTTTATCTCTAACTACTTTTATTAAGGTATATATGGTTATATCTTTTTTTTTTAATTTTTATTTTTTTTCCCCCAAAGCCCCAGTAGATAGTTGTATGTCATAGTTGCACAGCCTTCTAGTTGCTGTATGTGGGACGCGGCCTCATCGTGGCTGGAGAAGTGGTGCCTCGGTGCCCACCCGGGATCTGAACCCCAGGCTGCCAGCAGTGGAGTGCGCGCACTTAACCGCTAAGCCACGGGGCCGGCCCTATGGTTATATCTTAAAATTTAATTTATATTTCTTGATTGGTGACATTGAATTTAGAAGCTGAGAGATAGAAGCTTTTGAACCGATTTAGTAGATTATTCTGGATTTTGACCTTTTATAAATCCTTTTATAAAATTTAACCTGCATGAAGGCAGTGATTTTGAGGTACAGAGTCTGCTTGTTCACGCCTGTATCCCCAAAACCTAGAGCAGTGCCTGGCACATGGTAGGCCCCTCAATAAATATTGCTGAATGAATGGATAAAAAAATCATAGATCTTTCAGTAAAAGCTGGTTGTTCAAAATATATTATTATGTTACTTACCTGGTCACTTCTTTAGCTTTATTGACCTTCCCCTTAATGCTCATTTCATTATGCAAACAGTTTTCCTTTTTATATTTAAACTCATCCATCTTGCCTTTGATAACTTTCTGGCTTTTTCCGGGAAAATGGAGACTCTCTCTCTTCCATAGCTGAGTTAAATAGTATGCTACTTAATTCTCTTTCTTCTATTTATTTCTTCATTTTTATGTAACTTTTTGGGGTTAATCCTAGATGGTGTGAAACCTGGATCTCAATAAGTCATCTCCAATCTGTTATTTATTTGTCCCAACAGTGTTCACTGAATCACGTTTCCTACTCTGTTATAGTATTTCCGCTTTCATAGAGTACGCTTTTTTTTTTTTTTTGTGAGGAAGATCAGCCCTGAGCTAACACCCATGCTAATCCACCACTTTTTGCTGAAGAAGACCGGCTCTGAGCTAACATCTATTGCCAATCCTCCTCCTTTTTTTCCCCCAAAGCCCCAGTAGATAGTTGTTATGTCATAGTTGCACATCCTTCTAGTTGCTGTATGTGGGATGCAGCCTCAGCATGGCGGGAGAAGTGGTGCGTCTGTGCGCACCCAGGATCCAAACCTGGGCCGCGAGTAGCGGAGCCGGCACGCGCACTTAACGCTAAGCCACGGGGCCGGCCCTGTAGAGTAAGCTTTTATAGCGTGAATTTAAGTCTTTTCTCTTGGTTCTTTTCCATTTTTAATCCATTCAACCTTAGAATATTGATAACTCACTTTGCAGAATGTTAATGTGGTAGGACAAATTTATTTTTACCTTTAAACAGATATACTTTTTTACCTGGCGTGCTTGGCCAGGTAAGTTGTTTTAGGAAGCCTAGAGAGGAAGTCAGGCATCCAACCAGATAGTTACAAGTACGAGACATCTGTGCAGTGACTGGCAGGGCAGTATAAAGATGCTTTTATTTTATCTTTAAATTTCAGTCTATAATATATCTGTCTTTTAGTATCTGCTCATGTTTGGTTTAAAAACAATCAGGAAGTACATTCTGCAATTAAGTAAAATAGTTTATTTACATTCTAGTGTTCTAATCATGTACTTGTGACTTTGACTTTGGAAACTCCCATTTGCTTATAAAGAGGTTAGTTAGGAGAGTCAGAGTTTATTTTTTTTTTTTTTTTTTTTTTTGTGAGGAGATCAGCCCTGAGCTAACATCCGCCAATCCTCCTCTTTTTTTGCTGAGGAAGACGGCCCTGGGCTAACATCTGTGCCTATCTTCCTCCACTTTATATGGGACGCCGCCACAGCATGGCTTACCAAGCAGTGCGTCGGTGCGCGCCCGGGATCCGAACCAGCGAACCCCGGGCCGCCGCAGCGGAGCGCGCGCACTTAACCGCTTGCGCCACCGGGCCGGCCCCTCAGAGTTTATTTTAATCTGATCCTCACCCTATGAAATAGAGGAGAGCTGTTTACAGAGGTACATCCGAGGTCATCTAGTACAGTGAGGATTTATTTGCTTGTTTTTTCTGTGAAAGGCACAGAGTGTAGTGATTAAGAGCCTCAACTCTGGAGCCTGGATTCAAATCCCTGCTGCTCCAAGTGCCTCAGTTTCCTCAGCTGTAAAATGGGGGAAATAACAGTACCGACCTCATAGGGTTGTTATGAGGATTAAATGAGTTAGTATCTGTAAAGCGTTTAAAACGATGCCTAGCACGTGGTAAATGCTATGTTGGTTTGTTGTAAATTAATTTGCCCAGATTTTCCTATCATCTTCAAGTAAGCAGTTTGCCTTTACAGATACATGCTAGTCGTGAGATCTGGCTATAAACGAGGATGATTGCTGTAGCTTCCTCTACTTCTTGCTAAAGTCCTAGGGTAGGTGGGACTTTATAGAGGCAGCCTCAGGTCAACGAAGTGGAACTGAAAGTACTCAAGCTAATGGTAGTTCTCTTTTGCAGTAATACTGGAGTACATATTCTATAATAATAAGATTAATTGAGCAAACTGGGTAGATGTCTAATTGCTAGGAGTTACACTCTTTAATCCTGTAATCCCACTGATGGAATTTATCCAAATAATCTGGAAAGAGAAAAATAAACTGCAGATGTTTATTATACAATTAATAATAAGCAAAACAGCAGAGAATCTAAACAGAAATGGAACGGTTAAGAAGATTCCTCAGTGGTGTATCACGCACCATTAAATGATAACAACGCAGATTATGAGGCAACATGAAGATATTTTAGTTGACATTTGAATAATAGGTGCCAAGCTCTATCCCATGCTAGAAATCAGAGATGCAAACAAGAGTAAGACAGGAGCCCTCACCAGAAGCATCCCACTGCAGTGGTACAGCTGCAGGGAAGACACAGGAGGGAGGAAGTAAATTCCCTGATTTTGAAAGTCAGGGAAAGCTAAAGGAAAGAGGAAACAGTTGAGACATGCCGTAACATTTATCAGATGGATAAATTGGTAATATAGTTAATACGTATTAAATGTTTATTATATACCCAATACTTTGCTAAGCACTTTTCATTATCCTATTAATTCCTCTCAACACTATGTGATAGGTGCATGCACCATTGTAAAAATGAGTAAATGAAGCTTAAAGTGGCTAGATAACATGTTGAAGGTTGGTGGCAGAATCAGCATGCAAACCCATGTCTGTCTCCTAAAATCCACCTTCAAAATCACTGTACTTCACAATGGCCTCCAACTATGGGAAAATTCTGCCTATGGAGGTATTAATACTTTAAGATCATAGAGAAAATAGTTTTATTGGAGTAAGCGGATTTTCTCTTGATTTTCTTGATAATGTTATTTTAACATTCAAGAGTTCTTGCCAACAGCTAAACATCTCTTGCTTATTGTTTTGAGAGACCTATTTCTGAAGGAGCTAGGTGCAAATATGGAGCAGGACTGTTTCCTTCAAAACAGGGGACCTTCTTATCTCCATCAGATGTTTCATTGTCCTCACCTAGACAGTGAGTAACATATGACAGCAAGATTGACAGTTTGGGAAGTAGTGTAGGAAAGAATAGCAAAAATGGGAGATGACTTGGAAAGTGGGTTGCTTGGAGTAGCAACTTTTGATTCTCTTAGATCAAGAATATAGACTTCTCCCATACCCTTACTGTGGGAAGTCCTATTCTATCTTTTATTATTATATGAAAATTTGAGCATTAGTGCTATTTTAACTGCTGTGGGTTTATCTTTGTTGGGATAAAATTATACTGTCTTGTTCTAAAATCAAAAGTGGTGCAAGAGCCCTCAGTCTCTCTTATGTTACAAGCATTTGATGATGCTGGTATAGTGCTCATGGGATGCCTGGGGGAGTGAAACCTTTCCTGCCAACTCTCATCTGAGTCTTTTTTAAGAGCCTCTGAATTTGACATTCTCCCATATAGGAAGTAACTTACTACCCAGTAGGTGGTGGAACATGACATCATTATATAGTCAAAGGAACAAAACTCATGCAACAAGAGGATTTTATTGTTGTTGTTAAGTCCATTCACTTTTCTGTTTGTAGGTTTTGATGAAAACTGTAACTAGGCATTTTAGTGATGAAGAAAATGAAATTAATGTACTATACACATAGAAATTGGCATATTCTTATTCGTATTCCAGCATCTGGAACAGTCTTGCACATAGGTGCTCAGCAAGTTATTTGTTGAAAGAATGAATGAAAGAAGATGTGAAGATTTTAGTTTCCTCTTATTGCTACTCATATGCTTCCTCATAATGCATTCTCATATAAGAATACTAATGGATGGCACCAAGTTTTCCTTTTGTGATGCTGTGATGTCAAAAGACGTTTATATAAACTCTCCTAACTCTTGAACTTGGTTATCCTGGAAAGGCAAAAGAACTAGAATAGCTAAACCAATTTTGAAAAGGAAGAATAAAGTTGGAGATATCACACTACCCTATTTTAAGACTTACTACATAGCTACTGTAATCAAGTTAGTGGTATCAGTGGAGGGCTAGACAAATAGGTTGATGGAATAGAGTCCAGGAATCAACTCACACAAGTATGGCCAACTGATTTTTACATAGGTGCAAAAGCAATTTAATGGAAAGATGATAGTCTTCAACAAATGGTGTTGGAACAGTTGGACATCTATAGGCAAAAAAATGAGCCTTTATCTAAGTATTACACCTTATACAAAAATTAACTCAAGGTGAATCATAGATCTAAATGTAAAGTTATATAACTTGTAGGAGAAAATATTCATGACCTAGAGTTAGATGAAGAATTCTTAGACATGACACTAAAAGCACAATCTATAAAAGAAAAAAGTCAATAAATTCAACTTGATCAAAATTAAAAATTTTTGCTCTGTGAATGGCCCTGTTAAGACAGAAAATATTTGCAAATCATCTGACGAAGGGTCTGAACCCATAATAGATAAAGAACTCTCTCAGCTTAACACTAAGAAAACAGTCCACTTAGAAAATGGGCAAAAGACCTAACAGACACTTTACCAAAAAAGAATGTATGGATGGCAAATAAGCACAGGAAAAGGTGTTAAACATCTTTAACTGTTAGGGCAGTGCAAATTAAAATCATGATGAGACACCAAACCACATCTATCTGAGTGGCTAAAATAAAAAATAATGACAATACCAGGTGATGATGAGGATGGCGAGAAACTGGATCTCTCATACATCGCTAGTGGAAATGTAAAATGATACTGTGATAAAGTAATTTCAATACAACTAATGTTTGAATCATAAGTAATGTCAAACTGCTTTGTACACTTCTCATGCTGTCAAAACTTAAAATAAGAAGTGAGATCTCCGTTCCCATACAAATTTGTAGTGGATGTATTTTCTGGGCTTAAATTATAGTTCCAGCAGTGTGTTTCTCGAAGTACAAAGGAAACTTCCATATTTCAAGATTCGTTTATTTTAGAAATAGATAGTGACAACGGTTGCACAACATTGTGAATATAATTAATGCTCCTGAATTGTATACTTAAAAATAGTAAAAATGGCAATTTTTATATTATATGTATTTTACTACAATAAAAAACATCTATTTAATTGCACCATTCAGTAGCTTCCACCTAACTTTCAATTGGAAGTGACTAATCTGCATATAATGACATGATAAAGGCAAACATCAAGAGAAAAATCTAATAGAATTCCATGATGCTTTTCAAGAGATAAATATGCTCAACTAAAATCATATATTCATGGATTTATTTTCAGTTTCAGTAGTACCTATCTGTGTGAAAAGATATTTTCAAAGATGAAATTATAAAATCTCATTACCAATCGGCGTTAACAGATGAAGATTTGCAATTGATTTTGATGAAGGAAAAACGATTTTAAACCCCAATTAAGTGAAATGTTATTCCCCCATAAAAGAATTCCATTCTTCTCATTGGTAGAACTGTGTTACAAAAAATTGTACTCAATTATTATTACTATATTTTGAATTTTTTCAATTAACATTTTGTAGAAACTTGTGTTTTTTTGTAATATAAGTACCTACCTAATATTCTCAATTTGCCTCTTGGCCCACAAAGCCTAAAATATTTACAGTCTGGTCCTTTACAGAAAATTTTACCATCCCTAGCTTAGAGCATTGGTTTTCCACTCTTTCTTCTTTTCTAATGTATGCTATTAAAGTGTTCACAATTTCACTCTATGCTCTGCTTTAGCTGCATCCCACAAATTTTGATGTGTTAAAATTTCTTACCATTTAGCTCAGAATATTTACTAATTTCCATTTGATGTCGTCTTTAACTCGTATTATTTACAAGTGTGTTGCATAATTTCTGAATATTTGGAGATATTCTTGTTATCTTTTTTGCTGGATTCCAATTGAATTCCAAAGTGGTCAGAGAACATAGACTATCTAATGTTAGTCTTTTGAAATTCGTTGAGGTTGCTTTATGGCCCAGCATGCAGCCCATTTTGGCAGATATCTGGTGGGCACTTGAAGTGGTATTATTTTAACTTTTTTTCTTCTTCCGAAGCTTTGGATATCCAAATAAAGCTGGTCCTTGTAACATTCTGAACCTGCTCTGTACCTATTCTCAGTTTCTACTTCCTTGTAGTAGGTATGTTTGTATTTTTGGTGTATCTTTCTCCTTTCTCAACCCAGTGATTTTCTTTTCTTCCCCTTGTGGTTATAAGCAGCTTAAAGGTAAAATAAAACAAAGCACCTCTGTTGTGTACTTGAATCTCAGCCACCTTTAGTTCATTATTAGGTGCCATAGTCCCTAACCACTAAGTAAGTATTTACCTTATACCTAAGGACTTTATGTAAGAGTTCATTCTTTTCTTGGTGTTGACTCGTTTGTCGTGTTGTGGTGTTCTTCTCTTGAAACTGGTCTACCTTGCCTTTGACAAAAGGCAAAAAATGTGCTTCCCCTTGCCGGGGCTGTGTACTTTCTGATACTAAGCAACGCCTTATCTTATCTGAAGATACATAACTGTGCGTGGACTACAGCTATTGTATTTGAGGAAAGAGCCGCCTGGGCATCCAGGTGACCCCCATGCATGAGTTCTGCCCTCTCATTCCCGCTCGTATTGGAGGTGCCTCTGTTCTGTGTGGAACAGAGGTGGTGTGTAAAAATAGAGACCCTGCTTTGTGTAAGGTGGGTGCTGCACCACTTACCTTTTTCTTGATTTGGGGATCTCTTCTTTCTTGCTCTTTCACAATAATTGCTGGAAATATTTGTGATAATGTGAGAAAAGAGTGATGTACTTATAATCCTTACTTGAGGAAAATAATGCGTCTGCTTCTCCAACAGGAAGGCGTAACCTTTGAGTTACATTTAGGGTAGATGGGGACAGATGTGTCCAGACTCCTGGCCCACCCTCTTCTGCCATAGTCAGACTTTGAATTACATGCATTTTTGTTAATATGATTAATTGGTATTTATAAACTTTGTAGTAAATACGTGTACCTTTTGTGTGTGTGTGTGTGAGGAAGATCAGCCCTGAGCTAACATCCATGCTAATCCTCCTCTTTTTGCTGAGGAAGACCGGCTCCAAGCTAACATCTATTGCCAATCCTCCTCCTTTTTTTTCCCCCAAAGCCCCAGTAGTTAGTTGTATGTCATAGTTGCACATCCTTCTAGTTGCTTTATGTGAGACGCGGCCTTAGCATGGCTGGAGAAGCAGTGTGTCGGTGCGCACCCGGGATCTGAACCCGGGCCGCCAGTAGCGGAGCGCGCGCACTTAACCACTAAGCCACGGGGCCGGCCCAATACGTGTAACTTTGTATTTCAACTCCTGAGACCCTCTGCTTTGTGCTGCAGAAATCTGGGTCTTGGAGCTCTCTAGCTGTGCAGCCAGGGTGAGAGCCTCTCTTCTGCTCTCCCTGTTGCTGATGAGAGAGAGAGAGAGGAGGCATGTGTACATCCTGTTTTTTTCTGCTTGACAGGGCTGTTTGATTGGAGGTGATTGTGAAGTTTTTGTCACAGAAAATGGGCAATCGAATTTGCAGTGAGTAACGAAGGAACTGACTCCCAGTCCACGTTGGGAAATGAAAGATAAAACATTTTGATGATAAAAATATAAATTTTAGAATGTGCAACGCAAAGAGTAAATCCTAATGTAAACTATGGACTTTAGTTAATAGTAACATATCGGTATTGGCTCATTGGTTGTAACGAATGTACCACACGAATGCAAGATGTTAATCATGGGGACGGAGAAGAGAGGGGGGAGATGAGGAGGTACGTGGGAACTCTGTACTTTCTGCTCAATTTTTCTGAACGTAAAAGTGCTCCAAGAAATGAAGTCTGTCTAGAAGTTTTAAGTATCTGGTTTAAATGTTCCGTAGCAAGTTCATATCATACAAGTTAGTGTTTGGCCCCCTGATCCCCCTGGGATTTCTCAGGTAAGATGAATCTGGTTTGCAGTTTAAGCTGTTACGTCAGATAGATTTGCCCCTCTCTGTTTTTCTAATGTTCGTTAACTGTGCTTTTGCCCTCTCTCCCTATCTGTTGAAACAGTTGGAATGCCAAGATGCCTTGGAAACAGCAGCCCGAGCTGAAGGCCTTTCCCTGGATGTTTCTATGCATTCTCAGCTCAGAATCCTGGATGAGGAACATCCCAAGGGAAAGTACCATCATAGCTTAAGTGCTCTGAAGCCCATCCGGACCACTTCCAAGTAAGAGGCTCTTCTGGGTAATGACTTGTCCGTGAAGCATCAAAAGCATTTTTGAAAATCCAGGCAAAGATTAGACCATTAGGGGAGGCCTGTTTTTAGTCAGAGCTCTGTTTACTAAACAGCATAGTATAGGCGCTGGCTAGCCTCTCCGTGTACGTTGACAATTTTGTGCTGTGGGTTTTCTTTCTTTAGACACCAGCACCCAGTGGACAATGCTGGGCTCTTCTCCTGTATGACTTTTTCCTGGCTTTCTCCTCTGGCCCGCACGGCCCACAGGAAGGGGGAGCTCTCAATGGAGGATGTGTGGTCTTTGTCTAAGCACGAGTCTTCTGATGTGAACTGCAGAAGGTAGGCGTCTCTGGTCCACCCTTGTCTCCCATATACTGGATGCGTAGGGCCTGAGCTAGGAGTGTGGGTCTGACAGCGTGAAGTCCACGGCTCTGTGTCCTTTTAGGATCTGAGCTATCCTATGGAGGGAGGGTTGCCTGGGGATGATGTTCTCTTTGCTCTTCTGCTGTATTTCCTATTTCACCTTTAATCCTCTTTTAACCACGGGCTTTCTCTCTCTCTCTCAGCCCCGCTTCTCTTCCTGAGTCTGCAGGGAGGTTATGTTGCTGCCTTGTGACAGAATACATGTTTGTGGTAGCTGAGTGTCATGATTAAAATCTAGTGTACAACTTTACATTTTACACAGGATCCTTCAGAAAGGGTTGGGGACCCTTGAGAAAGGAAGCTGTTATCCACAAACAAATTCTGTTCAGGGATAATTTTTCTGGGTAGAAGGAAAGACTTTTGTTCTCATCCTTTTCTGTATCCTAGAGGCTCCCTATTCAGGGTAAATATGTAGTTACCCAGACGGGTATTTTTTTCCTGAAGGTGAAGACTATGTACATAATTTTAAAAGAGAGACTGGTGTGAGTGGTGTCAAAGCCTGGAGACAAAAAGCGATGGCAGGAGGGAAGCTAGGGTGTGTCTATTCCCTGTGGAGATGTGTAACAGAGAACATGTGCCCTTGTTAAGACTAGAGAGACTGTGGCAAGAAGAGCTGAATGAAGTTGGGCCAGACGCTGCTTCCCTCCGAAGGGTTGTGTGGATCTTCTGCCGCACCAGGCTCATCCTCTCCATCGTGTGCCTGATGATCACGCAGCTGGCTGGCTTCAGTGGACCAGTAAGTTCTAACCATTCTTTCTGACAGTCTCCAGGGGCCCGGCCATGGCCAGCTCTAACATTCTTGTTCTGTTGCAGGGGTTGTGCTCACCTTTGGGCTAGTTAGCAGCCATAGAGATGCCTCCAGGTCTCTTGAAAGGGAACAGTTGATTTTGGAGTGAATGGTGGCTTGTCAGCAGCTGGAAGGATGAGGGGCCCATGTTGTCAGAGAAGAAATGGAACTGGTTTGCTTGCCTGGGGCGGGGGTGAAACCGAATGATTCCGGCTCTGCACGGGACTGTGCTTCTTTGCTGTGTGTTGACATGAAATGGCAGTCTCGGTTCGAGAAGATGTGTCTCGTAGTGCTGTGAGTGGGTGAGAGCAGCGTTGTGTGGCATAGGCTGTTGACCCAGTGCTGGTGACACACCGAATGCCCGGAGGCAGAGTTGTCACATGTGAGATGGTTCTGTGGCAAATGAGCCCTGAAGAAACTAGAGGACTGTTGAGGTTTTTAGAGTCTAACCTGGAGCCCATTTGAAACTTTGGTTTATAGTATAAACTGTGTGGCAAGTGTTGGGGCGGCAGCCGTGGCTTTTTCCTAGTGTGTACGAAAGCAGAGTAGGTAAGAGAGTGATGTTCACACTGTTTTCTGGACACCTGTTTCTTACATCTGCTATGCTGCCTTACACTTAAGACTTTGATTAAATCTATTCTCTACATATTTGCCTTGAGGCATCGGAGCAGTAGTACTACTTATACTGTGCATTTTCCGTGTGTGGGTAAGCTGGAGGTTCATGGTTTTGGTAAGTATGTGCCTAAGATGCATGGTGATTTAGGTAAAACTACTTTGCAGTTTTTCTGTTTCTTGTTTTTTTTTTTTTTAAATGATTGATGCCTTTTTAAAAATTTTGATCTCTTTTTTGAAGCAGAGAACACTACTTTTCTGGTATTGGGTTTCTATATTAATTGACCAACTAACACACTTTTGTATAAGTTTTAAGTCAGAGGGACCATGTAACTGAATATTATGTTATTGACCAAAATGGCAAACATTTTCGTAGGACCAGCTTCCCCCAAGAAGAGCTTCTGTCATTGTTTCACTACAGGGCTGGTGGCCACTCTCGTCTTTTGTAGAATTCTTTCAGCTGGGTAGCACGGTATACAGGCTTTCTTAGTTACATTTGACCAATGTAAGAATTTCATTGGCTCCCTCCCTTCCATGAAAATTCCATAGGTTGGTGGGATTTTAATTTTTTTCTTGGGAAAAAATGTTACCTATGCATGTTTAGCTTGGGGGCCTTACAGTCACTCCCTTGAGCATCTGCATATTCCTTAATCTCTCTTTTAAGGCACAGCACGCTGGAATACTAATCTCTAGTAAACTCTTCTGGATGCCAGGGAAAGCTGAGAGCCTTCCTTTAATAGGAAAACCGCAGCACGCTTTTCCTTCTTTCTACCCTCTTGGGGAAGAGCGCCTTAAGGCCTATATTATTTCATGAGATTCCATTCTAGAACAATCGAGAAAGCAAGGGTCCCATCCACAAGCTCTCTATGATAAAAAGACTTAAAATTGTAATCAATGCAAACTTC
The DNA here is from genome assembly GCF_020826845.1 of Diceros bicornis minor. NCBI lineage: Eukaryota > Metazoa > Chordata > Mammalia > Perissodactyla > Rhinocerotidae > Diceros > Diceros bicornis. The sequence continues at coordinate 39,653,379 of NC_080754.1, forward strand.
TTTTTTTGGAGCCAATTCTAATAAATTTCTTTTTGATTGGAAATTGAGGAATTAGGCCAGTTTTGAGATCAGTTCCAGCAATGAGCATACCTTCTGTCTGTGGATTTAAATCCTTTTGAGGAACATCCATTTTAGGTTTTTTCACATTTTCTAATATGGCATGGCTTTCAAACTGACTTAGTCTGTTCTTACAGAAATCTATGTAAGAACTGACTTCCCAAATATGGTGTCATATTTCTTATCTCCCCTCGGGCCTCACTGAACCTTGGTATGCCGAACAAATGAAACATAATCAAGTTATTGTGTTTTATTTTGTTTTTTTAAACAGCTGGACAGCTGAGGCTGGACATTTTTGATCAAGATGATCCAAGGTTTCAGTGACACCAGTGGACCAGTGCTCTGCAGGGTGTCCAAGGGTCACCATAATGTTAATGGAGTACCACAGTCTGTAAGGGTATGGTCCTGACCTAAGAAAAATGGCCAAATTGCTAAACTTACAGAGATGATTTGATTCAAACCGTTTTAAAAGACCAGGCCTGACCTATGATTTGTCTATAAATAATTAGCATCCGCCCTGTAGATCTGCAAGGGAAGCCTCCCTCCTGCAGTGCAATCTCTTGGTGAATGCTAACCCTGCTCAAGGGCCTTTTGGGGAAAGGACAGTGAAAAGCCTCTAGAGAGGTAAGTTTCCCACCCTTCCAACCTCTCTCCAGCTGCAGCTTGCTTGGTGCTGTCAGAATCTGGATTTGGGGGGAGTGTCTCTGTAGTGGAACCAGTGACAGAAGCTGTTCTTTAGAATTTTCAGGATGGCTGTATTCTGCGGTCAGAATGAGAGAGTCAAGCTGGGCAGAATCTCTCGCCAAGAGTTCAGGTAAGGTAATGTTTATTCACTGGGAATGCCTCCCACAGCCAGACAGCTATGCTGACAATCTCAAGTTTTCTCCCAGTTTGTTTAAATTTAAATGATAAATTTGTAACTTTTTAAAACTAAATTTTGGTTGGCTTTTTCATGAAAACCTTTTTTCCTTTATCCCATACAAAATGGTTTGAAATGTAATTGTTTTTTAAAAACTCTGTGTGTTGGAAATTCTTTAATCTGCTGTTTCCTCTTTTTCCCCCCTTTGAAAGTTTTGCATAGCGTAAGCATTCGTTATGTCTTTTACCTTCCCTCGCCCCTCCCCTCCCTGCTGGGAGGTACTAATGCTATTATCTGGTGCTGAAAAATGGCACTATAAAGCTGTGGGAAGGAAGGAACCCCAAACTACAACCTGCTGTCCTTTCAAGCCTTCCTTTGGAGACTGTTCCATCGGTGCCGAGGTCTGTGAGAAAATGCTTTACTGTGCCGCCATCTTACTGAGTTGCTTCACGTGAGGAAAATGGGGTTTTGACCCTGCCACTCAGTGACTCAGTTCCACATTTTGGATTGCATACTGGAAAAGAAGCCATTCTTCTTGCTAGTAAACCAACAACCCAGCTGTGTGCAGTGGTGACCAAACAATGGATATAAACCTAAAAATCTGAGGGAGGGGAGAGGTGAAATACAATAGTTCTTGGAATCTGCAATCGCCGATTTATTTGAGCAGGTTATTTACTGAGACTTGATATAAATCTGATTGGAGGGGATCTCTTAGGATCTAGTGGACATCTGGTATTATTTCCTCCCAGGAGAAAGGAGAAATATCAATTAACCCAGAGGGAGTCTGGGTTCTGGAATTCAGCATTAGCTGCCTTAGGACAATTGTGTCTGACCTCCAGTTTTGTCTGTCATTCACAGCTGGCTTCCAGCTACAGTATTCTCTGCTGTTAAGGATCCGGGGTAGATGGGTGGATGGGTTTCTCGTTAATTTTTTTTTCCTTCCTTCAGGGTAGGGGATTGGTTTGGCTTTCTTTTGTTGTGGTTTGTTTTGTTTCATTTTTGGCAAGATCCCTTTTAGCTGCAAGGACTTGAAAAGACTCTGAAGGATGCCAGCAGTTTTTCCTTGAGGCCTAGATTTTTGAATTCTGTCCTGAACAGAAGTCATTCCTCACAGCCTAGTGGACCAATAGCACCAGCGATTTTAAGCAGTGACCTCTTTGGGGAGTTTTTAGTTTAGTTTTATTTTTTAATTCTCTTTCCTTGGCAGCAAGGTCTTTATTCCTGGAGAATCTACTCTATTGCAGACCCACTGCAACGTGAGGAGCCCTAACCGCTTAAGTGCTGTCAGCTTGATGTACTACTCCGGACTCTGGAAACAGATATTGGTTTTATTCTGTATTTCCACTGTGTGTAGCTAAAACAACAGTCGGAGGCCAGATGACCTGTCAGATGGCTAGCCTTGTATAACTTGACTCTGTATGTTCCCATGTATGTTACCGCAATGCTCCTCCTGTACAGTGTCTGTGGGATGCTCTTTGAAGATGGTACTTTTTTTTTCATTCTCAATAAAAGTACTTTACCTCCCACTTCCTGGTATTTAATCCTATCGCTGAATGTGCCTTGTGTGAGTGTGTGCTCCGGCGTTGCAGGACCTCAGAGCTGGAGGTGGCGCTCGGTGGTTCTTGGGGGCTGGCTGCCTTCCCTCACTGCAGGTGGTGTTAGACATATGCTACCTGAGGTAACATGTTTTTGTTTTTGGGAGGGCGCGGGGAGTGGGGAGGGTCCACGGGAGGGTCTCTGGATTTTTGATAGTCTGTTTCATTTTCTCTCTTCTATACTATTAAACTGCTGATGTTTATTTTCAGGAATGTTTTGCAAATGCACTTCTCTTCCCCAGTCCAACTGTAGGTACACTGTTCCTTTTTATCAAATAAGCACGTTTGAAACGATGCCAAAAAAAAAGGTCTTAATTTCATTTAAAGAAATGTATCAGTGTGTGGAGATACTGGAATAAGGTCAAATATATATATTTTAATGGCCATGTGTTTAGAATTAATTTCAGCTCATGGACAGGTTTATGTTATATTAGAAAGAGTAACGGTTTTGGTGGTGTCCTTAAGGAAGAAAGTTTCAAATAAGACCTACCTCCTGTGAAATGCCCTGAGTAAATTACTGCAGGCAGCTGTCTGTAATATTTCATCCTCTGAGAAGGGTCTTCTCTGCTCGTGCACGTATCACTGTGCAGCGGAGCTGCCTCCTCTTTCTAACTTAACATAAATCTGTGGCGTCATGTGTGGGTGCTGTGGAGATGCTGACGGTGGTGTGTGTTTCTCCCTGTAGGCCTTCGTGGTGAAACACCTCTTGGAGTACACCCAGGTCACAGGTTCTGACCTCAAGTACAGCTTGCTGTTAGTCTTGGGCCTCCTCCTGACGGAAATCGTGCGCTCTTGGTCACTTGCGCTGACTTGGGCATTGAATTACCGAACTGCTGTCCGCTTGCGGGGGGCCATCCTAACCATGGCATTTAAGAAGATCCTTAAGTTAAAGAACATTAAAGAGAAGTCTGTGGGTGAGGTGAGTAAGGGGTGTTTGCAAAGGGCAGAGGGAAAGCTGCCGGCTTGAGCTCTTTCTTTCTGTTGGGTCCTTGCTTTGTCCTTCATCTTCCTCCTGAGACAAGTGGCCTTCGTCCTTGCAGGATCCTCTCACTGCTCTTTGTGTCTCGTAGCTCATCAACTTGTGCTCCAATGATGGGCAGAGGATGTTTGAGGCGGCCGCCGTTGGCAGCTTGTTGGCTGGAGGACCCGTTGTTGCCATCTTGGGCATGATTTATAATGTCATTATTCTGGGACCAACAGGCTTCCTAGGATCAGCTGTTTTTATCCTCTTTTATCCAGCAATGGTGAGTAAGCCTTCTTTGCTGTATTTTGGCAGCTTCTCCTTAGATGAATTACTTCCATTGGGTTATATATAGTAGGTACCACTGAGGTATCACATCTCTGATTGGAAATTTCCTCAAATCAGGTACCTGGTGTGGAAAAGTCTAGAAAGAGCTAGACAGTGTTCAGTCTATATAGGCAGAATTTCGACTTGAGGGGAAGTAAGGTGTCACTTGAATAAATGCAGTGGCTCCTAGTGAGATTAGAAAAGAGAGAGTCTGAGTGAAAGAGAAGGCCAACAGATGACCCTTGCCCCCAGGGAACAAGGAGTGTTTGAGTCACCCTGTCTCAAGTTGATGGCAACTGATGTGGCTTTCCTGCTTCCCTTTGGTAGCACTCAATATCTGTGATTACTCTGAGAACAAATTCTTGTTTGTCTTAACTGCCTTACAAAGGAATAAGAATTAAATAATAGTTGACTGCTTTTAATTTAATAGACAACTTTTATTTAAAAAATAGTCCCACTACATGATGCTCATTTTATTTATAATAATCTTAAGCAGATTTACGTCCCAGAAAGACTAGACAGTTTTTAAGTTTGAATAAACTCTGGTTTGGCATGACATTGCTTTTCCTTTCAGATGTTTGTATCACGGATCACTGCATATTTCAGGAGAAAATGTGTGGCCACCACAGATGACCGTGTCCAGAAGATGAATGAAGTCCTCACCTACATTAAATTTATTAAAATGTATGCCTGGGTCAAAGCATTTTCTCAAATTGTTCAAAGTGAGTTTAACAACTTCATATGTGCATGTGGTAGAAGGACTTCGGCCTCTTTGCTTCCTGAGCGCATTAGCTACTAGGAATCCTAATGTCATAGGGCTGTAATATCTTAGGTTCTTATAATATCTTATGATCTTTACGTTGAGAGGGATCTTATTGATTTGAACCTATAAGGTCATCTCACGGATGAGGAAATTGAGACCTGAGAAAATTGTGATTTTTTTTTTCCCCCAAGATAACTCAGCTAGTTATGAGTAATTCATTCGGTTTGAAGCCCCGTCTATACTCTCATCCCACCCATAATTTTCTGGCCTGGCCATGAGGATATCACAGAAAACAATATCAAGCGGCTGCTGAGAGCTCCACTTCTGCCCCCTCCACTCTGTGGGTGCATGTGCACCATAGATAGATAGGTCTGAGATCCCGGGGGGGGGTTCAGGGAGAAGCTGGATTGGGGGTCAGGACAGCTGGACTCTGGGCCTAGCTCTGCCACTCACTCATAGAAGTTTTTTTTTTTTTTGGTTTGTTGTTTTATTTTTATCTTTTCAAGTAATTTATTTATATTGAGTCACAAGGTTCTCAGAACCTGACCCCATCCTGATCTGTAAATTCAGTGCAGACATAAACATGTCTAATATATAAATGCCACAAAGCTTGGAGGAATAAATTAGCACAGAATGGGCATTCAAAAAGATTCAACAGAAGTCAGAATGATGGGCCTTAAAAAAGGTGAACTTTAAGAAGGATGTATTTAAAGGCACTTTACAGTTCAAAAGAGAATGCATATTTACATTTAGACTTAATTTAAATATGAAAGATGTGGGCTGTTAATTGACCATAACCTCATAGTGTGCTAACCCTGAATATGCTGCAGTTAAAAAGTTAATGCAGTTTTAGGTTGAATAGAAATACAATGTTCAGATCAAGGAGGCTATTTTAATTTCACTGCTTGGTTTGTCGATTAAACCTTTAGGAACATTGTTTCCGGTTCATAGGCTTTATTTATGAGTGGTCATCCAGAGGAGGTGACCACTCAGAGGTGTCCAGCAGTAGATTAGGCTGCTTCATTAAGTAGTGAGTTCGTTGCCCATTGAATGGAATAAATGGATGCTAACTGGACATCTGCCAAGTATCTTCTTGGCAGGGCGACTGCTGATGGTCCCTTCTGGCTCTCAGATGCTATAGTTATCATCATCTTTGTGAAATTCCACTCATCCTTCAGCCCTTGACTTGGTATCTTGTGTGTGTTAGTTTGAAAAGAATGTTCATGCTCCGTATAGACTTGGGCAAGGCATATGATAAATATTAAAGCAATGAGTTGGATTTTTAAAAATATGACTTATGAACTAGCTCTGAAGATAGTTCCCAGTGTCTTGGACAGTGGTAATACCTTTAAGGTCAGTGCATAGCCTCTCAGAAGAATTGCTTTTGTGCTTGAAAATACCTCACCGCTTTATTGTCATACGTCCTCCTCCATGGTCTTCAGTACTCTGTGGTTGCTCTGTTAATAAGGGTGTCAGTTTTGCAAATATTTAAGAAAAATCTTTCTGCCTACAAAAATTGTATTTCACTCATTTCGTTCCAATCATCCTTACTGTTTGTTGTGTGAAAGCCTTCATCCCACCACCCACATATAGTAGGCGCTCTAGTAAATCTTAGTTCCTTTTTAATTCTCCATTACTGTTGTATAGTCTTTCCTATAAATACCTAAGTAAGAAATAAACAACAACTAGGTAAGCAAACAAAATTGCCAATTGCAAGTACAATTAATATGTTCATTCCTTCTAAACATAAGAAATTTGCAAAAAGAATCAGAATAAGGCAGAAGATGATTATTGTACAGCTATGTAGTGGCTGGTTTCTGTTAGATTCATTCCTGTGACTTGATTCTTTTCAAACCTCAGTCTTGTACACCAGCTTTAGTGATAGTAATTGGTAGTCATATTGACCTAGTTTTTGCATCATAGGTGTTCAAGGATCGTTTTAAAACCTATATGTGGCTGAAGACCTACCAACTCTTGTTTGGTGACAGAGGAGCAATATCCCAAGGTTTCTTTTGACTTGCTTTGAGTTTGGCTTGCTTTTTAGAAATTGGCTTGCTTTTTATTCTTAGAAATCCGAGAGGAGGAACGTCGGATATTGGAAAAAGCTGGGTACTTTCAGAGCATCACTGTCGGGGTGGCTCCCATTGTGATGGTGATCGCCAGCGTGGTGACGTTCTCTGTTCACATGACCCTTGGCTTCGACCTGACAGCAGCACAGGTCAGTGAGCCCTCAGGGCTTGGGAACATTTTAGAAACACCACATATGGAGATGCTATGGTCCTCTTGTTACTGGATTTGGATTTTTAATTCATGTGATTAAGCCGAGAAGTAGAAGAGTAGGGATTAGTCCTAATGCACAAATAGTGTACAGGTCCTCAACCCAACTTTGGGTTTAATTCTGAAATTACAGATCATCCTTTGGTTCAGATTTGCTGAGAATTTTAATTGAAGGTCTCATAAAAACTCCACCTTTAAAAAAACGTATCTGATTTGAGCCAACATTTGACCATCGAGTTGCAGCCTTCCTTAAACCTGAGAGGAAAGTGATGATGTCTTGTTATTTTAGTTGCATAGCCTAATCAGGCTTCCTCTTTTCAGGCTTTCACAGTGGTGACTGTCTTCAATTCCATGACTTTTGCTTTGAAAGTTACACCGTTCTCAGTAAAATCCCTCTCAGAAGCATCGGTTGCTGTCGACAGATTTAAGGTAAGTGGCTCCCTTCCCCTCCTCCGTGTCAGGAGCCGTCCCTGGCAAAACTAACGGCTGCCTTGATTCCAGTGGGCCACACAGGCTGGCTGCACTTCTGTTCACCTCTAGCCTTTTGGCATGTTGGTAAGAAAGGGGGCAGTGGAGGAGACTGAATTAAGGGACCTTTTCACATAAATAAATAGGTGTGGGCTCCCACAATTTCAGTTCCCCTTCAGAGCTAGGCCCTCTGCCTGGGACTGACGTGGATATATGTCATAACTTCCTGGGCCTTTAAGTGATTCAACCCTGGAAGATCAGAGCTGTCAGGTGACTGTCAGCTTTTCCTCATCTGATCTACCATCTGCTTCTACCAGATGCTCTCAGCCTTTTGATTGGTCAATATGCTGCTGAGCACCTTTCGGTACTTTCTTTTCCTGCCCGGGGGTTGTCACTCAGGATGCAGGAAATGCAGTGACGTAGGAATGGGTGTCATAAAACCAGATCATGTTGAGAAGTGCAGTTCAATTAAGTATCGGGTTTTTTCTTAAGGGGGTTAGTTGATCATGCCTTGACTGTTCTTTGTGCCTTCAGAATAATACAAATAAGGATACAAGAGGAAGATATATTTGGGAAGGTGGAGGGAGATAGATATTTGGAGGTGGTTAATACTTAAAAAAAAGAGAGAAGAGGAGCAGCACCTGTGTGGGCTGGACTTCCCTGACAAAACCGCTGCGTGGAGTAGCTCCTGCTAATCCTCCTTGGCTAGAGAGAAGAACAATACAGAAGCAGTGCTGGTGGCTTGAAGGCTTGAGGCTCAGGTGTTTGAGGATTAATAGCATCACCTTAGATGTTCAGGAGAAAACAAATTGGGTTTTTCTCTTAAGAAGAATGGAGAGTAGCTTCCCGAGATTTATTTATATTCTACTTGTTTATCATTAGCCAGGTGAATTTTGTTTGTTGAGAAGGCTAGTCCTCAAGGATGACCTCCAGCTCCATACCCTCCCTCACCCCAACCTGGCTGCTAGAAGGCCAAGAGCCAGAGCCATAGGAAAAGAAATGGTCTAATTGTAATCAGAGCTGTATTTTGCTGAACCTGCAGTATCCAGCCGTGAAAGAAGGCAAATGTTTTGACCATAAGTTTGTCCCTCTGTTTCTCTGTCCTTGTTAGTGAATGGATTTGGTGGCATTTGGGATGAAGGAATAGGAGTTTACAGTATAGATTTGTTCTCTCCTTGTTTCTCGAGAGCTCTCTTCTCTTTACTTACTAGTGAGGACTTGTATTAGCAGGTGGCTTTTTGCATTATCCCTCCTTCCTCTATCCAGGAAGCTTCAGAGTTAATAATAGAAGCAAAATCACCCACAGCTCTATGATATGTCCCATGAGACTTTAGTTCCATTCTATCTTATTGCTCTTGGTAATCTCCTTCTCCTCTCCCTGCACCTTCTCCTCCCCCTCTCCTTCCCCTCCTCTTCCCTTTCTCCTCCCCTCCCTTCTCTCTCCCTGCTCCTCCTTCCCATCCTCCCCCTCCCTCCCCCCCCTCCTTCCCCTCTCCCTGCTTCTCCTCCTTCTAGGAAGATGATAACTGTAGAAAGGCAATGAGAAGCCCCTTTTTGACTTTTCTGATAAGATTGTCACCAGTATAGGGTTGCCAGCTTTAGCAAATACAAACACAGGACACCCACTTAATAACTGCTTGGGACATATTTATATTAAAAAATTATGCATGGTTTATCTGGAATCAAAATTTTGCTAGGCAACCTGTGTTTTATCTGGCAACTCTATGAGTAGACCCCTCTTCTGCTCAACAGATACATTCTTATTTGATTCTTCCAGTGAATGAGAGGTGTGTTTTATAGTCAGTGTCCTGTGGTAAAGTTGAGGTTTATGGTTTGTGTACCTCTGAAATTCTGTTGTCCTGGCAGGTGCAAATCCAAGTAGATATAAATCCAAGTGTCGCCAGGGCCTTGTGTGTCTCAGCATGTCGGGGCAGTGACCTGAGGCTGAAACCCTCCTGGGAGGAAGGAGGGGCTGCAGGGAGCCCATGGGAAGGAAACGTGGGGAAGGAGCTGTGCAAACTAGAGGCACTAGCATCATTTTTAATAGTCTGTTGAGGCCTAAAAGATCCTTTTAGTAACTCTTTGCGGGAGAGAAATGATGGGAATGCAATCAGCATAGGGTTTTACTCTCTGAAGGTGGTCGGAATATTTGGCATGCTATTCTTAGCTCGGTCTCTCAGGGAGGGTCTGAACAAATGAAACCAATAGCTGTTTTCAGAAAACTAAACCTAAGGTTGACCAAGAGTGAAGATTTCCTAGGAGATTTAGAACCATGGCACTTCCAGCACCTCTGGGAAGATTGGGGATTAGGAACGGAGAGGAGACGTGGCGACTTCAGGGAGGAAAACAGCAAGCTTAAAAGTTGAGAATCCAGGAGAAAAGGCTTGCTCTCGGGGGAAGAGGATTATATGCTGCATTTAATAGCACCAGCAAACTTTAAAATAGTTGGAGGTTCTTAGTAACCAAGCAGAGTCCTGACCCTAAAAGTCATCTGTTCTCTGAAGACTTTCTAATGTTGTTTTATAATGTTTTTATTAAAAACCCTGTTTTTATCATATTGGGAATCTAGCTGAGATAGCATTCTTTAGAGAAGATCACTGGTTTAAGAGACTTGTCAGAAGTGGGTTCAAAGTCGTGGAAACGTGTAAGTCCTGGGCTGAGATATATTATGGTCAGTGTTTCAGATCTAACTTCAGAAACACAGCTTTTCAAGCATTCCATTTTCCTTCCCCTAACATAACTCAGTGGGCCTCTAGGAATGAGTGGGAGGACAGAGTCTTGTTCCTTTTCCAAGGATGTATCTGAGGGAAATACCCTTCACTTCCACGCAAGTCCGTTCCTTTGGTTGTTTGAATTCTCTCAAGTTCCAAGGCGGGACTTTGAAGACATGAGAACTTGTTGGCGAGAAGATGTGCTCTACCATTGGTGAAACCTTCGCTACTCTTTCTAACCTGAGCAAGCTAGGCCTGGTCACAATCTCGGCTCAGCCTCTCCCACTAGACATGTGCCACGTTGAGCTTGAGGGACGTGCACAGGCTTGGGGTTCTACAGGAGTGATCTGGAAGGGAAACAGAGAGATGAGGGTCTATATAGGACACCAGTGTACCCCTTGGTTTTCCTGCTAGCATTTTACTGCTTGCGACTCAGCAACTCCTGAGTGAGAACAAGGGGCTGCATACCAGTGAACTCAATGTCCTTTGGTCCACATTGGACTGGTGGAAAAGGAAAAGGTAGTTTAGCATGTAACAGGAAGTGTAGAGTGTTGGGCAATTGACAAGGCTCCTGTCCCTCCTGAGGGTGTCCCCACACCCCTGTGACCTCTCGATGGGCCTGAGGCTGGGCTACACTAATGAGCTGCCTTTTGCCCTTCAGCTTCCTTCCACTGTATAGCCTGATGTGTTTTGCTACGTGAGTGTACGCCCTAGGCTTGTCTCCCTGGTCTTGATCCAGTGTCTCATCTTTGCACCTCTCTCACAACTCCTATCAGAGTTTGTTTCTAATGGAAGAGGTTCACATGATAAAGAAAAAACCAGCCAGTCCTCACATCAAGATAGAGATGAAAAATGCCACCTTGGCATGGGACTTCTCCCACTCCAGTATCCAGAACTCACCCAAGCTGACCCCCAAAACGAAAAAAGACAAGAGGGCTGCCAGGGGCAAGAAAGAGAAGGTGAGGGAGCTGCAGCGCACTGAGCATCAGGCGGTGCTGGCAGAGCAGAAGGGCCACCTCCTCCTGGACAGTGACGAGCGGCCCAGTCCTGAGGAAGAAGAGGGCAAGCATGTCCACCTGGGCAACCTCCGCTTACAGAGGACGCTGTACAACATCGACTTGGAAATCGAAGAGGTAAGCCCTCTGCCTCCCCGCCCCCCGCCTGCACCCTCTCTGTCTACCGAGTGTCTATTCTGGAAGAGTAGGCAGCTGCCATTCCTTTTAGCAAAATACTTTGTGGCTGGGAGTGATTTTGAACTAAAGAGCAAATCTGAGCAGCTCGACCTCTAAAAGGAGTATTTAGGCATTTAACAATAGAAATTCATAACAATTGATCTCATGAGATGCTCATTTTACAAGCAAGGCAATGAAGCCTTCAAGTGGATTTTCCAAGAGTTTGCCCTGAATGGATTTCTGGTTGTTATAGTTGTATGTGAGCTGTAATAATTATTTCTGGTTATTATAACTCTGTGTGGGCTTCTCCTTACCACTAGGCTGTGCACAGCATAGAACCTGGCATATAATAGGTACTCTCAGTGCTGCTATCCTCGACAGTTCTGTGGTAATTGTTTATTTTTAATGTAAGTAAAGGCTCATTTTGGAATATGATGTCACCCAGGTAGCACAGGACTAGAGTCTCTCAGAGGCCCTCCTGTAGAGAGTGGCTGGAACACAGATTCCAGGTTCAAGGCTTTTAAAATACAGAATATGCCTGGGAACCAGCACTGTGTTGAGGGCTGCCACATCCAGAGGGTCCCAGATGAATATAGATCCATTCATTCAACAGCCCTTTTTTGAGCACCAGCTCTATGCAGGCACTGTTGTAGGGCTGGGATATAGCAGTGAAAGACCAAACACAAAAGAATCCCTGCCCCACTGAAGCTTACATCCTAGTGGGCAAAGACAGACAGTAAACAAGTAGAATAGGTATATTGTACATCGGATGGCGATAAGGGCTATGAAGAAAGGGGAGGGGAGCAGAGAGCAGGTATGGATGCAATTTAAATAGGTTGCCTGAGGGATGCCTCATTTAAAAAGGAATATTTGAGTAAAGACCTGAAGGAGGTGAGAGAGTAAGCCATTTGGGTATCTGAGGGAAGAGCATTCTAGGCAGAAGGAGCCGACATGCAAAGGCCCTGAGTCTGCAGTGTGCCTGTTACTGGTGCAGAGTGAGCCCAGGAGAGAATAGTAGATGCTGGGGGCAGAGAGGCAGTTGGGATGCCAGAGCCCCTGTAATGACTTGGGCTTTACTCTGAATGGGAAGAGAAGCCATTGGAGGGTTTGGAGCAGAAGAATGATGTGATCTGACTTTCGTATAAAGAGAATCATTCTAGCTTCTGGATTCAGAGGAGTATGTTGGGAAACAAGGAAGGAGGCAAGGAGAAGAGTTAACCCAGGAGGAGCACAAGGATGTCTTAGACAGAGGGTGGTGGTGAGAAAGGTTTATCTACATAACTGGAAGTAGAGAGTGATGGGTTCCAATGCTGTGTATGACTAGAGGCATGTTACACAGATCCAGAACTAGGGAGAAGAGAGAACAAAAACTCCCAGCTCTTGAAAGCTATAAACAAGAGGAGGAGATGGTTCTTAGTGAGACCACCTGAAACAATTAGTGTAGTTCATCATTGGAAGGCACTCAAGTCAGGTTTTGACTTCAGTTAACTCTTAACCATAGGCTTCGTATTTAGTAACTATTATCTTGATTTTCAAGGCAGCTCTACTACATTGCTACTCAGCTGTATTAGAGGATTATTCCTCATAATCAGCTGAAGTTTACTCTTCGACTTTCTATGTATTGGTCCTCATTCTGCCCTTTAGAGCCCACATTCACATGACAGACCTTTAGCTATTTGAAGGGAGATACTATAATTCTCCTGGCCTGCCCACTGTAGGGAGGGGAAGGGAGGAAGTTAATATTTCCCTGATGTCTTCTGTGCCAAAGGCACTTACTTCATTGTTGGTATCTCCTTTAGTCACCATTTAGTCATCAGAACAGAGTTTCCTCTGGGTAAACCTAACTGACCTGAGCAGAGACTGCACCTATGACTTGGTCTCCTCATACCACCAGGCTGTAATCTTTCAAACTCCTGGGCCGTGTCAGAAACTTTGTTTGCTTAACATACTTTTATTAAGTACCAGACACCGGACTTGGTTCTATAAGGATGACTCCTTCCTTCGAGTTGCTCAAAGCCCAGTGAGAGGGACAGACAGTATTAGTTTAAGTAACAAGGCCAAGATCACACAGTTGTCAAGCGCTAGTGGAGTTGGGATTCATATCCAGACTGTCTGCTCTTTCCACACCACCACTCTTCATTCCTTCCTTCGCTGTGAGACTTGAGCCAACACAGGGTTGGCGAAACAAGTGGCCCTGTTAAAATCCTCTGTCTGTTCTTGAAAACTTTTACGACAGCCCGTTGAGATCTCATTGTTCGGCCTAAGGATATTCAGTTCATCACAGGCTTGCTTTTCTATATTATGTGGGATTGACCATATAAATGTTCCTCAGATTCTTGGAAATGTTTTGTATAAAAATGGAAACAACAGTGCATATAATTTTTATTCAAAATAATTTATAGACCCTGGATAAAAAGTCATAATAAAATAATTTTTAAGATTCCTGGGTCAACCCCGTGGCTTAGAGGTTAGGTGCGCACGCTCTGCTGCTGGCGGCCCGGGTTCGGATCCCAGGTGCACGCCGACGCACCGCTTCTCCGGCCATGCTGAGGCCTCGTCCCACGTACAGCAGCTAGAAGGATGTGCATCTATGACATACAACTATATACTGGGGCTTTGGGGGAAAAATAAAAAAAAAAATTTAAGAGTCCTGCCTCTCTTCCAAAAACAACAGCAAAAATAAACAGATAGTCAAAAAACATGGGTTACCAACAAAGTAGAAAAGGGCCTGGGCCTTTCTGTAAGTGATATGGGATACATTAATGTTAGCTGCTTATTTATTTTTCCAAAAGGCTTACATATCTGTTAGCTCAGTGTATCCCCACAGAAACCCTATGAAGTAGGTGTCTGACAAGGGAGAAAGCAGAGGTAAGTGACTTGCTGGGTCATCAGGATGGCAGTTCCCATATTGATGGACTGTCGTTAATGTGTTTTTCCTCAAAGAAATCAGAAGTCTGTAAAGATGAGTGGTCAGTAGTCTCTTAATGACCTTCCTCTCTATGTGCTTTGTCCAGGGTAAACTGGTTGGAATCTGTGGCAGTGTGGGAAGTGGAAAAACCTCTCTCATTTCAGCCATTTTTGGCCAGGTAAGATTTTGTTATTGTCCTTGGTATTTTCTGCTTCTTGCTTTGGACTCGGCTTAGCAAGGGTCTCAGGCAAAATAAACTTATTTCCTGAAGAGAGTCAGGAAAGGGAGAAACCAAATGAACCTTAGTCTGCATCATGCCCCCCACAACTGCATTTGCACCCCTTAATAGCATTGTATCCGGAAGGGGACTCAGAGGATACCTGATGAATGACTACTTGATACCCAGCTGGAGTCATTTGTTTCTCCTGCCTTCTTTTATTCAGTATGTATTTATTGAGTGCCATGGGTGTGCCAGTGTGTTGGGAAATGTCAGAGATAAGAAATGAACACAATGCAGACTGCCAACAAACTGAAGAAGTGGGGCTGATCAGCATGATCTGCCTCCCTGTCAGAGAGAGCTGTCAGGATTTGATCTAGAAGCAAAGCCCCAGTCCATTTTCAACCTAACCTAGGAATTCAACCTAAGAATTATGCCCACAAGGAGTTCATGGTCTAGTTGGAAACCTAGGCCTCCTAGACACCAAGCATCACACAAGGCAGTGAGTGAAGAGAGCGCAGATGGCCCAGCAGAGGGCCGTCAGCGTTTAGAGTGGGGGCCGGGGGGAGGGTCATTCAGCTAAGATAAATTATCTTTTACTGTTTTAGAACCAAATAATTAGGGAAAAAAACAAAACCCAAGGTACTCCTACCTGCTTTTCATCTTGAATTAATGTAGCTTGACTTAGATGGTTGAGATGAGGATAAACTTAAGATTATTCCTACCTCCTGATGGTTGAGGTCCTCTGAATCATGAATCCATATTGAGGAAATTAAACAAATGGGAGAAGGGGTTGGGGAAGAGTGTTTTGTAGCATCCAGGTTATGGAATATTTTGTCTTGTTCAGTGTCACTGTCACAATTGGTAGAGTGTGGCTCTCCTCAAGAGCGGTGGTGCCCAAGGTAGTCTGAGGAAGGCTGCGTTCGAATCATCTGGAGTGGCAGGCCCCCTTCCCCTTTTACTTTATGAGACTTGTCAGTGGTTGGGCCCAGCCATTGGTCTTTGTAAAAGCCAAAAACCTCCTAGGTGATTTCTGATAATCAGCTGGATTTAAGGGCCAGTGATAAGAGACACAGGAGGAATGAAGGGAGGGGAGGGTTGAGTGGGCAATGGTTAGATTGAAAACTGAGTGGGTCTTTGCTTCTGGATCAAATTCTGACAGCCTTCTCTCTGATAGGGAGGCTGGTCACACTGGTCAGCCCCCCTTCTTTACAGTTTAACTCTTTGTTGGCAGTCTGCAGGCGTCGGGTGTTGGTGCTGCAGCGGCCAGAAGAGTTGGGTTTCCACAGTAGACCCTCCGTGGGTTTCTGAACACTTGAGTGCATTTCGGAGTGCTTACCAGTGTGTGGGTAGTTGGTCCTGCTGTGTCACGGTCTGTGGCGGGTGCACCTGTGTGTGTACACTTTGTGTATGGTGTTTGAGAGGACAAGCTTGTATGTGCATGTACTGTGCAGGCTGGCCGGCGAAATTTTGTTTCAAGCTATAGCATCCCTAACCCAAGACAGATGTCTACCGTTGGTGCCAAAAGGAACCCTGAAAGAGGATAAAATGGATAAATCAATTCGTATCAATCCTATCAATCAATTGTGAAAACACAATTCAAAGCATATGGCTTATCATACAGTCACTTCTTATTGGAGGGGAGGGTCCGTCATCGTTGTATGGATACTCTATAATACTAGTTAATGTCTAACTGGAATTTTTTTCCCTTCGGTGCTCATTTTACAGAAGCAGCTGGTCTAGCCAACAGCCTGGATTAATTCTGTAGATGAGTTGGCCTGCCCTCATCTTGAGGCAGGGACTTGTAAATCCGTACAGCATCCTCCCCAGGGGAATTCTGAAAGGGCCTTCTGCTTGTGCTTCCCTTAATTAAAACAGTTTGCAATTAGGAAGAAAGGCTATAAAGTAGCTATGGGTTGCTGAATGAAGTGTTTGTTCATTCAAGTCATGGGTTATACTGGGCTCCCATCACACATAAGTAAGGAGAACTTTGATTTTCTTTGCTGCTGTAGCTCTCCATGGAACAAAGGTGAGGTCTGGATTTGAGTCCAAAAAGCATCCAAGGAAATTGCCCAAACTTTCAACTCAATTGTGGAATGTGGGGGGTTCTGTTATCTTAGGGTGATGATTTTGCGTTATGATGCCATTGGATGGTGTCTGTCTCCCTAGATGACACTTCTAGAGGGCAGCATTGCAGTCAGTGGAACCTTCGCTTATGTGGCCCAGCAGGCCTGGATCCTCAATGCCACTCTGAGAGACAACATCCTCTTTGGGAAGGAATTTGATGAAGAAAGGCAAGGAATGTTTGGTTTCTGTCATGCTTTCCATCTTGGCCGTGTGAGACGCAAGGCAACCCAAGTCAACAGGCTCTACTCCAACCATGTCCCTGATGCTAGGTCTCTTTATGTCCTTCAGATACAACTCTGTGCTGAACAGCTGCTGCCTAAGACCTGACCTGGCCATTCTTCCCCATAGTGACCTGACTGAGGTATGAGTCTTCTGGCCCTGATGGGGCAGTATGTTTAGCAGAAAAGATTCTGGAAGATGGATGGCAGGGCTGTGCCAGAGCCACCTCCTAGGAGTGCATCTTAAATGCGTGGGCAGTTTTGCTGCAAAACACAGGCAGTTTTGCTTTTATTGGGACTTTATCTTAGGAAAGCATTTGTTCCTTAGGGCAGGGATATCAACACTAACTGTTTTAAGCATATAAATAGTTCATATGTCATGTGGATTTTAAACAAAATCTCATTGTTGGTTCAGAGTTAACATTTTCTACACTATTCATTTTTAAAACCCTAAGTCAAGCATGTGCATGTTGAGCTTCCTCCCGGGACTTTATTCTGCCAACCTGCTTACTCAGATACAGTCTGTAGAGAGCCCTTTTCCATTCAAAAGAAAGAGGCCTTAGAACAAATCCATCTTTCTTTGGTTCTCTGCCCTGGAGCAGTTTCCCGAGGTGTGTCTTTGGAACTCCTCTGTGTTCTTCAGTGTTGATGCTTGTCTCCCATGACCTGCCCTGGAGGTCTCTGGGGCTGGTACTTATTCAGCTGACTTCAGTTAAATCCCTCAAACCAGACTTGGTGAATGGTTTAATTAGTTCTCTGCTTCTCAAAAAGGTGGTTCCCAGATCAGCAGCATTAGCGTCACTGGGAACTTGTTAGATATGCAAATTTTTAGGCTCTACCCCAGACCTAGTGTATCAGCAACTGTAGGGGTGGGGCCCAGCAATCTGTTTTAACAAGCCCTGCAAGTAATTCTGATATCTGATCCAGTTTGAAAACCTCTGAATTAATTGAATGTTTTTATAAAAATACAGAGCCAGTTACCATTTGACAATTGATTTATTCATTTGGTCATTTAGTAACATTTATCGGGTGCTTGTTATGTGCCAGCTACATGTGCAGAAACTGCTGGGCACTGGGAATATAAAGGAATAGGACAATAATCTATGCCCTCAAAAAGCTTACAGTTGAGAAGATGAGACACCCAAACATATGGGCACAAAAAAAGCTGATGAAACAGAGTGCCCTTTCTTTTGGGTGTTAGTGGAGAAGAGGGTGGGGGAGGTTTCGCAGAGGACAGGATGCCAGAACCGAGCAGATATGGTACAGGAGAAAGCATGACACTAGTTGTGTGTGTTCATAATAGACACACTATAAAATGGCTTCGAACCCAGGGTGTGGAAGGGGGACTGGCAGTGGAGGCTGAGAGCTACTGGGGAGCCAGGTGGCAAAGGGCCTGCTTCCTATGCTGTATTTGGGTGTTTAGACTCTATCCTTTAGGGCTCTTGAAGAGTTTTAAGCAAGGATGGGACATGGTCAGCTTTCTGTTTTGGAAAGATCTTTCCGCCCATGGAAAATGGATTCGAGCGGGGTGTCCAGGGGGAGCGGCAAGGCCAGATGTAGGACTGATTAATATCCAGATGGTTGTGGGAGAGGAGGAGGCATCTGGGCTGATTCCCCCAATTCCCATGTGATCCCATGGAGGATCACAGTGGCTGTTCATCCAGCTGGGAAATTCAGTAGAAGGAGCCAGTTTGGGTGGAGGAGAGGAGAGGTGACTGGGGTGATCACTAAGCATGGTTCTGGACTTGAGTTGGAGGCCTCACTGTGCTTTCTGGGCTCTTGTAGATTGGTGAGCGAGGAGCCAACCTGAGTGGTGGGCAGCGCCAAAGGATCAGCCTTGCCCGGGCCTTGTATAGCGACCGGGACATCTACATCCTGGACGACCCCCTCAGTGCCTTAGATGCCCATGTGGGCAACCACATCTTCAACAGTGCTATCCAGAAGCACCTCAAGTCCAAGACGGTTCTATTTGTTACCCACCAGTTACAGGTATGGTGCTTTCTGCCCCAGGCTGCCTACCTTAGCTTAGGAAATCAGAAACAGGGAGGTGCGCTTGGTCCAGGTAACCTGCGTGGGGGGCTCCCTAGAGGTTCCTGGAATCAGCAGTGTTCATTTCCTCAGCAAATAGCCCCCTGGCCCATTATATCAATAAAGTTAGTTGTACCAGTGTACCAGATGGCCATCTGAATCAGAAATCTTTGAAGCATGTTAGCTTCTGCATATAAATCAGTAAGTAAAAGGGCTGAGAAGAGTAGGCTGAAAATGGAGTTTGGGTATGAGATGGTTTGGAAAGAATTGTGTTAATAGCTCCATGCAAGTGGGAACTGTTTAGGGAAAACAAGCTCTTCTCCCTCTATCGTTCCATGACTAGCAGCCACTTTGGAGGCAGCTCAAGGATGTTGCCATCTGTTTCGCATATGCTGTCAAGTTTAGGGGGCTAACCCTCCACTCTGCCACAGAAAGTCTGTAATTATGTATGTTTCTGAGTGCAGTGAAAGGGTGTGAAGTTTCATGCAAGGCTCATGTGGCTCCATCAGCAGATTTATGTCAAAAACGGGAGGAACTGCTCTTTGAACTTCTTCTCAAGGCACAATAAACTAAAGCAGGTGTTCTCAGTCTTGGCACTATTGACATTTGGGGCCAGATAGCTGTTTGTTGAGGGGGGCGGGGATGTCCTATTCGTCCCTGGCCTCTACCCACTAGATGGCATTGGTACCCCTCCCCCGAACTGTAACAACCAAAAAGGTCTCCAAATATTGCCAAATGTCCCCTGGGAGGCTCAGTCGCCTCCACAAGAGAACCGCTGAACTAAGGTATGGGTGTTTGGATGTATTTGCACAAATACCAGCAACACTCTGTTGTCCCTGCCTTTGTCTCCAGTACCTGGCTGATTGTGATGAAGTGATCTTCATGAAAGAGGGCTGTATCACAGAAAGAGGCACCCATGAGGAACTGATGAATCTCAATGGTGATTATGCTACCATTTTTAATAACCTGTTGCTGGGAGAGACTCCCCCAGTTGAGGTAAGATTCCTGTGGCTTTTGTGTGTATCTCCTCCTTTCTAGCAAGGGAGACATGACTGTAGTGAGTGATGAAGACATCTCAGCTGAACTCAGTGTCTGGCTCATATTGGCAGGGGCTCTATATTCTGGTGACCAGACTGCTGTGTTTTAGTTCACCTACTGGTTCCACTCTAGGAGAGCAGGATTATGGCATCGGTCTTCTGTCACTGAGAACTTGTTAATAAGGCAATGACAGGGAGAAGGATATGGGCTCAGTATGTGCTGTTGTTCAGCCATAATTTAGTTTCAAAAACTTCATCAATCCTGATTGAAGCATTATGAAGCTCTTTTCTTAATCAACAAGTGAATAAAGAGCCAAGGAAGAGAAATTAAATATTGCATACATTTGAAAATGATCCATGGTATCTTGGCTGCTGACTTGGCGCTCATTAGCTAACACCCACTGTGTCCCAGTTACTGGATTAGGCATTTTATAGATGTCATCCTCTTTAGTCATTTTAACAGAGCTCTGTGACAAAATGTGATTATCCCCCACTTTTACAGCTGAGGAAACGGAAGCTCAGAAGAGTTAAGCAGCTTGCTAAGAAGGGCAGTTTAACTCCAAAGTATCTTTCTGCCATGCTGCCCTGCCTCCTGTGGCAACACAGAAAGATGGTGGCTTTCCATGGCTTTACTCTGGCTCTGAGTCAGGCAAAGGCAAAAGTTGGAGCCTTTAGCTTTAGTTGGAGCTAGCCAAAGAAGTTGTTTTTCCTGCTCGCCAACCTGCTCTCATATTGAACTCCTTATTCTGTGGTCACCTTGGGTCCTGGGGGTGCACTCAGGCTGGGCTAAAAGCTACCTCTTAGCTACCAGGTCATTTTGATGTTTGAGTGAGAGAAAAGCAGACAGTTGTTGGGACCTTTTCTGGGAGTCTTATTTCAGTCTTTAGGTGTCATCCTGTTTGATTTCAGGCACAGTACAACTGACTGTTCATGACTGATGTGTTTTAGGCCTTTTGGTGCAACTCAAACACTCCGGTTGTCATCAGTAACTTCCATAGAGACAACCTGAACCAGATTTGGATTTATGATCTCTCCCTGTGACTCTCAGAGTACTTTGGACTCTTCAGATTATTTCCTCCTCACTGTAGATGTGGAGGGGAAAATGAGAGGGAGAGAAGCTAAAATATGAAATGTCCAAGGAACAAAAGAATATGGAGGGTCCATGTGTTGTAGTGGAGGAGCAAGCCTTCAGTATGTCACTTAACTTTCCTGAGCTTCAGTTTCCTAATCTTAAAAATGGGAATGACACTTGCCTCTTAGAGTTGTTGCATCAGTTAAATGAAATAATATTTAATGTTCTTACTCTAGTTAGTGTCATCAAATGGTAATTTTCTCTTTAGACAGTGCATTTATTCATACACTGCAGTAAATATAAAATTTAGAGACCTATCTGGGTTCCGGTTCAAGATGGCTGTGTAGGAAGATCTTGAATTCATCTCCTCCCACAGACATACTGAGTCCA
This sequence comes from Diceros bicornis minor, assembly GCF_020826845.1. Lineage (NCBI taxonomy): Eukaryota > Metazoa > Chordata > Mammalia > Perissodactyla > Rhinocerotidae > Diceros > Diceros bicornis. Next base: position 39,674,566 of record NC_080754.1, read on the forward strand.
CAGCTACATATGGAACAATTTCCTCTTAAAAAAACCTAACTTGATTGAGTGACAACTAAACATTGGGCGAACAAGAAGAAAACCACACTGAAGCATGTAGGAGAGGCTGGGACACGATCTCGCCATAAACCCCACCCCCAGCGTGGCAACCCACACTGGGAGGGAACTTAAAACCTGGAGCTTCTCCTTGAGGAGAAAAGGATCCCAACCCACACTGGGCATCCCAACTTTTAAGACATACACTTGAGAGATGAGCCCCCAAAACATCTAACTTTGAAAACCAATAGGGCTCACATACCCAGACCCACAAGATTGATGCGATCTGAGAAACTGCTCTTAAAGGGCTTGTGTGCTCAGACTCACCCGCCCCAGGGCCCAGCTCAGCCGCAGCCAACTGCACCCAGACTTAAAGTGAAGGAGACTCACTTGCTTATATTAAAGCATTGGCCTGAGGGCCAGGCGTCTAATTTAACACACACATCTAGGAGCCTGCTGGAACACTCTCCAGGGTTGCAAAGTGGCAGGTACCATCTTCACGCTCTTCCTTTGCCGTATCCCAAAGCATCAGTATCTCCAGGAGGGGAGCTTTTGCATGCACCTGGTGCCACGATTTTTGCAGTTGCCACCTGGAGGATGCCTCTTGGTCACCTGGCTCTGGAGGCCAGGGGAGCCTGCATTCATGGTCCTATGGGACTGTAATAATCAGTGTCACCAAGAAAGGAGCTCATATCCCTATCTGGCACCCTGATTTTTATAACTACTGCTAGGGGACCGCTCTACGTCGCCTGGCTCTGGTGGCCAGTGGGGCTTGCTTGTGGGTCCCACAGGACTGTAACCAACTGAGAAAGATTTCTTAAACAGCTACTCCCCCCGGGGTGCAACAAGTGGCAACAGACTCAGGAGCTCAATCTTTCTGTGAAGAAGTCTTATTAGCTTAATCATTATGACTGCAGTGTAATTAAGGTAATTAAACACGCTTGGCCTGGAGCTTTGGCCTGAGGGGCAGGCTTCAGGTTTGGTACACATTTAGTGACCTACAGAGCTGCTCTTAAGGAATGTAGGCTGTGGACGCCATCTTGGCACTCTCCCTGTGCCTTGCTCCAGCTCACCAGTATCCCCCAGAAAAGACTTTATACACTCATCTGGAGCCCTGTTTCCTGTAATTGCTGCCTAGGGGACACTTTCAGATCACCTGGTGGCCAGTTGGCCTTATACTTGTGGGCCCACAGGACTGTATATATTTGCATACTTTTAAAAGCTGATGCCTAAGGATCTGGCTTCCAGACAGCCTGAATCTAAGTGCTGAGATCCTTTTGTTTGGGACACTGACAGGTCTTGGCACATCCTCAACTGCTGGGAACTATTAAAAATATAATAGGCTGCTTGGACAAGCACAAAGGTTGGAGAGACAACCAAGAGCTAAGGCAGGTTTGAATGACAAGTTTCACCTCCTACATGAGGCTACTCCTTCAAAACTGAGAGAAGTGGTTGTTTCATTTACTGCATAGAAACCAACACAGAGCATCAAGCAAAATGAAACAGAGGAATATGTTCCAAACAAAAGAGCAAGATAAAACCTCGGGAAAAAAACCTTAATGAAACAGAGATAAGTAGTTTACCTGATAAAGAGTTCAAGGTAATAGTCATAAAGATGCTCACCAAACTGGGGAGAAGAATGGATGAACAGAGTGAGAACTTCAACAAACAGATGGAAAGTATAAGGAAGTACCAAACAGAAGTCACAGAGCTGAAGAATACAATAACTGAACTGAAAAATCCACTAGAGGGGTTCAACAACAGACTAGATGAAGCGGAAGAAAGGATCCGTGAACTTGAGGACAGGGCAGTGGAACTCACCCAATCAGAGCAGCAAAAAGAAAAAAAAAATGAAAAAAAGTAAAGCTAGCTTAAGGGACTTATGCGATGATATCAAACAACCTAACATTCACATCATAAGACTCCCAGAAGGAGAGGAGAGAGAAAGGAACAGAAATCTTGTTTGAAGAAATAATGACTGAAAACTTCCCTAACCTGGGGAAAAAAACAGATATCCAGATCCAAGAAGCCCAGAGAGTTCCAAATAAGAAGATGCCAGAGAGCCACACCAAGACACATTAAAATTAAAATGTCAAAAGTGGAAGACAAGAAGATAATATTAAAAACAAGAGAAAAACAACTTGTGTTAGTGGATGTTACCTCACAGCGAATCTTCCTCAGCAAAAAAAAAAAAAAAAAGTATTAGCAAGCCAAATTCAACAATATATTAAAAGAATCATACACCATGATCAAGTAGGATTTATTCCAGGGATGCAAGGATGGTTCAACATTCTCACATCAGTCAATATGATACACCACAGTTAACAAAATGAAAGATAAAAATCATGTGATCATCTTAATAGATGCAGAAAAAGCATTTGACAAAATTCAACATCCATTTATGATAAAAACTCTCAACAAGTGAGTATAAAAGGAATGTACCTCAACAAAATAAAGGCCATATATGACAAGCCCACAGCTAACATCATATTCAGTGGTGAATAGCTGAAAACTTTTCCTCTAAGATCAGAAACAGACAAGGATGCCCACTCTTACTGCTTTCATTCAACACAGTATTGGAAGTCCTAGCCAGAGCAATTAGGCAAGAAAAAGAAGTAAAAGGCATCCAAATTGGAAAAGAAGTAAAACCTTCACTATTTGCAGATGGCATGATATATATAGAAAACTCTAATGACTCCATTAAAAACTGTTAGAATTAATAAATTCAGTAAAGTTGCAGGATTCAAAATCAATACACAAAAGTTTGTTGCATTTCTATACACTAATAAGGTACTATCAGAAAGAGAAATTAAGAAAACAGTCCCATTTACAATTGCATCAAAAAGAATAAAGTACCTAGGAATAAATTTAACCAAGGAGGTGAAAGACCTCCTTATTGAAAACTACAAGACATTAAAGAAAGAAATTGAAAAAGACATAAATAAATGGAAAGATACTCCATGCTCATGGAATAGAATAATTAATATTGCTAAAATGTCCATACGACCCAAAGCAATATATAGATTCAATGCAATCCCTATGAAAATTCCAGTGGCATTTTTCATAGAACTAGAACAAATAATCCTAAAATTTGTGTGGAACCATAAAAGACCTCAAATAGCCAAAGTAGTCCTGAGAAAGAAGAACAAAGCTGGATGCATCATGCTCCTTGATTTCAAATTATATTATAAAACTACAGTAATTAAAACAGTATGGTATTGGCATAAAAACAGACACATAGATCAATGGAACAGAATAGAGAGTCCAGAAATAAACCCATGGTCAATTAATTTATGACAAAGGAGCCAAGAATATACAAGAAAGAAGAGAAAGGACAGGGAAAGGACAGTCTCTTCAATAAATGGTGTTGGGAAAACTGGACAGTCACATGCAAAAGAATGAAACTAGACCACTATCTTACATCATACACAAAAATTAACTCAAAATGGATTAAAGACTTGGACATAAGACCTGAAAATATGGTCAGGAAGCTCCTTGATATAAGTCTTGGCAATGATTTTTTGAATCTGACACCAAAAGCAAAAGCAAAAATAAACAAGTGGGACTACATCAAACTAAAAAGCTTCTGCACAGGAAAGGAAACCATCAACAAAATGAAAAGGCAATCTACTGAATGGGGTAAAATATTTGCAAATCGTCTGATAAGGAGCTAATATCCAAAATATGTAAAGAACTCATACAACTCAATACCAAAAAAAAATCAGAAGCTCTGGGGGCCGGCCCAGTGGCGTAGTGGTTAAGTTCGCATGGTCTGCTTTGGCAGCCCAGGGTTCGCAGGTTCGAATCCCAGGCGTGGAGTGATGCACCACTCATCAAGCGATGCTGTGGCAGGCATCCCACATACAAAATAGAGGAAGGTGGGCACATATGTTAGCTCAGGGCCAGTCTCCCTCACCAGAAACAAACAAAAAAAATCAGAAGATCTGAATAGACATTTTTCCAAAGAAGACATACAGATGGCCAACAGGTACATGAAAAGATGTGCTACATCACTAATCATCAGAGAAATGCCAGTCAAAACAACAGTGAGTTGTCACCTCACACCTGTTAGAATGGCTATCATCAAAAAGACAAGAAATAACAAGTGTTGGCAAGGATGTGGAGAAAAGGGGACCCTTGTGCGCTGTTGGTGGGAATGTAAATTGGTGTAGCCACTATGGAAGACAGCATGGAGGTTCCTCAAAAAATTAAAAATAGAACTATTATGATCCAGTAATTCCACTTCTGGGTATTTATGCAAAGAAAATGAAAACACCAACTTGAAAAGATATATTCACCTGCATGTTCATTTCAGCATTATTTATAATAACCAAGATATGGAAACAACCTAAGTGTCTATCAATGGATGAATGGATAAAGAAAATGTGATACACACACACACACACACACACAGGAATATTATTCAGCCACAAAAAAGAATGAAATCTTGCCATTTGCAACAACATGGATGGACTTCGAGGGCGTTATGCTAAGTGAACTAAGTCAGAGAAAAAATCCTTAGCATATGATCTCTTATATGTGGAATCTAAAAATAAATAAATAAATTTGTTAAAAAACCAAGCTCATAGTTACAGAGAACAGTTTGGTGGTTGCCAGAGGCAGGGGCTGGGAGGTGGGATAAATGGGTGAACTGATTTGTTTTTTGTTTTAGTTGAAATAAATTGAATTTAAAAAATTTAGAGCCCTATCGTGTTCCAAATGTGGCTCTAAAGTTTATATCATTTTCTGATTTTTTTCGCTGTCAATTTAAAAAGTCTAGTTGGAGAGCAAAGTGGGGTCATGAGGCTGACTATGACATGGAATTAAAGGTAGTAAAGTATATTAAGAGAATTTCCTATATAAAGATATAAGAGGAACTTGGAAAGGAGACCATTAAGTAGTTTCTATTTTCTCAGGTTCAATTTGATGAATATTTATAAAGTTTCTGTGTGCCCTATGCTGGGCAGTCTGGGTGCTAGGCCTTGTGTAGGTTATAACTGTGCGTGAGACATCATTTCTGTCCTTGAGGGACTCACAGTCTCCTAGGGAAGACCAATGCACTTATGCTTTTACAGGGAACTGTAACACCAGGTCACATTTATAGCAGCGTGCTATAATAGAGTACCGACCAAGTGCCTGGGAGAACTGGGGAGGGGTGAGCCTTATTCTAGAGGAGACTAAGTTGCCTTAGGGAGGATGTAAGATTTGAATCCCTCTGAATGAGGACAACTGTGACTGAGTTGGGACGAGGGAGGGGCATTTCAAGTGAAGAACACGGGAATGGGAGAGGAACTTGCAGAGTTAGACTGAGGCCAGAATGTGGAGGTCTTGCAAAACCAGGCTGAGAAGTTTGAGTTTATCCCGTGGTAGCAGTGGAAAACGATCAGATCTATGATTTGATTAGTGATGTGGCGATCAGAGAAGGGAGGAACGGAAATGACCCCAGCCCTAATACTTTGGTCAGGTCGGAGTGGGTGAGAACGGCATAAAGGCTACTGTGTTTGGAGTTTAGGTCTTTAGTGACTTTAGAGAGAGCAATGTCAATTGGATAACAGGGTAGCAACCCAGATCTCAAAGATTTAAGGAGTTGAGGAAGTACAAGAAATGAGTATAGGTGACCCTTTTAAGAAGTTGTATGTATCTCTTCTCAATAATAGCAGCAGCTCAATAGACGATTCTCTAATACGTCCTTTGGGCTTTTGTCTGAATGGCCATATCATGACTGGAGACACTTTTTTAATTAGATTAATTCAAAAAAGGAAACCAGTGGTTCACAGAAGAAAACCCAAGAGAAGGGTCCTAAAACAGGATCAGTCAAGAAGGAGAAAGCCGTGAAGCCAGAGGAAGGTAAGGACCTTTTTGAGATTTTAGATTTGTCATTACAGTTTATCAGAAATTATGCCATGTGGTAATTCATGACGTTTGATAGCATTGTGTGTTGTAGAGTATCTGGCCTTGTAATTCTGGGATGACAAAATTCTTGTGTAATATTAGGAGACCATGGGGCACCTTCTGTTTGCTTAAAGAGACCAAGGTGATAAGAGTGACCTTTCATCTTGTGCCTTCTCTTCCTCTTCGGGGTGGGGTCAGGTGTAGGTAGTCATAGCTGAGTCATCTTGAGTAAGGAAACACTGAATGGTGGGTAGAGGTGTACCCTTCCTTCCTGTGATTCACCTCTGCTCTTTAAAAGCCAGTGCCAACCAGGGCAGAGGCGTTCTGGCTCCGAGAATGCCCCCGTCCTTAGTAGCTCCTGTTAGAAGGATTTGCTCCTCCGCCTGTCGTGATGAGACTGCAGCAGGACTGCGCTGAGGACTTACAGCTAGGGTTTTTCCTCCTTGACTTTCCCTGTGCAGAGTCCTTGGTCCTGTTTTTTAAACCCTTTGTCTTATCAACTGGAACAAATCTTGGGAGTTAGAAATGGTATTTGGAATACCTTAGGCGTTTTCACCTTTGTGAATTTTAAGCTGCATGTCAGTTTATCAAAAAAAAAAAAAAAGAAAACATGCAGTCCTGTTTTAAAGCTCTTTTTATTGTGTCACCTCCTCACCTGACGTTTTTTATTGAAGTGTAGTTGACATACAACATTATGTTAGTTTCAGGTGTAACTCACCTGACGTTTTGAATCCAGGCCCTTTCCTGGATTTGCCACGATGGGCCTGTTTTCACTTCCTCGTTCTTAAGATTGCAGCAAGTGTTGGGTGTTAGGAGTTAACTCTCCTGATTTACCACTCTCTTCCTCTTTTCTTTCTTTTTTTTTTTTGTGTGTGTGTGGAAGGTCAGCCCTGAGCTAACATCTGTTGCCAATCCTCCTCTTTTTGCTGAGGAAGACCAGCTCTGAGCTAACATCCGTGCCCATCTTCCTCCACTTTATATGGGACGCTGCTGCAGCATGGCACCACAGCATGATGGTGCATCAGTGCGTGCCCAGGATCCGAACCCTGGGCCCTCACAGCGGAGCACGAGCACTTAACCGCTACGTCACCGGGCCAGCCCATCTTTTCTTTTTTTAATAAGCCACGTATGAGATTTTGACTTTAGGTGTAGTTTAAGATAACCTTACTCTCACAGCACACAAAAACAGCACAAAAGGCTGAGACATCTGTCAGTTCCTGCCACAAGCAGTATAAAAAAACAGAATATCCTTAGAAAACATTTGTTCTCATCTACATAGCACTAACCTGGAGACTCACAATTCTTAAAGTGCTCATGGTGTGTGTGGCTTGTTTCAAGATAATTAAACATCATATGTGATGAAGAGGCAGAGGCTTCCGGTAGGGCTGTTTCTCTGTAGTCTCCCATCAGCGTCAATCATCTGACCACCCTAGGGAGCCCCAAGGAGATATCCTGGAACGTCTTCTCTCCTCCTACAGCCAATCACTATGTCTTACTGAATTTACCTCCTGAAATTCCATCTCCATTGCCACGACCCTGGTTGTGGCCTTTATCATCTCTTACCTAGAGTGTTACAGCTGCCTCCTTTTAAACCTGTCCTCCACAAAGACAGCTGAGAGAGCTAGTTAAAAATAGGAGACCAACCAACCCACTTGCCTGCGTGAAGCCTTTCAGTGGCCTTGCATTTTCAAAGCAGTGTTTTCTAATCTTTGTCCTGATATGGCACAAATAGAAAATGCCATTATTTGTATGGGACACTGGGTTGCATGGAAGAGGCTGCTCACTGCCTGAGGTGACTGGTCTGGCCATCCAGGCCCACCTAATAGGGCCAGGGAGTCAAATCTCCACACACACCCATAGCCCATTCTCTTGAGAAGTTCTTGTCTGAAGGATCAAGTTCAAATGCCTTTATCCTCTCACCACAGCCTGCTTAACCAACCTAATCTCCTGTCACTCTTTATGTGCATGTAATCTAGCCATGCTAAACTGGCTGTCTGTACTTACTGTTTTGCTGTTTCCCACCTCTGTGCTGGTGCTCATGTATTTCCTCTGCCCCTATTTTTCTCCCCTTGGCCCACTCTGGCTTCCTTTTGAGATGCAGTATGGATTGCACAGAAAGTCTTCCCTGAAACCTTCCTGCTAACCACCCCACAGCTCCCCAAGTAGGGTAGGCACACCTCCTGGGTGTTCCCATCCTGCCCTGCATAGAGATCCAGTATTGCATTTAGCACATTTTACTATAATTATGTGGGTTTTTTTGTTGTTTTTTGTGTGTATGTGTGTGTATGTGTGAGGAAGATCAGCCCTGAGCTAACATCCATGCCAATCCTGCTCTTTTTGCTGAGGAAGACCGGCCCTGGGCTCTGTGCCTATCTTTCTCCACTTTATATGGGACACTGCCACAGCATGGCCTGACAAGCAGTGCATTGGTGCCTGCCTGGAATCCGAACCCCGGCCACCAGCGGCGGAGGGCGTGTACTTAACCGCTACACCACGGGGGCCAGCCCCTCTGTGTTTATTTATCCATCTGTCCTTCTAGACTGTGGAAGGATCCTCAGCCAGATCTCAAGGGCAGGGATCTGGTCTTAATCCTCTTTACTGCTCCAGGGCCTCATCCTGGGCCTGGTTCACAGTAGGTGCTTAATAAATGTTAAATGGATGAACAAAAGCTTCTGATGAAGAGGAAATAATTCTAATATAGGGCCCTGTGAAACTATGGGCTCTCTTTGATTCTGCTCTTCTATCAGTGACTTAGTTTTGGAAAGGTAGCTTTTTCCTCCTGAGTTCGTGTTTCTTTTTTTCTCACCTAGGGCAGCTCGTGCAAGTGGAAGAGAAGGGGCAGGGTTCAGTGCCCTGGTCAGTATATGGTGTCTACATCCGGGCTGCTGGGGGCCCTTTGGCATTCCTGGTCATCATATCCCTTTTCATGCTGAACGTGGGCAGCACCGCCTTCAGCAACTGGTGGTTGAGTTACTGGATCAAGCAAGGAAGTGGGGTAAGGTTACTCATTAAGGGGAAAATTACATGTCTAAGAATATGGCCATCTCTCTATATTCCCTGTGATTCTTAGGGAAACTGCTCTAGTTTTCAATTAAAAAAGCAATGAACAAGGATTACCTAGGATGAAAAGATGAGTCTCTAACATAACCTCAGAAGATAGTGCTCCCTGACCAACTCACGGGGCAGTAGGGCTTATCAGTAGCACACCTGTACCTGTCTGCCCTTGTCCATTAGAAAAGAGTGAAGAAGGGGAAAAACCTGCCTTGTGTTTGCCACAGCCAGGTCCCAGAGTCATTATCCTGCACCCTCCCTGAGCTGAGGATGGCCCTGAGGAGGGGTTCTTGGCTGTCCTTAGGAATCTGCCTCATAGAGCCTTGCCTCCAAACAGAACGCCACAGTGATGCAAGGGAACAAGACCTCTGTGAGCAGCAGCATGAAGGACAATCCCCTCATGCAGTACTATGCCAGCATCTACGCCCTCTCCATGGCAGTCATGCTGATCCTGAAAGCCATTCGAGGAGTGGTCTTTGTCAAGGTATGCGGTGGTGGCCTCTGCTCCTCCTCTCCCTGATGACTGTGTGGTCAGACTTCTGCATGGCATCTCAGGTTTATTCTGAGTAGTGGGGCTCCTTTGAAGTAGGAGGGCCCCAGCTGAAATGACCTGTATCCCATTAGCCTCAGCCTTTTCTTATTAGTCACCTCCTTCCTCCATGTCCATTTGCCCTTCAGCTTTGGGAGTAGATATCATGTGGAGTAGGACCTGAGCCTGCCTGAGTCCCTGGGTCCCTGAGCCCTGATCACTTTGTGCTCTGCTCCTTAGGGCACACTGCGAGCCTCCTCCCGGCTCCATGATGAGCTTTTCCGAAGGATCCTTCGAAGCCCTATGAAGTTTTTCGACACTACCCCCACGGGGAGGATTCTCAACAGGTTTTCCAAAGACATGGATGAAGGTATTTCTCACCGCTTCTTCCTGTTATTTTCTGGAGCACAAGCTGGAGCTCACTGCTCTCCAGCCTTCTAGATGACTCGCCAGATGTGCAGGTCTCTCCAGCCTTAGACTCTGAGAGCACAGCGGCTGCTGGTGTTTGCACTAGGAACACTATAGTTTTGGCATTTTCTCCATATTGCAGCTTGTATTTAGGCTAAGGACCCATCTGATTTTTCACTCTTCATCTAAAAGTTCTTGTTTGATCTTATTTAACCTGAAAACAAGTTCAGAGGATTGAGTTAGTATAAAGGCTTGGGACAGGGGCATCTGAGATTCCAAAACACGTATTTACGTGGGGGTAGTGTAGGTAATGCATTGGTCCTGGACACTTACCACCTACAACCTCTGGCAGGTTTTCTGGATGCTGCCTAGGCTGTGCCAGCACCAGAACTTAAATACTCCCATAGCCCAGAATAATAGTAACGACCCCTGACACTTATTGAGGGCTTACTGTGTAACAAGCAGTGTGCTGAATGTTTTGCATTCATTATCCTAATCCTCACAGCAGCGCTACGGGGTGGGTATTGTTTCACCCACTGAATACATGGGAAAGCTGATGTCTAGAAAGGTTGAATGACTTGCCCAAGATTGCACAGCTATTAGATAACAAACCTGGGAATTGAGCCCAGATCTTTTTACCCCAGAACTAATGTTTTTAACTACTGCCCTGTGCCGCCTCCATAGAAGCAGTGTGTTTCAGATGTTGATAGGCTAGTGTAAAGCCATGGCCAGAGGTAAGAAGGGATCAAAACCATCACTGATACATAGAGCTGATGCATGACATGATCCCATTTCTGCTAAACACACGTGCACACACAAATAGAGAAAAGACTGAAAGAAAAAATCAGTGGTATCAACACGTCTGGGATTTGTATGAAAATACTCCAGCCAAAAAGAAAAAAAGCGAGGGAGAGGAGATAGCCAAAAGGAGATGAAGAAAATATTGATAATTGTTGGATATTCTCTTGGCTTTTGTGTGTGTTTAAAACTTTCCATGATGAAAAATTTCTTAAATCTTAGCAGCAGTTCATTGGTATTGGTAAGAATAAAGATTATGTTTATTTTCTTTTTTGCATATTTATTTTCCAAATATTCTACAACAAGCAAGTATTACTTTGTAAAGGGGAAAAAAATGTTTAAAGGACTTGGGCGGCATAGTGAACCAAAAAGAGGACCCAGAGAAGAAAGACCATCTGAATTTTCTTGGGACAAGAAAAATTAGAGCAACCAGGTTTCCAGATTTTTCTTTGATCAGACTGTTTAGAAGACAACACACAAATTTCAGATAGGGATTTTGGGAACCTCTTTTGCTTTTCTTAAATTTTTGGTTCTGTTTTCCCTTGCGGATCCCAACAGTCTGACACTTGTTGCTTTACGGTTTCCCCAGTCGACGTGCGCCTGCCGTTCCAGGCCGAGATGTTCATCCAGAATGTCATCCTGGTGTTCTTCTGTGTCGGAATGATCGCAGGGGTTTTCCCATGGTTCCTCGTGGCAGTGGGGCCCCTCTTCATCCTCTTTTCAGTTCTGCACATTGTCTCCAGGTAAACAGGAAGTGTTCATGTCTTCCAGGGCCAAGGATGAAGCCAGAGTTGCTAGTCTATCGCTCTGACAAAGAACTCATTCTCTCTCCAGGGTCCTGATTCGAGAGCTGAAGCGTCTGGACAATATCACGCAGTCGCCATTCCTCTCCCACATCACGTCCAGCATACAGGGCCTTGCCACCATCCATGCCTACAATAAAGGGCAGGAATTTCTGCACAGGTCAGTGCTGATGGGGGCCAGAGGGCTCAAAGGGGAGCCAGCAGCCCAGCACTTAATAAGACTCTAAATTGCCTTTCAAGGCTGGAGTTAGAGATTATAAAGCTCATTACTTAATATTTAAAGTATACTATATTTTTTATACTATATTTAAAGTATTAGTGATTTAGTGGTCTTTGATTAAAATTCACTTGCTTCCTGGAACTCCCTTCTGAGCAAATGAGATGACAAAAACACAGGTTTGGAGCCTATTGGCTTTTGGCTCTGAATGGCTACATTTGATGGAGTTTTGCTTTTTTTTTTTTTTTTTTTTTGGAACAGTGAAAGATAGTCATTGAAATTAGACTGACATTTTACTTAGCTGTTGAATATTGTTTATATGAGAAATTTATGTACATTGTGGAGATTTGTATTAAGAAGAGATTGGAACTAACCTAAATGTCTTTTAATAGAGGACTGGTTAAATAAGCTATGGTATCCCCATGTAGTGGAATAGTATGTGGCCCTTAAAAAGAATGAAGTAGCTCTGTAGGTATTGCTATGGAGTGATCTCTCAGGTATATTAGTGAAAGAGCAAGGTACAGATGGGTATGTATGGTATACTCCCTTTTAAGTATGTGCTTGTATGTGTAACATTTAGAATATCTATGAAAGGATACACAGGAAACTGATAGTTGCCACTGGAAAGGGGAACCGAGTAGCTTGGGGATGGGCAGGAGAAAGAGTGACTTCTCTTGGAAAAACCTTTTACATATTGTATTTTGTGCATATATTATCTATTCCAAAAATTAAGTAATTCATTTTGAAAAGAAAATCTAGAATAGAAAGGTTAGATTAAATGACTCAGATAATACATCCTTACTTTAAGTGAAAAAAAGTAAAATACACTGACTATGTACACGTGTATATACATACACACGTAAATGTGAGTGCACTGAAAAAAATGCTGGGAGGAAATGCAGCAGAAGGTTAACGTTGGTTTTCACTGAGTGGTGAGAATAGTGGACTTTTGCATTTTCCTCTTCTTTTTCTAAATTTTCTCTAAAGAACACATATCTTGTGTAGGGAAGAAACATGATTTTATTTTTAGCACTTCCTGCTCTGGAGTTCTAATTGTGTGTGGCACCTGAGCCTTCAGGTGGGGTCTGACCTGCTCTCTAGGACCCCCTAGTGACAGTAATGTCTCGATCCTTCAATGGCAAAGGTTGTCCAGGTCTTTTTTGCTGTGGTTTAGCTCGCTGCTCCTGGTTCTTTGCTCCATGGCCTTGGGAAACAAGTACCATTCTGCCCAGCAGTGGTGCGTCAGCAGGTGATTTTCCGCTTCCCCATATTCAGCCTGAGAGTTTCTTTTTCCTAGTCTTGGGTCATTTCTGCAGTTTGCCTTTGTAACTTCTCCTTTGAGAAAATGACCCCTGACCTAAGACATTTTTCTAAAGCTTAGTACAGCCTCTGTTTGATCTCCTTCTCCTATGCTTTCCCTATGCTGTTGAAGTATGTATTTTTTCCTAACATCTTGAATAGTTTCTTTGAAAGGCTAAAACTGGAAAAAACCCTGTCTTCCTATGTGTGGGGCCTGGAATACTCTGTACTTTTTAAGTTTCCATATCATTCTCGTACTTACAAATAGAAGGACTTAAATATTAGCCTTCCAACCATAGTTCACCAAAGCTTTGACATCATCCATGACCAGTGCTGTGTGGTACTTTATTTGCCTATTTGGTATTCTGTCTTCCTCACAGGTACCAGGAGCTACTGGATAACAACCAAAGTCCTTTCTTCTTGTTCACGTGTGCAATGCGGTGGCTGGCTGTGCGGCTCGACCTGATCAGCATTGCCCTGATCACCACCACTGGGCTGATGATTGTTCTCATGCACGGGCAGATTCCCCCAGCCTACTCGGGTCTTGCCATCTCTTATGCTGTCCAGGTCAGTCTCTGGGATGGGGACCTCATCTTGCCTCATTAGAGTCCTTCCTTTGTTGGCCTAGGAGAGGCATGGTAGGGGGCTCAACACTACGCCACCATTTCACCTCCCTTCTCCTGGTCTGCTTTGGCAGTAACAATCTGTACTTGGCTGGGGCAGGTAGGATGGGAGAGAGGTAGGAGTGGTTTATAGGAATAAAGGGATTTAAGTCTGTTGCATGTGTTTAAGAACTAGGTGCTGTTTTCTTCATAAATAAACATGATTTTGAAAATAGTTTCTTAATTGTGGATTTCTGTGTTCACCACCCTTTCATCTCTGGCCTCTTCCTAGTCTTCTAAGAAATACTATATCCTCAGTATACTTCTTCTGTGCATTTTATTTTCAGGCCCCTGGTTTTCCCAATACTGTTACATATGTAAACCCTTCTGGTCCCTAGGGCTGGTTGAAGGTCTTTAAATAGCTCAAAGAACAATTGGGAACTTGAGCACTGACTAGATATTTGAAGATGTTAAAGAATTAGTATTAATTTTTTAAGATGTGATAGTGGTACTGTGTTTTTAAAGAGTCTTTATGTTTTAGAGAGATACAAGCTAAAATATTTAAGGATAAAATGTTAGGCTGTCTGGGATTTACTTCCAAATAATACAGAGGGATAGGGTGGTGTGGATGAAAGAATTTTGGCTATAAGTTGAAAATTTTTTAAGATGGATGTTTGGTACATGGGAGTTCATTATACTGTCTTCTCTACTCTTGTATTTGTTTGACATTTTTCCTTATTGGAAAGATAAAAATTAATAAGTAACCAAAGGAAACCCAAGAAGAGTTGTGTATCTTCACAGATACCCAAAGACGTTATGCAGACTTACTTGATTATTGAATGGGGAAGAATACATATTATATATACAGTGTTTCAGAATCCTCAGTCTGAGGTGCACAGGGACTCTGCATGCCCTTTTTGCCTAGCCTTATTATTTGAGTTTCCTGGAAGCATTCCCACTAATTGCTCACAGGTTAATATATATTTCCATTTATCGTGACTGCCACAGCAGGTGCAGGTACAAGTATGATGCCAGAAGTTATTCAGCTACAGATATGTGTTACTGGAAATGTAAAGATGGATGGAGAACCTTTGGATACAGGAAAGTTAGTGCCAGTAGTGCCACAATGCCTCCTGTATTCATTGAGAATTGTAGTTGACTGGGGGTTAATAGGCATTGTCTTAAATATTTAGAGAATGACTGAGTCCCTAAAATCGGCTGCTGCATGTGCCCAGTTAGTTCTTATAATTGAGTTGTGGTCCCCTAGATGAAGGAGATTTTCACTGTTAGCCCGGTGTCTATATATAATGAATTCTCTCTTGGATTTTTGCTTTCCATTATCAGTTAACGGGGCTGTTCCAGTTTACCGTCAGACTGGCGTCCGAGACAGAAGCTCGCTTCACCTCAGTGGAAAGGATCAACCACTACGTCAAGGTCAGGCTGCTCCAGGCCATTCACTGCGATCTGACCCTTCGTGGGGTTGTTTTACCCTTGTATTGCCTCAGGTGGATGTGCGAGAGGACGCTTGTGTTCTCTGCCTTATCTTATCCATGGGAGAGGACCAGCAGTCTCTCCAGCTGGAGATGTGTGGAATGGAGAAGAGAATATCATAACAGTTTCCAAACATATTTGTGAATTGTATCTGATTAAGAACTTATGTTCATCAGCTAATTTCCAAAATGTTCAGAATCTTGTTAGTTCAGTTAAGCTGACTAATGTAACATTTTCCTTACACTGTTTAAAACCATGTATTGTTTTAGATCTTAGTCTGGTTCACTTGTTCTTGACCAGGGTTGGCTGTCAGGATCCTCTGTTGAGCTTTAGGCAAAGGCAGACATGGGCCTCATCCCTGGAGGTTCTGGTGCAGTAGATCCCTCGCTAATTCTAAACTGCATTCACAGTTTAGAAACCAGTTGACTTAGCTGATACTGAGATTACCTGGCTCTTCCCACCTTCCCTCAGTAACCCCTGTGGTCTTGCTATGGGGCAGTGGCTTGCTGGTGTCCTAATTGGAACTCTGAAAGTAATTTTCTATTGAGAGAAGCAGAGTCATGAGTAGCGAGGATTCTTAAATTTAGCTCAGTTCTCAGGAGTTAACCTATTTTGTGAACTGCCCGGACACTTTATCAGCTATTTATATCATTGTTTACATGGGAAGAATACATTCCAAGTTCCAAATAATTGACTTACAAACACGGTTTTGAAAAATGACCCTTTGTGTACAGCATGGTGACTATAGTTAATAATATCCTGTTGTGTATTTGAAAGTTGCTAAGAGAGTAAATCTTAAAAGTTCTCATCACAAGAAAAAAAAATTGTAACTGTATGGTGATAGATGTTAACTAGACTTATTTATGGTGATAATTTTGCAATATATACATATCTTGAATTATTATGTTCTACACCTGAAATGAATATGTCAATTATATCTTAATTTTTAAAAATAAGTTAAAGAAAAGAAAAGAAAAATGACCCCTTTCGGTTGAGAACTAGTATATTATGTAAACTGCATTTTCTAGGATTGTTTTGACAATGAACCTCACACTAGTCGTGGGATATTTCTTAAACTTACAAATGATTATTCTCAGAAAGAATGGCAGATAGCTGTCAAATATATCTGCTAATAACTATTCCTTTTGTTTATACATTAGCCTCTTTGCCCAATGCTCTTGTCTGTGGATGGGTATACATACAGGTGTGTAGTGTTTGATTTAATATCACTGTTAGTGAGAGTCTCTTGCTGGAGAGGTCAGGGTGATGGTCAGCCATGGTACAGAGTGGACCCTGCACAAGCCAGCCACATATCTGAGAACTGGCTTCCCGCTGCCAGTCCCCAACCTGGATGCCTGTCCCAACATGGAGTCCTTCCAGCTCGGAGTTTTAGACTTCAGTTCCACACCCTCTACCTGGAGCATGACAGTCTTTGGCCCTTACTTCCCTATAAGGCTATAAGCCCCATGGTTAGTTGCCAGAGAGTTTTAAAACATTGCAGAGTACCACTGTTGGTAACAAAAATTACCCAAGCAGTTGTTTTAAACACAGCATTTTAAAGGTGGAATGGATTTCCAAGATTATGTAATCCCGTGCCTACAATTGCAAATGAGAAACGAAGATGTAGAGTGAAGAAGTGATATAGCCAGATCACCCAGCTATGAGTGGCGGGTTTGGGAATAGAGTCCATGTCTCCTGGATTGACTGAGATACATCAGAATGCCACAATCTGATTAAATGTTCGATAAATGTTAGTTTCCTTCCTTTGGTTTAGACCAGTGTTTGTCAAAGGGTGGAATTCTGTTTTGAGTGGAATATTTTCAAAGAATTCCAGTAAAAACGGCTGTGATTGAAGAGGAGTGGAAGCCTCATGCCCCACCCTTGGCCTCCCAGGCAGTTTTGTGGAAGAATTCCTTAAGACAGAAGGCAGTTTGAAAGCCACTGCCCTCCCCAAGCTGCTGCTTAGTAGCTGTTGTAAACTGCTAAGTGTAAACTTTGTAGCCGTTGTACTCTGTCTAGTTTAGTGGTGATAAGCATTTACCGCCCAGGGAGTCTTTCACAGCAAGGGGACATGGTGGCAGCTGCCTCTGTGTGTCTATGGTTGTCTGGTTTTACTTCCCTATGACAAAGCCTTGCAGCTCCCGCGGAATCTGTGGTCAGTCTGAACCGGCCACTTCTGTCTCCCCAGACTCTCTCTTTGGAAGCACCTGCCAGAATTAAGAACAAGGCTCCCTCTCCTGACTGGCCCCAAGAAGGAGAGGTGACCTTTGAGAATGCAGAGATGAGGTACCAAGAAAACCTCCCTCTGGTCCTGAAGAAAGTGTCCTTCACCATCAAACCTAAGGAGAAGATTGGCATTGTGGGGCGGACGGGATCAGGTAAGGATATGCCGAGGCCTCTCTGGAGAAACGTTTGAACCTATTGGAGTTAACTTGGGGGCCCATGATTTGCTGTTTACTGAATATCACTCACGTCCCTTCAAACCGGATCCCTATTAAATGAGTGATTGGTGCCTCAGGTGTCTCTGAAACCAATTTTCTAGGTTTATTTTCAACCCTGCTTTGATAACATTTAGCACTTTTTCTATTCCTAGAAGTATACATTCTCAGTGCAGGACGCTTGGAGTATACAGCAAGTACGAAGGGGAAAAGGACCTGTAACTCAGCTCTCCAGAGATGATCACTATTAATATGTTGGTGGATATCTTGTTAGGCTTTTTCTGTCAACAAATAATGTTTACAAAGAGGGGGTCCTTTCACGCTGGTTCACGGCCTGCTTTTAAAATTTCCAAATATTTTCCATGTCAGTTAATATTCTATGATTTCTACGCTGCATGACATAAAATCCTATTTTATGGATGTACCATAATTTATATTTAACCAATAAATATATTTATATTTCTATGAAGTCAAAATATACAAAAAGTTTAAGGTCTCTGTGCTATATTGCCAGTATAGCCTCATATTTGTCAGCGGCTAACACAACTCTAAATAAGGAAACTATGTTCCTTTGAAGACAGAAATTATTTTCTTGATCTGATATCAGTTGCAAAGAAATAGAGAATTTGCCTTCATTTTAGGCATTTTACTTCACTCTGAATCTTAGAAGGTTATTACTGTATGCCCTTTAGATTTCTAGGGTCAAGACTTGAGTAATTAATTTCTTTCTCTCTTTCCTTCCCGAATAACATATCAAAGACTGAGTCTTGTCTTCCGTTACTAACCTGTTTACCCTTGGCTCTGAGGTCTCTCTGAGTCAGTTCTCATCAGCTTTCTGGGCTCCACGCTTCCTTGGCATCAAAACTCTTCTAGCTTTTTTTCTTGCTGTTAAAAAAAAAAAGCCTCGTATCTTTTTGGCCAATTTACCTTAAAGAACCCACTAAGAAGAAAAGAAAAAGCCATTTCCTGCTTCCTGTTTGAAGGAATTATTTCGCGTCAAAACAAGACACTGCCTCTAGGTTTTTACACTGGAAAGAGAATGTTCAGCCAAGGAGGATTACGGGCTGTCCCCAAAATTCTTGTTTTGCTCTCTCCCTCAAATTCCTTGTGTTACATTGGCTCCCAGGGGTACACTGCTCTCTTGAAAGCTCTGACTGATGTCCCTTCCCATGATCTCCTTTTAACACAGGTGAGACAGGCAGAAATATTCACCAAGACTTAATTAAACCATAAATAGTGACAGAAGAGAAATAAACAAAAATAAAATAATTATAAATAGCCTGACTTAACAAAGTCTGAACTCTAATCCTAGTAAGCTTCTCCCAAGGCTCATAGACCCCTGGCTCTGCCGTGATCTCAATCAAGAACACCACCGTGAGGACTCATTGCCTCTTTTACCAGCACATTCCATCAATGCAAAGGTAGTCTAGATTCAGAGAAGTATAAAATCTTCCAGTCCAGGTGGCCCAAATCTAGGCATCTTTTGTTAAAGTGGAACAACTTGGCCCGTGTATTTGAGCACCATTCCTTCCTTAGCTTAGATCTTAAAACAAGCACTGTCTCAGCACTGAGGAAGGGTCTTCTGCCTTCCTTATATCTGGGTAAGGGGCCACTAACCAGATCCCCCAATCCCGACTACAGCCCTTCACTTCTAGGAGGAGAAGGCCTCATTAAGAACTGTCCCGCTACGTGGACTTGGATATCCCAACTCGTTTCTGGTAGAGGGATGTGAAGATTGCTGCCTTAGGAAGATGCATATTACTTGGAGTTCCCATTAGGTTGTTTGACAGGGATCTGCTCAGGGGACAAATCCCAGTAGTGGGGATGTGGCTGCAGACACTGGGGGCAAGGCGGGATATTTGTACCCTCAGTGACTGCTGAGTAGACAGAGTCATGAGGCTCCCAGGGGAGGTCTTTCAGAACATGGAGGCAGGAGGAGGGTAAGGAGGGTCAAGAATCAGGCAGCCAGCTAAGGAAAAGTGATCTAACAGCTACAAACCTGTAGCTCTAAATCTAAACCATGGGTCTGAGTTGCAGAAAAGTAGACGGGACGATGTGAAGCTTTTCTGGGAGGGGGACACTATATTCAGAGAGCTTTTTAAATGTTTATGTCCTTTGACATAGTGATTTCAGTTTTGAGAATCTGTCTCAAGGAAATGAGGTAGGAGCAAAGTTTGAGCACTAACATGAACACCACAACATTGTTATAGTAAGTTTTAAATCAACTGTGTGTCCGACGTTAGAGGACTGGTTAAGTAAGTAACAGTACATCCACATGATGGAATATATTGCAGCCACTAAAATTTTATTTTTAAAAGTTTTTAATAATATGGTTGAGTGCTTGTTGTATAAAGTTAAATGTAAAAAGGCAATTACAATTTTTTATTTCTGGTATGATCTCAACTCTGAGAAAAAGACTGAAAGGAAATGTGTCAAAAATAACAGTAGTGTGATTATGGGAGATTGATATTAGCTTCTTGAATTACTTAAATAACTTTTAAAGTGAAGATTCGATTAAGAAAAGCTGTTCTGCTTATCACCATAATACTGAACTCATTATTTTATCCTCCAAACCTGCTTTTCTGCCACAGTTCCCTATCATGGCAGAGTCATCTGGCCACTCATTGACTCAAGCCAACACCTCCTTCCCTTGCGTGTTTACCCGGGAACTTCTTCCATTCCCCAGCTGCTGCGGCAGCGATGGGAGGCCTTGTCTTGTTTCTCTCTCAGCTGCGATAAGGGGACAGAAAAGAGAGAAGACATCTTGTTCTCTGGTTTGCCCCTAGGTCTTTGCTGTAAGATCTCTGTTCTCCTCACTTTGCCCGAGAAGCATTAAAGCCTATGTACTTGTTCCTAAAGTGAAAAGGAGGCATTTTTCCATTTAAGTCTCATGAAAGTGTGGCAGTCCCTCCAAATTATTTTCAGGCTGAAGCTGTGTGATTTAAATGTGTATGCTTGGTAGCTCAGGAAAGTTCATCGTTTTTTTCTGTTTCTGGCTATCATTTTATACACTATCTCAGCTAATCAGTCAAAATAATAATTGAATAGAAATCGAAAAATAGATGATTTTGCCTTGAGAATAAACCAGTTTTGTCTTCACAGAATTTGCTAATTGAGCGACTTTTCTGCATGTCTTCTGACTCATCAGGGAAGTCCTCTCTGGGGATGGCCCTCTTCCGTCTGGTGGAGTTATCTGGAGGCTGCATCAAGATTGACGGAGTGAGAATCAGTGACATTGGCCTTGCTGACCTCCGAAGCAAACTCTCCATCATTCCTCAAGAGCCAGTTCTGTTCAGCGGCACCGTCAGGTGAGGATCTGAGCGCCCATGTGCTTCGTGCCTCATGTCAAGGTCAAGTGGGCATGGTAGAGCCTCATCTGGCTCTCAGATCTCTTATCTGGGACTGAGATCTGAGACCTCTGGTCTAGTGCTTTCCCACTACGTCGTGTGCTTCCTGTTGCAGAAATAGGGGCAGCTCCACTGTACAAGCCACTTCATGAATTCTAAATAGGGCCTGGAGGCCCTGCAGCATGTTGGTAAAGCAGTCAGAGAGATCTGGGCTCAGATCTCTGCTCTGTGACTTCAGACAAGTTACTTGACCACTCCTAAGCTTGTTTCTTTATCCATAAAATGGGAATATTATTAAAACTTGTTGTGAAGACTGAATAAATTCACATAAATTTTTTTTTTGTGAGGAAGATCAGCCCTGAGCTAACATCCGATGCTGATCCTCCTCTTTTTTTGCCGAGGAAGATTGGCCCTGAGCTAACATCCGTGCCCATCTTCCTCTACTTTATATGGGATGCCACCACAGCATGGCATGACAAGTGGTGCATCGGTGTGCGCCCGGGATCCGAACCCCCAACCCCCAGGCCGCTGAAGTGGAGCGTGCACACTTAACCGCTTGTGCCACTGGGCCAGCCCCATAAATTCACACAAATTATACAAGCAAAGAGGCTGGCAAATGTTGAGCATTCAGTAAACAGTAGCAGCCATCATCAGCCTCATCACCATCATCCTCCATCTTCCTCCCACTCCACACTGTCATCTCTCTTAGATACGCTTGAAGTTGCAGTTCTAATGATGGTTTTTAGGCATCATTACTACTCATGTTTTTCCATTTTCCAGTATCCCACCTTTGGTACGTACTCTAGAATGATGCCTCTCTTTGAAATCTGCCAGCACATCAAAGATAAAATTCCTCTTCTTGACCTGTTAAAATAGTAACTAAGAAGGAAATATATTGGGCCAGCCCTGTGGCTTGGCGGTTAAGTGCTCGCACTCCGCTGCTGGCGGCCCGGGTTCGGATCCTGGACGCGCACCGACGCACGCTTCTCCGGCCATGCTGAGGCCACGTCCCACATACAGCAACTAGAAGGATGTACAGCTATGACATACAACTATCTACTGGGGCTTTGGGGGGAAAAAATAAATAAATAAAATCTTTAAAAAAAAAAAAGAAGGAAATATATTTAATCCCATTATCTTTCCTATACTTTATCCTACCTTTAGCCTCAAGCTTTTGCCTCCTAAAAACAATGGGTTTCTATAATTTGCATCCATTTCTATTCAAGTTCTCCTCTCTTTCGAAATAGAAACAGCTTTAACTGTATAGTCGACCTAGATAGGACTTCTTTTTTTAAATCATTCTAAAAGTAATATTGCCATTTCTTCTTTAGTTTTTAGCAGTTTCCAAAAAAATTGAGACCAGCGTAATTTTAAATAACTGCCGGCAGTATTCAGACTTGTCTTTAAAACTAGGTCTGCCCCTCCCCACTCCCTATTCTTTGGAAATGGCATTTGAACTCGCTGACTCGAGGTTTGGTAGATAAACTGAATTCTCACCTACATTCACGTCAGGTCAACACTCTTGAGTGTGTTTATTTTGGCATTTCTCTAAAACACTAAGGAATTTGGACAGCGCAGACTGGATCTGTTGATGATCCTAAGTCATTCCCTTTGGGAACTGAGGTCAAACAAGCGACAGCAGATGAGAATGAGAATTATTGAGGACTCAGGTCTAAAATGGAGAAATTGAGAGGTGTTGCCAGATCTGCTCTTCCTTCCCATAAATCTATTTTTAGATGCCACAGGGATGGGCCTGGGCTCTTGTGCACTCTCCTCTGTGTGGCCTCCTGAAGTTATCACAACACCTCTGTTAATCACCACCTCAAGAGGCATTCCGTCTCTGCGAAAACCAGAGTTAGGCCTGCTTCCTCAGAGGTCTTGACCTTTCGTCACTTTTCTTTTTCCAGCATCTTCAAGATCTCCTCCTCTGCTTTCAGATTCGCACAGGCCTCCCTCATCTTGAAAAAAATTTTAATACCATCTCTGCTGCTCTCTTAGTCTTTTTCATTTACTCCACTTACTCCTCTTGCCTTTTTTCACCTACAACTTTTTTTTTAACCTAATTTTACTCTTAACAACTAAAGGCCAAAGTCAGTCCATATTTCTGAATGACTGTTTTGAGCTTTCCTTTAGCTTCCTGACAGAAGGTGGTCTGTGAGCCCCAAAGTCTCCTGTCCTGAGGCCCGCCACTGCTAAGGGGTCACCCCAGAGGACAGGACAGTGTGGGTCAGCACAGTGTCTTCGGTGTACCAGGAGGGGATTGCTGTGTCCTCTCACACCCTGGGAGATATTCTTGGCCTCATTTAGCACTGGCCAATAGGCGAGCTTAGAAAATTGCTAAAAATAAAACAAAGAACCAAAGATGAAAATGCTCTTTTGACAACATTAGGACTCCAGGAGTTCTGACTATTAAAAATAAATGCCTTCATGTTCAGAGGCTTTTCTTTCTATGCGTCCATCCTGCTTGAATACTTTTGATGCAGTGGATGCATAACTTTGCTTTCATTTCTGTCTGTTGTTCAGACCCAGGGCCTTCTGGCTGCTCTGAGGATGGGTATTTTTTTCTCTTCCTGATTAAGCTCCCTGTTGAGATCAGTCTGGTCTGCCTCAATGTGTATGTATACCACCTGCTGGTGTATATAAATATTTCTTACATATCTGGAACCCACTGCTTAGTCTTCAGAGGCTCCTCAGCTGGTGTGATGGGCCTGGGGGGTTGGCCCGGTGGCGTAGTGGTTAAGTTCACGTGCTCTGCTTCGGTGGCCCAGGGTTTGCAGGTTCGGTTCCCGGGTGCAGACCTACACACCGCTCATCAAGCCATGCTGTGGTGGCGTCCCACATACAAAATAGAAGAAGATTGGCACAGATGTTAGCTTAGGGCTAATTTTGCTCAGCAAAAAGGGGAATATTGGCAACGGATGTTAGCTCAGGGCTGATCTTCCTCACCAAAAAAAAAAAAAGAGAGAGAGAGAGAGAAAGTCTCCTAGGCGAGTCCAGAGATGGCCCAAAGGACATGAGCCAGGTGTATGCCAATCTGTGCTTCCTCCTCTCAGGTAGAGTTCTGTGAACATGACCTGCTTCATTTGCATGCCCATAATTAGTAACCCCAGACATGGAGACAAATATGGCACAGAGCTATGGTTCTCCCAGAGACTTTCCTATTTCCCTTATGCCAAGCATAATTTTATGAGCAAAGCAAATTATGCTTAATACCTTTCAGATCACTAGACCTGTAAATGTGATGTTTAGATCAAGACAAGACACCCAAAATTAATATAACATCCCAGTTTCCACCAAATATCTCTTCTGCCACTGCCTCTCCACCCTCACCCTCTGTGACAAAGAGCTTTTTCTCTTGTCTTTAACATTTCCAGAAATATCTAGTCCTGTTCTTTTGGTATCATCCTTGACTTCCTTGAGGTAGATACTGTTGGTACAGTAAGCAAGAATAGTCCCCAAACTGGTTTTCTGTACCAATAAATTCCTTTCTCTTGAGTCGCCCTTTACGCTCTCCCTTGTCTGCCCTTCTGCTGGATCGGCTCCTTTCCTGGTCAGGCTAGCTATCATCGAGTCCCCTGCTCAGGGCTCTCACCTTAGTGCCTCAGGAAGAAAAAGGGGGTTTTTCTAAGGTTGTACATAGAGATGTATTTTGTGTGTGTGTGTGAAGATCAGCCCTGAGCTAACATCCATGCCAATCCTCCTCTTTTGCTGAGGAAGACTGGCCCTGGGCTAACATCTGTGCCAATCTTCCTCCACTTTCTGTGGGATGCCGCCACAGCATGGCCTCACAGGCCGTGCATCAGTGCGCGACTGGGATCCGAACCCAAGCTGCCAGCAGCGGAGAGTGCACACTTAACCACTACACCATGGGGCCGGCCCCTAGAGATGTATTTTTAACATGTATATGCATAGAAAAAAAAAAATCTAGAAGGATATATGCTAAAATGCTAATGGTCTTTGTTTCTAGGGGTCTGATTAGAGGTGATTAAAACATTAGCCAGCCCTGGTGGTCTAGTAGTTAAGATTCAGTGCTCTCACCATTGCAGTCCAGGTTCCTTTCCTGCTCAGGGAGCCACACAACCTGTCTGTTGGTTGTCATACTGTGGCAGCTGCGTGTTGCCGTGATGCTGAAAGCTATGCCACCAGTATTTCGAACACCCATGCTAGACAGATTTCAGCAGAGTCTTACAGAGTAGAAAGAAGGATGTGGCCACCCACTTCTGAAAAAATTGGCCATGAAAACCCTATGAATAGCAGCAGAGCATTGTCTGATGTAGTGCCGAAGGTGAGAGGATGGAGCAAAAAGACTGAGCAGGGTTCTGCTCTGCTGTACACAGCGTTGCTAGGAGTTGGAATTGACTCTGGCACCATCAACAAGAAAACACATGTATTGATTTTTGTTTTGTGTTTTGCATATCTTTTATAAAGAAGAAAGAGAGGCCTAGTATGTTCTCAGAGACATTCTTGCTATGGGCAGGCATCGGCACTCCCATCTTGGCTCCCACCCAGGGCTTGCTGGGGAGTGAGCCATCTGTGACCTTGAAGGGTTTGAGCCCTCCTTTTCCTGTGCGCGGTTCAACTTTTACCATGGACAGCCTTTGCCGTGTGGTTGCTTACATGTTGGGTCTGAGAAATTCCTCTTACGTTTCTTTCTAGGTCAAATTTGGATCCCTTCAACCAGTACACTGAAGACCAGATTTGGGATGCCCTAGAAAGGACCCACATGAAAGAATGTGTAAGTAAATAACGGAGGGAGGGCCTTGCTGGAATTGCGAGAGTGGAAGCGCAGTGATACTGTAGTCACTCTCCGGCCTCCTCAGCCTGCTTCTGTCCCACCCAGCCTGTCCGTTTACCCCCTGGATGTCTGTGGAGGGGCATCGGAGCAGGGCTTCCCAGGCATTTTAGAGAGGGCATAAAAGTTAATACCTCCTGTCCCTACCCTCTCCCACGCCCATGGTCATATTGCCCTTTTACTCTCCATTGATTGAGAAAATATTAATGACAACCACTCAGAATTCAGTAACGCTTTTAAGTTAATTTCTATTTTATTAATCATAACAGTATAACATGCTTTTGAAGCATCTATATATGTGCAAGAGACATATCATTTATTGAGTCTGCAGAAAGCCTGCAGTATGTGTATGGATTCATAGACCTCTTAGGGTAACTCAGGACCCCTCCAGGGGCCACAGCCTCCAATACCCCTGGCCTAGAGTAGGGTCTCTCATGCCCCTGGGTTGAGTCGAGCTCAGGATCCCCTGTCCTAATTCAACTAGATCAGTTCTGCTTTTATCTCTTTTATGTCTGGCTTCCTCAAACAATTTCATTTGAGGAATAGGTTCTATAGCTTACCGAAAAAAATGTGACAGCCATGGGCCTACAACTTTAGACTTCGGAAATGGAGTAATGTTGTTTACCCCATCTCTTATTGCAGGACAATATTTTCAGTGGCCCAAAAATTAGGGCCACTATCTAACAGGATTTGGGTACATGTAAAAATTGGAATTTCTGGGTCATTTTGATGCTGTGAAGCTAAGAGAATAGTATATTTGATATATGGATTGTCCTAGAAAATGTGGGTCCTGGCACACATGATCATCACACCTGTATCTTCTTTCTAGAGGAGCCAGATTCTTGGCTAATAATTCTTGCATCTGTTTCAGAATAATTTACTTTAGCCACTGGATTTTTTATAAAATTTAGTTTAGTTTTTTTTTTCAAAATTTACTTTTTCACCCTTCTAATTTCTACTTTCTTTCTCCCTAGATTGCTCAGCTACCTCTGAAACTTGAATCTGAAGTGATGGAGAATGGAGATAACTTCTCAGTGGGGGAACGGCAGCTCTTGTGCATAGCAAGAGCCTTGCTCCGTCACTGTAAGGTAGGGCAGGTTGGTGGATGTGGGGAAGGGGAGCAGCAGAGAAGAACAGGAAGATGGAAGAACAGCCTTTCCCTGGAGCACACGGTCCAAGGCATTCCTGGCTCTGAGCCCAGTGGCATTGTTTAAGAGAATGCCCACAGATGTTTCTAAATTAACCTTGATGTAGTTTGGGTATATGGGTGTTTTTTGTTTTTATTTAACTTACCTGAGCGTTCAGTTTCCAAGGGCGACTTTTGTTTCTGGTCAGTGAATAGTTGTAGTGCTGGAAACCATGGATTTAGAAGATTTTAAAACCTGGAGACATCCAGGTCATCAAATCCAGTCCCCTCTTTTTATAAACCGGAAAAGGGAGGTCCAGAAAGATTACTATACATGTTCAGAGTCACAGAACAAGTAGGGGCGGGTATTTTGTTAGATGAGTATGATACATATATTCTTTTATTTGTGGGAATCAAGGCAAATGTATGGGTTTTAATTATGTCAATTCTAAAGAAAATGGTATTTTTACATGTATCTGTGGCTACTTAGAAAAAACAATGTATGATATAAAATTTAAATAATGAAATACCTTTTAGTAAAACGTAGATTAACCAGAATGCTTAAGGAATTGGTTGGATCCCTCTTTCTCCTCTCTTCCCTGGCAGATTCTGATTCTAGATGAAGCTACAGCTGCCATGGACACAGAGACAGACTTACTGATTCAGGAGACCGTCCGAGAAGCATTCGCTGACTGCACCATGCTGACAATTGCCCATCGCCTACATACAGTCCTAGGCTCTGATAGGATTATGGTGCTGGCCCAGGGACAGGTACTGAGCCCCTGAGGGACCTTGGCTTGTCATGTGGTCTTGTCTGGGAGGAAAATTGGCCCCTGGCAGGGATGGGCTGATTGCCATCATAGCGTGGTTCTGTGCGTTCAGATAAGCAGCCTCAGCTACTCTAGTCTGGTTGCTACTGGGAGGAATACAGCCCTACCAATCAAGGGATTGAGTCACCGGCATTCTTATTGGGTTCTCATTTTGCTTTATTACCTGTTCTTTTCTCACTTGTAAACAGTGACACCTTGACTTAGGTCAGAGAACCTGTGGACCTAGTAATTCACTCACACGCACAAGAATCACCCAAGGCGTATTGAGACCAGCCACCACATGTTTGCTTTTTGCCATCGTGCAGTGGTGCCAAACTTCTTATCCTGCTGTTCCAAGCTTCTCCACAATCTGGCCCAGCCTAGCCTTCTTCATTTCCCATTCTTTCCTTGCAGGTGCTGTTGGCTAGAGACAATCCTGCATCCCCTAAGCTTTTTCCCCACTGTCTTCACTCATACACTTCCATCTGCCTAAGGTGCCCTTTCTTCTCATTTGCTCTCCCATATCTATCTGCTCATAACCTGCCTCCTCTGCTAGTAATTGTGTAATTCCTTATCTCCCCTATTAGACTGTATGCTCTCTAAGGGCAGGGGTCCCACCTTATCCATCTTTGGGTCTCTTGCGAGGCTCAGTACTACAGTTCTGAGTACACAGTACACAGCACATGGTAGATGTTACATAAATTTATGTTGGACAAACACTTCCTTTGTGTGCTCCTGGGATGGAAGTAAATTAATGATTTGGCTTAAATAACAAGCCAGTTACAATGGGTGGCTTGTCTTCTGTTATCAACAATACTGACGACCATAACAGCTACTTTCATTGAATGTTTATAGAATGTCAGGCACGGTGCTAAGTGCTTTACATATAATCTCTCAACATATAATCCATCATCACAACTACCGAGAAAAGTGCTGCTACTATTAACTCTGCTTTACAGAAGAGAAAACTAAGGCTCAGGGAACTCAGATACCTGCCTCAGGTCCGCAGGAAGTGGAGGGTTGGGGCCGAACTCAGGCCAGTGACTCCAAAGCCAGTGCTTTACACTATCCCACTACACTGTCTGTCTGTGGAGAAATATTGAGAAAACATGGCTGATTTAGGCTGGGCGTCAAAGCTGAGTTCCAGAGAACATAGGGGTTAATGATTTTTCTCCTCATCTTGAAATTTTATTAACATTCGTGGTTTTTTTGCTACTCTCTTTGTTTACACTATCCTAAATGTTTCCCAAGATCCTATTATACGTTAGTACACAGGTATTAAATAGAACATGATAAAATAAGATAGAGGGGACCAAGAATACCTCCTGGGAAATTCTTTCTTAAAGACACATATCCAGACCACTCTGTTTCTGTGAGTGGCTCGATGCTGTTTTGGTATGGGAAGTGATTGGCTCTTAATGAGGGACTCTATCCTTCCCTTCCCTTATTTGTGTTTCTTGTTAATTAAAATTTCCTTGTAATTTTAGGAAAACCTGAAAAACACAAAAAAGCATAAAGGCAAAAATAAGACCACAAGTCATTTACCCCCCCCCGGGGATAAGCATTGTTAATACATTAACTTACCCCCCACCGGCATTTTTCATGCATCTATACGCACAGACTCTGATAGGATGCACTCTGCTGTAGACACAATGCTGGAATGAAAGAGGCTTGGACAGTAGGAGTTTATTATCCCATGTGGCAAGAGGCCAGAGGGGTGGTTATTCAGCAGCTCAGCGATGTCAGGCTCTGTATCAGCTTCCAGCCGGTGCCTACCCTTCCCCTCATAGTGGAGGATGTCTGCTCTCGCTCCAACATTGTATCCTCCTCACACCAGTCCTAATGAAGGACACTTTGCCCTTATGCCTCTCTGTCGGGTAGGACAGCCTTTCCTAGAAGCACCCAGGAGACTTCCCCTTGTATCTCCTTGAACAAGGTTGTGTCCCATGCTTTTGCCCTGCAGCAAGAGTGGCTTGGAAAGTGAGTATGTGGTGTTTTCAGCCTCTATCATGGGAGGCAGGTTCTGTCAGTATATCATGCAATTTTCTACTGCACTATGATCTTCAGTGGCTGCACTGGAGCTCGTCACAGGAATGGATAATTGAGTCAGTCCTTACTCACTTCCTTTTTTTTTTCCTCCAGCTGGGCATTCTGAGCTGTTTCTTTTCCATCTACAGGGCTAGATCAGCTTGTACCACAAGGTGACGTTTGCCTGCCATACCTGACTTGAATTGTGATTTTTTTCCCCTGTAGCTTATAGGACCTTGTTGATTGATTCCTTCATACCCAAGGCTGAAAGAATTGAGATTTATGTGAAGGAGATCTGGAGGTCTTTCTCCCTCACCTTTCCCTTATATTTTGGTTAGTTTAAAAAAAACAAGGAACCCATTTGGACATGGCAGGGCTGGTTGAATTGTCGCCCTGATTCCATCCTCAGGGGGCTTTGGGGTTTGCCCCCTTTCCTGAGCAGTGGATCCTCTGAATCACCCTGAGTCACATTCTGATGCCGTCTCCTTCCTTTGTAGGTGGTGGAGTTTGACACCCCATCGGTCCTTCTGTCCAACGACAGCTCCCGGTTCTATGCCATGTTTGCTGCTGCGGAGAACAAGGTCGCTGTCAAGGGCTAACTCCTCCCCACCACCACCGCCGAAGTCTCTTTTCTTTGGAGCATTGCCATTCCCTGCCTGGGGCGGGTCCCTCATCGTGTCCTCCTGCCGAAACCTTGCCTTTCCCGATTTTATCTTTCGCACAGCAGTTCAGGATTGGCTTGTGTGTTTCACTTTTAGGGAGAGTCATATTTTGATTATTGTATTTATTCCATATTCATGTAAACAAAAATCTAGTTTTTGTTCTTAATTGCACTCGAAAAGGTTCAGGGAACCGTTATTATAAATGTATCAGAGGCCTATAATGAAGCTTTATACGTGTAGCTATATCTATATATAATTCTGTACATAGCCTATATTTACAGTGAAAATGTAAGCTGTTTATTTTATATTAAAATAAGCACTGTGCTAATAACAGTGCAAATTCCTTTCTATCATTTTTGTACAGTTTGCTGTACTAGAGATCTGGTTTTGCTAATAGACTGTAGGAAGGGTAGCATATTGTTCTTCTGTAGCCGGTTGCTTCACGGTGCCGGGTTTTCTGGGTGTCCAAATGAAGATGTGTGGCAATAGTGGGCCCTCCAGTGGCACCCTCTGCCACCCCCCCACCCCGCAACCACTCCAAGGCGGGGTCGAGGGGGTCGCTGGAGGCCAGGCAGAGCGCCGTGAATTCTCAGGGCTCCTGCTTTCTGTCCTGTTGTCACGTCACTGTTTCTGTCAGGAGAGCAGTGGGGCAAAGCCCCAGACCCCTTTTCACTCCCTCCATCAGGAATGAGAATCACAGAAGCGTTCCTCGGAGAGGGGAAGTTTCTTTCCTGCCTTCCTCTTTTTGCTGTTGTTTCTAAACAAGAATCAAGTCTATTCACAGAGTGTCCCACTGCCTCAGGTTCCTAACGCTGGCCACTGCACAGAGCTCTCCAGCTCCTAGACCTGTTGGTTCCACACCCTGGAGCCAGCTGCTGCTTTTTTCGGTGGTACTTTTTCGTTTGCCTGGTCCCACACCTCCGCAGTTCAGTGACAGGGTTCAGGATTTTGTGGGTCTGTTTTCCTTTCTCACTGCAGTTGTCGCACAGTCTCTTTCTCTCTCCAAAGTCTGCGACTTTAAGCAGCTCTTGCTAATCAGTGTCTCACACTGGTGTAGAAGTTTTTTGTACTGTAAAGAGACCTACCTCAGGTTGCTGATTGCTGTGTGGTTCGGTGTGTTCCCGCAAACCCCCTTTGTGCTGTGGGGCCAGTAGCTCAGGTGGGCGTGGTCGCTGCTGTCATCAGTTGAATGGTCAGCGTAGCATGTCGTGACCAACTAGACATTCTGTCGCCTTAGCATGTTTGCTGAACACCTTGTGGAAGCAAAAATCTGAAAAAAGTGAATAAAATTATTTTGGATTTTGTAAAACTCTTGGTGTATAAAATAGTTCTCTGCAAAGGGAGCAAGATGTCTTTGAATGGCTTTGGAGGACCGGAGCCTTGGATCTGAATATCCAGCGATGGAGTTACATCTGGTTGGTGGTATGGGGCATGGGACTCAACGTGCCTGGAATCATCTGTGGTGTCGTAGTCACTACAGCCTGTGTCCGCCAAGTAAAGCTCCTGAGCTGCTAATAAGAGGGTGGGGAGGGCCGGCCCCGTGGCTTAGCGGTTAGGTGCGCATGCTCCGCTGCTGGCGGCCTGGGTTCGGATCCCAGGCGTGCACCGACGCACCGCTTCTCCAGCCATGCTGAGGCCGCGTCCCACATACAGCAACTAGAAGGATGTGCAGCTATGACAGACAACTATCTGCTGGGGCTTTGGGGGAAAAGTAAATAAAAAAAAAAAAAAAGAGGGTGGGGAGTGGGGAGGGTGAATGGTTGCAGTGAAATATATTTAAAATGAACAGTTTGTTGAGTGTTCTCAGCAATTCAAACAATATAATTGCCCTTTCAGCCAGTTCATTCAGATTAACTCATTGAGAATTAAGTACCCATTCAAAAGCGTACTTATTCTAAAGTTTCTCAGTATACTGTGTTGAATGCAGCCAAGAAAGCTTTTAAACTATTTGATATTGGTTCTGCTGACCATCCACGGAAATATCTTAAACCCAGCCCTTTTTTGTAAACTACTGTCTTGAAAATTCAGGGGCTTGGCTCTAAAGTTAAAAATTCAGCTCATCTGTTGTCACATTTCAAGTGTTCAGTAGCCACCCGTGACCTGTGGCTACTGTATTGGACATCGCAAATACAGAACACTCCCATCATTGCAGACAGTTCTGTTGGATGGCACTGATGGAAACAACCACTTTTATTGATGCACTGGATTTACCTTCCAAGAAGGGTAACAAGGTCAGCGGGAAGAGCCCCTATGTCACCGCCCTGTTCAGGCTTTCTGTTGCAGGTGACACTGACTTCCCCGCCTTTCAGTTCTGTTCTCTCATATCTCTTGGGTCTCCTCCCACCTATCAACCTGCTTTGCCGCCTTAAAAGGAAGCATTTCCCTGACTTTTGCCCACTCCCTTCTCTCTCCTTGTGTGGATTCTTTCACTCCCACAGGTACGGTGACCCACCTTCACCCGTGGGCTTGGCCTTTCTCCTTAGTACCAGTCTCCAGCTCCTGCTGAGTACCTCCACTAGGCATCTCCCAGGTGCCTCAAACAGCCTCTTGGAAATCAACGAGTGCTGCTTGTCTTAATTAGTGGTAGCACTGACATCCTTAGTCTCAGGCTAGAAGCCTTGAATTCGTTTCAGCTCTCCTGCCCCTTCCCAATAAATTCAGTCACTTCCAGGTCCTATACATCACCACCACCGCCCTCTTCTCTCTCCCTCTGCCCTAATTAAGACCTACCTCTTTTCTTTTTCACATTGTAGTTACAGCCTCATAACTAGTCTCCCTGCCTCATTGTCCTCCTCTGAACCATTGTGTATACTACTGCCAAAATGCAGACCAAAATTGCAAGCTGGTCGAATACTTTACCCTCCAAAGATCTTCAGGGGACAGTTGACTATAGAGTGGCCCGTATTCCTTAGCTTGACAGGGTGTCAATCATCTGGCTCCAACCCTCCTTTTCTACTCAGTATTCCTAAAAGCAAGCCAATCTTTGCACACCTTTAAGTCTTTGTTTTTTTCTCAGCCTGGAATCCCTTGATCCTCTCTTGTCAAACAAAGGTGTGTTTTTCATTTTAAACCTAGTTCAAATACTATCTCCTCCACAAAGCCTTTCGCTTCAAACCAGACTTCTCTGGGTTCCTACAACACATTACTTACACATCCACTTTAAGGTTTATTTCCTTTACTTTGCATGTTATAGTTGATTGTTTTCTTATATTTCTGCCCATGAATATAAACTTCATGAAGGCAGTAAATCATCATATTTTTGTATACCTTTTAACTCCTGGCTTAAGCATTATGTTTCCATATAGTAGGTGCTTAATAAGTATCACACTATTCAGCTGACTCTTGAATAGTGCCTTATACATGGATGCTCAATCAATATTTGTTAACAGAAATCAGTGCTTTAGACTTTCACTGTGGTCATGGCAAAAAGAAATTTGATTTCTTCAAAGAGACAAAAACGTGGCATTGAGGAAAAGAGGCCTTTATGCGGAATGACTTCAGGAAAGCCAGAAAATAAGCATGCCCAGCATTGGGGGAATGGTTTAGTGATGTGCAGCTCTTTGCTGATTGATCACCCAGAAATAGGGTCTAGCATTAAAAGTGAATGAGTCACAGGGGATATAGAAAGGCTCACTAACTGAAACCTTATCTTGCACTAATGGTTGCCTGCACTGTTGTGTGTCATATTTCTTTTAATAACTTTTTTTTCTAATTATAAAAGTAAGGCATGCTTTTTGTACAAAATTTGGAAAGAGCAGAAAGGTGCAATGAAGACACCAAAAATTGCCTGTACCCTATTGTGGCCGAGTGTATTTTACAAACATGGCCACAGCAGCATCTCCCATCTCCCATGCTTTCCTGCAGTGCAACCTTGCCACTCTCCCATCAAGAAGTGGAGTCTGTTTCTCTACCCCTTTCAGTAGGCTCTCTGACTACTTTGACCAATAGAATATGGTGATACTGTGTCAGTTCTGCACACTTTTGCGGCTCACACTTCCTGCCTCATGGAAACCAGCCACCACATAAGCAGTACAACTATCCTAAGACCACAATACTGTGAGCTTCACAAGCCACATGGAAAGTTCCTGGAGGATGAGATACCATGTGGAGATACAGTGAGGCCAGGGAGTACTGAGGCATCAGACATGTAAGTGAAGAAGCCATTTTGGAAGTGAAACCTCCAGCCCCAGCTGATGCCCCTACAGATGAGAGATGAACCACCCAGCTGAGCCCTTCCCAAATCCCTGAGCAAAATAAAATGTTTTTAAAGCCACTACATTTTGGGGTAATTACACAACACTATTGAAGCACATATCACCCCAAAATAGCCAATATTATATTGCTGTATTCTTTACAGCTTTTTCTAAGCATATATATTTTTTAATTATTAAAAATATGCATGGTTTTTTGTTAGAAATCCAAAGGGCACATAAATGTAGAAAATGTAGATAGTGGAAAGGCAACTGAATCACACCCCACAAAGGAGGCAACCACTGTTAACCATTTGATCTATATTTTTCCAGTCTTTTTTTCTAAACACCTAACAGCATTATTCATTTAAAATATAATTCATTAAAAACAAAATTAGGATAACATATATACAACTTGTATGATCTCAACACATTATGAACATTTTCTCACGTCAAATATTCTTCAGAAATATGATTTTGATAGTTTTATAACATTTTCTTTTAGAGATTCATTTGTTTCATTCAACAAATATTTTTTGAGCATCTAGTATATGGCAGGCAGTGTTCTAGGAACTGACAGCACAGTACTGACAATAAAACAGAAAACACCCCTGCCCTCATGGAGTTTGCATTCTATTGGGAGAATAGGCAAGAAGTCCATAGTAAATCACATAGAATTCAAACTCAGATACCCTGATTCCAGACTTCTAGTGGTTCTCTCTCATCTCATGACCTTAGCTTCAGGAGTAAGCACACATGCTGGACCAGATGGTCTCTAAAGTTTCTTCTAGCTCTGATTCTATGACTAATGTGGATCAATAAATATGTCCTGAAAAACCTGGATCCTGATAACCCCATTTGAAGCATAGCTCCAGAGCTATGCCCATTCCTCCCAGGTCCTATGAGGGAGATGGTATGTATTTGGGGAGTGGGGAGAGTCATCTCTTTTTCTGGAGTCTTCTCCCTACCCTGCTGCTGCCTTGGACCTGGGCTCACCATTCCTCCTGGGCTCAAGCAAGCTCTCTCTCACCCCCTCAGGTGGACTCAGCTTAGGAAGACTAAGCTCCCTACCCAGCTGCTGCCCAAGTAAGAACTGTCAGAGCTAGTAATTGGGCTCCCATAGCCATCGCACAGCCATCTTCCTGAAGGGGAGCACCATCACCCACCCAGGATCAGCCCAACGCCAGCCAGGCAGGACTGTGGGCACACAGTGGTCGGGGCAGAGACACTCACCTTGCCCAGAATGGTTGGTTTTGGGGGCTGGGGACATTGCTCTGACCTTCCTTTCATATCCTTGACAAAGAATCTGCTGGGCTGGGGTCCTGGGGCCATTCTGACCACTGGTGAGAGAAAATGTGTCAACAGTCCCTCCCTGGGGTCTTTCCTACCCTCATCCCCATGGGCCTATGAGAAAGTCCTTCCCTCCATGCACTCTGGGAATTTAAGCCACCCACTTCTTGCCTTATCAATCCAACCAACTCTTCCCTTCCAGCTTCCCAACACCTGGACTCTACCCACCTAGGGCTTTTTTCTTTTCCCAAAATATATTGATTGAGTATCTGTTAAGTGCCAGGCACCATAGTGGACACATGGAGATCACAGTTGAAGAAGAAGAAAGACTTAAATTATTTGCTCTCTGTATTTGTCTCTTTTTCTCTCCCTCCCTCCTCCTCCGTGACTCTCTGTATCTCAGATCCATGCTGAGAGCAGCCAGGATCTCTCACCACTAGGGAGGTGCCTGGTTGGTTCTTCCCCAGGTTCTACAGAGATACCCTTTCCTTCCCGTCCATGGTGTTCTCTACTTGGGGTCACCCATTCTCACCTTGAGTGTAGTAAGACATAAAGATCTAACGTAAGGATGTGGGCCCAGGGGCTGCTGCCAAAAAGACCTCTGGGCCTTGAGCATCCCCCAGACCAACCACAGGAGTCCTCAGGCACCAGACTATCCAGTCTAGCCTACCAAGCTGCCTCACAGAGGCATGGCCAAAGCCTTGAAGGCGTCAATGGAAGGGTTTTGCCTAGAACAGCCTCAGTGTATATTTCCTTTGGAAGCCTGCAGATGGTCAAGATTGCAGGAGCTGAGTCCTGGCCACATACCATTTGGCACAACCACTGGTATTCATATTTAGATAAGCAAAACTATGTTTGGCTAAGAGAAATGATCCCTTGGGAAGATACATGCCATCCACCCATTCCTAGGTATGATCAGTTCTATTTTTTGTGTGTGTGAGGAAGATTAGCCCTGAGCTAACATCTGCCATCAGTCCTCCTCTTTTTTGCTGAGGAAGATTGGCCCTGGGCTAACATCTGTGCCCATCTTCCTCTACTTTATATGGGATGCCACCACAGCATGGCTTGACAAGCGGTGTGTTGGTCCACACCCAGGATCCGAACCTGCAAACCCCGGGCCGCCGAGGCAGAGTGCACGAACTTAACCGCTATGCCGCCAGGCCGGCCCCAGTGTGATCGGTTCTGCCTGTAAATCACTCCAACAGCCAAGCTATGTTTTGCTCACAGAAAGACCACCACTCCTTTGGTTTCCACACTTTGTCCTTGGTCAGTACTGGAGTCATTCTCAGAAATGGGCACATGAGGAAAGCTGCTGCTACATCTTCCGGAAAATTGCCGTTGACAACATTATCTGCTAGACAATAGTCCACACAATAAATCCCTCTCAGAATTTGTTATTGGGAATACTTTCTGCTTCTCAATGAGGGTTCTGAAGCACGTTGTTTCTCCCTTCTTATTTTGGCTGACAGGAAGTTCAGGCACTGTAAGTACGTTTATCTCAATTTATTTCCCTCATCCTTCATAAGATTTTGGATCTTTCCTTTTGACTGTCTTGAATATATTCAATATTTTTAATAAAAGCTGCCATAAATCTTGTTTGGATAAGAGAGACGGGATGAAAGACATTGTTCTGGTTTGAAGAATAATTGGACTACCCTTGGAGCTCTTTGAAGGCAGGACGCATGGAGATGTGGGTGTGCCTGTGTGTATGCACATGGGGAGGGTGTTGGTGGCCCTTTGCCACACACTTCACACACCAAGCCTCCTCCTGAGCCCTGGGATAATACTCCCTGGGACCCAGCAATGGTGTGGGAGTGTCTTTTGCTGCCACGCACCCTTCTTCAAAGCTGAGGTTGAAAGAAAGCAGCTCTTTGAGGGAACCCCACTGGAACACTCAGCAGAATTCTAGATGCCAAGTTTCCATTACAAACCATCAGATGTCACATCATCATTTCCCCACCTACAAAGCCTGGAGACTTAGAGTCAGCGGTTATAGAGTGTTCGTGGGGAGCAGTCAAACTGGGACACTTTGGAGAGTGAAAGAAAGCATGATTAATAATAAAATGTGCAAAGCAGGACCATGTCCTCTAGAGCTGGCTCTTGCCATCGTTGCCTGGATGTGGTCTCTGAGTCTGACTCTCCTTCTGTTATGGATCCCTGGGTCTCCCAAGGCTCCCCAGAAATAGCTACAGTCCTTTAGGGACTTCAACTAACTGTTCAGAGGCAGTCAGGCCGCCTGTATTTGTTCCCATTCACTCCCATGAGAAGCTGGGGCACACTGTGCAAATTAAACACAAACATAAGAAATAAAAATCTCTCTCTTTGTTCGGACGTATGGAGATAAGCTTAGGGACCTCTCCTACCTCATCTCTCCTCATTTCTTCCATCTCTAGTGGTCTCTGTGTCTCCTTATTTTTTATCTCCTCTCCCCTTCATAGTAGAGGGAGATGTGCCTTCAAACCTTGCTGGAGTCGGGTGTCAAGTGGAACACCCTCCAGGCACTGAGCATGGATTAGGCTCTGGGTCTGGGTAGATCTAGAAATGGGAAGGCAGCCTTTTGATCTGAGATCCATCCATTGCAGGGGCTGGGGCAGGGGGTTGAGGGATCTACAATGAGGGGCAGTCTGTTATGGGAAATGGTTCCTGCTTGAGGCTGAGCCCCCTTGACTGAGGCTGTGATAGGTACTCCTTATCCACTGTTTCTACAAGAGCCATGGAAGGGGCTCCCCCCTGGATGGGGTCTTCAGGCAGAGAAGGAAGGAGGAAAGGAAAGAGCATCTCAGCTCTGGAGAAGGGGTTTCTGGGCATAACATCAGACGGGATGCAAACCTGGGACCTGTCTGGGCCCTGCAGAGAGGCCTCTACGGCTGCATCAGAACCTCTGGAAGCATGACTAGCTCTGTGTTTCTCACATCTATTTTCTCTTAGCCTTTAGTAAACTTCCTTTTGAGGATGCTGGCTCGTCCCAGCTGGGAGGCAGCTGTGGAAAGAGAAAACTGAACTTGGAGACAGAAGACCTGGGTTAGAATTGTAGCCCTACTACTTTCTTGAGCAAATCAGTTCACCCTTCTGAGCCTTACTTTCTTCATCAATAAAGCAGAAACAACAACATCCTCCACAGTATTGTCGAGAGGATTAGTTTAGAAGTTTGATGTGAAATACTTCACACAAGGAAGGTGCTTAACCAGGACATCTTGGTTGATTTGAGTTCTTCCTGGAGGAACAGGAGAGAGGGGTCTGAGTTTTGCCCATCCTTGGCCTAGGATTCTAAAGAGAAAACAGGGAGCCCTCAGCAGCCAGAATGCTGTGACCTTTGGGCAAGGGAGGGAGGAGAGGAAGTCTGTCAAAGTTCAACACTCTTGGGAATGTTGAGCAGGCAAGTCTCCCACTAGGGTAACACATTTCTATGACTTAAAGAAAAAGCCTCAAACGCTATATCTGATTTTGAGGAGGCTCTGAGAAACATTCTTGGCCAAGATACCCAGATGACAGCTGGAGCCAAAGGTCAGCGGGTCACAAGGCAGATGATAGATCCATCTTTCTATCCTACCACTATCTCCAAAACCAGAGTCGCCATCACAGCCACTGCCCACCTACCTTCATCTGTGCTAAAGCCTCTACTAAAACCCTTGTGACCAACAGCACCACTCATCCCAGACCCCAAAACTACCATCCTCACATGCCCAAACCACCAAAACCATCTGAATTAAGTTGAAGGCTGAAACAGCGTACTTGCGTGACATGCGTGGTATTTCAGTTGAGAATGGTCGCTGGCCTCTAGTAGCTCACGTTGCAGTGGGACGAGGAGGTGGTCATAGAGTCTGGGCATGCATGAAGGGAGTGCCATGTAGGAGCTCCCATAAAGGGCTCACTGGTGTGCTCACACAAAGGAACGTTGAGCACCGTGGGACCAGGCCTCGAGGGGCCACCAGGTCCTTCTGTCAGTGAGTCCACATCACTCAATGGCAACTCGGGACTTAGAGCAATCTGGTGACACTGCAGGAGAAACCCAAAGAAAGGGAAACCTGGCACCTGCCCTTAGGAGCTTGTTATATTGTGGAAAAGATGGGGTGGACACAGCTAGTTAACAGAGCCAAGGAATCAACCCCAAACAAGGCAAGGACAACTGTGGGAGATGGTTAGGGTATTTGGAGGAAGTGGTGAGATTGGTGGGGTTGACTAGAGAAGCTTTCAGAGAAGTGTAGTCTCTTAAGCAATGTTTTGAGGAAGAAGAAACATGACTTGTTGGGGAACGGGTGGAAACATAAAAAACAGAAGACAGCAGTTTTGTGGAAATTGCAGCAGTAACGATATTTTTACAGGGCCGGCCCCATGGCATAGCGGTTAAGTGCGTGCGCTCCGCTGCTGGCGGTCACACACAAA
Source organism: Diceros bicornis minor (assembly GCF_020826845.1). NCBI lineage: Eukaryota > Metazoa > Chordata > Mammalia > Perissodactyla > Rhinocerotidae > Diceros > Diceros bicornis. The sequence goes on from NC_080754.1 coordinate 39,714,757, forward strand.
AATATATATATATTTGTACAAGCACGGCACATTATCTACAGCACTTTCATGTGACATTGTCTCAGCTCATCCTCCTAACAGCTTTGTTAGGTGAACATCATTATCACCACATCTAGTTGAGATAAGCCTTGAAGATAGAATTTCTAGAGGTGGAGATGCAAGGGGAAAGCATCCGGGCAGAGGGAACTGCATGAGCAAAGGCAAAGAGATGCTCCATTCTGTTTTTGTGTGTGTGAGGAAGATCAGCCCTGAGCTAACATCCATGCCAATCCTCCTCTTTTTGCTGAGGAAGACTGGCCCTGGGCTAACATCCGTGCCCATCTTTCTCCACTTTACGTGGGACGCCGCCACAGCATGGCCTGACAGGCAATGCGTCGGCCCACGCCTGGGATCTGAACCGGGCTGCCAGCAGTGGAGCGCGCGCACTTAACTGCTACACCACAGGCCGGCCCCCCATGTTAATAATTTTTAAGTGTACAGTTCAGTAGCATTAAGCGCATTCACATTGTTGTGCAGCCGTCACCACCAGCCATCTCCAGAACTTTCCATCTGCCCAAACTGAAACTCTGCACCTGTTAAACAAAATCCCTTGACTCTTTAGGCCTCGAGTGGAAAGGGCTCCCAGCCTTTCCAGGCTGGCCCTGGAGCTCTGCACTGTACCTGTGGTCTCCCTAATCCTGACCCACACACCTTTGTGAACAATCTCTTTGTTAAACTATCCTCAATTTACTCAACTTGAGTGTACCCTCTCTCTCCTGCCGGGTCCTGGTACAACAACTCTGTGAGGCAGTTGGCTAAAATTATGACCTCCATTGTACAAATGAGAAAACTGAGGTAACGCGAGGCTGCATAATTTGCCCAAGGTCACTCACCTTGTAAGGGTAGAACTCGGATCTAGACCCCAGCAGTCTGGCTCCAGGACAGCTGAAACAAAAGCAAGGGCTACAGAACTTGACTACTGACAAACACCAGGGTCCCAGGTAGGTGAAGAGTCCAAGGGGACCAGAGCTTGGAGTTGGGGGGCGGGGAGGTGACTGGGAGGCTGGTGAGGCCTCTGAATGTGCTGCTTAGTGCCTAGGCAGAGGAAAGCAGGAACCACAAGCCCAGTGTTTATCATGCTGAGCTGGAACAGCATATCCCGAGGGGAGAATGGGCTGCTACCCTTCTGGCCCTGAACTGACCCGTGCAGCCAGCTGAGACTCCCAGGTGGAGGCTGAGAGAAGCCTGCCCGGGGTTGAGCTCCAGGGGCCACAGGTGAGGCTGTTGTGGGAGGGAAAGTGTCCCAACCTGGCCCAGGCCAGAGCCATGTGGCCCTGCTACTCAGCAGGGTGTGACAGGTGTGACCAAATGGATTTACTCCATTGGGAAAAGACTCCTGGCCTTGCCTCCCTCCACGATGCTGCCTGAGAGCGCTGGCCTAAAAGTGGAGGTAGGCAGGGTGGGAGAGGAAGGTGGCCAGAGAGGGCTAACAAGAAGGCTGGATTGCACTGGAATCCCCAGGACCAGGAAGCAAAGGGGTGAGGGGAGGCGCAGGCCAAGACATTCCGCCTGCTCAGCGGGCTGGCTTCACTGACTGTCTGCTTCCTGCTCCTGCAACTTAGCACCTTCTACTGGGAAAGGAGCCACTTTCCTCCTTCACCTCAAGATCACAATCGTAGAAGAAAAAAGTGGCTGGAGTTCTCTCAGGGACAAACCGGCTATGGCCCCAGTTCAAATCCTGGCTCCATCAGTGTTGTGACCTTGGGCAGAAGTACCTGTCCTGTCTGAGTCTCAGTTTCCCTATCTGTAAAATGGAAACAATAGTTCCTATCCCACAAGGCTCTTTGTATACAGACTACCCGGGACATAGCGGCTGCTCAAATCTGGGTTCTTCCTCTTCCCTCAAGTCCCCCCCGAAAGAGCAAACCCTGCAAAATCTTGTTTATACGCTGTGCCTTTATAAAAAGGCTGCTCCTGTGAAACCAGAGATGGCCGGGTGAGGTGGGGTGACCTCGGGGCCATGAGCTGCTGTGACCATCTCTGGGTGGGGATGAGGACAGTCTGGTGGGGTGGGGAGGCCAGGCTGCAGCGCCCTCCCTGGACCCACGCCGAGCCACCTGTAGAGAGGGTGCAGCAGGAGCTGGACGTGGTACTGGGTGCCACCGGGGCCATCTGCTATGAGGACAGAGAGCGACTGCCCTACACCCGCTCTGTCCTCTGCAAGGGGCAGCCCCTCAGCAGCGTAGTGGCCTTGGATGCCGTACGCTAGTGTTTAACCTCCACCCGTGTGCATGGCCACCCCATGCCCAAGGTAGGTGACCCTGGTGTGGCTCCACCCTGATCCAGTGCCTGCAGAAAATGCCCTTCAACTGCCCTTCCTGCCCAGCACAGCCAACTGCTATAGCTTCTGCCTATCTGCCAGCTCTCAATAAATCATCCTTCCATCCATCCATCTCTATCTATGCAATTTGGGATGGAGGGTTATGATTATAGAAGAATATACTCACCGAGGGACAATTTTTAAAGTTCCCTATTGTTCAGAGGTAACACCTGCAGACATTTTAATGCACCTCTTTCCAATCTTTTTTGTCCATGTATATCTTACATAGCTGTGATGACGCTGACTATATAATTCTGAATCCTTCATTTCTTGAAACAAACACATCATTCAGATTCTTCTACAACAGTGGTTCCAAGTACATGAGAATCACCTGCAGGGCTTGCTAAAAACAGACATTGCTGGGCTCCACTCCCAGTGTCTGGTGTGGAGCCTGAGAATTTGCCTTTCTAACAGGTTCCCAGGTGGTGCTGATGCATCTGGTCCAGGACCACATTTTGATTTCTTTTTCTTTTTTTTTTGTGAGGAAGATCGGCCCTGAGCTAACATCTGCCAATCCTCCTCTTTTTTTTTTTTTTTTGAGGAAGACTGGCCCTGGGCTAACATCCATGCCCATCTTCCTCTACTTTATATGGAACGCCGCCACAGCATGGCTTAACAAGCGGTGCATCGGTGCGCACCCGGGATCCAAACAGCGAACCCCGGGCCACCGCAGCAGAGCGCGCGCACTTAACCGCTTGCGCCACCGGGCCGGCCCCCACGACCACATTTTGAAAACTACTGCTCTACATCACTCTTTTTTTTTTAGAGCTTATTTATTTATTTATTTTTTGAGGAAGATTGGCCCTGAGCTAACATCTGTTGCCAATCTTCCTCCTTTTTTCCTTTTTTCTCCCCAAAGCCCCAGTAGACAGTTGTGTGTCATAGTTGTACATCCTTCTAGTTGCTCTACGTGGGACACCGCCTCAGCATGGCTTGATGAGCGGTACGTAGGTCTGCGCCCAGGATCTGAACCGGTGAACTCTGGGCCACCGAAGCAGAGCACGAGAACTTAACTGCTAGGCCACCGGGCTGGCTCCTACATCACTCTTAATGGTTGCATAATGTTCCACCAGATGGATGTTCTGTAGTTCCTAACCCTTATTGGTGAACATTTAGGCTACTTGCAATTTATGTGCCTTAGGCTTGGTCTGTTTTTTGTATTATTTCCTTAGAATTGATTTCTAGCAGAAATGCAGGTCCTGTTTCTTTCATTTTACGACAAGGTTAAAAGAACAAGTACCAAATAAAGAGAGATAGAGGAAGAGAATTATATCAAAATATTTAGGTCAAGAACAGCTACTGTAAGGTGCCGGCCCAGTGGCGCAAGCAGCTAAGTGCACGCGCTCTGCTGCGGCGGCCTGGGGTTTGCCAGTTCGGATCCCGGGCGCGCACCGACGCACTGCTTGGCAAGCCATGCTGTGGCGGCATCCCACGTGAAGTGGAGGAAGATGGGCACGGATGTTAGCCCAGGGCCAGTCTTCCCCAGCAAAAAGAAAAAAAGGAAGAGGATTGGCAGATGTTAGCACAGGGCTGACCTCCCTCACAAAAAAAAAAAAAAAATAGAAAAGAAAAGAAAGGGGCTTTAACTCAGCACTGATGCTCCAGCCCGTCCTTGGTGGAAGCCTCGATGGTACAATGAAACACTATGAAAGTGATGGGGAGAGAAAATTTGGGGCCCAATCTTCTCCATGAGTTTTTATATGGCTCTTACAACCGTGGTTCAGGGCAGACTTGACTCCAAGGGCCCTGCCAGGATGTGATTATTAATTTGATCAGACTTGAGGTTCCACCTCCGCACATTTCTTCTTCATTACAACCTGATCCTTTAGATGTTGCTGTTATTGTTATTCTTTTTTTGCAGACAGGAAACTTCAGCTTAGAGAGCTCAAGTAACTGCCCCAAACACACAATTAGTAAGTGACTTAACCGAGTTTCAAATTTGTGTCCTGATTCCAGAGTTTTTGCTCTTTCCACCACACTCCCTGCCATTCATATTGCTTCAAAAATGCCTCTCTAGGTAAGTAAATGAACCAATGTGTTAGATGGAGATGTTTTGTATCGTCCATTGGTGGGCCAGACTGGCTGATACTGAACTGTCCTTGACAGGAACTGGCCAGCAAGTTCACAGGTTTGACAAATGTCTCCTGGAATGTGAGGACAGGACCACATCATCAGCTCATCTTGCTGTCGGCGTGGCAGGAGGCCCCAGGCCTCATTGTCTAAAAGCTGTGCCAAATTAGGTCAAATTAAAAAGGAAGGAACAAGGGTTCAGCTCTGGCTTATGTCATTTGGGATTAGAAATTTCCTTATGAAGAGCCCATTCATGCCGATTTGGTTCTAGGAGTTGTTCTGTGATGAGAGCTCCAGGGGACTGTTAACAGCCTGGAATCAATATTGAGCTTTTACAACTTGAGTGAGAGATGTCTCCTGAAAGTGGACTCAAAGCTTGACAGTAGATCATTAAATGTTACAGATATTCCTAAACTGTTCTTAACCTTTCCACCAGTCAAGTGATAGTGACAACAGCAATGGTCCCTAATACGGTGGTGGTACTTCAAAGCTGTCCCTCCTCAGACATTCTATTTGATTGTGAACTCCAAACTGCCATTTACTGGCAAGAAAGTGGCATAGAGTCCCCAGGGGGTACCCAGCAGACGGGTAATTTGGGGGAAGAAGGAGAGTTGCCTTTTTTGTGTAGTGGATAGTCTGTGCTCTGAGCCTGTTCCATGAATTAAGATCAGTCAGTCACTTTGGAAAGAGTCCCAAACATCACCCAGAACAGGATATAAATAATTCTGGAGGGAAAAGAGCATCTTGCCAGGAGCCTCTGCATCTGAAGGTGATTATTAAGAACTGTTGTAATGCAGAGGTTACTTCATCCCAGGTGAGGAAACAGGGAAATTCACGACTATGATTAGGAAATGTATAGCTGACTCAGGAAGCAGCAAGAACAGGTGCCTCCCCGCCTCTCCGCTTAAAGCCCCGGAGAGACCAGGTTTGGGTGCCTTTTGGCCCGGATGGCTAGAGTCAGGTGCCTCCCTGAACCCCGCAGTACTACAACTGAAAAAACAAAAGTGCCTTCTGAGAGTACTTACATCGGCTGAATTTCTGCATTCTTTATTGGCTTCTGCTTGGGATGCAGGCTTCAAACTGCTGAGTCTTTTGTTTTTGTTTCATTTTTAATTTCAAGATACCTTTGTCAAAACCAAGAATCCTGTGGCCAGTCCTCTTGTCCCCACAGAGGGGGCTGATTTAATTCTCTGGTGTTTGCCATGGGACATAAGCTTTTCCTTAGAACCCCTCGAACTGAGTGTCTCAGGACGCGGGTCCACAACGAACTCCATCCTTGTTCCACTTTATGCTGTTTCTGGTCAGCCCAGGGCCCACGTGGTAAGAATCAGAAATCACCCTGACAGGAGCCTTTGGCTCCTTTCTGCTTGCATCTGATCAGTCTGATTCTCGTGCCACTCACTCACTTCTTTTTTGAGATGGAGTGAGGGCTAGGGTGAGGGTTAGGGTTCATGTTCTCTCCCCACTCCTAAAGAGTGAAGCTTTCTGTCTCCTCTCCTTCTCTCTGCCTCATCACTCAGTCTTTCTCCTTGTCTGTCTGCCGTTCTATTTCTCCTCACTCTCTCTCTCTCCCCCTCACACACACATACACACACACACACACATGCCACCCCAGTGTTTGTTGCCCTGTGCAGAACTTGGTCCCCCTCTAGTCATGCCCAACAGCCACTGGCCTTCTTCATAGGAGGCAGCAGCTGTGTCTCTAGATCTGGATTGGGAGTCTTCAGGATACGGGTGGGTGGTCCTTAGCCAGGATTGTGTAATGCTCAGCAACTTCACTGATGTGAGCCTGGAGGGAAGGAACCCAGACAGGGCCTGCCTGCTGAGTCTCCTGGAGGCTCCCTGACCCTGGGCCACTCCCACTAGCACACCGGCTTCAGCCCAGTGTCAGGGCTGGGTGCTGGGCCAGCTGAGGCTTCCCGGGCCACACCAGCTCTCCTCTGCAGAGCACCATCGTCTTGCCCAACCTGGCCTTGGTGCTCTACAACCCCAAGTGCTAGGAGACTCCCCCGACAGTTCAACTCTAGCCACTTCCTGGACAAGGACAGAAACTTCATGGTCAATGAAGCCTTCCTGCAATTCTTCCTGCCAATGAAGTCTTCCAGCCTTCCTGCAGCTACTGGGCACAGCACTGGGTCCTAGGTGGTGGGTGGGGAGTGTGGTGGGATAGACATAGGGATAACCGCCATCCTCTGACTTTCCCACTGCTTCCACTGCATTGGGTGGACCAGCTGGCTCAGATGTTTGCCAACTGTGAGAGGGGAGCCCGGGGCTCAGGGTGGAGCACATCTTTGGGAGCACTCTGCAGCTCCAGCCCCAGAAGATCTATGCAATGCCCGGTCTGAGCTGCCCCAGCACAGGTCATAGGGAGGAGGGCCTGGAGCAAGCTGGGAGTCTAGAGACCTGTCCCTCACAAAGTCCTTCCTCAGTCTCTCGTGGCTTCTGCAAAGTTGGAGAAGAGGAAGAACAGGGGTTCACCCAGCTCAGCTGCTCACAGTTCCCCCTAAGACAAGCTCTGTGGAGTGACATTGGAGAGTAGACTTAGTAAGGATTCTACAAAGGTAGCTCAGTTTCACTAGCTCAGTTCCTAGGTTAGGCTAGTTATGCTTTGGCAGGGAAGGATTTTACAAGGTTAGTTAAGGTTTGGCATTGAATCATTTCACAAGATTAATTTGGGGAGTCAAGCCTCACAAGGTCGAGCTAACTAGGTTCAGAGGGAAAGGCATTCAAACAAAACTATAAATATAATAATGCGTGCAAATACTATTGATGCTGGTGCCGCTAAATAAAAAATCAGGCAGCTGATTTTCTGCCCTCTCCTGCCCTCTCCTGCCCAGAGGGAAGAAGTGCAGGTCCCTGCAGACCCAGAACTTAGAAAGACCTCCCCTAGTCTCTTTATCAGGCAAAGCCAGCAGCCAATCTGTTTCCAACAAATTCCGCACCCAAGTACTCCCTTTACTTTTCACCCAAGGATCCCCAACTTTTGAAACATTGTGTCTCCAGACAGGTCTTGTTTATTAAAAAAAAATGACTTGTATTAAGGAAATGCAAATTAAGATCAAAATGAGATACCACTACACAACTATTAGAATTGCTAGAAATAGGGCCGGCCCCGTGGCTTAGCAGTTAAGTGTGTGCGCTCCGCTGCTGGCGGCCCGGGTTCGGATCCCGGGCGCGCACCGACGCACCGCTTCCCCGGCCATGCTGAGGCCGCGTCCCACATACAGCAACTAGAAGGCTGTGCAACTATGACATTCAACTATCTACTGGGGCTTTGGGGGAAAAAAAAAATTGCTAGAAATAAAACCCTGACAATCTCAAATACTAGAACCCTCATGCATTGCTGGTGGGAATGTAAAATGGTACAAGCACACTGGAAAACAGTTTGGCAATTTCTTGTACAATTAAACAATACACCGTACAACCCAGCCAACCCACTCCTAGATATTTACTCAAAAGAAATGAAAATATATGTTCACACCAAAATATACTATATGATCCCATTTCTGTAAGATACTTGAAAAGGCAAAACTATAGGACATAAAATAGATAAGTGAAGTGGTTACCAGGGTCTGGGAGTAGGGTAACGGGGTAACTATAAAAGAACACAAGGGAACTTTCTGGGGTGATGGAAATGTTGTGTATCTTGATTGTGGTAACGATTACACAACTGTATGTTCTTGTCAAAAATCATAGAACTGTACACTTAAAAGAGTGAATGTTATTGTATTTAAATATCTCAAATCTGACTTCTAAGAAAGGAATGTCTTACCTTTTTCATTTGATTTAAAAGATGTACATATGAATGAGCCAATGTTTCTAATCAGTAGGATATTGATCATCACTGCTACACTGAGCTGGGAGAATTCCAGCCAGAAATAAGGAAACTTGCTGTATTAATTAGCCTCTGGCCTTTTTGCAAGCAAATGTATAAGCTCCTCTAGGCTTTTTGAGATCTTGAAGCTTTCTGACAGACACCTCATTTTCTGTGTAGAACCAGACCCAGGGCCTGGGGAGCCCAACCTGGGACCCCCTGGGCAAGTAGAGTCCCAGAAAGCAGCAGAAAGCCAAGGTTCTCTTGCCTGGGAGATCCCCACCTTGTGACCCAGGCAGGCTATAGGGTGAAGAAAACAAAGCAGGGCCCTACTTCAACTGCTTCGTGCTGCACTCTCCTAACCCTCTGTCAGTTCTCTCCTCGTTAGAGCCCTGTGGTATAGCAAGAAATTTATTTGGTCTCTGTCCTAAGTCCTGGTGCAAAGCTCCTTAAACCCTTGGAATTTCCTGAGTGACAAGAGTGTCTTTTGTCATTTGTAAGGAGCCCTTTTTGAGTTTACGCTAATGAGGTGACTTAGGGTGGGGCCCCCTTAGATAGATAACCAGATGGGGCTGGTCACCAGAAGACCAGAGATTAGAGGATTGGAACTTTCAGCACCACCCACCAACCTCTTAGAAGGGGAAGGCAGAGGAGGGAGCTGGAAATTAAGCTCTATAAAAACTCTTGAACAGGGCCGGCCCCGTGGCTTAGCGGTTAAGTGTGCGCGTGCTCCGCTACTGGCAGCCCGGGTTTTGGATCCTGGGCGTGCACCGACGCACAGCTTCTCCGGCCATGCTGAGGCCGTGTCCCACATACAGCAACTAGAAGGATGTACAACTATCTACTGGGGCTTTGGGGGGGGGGGAAGGAGGGGGATTGGCAATAGATGTTAGCTCAGAGCCGGTCTTCCTCAGCAAAAAAAAAAAAGAGGAGGATTAGCATGCATGTTAGCTCAGGGCTGATCCTCCTCAAAAAACAAAAACAAAAGCAAAAAACCTCTTGAACAATGAGAGTTGATGAGCTTCTGGGTTGGTGAATGCATTCACATACCGGGAGGGTGGAGCACCCCAGTTCTATGGGAACAGGAGCTTCTGTGCTGAGGACCTTTCCGGATCTCGCCTTATGTATCTTTTTATCTGACTGTTCATCTGTATCCTTTATAACAAACTGGTAAATGTAAGTAAATGTCTCTCTGAGTTCTGTAAGCCACTCTAGCAAATTACTCAAATCTGAGGAGGACATTGTGGGAACCTCCAATCTATAGCTGGCTGGTCAGAAGCCCAGGCTACAACCTGAACTTGCAATTGGACCCTGAAGTGGGGAGTGGGGGCAGTCTTGTGGGACTTAGCCCTTAACCTGTGGAATCCGACACTATTTCCAGGTAGATAGTTTCACAGTTGAGATAATTGCTTCATGGTATCGAAACAAACACATCAGATGGTGATGGATGGTAATTAGTCTTTGGGTGGTGAACATGATATAATCTATACAGAAATTGAAATACAATGATGTACACCTTAAATTTATATAATGTTATAAACCAATGTTACCTCAATAAAAAAAATAAATAAACACATCAGGATCGCCTATCTGGAGCCTGCATTACCCTCTCAAACCCACTCTTACCACTATCCAGCCTCCTGTCTTTTATCCTACCTGACCCCCCGCATGTTAAATCCATTCAAAGGCCGACTCCTCCAGGAAGCTTTCCCTCATGTGGGCTTTGACCTTGGTTGAAATCCTAATATTGCTGTCAATAACCCAACTCGTGTGCCTCGGTTTCCTCATCTGTCAAATGAGATGATAAGAAGAGCTCTTCCTTAGCATTGTTGTCAGTCACAATGCTCAGCACAGCGCCTGGCATATAAATGCTCAGTACACGTTGGTGAGGATCTCTGTCTCGTATACACACATATAAATACTTTGCACATTTGTTTATGGCCCTAAAATAAAAATAATGATGAGAGAAGCCCTCTCCTGTGGACAGGCTTCCAACTTAGTTTCTAATTATTACTGCATAATGATATGATGATAGCTACTATGTGTTGAGTGCCAACCATGTGCAATGGGGTACCTGACACATATGAAGTCATTTAACCATCAAAATCACAAGGTAGGTATTATTATCTGAATTTGTAGGAATGAGAGTCAAAGCGTCAGAATATCAATAAGACTCAGTTTCCTCATCTGCAAAGTGGGGATAAGAATGCTAACCCATTGGTTGATACTAAGATTAAATTAAATATGATAATGCATGCAAAATACCCAGCACAATAGCTGGTACATAATAAGTGCACAATAAATGGCAAATAATAATAATAAATACTCCTATGCCTGGATCATGGTCAGTACACCCCCATAGATCCTTTCCACTCATCATCTCAGCTGGCTTACCCCTGACTGTCCCTTCAAGACTCTGCTTCTCCTGCAGCCTTTGAATGGAGTCGGCTTGTTCTTCCTCTGTCAGTTTAGGTTCCTCATTCAAACTGAGCAATGAGCAGAGCTTAATAAAGAGCACAGAAGCCAGCCCATGTGGATTGCAGAGGAAGGGAGTGGACGGAATAAGTACCCCTCTCCTCCCATGCTCCAATCTCTTGTTGGTGCCTGAAGTTGGCTGAGACCAGCCGGAAGCCAGAGGGCAAGGGAGCCCATTGATGTGGTCAGTAAAGGTCAGTCTCAAGCGGCCTCGAGCAGCACACAAGAGTGATCTGGAGGAGCAAGCAGAGAACATCCAGCACAACCCAACCTCAGATCCCTTGGGTTCTGGAGGTGGACCATATCCTCCTCATGCACTAATGATTCTTTCAGATCACTTGTCTACAGATCACCTTGAGCATGTATTTCTCCTCTGTTGACACTCTGCCTTCTATCTCTGGCACTTCTCTAACACGATTAGTCTGGCCACTGCCTCTCTTCCACTGAAGTCTCAGGATTCTACTCCCAGTCCTGCCATCATCCTGCTGACGCCAAGTTAATGTGAGAAACCCAGTCAACATCCAGGACTCTCAGTTTCTGGGCTTTCTCATCTTTAGTCACTTCCAGCTTTGTTCCTCTTCAGCCATCAGCCCTATGGCCACACCCAAGTTCTTGCTAACACCTAGGGAAGCTCTCCTTCTGAAATTGCAATTCACAGATCCCTATCAAGAATTGTTAAGGCTCTGATATTTTACCCTACTTGAAAGCTAACAAGTTAGCCTGACAGAGTTTCATGGATGCTGGTAGAAAACACAAGAATCTTGGGTCAGAGATGAAGGACAATTTATTACTCACAGCAATAGCATTAGCCAGAGTATCAGCATTTTTCCACTGGCTCTCTGATTTCCAATTCCCACAGGGCAACATGAAGGGGGGTAAATGACACCTACACACTCAGTGGATTACATTACAGGAGAGGCATGCTGAGCTCAGGGAACTGGAATCTTTTATAATGGGCAGTAAGCATGCCTTTGCCCTGTTGGATGCTTATGGTGCTATGGACTGAATTGTGCCCCCCTAAAGTCCTAACCTCTAATGTCACAGTATTTGGAGATGGAGCCTTTGGGAGATAATTAGGTGTAGATGAGGTCATGATGGTGGGATCCTCATGATGGAATTAGTGCCCTTATAAGAAGAGACACCAGAGAGCTTGCTGTGTCTTTCTGTCATAGAGGCCATAGCAAGAAATCAGCCATCTGCAACCAGGAAGAGAGTTCTCACCGGAACTTGACCATGCTGGTGCCTTGATCTCAGACTTTCAGACTCCAGAACTGTCAGAAATAAATTTCTATTGTTTAAGCCACCTAGTCTATAGTATTTTCTTATGGCAATCCAAGTAGAACAAGATGCAAGGTTATAGCAAACCTGCCTCTTTGCTCTGGAGGAAAACACATTTATCCTTCAAGGTTGTTTGCTTGCTTACCATTTACTATTAAGATGGTAGATATCCCAAGCTCAGTGTTCTTCAGTTGAGATGCAAATGCACTGCATGTTCAGCATCCATCTGACCCATGGCATTGCCACTGTAGGACTTGGAGAACAAGTGGAACCCGTGCAAACATGATGCTTATGCTGCTTGTTGTGCTGTGGGTGATAAAAGTCTCTCGTCTCTGACCCAGGAGTCTCCTGTTTTCTGCCAGCATCCAAACTTATTAGCTTGCAAATAGGGTAAAATCAAATCCCAGACTTGACACCTATAACATAGCCAAAGTGAGTTTATTTTAGTTTTTCAAACAAGTCGTGTCCTGGAAGACATCACAAATGCTATTCTCTCTGCCTTAGAACATTTCAGCCCTTCTCTTCTTTTGGTGACCTCCAGCAGTTTTTCTGGGAAGCCTTCTCCCCTGCCTCCCATTCCTCATCCCTCAACTGTGTCATCTCCTCCTCCTCTAAATTCCCACAGAACTGATCATAGCACTTCTCCCAAAGTATTGTAATTGCCTGTTTATTTACCTGTCCCTTCTCTCCCAATAGATTAGGATTCTGTGAGGTCAGAGATAGTGTCTCCTAAAATACATCCCAGTTTTACTACATTGCCTGGCATACTGTAGGGGCTTAATAAGTATTTATAGAATGAATGTGGTGCTATTATAGTGATTTGCATTGATAAATAAATGAAAAGCAATAGGATATATTGGAGTATATGAGGAAGCCATTTGGTGTAAAACTAACTCAGCCTGACCTTGTTTTTCCAAAAGGGCCTAATGTGGCATGTTGAGCATGTATTGTACATCTGCTTTAAACATTTACTATGTCCCAAAGACAAGAATGATGTCCTTAAAGATAGGGATGTAGTTTCCCCCTACATCAGCATTTCTTTAAGGATAAGTATCTCGTCCTAGAAACTAAGGATTAATTATCGACCTGCTGTGTCACCTTGTGACCACTGACCTGCTGACCACCGACCTGCTATGCCAGCTAAGCATCTCGTGACAGCAGTAAAAGAGATGTTCCTGTCATATGTGATGTATGTTCTTTGTTCCAAGACAGTATCTAACCACTCTGTACCCCTACTTCTTTGGCACCCTTCCCTCCTTGAGGCTATAGTCCTCAGACCTGGCCCATAATAAACTCATCCCAATTTTGTTTTGTAGATTGATTGTGGATTATGTGTGTTGACAGCATAAAGCAGTATGAAAGCACAAATGAAGGTCATCTAAATCAGAATGGAGGTCTGAGAAAGATGTTAAAGGAAACCAGAATCTGTCACCCCAAAATATGCCTTTTTGACATAAAAATTATTTTGAGCTGAAGGCAATTAAGATGAAGTAAATGCAGGAAAAGCTCCCGCTTTTCTGTCTAAAGGCAGGAAAGGTCTTTCTTCCTGGAGAGAGGCTCTTCTCAGCCCAGAGACCAGGCACCAGAGGAATCTGCAAACAAACCTTGTTAAAGTAACTCGTATCTTCCTAGTTAAGGAAGATAAGGACCACCTAGTCCTAGTTGGACTACCCCTAGCCCAAACCCCTTTGTCTTGTCAATTCTTCACAAATTTATTGTTTCTTCTTCTAAAAGGTATAAAAGCTTCCTGCTCTGGTCACTTCTACTGGTCCCCTACAGCCTCCCAGAAGAGGTGACGATTGAGGGTGGCCTGAAGGACAAGTTGGTTAGGTAGGTTGAGAAGGGAGAGAAGGGAAAGGTGTTTCAGGTGGTGAGAATAGGACGTGAACTTGGGAGAAGTAGGTGCAAACGAGTCAGGATGGCTGCAGCTACGGTCTGAGGCAGGGGTGGAGTGGCAGGAAATAAAGCTGACCGATGGGTAGGCAAGGGCAGTATCATGAAGACGTTTGAATTTTATCTAGAAATCCAGATTTTCATTTCAGGCCTGGACATTTTGTTAAAGGTATGAGGCACATCTTCTTAAGTGTGTTATAACATGAAATGATAAAATGCATAAAAAAGAAGTCATTTAAGAAAACTTGGGTTGCAGGCCGGCTCCGTGGCTTGGCAGTTAAGTGCACACGCTCCGCTGCTGGCGGCCGGGGTTCAGATCCCAGGCGTGCACCAAGGCACTGCTTCTCCGGCCATGCTGAGGTCGCGTCCCACATTACAGCAACTAGAAGGATGTGCAGCTATGACATACAACTATCTACTGGGACTTTGGGGGAAAAAATAAATAAAATTAAAAAAAGAAAAGAAAACTTGGGTTGCCCTGTTGGTTCCCCCATTCACTTCTCTCCGAGCCTCTGAGCCACTGTAAATTAGTGATGACAATATCTACCTCAAGCGTTTTGTAAGGATTAAATGCAACAACCTAGGTAAAGAGGCTGGCACATGGCATTACTCAACAAATGCTAGTTGTCTTTCCTCTTTTTCCACTGGGCCTCAATGTGGCGGAGGCAGGGCGGCTGTCCCGCGCCGCTCCCAGGCGCGGCTCTAGCGGTGGGGGCAGAAGGGCGGCCCCTGGGCAGGTCTCCGGTGACTCCAGCCAGTCGGCTTCGGCTCGGCCGCGCGGGGGCGCTCTAGGCTGCGCCTCGGCGCTCTATGGTTCTTCCTCGCTCCGGAAGTGGTTCCGTGGCAGGGTTGGTAAGGTCGGGCCATGGTGGGGCAGAGGTTGGGAAGATGGCGTGGCGAGGTTGGGCGCACAGAGGCTGGGGCTGCGGCCAGGCGTGGGCTCCGGTGGCCGGCGGCCGCAGCTGCGGGGAGCTCCCTGCGGTCCTGGGCTCGCCGCGGCTGCTCAGAGTCAGGTAATGACCGCCGCCCCGGGCGGGCTTTGCGCCTCTCGGCCCCTCGGCTCCGGCCGCGCAGGCCCCTCTTGCTGCTGCCAGCTCACCCGGTCCTCGTCCGTCCCTTCCTCTCTCCCTCCGCCTTTCGCCTCCGTCCGGTCTTCGCTTCTCGCCGCGCCACCTTGCCCCGGGGTGCCCAGTGACCAGCCCCCGCCCAGCTCTTCGTGAGCCCGCGCTGTCCCCTTGCCCATCAGGAGGGACGTGACGGGAAGGGCAACTAATCTCTGAGGGCTAATTGCGTGCCACGCCTCATAATCCCGCGAGGAAGGTGTTGGACCCATTGTTTAAGTGAAGCAGTTACACAGCTGGTAGAATGGCAGAGCTGAGATTTTATTCTCTATCACTCTTTATAAAACCTATGTTCTACTACAAATTACCTTCTTTAGAGTTTAGAGAACTAAGAGAAGACGGAGTCAGAGGAGGGCGTCACTTTACCTCTTGCAAATTGGTAGGAGAGGCTTTTCTATTGGAGAATTGAGACGGTGGAATATTTGGTTTCCAGGTGATTTGGGAAGAAAACTGCTCGAGTCTTTCCGAGTAGAAGCTGTATCAAGATTTTGGTCTATCAGTATTTGCTGTTTTTGCGTTAGGGTAATTCAGTTCTAAATTGCGAGGAGAAATCCCTCAACTGTCCAAGATTCGGATATTTTTTGGCTCTGAAATTTGTTCCTGTTCTTTAATCCAGAGTTTCAACCTTCCCCATTTCTGACTTGGTTAGATGGGTGCCTGGAATCCACCTCATTGATGGTAGCAGAGAACGTAAAGTGTTGATCAACGCGGGGGCGAGCCATGGTAAAGAATTGAGGCTCCAGTGCGGTGGAGCCGTTGCCTAATCTTAAGAATCAACTGGAGTGGTTGTAGAATATATTATTTCCCAGGGCCCACCCCGGTCCTGTCAACTTAGAGGGGGGCGGGGGTGGGCGCAGGGAGACGAGTGGCAGAACCTGTAGTTCTAACAAGCACTCCAAGTGAGTTAGATCAGGGATTTGTGAAAAACTTGCAAATATTGTACTTTAACTTCATGGTACCCTGTAACATGGAGCTTCAAGCTCTAATCTTAACCTCCTGGGGAGATGGAGAATGAGGAAGGAGGTCAGGTGGAAGTGTGAGAGTTCAATGGTCCTGATTCCATTGTTTAGTTCGAAATTGCGTAAGGTTTGAGGGGGAAGAAAAATGAATATGGCTAGAAGGAAGCAACAGGTGTGTTAAATATTAAAGATATGCATTAGGAAGGGAAAGGAAAAGAAAAATAACGTGATTATTGAGGAGCCTCCAGTAAAAATTGGAGACCGTTCTAAAAAACAAATGAAGAAATGCATGTGATGTTGAAGGTTAGCATCTAATTTTTTTAAAGTTTGCCATTTATCAAAGTTTGAAATCAAAGTTTGAAAATGACATTTTTGTGGTTGCATAGAAAAATGAGCATTACGGGAGAACGTAAGTAAGCTGGAAATAGAATATATGCCTACTTGCCTCTGGAAATAAGCGCTTAAAGTTAGTACGAAGCGTGAATTACCTTGTATGTAACTTGATTAGGTCTGGTTTGACTTGCTGTGGTTCTAAAATTAGTATGCAGAAGAATAAAGTCACGGATATGGTTAAAAAGCAGAGTTTTGGGCCCAATCCTTGTGATTCTGATGTAATAGGCCTGAAGTGTGGCTGAGAATTTGCATTTTTTACAAGCACTACAAGTGGTGATAGAAGAGTTCCGTAAACCACAGCAGTCCCAAGGCAGCCCACCAGCCAGGAATGGTTTCTACATTTTTTTTTTTATCATTTTATTGAGGTCATATTGGCTTATAATGTTGTGTAAATTTAAGGTGTACATTATTATGTATCATTTTCTGTATAGACTGCATTGTGTTTCTATATTTTTAAAGGATTGCAAAACAAAACAATAATATGTGACAGATTTAAGTTGTTCTTCACAAAGACTAAAATATTTACTATCTGGCCTTTTTCAGAAAAAAGGAGAAAAATCTCAATTTAGGCTCTTCAGAAGCTTTTCACCATTATCAAACTTCTGGCAGCACTTCTGAAAAATGGTTTAGGCTTGAAAGAAGCCTGCATACTTTGTCAGTTGTATGGAACTATCTAAGAGAAAATAGTTGATTGTAGCAGTTACACAGAGCTTAAATTTTTTAGATTGGGGTGATAGTCAAGATATATTTAGGTAAAATACTTGACACATTAGTATATCAGGTATATTCAGTTCTTTTCCCTGTTTAATTCACCATCTATTAACTCAAGATGGGTTTTAAGAAAATTTTGGCGTGTAAGAGTTTATGTAGAATTCCCCTCTCTCCTAAATACATCTATTTTCTGTTAAGTGGAATGAATCTATTCTGTGTTTGCTTGGACACATCTTGTCTCCATTTGAACATTAGGCTGTTTCTACTCAATTTATTCGCACAAATCTTTAGTAACATAGACGTTAGTGCTGACTTGTACATAAATCTAAGTTGCATTGTCTTTGTCCTCACACTGTTAAAAACAATTCCCGAGACTGTTACCTCATTCACCATTAAGCCAACAAATACATAGATATGACTTTTTCTTTTTAAAAGTTGTGGGATCAGGGGCCGGCTCAGTGGCATAGTGGTTAAGTTTGTATGCTCTGCTTCAGCAGCCCCGGGTTCACAGGTTCAGATCCTGGGTACGGACTGACGCACGGCTCATCAAGCCACACTGTGACAGTGTCCCACATATGAAATAGAGGAAGATGGGCACAGATGTTAGCTCAGAGTCAATCTTCCTCAGCAAAAAAAAAAAAAAAAAAAGATTAAAAAAAAAGTCATGAGATCCTATTAAAAAACTGAACCATAGGGCCAGCCCCGTGGCTTAGCGGTTAAGTGCGCGCACTCCGCTGCTGGCGGCCCGGGGTTTGGATCCCGGGTGTGCACCGACGCACCGCTTCTCGGGCCATGCTGAGGCCGCGTCCCACATGCAGCAACTAGAAGGATGTGCAGCTATGACACACAACTATCTACTGGGGCTTTGGGGGGGAAAAATAAATAAAATTATAAAAAAAAAAACTGAACCATAACAATTGTGTAGATCTCATGTATTCCTAAGATCTTCCCACTTCGGGCATGTTAGGTTGCTTTCACAAATCGTGAGTTATTGGTAGAAGGAACAAAGCAGCAGAGCGAAAAGGCAGATCTGTCTTCGTGAGTTGGTATATACCTCTAGTGACCTTCTCCTCCCATCCCATCCCACCCCCACCCCACCATCCATTTTAGTGTGTTGCTTCAACTTTGTTTCCTGAACTTATTTCAGGTAACTCGTTTATTTTTCCATCTTATATACCGATCTGAATGGGTAGAGCTAAAGAACCGAAGCCTGTAAATGTGATCTCAGGGGCCGGCCCCGTGGCGTAGCGGTTAAGTGTGCGCCCTCCGCTGCTGGCGCCCCGGTTCGGATCCCGGGCGTGCACCGATGCACCGCTTGCCAGGTCATGCTGTGGCAGCGTCCCACATAAAGTGGAGGAAGATGGGCACAGGTGTTAGCTCAGGGCTGATCTTCCTCACACACACACAAAAAATATGATCTCAAACATTTGCAATTAGGGACATTTAACATGTTTTTTCTGGTTGGTCTTGCCTTTTAAGAAATTTAAAACAAAAGCTCCCTAAGGACAAGAATGTACCTTGTCATATAATGTGTGATGAAGTACTTATTACATTTAAAGCATGCTTGTACTAACAGAAAACCCAACTCCAACCAACCTAAGCGATTAGGGGAATTGATTGGTTTCTGCAGTTAAAAAGTCCAGAGATAAGGACTGGCTTCTGGTAAGGCAAGCTCCAGTGTTTCAGATTGTCACCAGGACTCCATTTTTCTCCATGGCTTGGCTCTGCCTCCTAAATGTTGGCTTTATTCTCTCGGCATACTATCTCCTTGTTGTAAGACGGCTGCTAGCAGCTCTTGGGGCTATATACTTTTAGATTCAAATCCAGCAGAAAAAGTTCACTTCCCCAATATTACAAACAAAATCTTGAAATTGAACTTCACTGGACCAGATTGGCCTAACTTGGGACATGTGTCCATCCTTGAATCCCTTCAAGTTGCCAGGGAACGGGATGTGTAGATTTAAGCCAGTCAGGAGTTGGTGTGCTTCCCCAAATAGATCAAATGGCTGGAAATTCCAGGTTACTGTTTGGAGAGCCATGGATGCTGGAAGTCAGCCAAAAATGCTCACGGCTGTTAGCTCTAGTGAAACTTTTCATTTTTTTTTTTTGTTTGTTTGTTTTTTTTTGTGAGGAGATCAGCCCTGAGCTAACATCCGCCAATCCTCCTCTTTTTTTGCTGAGGAAGACGGCCCTGGGCTAGCATCGGTGCCTATCTTCCTCCACTTTATATGGGACGCCGCCACAGCATGGCTTACCAAGCAGTGCGTCGGTGCGCGCCCGGATCCGAACCAGCGAACCCCGGGCCGCCCCAGCGGAGCGCGCGCACTTAACCGCTTGCGCCACCGGGCCGGCCCCTCTAGTGAAACTTTTGTATTGGAATTTTTTGTTTTGTTACAAATCCTAATTTTTGTTCCATAGGGTTAACCTGTAGATAACTGTTCTAATTTAAGTAGAAATATTGTCGGAAGAGTGGGGGATTAAAGTGGTTCATGAACCAGTTCAGGCATTATCTAGGACGAGTTGGCAAACTCATTTTGTGAAAGACCAGATAGACGATAGGGCCACACGTGGTCTCTGTCACATATTCTTTGTCTTTTCTTTTAAACAAAATGCATTTTCTTTCAAAATGCAAAAACCATTGTTAGCTGGAGGACCAAATCCACCCTGCAGGCCATAGTTTGTCAATCTGTAATTTAGGAGCTTGTTTAGAAATGCAGAATCTCAGATTTATCCCATCCCAGACCTACTGAATTAGAATCTGATTTAACAAGATCCGCAGGTGATTTGTGTGTACATTAAAGTTTTTCCCAAACCTGTGGTAGATCTCAACCCTGCCTGCACCTGAGAATCGCCTGGGGTGCTCTTAAAAATACTGATATCTTGGTCCCACTCCTGGAGATTCTCATTTAATCGGTATGAAGTGGAGCCGTGGTATAGTACTTTTAAGAGCTCACCAGGCAATTCTTTTTTTTTTTTTTGCGAGGAGGACTAGCCCTGAGCTAACATCTGATGCCGATCCTCCCCTTTTTTCTTGAGGAAGGTTGGCCCTGGGCTAACATCCATGCCCGTCTTCCTCTACTTTATATGGGACGCCGCCACAGCAATGGCTTAACAAGCCGTGTGTCGGTGTGTGCCCATGATCCGAACCTGCAAACCCCGGGCCGCCGCAGCGGAGCGCGCTCACTTAACCGCTGTACTACCAGGCCGGCCCCTCACCAGGCAGTTCTAATGTGTAGTATAGGAGAGGAAAAGCTGTTTTCCCTCTACCAATCTTACGTTCATTGGCTGGGGCCCTGTAAATTAGACTGACAAAAGACAGATTAGTGAGAAAAACAAACAAGTTTATGAACTTGTGCATTGCACATACACACAGGAGTACTCAGTGATGAGTAACCCAAAGGGGTGGTTTGAACTTGGACTTATATAGCATTTTAACCAAAGAACAACAAAGTTTTAGAGAAAAGACAAGACAAAGAAAAAGGACTTGGAGTTTCTAGGGCAGCAAATTGTGAGAAGGTAGTATATGAGAGAACTAATGGAAGACAGGGCTAGTTAGTAAAGTTTGTCATGTAGATTTGTCTGGTGCCTTCTCTGGGCTCATGAGGGTCTAGAGTTGTCTCGTGATAATTTCTCTCCTTGTAGAGAGGAGAGAGTGGGTACACCTTTACGAATTTATATCCTGCTTTTAGGCATTTAGGGGCAGTGCAGAGAGCTTTTTTTTGTATCTGCTTCTTCTTAGTTGCCTTCAGCTCAAACTAATCCTTATTCCAAAGTGGTATATTTTGGAGTGTCATATTCTGCTGCTCTTTAGGAGTCAGGATTGAGAATTACTGTTCTAGACTAAGCTTTCAGAGTCATAACTGTCTCTGCCACAGCTGATGTGGTAGATTTAAAAACATGGCCACAATAATTTGCAGCTCCTCGCATCCAGAGTGGGAATCTGTTTCCCTGTTCTTTGAAGCTGGGTTGGCTTGGTGACTTGTGTTGACCAGTAAGTAGCATGTGGCAGAAGTAATGTGCAAGGTCCAGAGTCTGGGCCTAAAGAGACCTTGCAGCTTTAGCCTTTTCCCTCTTGGAACACTCCCACTGCCGTGGTAGAAGCCCCTGCCAGACTGTTGATTACTGAAAGATTACTACTGATTTGGAGAGAGATGGCCAGCTGACAACTAGTACCAAGGCTCCAGATGTGGGAGTGAGGCCATCTTAGACTCTCCAGCTCCAGTTGAGCAGTCAAATGACTGGCTGCATGAGTGACCCCAGGTGAGACCAGCAAAAGAACTGCCCAGTTGAGGGCAGGTAACTTACAGAATCATGAGAAATAAGTTAGGGGTTTAGGTTATTTAAGTTTGGGGGCAGCTAGTTATATAATAATAAATGAGATGACTGGGGAAGCTGCTGCCAAATCAGGATCTGCTGACCAAAGTAAGAACTATGCTGCCTCCACTGTTATTTTCACTAGCAAAATTGATGCTTTGTGTCCTGCCTTCTCACTAAACTCAATTCTGACTTCAGATATTGTGCCAGTGTATCTGATTAGCAGATCCTGATGACATCCAGAATCCTAACCAAAAGGATACCTGGGAAATTCAGTTTTTAGCTTTCTAGTCCCTGCAGCGTATGAATGTACCCTAGGTAATAGGAATAGATGTTCAATGAGCCAAGACATAGTACTTAATTCTATCCAACAAGTTCTGAATGTCCAACTGTAATTCCCAATGGATATACTCTTAATATATGTATTCTGCATCTGAACTTAACCCTGGGGCCACCTTGTGTGAGATGTTCTTGGAGTCCTCAGCCCCACACTTATTTCTGTTGAGATTCTCAAGGTAAATATTATTCTGGGCAAAAGGTCTAGCTTTGCTTCAAGTCCAGATTCCCAACCTGGTATGTTTGTGTTCCTTTTCAAACATTGTGCTTCAGAATTTTAAATGAGTTGGTGAGATTAAATCCTGCCATTCTAAAGGTAATGTCAGTTAGGAATGCTTTTGGCTGTAAGTTAGTTTATTGTTGTTTAAACTAACAATCATTCTTGACCCCTTCTTTCCTCTAGCAGATAATTACCTTTTCTTTATTACGGCTGAGCGTGGTGGTTGAGCTACAGTGAATACTGAAGTGATAATCTAGTTGTGGTCCAGGCAATAAATGAGATAAGTGTAAGAGTATATTAAAGATGCTTTAGGACTCAAGGAGTACAGAGGAGACACTCAACCCAAGGGAGTTAAGGAAGGCTTCCTGGAGGAGGAGATAAATGAACTGAATTCTGAAGGGCACAAAAAAGTTAACAAAGGGTGGTATGTACCAGAACAAGAGAGTAGCGTTGCTTGAGTTTGATGGGGTGATGAAAAATTCTTGTGGAGTTTAAAGCAGGGGAACAATATTACATTTGTGCTTAATAAAATGTGGGGGATGAATTGGAGTAGGGCATTATTGGACCCAAAGTGTTAGCAAATGGCAGAGTATTCTAGGCCAGAAGGGGTGAGCTAAGGAGTTGTGTTGGAAGTAGAGATTTTGGGCTTTCTGAGAGGGCATTTGAGGAACCGTTGAATGTTTGAGGAGGGGTGATATGAGGAAGGGAGAAGAACATGCAACATGTTAAAATGTCTGAAGTTAAGTGAGCTGTTACTGTAAGCCAGGCATGAGATAAGGGATGAAAACAATATTTTTATTTGACTGACTTGGTTTTTAATTGGATGGTAAAAATAAAGAAGAGGGAGAACTCCACAATGACTTCTGGATTTTTAACCTCAGTGATTGAGAGAACCGTGGTCCCACTAGAAGAACAAAGAAGTAAGAAAATGGAGCTGTTTGTAGAGGAGGAGGAGTTCCCTTTTGATTATGTTGGTTTTAAAGTAATGGGGAGCATATCCAAGTGGAAATGTCCAATATATAGTCGGAAATACAAGACAAGAAAATTGAGGTTAGGACTAAAGAAATATATTTGAATAATTTACTTGCTTAGAAGTCATCCAGGGCACAGAAATGAATTTATTCTTTTATTCAACCCAAGTGTTTCAGGGGCTGGATTACAAAGATGAGAAGGCCTGTCTGATTTCTGCTTTCAAGGAGCTTTGAGTCTGGAAGGATAGTGTGTTTAGAGTACAGCGAAAACCAACAGGAACTGGCCACTACATCGTCTACCTCGGGAAGTTACAGTTTTATAAAAGAAAAAAAATGTTCCACGAATTTATATGGGCTGAGTTTGAAATGGAGATTGTAGAGGAACTATTGGAGCCTCCGAGTATATCTATCATTAAGGGATAGGAGAAAAGGGGAAGCCATCAGAAAAGTGAATTTGAAGAGCAGGGAGTGCAGTCTTACAGGAGCTGGGGCTGGAAGGTGTGATCAGTAGTGTCAGATGTTTTGAGGAAGTCCAGCTCTAAGGACTTAAACAGCAAAATCCTTTACAAGACATTTGGTGGGTGTCCCAAAACTGTTAGTGCAATAAATAGGGGGAGAGGTGGGGAATATCCGTTAATTGATATTGGTCAGTACTTTTATAAAAGGAAATAGTTAATTGAATTTGGAGTGACTTCAGGGATAATACTCAATATTTAAATATTTGTTCTGGAAATTGACCAGACTTCAAACAAAATAACAGAGCCATTCTATGCTAATTCAAACCAACAACTTGGAGTTCTCCAGCTTTTTATAGGACTGCAAACTCTGTGTAGAGGATAGATACAAATTAATTTGTTGATTGATACACAGTAACAGCTCAAACAAGTTCCCTGTAGAGTTGGTGTAGTTTTTTGTCTCTCTGCTTTTCCAGAAGGGCACCAGTTCAATGTTTGGCTTTGAATCCTACCTAGGAGTAGGAATCTTGGCTTCGTTTCGGGTACAGAGTGAGAATAAACTGAGACATTGACAATACAGGCCAGGTGGGGAGGTTCACAGAGGTTGACGTTTGCAATATGCAGCTCTGTTTCTAATCTGTTATTTTCCCCTGTAGGTTTAACTTTTTTATTCAGCAAAAATGTGGATTCAGAAAAGCACCCAGGAAGGTTGAACCTCGAAGATCAGACACAGGAACAAGTGGTGAAGCATACAAGAGAAGTGCTTTGATTCCTCCTGTAGAAGAAACAGTCTTTTATCCTTCTCCCTATCCTATAAGGACTCTTGTAAAGCCTTTTTTTTTTACTGTTGGGGTAAGAGCTCGCGTCACTAGGAGTTACCTGCCTTGCTGTGGGTGCAGTGTTAAAGTACCGTTGGTCCTATTTGGGCTCCCTTAAAGTAAAGACAAGTGGAGGAGGATCAAAAGGATCTGGGTATCTGGGGTCATGAATGATTACAGGAGAACAGGAATTTAGTAATTGTTAGAATTTAGTTTACTTATGTAAGCCCTAGAGAAGAAACTTATCTGCCTCTTATTTGGTATAACATTTCAAGTGATGCTAAATTGATATTTTGAATTTTATTTGAAAATTTCTAGCTGTAAATAGGCCCCAGGGTACTGTGAAGTTAATAAAATAGGAAACAAATGTTCTTTTCACCTAATAGGTTTCACTGTGCCAGATGTTCCTTCTGTTGGTTTGTAAAAGCAATGGAAATGAAATATTGTCCTTCGAACTATGCATAGATCTATTTCTCTCTTAAGTTTCTTTTGTAATATATAAATTTTATATAGTTTACAGGCTGTGCATTTGGATCAGCTGCTATTTGGCAATATGAATCACTGAAATCCAGGGTCCAGAGTTATTTTGATGGTATAAAAGCTGATTGGTTGGATAGCATAAGACCACAAAAGGAAGGAGACTTCAGAAAGGAGGTAAAGATAAACATGGCTTTCTTTGTTCTAGTTGGTCACAATTTTTGAAGTCTGATTATTTATGAAATGTTTTAGTTAATGGCAACATTAGATCAGTAAATGTAAGTAAAATCGGTGCATTTAATATTCTTCTCTAGAGTCATTTCATTGTAGTAAATATTTATTAATGTTTTGTATGTCTGGCAATGTTGTATTTGACAGTGTTCCAAGAAGTTTGTCCCTCTGCCCACGGGTATCAAGAAACACCACGGATAGTTGTTAAAAATTAATGTTTTGGGGCCTCTCTCAAATAACCCTGCTGGATTATTTTAGAGTACATATTAGAATCACAGGAAGTTTTTCAAAATATTTATGCCTTAGGGGTAGAGATGCTATGTGGATTTTAAAAAGCTTCTCAGGGATTTGATGTTTACATACCTCGGGTAGATATCCACTGTTGAGTGTTTCTGACTGTGCTCAGGGGATGAGGATGCAAGAAAAGGGTACAAATATAGAGCTTTTAGAGCTTTTCATTGCTGCATATGCAGGTTGATGGCCTTGTTTTCTCTGAACTGATTTTTTAATATATTGCCTTTCAGATAAAACATATTTATTTCACTTGACAATGCTTATTGAGCACTGAAGCCATAAGCTAGTATGTGGGTGCAGGTCCATTTGGTTTTCAAGCACCTTCATTTCTTTATGACATGGTGCCCCTCCAATGGAGAGAGGGTTGATGTCCTCTTCAATTTTCTCCTTCCTAGGAACTTAATCCTGGCCAGAGGGAGCCTGAAAGGGCAGCCTTGGGTTTTCTTTTTCCTAGTGATAGTTCAAGGTTCCTTTAAGTAGGGAGAAGGATTCATTCCTCCTTGTTTCCCCATAGACACATACAAGAAGCATGAGCCCTACCTATTTAGAGAGGCTTTATGTCAGAAGAACAATGGATGTAATATGTGCTCTTTTTTTTTTTGGTGAGGAGATCAGCCCTGTGCTAACATCTGCCAATCCTCCTCTTTTTTTGCTGAGGAAGACTGGCCCTGGGCTAACATCTGTGCCCGTCTTCCTCCACTTTATATGGGACACCGCCACAGCATGGCTTGCCAGGCAGCGCATCTGTGTGCACCCGGGATCCCAACCGGCGAACCCCGGGCCGCCGCAATGGAGCGCGCACACTTAACCACTTGTGCCACCGGGCCGGCCACAAGGGATGTAATGTTTGCAGGTGAAAACTACAACTACTAGCAGTGATTTTTATTCAGTGCAATATGTTTGAGAAGACAGTGAAACTGAGCTGTTCTGAAATCCTGGATCCCTTAGAAAGCTACAGGTTTCCAGGACATCTGCACTATAGAGTTTTGATAGCCAAATGGTTCGTTAGAATGGTGAAAAATGACATAAGCAATATACATAATCTTCATCTAAAGAGGGATGTGTATAATGGTTAAAGTGTAGGCTATAAAATATAAAATTCATGACTATTAAAGAAAATTGAAACAATATATAGATATAACATAGGAAGTGAAAGTCCTGGGAACCTCTGCCACACCACACTATATATATAGTGAATAAGGTCTGAGAGCTCATACATAATTTAGTTATGATTACAAAAATGGAATCATTATTATATATAGATCAATATACATATTAATCTCTAACTTTTTTTTTTACCTTGGATTTCTTTCCATATTAGTGTACCAAGTCTGTTTCAATTTCGTAGTTAGACCATGTTTTTTATTAAAAAAACTTTAATCATGGAAAATTTCAAACAGATAAAAAAGGAAAGAGAATAGTATTATGAACCCCTATCATCCAGCTTCATTGATTATTGACACACGGCCAACTTTACTTCATCTGATTCCTTTTCTTTCCCTTTCCTCCCTGCCACTGATTACTATAAAGCAAATCCTAGGCATATTTCATCCATGAAAATTTCAATGTGTCCCTGAAAGATCAGGATTCTCTGTTTCTTTTTGTAAACCTCAATGCTATTATTATACAAAAAAAGCAATTTTAGTAGAAAATATTCTCAGAATTTTTAAACTAGATTGGACCTTGGTGAATAATCACTTACTTGATATCAATCTGTATCTCATAGTGTGCTAGGTGCTTTACGTTACTGATATTCCTCACAACAGTACTGCTAGGGATCTATTACTGTCTCCATTTTATATATCAGGAAACTGATATATAAAATGCTCTCTGAGGTCACAGAGCTAATCAGTGGCTCTGTGTAGAGAATATAGGCTGTTTGCCTATAAAACACCTATGCTTTCCACTCTTCCATATGTTATGTCTGTTGTTCACCAGTGATTTTTACAGATGAGGAATCCCTCTTTTATGCACAAAGCATTTTCTTTCTGGCTTTTCATTTTCTTAGCCTGAAGGTATTTACCATATGGTGATATGCAATTTTCCTTCTGTTTTAGATTAACAAGTGGTGGAATAACCTAAGTGATGGCCAGCGGACTGTGACAGGTTTGTGTTAGCTTACACGTTTTAGCCATTCAAGGGAAGAGAAATCAAACCAAAAGGTACAGTATGTTACAGTCAATGGCTTTTGTACCATGCTCAACAGTGGTTTAGAAGACAGTCTCTGTACCTTGAAGCTAATGTAACAATATAAAAAGTAGTGTGGCATAAAGGTATACATGATACTCTGGGTCAGTTATTTTCTAATTTTGATCTAGTATGATACTGATCAAATGATCTATCTTTGTTGTGGAATTCTAGCTTGTAAAATATGTTATGAGTAACTAAAGGGGACATTGATTAAGTACCTTCTTTATGCAGCATGCTTTATACACACTTTCTCCCTTCCTCACAGGGTTGCTTACAGGGTAGTTATCTCCCTTTTTACAGATAAGGAAACTGGCTTTCAGAGCAGGAACTTTTGCAAGGTCACATGGCTAGTAAGTAGTAGAGCTGAGTTTCAAAACCCAGGTCTGTCTCATTCTAAAGCCAATTTTCTCTTGACTACACCATGCTGGTTATAAAACCCTCTTTAAATATAAGCATACCATGCATATCACCATGGTAATTTTATTTTTGTTTTTTGTAAATTTTTATAGAAAGAGAAATCTGGCTCTTCAAGGTAACAGTTGTGCAATATTCTATGGACTTAGTTATTTGAGAAATTTTGGGAAATGGATTTGTAAGTTCTTTAACAATTGTGCAGAAAGAAAAAGAAATCTTCCTAGAGGAATAGCAAAGTATTGCTTTTTCTCAAATATAGTTAGATTTAATGGTACTTTTAATTTTCTGCATCTACCTCAGTGGAGAAAAGGTGCTTATCTTTCTTCATTCAGGCTATTTCCTATGTCTGGAAGGTTTAATTTTTCTGTCTCCTTGTTGGAACCTGGTCCAGTCTTCAAGCTTATGGTTCAGACATTGCTTTCTGCAGGAAGTGCTTTCTTTTTTTCTGAACTCATTATACTTTTTAATCATTTATAACACAACCTGCCTTATATAATTATACATGTAGCATCTTTGAGAACAATGATGAGATTTTTCATTTTGTTGTAGTACCTAGCACATATCTTGCACACAGTAAGGCACTCAGTTAAAATCTGTTGAGTGAATAAATGTTGAATGGAATCTTGAATCAAAGGATTGAAATTTTTCAAAGTATATTGTTATGCTGTAGAATTGATTAGTCAGTGAGGTCTTAATAAGTATGATGACTTCAGAGATAGCTCTATAATAGCACATCTGTTTCCATTGAGATTAATAGGTTTTTTTTGGTTTGTCTGCTTGTTTTCTGAAAGTAACCAAAATTAACAGCATTTCCTTAGGGGGTAGCAAAGCTTTGATTTCTTTTGATATTTTCAAAGTATCTCACAATTAGTTGATACCTAGTGTTCTTTGAAGATGGTAAAGATTTTATGCCATTTAACATTGGAAGGAACCTGGGATCTGAATTTAAAACCTTTCTCATGCCAATACATAGTTTATTCAAAGAAGTTGGTATTTGGAGATAGTTAAAAATCAGAATTCTCTCTGCTAACCACCTTTTTTTTTTTAGTCGAATCAGTCATTTGACATGAAGGACATAGCAGTAGAGAGAGACAGATGTGATCTACCTAGAAACTTCGATATAAAGTGCTTTGAGTCACATAAATGCAAATGGTCATGCTAAAGATCTTAAATCCTTATTGTCAGGTTGTCTAAGTGACTTTTAAAGGCTCAGAATGTGATCTGTTCAGTGTTACCTCAGACTTCTTTTGTAGGAAATAAATTATTCTAGTAGCAGTGACTCTAGCTTTACAACATTTGTTAGTGTTCTTTTTTTTTTGTGAGGAAGATCGGCCCTGAGCTGACATCTGCCAGTCCTCCTCTTTTTGCTGGGGAAGACTGGCCCTGGGCTAACATCCATGCCCATCTTCCTCCACTTTATATGGGACGCCGCCACAGCATGGCTTGCCAAGCAGTGTGTCGGTGCACGCCCGGGATCCAAACCGGCGAACCCCGGGCTGCCGCAGTGGAGCACGCGCACTTGTGCCACCGGGCCGGCCCCTGTTAGTGTTCTTAATAATCAACTAACTATATACTAAGATTCTCATGATTAATAAACTTGTGCTTTAGTTATGTCTTGTTTCTTTTCAGAGGGGTCAATTCGTCCAGCTTATTACCTTGCTTAGCTTTCCCGATTGCTTCCCTTAGGCTGATCCTAAGTGAGGTTGGCTCAGCTCCTAGTTTTAATCGAGGATAGATTTATGGGGTGATAGATTCACACTGTGCCTCTCTCTCCTTGGATTGTAGATGTTCTCTGAGTGTTATTTCTTTTCTTTTTGTGTTTTGAAAGAATTTGACAAGTCCTTAGGAGGCTGCTGACTTAGAGAGTTTCCGAGCTTTGTGAGACCAGTGTGCTTCTTTTCTTTGTAGTGCTCACACCTAGACAGTGGCAGCATGAAAGCTCTAGTAGGTTAAAGATTTCTCACTATCACACCAAACATTTCACTTAAGGATTCCTTGCTGTCTGAATCTAATGGGCTCATGAATTTGGATGGCAAGATTTTGGATATA
Source organism: Diceros bicornis minor (assembly GCF_020826845.1). Classification (NCBI taxonomy): domain Eukaryota; kingdom Metazoa; phylum Chordata; class Mammalia; order Perissodactyla; family Rhinocerotidae; genus Diceros; species Diceros bicornis. The sequence continues at coordinate 39,744,599 of NC_080754.1, forward strand.
GCAAGTTCAGACAGCAAAATGTTTTATCCAAGTGCCTTTGGTTCCTGAGCTTGAGATAGCAAAAGAAATATCTGAACTTTATCCATGTATCTTTGGTTCCTAGGTTTGGATAAGAACAGTTCAAACCATAAGGAATACTGTAATTTATTTTATTGTTAAGGTGGAGTCCAGTGGTGAGGTGAAAAACCTCCCTTCCTTAGAGCTGATGTCAGGTTTAGAGTCCCTAGGTTTTGGCTCTTCTATCTCAATCTGTCCTTGGGAATCACTTTTTCAAGATGTGCTGGAGAACTGGTCTTAATCCTTTTTGGTTGGTTGGTTGGTTTGCAGATTTTTTTGGTCTTAATTGTTACATAGAACTCTCTCTCCAAACTTCACATTGCTCTGAAAAAAAGTTTTTATAAGTTCAGTTGGTATTTGTGGGATGAGGGGTGAGTGTCAGGTAGCATTTTTCAGAGTTAGACATGTCCCTGGTGCTTTTACATTTCAGCTAGTCTCCTATTCTATTGCCTTGATCCACAGGCCTTTTTTATTTTTGCTACGGAAGAATCACCCTGACCTAACATCTGTCCCAATCTTCCTCTTTTTTTGCTTGAGGAAGATTAGCCCTGAGCTAACATCCGTGCCAGTCTTCCTCTATTTTGTATGTGGGTTGCCGCCACAGCATGGCTGACAAGTGGTGTAGGTCTGCACCTGGGATCTGAACCCATGAACCCGGGCTGCCGAAGCGGAGCATATGGGCTTAACCACTATGTCATGGTGATCCACAAGGCTTTTAAGCATATACTGGAGATCCCCAGGCAGACCCCAAGGAGAGTATTTCCCCTTCCTTTCTAGCTTTCAGGGATGCCTATGAGGCACTTGCCAGGTTTTCCTGTTAGCTCAGCAGAATGCTGATTACTGTATTGAGATTCAGGTAAAGCCCAGAGGGAAGAACCTGCCGAATTATTGTATCCAATCGAGGAGGGGACAGGGAGGAGGAGGGTGGGAAGAGAAATCTCAAACTGTGCCCCAGTTCCTCTACTAGTCCATATCTATTGTCAGCTCCAAGTTTAGGCACCGCTGTACCCCAGGCCCTTGATCCTTCTGCCCCAACCTCTAAAGTCTCTTCTTTGTTCTTTGCTGTTCTGTTTCTACCAGGATTGGTTTATTTTTTAGTTTCAATTTTCTTTCCCCTTATACCTTTCAAAGGTTTTGAGTTATACCCCCCAGACTAAGGTCTCCTTTCCTATTCCTGAAGTTGCTGGTAAGGCGGTGTTTCACTTGGTCTTCTAGTTAATCTTGACTTTTTAATCTGTCATTGTTTTTCTTGTAACTCTTGGCTTTCCAGTCTTCAGACAAGTTATTTCTGAAGAAAGAAAAACAAAATTAATTATCGGGTGCCAACTAGGCTTCAAGTACTGTGCAAGATACTTTATATACATACATACTACTATTAATCCTTATTATTATTCTTAATTATAAGAGCCTTGTTAGTATTCTCATTGTTCAGATGGGGTAACTGAGGCTCAGAGAGGTTAAATAACTTGTCTGAGATCACACAGCTAGAAAGGGTGGAGATTGGAAACAAATTCACTTCTTAGTTGAAATAATATGTTTTTTATTACATACTTTCACTTTCTACTACAGCAAACCATCACTAATGACCTTTCTGTAAACCACACTGCCTCCCCCCATCCCGATATCTGGATGCTGATTTACAGCCCAAGTTGCAGCAAATTGTCCCAAGGCAGCAGGCAAGCACTCAGGGAAGAAAGGGAGCACTTTTTGGCTACGTAGGTTAGTCTTAGTCATTGTAAAATGAATAAATATTCATCGTAACAGATTAAAATAGTGTTAAAGAATATGTAAATGAAAAATAAATCTCTCAGTGTAGGCTTCCAGTTCTGCAGTTTCCCTCCCCATAATAACCGTTGCCTTTTTTGCTGCTTATGTATTCTTCCAAAGTATCTATTTATATGTACGCATTTATATCCATCTATCTAAACACAAATGATAGCGTGCAATGCATGCTCCTCTGCGCCTTGATTTTTTTTTCCACTTACTATTTTTTTTTTTATTTTATTTGTTTATTTTTCCCCCAAAGCCCCAGTAGATAGTTGTACGTCATAGCTGCACATCCTTCTAGTTGCTGTACGTGGGACGCGGCCTCAGCATGGCCAGAGAAGTGGTGTGTCGGTGCGCGCCTGGGATCTGAACCCGGGCTGCCAGTAGCGGAGCACACGCACTTAACCGCTAAGCCACGGGGCCGGCCCTCCACTTACTATTTTAAAGGACATTCCATATCAATACAAGTAGGTCTATTGCATTCTTTTTCTCATATTTTGTTGACGTATAATGTATATAGAAGAACATGCACATGTCAGATGTACAGCTAATTTTCACAGAGGACTTGTAACTAGCACCCAGATCAAGAAATGGAAATCTCCAGCAGCCCAGCCTCATTCTTTTTAATGGCATTGTAGTAGTCCATGGAAATGAATACTATGTAACAAGTCTTCTATTGGTGGATATTTAAGTTGTTTTTAGTCTTCTATAAATAATACTGCAATGAATATCCTTATATATAGATCTTTGCACTCTTGTGCAAGTATATTTTTAGGATAAGTTACTGGAAATAGAGTTGCTGGGTCAAAGAGTATGTGCGTTTAAAATTTTGTGTATTGTCAAGTTGCTTAAAAGAAGTTGTATACCAATTTAAATGTCCTCCAGCAATGTATAGAGTTTGTCGATTGATTTCTAAAGGTTACTCACAGGGGAGGTTAGATATTTGCATCTGCAGAGAGAGTGGTTAGTGATTATTGTAAAGGCCTTTGTCTCTTTTACTGTGAATTTGCCCCATTCTTTCCATCTACCCATATTAGTTTCAAACTGTCTATATCCCAGTAGGGGGATGGAAGATGGATAGTCTCTCTGGATTTCCTCTTGATTCCAGGAAGGTGTGGGACCAGTCCTTAACTAGTTTGGTGGATACTGCCCAGGAAGAGAAATTGTAGCCACTATGTGAAGCCGACAGGATGATCCCTGTGCTTATAGTCCTGGTTCCCAGGGAACCTGAGGTAGGAACCGCTTGAGCTCAGTTCTTGAGCTGCTGTGGATGTATGTGCTTGTCAGTGCCTGGACTGACAGGACTGGCTTCCTTCAGATAGAGGAGCTGTGGAGGTGTGAACTGGCCCACCTCAGAAACAGAGGGGATCCTGTACTTAGTTACTGGCCTCCAAGTGGGATAGTGAGTCCTTTTTTAGGAAAAGAGAAAAAGAGGTTGTATCACCTTCCTTGGGCTAAGGAGGAAAATAGACTGAGGTCACTGACCAAGCAGTGCTTCCCAAATCACTGCATCTTTCTTTTCAATTGAGATATAATTCACATATCATAAAATTCACCATTTAAAAGTATACAATTCAACAGTTTTTATTATATTCACAAGGTTGTATAACTAGCATCATTATCTAATCCCAGAATATTTTCATTATCCCAAAAAGAAACCTCGTACCCGTTAGCAGCCACTCCTCATTCCCCTCCTCCCGTCAGCCCTAGGCAACCTCTAAGCTGTTTTCTTTCTCTATGGATTTGCCTGTTCTGGACATTTCACATAATTGGAATCACATAACATGTGGCCTTTTACGTCTGCCTCTTTCACTTAGTGTAATGTTTTCCAGGTTCACCCATGTCGTGGCATGTGTCAGTACTTCATTTCTTTTTATGGGCAAATAATATTCCATCATTTGGATAAATCACATTTTGTTTATTCATTCATCCATTGATGGACATTTGAGTTATTTCCACTTTTTGGCTGTTATGATAATGCTGCTATGGACTTTCATGTGTATGTTTTTGTGTGGACATATGTTTTCATTTCTCTTGCTAATATACCTAGGAGTGGAATTGTTGGGTCATATGGTACTCTATGTTTAATTTTTTTCTTTTCATTGTGGTAGAAAACACATAAAATGTACCATTTTTAAGTGTACAGTTCAGTAGTATTAAGTATATTCATATTGTTATGAAACTTCTCCAGAACTCTTTTCATCTTGTAAAACTGAAACTCTACCCATTACACAACAATTTCCCTTTTTCCCCTTCCCCTAGCTCCTGTTAACCACCATGCCACTTTCTGTTTCTATAAATTTGACTACTTTTAGATACCTTGTGAAAGTGGACTCATACTGTACTTGTCTTTTTTGACGGGCTTATTTCACTTAGCATAATGTCCTCAAGGTTCATCCGTGTTGTAGCATGTGACAGGATTGCCTTCCTTTTTAAGGCTGAATAATTTATGTCATTGTGTGTATATACCACATTTTGTTTATCCATTCATTCATCAATAGACATTTGCGTTGCTTCCGCCTCTTGGCTATTGTGAATAGTGCTGCTGTGAACATGGTAATGCAAATATCTCTTGGAGACCCTGCTTTCAGTTCTTCTGGATGTATACCCAGAAGTGAGATTGCTGGATTATATGGTAGTTCTATTTTTAATTTTTTGAGGATGCTCCATACTGCTTTCCATACCAGTTGCGCGATTTTACAATTCCACCATCAGTGCAGAAGGATTCTAATTTCTCCACATCCTCACCAACACTTATTTTGTTTTCTGTTTTTATTTTTATTTTTTTGATGGTAGTAGCCATCCTAATGGGTGTGAGGTGACACATCATTGTAGTTTTGGTTTGCATTTCTCTGATGATTAGTGATGTTCTGCATCTTTTCATATGCTTGTTATCCATTTGAATATCATCTTCGGATAAATGTTCAAGTCCTTTGTCCATTTTAATAAGGTTATTTGGCTTTTTTTGTTGTTGAGTTGTAGGAGTTCTTTATATATTCTAGATATTAACTCTTTATCAGATATGTGATTTGCAAATATTTTTCTCCCATTCTGTAGGTTGCCTTTTCACCTATTGTGTCCTTTGCATAAAAGTTTTTAGGTTTGATGTCCCATTTGTCTATTTTTACTTTTGTTGCCTCTGCTTTTAGTGTCATATCTAAGAAATCCTTGCCAAGACCAATGTTATGAGGCTTTTTCCCTATGTTTTCTTCTAGGAGTTTTATGGTTTTGGTCTTATGTTTTGGTCTTTAATCCATTTTTAATTTTTGTATATGGTGTAAGGTAAGAGTCCAAGTTCATTCTTTTGCATGTGGATATCCAGTTTTCTTTTTGAAGAAGTGCCAAATTGTTTTTCTAAAGTGGCTGCACAATTTTAACATTCCCTAAAGCAGTATGTGAGGATTCCATTTGTTACTGTCTTTTTTTCCTAATATATCAGCAACTACAATTTTTTTTTGTATTTTTTTTTAAACTTTATTTATTTATTTTTCCCCCCAAAACCCCAGTAGATAGTTGTATGTCATAGTTGCACATCCTTCCAGTTGCTGTATATGGGACTCGGCCTCAGCGTGGCTGGAGAAGCGGTGCGTCGGTGCGCGCCCCGGACCCAAACCCAGGCTGCCAGCAGCGGAGCACGAGCACTTAACCGCCAAGCCACGGGGCTGGCCCATGTATTTTTTTTATTGTGGTAAAATAATACATACCAAAATTTACCATTTTGGCCATTAAATGTACAATTCATTGGCATTAAGTACATTCAGTGTTGTGCAACCATTACCACTATCCCATTTCCAGAACTTTTTCGTCATACCAGACAAACTCTGTACCCACTAAATAATAACTTCCCATTTCCCCTTCGCCCCGGTAACCGCCATTTTACTTTCTGTCTGTGAATTTGCCTGTACTTCATGTAAGTGGAATTATAAAATATGTCTTTTTGTGCCTGGCATCTTTGGCTTACCCTACTATTTAAGGTTCATCCATATTGTAGCATGTATAAAATTTTCGTTCTTTTTAAGGCTGAATAATATTGCATTGTATGTATATACTACATTTTGTTTATCCATTCATCTGTTCGTGGGCATTTGGGTTGTTTACACCTTTTGGCTATTGTGAAGAATGTTGCTATGAACATTTGTGTACAAGTCTCTGTTTAGAGTCTCTGCTTTCAATTCTTTGTGGCATATGTTTAGAAGTAGAATTGATGGATTGTATGATAATTGTATGTTTAAATTTTTGAGGAAGTGCCAAACTGTTTTCCACAGTGGCTGCACCAGTTTACATTCGCACCAACAATATATAAGAGTTTCAAGTTAGGGGTTGGCCCAGTGGCATAGCGGTTAAGTTCGCATGCTCTGCTTTGGCGGTTTGGGGTTCCCTGGTTCGGATCCTGGGCGCAGATCTACGCACCGCTCATCAAGCCATGCTGAGGCAATGTCCCACATAGAGCGACTAGAAGGGTGTACAACTATGACATACAACTATCTCCTGGGGCTTTGGGGAGAAAAAAGGAAAAAAGGAGGAAGATTGGCAAGAGATGTTAGTTCAGGGCCAATCTTCCTCAAAAAAAAGTTCCAATTTCTCCATATCCTTGCCAATACTTATGTTCCTTTTTGATTTTTTTTTGATAGTGGCCATCCTAATGTGTGTCAAGTGATATCTCACGGTTTTGACTTGAATTTCCTTAATGCCTAGTAATGCTGAGCATCTTTTCATGTGTGATTGTCCATTTATTTTTCTTTGGAGAAATGTCTATTTAAATCATTTGCTTATTTTTTGAGTTGTCTTTTTGTTTGTTTTTTTTTGTGAGGAAGATCAGCCCTGAGCTAACATCCATGCCAATCCTCCTCTTTTTGCTGAGGAAGACTGGCCTTGGGCTAACATCTGTGCCTGTCTTTCTCCACTTTATATGGGACGCCACCACAGCATGGCCTGACAAGTGGTGCATTGGTGCGCACCCGGAATCCGAACCCGGGCCAGGGTCCGGCCCTGTGGCACAAGCCGTTAAGTGCCCGCGCTCCGCTGTGGCGGCCTGGGGTTCGCCGGTTCGGATCCCGGGCATGCACTGATGCACCGCTTGGCAAGCCATGCTGTAGCAGTGTCCCATATAAAGTGGAGGAAGATGGGCGTGGATGTTAGCCCACAGCCAGTCTTCCTCAGCAAAAAGAGGAGGATTGGCAGGTGTTAGCTCAGGGCCGATCTTCCTCACACACACACACACACAAAAATATATATATATATATATATATATATATATATATATATATATATATATGAAAGAAATACGAACCCGGGCCACCAGCAGCAGAGCGCGTGCCCTTAACTGCTACGCTATGGGGCTGGCCCCTGTCTTTTTGTTGAGTTGTGAGAGTTGTTTATATATTCTGGAGTCTAGATTCTTATTAGATATATGATTTCAAATATATTTTCCTATTCTTTGGTTTGTCATCACTTTATTAATAGTGTTCTTTGAAGCACAAATGTTTTTAATTTCGATAAAGTCCATTTTATCTGTATTTTTATTTTATTACTTGTGCTTTAAGTTTCATATCAAGGAAACCGAGACCTAATCCAAGGTCACAAAAATTTACAACTACCTTTTCTTCTAAGAGTTTTATAGTTTTAGCTCTTTCATTTAGGCCTTTGATTCATTTTGAGTTAATGTTCGTATTCAGTTTGAGGTAGGGGTCCAAATTCATTCTTTTGCTTGTGGATATGAACTTGTCCCAGCATTTGTTGAAAAATTATTTTTTCCTCATCGAATTATCTTGGGACCACAGTAAAAAATCAATTGACCATAAATGTATGGATGTACTTCTGGACTTTCAGTTTTGTTCCATGATCTGTATATCTATCCTTATGCCATATTGTCTTGATTACTGTAGCTTTGTGTTGTAAGTTTTCAAACTGGGAATTGTGAGTCGTCCAATTTTGTTAATATGGAGTAATTACATTGATTGATTATCATATGTTGAACCATTCTTACATTCTTGGGATAAATTTCACTTGGTCGTGATTTATAATCCTTTTTATATGCTGCTGGATTTGGTTTGCTAGTAATTTCTTGAGGATTTTTCCATCTCTGTTCATAAGTGATGTTGGCACAGTCATGTGCTACATAACGATGTTTCAGTCAACAACGGACTGCATATACAACAGTGGTCCCTTAAGATTGGTACCATAGAGCCTAGATGTGTAGTAGGCTACGTCATCTAGGTTTGTGTCACTCCGATGTTTCCACAATATCAAAATCACCTAACAAAGCATTTCTCAGAATGTATCCCCATCATTAAGTGTGATGCATAACTGTAGTTTTCTTGTGATGTCTTTGCTGTTGATATCAGGGTAATACTGGCTGCATAGAATGAGTTGGGAAATATTCCTCCTCTTCTGTTTTTTTGAAAGAGTTTGAAAAGGATTGTTGTTAATTCTCCTCTGTGTTTGCTAGAATTTACCAGTTGTAAGTTGAATGGTGTCACCCAAACTTTACGTCCACCCAGAAACTCAGTGTGTTATCTTATTCGCAATAGAGTCTTTGCAGGTGTAAGTAGTTACAGTGAGATCATATTAGAGTAAGGTGGGCCCTAAATCCAATGATTTGTGTTCTTATAACAAGAGAAGAGGACATAAAGAGACATGCAGAAAAGAAGGCCATGTGAAGAGTTGGAGGCAGAGATTGGAATGATGTAGGTACAAGCCAGGCAATGCCAAGAATTGCCAAGAGCCACCAGAAGCTAGGAAGAGGGAAGGGAGGAGTCTCCCTAGAGTCTTCAGAAGGAGTCATGGCCCAGCCAGCAACTTGATTTCAGACTTCAAGCCTCCAGAACTGTAAGAGAATACATTTCTGTTGTTTTAAGCCACTGAGTTTGTGGTAATTTATTATAGCAACTCTAGGAAAGTAATATATCAGTAAAGCCATCTGTTACTGGAATTTTCTTTGTGGGAAGTTTTTTGATTATTAATTCAATCCCTTTACTTCTTACAGGCCTTTTCAGATTTTCTGTTTCATCTTGAGTCACTTTCAGTAGTTTGTCTTTCTAGCAATTTGTCAGTTTCATCTAAGTTATTCTCATTTATTGGTATACAGTTGTTCATAGTCCTCTTATAATCCTTTTTATTTCTGTAAGGTCAGTAGTAACATTTCACTTTTATTCCTGCTTTTAGTAATTTGAGCCTTTTTTTTTTTTGTTGGTCTAGTGAAAGATTCATCAATTTTGTTGATCATTTCAAAGAGCCAACTTTTGGTTTCATTGATTTTTCGCTATTTTTCTTTTCTCTACTTTGTTTATCCAAACTCTTGTCTTTATTATTTTCTTCCTTCTGCTTGCTTTGGTTTTACTTTGCTCTTTTTCTGGTTTCTTTTTCTAGTTTCTTAAAGTGGAAAGTTAGGTTATTGATTTGAGATCTTTCTTCTTTTTTAATGTAGGCATTCACAGCACTGCTTTTGCTGTATCCTATGTTTCAGTATTGTCTTAGTCAGCTTGGGCTGCCATAACTAAATACCATAGACTGGGTGGCTTAAACAACAGCAATTTATTCTCTCACAATTCTGGAGGCCAGAAGTCCAAGATCAAAGTGTCAGCATGGTTGGTTTCTGGTGAGAGCTCTCTTCTTGGCTCATAGACTGCCACTTTCTTGCTGTGTCTTCATATGGCAGGGAGACAGAGCAGGAGCAAGCTCTGTGGTATTTCTCTTATAAGGACACTTACTCTGTCGTGAGGGCCCCACCCTCATAACCTCATCTAAATCTGATTACCTCTCAAAGGCCCCATCCCCAAATACCATCACATTAGGGGTTAGGGCCTCAGCATATGAATCTTGGGGAATACAATTTAGTCCATAGCAAGTATGTTATGTTTTTGTTTTGATTCATCTCAAAGTACTTCCTAATTTCCCTTGTGATTTCTTCTTTGACCCATTGGTTATTTAGGGGTGTGTTATTTTCCACATGTTTGTGAATTTTCCAAGTGTATTATTGATCTGTAATTTCATTCCATTGTGGTCAGAGAACATACTTTGTATAATTTCACTGTTTTAAAATTTATTGACATTTGTTTTGTTTTGTATGAACATATGGTTTAGCCTGGATAACGTTGCATGTGCACTTGAGGAGAATGTGTATTCTCTTGTTGAGTGGAGTGTTCTGTAGATGTCTGTTAGGCCGAGTTGGTTTATAGTGTTGTTCAAGTCTTTCTTTTTCCTTGCTGACAATCTAATTACTCTATCCATTATTGCAAATGAGGTATTGAAGTCTCCAACTATTATTGTTGAACTGTTTATTTCTGCCTTTGGTTCTGTCAATTTTTACTTCATATATTTTGGGATTTTATTGTTAGGAGAATATATGTTTGTAATTGTTGTATCTTCTTGATGGATAGCAAGACGATAGTGTATCTTCTTGACCCTTTTATCACTATGTAATGTCCTTCTTTGTCTCTAGTAACAAATATTGTCTTAAAATTTTGTCTTGTTATGCTTGTGGCCTTCTAGATCCCGGGAATATGTTAAGAGGTTTTTGGAAGCCCCTGTGGACGTCTCATTCCGCAGCTTTTTCTTTTAAGATTTTTTGTTTACTCTGTTTGCCTCAAATATTATCTACCACCTCAGGCAGCCTTGAACTTAAAACACTTGCCTGTAATTGTTTTTGACAAACACCCCCTAGGAAAAGGAGTTTTGCATTTGAGCTCCCAGTCAGGTCAAATGCAGGCAACCTTGCAAGTGGAGTCTTCCAGGGAACTGTTATCACATAGCTCAGATGATAATAGTTCTTTGGTAAAGAGGCTTTGAAAGAGTTCCAGCTCTGTTCTGCTACCTCTGATGATTGCCAGGGTGCCCTGGGAATGCGGATTGTTTTCGTGGTTAACTTATAGCTGGAAAGCAGGGAGTGGGACTAGGGCAAATTAAAATTTCTCAAAGCTTGCTGTTCTTGTCGAGATTCAGCCATTTTTAAAAAATAAATGCTGGGTTGCTACAAGCCTTTGGCTAATTTTTAGAGTTCTGAAAAAGTTGATTGTGAAAAATTTTGCCAATTTTTTCATTGCTTTTATGAAGGAGAGAATTTTTGAAAGTCCTTACTTCATTATTCTTGTTGGTGTAATCTAGTGCATCACTTTTGGTAAAGGTAGGCACTGAGGCAGCAGCAACCTTCCTGAATCAGTAGTGCCAAGCTTGTCTAAGAAGTTACTGAGTCAGGAGCAGGCAAGTAACACTCCTAAATGGAGATACTAGCAGAGACCTTAAGCAGTTCTACTACTTGAAGGAGGAGGAGGGAACCATTATTCTTGGAGCAGCTGCATACTAGGTGCATATACCTTATTTAAGCCTCACTACAACCTTTATGAGGTGTAGTATGTGTTATCCTCATTTTACAAATGAGAAAACTGAAGTGGAGGGGATGAAATGCCATAGGTCACAAAGCCACTAAGTGGCGTACCTAGGATTCAGACCTGAAAAGGCTGTTCCCTTTCTACCGTGTTTTTCATATATTGAATTGTCACTGTGTGACTGCTACATTTAATTGTGCTTTCTCATTTAATCATCACTCAACTTTTCAAGGTAGATTTTATTACTTCCATTTTACAGAAGAGGAAACTGAGGCTGAGAGGTTAGGCCTCTTGTCCAGGTTATAGTGTAAGTAGGACAGAGTCAATTCTGCTAGACTCCTTCACCTTACCTTTAGACAGTATGCAGTGCTGCCTCAGTAGGCCACACATCCTCTCCTGCTCACCTGCTTCTGGGGACCAGCCTATGCTATTTCCCAGATAAAGAGCCCTTTTTCTGGTGTCTGAAGTCCTAGAGTGACCAAGGTCAAAAGAAATCCTCTTAGCTACCCATGTCTTTGTGTCTCGTAGAAAGAGCACTGGATTAGGAATTCTGGCTTGGCCACAAATTTGGCTCTCTGAAAACATGTACGTCTTAGAGCTTCAGTTTTCTCATGTGTAATTGGCCTTCAAAATGGATATGCAAGGAAGAAAATACTTGCATTTGACTTTTCTCATTTTTTTTTAATTTGTTAGTGTGTTTTATAATGCAGTACAGCAGTTCATATAATAATTTAGGTATGTATAGTCAGTTGTTCACTGATAGGATGCCACTGGTCTAAAGAAGTGAGGGGTTTGACTACAGTGTGTTCCAGTGCCAATATTCTGTCCTGATTTACCAGAAAGGCCCTCTTGCATTTGGGTTGAAAACTTGGCAGTGTTAACTCTTTGGCTACTGTTAACCCTGATGTCTTTAGTTATCTTGCCCTGTTTCAAGTCTTTTTCCCTAGTTGTAATGTCTTCAGAGACGCTGTCTACTTCTCTACAGTGCTGTGGTGCTTGCGGTTTCTAGAAGTGTGTGCTGTGTGTCACCAATTTCAGGAAGTACCCTGTGGAACTGGCAGAGTAGGCAGAGTAGTTGTTGCCATTTTTCAGCCTAGCAGGCAGAATCAGGGGCTCTCTCTTTCCGTTGAACCACAATTGGAACGAAGTGCAAAGCCCTGACTATCTTTTTGATCATGGAAACCTGGGGCCAAACTATTCTCTGGTCTTCTTTACCCTGAGATGTCAATAGCTATGTACGACAACCTAGACCTCAGAGAGTTCTCTGAGTAGTAAAGATGTTTAACTCTCCCAAAAGAAACTGAAGAACCCCAGGTAACACTAATCACTGCTCACTTCCTTTGGGATAAACCCGCTGAGGTCTGTTCCTCTGTCTGAGGAGGCTCTGCCCTTTCTCTGCCCACCTCCCCTGCCCAGTGTTCCGGGCTCCTCATTGGAAGGTACACACAGTGCTCTTATTTGCTTTGCTTATGCCCCTTCTCCTCATCTTTTCATAAATACTTCTCACCAACTTTGAAAGAGTTCTAGTTAGTTATTTACCAAAAATGATATAAAAGCTGTCACAGTTCCTACTAGTAAGATATCTGGTAAAATTGATAGAGTCAATTCAGTTAAATGCAGTGAAACACGATTTAATGTGCTATGGAAAAAGGAAAAAATGCTGCCAATTCATCTGTGACACACCACCAATTGTAAGATGCGTCCTGATTTCGGATATTAAAATGGGAAAAATATTTTAGAATCTATGAAAGTAGTAGCTTCATTTCCTGCTTAGCTCTCAAGTGGGAGAGCAAAAATCGGATAGACGAGGACTGCCAGGAGATAGCTGAGAGCCTTACAGAGTGAGCAAATATGGAAGCAAAAGGTAACTCCAAGAGGTAGCGGCTGGCAGGGACTGTACAATGAGCATCTTCTAAAATAAATCCTCTCACCAGGATTTGGCTGGAATCAGTCCGTGTTGTCATTGAAGAAGTTGGAAGGTCTAGTTGCCAGTTGCCTAAAGAGACTGGAGGAATCAATAAATGTTGAAATTCCTTTAATTAGTTCAAGTAGATGAGTGCATACTATGTGCAAGGAATTGTGGTACTTACAATCAATGAATTTTTTAAAGTTTGTGGTTTTCATGGGTAACTTAATTTCTTCCCTAAAATGTGACTAAATAGTTAATTTTATAATTAAGTAAACTTACTCAATTTAATGGTAGTTCTAGCAACATCAGTTCTTGGAGAAAAATAAAACAGTCACCCAACTCCGACATGCATCCATATCCATATCTATAGGTTTAAGAAGCGTACCATTCCCTGTGGAAAAAGAAGTGATGTTATATAGCTTTTCTACTCAGCAAAAGAACCTAATTCTGTACGTTACTTCTGTCTTTAGCTTGGCCGTTTTCAAACAATAATTATAGATCTGTTTATTGAGAAGAGTAAACTGAAGAAATAAAATATGGATCTGAGTGAAGGAAATTAGCTCCTAGAGTATTTGCAGTTTTCCAGGAATTCTCTGACTTTACTAACCTGTGACAGTTTTGATATTAAAAACATTGATTTCACTTACTTTCCTTAGCTCACTTTTCTTCCCAAGTATATAATATTCTTATATAATTGTGGTAGAAAATATTATTCAGGTGGACTTTTGGTCAGACTTTCTTTGCTCTCATTTTTAACCTCCCTAAATTGTAAATATTTATTTTGTAGGTATCATAGCTGCAAATGTTTTTGTATTCTGTTTGTGGAGAGTACCTTCTCTGCAGCGGACAATGATCAGATATTTCACATCCAATCCAGCCTCAAGTAAGTCTAACTTGTGTGATTTTATTTTGAGGTAGAGATAATATGAAAGAAATATTCTTTATGTTAATTGAAATGCTATAAAAAAGATGAATTACTTGTCAACAATTATAAGCAAAATCTGGAGGATAGGCTGTAAGCTCCTTGAGGACAGGACCTCATCATCTCTCATACTGCCGTGTCCCAGGTACCCATAATGTGCCTTGGGCATAGTAGGTATCTAAATATTTTTTAATGACTTAAGATCCATGATCACTACAAGTTTACTTTTTGAGGAGACTATTATGTATATACAACTGATATCTATAATTAAAATAATTTATTAATTCTGTTTTCTAACTAACGTTTGCCGTAAAGACAAGTTGCTTTCATTGAACTGAGAATTTTTATTGGTTGTTTACTAAGTAGAAAAGAGACTTAAGACAGCTTTTTACCACTTTGAAAAGTGCTATCTTAAACCATCTTATTTAAGCTTTTAACTGGCTCTGTTTTTGTTTCTCATGTTTGATTTGTTTCATAATAATACCGAAAAAAGTTTAAAATAGATAATTTTTACTGACTGTGTTCACCTGACTGTTTTTCTTTCTCTTGTAGAGGTCCTTTGTCCTCCAATGTTGCTGTCCACATTCAGTCATTTCTCCTTGTTTCACATGGCAGCAAATATGTATGTTTTGTGGAGCTTCTCCTCCAGCATAGTGAACATTCTGGGTCAAGAGCAGTTCATGGCGGTGTACTTATCTGCAGGTAATAAGCTTTAATCTCGGGGCCTTTCAGAGTGTGAGCACTCTCACCCATCTGGAGCAGGGACAAAGGGAATGATTAAAGCCACGTTCTATATATAGTAAATGCTCAGTACATATTTGTTTCTCGTATTGTTTGTACAAGATACCACAGGCTGGTGGGGCTCTTGTCTTTCCTGCTACTGATTTTGCTGATTCCCTCTTACAAGAATTATTTAGGTATGTTTAGTTTTAAATTAACCAGGAGAGACAGGAATTAAGGTTTAGTGTAGAATTTAAGCATGTCATTATTATCTTACTCAAGCCCGCTATTTTATGGATTAGTGGTTCCGAGACTTCCCGGCTGTCTCAGTCATCTGGATCTTTGTTAAATTACCGTAAGCTCATTTCCCGCAGTGTATTCAGTTTCCAGAAAACGTTAGATCAGAGGTATCCAATAAGATTTTCAAGAATGAGTTTATTCTATCTTTGTTGCAAGCATATATGTTATTAGCATGGAACCATTTGAGTCATGGTACTGGAGATAGCATCATTTCCTTATTTTGACTAGGAAATGGTAGCACAGGATCCCAGGTTCCTGGATGCTGCTAAATTGGCAATTGGTCTGTTAAATTTTATTTATCTGTTGGCAAAATGTGCTTAATTAAAACCACAAAGTATAAAAATTTATACTAAATAAAAATTTAGGGGCCGGCCCAGTGGCGTAGTGGTTAAGTGCACGTGCTTTGCTTTGGCAGCCCAAGGGTTCATAGGTTCAGATCCCGGGCGTGCACCGATGCACCACTTGTCAAGCCATGCTGTGGCGGCATCCCATATAAAGTAGAGGAAGATGGGCACGGATGTTAGCCCAGGGCCAGTCTTCCTCGGCAAAAAGAGGAGGATTGTCATCAGATGTTAGCTCAGGGCTAATCTTCCTCACCAAAAAAAAAAAAAAAAAAAAAAATTCATTCCTGAAATCCATTCATTTAAAAACAGTATATCTGGCAGTTATGTTATAGTGAAAAAAGCACCAAGCTTGGAGACAGAGGACCTAGGTTCAGATCTTATTTCTGCTGCCAGCTGTGTGATGTTGCAGAGAAGACTGTACCTCCTGAGGATAATAATACTTAGTCTTTCATGACAAGGGGTTGTAGAAAGGATTAAAGAAAAGCAACTACCACAAGGCCCAGAGTGAGTACTTAGTGTTAAATAAATACTCATCTAGTCCTTCAAAACTAGAAGCTGAGCAATCAATATCTTTGGCCTGTAGGATAAGTGTAGTTCTTTTCCCCAACCACTAGTTATGTTGCTGTAGGTACAAAGTGTCTGTTTCAGGTGCCATTAAGTCTTGCTCTATAGGAAGTTGCTTTTTAAAATGAGCCACACTCAACGTAGATGACATTGGAGCCAGAGGGACCTGTAAAGGATCATCTAGTCTAGACCTGCGGCAGAATCATTTGGCGAGCTGGGTAAAATATAGACTCTCTGGTCTCACTCCAGAGATTCTGATTTAGTGTTTGGAGTGCAGCCCAGAGGATTCCCAGACAGTTGGTGAGTTTGGGAACTAGTCTCTTTGCATGTGATAGATGAGGAAAATGATAACTGAGAGGTAAACTGAGTGACCCTCTGTCACTCAGCAAGTTGTACAGTAGGTCAGACTTTTCTTTCCCTATAAGATACCTGAAGTAATAAGGCAGGATAAGTATTCATGCCTGTACCTTGTAGTGACCCAGGTAGAAACCCGACACTGTTAGTCTCTTTGGGGTGGAGATCAGAAATGAAAACCATTTTTATATCGCACTAAAATTACTGAAATGTTACTTTTCTCAGGCGTTATTTCCAGTTTTGTCAGTTATGTGTGTAAAGTTGCCACAGGAAGATATGGACCATCACTTGGTGCAGTAAGTATTTCTAATTTAAATTTTTTTTTTTTTGAGGAAGATTAGCCCTGAGCTAATATCTGATGCCAATCCTCCTCTTTTTGCTGAGGAAGATTGGCCCTGGGCTAACATCCGTGCCCATCTTCCTCTGCTTTATACGGGACGCCACCACAGCATGGCTTGATAAGCGGTGCATCAGCCCAAGCCTGGGATCCGAACCTGCGAACCCCGGGCTGCCGAAGTGGAGCACACGGACTCAACTGCTACGCCACTGGGCCAGCCCCCAAGTTTTTTTAATTTAGTTTTTAACTTCACTTTCAAATTTTAGACTTAGAAAAAAGTTGCAAAATGAATACAAAGAGTTCCTATATACCCTTCACCCTACTGTTAACTGCAGAATTACAGTACAATTATCAAAACCAGGAAATTAACATTGAAACAATACTATTAACTAATCTATATCTAATTTAGAGTTTATACATTTGTAAAGCCTTGTAAATTTCAGGCTATAGCTTTTAACCATTGATCATTTACATATACTTGCTGGAACAGAGTACATATCAAGAGGAGTAGTGAGAACAGTGGGTATCCAATCTCCATAAACCAGAGAGCCTAATCTAGCATTGGAAAATTCTACGTAATTAGATTTGAATCTGGTACTGTATCTTCCTATTTAGTCAATATTTGAGTGTCTGCTCTGGATATTAAACTACTTAGACACTGTAATAGAGACTGGGGATACAACCAGTGAATAAGATGATCAAAATCCCTGCCCTCAGAAGCTATCTTCCGGATGCTCAAAAAAAATATTTACAAATATGTTTTCTTTTGAGTTTAATGGCAGATTTCTAGGCACATGGAAATCTTTACATAATATTTCTTTAAAGACTACATATTCAATTTGTACATATTTAAATACTAATGCACTTAAATGCGTTCAAATAGGGAATTTCATATTTAAAGGAACTCTAGGAAGGTCCAATTTTGGAAAAGAATCCTTATGTAAAATAATCATCCCGTAATTTGTGTGTTCCTCAGATTTGTGTATACGTAATTTTCCTAATGAGGCCTATATCTTGTCCTGTGACCTACATTCTTTCTTAGCTTTAGCCTCCTTTTTTTCCTTCATGGAATGTTTGTTTTCTATATAAAATTTGGTTCTGGTATAATTTATGTATTTCAAATCCTCTTCTCAACCTCATTCACCAGCTAAGCACCTGTTATGTGAAGGCAATGAAGACCACTAGGATGGATAAGAAGTAGACTCTGACTTCAGGTCTAGTTTAGTTAGGGAGAAAACATTGTTCACACGTCTAATACACACTGAAAGGCCTGAGTATTCTCTAGAGAACTTTGGGGGTTCTGAGGGTGGGGAGAGTTTTCTATTAGCTGAGAAGATCTGGGAGGGCATTTTAATGTTATTCCCATTTTAAAGATAAGAAACTGAAGTGCGAGATGAACAAAGTGTCACAGCATGGTGTTGGGAATTAGACTGAGTTTGAATCTCAGCTCTGCCACTTACCTGTGATTTCCAAGACATATTACTTAATCTCTCTGAACCTCAGTTTCCCCATATAAAATGAGGATAACACATGCTATTTCTCATCTGCAATGCAAAAGGTCTTGCGAGTGCTTAGCATAGTAAGGAGCATGTAGTAAGAAATGTGGAAGTGATAGTTCCTGTTCAGTCACCAGAATCCTATAGAGCCATGGCAAGATAAAATTATTATCCTCAAATACTTTCATTCATCTTGGTTAAAATTAAAAATATATCACCACGTATAGTGGTATTTTTAATGAGAAATCTGGGGGGGGGATGCTATTGACAAAATTGTGTTAGAAAATAAGAAGTATTGGTCTTACTGGCTTTGTCATAATCCTTTGTTAAAAGATGAAAGAGACTATTAAAGAATATTTGTCAGTTACCACATTGGCACTAGGGAGCAGGAATACTGACTAGTGTTGGTAAGGGTTTTGTTTGGTTAGAGCTATGCGTATCCTAAATCTCCTTTAAAAATTGAGTTTCTTACTAGTTATTGATAGGAAGCTTTTCTGTAATCTGCTTTTCAAAAGTTTTTTATCTGCGAGATGTAACACTTAATCTTGAGATGGCAAAGATCAGTCAAATGTTTGTTGTAGGAAACAGCATTTGTTAAAATGTTAGAGAAATCTTTTTCACTTGAAGTTGTAAGTAGTTTATGATAGGCTGAATTTGCTCACCAACATTGTGATAACCTGCTTGCTATAACTTCATTGGTTTGACTATCATTAATTTAACCTGTACATAAAGTGAACTCGCTTGCTAAATTAGGAAAGCGTCTTTAGTCTCTTCCTTACAAGGTTGCAAGTTAAATAAAATGGTCACTAAAGCAGATCTATTTGGAATTCCATTTTGATTTACCTATACTGTTTGGAGTACATCTCTTTGTGTCACTTTTTTAATGGCTGCTCTAGGTTTTGCAATATGTATACATCACTTATAACAGTCTTTTGGTGGTGTCATTTTGCCAGTTTAAGTGAAGTGAACTGTTCCTCCCTTTTTGTCCGTATGCCCTCCCCAAATTCTAATATAATTGTCTTAAATATTTCCTCTACATACATTTAGAATATCAGTCACTATTAGAATTTTTGCCTCAACCATTAAACATAATTTAGAAAATTCCAAGGGAGAAGGAAAGTCTATTGTATTTAGACATAATTTTAACTTTTCCATTGTTCTTCCTTCCTAATGTTCTAAGAGTCCTCCTCCTATGATTTTTTTTCTGTTTAGAGAACTTTCTTTAGCCATTCTTTTAGGTAGGTCTGCTGGTGACAGATTCTCTCCATTTTTCTTTGAGGATGTCTTGGTGTCCCCTTTATTTCTGAAGGATATTTTCATGGGATATAAACTTCAAGGCTGTCAGTTCTTTCAGTGCTTGAAAAAGGTTGTGCCGCTTCTTTTTGGCCTCCATAGTCTCGGAAGAAAAATCCTTTGTGTTCGAATAGCTTTTCTCATATAGGTGAGGTGTTGATTCTCTTACTGCTTGTTAGACTATTTTTTTCCTTTGTCTTTAGTTTTCAGAAGTTTGATTGTATGTCTTGTCCTGGATATCTTTGTGTTTTCCTGTTTGGGGTTCGCTCAGCTTCTTGAATCTATAGGTTTATGTCTTTTGGGAAATTTTCAGCCATTTCTTCAGATACTTTTTCAGCTTCACCCTTTTTCTCTTCTTCTGGAACTCGGTTGACATGATGTTAGATTGCTTGTTATAATCTCATGGGTCCCTGAAACTCTTTAATTTTTTTAAGTCTGTTTTCTCTGTTGTCCAGATTGCGTAATTGCTGCTTAGTTTCAAGTTCATTTATTATTTTCTCGGCCCTTTCCATTCTGCTTGAGTCCATCCATTAGTGTTTTTATTTAGGTTATTGTATTTTTCAGTTCTAGAGTTTACATTGTTCTTGATATCTTTTATTTCTTTGCTAAGCCTTTGTGTTTTTGTGCTGTTTTTTCACTTGTTTCAAATATGTTTGTAATTGCTTGTTGAAGCATTTTTATGATGGCTGCTTTAAAATGCTTGTGAGATAATTCTGACATCTGTGTCATGGTGTTGGTGTCTATTAATTGTCTTTTCTCATTCAAGTTGAGGTTTTTCTGGTTCTTGGTATAATGAGTGATTTTTAAATGAAACTTGGACATTTTGGATATTAGAAGACTTTGAATATTGTTTAAGTGTACTCTTTAGCAGGCCCCTCTGGCGAGCAAAGGGAGTACACTGAGCATTACTGCCAGGTGAGGGTGGGAGTCCAGGTTCTCCACTCAGCCCCCTTTGACTCTGTGGGGAGAAGGGCTCTTGTAACTGCAGGGCAGAGTGGGGAGTTCTGGGAGTTCAGGCTCCCCAGTAGACCTCTGCTGATACTGCGCTGGCTAGGAAGAGCAAGGGTAACTTGTTACTGCTGCCCATGGGACCTCCACTGACACCACCCTGTCAGGGGTATTGGGGTACTTCATTATAGTCTGCAAGGGTGGAAGTCTAGCTCTCCACTCAACCTTTGCTGATGGGGATTGGGCCACAGTTTTTTCTGTGGTGTTTGGCTGGAGTAGAGGGGTTATTGTCTAAAAGCTTTCTGTCTTGCTAGGCTACCCTTTCTTGGTCCTTTGGCTGGAGAGAGCATTTTTGGGGGGAGCAGACCTATCTTGTCTGAGTTCATTGATATTTATGGGTTGTGAGCTTCTCCAGAGCCCAATTTGTGCTATATGAGGCCAAAACAAAACCCAGGGAACTCACCACTGTGTCATTCCGTAGATCCCAAGGTTCCTAGCTTGTGTGCTTTCCTCTTGCAGCTTTTCAGAGTCTAAGTTCTTATGTTTGTTTTACATATAAGGGTTTTTAGCTGTACTTAGCTTGTGGAAGCAGAAGGCCCCTTAGACCAAAATCTTTTAAATTCATAATGCAAAAAAAAATCACATATGGGGCCGGCCCAGTGGTGCCAGCAGTTAAGTGCGCGCACTCCGCTGTGGCGGCCCGGGGTTCGCCGGTTCGGATCCTGGGCATGCACCAACGCATCGCTCGGCAAGCCATGCTGTGGCGGCGTCCCATATAAAGTAGAGGAAGATGGGCACGGATGTTAGCCCAGGGCCAGTCTTCCTGAGCAAAAAGAGGAGGATTGGCAGATGTTAGCTCAGGGCTGATCTTCCTCAAAAAGAAAAGAAATCACATATAAAAGCCATTGATATGATAGATATGAAGATTATATAGATATTGAATATCATTTACTTAGAAAATAAGTGAAAAATTATATGTGCATATTGATTACAAATACATAAGCAGTGTACATAAACAAATTATTGGAGAATAAAAGAGCTTCACCTCTAACCAAGAAGGCAGACCTCTGGGGTCTACGTGGATCAGGATTCATGACTCTCTGAAACTGTATCTAAAATATATGTGAAATCTTTCTGAGGATAAAGGGCCCATTTTCATTATGTTCTTAAAAGCTTCTGACTAGAAAAGGTAAAAATAAAGAATCTCTGCATGGGGGTGGGCCCGAACATTTGTCAGAAAAGCAAGTTGTGATTTATTCAGACACATAAATATGTTTAAATTTGTGTAGATAAAGGTCCCTTTGAGAAAATTCTAGAAGGATAATGGAACTGCCTATCTTTAAAATAGTATATAATAAGTACAATAAGTTATAGTTAGAAGGAAACAGGCTTTACATAGAAATGCATAGCTAATGAGAATTTTCTTTAGTATTAAAATATCTGTGGGGCCGGCTCCGTGGCGTAGCGGTTAAGTGCATGTGGCAGCCTGGGTTCAGATCCCGGGTGGGCACCGACGCACTGCTTGTCAGGCCTTGCTGTGGCGGCGTCCTACATAAAGGGGAGGAAGATCGGAACCGATGTTAGCTCAGGGCTGATCTTCCTCACAAAAAAACCAAAAAATATATATATCTGTAACGAGCATGTTAGAGAATATAATCATCCATGGAGAAGTAATTTAGAGGGACCTAACAGAAATTTAGCTCTTTCACGTCAGCTAATCAAATTATATTTGCTTCATTTTGCGAAAAAGTGTAATTTTGGGTTTTTTCTCTGAGAAAATAAGGTTTCAACTTTCTTCTGGGTTTTGTTGAGTTGACTTTTTTAGGTTTTGTTTAAAAATAAACCTAGGACAGTGAAGTCGCACATATGCTGTAAAGCCTGGAAGGTGATGGGCTCCTGTTCACTTCCACATTCTCAGTTACATTGACATCTCCTCTGCTTAATACAGTATGTGCTGATAGATCTTGGGGGCAGATGTTGAAGTTCCAGCCACAATACATCTTTCAGAATAAATATAAACACGGCCATTGTAACATGCTGCACCCTAGAGGAACTGTGACCCAGCAACTTTTGTGGGGAAATAAGCCAGCCATCTTCTGAGGTAGTTCTGATACCCTGGAAAGTTGCTGTGACCCATTTAGGACATGGAGTAGGGAACCAGGGAAAGGTTGAACAAGTTATGGAGGCTGTGTGCGTGCATGTGTGTATTTCCACAAAACCAGTGATATCCCTGTTAAGGGAAGTCAGGATTTCAGAAGACCCTCGTGTGTTACAGACTTGCCCAGAAGCCAGTTTGGTCAATATACAATAGCAGACAATTGATCTTAAATATAGCATGTGGAATTCTGACTCCTAACCCCCACTGTCAAATTGGCCGGTAACACTGACACCCAGCCTATCCCCTTTACTATGTAGTTGAGGCTATTGTTTCCTTGTTCTTTCACTTTTTCAGCCTAAGCACTGGGTTGTCTTTGTCCACTTACCTTAACTCAGATCTTAAGTTATCCTTCCAAGGGATATTCATGCTGTCTTTCCATTTTGCAGTTACCCCAACCCATTCCTAGGAATGCAGCTTGAGGTGGTTTCCCTATTTAGGCAAACCAGCAACTAGATATTAGGGGCTGGGGACATCTGGGATCCCTGGAACTCATGGTACTCTTCTTTGAAGTATTAGTGAATGTAAGATAATCCTGTGTTCTGAAGCAACTCCTCACGTAGAGGACACCAAATAAACAGTTGGTGATTAAGAGAGGTAGATGCTATTTTCCAGAAATAGCCTTTATAATATGAAAAAGTAGGGATTTTTCCTTTTAATTACAGTCAATTGTAGGAGCACCTTTTAAAAATCATTTTTCTCTTACGTGTCTTTTTTTAACATCCTATTTTGAAATAGTTTAAATCT
Source organism: Diceros bicornis minor (assembly GCF_020826845.1). Lineage (NCBI taxonomy): Eukaryota > Metazoa > Chordata > Mammalia > Perissodactyla > Rhinocerotidae > Diceros > Diceros bicornis. Next base: position 39,767,835 of record NC_080754.1, read on the forward strand.
TACAGAAAAGTTGCAGGAATAGTACAAAGCATTCCCAGGTTTTTGAAATAAAACCTCAGGTTTACTGAGGTATAATTGATATACAAAAAACTGCCTGTATTTTAAGTTTATAATTTGGTAAGTTTAGACATGTAGATTCCCATGAAACCATCACCACAGTCGACATAGTGAACATATCCATCATTCCCAAAGGTTTCCTGGTGCTCTTCTGGAATCCCTTCCTCTTCCTGTCCCCCCCATTCCTAGGCAACAGCTTCTCTACTTTCTGTCAAGGTAGATTCATTTGTACTTATTTTTTCGATTTTTATATTCATAGAATCATACAGCATATACTCCTTTTTGTTGTTGTTCTGGCTTCCATTACTCTGTATAGTTATTTTGAAATTCATCCATGTAGTTGTGGTATCAGTAATTTATTCCTTTATATAGATGAATAATATTCCATTATATGGATTTACCATAATATGTATATCCATTCACCTGATGGACATTTGAATTGTTTCTAGTTTTGGCTGTTATAAAAAAGCTGCCATGAGGGCCGGCCCAGTGGCTTAGTGGTTAAGTGCACGCGCTCCGCTATTGGCGGCCCGGGTTCGGATCCCAGGCGCGCACCAACGTACCACTTCTCTGGCCATGCTGAGGCCGCGTCCCACATACAGCAACTAGAAGGATGTGCAGCTATGACATACAAGTCTCTACTGGGGCTTTGGGGGAAAAAAGGAGAAGGATTGGCAATAGATGTTAGCTCAGAGCCGGTCTTCCTCAGCAAAAAGAGGAGGATTAGCACAGATGTCAGCTCAGGGCTGATCTTCCTCACAACAAAAACAAAACAAAACAAAAAAGCCACAAACATTTGTGCACAACTCTTTGTATGGGTGTATGCTTTCATTTCTCTTAGGTAAACACCTAGGAGTGGAATGACCAGATCACATGGCAAATACATGTTTAACTTTTAAGGAACTGCCAAACTGTTTTCCAAGTGGTTGTAGTAGTTTACTTTCCCACCAGCAGCCTAAGGTTTCCAGTTTCTCCACATTCTCACCAACACTTGGTGTGGTGAGTCTTTTTAATTTGTGATAGGTATACAGTGATATCTCAGTGTGGTTTTAATTTTCATTTTCCTAATGACTAATGATGTTGATCATCTTTTTATGTGCTCATTTGCTATCCATATATCTCCTCTGAAGTGTCTGTTCAGTCTTTTGCCTATTTTAAAAAATTTTCCTTTTAATTGAGTTTTTCTTTATATATTCTGGATACAAGTCCTTTAGCAGATTTCTGATATGCAGATATTTTCTTTTAGCCTGTATCTTATCTTTTCTCTTAACAGTGTCTTTTGAAAGAGTGTAAGTTTTTAATTTATATGAAGTCTGATTTATTTGTTTTCTTATGTATCGTGCTTTTTGGTCTCATAATTATGGAATTGTTGCCTAACCTGAAGTCACAAAGAGTTTTCTCCTAAAAGTTTTTATTTTATGTTTTACGTTTAGGTCTGTGTTTCACTTTGAAAGAATTGCAAAATACTCTTGAACCAGTGTCACCAATTTTTAACATTTTGCCACATTTTACTTATCATTTTCTCTATATACCCATGCTTTTTTTTTTTCAGAACCATTTGAGAGTAGGTTGGATAGATCATGCCCTTTTTTTTTTCTTTTTTCTGGTAAGGAACATTAGCCCTGAGCTAACATCTGTGCCCCTCTTCCTCTGTTTTGTTTATGGGACGCCGCCACAGCATGGTTTGATCAGCAGTGCATATGTCCGCACCCAGGATCCGAACCTGTGAATTCCGGGCCACTGAAGCAAAGCACGTGAACTTAACCACTACGCCACCAGGCTGGCCCCGTACATCATGCCCTTTTACTCCTAAATACTTCAGTGTATATTTCCAAAGAACATGAACAGCCTTATGTACCCCACAGTACAGTTATCAAATTCAAGAAATTTAATATTGATATGATACTTTCATTTAATCTATAGAACATATTCTAGTTTTGTCAATTGTCCCAATAATGTTCTTTGTAGCTATTTTTCCCCCCTCTAAGATCATGTATTGCATTTAGTTGTTGTGTCTTTTTGGTCTTCTAAAAGCTGGGACATTTCCACAGCCGTTTTTTTTTTTAAATTGAGGTATAACTGACGTAACATTATATTAGTTTCAGGTGTACAACATAATGATTCAATATTTGTATGTATTGCAAAATGATCACCACAATAAGCCTAGTTAACATCCGTGACTATACATAGTTACAAAATTTTATTTTTCTTTGTGATGAGAGCTTTTTTTTTTTTTTGTGAGGAAGATCAACCCTGAGCTAACATCCATGCCAATCCTCCTCTTTTTGCTGAGGAAGACTGGCCCTGGGCTAACATCCGTGCCCATCTTCCTCCACTTTATATGGGACGCCGTCACAGCATGGCTTGACAGGCGGTGCATTGGTGTGTGCCCAGGCCGCCAGCAGCAGAGTGCGTGCACTTAACCACTACACCATGGGGCCGGCCCCATGATGAGAACTTTTAAGATCTGCTCTCTTAGCAACTTTCAAATATGCAATACAGTATTATTAACTATGGTCACCATGCTGTACATTACATCCCCAGGACTTAACTTATTTTATAACTAGAAGTTTGTACCTTTTGACCTTCACGCATTTTGCCCCCTGCCTCTGGCAACCACCAATCTGTTCTCCGTATATATGAGCTTGTTTTTTGTTTTTGTTTTTGTTTTTTAGATTCCACACAGAAGTGAGATCAAACGGTATTAGCCTTTCTCTGTCTAACTTATTTCACTTAGCGTAGTGCCCTCAAGGTCCATCCATGTTGTCGCAAATGGCAAGATTTCCTTCTTTGTTTATGGCTGAATAATATCTCATGGTATATGTATATATAGCACATTTTCTTTATCCGTTCATCCATCAGTGAACACTTAGGATGTTTCCCTGTCTTGGCTATTGTAAATAATGCTGCAGTGAACACATGGGGGTGCATATATCTTTTTGAGTTAGTGTTTTTGTTTTCTTTGGATCAATACCTAGAAGCGGGATTGCTGGGTCGTATGGTAGTTCTATTTTTAATTTTTTGAGGCACCTCTATACTGTTTTCCATATGGCTGCACCAATTTACATTCCCATCAACGGTGCACAAGGGTTCCCTTTTTTCCACATCCTCGCCAACACTTCTTTCTTTTTGACAATAGCCATTTTAATGTGTGTGAGATGATATCTCATTGTGGTTTTGATTTGCATTTTCCTGATGATTAGTGATAGCACTTTTTCGTGTACCTGTTGGCCATCCGTCTTGTTTGAAAAAATGTCTAGTCAGATCCTCGGCTCATTTTTTAATCGGATTGTTTGTTTTTTTGCCATTGAGGTGTGTGAGTTCTTGGTATATTTTGGATATTAACCCCTTGTCAGATATGATTTGCAGATATTTTCTCCCAGTTGGTAAGTGGCTCTTTCTTTTTGTTGATGGTTTCCTTTGCTGTGCAGAAGCTTTTTAGTTTGATGTAGTCCTACTTGTTTATTTTTGCTTTTGTTGCCTTCACTTTTGGTCAGCTTTTTTTTTTTTTCTTTTTTATGGCATTAACAGTTTTGAACAATGCAGGCCAGTTATTTTATAGGGTGTCTCTTTCCTCACGATTAGCCTCTGATTGTGTATTTTTGGTTGGAACGCTGCATGAGTGATGTCGTGGCCTTGGGTGTCATAGCTGGAGGTATGTGGTGTCCATTTGCCCTCTTGTCCATTTGGTGTCTGGTTAAGCTGTTATCCAGCTTCTCTATTGTAAAGTTAGTTTTCCTTTTCTTTTTAAAATTAACAAGTAATTTGTGAGAAGATTCTTTGTGATTATGTAAAGATCTTGATACCTTGTTCATCAACCCTCCTCCCCTACCCAGAAATAGCATCCATTGATTGATTATTCTAGCTTGAATCCATTTTTACTGTGATGGTTGTTGTAAGGGTGAAGGTGTACATCTAATTAGCTTCCCCTAGTGTTAACATCTTCCATAACCATGGCTCACTTATTAAAACTAGGAAGTTAACATTGGTATATTACTGTTAACTGCAGACTATATTTGGATTTCCCCCATTTTTCCATGATGTTCTTTTTTTTTCTTTTGATGAGGAAGAGTAGCCCTGAGCTAACCTCCGTTACCAGTCCTCCTGTTTTTGCTGAGGAAGATTGGCCCTAGGCTAACATCCATGCCCAACTTCCTCTGCTTTCTTGGTGGGACGCCTGCCACAGCATGGCTTGATGAGTGGTGCGTAGATCCGTGCCCGGGATCCAAGCCTGCGAACTCCGGGCCACCAAAGCAGAGCACGTGAACTTAACCACTACGCCACCAGGCCGGCCCCTCCATGGTGTTCTTTTTTTTTTTTTGGTTTCAGGATACTACATTGCATTTAATTGTCATGTCTTTTTAGTATCCTCCAGTCTGTGTTGGTTTCTCAGTCTTTCATGACCTTGATACTTTTAAAGAATAGTGGGAAGATACTTTGTAGAATGTCTATCATGGGAGTTTTATTATTTTTAATAAGTAAGAGTTGTCTCTGTTAAGAACTTTGGTAGAAGACAAATAAACCAAACTGACTGCTTCCCTTTGCTTTCTCCCTGGTCTCGAGCCACACTCCACACTCCAGCCAGACTCAGCCTCTTTGCAGTCCTCCACCTCACTGTACTCTGACCTCCAGGCTTGGTTCAAGCTGGTTTTCTACCTAGAACACTTTTCCCATCTCCTCCCCTTTTATCTGGCCAGCACCTGGTCACCATTCCGTGCAAAGCTTGGTGTCACTTATGAACCCTGAGCTCTCCCTCCCACGTGCTGCCACAGCGTGCTGTGCTTCCCCATCGTAGCTGGTCATAGTTTGTTGTTTTTACGTATGTCTTTCCTGCACTCTGTAAGCTGCATTAAGGAGGGACTGTTGGTTTTGTTTCCCTTGTGTATCCCCCACATCAAGTATAGTGCCTAGTACATACTAGGACTCAAGTATTTGAATGAATAATTACCGTGAGATTTAATGTGAATTTGGGATTATGATCCAGTTCTACCATTTAGAGGAATTGGGAACATGTCTAGCATTGAGAGAGGTTAGTTAAATTAGCATAATTTATCCAGGAGATATTTCATAGCCATTATAAATTTAAATTATGAAGATTACATAACAACCTGGAAAAACACATATAGTAAAAGAAAAAACTATCTAAACAACAATCATAATTTCAACAATAACAAAAAATGGCTGATTTATTGATCATAAGGTTGTGAGGTTTAGATTTTTAGTCTCTAACGTGAGGTTGTTGGGGGAAGTGCTGCTCACGCAGGCGGATGCGTGGTCCCCGGGAGGATGCCGTAAGGGGCAGATTGTGCAGAGCCACGGGATAAACATGGCATGCTTTCCTGAAACAAAACTTTTGCTCAACGGTTTTAAGGAAAATGTTTAGTTTTATTATGAAGTAGTATGTAAATTTCACATGATTTTTTTTTTTAAGATAAAGTATTATAGTTGGAAGAAGTTCCATGCATGTGGGTTTCTTTGGGTAAATTTCATGCTCACTCACTCTGTTTGGGGGAGCTTTGTTGAAGTTTGAGAGGTTCTTTTATGTCATTACATAAAATGATGCATGTGACACGCTTAACACTCTCCCTGGAGTTCATGAAGCACTCACAGGCTGGTTGTTACACATCTTATTGCCTGTAGTTGATCCTTTCCAGGTGGTTACTGCGTGAGGGACTTGGATCCCCTTTGTCTGATATTTTGTATGTTAGTAACTGAAAGCTTTTAAACTTTGTGTCACCTAGAAATATGTGGCTTATAAACTTCCTGGAAAAAGTATTGCTACTTTAGACATTAGTCACTAAGCAGTTGCACGTTGAGAGTGTCACATTTTCACCAATGTGTTAATTTGCAGTCGGGCGCCATCATGACTGTCCTTGCGGCTGTCTGCACTAAGATCCCAGACGGGAGGCTCGCCATTATCTTCCTTCCGATGTTCACGTTCACGGCAGGGAATGTGAGTATTTTTATGAAGTGAAGTACTGGGGTCAGTGGTGATATTTTTACATTGGATTCTTGCCCTTAAATTAGAAATGTCCGTGCTGGAGGAATCAAAGTTGTACTAGTTCTTTTTCTCTTTTGCTGGCTTTCAGGCCCTAAAAGCCATTATTGCCATGGATACAGCAGGAATGATCCTGGGATGGAAATTTTTTGATCATGCAGCGCATCTTGGGGGAGCTCTCTTTGGAATGTAAGTTTGTGTGTGATTGATTGCTACACTGCTTTCTCTCAGGTCATTTCCCTCCCCCCACCCCCACCCCTAAGGAAGGCAGAGTAAGGCAGTTAGCTCCGTGAAGCAGGGGCATGTGGGGTTGGGAGGGCGAGGAAACTTCAACATGGTTTGCCTCGGCCTTGCCCAGTTTCACCACGTAAGGTGGGAGGTAGGAATATCAGCCACGCTCCTGCCTCGCTCATTTATAGAGAAAGACCATCTGTGCCTCTACCCTACACTCACCCTCAGGTCAGCCCAGTGTCTGTGCTGTCCTCTCCTTTCCCCGCTCTCAGGCCTCCTCTCCCCTGCCCAGCCCACCCTGCTTCCATCTCCCCATTGCTGGGCAGACGCACTCAGTGGGTGGAGCTCTTCCTCTGCCTGTGGTGAGTGTGCGGGTGCCTGCGGTGTGACTGGAAGAGAGGCCAGGGATCATCAGCCAGCCGTTGAGCACTTACTGAGCATCTGCTGTGTGGCAGGCACTGAGCTAGTCCTTATGTTATACTGTAATTACCTCCATTTTGCTGATGGGGAACTGAGGCTCAGAAGTGATCTTCCCCAGGTCAAACAGCTCTTAAGTAGCAGAGCAGAAATTGAAACCCAGACCCAAAGCCTTTCCCCACTTGTCACATCATATTGAGTGCAGTTGCATTGTGGTCACAGGATCTTCCATTTGTGCTTCAGACAGTGGACTTTTGCCTAGAACCTAGTATTGCTGTAGTGACTCTGTTGTTGTCTGTCTGATGTGCTGGACCCCCTAATGGCCTATCTTTTCTTGCATAAATGTTGCCCTTTGCCCTTACTTGGTTTTTACTTTGTTTGGTGACAGTGGAAAAACTTAGATTTTTCTACCTTTTTTTTTAACTAAAAAACTTATTCTAAGTGGAGCAGTTTTGCCCAGTAGGCGGTGCAACTAAATGCTATTATGCCGTTTATAATTTTCAGTGATGGTTAAAGAATAGCATATGTGAGTTCTAGCTTTAATAGCAGCACATTATAAATAGTCAAAACTGACCCAATATTACAGTATGAGAAACATAAAGACTTTTGTGAAAAAGTGTTCTGTTTCATGAACTCTAAATTTATCTGGATCATTCCATGTATACTTAAAGGATCTTCTCCCCAGCAGGTTTTTATTCTTCTGAAGTATAATTAGATGACCTTTTTCCATTCTGAAAATAATTGGATCAAATGCATTTTAAAGTCCAGGATCTGAAAGGCAGAGGAATCCTTTCTCTTTGCTGTTTCTAATTTCATCTCCTTTCATTTACTAGATCTTAGTCATATCCAGAATTCATCTTTTCTAACATCTTTAATCTAGATTTAGAAATCTAAAGATTTAGAAATCATTACTAATGGTGAAGATTCCATTAGTGTCCAGCACATTTCCTTGACTTTTATGTCCTCCACCATATTTTATGATCTGTACCTAGTACTGTTGCAATAATAATAGCTAACATGTATTGAATATTTGCTGTGTGCCTAAGCTAAGGGCTAATTTAATACTCTTAAAATCCGTTGAGGTATTCCATTTTACAGAAAGGAAACTGCTTAAAGAAGGGAACTTGTCCAAGGTCACACACCTACTCATTGCAGAGCGTAAGTTTGCGACTGAGCATAGACTGTGAGGCTGCTGCTGCAAAAAAAGATATCTCAGAAATTGGGCATTTTGAAGTGTTTCTCTAATTTTAATTTAGCAAAATGACCAGTTATACTTAAACTTACGAGTATAATCAGAACAGTGTACCTGTAAGATTTAGCGTATTTGACCCTTTGCTTGAAATAAGTAGGTTAAAAAGATTTGGGAAGACGCTTTATTAATGGAGAGTTCCTGACAAGTGATTGATTTCTTGCAAGAATTTTACAATTGCATTTGGATCTTAGGGTGATCCTTTTTCTCTTGTTTTACGTTCACCACAGAATTTGACTCTAAGCCCAAAAGAATTTTGCTACATGCCTATTAATTTGCATGTTTTTTAAATGCCTTTTTTCTTTCTGTAAATTTGTTTTCTTTATTTTTCGGAATTTTAATGGTGATTATTTTGATGGTCAGATTTTAACTATATTTAGTGAATATTAAGATTCAGGTACAATCCAAGCACTTTATAATAAATACATATCAGAACATTAAAAAAAGTTAAAACATTAAGCTGCTATTCTGATACCAATGTTAAGTCAGAGCCTTTTTCAGTCAGGTGTCTGGGAGATGCAGAGATCAACAAAATCTAGTCTCTGCCTCAGGGAACGTGAAATTTGTTTGAGAAAATCAGGGCAAAAATAAAGGTTTCAACAATAGCAGCTTTTATTAACAGCCATTCCAAGTCAACCCCACGTCCTCCAGGAAGCCCTCCCAGCTTTCCCCCAACCCAGCGGGGGAGTTAGGTGCCCCTGAGTTACACTTGCAGCCTCTGCTGCCCTTGGCTAGAGTGCCTGGGCTTGCAGTACCTGGGCCTGTGGGCTTCTCAAAGGCAGGCTGGCCTCTTCTCGTTCGTCACTCACTGTGTGTTCCTCATCTTGTAGTACATGCTCCCGGATGCTGCAGAATAGTACAATGGTTAGAGCATAGGTTTCGGAGTCAGATTTGGGTTCTAGTCTCACTTCTGGTGATTCCCAGTTGTGCAGCCCGAGCAAGTTAAGTTAGCGAACCTCTCAGTGCTTCAGCTTCCTCGGCTCGTTGCTTCCGGCTGCTTTTAGGCAGTTTTTAACAGGAGAATGGGGATTGGAACTATATTTTACAAGGTGGGCGGAATTTGGATCAGCAGACCACCCTTTGTGTAGCCAGGCAGAAGATGACGAGAAGCATTTAAACTGTTATAGCCATCATTAGTAAACTCTAATTCTGACATTTCTTACACTTGACGGAATAAAGAGTCCAGGTATAGAATCACTTTGACCTGCAGGTGAGTCCTTGATTGACCACTTAGGAGCTGTTAGCACCTCGGGCAAATGACTTGCTCTCTGACTTGGTTTCCTCACGTCTGTGATGGGAAGAGGGATGCTTAACTTGTAGGGCTGTGGTGAATCAAAAGTAGTGTGTGTGAAGTGCTTACTCTTTTCAGAGCAGTCACACGTGGTCCCATCCTACTTCCGTCTTTTTCATATTCTGTATATTAAGGGTAAGTCAATGATCTACATTAAATAATCAGCTATTTTAGTAAGCTAGATAGTAAATGACAGTGGCATTCAATTTTTAAAATGTCAACTTGATATCATCGTGGTACTTAGCATTTGTATGTCATACTGTTTGAATGTCGGACCTGGTTTGTTTTTCTTTTCCCCAGATGGTATATTACTTATGGTCATGAACTCATTTGGAAGAACAGGGAGCCTCTAGTGAAAATCTGGCATGAAATGAGGACTAACGGCCCCAAAAAAGGAGGTGGCTCTAAGTAAAACTGGGGTGAGACGATACTGGTGCGTCTGGTCCATGCTGCCTGAAGCCCCAGGAACGCGTCAGCCCTGGAGTGACCACATCTTTGCTCCTGCCTGGAAGACACCCAGCATCTAGCTTTCCCAAGTATTATAAACTATGTCCGCAGTACATGTCTTATTAGACGTGAATTATGACAAAGTTGTGAAATAAAGGTTTGTATCTCTAGTTTGTAAACTCGAGGATGTGTGTCTCTTTTAAAGAGCACTACTGCTGCCCTGGAATCTTGCTGTTAGTTGTAACATTTGACATAGTTTGATCGGTGAACCTGGCAAGAGTGCATAGGAAAGACTTGATTGCAACTCAGAGGTGCATGTTTTTTGTACATTGGCCTTCTAGCATCCCTGCTAAGCCTTTACTCTTACTTACCTACCCCTTTTCTTGGTTGGTTTAGAGGTAAAAGTTGAATATCTTCTCCCTGGCATGGTCTGCATAACAGCTGCAGTATTTTCTAAATTTTCCTAAGAAAGATAATGTTTTCTGGCAGTGAGTGGCATATACAAAAAGCTATTTTTAAGTTTTGCTTTCTAGGTTAAACTTGTAGCTAAATTGAGAGTTAGAAGGAAGTATTTTGGATAAATTCAGACTTGAATCTGAGCCTAATTGCATCTTATGTTTGAAAATGTACATTCTTTGAATTGCAGGATCTTACTGAAGTAGGCAGTGGTCATCACCAGAGTTTCACAGTACTGGAACTCACTTGTTGCTCTCATGTTTAAGAATTGTTTCTAGGAAGTACAGTATAAGAATTTTAAGGTTTTCCTTTGAAGGATTTATAGGAGAGTTTTTAGTCCTTTGGTGACCTCAAAAGGATTATACCAAATCTTGCACCTTGCACTGGAGAGTGAAGGTCCCCAGCTTGTGAGGTGCTGGGCTCGGAGCATCGGGCTTTATGGAAAGGAGAACGACTCGTGCCCACCTCACATGGTATTGAGAGCTGAATGGCAGCACGTGCCTAGCACAGAGGAATTGTCCAGGGTTGGCAGTTCTACATCTTTTTTCCACCAAGCCAGCCTCTTCTCCACTGTGAGGTGCCAGGTGTGTTCTTACCAGGCAGAGGATTGTGTTCTAAACTAATGTCACTTCCAGGAGGGAATTTTTTTAACCCAGGCTTCATTTTGCTAGTAAGGAACCAGGGCGGGCGTGTGTGGGAACCGCCCAGTGTCACACTGCTCTGCTTTGACATTTCTGAGTACATTAAGCTAACAACCCTGTGACATACAGATGAGGCAAGAAGTGTTTTTCAGAGATGGAATGGGAGGCTGAGATCACATGGACATTCCATATGGAATCCAAAATGAAATTCATGTCCTGCTGGGCAGACGAGGAAAAGTCAGTGAGGGCGTGTCTTCTTCCTGCTTTGGGAGGGGTTAGGGAAGGAATTAGAAGGTCAAGTCCCTAAAGCACTTCTCTGTCCCTTACATCTGTCTGTGCTGGAGCCTTTGAACAGCTGAGTACCGTTTTCCCCATGAGAGGCCCTAGGGAGGTCAGCACCCGGCTCTGGAAGCACAAGCCTTACTGTGCACAGCTTTGGCAGTTGTCCCTACACTCCTGTTTGCCCACTAGGGTATTTTACTTTCTCATCTCTTCTCTGCTGACGCTTATCACCCCAAGGCCATGCTCTGCGGAGCTCATGTGCCTCTCAGGCTGTGCCGCCTCCACTGGCCTCACGTGTGGGGTCCCCAGGAGTGCACCCTTAGCTGCTCTCGTCTCACTGCACTTCCTGTGGCTTCAGTTATCTTCACGAGGATGTCTTCTGAGCTCGGACCCACTGAATATCTGTACTCTAACTCAGTACGTGTGTCTACTGCAGGCCAGGTGTGGCTCCAGATGCAGGGACCCCACTGTGCAGGCACCTCAAATATCGCTCCTGGCTCAGGGAGTGATATCACCAAGTGGAAGCCAGAAACCTGGGAGCCATTCTAGATTTCCCTCTCGCAACTCTTATTTCTAGAATCCAGCCCCTCTCCACTCCGAATGCCTGTGCCTTAGTCCAGTCCCTCGTCTCTAACCTAGACTGTTAAAACTATTCTCCAGCTGGTCTCTAAAATGTCCTTGTACTTCTCCATATGGCCAGAGAGTGCTAAAAACACTTTAGTCATTCCCTGTTGTCGTCTGTGAAAAACTTTTAAACTCCTTAGTGGGGCTACCGAGGCCCTGCGTGGTCTGGCCTCTGCTGCCTGTGGCTGAACTCTTATCCCCCGGGACCCGGCATTCCCACCTGACCCAACCACCCTCCTTCACTGCCTGCTGGACAGGCAGCAAGTCCAGCCCCCACCCTCTTTTTGCTGTTGCTTTCTCCGGTTCTAGTACATTTGTTTGTGGGTCTCTCGCTCACTACACTGTAAACCTCTCAAAGGCACCCAGCACTATTCCAGGCACACAGTAACTGCTTTTTGTTGTTTGATGAATGAAGAAATAAAAAACAAGAAAAGCTGCTCTTTTTTCTGCAGGATGGAGTATTTTAGTCACCCAGTCTTCCAGGTTGCTAACGCAGGGCCCCGGTGCACAGAGGTCACACAATGGCAGCTTGCCCCTGGCGGGAGAGCAGGTGTGTAATCACGCAGTGTCTTCACAGTATGCCCCTCTTCTGCTGCCTCTTGGGCCATGGCCTGACCAGGGCAGCTGTTGTCACTTTGCTATGACTTCAAGCTGAGCCTGGCAGTGGTTTGCGAGTGGAATGTATATTCTGACTGGCCAGGGCTGTACTGCATTCCTCTCAGAGGTGCAGGCTGGATACGGTCCAAGTATATGCTTGGGATGGAGCTCTGGGTAATTAATGCTGTTTCAATAGAGTTATTAGTAATTGGTCTGCGGTGCACACTGAGGGCGTGTGTCAGATATTCAGGAAGCCTTTTGAGTGTGGCCAGGGAGGAGTTTCTTATACTGTCATGCATTAAACAGACTGACCTTTAGTGGGCAGGATTACCCAAACTCAGCTTTGCATGCAGGAGGGAAGGGAACTTTTTTACGCATAGTGGCCAAAGATTTGTGGCAGCTTTATAAAGCTAAATAAAGCCTTTGTGGCCATGCTTTAAATTAGGGATTTTAGAACTTGAGGAAAGGTCAGTTGAGGGCTAATGCCAGTTATCAAATGAAAACTGGATTGGTTGTCACAGATTTAGCGTCGTAAAGGCAAATAATCGGTGTCTCACCGGCTGATCAAACCCATGTTCTCTGGGAAGCATGGCCCCAAGTCTTGCCTGTGATCCCCTCACCACCGCACCTCCCCTGTGTGCCCGCGAGTCCCCGCGGTGCAGCCGAGCACAAGCGCCGCAGCCCCCGGCCGGTTCGCGAGACCGAACGCCCGCGCGGAGCGGTCTGCGCCCAGGTGCTGGCCGAGGGTGATCAGCCAGGAATTGTTGCCTTCTGGTCCTCTGCGAAGCTAGATCCGATTTATGAGATAACATTTAGGGAACTTTGGCTTACATTATGAAACATTTTTCAAGTTGGACACTTATAAATGCTTCCAGGCCGTTTCAGTCTCCCCCGCATCCCCGCTTCTGCGCCCCTCCAGCCGCGCGCTCTTCCCCGGCGCCCGCTCCAGCCGTGCACACCCGGGCCCCGGTCGCGCAGGGCTGTCACCGAGCCCTCCCGGCTCCCGGGATGGCTACCCCCAGGCCGGGGGGCGGCGCTGCGGCGGCGCGGGGAGGGCCGCGGGGGCGGGGACGCCGAGCGGGGGCGGCGCGGCCCGGAGCGCCGGGAGCCGAGCAGCGGGCGCCGGGGTCGGCATGGCGTGGCCCTGCATCAGCCGCCTCTGCTGCCTGGCGCGGCGCTGGAACCAGCTGGACCGCTCCGACGTGGCGGTGCCGCTGACCCTGCACAGCTACTCGGAACTCGAGAGCGAGGAGCCGGGCCCGGGCGGCGCCGCCTCGCGCAGGGGCCGGTCCCCCGCCGGCGCCCGGAACCCCGGCCGGGACGTGCCGCTCACTCAGTACCAGCGGGACTTCGGCGTGTGGACGGCGCCCGCGGGGCCCAGAGATGCGCCGCAGGAGCGAGGGCCAAGGCGGGGCGGCCGGAGGGGCAAGCCCTCCGCGCCCTCCAGCCGGGGGGTCTACGTGCTCCCCATCGGCGATGCGGACGCGGCTGCAGCAGCGACCACGTCGTACAGGTACGGGGCTGGGGGCGGGGGAGCGCATCGCATCCAGACCCCGTGGTCGGAGGAAACTGAGGCCGGGAGCCATGAGGACCAGGGTGGGTGGGGAAGAGGAAGCGCCTGGAGCTCCCATCCTACACGACTTCGAGAGCTGCAGGTGGTCTCGGAGGTCATCCCCTTTGGTCCCTGGTCCACATCATGAATTTTAATAGACTGCAGACGTCGCCTTCCCTGCTCCCTGCCCAGCCTCAGAGTGAATGAGCACCTCCGCTGAGGGGTAGCTCACTGCCTCACTCACAGCCCGCTCCCGTCGTGGGCAGCCATGTCAGAAAGCCCTGACTTCGACCGAGTTAAGATCTGCTTCCCTTTAACTTCCTCCAGGTGGGCCTAGCCGTAGGAGTGGTGCGCGCAGGCTGTAGGGGCGTTACTGGTGAGGACCAAGAGGGCTCCCGAGTGGGTGGTCCCCTCCATCCCACTGAGTGACTGAAGCCAGTTGACTTGGCTTTCACTGAGGACAGGTCTGTGGGTCCTCCCCACCCAAACACCCCTCCTCAGCTCTGCCCCTGGACTACTGAGGGCTTTCTCCCTTCTTTCTCTTATTACAAAAGTAGTACATACTCACTGTAGAAAAACTGGAAATTACAACAAGGAAAATTAATATCCCCTAACTCCACCCCAAACTTTCTAATCCTTAATCTGCATTTGAGTGCATATCCATTTATAATTCTTACATGGTTAGATTCTTACTGTACACATTATTTTCACCTATGGTGGATATCTGTCCATGTTACTAGATGTTCTTCCACATCATGAATTTTAATAGACATGCAGTATTTTGTCTGATGGGTATACATTTTTCCATACATTGATCTAGCCTGCCAGCTATCTATAGGTTTATAGATAGCTAGATAGATCAGTCTCCAAATATTATTAATCTACTCATATCATTGAATATTTAGGGTGTTTCTAATTTGAGGCTATTAAAAACACTGTTCCTTTGATTCAGTGACTCCACTTCCAGCAATTTTCCCTACAGGTATCCTTGAACGTGGGGTGGGAGCTAAGGATTATATGTATAAGGTGTGTTGCAACATTGTACAGCAGGAGAAGGAAACAGTCCCACTGTCCTCTGATGTGGAGGACTGGTTAATTATAGCTCCACCATAGGCTGGGCTACTGGGAAGCCCAGAATGTACTGATAACAGATCTTCAATACGTACATGTCAAAAGTGCAAGATGCAAAACAGCATGTCTGCTATTTGTGTTTTGAAAAGGGATATTGATATACACATATCTGCTCAAATAAGCACAGGATATCTCTGAATGGACTTGTGAGGAAATGGTAACCTTTGGGGAAGGTAAGAGAGGGGAGGAGGGATGCTGCTGCCAGGGTGGAAGGAGACTGACTTTTCACTCTACTCTGTCTCTTTCGAACTGTTGTTGTTGTTTTTTTAAACATGTACATGTATTACCTTTTAAGAAAAATTTTATTTTGGAGAGAAAAATAACTTCTGGGGCCAGCCCCGATAGCCTAGTGGTTAAGTTTGGTGCACTCAACTTCGGTGGCCCAGGTTCAGTTCCCGGGCGCAGACCTACACCACTTGTCTGTCAGTGGCCATGCTGTGGTGGCAGCTCATATAGAAAAAGAGGAAGATTGGCAACAGATGTTTGTTATCTCAGGGAGAATCTTCCTCAGCAAAAAAAAAAAAAAAAAAATACAGACTTCTGTGATTAGCATCCTTAGACCTAAATCTTTGCTGATATCATGATTGCTTTAGAATAAATCCCTACCCATGGAATTAAAGGGCCAAAAAGGTATGAACTTTCCCCCTCAATTTTATTATTTTTAAAATCAACTATATTGAGATATAATTTCCATACAGTAAATTCATCCATTATAAGGGTACAGCTGGATGACTTTTGTATACACCTGGGCACCACCGCCATTATCAAAACATGCAGAACATTCTATCTCTCCAGAGGTGCCTTCATGGGCGGGGAGTTTTTAAGGAACTTGATGGGGAGCGGTGGTTGCAGGGTGGGTGGGTCTTGTGTGCACGGAGCTCAGGCTGAGCTGCTACAAGGCCTGTGGGAATGTTGCGGGCAGAGCAGACACTGAGTCACAGTGCTCAGGCCCCAGCCAGGCTGTGTATGGTTCTGACCACTGCACGATGGGAGAGGTGCCTGAACGGAGAGGTCTGCACGGCCCGAGGTCCTGGGTGTGCAGCGCCTTCAAATGGCTGCTGTTCCAGGTGCCAGAAGCAGGACAGGGGTGGAGCTTGCAGGAAGCCAGCTTCAGCTCAGGGAAGGAAGTGCTTTCTACTAATTAGAACTGACTGACGGTGGAGTGAGCTGTCTTGCGTGGTGCTGAGCTCCTCCTTCCTGGGAGTGTTCAAGCAAAGGTGATTAGAAGTGGTCCCTCACCCGTGAGGAGCAGATGGCACCCCAGCTCTGCTGATACTCAAAGTAGCAGTTATTACTCTCTGCTTAGCACGTCCCAGGCACCAGGCTCGGGACTCCCCACGGATTATCTCCCCAGACTTCACAACAACCCTCTGGAATCACTTCAATTCTTGCTGTCCCTGTTCTGCAGATGAGGAACTTGAGTGAGCGGCTGGCACAGGCCACAGGGAGCAAGGAGCGGAACCCAAGTGTGTCTCGCCTCTGAGACCCCCACAGGTTATCATCCCCTAAGATGCTGCCTCCTCTGAATCACTTCGTTTCTTGCACTGTGTCCTGCAGTGGTGCCAAAGTACTGGCACGGGTGGGGACTCGTTGGAGCTCTCACTTTCTGGTTTATGAACTTGGTGGGTCACTTGGCCTCTCTGACCGTCTCATCTGAAAAGCAGAAATAGCAAGAGCTTGGCTGCCTGGGCTCCCAAATCCCCACCTCCGGCAGAGACATGGGACCACTGCTGACCTTGGCTCCCCCCAGTGCTGTGCCAGCTGACCTCTGGGACCCTCCCTCCACCTCCCAGCTCTAGGACTGGGCATGAGCAACTCCATCCTGCCTGCCTTCTTTAAACAGTTCAAACACAAACTGTTTAAAGAAATTCAGAGAGCAAAGAAAATGCCATCAGGGAACCAAAGATATCGGCACTCGTGGCCACTCCTCTCCCCCAGCAGATTCTGCCTCGCCCGGCCCCTGGTCTCCACATGAGAACGGGCCTGCCTCACTTGCTTGGCCAGATGGGCACAGCGGATCCTGCCCCCAGCCAGCCTGGGGCCCTCCTCCCGACCAGCTCCTCCCGGAGCCTCCCTCCAGAATTCGCTCTGCCCAGGTTCTAGCTCCACCCGCTTCTGGAAGAGCTCCTTCCTCAGTCTCCTCTTTCCTTCCTGGGAGAGTCAGTTAAAGGCTGAGAAAGTGCCACAAGACTTGACTCCCACTGTCCCAAGCGCCCACATGAAGGCTCAGAACTTGGTGCGTGTGGATCAGTAGCCTCGCTTTTCAGCAGGGAAAACTAAGGCTCAGAGAAGTTAAGGGATTTGTTTGAAGCCACATTGGGCTGAGAACCCAGGCCTCCGGATCCTCTTTCCAGGGTCCAGGGCTCTGCTCTCCACATTGCCCCGGGCGGCCCCTGCCCCTCAGTGGGAGGGATGGCAGCCCTCAGGGTCAGGCTAAGGCCCATGTGAGGCGGACAGTGTAGAACCTGCCTGGTGAGAGGAGGCACACTGCACTTGGCTAGTCCTGGATTTTTATCATCTTCTTTGGCCAGAGCCATTAGTCTGCCTTCCTCCTCCCCTGGGCAGTCCCCCGGTCCTGCTGCTTCTATCTTTGATGTCCCTTCTCCATCCTCACTGCTGTCCCCTTTCTCACCTGGGCTCCAGCACCAGCCCTGCCCCAGGAGCAGCCACAGGCACTGCTCTAGTCCCCGGCTCTGGTGGCTTCCTGCTCTGGGGCCCCTGCAACCACCCTGGGGCAGGAGGATTGGGCTGCCAGGCCCAAGGTGCAGCCCCATTGGGGACAGAAGGGCTCGCCCAGGGGAGGACCCGCTTCCCCAGGAGAAACAGAGCAGCAGATGGCTCGGGCAGCTGGTCTTTGGAGCCTTGCAGCTTCAGAAGCAAAGATTATCTGCTAGGGCCCTGGCCCAGCTCGCCTCCTGGCACCCGCGTGCTGACCACGGACGGACACAGCTGCTCCCTGCACACGCGGCCTGCCCAGTGGTGCCCCGCCGTGCCGCTGCCGAGGAGAAAAGGCGGCTTTGTTGACCTCAGGGCCTGAAACCCGGCCAGGGCTGTGGGTGGGAGGAGACAAGAGCCGACCCAGCCCAGAGGTGGGTGCTGCCCCTGCCTGCAGAACGTCACCTCGGCCAGGTGCTCCTGCGGACACAGGTCTCTGCCTTCCCGAGCCCACCATCTAGAGGGGGAGCTGATAGAATTAAAATAGGGCTTTTTTGTTCAGAGGAATTAAGTCTTCTTCAAAAGAATGCTACTCCGAGGACACGGAGCTAGGCTCTGCCTGCTTTGTCCCTTCCCTCCAGGGAGCCAGCTTTCCCAAGTGCAGACCAGCGTCCCATGCACGAGTGTCCATGTGCACAGCAATGCAAAAGCCGGACCATCTTGTAGTTTTTTGAGATGGTCATTAGATTTATTCTCTTTTGTGGGAGTTAATAAGACAAATTACTAAAAACTCAACACTGAGCCTTATTCTTCTTTCTCCATTGCGACCAGGCATGGAGGACCTTCGCTCTGCTGGGCGCTGCCTAGGCTGACACCTCCTCTGGACACAAGGGCTGCCAGTGACCTGGGCTGGAGGCGAGCAGTTGGTTCCGGGCCTCTAGGGCCCCTTGAAGTGGCCTGGAGACAATGCAGGGAGCACCAGAGGGAAGGGCTGGGGCTTGCCTTGTTTCCGAGGCCCAGCACACCCAGGTGCTGGCAGTGTGGGATGAATACGATCCAGGTGCCGACTGGGCTCCTTCCTAACTCCCTGCACAGCCTGAGCCTGTTTCTCATCTGCAACGTGGGAGTAAGCCTCTGCTCTGACTTCCTTCCGGGATCAGGGGGAGCGGACTTCATGGTGGAGCGCTCAGAAGTGAAGGGCAGGGCAGCTAAGACCTGCTGCCCCCGGAGCTGGCTCTGTCTGGGGAGTGCACTTCCTCTGCTAACTCGGTCTTTGTAGGGTGAGAAAGGAGCATCTGAGGCTGAAGCAGGATTTCAGCAGTGGATATTCGCCAGGAAAATATTCCAAGAAGCACGGGGCGAGGGCAGTGACCCCTGGGGAGTCGGGAAGGGAGGGCTGACCCTGTGCAAGGTTGTCACCGTGTTCTCTGTTCCAGACAGGAATTCCAGGCCTGGACTGGAGTGAAGCCGTCGAGATCCACAAAGGCGAAACCTGCCACAGTCGTCACAAGCCACAGCTCGGGATGGGACAGCAGCCCTGGGGCCAGCTTCCAGGTCAGCCTGAAGCTGGCACTGCAGGGGGTGTGGGACAGAGGCCTTTTTTCCAGGTTAGGGACTAGGAGTCTTTTTTTGATGGTGTAAAATGGCATTAAGGCCAGGGGCAGCAGTGTCTGAGCACCCAATCATCCCTTGTCTTTGTCGTTAGCCAGGCGGCTGTCCCCCTAGTGCTGGCTTCTCCGGTAGCAGGGTGTCTCTTCCTCCCCTAAATCCCACTCTCACCCTTGACCACTGGGCACTAGTGATGAACCTTCCAAGTCCCTGGCACTTGTGTAAGAGGGAAGAGAAGATGGAAGGGAGGTGGGGATGGTTCGGCTTCCTGATTCCACCCACAGGAGGCTTCAGGGAGCAGAATGGAAGGTCCATGTGCCGTATTTGACCTACTAATGCAGTGACCCTGCCCACTGTGGAAGTTTCCCCTACGGACCTTTAGTAGTCTGAACTCTGGGAGGACAAAGAGGAGGCTCTGGGAAGAGGGAATTTTTTTCCTGGAGCTGGGGCGGAGGGGGACAGGCAAGGAAAAGGCCCACTGATACGTGGCCACATTTCATTTTTCAGGTCCCTGAGGTGAAGAAGTTTGCTCCTAACCCCTCAGCCATCTTTCAGGCTTCAGCTCCCCGGATCCTCAACGTGTGACTGCCCATCGAGAGGCGAGTGCCACGGGCTGGGCCAGAGCCCACAGCCACCAGGGGACTGGGGTGAGATCTGGGCCCGGACGGTCCCCTGCTGTCAGAGGAGGGGGAAGGGTCCTTCTTTCTCACTGTGGGGCACCACTCCTCTCCAAGCTGCCCCCGGGGCTGCAGGCCTGGCACAGAGCAGAGGCTCAGATGGACACGGCACCACCCAGCTCAGCTCTGGGCCTCACCCATCCTCTTCTTCCTCGAGAAGTGTGCAGAAGGCTTCAGATCTGTTTTTAATTGATCATAATTTTTGGCCATCCTTCAGTTTTTAAATCTGAAGAACTTGAGGATCAATTCTATTATGAACTGAATTGGTCCATGGGGGCTGAGAAATATGGACACAACAGTTCCTTGAAAGAAACAATAACGTCCACTTTGTTGTTTTCCCAGGTTGTATAATTTTATACCCTCTGGTAACCCAAGGTGATGTCCTTGGATATGCCTACAAACGGCCCCACATGTTCAAGTTGCAGAAGAAATCATAGGTTATCACTGCATGTGACTCATGACGACGCTGAGTAACCAGGAAGGAGTTTCCAAAAGAAATAGAATATCAGTCACAGGGTTTCAATTTCAAACACATAATTTTGTTATGGCCAAGATGACCCTCAGGTTTTAACGAAACATTTCTCGGGATGAGTGCTTGAAGTTTTGAATGAATGAATGACTTTTACCTTACGGTAGCTTTCTGAGCCCCACATTTTATTACTAATTCTAGTTTTTCCCTTAACATGGTGATGACTAGAAGGGAACTACCACACACACTAAGAATTGGGAGCATTTTTTGGAAGAAGGCGGCGTTAGCCTCATTCCTTGAAAGACCTCAAAATGTTACCTACACCAATCCTTACACCTCACGCCTGCCCTGCTTTCACACTCAGTCACGAGGAGCTCGCTACCTGTTGAGGAGGAAAGCTCTCCTGACTTTCGTGCTAAATTCCAGCCAATGAGGCCACGTGGAACAAGCCTGGTCCCCTCTTTGCACAGCAGCTCTTCAAACATTTGCAGGAGTTTATGTCCCTTCTTAGAGATTAGAGGCACAAGCTTAGGAGTTGTTGGTAAGGAAACTCAGGATTTCCCTGAGCATCTTTATCCCTCCAGGCCGCAGCGGCTCTGGTCTGGTGAGCACTTACTTAAGCCACAGGAGGTGGCATTCAGCTTTTAGAGCCACCTCACCCGAGGAAGTGGGGCCATGTTTCCAGCTCAGGCTGCAAAGGGGGCTGTCCCCTGAGGTGCTAGCTCTGGCAGGCACAGCCCCTCCCTCACTCCAGCAGAGGAAATGCTCTGAATCATTTTAAAGGGAAAACCAAAACCATATGCTTACACAAAGGTTCTATTATTTCAGACGTCACTGGTTGGCATGTTAGATGTTTCTACCAGAAAAGAGACTGCCTGCTGGGCATGGTGGGAAATGAACAGATTAACTGTACAATCTCAGATCTTACTAAAATGCAAAAATGTACTGTTTCCATTTCCTGCTAATTTCTTTAAATTAATTATAAATGAGCACCTTCTCACACGTCTTCCTTTATCCTCCTCTTGGTATTGAGGACTTGAATGTATCATGGCCACTGCTGGTGTCCGGCAGAGGCTTGTGAATCCTGAGAACGCTCCCTTTGGGCTGCAGGCCACACTGGTGTTATCTGAGTATTTCACAGAAGCCACCAACCTCCCCTCTTTCACGTCCCCACCCCCAGGAGCCTAGGACAAAAGGACTGTCTTTGAAGCTAGTCTTGGCCTCAAATCCTGGCTTCTCCATGCACTAGCTGTGAGCAGCTGAAGCTTCCGTTTTCCCCGTCTGCACAGTGAGGCTAACATCCCCTACCGTGCTAAAAGAATCTGTGTTCACGTGCAGGTGCATGGTACAGTAAATGGCCAACTAAGCATGGCGGTTGTAAGTCTTCTTTCCTGCCCAGGCGCCCTTCCCCACTTCCCAAGGAGCCGGCTCTATTCTCATCTGCAGCTTTGGTCCATCTGATGCCACTGACAGTCCCTCCCACCAGACCCTGCCCTGTCACCCCGCACAGCCGGCAGTGGCCCCTGACCCCCACCCCAGCCCGCCTGGGAAGCCCCAGTCATTCTTTTGCCCTACGGATGGACCCATCATCAGCTCCGCAGTACCTTGGCTGGGACGGAGCAGACCTGCCCCTTCCTGGCAGTGTTGACTCTGCAGCAGCAGTGGAAGCACCCACTGCCTAGGGCACGCTGCATGCTCAAGAACCTTTTTAGAATGCAACAGAACAGACAGCTTTTCACAAACACCTCAACCCGATAACCTTCCTCACTAGACTTCACTAATTATTGGGAGATCTGGGTTCTGAAGAAGAAACTTCCCACTCACGCTAAGTTGTAGTAAGGGCCAACATCATGTAAGTGGAGTGGCCTTAAGAAGCACCTGAGACAGGGGCCGGCCCCGTGGCTTAGCAGTTAAGTGCGCGTGCTCTGCTACTGGTGGCCCGGGTTTGGATCCCGGGCGCGCACCGACGCACTGCTTCTCCGGCCATGCTGAGGCTGCATCTCACATACAGCAACTAGGAGGATGTGCAGCTGTGACACACAACTATCTACTGGGGCTTTGGGGAAAAGAAAGGAGGAGGATTGGCAATAGATGTTAGCTCAGAGCCGGTCTTCCTCAACAAAAAGAGGATTAGCATGGATGTTAGCTCAGGGCTGATCTTCCTCACACACAAAAAAAAGCAGCACCTGAGACAGAAGTCTCAACCGTGTGGTCCTAACCCACATATACATATAATATACACAAAGACAGGAAGAAATGCACTGGAATATTAACGGTGGGTATCTTTGAGAAGGGGAATTATGGGTAACTTAAAATTTTTTACACCTTACTATATTTGCTAAAGTTTCATATTATATAATAAACATTTTTGTATTCTGTAAAAAGTTTTTTAAAAATAAAAAAATAGTTCAATCTGTTAGCTAATTTCAGCGAAAGAAAGAGTCCAATATTAATTATTCCATAAACAAAGTTCACACTGCCAGTAGCCGCCTTGGCCAGCCGTGAGGATGCACTAGGAGGCCCAACCAGAGGGACTCCCCCAAGGTCCTTTCCACAGCCATGTAGACCAAGGTCCCACCTCTGTGTGCGCCCTGGTGCTTCAAACTCAGACAAACTCACTCACCAATACTAATACTTTCACATCTGTAATAACTCCAGGGTTTTAGGCCAAACTCCAAATTTTTTTCTGAGAAAACCTTGGCCCCCGCTGGCTGGTGGCCCTGTGGCCCACCTCGGGCAGATGGGGGACCTTCCCCTTGGAGCAGGGTCACCTCTGCTGGCCCCATTCACACAGGCTCCTTCAGTCAGGAAGAGCGAGTCCTCAACTAAGGCACTGCCTGTGACACGGAGTTTTAACTCTGTTCTGTGGCTCCTGTCAAAGCATGGCTGCAACAGTTAACAGGAAGGGATCTAAGCAATGGCCCTACTCTCCTTCCCCCAGACCACTTGCTCCCTAAAGGCTGACACTGAGTGAAGTCTGGTCCCATACTTGGACTGCATCACGTGCCTCCTCCCCGCAGAACATGTTGCCTTTGAAGAACCAAAGCTTTCAAAGCCTTTAGTTCTTAGTAAGAGTGGATATAAAAAGTGGTCATTTCTGGAATGTTTCTGCATCTTTGGTAATTTTTTAGCCATTATGACAGCAGATGGTCACAGCAGGGCGGTGTCACAGGAGTAACTCTTTCAGACCTTGGCACAGACAAACCAGTGCATTTCTCGGTCAGACAACAGGAGCTGTTTCCCTCTTTGTTTGTTTTTGAGGAGGCTCTGAGCTGAGTTAGGTAGTTTTCCTTTGCCCCAAGCAGTCAGAAATCATTATGTCCAGGTCAACATGGATCCTCCAAATTTTTTTTGGACTTTTGTATAACTGTAATCTTTTATCTTGCGTAGCTGCAAATTCTTTTTGGAAAGAAGTGGAAGAATTAATTTAAACACACAAACACCTACCCTTTTGCCCCACCCCAGCTCTTTGTGACCTAACGTAAGAACCCTCCCAAAGTGTAGTGCTTCACACTCAGAAAACCCATCACAAATACTAAAAGATTTATTGTAGATATTTTTGTTACACAATTATGTTACACATTATGATAACAAATATATTTGAAACATTAACACATACAGGGACTGTTAAATCATTTAATATTTCTTTTGCAAAAAGATAATTTCCTTAGGCTTTCATACCTGTAACAAATGACTCTGTTCTCACTGGGATCGAATCTTCCAACCTGTAGGCTGCAGGCACAGTCCCCGCTGAATGGATCTGCACACTTGCCCAGTAACCCTGCTTGGAGCAGTTCATGTACAGAGTAGCTGAGCCTTTACTACTAAGCTGTTTTATTACTAAGCCAGGGCATGGCCTACGCCTTGCTGAATAGATTTCCTTCTGCATTTGCAATCCCCAGATGCTGAATAAAAAAGGGCGGATTTCTCATAGTCACCTCCCTCCTTCTTTTCCTGACTCAAACATCTATAGGACTCGTGAAAACATGAATTATGTTGCTTGGATAAGTTTCTTTGACTCTGACTCACAGGTTTCAAATTTTCTTTGAGCAGATTCCTAACTGAGAGTAAATTCTTTCCTTGACTTCCACACAGATTGTTAGGAAGATTGGGACATAGTGTCTTTAACGGGACTGGACACCATCCAGGGCACTGCTAACCTTCCTTCTACTCACTCTCCCTCCCGCTGAGAGGGGCTCTGCTCATGGACACAGTCCACTCTCACAGCCCCTGAGCACCGACCTCCTGTCTCCCGGCTCTGGCACTCATTGTCTACCTTTAAGGCACTCACAAGTAAGTGTTTCTTTGAAACACTTTTCATCTTGAGAAAAACTCCCTGACAGAGAACAGGACACTAAATCCACTGACAGGATGAACAATGCCAGCGGGCCCGTTGCAGGGGCTGTTCCTCATCGGCCACTCAACACGATTCAGCAGCAGAAGCTCCTGCAGACCACACAAATGGTGTGGAACCAGCTCTCTGCCCAGCACGCATGCAAAGCTGGTACGAGTCTGCCAAGTGCCCAGGGTTTGTGGGTGCTGTCTATTACTAACACACTAACATGACTTCTTGGTTATAGTCAGACCTTCTCCTGACCTATGCTGCGATCTGTCTATCCCTTGACAATGCTCTGAGACTGGTTGTAGTAATGCTCCTGTGCTTCATGAAAAAAAGAATTCTGTTCAGTTTGCAGCCTCTCAGGCTTTTATATTTTCTCCACGTTATTACCACTTCCTGTAGCTGACCCACATGGGCGGAGTGTGGATCCTCCATACCACAGCCACCCGCTGAGTGAAAGCCCAATCCTCCTCCAGATGTTTCCAGCTAACTGTTGGGGTGCCTGTAGCCCCAGCCCACTGAATGGGTGAGATCTCTAGCCCACCAGACTCATTTTCTGCCTCTTGGAGGGAGACTCAGGCCCAAGGTGCCCCCCGAAGACACCCAGAGGAGAGAAGGACCTGATCCACATGGCCCAGCCAGCTCTGAGACTCGCTCACGGAGCCTTCCCAGAGAGTGAACAAATGTAAGCTAACAGAGCACGCATCCACTCACAGCTTCACTCCAGAATCAGGAAACAAACTTCTGCCCTAAAGGGATCTGATCTGGGACTGAACACTCTGATGTTACACTAAATTAGGTGGAGGCGATGGTTTGGCAGCCATGATATTCTGAGGCACACAGAAAACAACCTCCTTCCCCAAACAGAACAGTCATCACAGTTGAAAGCTTCGGATACAGCTTCAAATCCTGCTCTTCTAGGGGCATCTTCATTCCATTCACTGATCTTCATTCAGTATCCCCATGTGTTTGTTTGTGAGGAAGTCCAGAAAAGGAATGTTGCAAATGGCCTGGTGAATATTACTCACTGTAATTTCTTTGGGAATCCTGGCCCAAAAAACAAAAGGTGTTAGGTATAATTATCTCAAGCGTTGAATAATTTAATCACTTAATTTATCAGAAGGCCCATCCTCTGCACAGGCCCTAATAGACAGGGATAATAATGAGTGACAAGGCATGGTTTAGGGCCACTTTGGGGAAGGGGAGTGGCCGGGAGCGTTCTCTCTCTCTCTCTCCCTCCCTCCACCACTCTCTCTCTCTCTCTCCCCTTTCCCATTAATTCCTTTTAAGTTCGGTGAAGATCTGGCCCACCCTCTTCCCAGTCAGCCCTATTTAGGGCTCAAATCTGACTTCCCGGTCACATGCATGAGATGGATTTCAAGAAGTTGGTTGAATGATTAAGAAAAAAGATTGAGGGTTGAGAAAAGAGAAAGGAAGTAAAGTGGACAGCAGAAGAGATGGTATTTTTGTAATTCAGTCTTAGACTGAAAGCACCTTGGAACTCTGGGACCACATTTCCCATCTCTGGGAAAGATGGGAGATGGAGCTGTGCCAGGCCAAGTGTGATGTTAGATGTTCTTACCAAAAGCACCCAAGTCACTTTATCTCCACAATCAGGACCACGGAGGGAGCAGGGGCCACAGAAGGCGCTCAGCCCCCCTTGGGTTTCAAGCAGGACAATGAATAGCACTACCGGAACGCCTTGTTTCCCTTTCCCCTCCTTGTTCTTAAAGAGCTCTCCACACTGCCCGATGCATTATATTCCTATGAGTCTGACCTAACAGTCCTCTGATGCAGGCCTCTTCGTGTCCTCAGGCACTTTGTGACAATTTTACAAATTTACGACAGCCTTAAGCATAATGGGATAAAAATCTGTTTCCTTTGAAAGGAATGCCAGGATGTGAAACAAAGGCTCCCTGTCTACCATTCTTTCAGGGCCTCGGAAAAGAGCAAAATTCAGTGTCCCAATCAATGATAATCAGAGAGGCAGCAAAGAGCAGTGATGAGCCTGTAGGCTTTAGAGCCAATGAGACTTGAGTTTGAATCTAGGTTCTATCATGTATTTGCTGGGAAAGCCAGGTAAGATCACCTTTCAAAGCCTGGTTTCCCGATTTCTAAAAAGGGAGTAAGAGTTTTGCAATGAAAAACAAATTACGTAACACATGCAATCTTGGCCCCAACATCTGACACTTCACGGACACTACTATCATCTTTACTTGCAAAGAGCTGGTATTTGTTCAACCCTGTAACGTAACTGAGTCCTGCTGAACAGTGTCTATGAAGTAGTGATTGGGAAGATACAAGCCCCGTAGGCTTTCACAACTAGGAGATTCTCTCAAAATGACCAAGCAGACCCTTGAGTCTGTCTGGCTCTGAGAATGTCGCAAGCACTACACCTCCATCTCCTCCACACCTCCATCTCCTCCTGCACTGATGTAAGTATCAAACATCTTGACGGGCAACTGAACTGTCAGGAGATATCTGTAAGCCTGACACCACCGACTGAAGAGGTCACAGTACCTGTTGTGAGATGCTGTCTGGTATCCAACCGCCAAAGCCTGTCTCAGGATGTCGCTCACCAGCTGCTCCGTAGCCTGCAACAGAAGATGCTGTCACTCTCAGAAACAGCCATCTGCTTGCTGGCAAGAAGGGATGCATTTGACCCCATCCCACACCCTAAACTTTGGAAACAGTTGTATCTAAGGATCAAAAGTCCTTAAGGAAAAATTAAAGGTCCGAATAATAGACCACAAATAATAGGTCACAATGATAGAGGCCATGATTCTGAGAAATTATGAATGGGGGTAATTTTCATTAATCAGACATTGTTTTTAAGGAAAACAGGGGAGAGTTATTCGTCAGGTGTCCCTGCTACTGGAGGGGGCCCCCAGGAAAGGAACTGTGAGCCAGCCTCAGGCTGGCTAAGGAAACTGGTTTTGTCATCTTCCCACATAGGGATGGAAGAGTTGTGGCTGTTTCTCCATTGCTGTTGTGACATGCGGAGGAAAGCTTTGCCTCTGTCACCTCCTAAAGCAATGAGAGCACTGACTCTCACCTCAGACTTAACAAGCACTTGAAATGGCACTAAAAAATATCACTAGAGTGACATCAGTGCAGAAATCTTACTGCAGATGCTTCAACACTCAGAGGAACCACAATTTAATTCATTTAAAAATCAGAAGGCAAAAAAAAGAAAACTTTATGCCTAAGATGAGAAATCTTAAAACTTGTCATCTCTGTTCCGTTTCTGTCCTTGTCCCTTACTCAAAACAGCCTGGGATCAGACTGTCCTGCCGGGCTGGCCCCTGAGTGCTTCAGTCCCTGGTGGCAGCTCATATGAGGCCCCTCTGCTGCCAGCACACACCCACCTTTAAAATCATGTCCTCCACCACTGACGCATACACATTCTTGTGAAGTGCCACAGGCTGCAGGGTGATCCCAATCTGGAAAAGCAGAAGAAAACCATTCGTTCCTATTTCTACATTAAAAACAACTCTCCAAACAAGCACACTTCTCTGATACCCAGAGAGATGTCTGGTTGGAAGATAACTCTACAAATGTTCTGGACAAAACTCACAGGGAAGGAACACAGAATACAACCACTGGAACAATATATTATCCTCTTTCTCCATGTTTCTGAGTGATTATTACAAATGCCTTTAACATCCTGCTTTTACTCCTACATCTCCTTCATGGGAGAACATGGTCAGGATCTACCATGAATTCTGACGGTGGCATCAACACCCTGGAAAGCCTGGAGTCAGACTCTAAGGCCATGTTTGCAAAAGGTGATGAAGCACTTGGAAACTGCATCTTGCCCTGTTTGTCACTTCTTCCTGGAAGTGAATACAAACGCTGTCTTTCACTTCAGGGCCTCAGCAGCTGTGCAGGTGGCGACGCTAAGGGGCTGCTGAGTTCCATCCCGGTGGATAACTGATTCTCTCCAGTCACAGGTGGTGTGTGGTCTACCACACGGCAGGCAGGGCACTGGGGAGCTATACACACATCAGGGAAGGCTCACCCTTGGAAGCGTTAACTTGGAAACATGAGGACATGACTCGTGAGGGCAAGGTGCTTCTACTGAGGCAAATGAGAAAAACGGAGATGAAAGTAAAAAACCGCCTATATCTAGCTGCCTTTGCTTCAAGTCCATGTTCAAGAAGCAACCTTTTCATGTCATTAATTTTCTTGCCCAAGGGCCCTGCTGTGGGAAGGTGGGTGCCCAGAGAGCATACCCCAAGTTTGCTGGGCAAAAGTAAATCACAGATTTACTTCACCAGGAAAGTCTGGTGTCGGTTTACAAGGCTGGACGTCTCAGCATCTCGCACCTGGCTTGTGATCTAGCAACACCACGGGCCTCAGCCCCTACCTTCTGTGTGATGTCCCCAATAAACTCAGACCCCGGTGTGGGTGGCAGGTAGAATTTCATTTCTTCCTGTTTCTCGTCCTGTTCTTTCTTGATGTTTATCTTTAGCGGCTCCGAGAGGTTGAGGATATCCACCTCCTCCTCATTCTCCGGTTCTCTTTTCTGAAACTGCTGCAGGTCCTCCAGTTTCCGGCAGAGCTTGTCAGCAGAGGAGAATGACGACGGGCACTCTAAACGAGAGGTAATCAGTCTTAGGACAGCTGTCTGACAGAGGAAAGGACTCTCCATCTCCATAAGGCCAACAGTCTGAGGCCCAGTAACAAGGAAGTATCAAGGGAGCTGACCTTCTTTCTGGTTCTCAATTCTGTGGATCTATAGTCACAAGAACTAGTAATTCATGAGGCAGACAAGCACAGGGACAGGCTTCTTGTGTTAAGATATGTGATGTAACTGCAGTCTAAGACAAAACGACAGTACATCTTTCTAACTTATGCCACCCAAATCTAGGCCATCCCCCCACCTCCCAAATATTAATGACTAAACTGATTTTTTTCATGTTTTAAATCTGGAAAATTTAGAAATACACAGAGAAAATAAAAATCACCCATATTCTCACTGCTCAGAGATAAGAACTGTTAACATTTTAGTGTATGCTGTGCATCCGGTCTTTCATAAGCTGATTTATACAAAGCCTGACAAAGAGTATCAGAACTTTAAAGACAGCAGGGGCTCTGGGAATCTTCTAGTGCATCCCTTTTTCTTTATGGATGAGTAAGTGAGGTCCAGACCAGGGACAAGATGGGCTGTGAGGGCACCCAGCAGGGTGGTGGCAGAGCATCCAGTTCCTGGCTTCTGTTTTACTGACTGGGCGCTCACAGATTAATCAGTCATATTAACAGAAAGCCTAGTATGTGCAAAGTACTGTGCTTTACACACTGCCAGTGAAGCACGGAATAATCAACATGGTCTGTGCTCTCAAAGAGCTTAGATACACAAATCTGACAAACCCTCAAGGTTCTGATACCAGGTACCGCTGGAGATCAGAGAAAGGAGAGGTTATCCTGCCTCAGGGCTCTCAGGAAAGCTTCTCGGAGAAAACAGGACCTGCGCTAAGTCTTAAAGGACCCCTCACACCCTCCCTGTGCTCCAGGTTCCCTCAGACCAGGAGGTGGGGCTTCTGGTTTTCTATAGAAATGGGGGTAGGAGAAGAAAACAAGCTTTGTTTTTTTTTTTTTTTTTTAATAATTTTATTTATTTTTTTTCCTCCAAAGCCCCAGTAGATAGTTGTATGTCACAGCTGCACATCCTTCTAGTTGCTGTATGTGGGACGCGGCCTCAGCATGGCCGGAGAAGCGGTGTGTTGGTGCGCGCCCGGGATCCAAACCCAGGCCGCCAGCAGCGGAGCGCGCGCACCCAACCGCTAAGGCACGGGGCCAGCCCAAAAACAAGCCTTCTTATTCTCTAAGGTGAAACTCAAAATATTCTTCTTACCATGTATCCTTTATGCCCTGCTCCCCACCTCTCCGCATACAGCACAGCTGTTTGTGTCTTTATCATAAAACAATTCATTTTATCTGCAACACTATTATTTGTTTACATCTGTGCCTCCAACACTGGGTAGTGCACCTCCTAGCAAGGTTTGGAGATACAGTAGCAGATAAGGCAGCAACCGCATCTTCAAGGAGACTGGATAGTCCTCAACTACCAGGGTTATTAAGGTCACAAAGGAAGAAGTTGCTTCTACCTGGAGGAAAGGAGGTAAGTCTTCAAAGAAGAAATGATGCTGAGGAAGGGGACGCCTGAACACACAGTGTGTGCCTGTTGTTTGGCATGGGCCAGAATGTTCCCAGCTGGGGCACAACACTTAGGACACTTGGACACAAATAGTTCTGCAGGGAGTGTACTGGGCAGAGGCGGAAAGGAATATATAGCCAGAGGTAAGCAAAGGCTCCTGTTCTCCAAGGCAACTCTTCGAGTCCTCGGTCCCTTTATCTCAGCTGACGGAGAGAGCACCGAAAACCGCCGGGGTTGAAGTGGTCTGAGAACCGGAGGCTGAAGAACGTGAGTGTGCCCACGGAAACAGCTCTCAGGCTGCCGATGAGGCTCAGCGAGTTCCCGTGCCGGCTTACCTGGCTCGCTGTCGATCTGGGTCAGCACATCCTCAATAGAGTCCCCGTCGCTCCTCAGGCTCTCGGGATCAGGTGGGGTGTAGCCGTGGCAGCGACACCAGTGAGCAATGTGCTTGGTTTTGAGGGGAGTCAGGTGGTGAAATCTTGGATTCTTCTCCAGTATTTCTTGTAAGACTTTTCGCATTGTCATTGCTCTTTGCCACTTAAAAAAAGATTTTTTTGAACCATAATCAAATTCTTCAACTTAGCAGCGTGTTCAAACAAATCACCCAGTTGTAAATTACCATGCTAACTTAACTTGTTAGAATCATTTTTTCTAAGAAAATCTGATTGATACTCCTCAGCTTAAAAAAAAAAGTAAAGGAACTTCTACCTAATGCTTATAAAATTAAACTGAAACTCCTAGGTTTGGCGTATAAGGTTTTTCACCTGGTCTCAACCTATGATCTCCCACTCTCCCTCCCTTCCCAACCTTCCCCAAGCCCATGGCACTAACTTTCTCACAGCTTCCCAAGCATTGCTTCGTACATGCTCTTTCCTCTTACAACCCCACTGTCTGGCACAGTAGCTGCCACATTAAGTTCTCAAGAAATACTTGATTTAATATATTTAAATTCATAAAAAATTTTTAGAAACTTTTACCAACACAGGAAAAGAAAGTAGACCTCTCAAAGGCTAGCTACAGGTCTCTGAAGAATGAGTTTTTTAACTGAGGAAAAAATTCTACCATCAAATATTTAACAAAATATGCTGCAAATTTTATCATTGTTCCACATGACAAGATTTATGGAAGCACCAGGATGCACATGTTCTGGTTCCTTCTCCCCATAGGCCCT
The DNA here is from genome assembly GCF_020826845.1 of Diceros bicornis minor. Classification (NCBI taxonomy): domain Eukaryota; kingdom Metazoa; phylum Chordata; class Mammalia; order Perissodactyla; family Rhinocerotidae; genus Diceros; species Diceros bicornis. Next base: position 39,799,887 of record NC_080754.1, read on the forward strand.
CGGTAGTGGCCTGCATATCAAACAGGCAGACATGGGGTTACCTCAGCCGCTCTCCTTTTTCCAATGTTCCAGCCGTAATACTGCTCCACAGACTTTGCAGAAAAACAGCTGGCATCTTCACCTAGAATGCACATATCCAGCAAACTCTGAATAAAGTTGTTATGATTTAAATCAAATCTTATTTGCTGGAGGGATATCCAAAAGTTTCTTTAGACCTCTTTATTGGATATATGTTCCTTACTGGGCAAGTTCAGAGGCAGTATAACACAGAAGGGCTTCCCCTTAAAAGAGATGGCATCCCATTCGTGTGTACTCAAACAACATCCCTCCCTGGGAAATCAGCTACTGTGGTAGAGAAAGCTTCATGGCAGTAGATGACCTGTTCAACTAAGTGGAACTAGCATTCCACTAGGAGCAGGAGTAGTGGACCTGAGATCTAGCCCTGGCCTTGCCACTGGCTCACTAAGTGGCCTTGAGCAACCCACATGACCTCTCTCGGTGTCAGTCTTCCCATCTGTAAAATGAGACTCTTGGGAAAGATGGTTTCTGAACTGCCTTCCAGCTCTAATATTCTGTATTTATATCTAAACTTTAAAAAAATGAGAGAGTTTTGATTTTTTTCTGGTGGGCTAGGAAAATGTCACTGAAAGTTTACTTTGAACTACCTCGAAATGACCCCTCGAACTTCAACCAAGAAAAAAAGAGGAAATTTCTTTGCTATTTCAGTTGGAAAAAAGTCAGCAGGGTTGGGCCGGCCCCGTGGCTTAGCGGTTAAGTGCACGCACCCCACAGCTGGCAATCCGGGTTCGGATCCCGGGCGCACACCAACGCACCGCTTCTCCAGCTATGCTGAGGCCGTGTCCCACATACAACAACTAGAAGGATGTGCAGCTATGACATACAACTATCTACTGGGGCTTTGGGGGGAAAATAAATAAATAAAATTAAAAAAAAAAAAGTCAGCAGGGTAGTCTGCACCTGGCCTATCATTTTCATATTCCCATGAGTGTGATGTGATAATCTGCCTCATCCTGTCCCTCTAACTGTCCGTGGGGACCCTGCCCGAGAGCATACACCTAAGGATCCACAAGCTGTCTGCCCCTCAGGAAGGGCTGTCGATTCTGTCAGAACAACTGGGGCTGGGAAGCAAATCACTCAGTCTTGCTGACAATGAGCAGTGATAGAGCAGACTTCATTGCTGGAGGTCTTGATAATCGTGCATTTCTACAAAGTGAGCGATACTGAGTGTCAGACGAAAGGTTATCGGCTTTGGAGTCAAACAGAACTGCGTTTGTGTCTGACTCACCACCCACAGCTAGTGATCTTGAGCAAGTTACTTAACCTTGCTTATCCTTGGTTTTCTCATGTGTAAAATGGAGATGATACGACCTACCCCTGGGAGACTACGATTAAACAAGACAGCAAACGTGACGAGCCTGCATGTAACCGCTAGGCAAATGCTAGCTTCTTTCCTTATTAAAAACATTAAAAACTAATGCAGTTTTAATGAGATATACAAGAGATTTATGATTTACATACAACTATAAGTGTAAAAAATTCCTTCCACAGATCAAACACAGTGAAAACAGTACAAGACTAACTGGTTGATCAAGATATTGTGAATTCTAAAACACTGCAAATGAGCTGTAGCTAAAACCTCTTAAGATAACTACCACATCAATATTAATTTACAATACCAAGTGAATTAAGTTGACTCAATAGCTTAAAAAAATACATCCATATATTCAGTATAACTGTCTTACTTTTTGCAGTGATTAATGGAATCTTCTTAACTACTGCTGTTAAGAGTTGCTGAATAGTTTCTAAATGGTCAATCCTGAGAAGGATAAAAGAAAACAAATTAAAGTAGTAAATACATGTAGCAGTTTCCAGCCATATGTATACACACATGAATTTATGTACACAATCCCCCTTTCCAAGGGAATTAAAACTTAACAAGTTACATCAGCACGTCTTTCCTTCCATAGATAGCCTTCTTTATTAACGAAGAGTACTCTATGCTTAAAAAGAAAAAGTCAAGGGGCTGGCCCGGTGGCGCAGTGGTTAAGTACTCTCGCTCAGCTTCGGCGGCCTGGGGTTCCCAGGTTCGGATACCGGGCGTGCACCGACGCACTACTTGTCAAGCCATGCTATGGTGGCATCCCATATAAAGTAGAGGAAGATGAGCACGGATGTTAGCCCAGGGCCAATCTTCCTCAGCAAAAAGAGGAGGATTGGCATCGGATGTTAGCTCAGGGCTAATCTTCCTCACAAAAAAAAAAAAGAAAAGAAAAAGAAAAAGTCAAGACTAAATAAACAGAGGAGATGCCAGGAATGGCAAATTACGCAAATATCACATTTTATTGTATCTGTATTTCTAAATTAAATAGCCACATAAGGAGCCGGCCCCGTGGCTTAGCGGTTAAGTGTGTGCGCTCCGCTACTGGCGGCCCGGGTTCGGATCCCTGGTGCGCACCGACGCACCACTTGTCCAGCCACACTGAGGCGGCGTCCCACATACAGCAACTAGAAGGATGTGCAACTATGACATACAACTATCTACTGGGGCTTTGGGGAGAAAAAGGGGGAAAAAAAAAAAAAGGAGGAGGATTGGCAATAGACGTTAGCTCAGGGCCAGTCTTCCTCAGCAAAAAGAAAAAGAGAGGAGGATTGGCATGGATGTTAGCTCAGGACTGATCTTCCTCACAAAAAAAATAAATAAAAAATAAATAGCCACATAACCTTTTTGCAGTGTGACTGCCACTAGAGCAGAAAAATTCCAACACACAATGCCTCTCTGAGTTGTTAAATTTATGCCATCACCTATCATGTGGAAGTAGCTAAGTTTCTATCGTCCCCAGCAGTTTGAGACACTTCAAAATACGTGGTCAGAGGTGGGTTCCCAATTTGGAAATTAGAAAATCTCACGCAGTCTTTTCAGAAGAAGCAATGAGTGTGTATGGCCGTGTGTGTGTATGAAAAGGCAGCTGTTTAAGATGAGGCAGGTGTGGAGACTCAGACACAAAATGTATGCACACCTGAGTAATGACATCAGGAGAAATTTCACACCTGAGGATTTAGCAAAGAAAGTGCATGTTGGCAAGCTCAGCTGGAGGGAGGTCTGTGATTCCACCTGAGCTGATCAAGCGCCGCCCCGGGTCACGTCAACGTGTTAAATGAAGACTCCCGAGCTGCCCTCAAGTGGTAATACTTGCTCACTGCACATGGACAGGTTTCCACCCATCGAGGGCGCTTAGCTCTACACACACACAACCCTACACAGACTCAGCTGTCACAGGAATGGTTTTTAAAAAGTATCATAAAAACACTGAAAGCACAACCCCCTTAGGAAGGATTGAAATAATCACTTAATGACATAGTTTCCCAGCTCAGAACTTTCTTCTGTTTTCACTGCTGTCTGACCCTCCTGAGAGAGGCAGCTTGGCCCAGGCGTTTCTGGTTCAGTCTTCACTACAAGGGAAGAGCAACAGAGAGAGAGCTGTCAGGGTTCAAGGATGGAAGGACACGTGCAGGCAGAAACAAAGGCTTGTCCATTGAAACTCAGTGAGGACACTGCCACACCAGCTGCTGCAGGGACACAGCCAGGGACTGAGACGGTGCCTGCCATCACAGGACCAGCAGACAAGGGGGAACTGTTGGCCTGGTCTCATGAGGAGCAACTCCAGACTCACGACAAGGAGGGGCAGTAAAATGACTTTTTAGATGTTTCTCAAAGGGCCAACCACACTGCTATGTGAGACCTCTCTCTCTCTCTCTCTCTCTCTCTCTCTCTCTCTCTCTCTCTCTCTCGCACACTCTCTCCCTCTCCCTCTGTCCCTCGGTCCCTCTCTCCCCCTCTCTCCCTCTCTCTCTCTAACAATGCCACATTAAAATACAATGCTGGCCTGTTCTAAGGATATCATCTCTTGCATATCATCTCTCCAGTCAAGTTTGTCAACTTCCAGCATTATCTCAGTGTTCTGAGACACAAGGCAGAAAGCAAAAACCACATCCGCTGTGCTTGGAAATATTCCTGCTAATCACATTAGGCTTTTAATATAGTCACGCGTCGCTTAACGACAGGGATATGTTCTGAGGCATGCATCGTTAGGTGATTTTGTCATTGTACAAACATGACAGAGTGTACTTACACAAAACCTAGACGGTCTAGCCTACTATACACCTAGGCTCTATGGTACTAATCTTACGGGACCACCGTTGCATAAAGGGTCCGTCACTGACTGAAACGTGGTTATGTAGCACATGACTGTATTACCACGTCTACTGAGGAAGAAAGCAATGTCTCAGGACCATGTGTCTTCCTTTACTTCCACAGTCTTCTTTGACCAAAAACCATGACCACACACTTAGTTTCCACACAGCTTCCCTCCTTTCAATCTTTCTCCTTATAAACCAGCTTCTGCATCAGCACCAGACAATTTACCAAGGACCTTTGTAGTGTCATTTCCCTATTCAACATCCTTCAGTAGTTTCCTATATAACAAGAGTCTACAAATGAGATCTACTAGTACATCCTTTTCCCCTTTTTTATTGATGCATAACTTGCATAAAATGCACAAATACTAAGTGTACAATTCGATAAATTTTATCTATGTATACACCCAGGTACCCACCACTCCAATCAAGATATAGATTATTTCCAGTCCTCAACCAGGCTCCCTTATGCTTTTTGCAGTTCCTCCCTGCCAAAGATAACTACCTTTTGTCCACTTTGAATTTCATATAACTGGAATACATACTCTTTTATGTCAGCATCTTTTTAGCTAGTAGAAATAACAGTGTAATGGACTTTGCTGTATATGTCTTTTGGTGGACATATGCACGCATCCCCTAGAAGTGTATTTGCTGGAACATAAGGCAGATGCATGTTTAACTATCAGAAACTGCCCAACTGCTTTCCAAAGCGATTATATCAATTTATAGTCCCACCAGCAGTGTTTTCGAGTTCCAGCTGTTTCGCATCCTTGCCAACACTTGGTATTGCCAGTCCCTTTAATTTTGATGATGCAAGAGTATCTCACTATGCTTTTAATTTGCATTTCCTTGATGACTAATGCGGGTGAACAACTTTTCATATCCTTACGAGGTATTTAGATATCCTCTTCTGTGAAGTGCCTGTTCACATTTTTGCTCTTTAAAAAACAGATTAGTGTCAGTCTTTTTCATATTGATTTTTAGAAGGTCTGTATATATCCCAGATGTGACTCCTTTGTTAGATGTATCTATTGCAAATATCTTCAAGTATATGGCTTGATTTTCACTCTTAATTTTGTCCCTCTGATGAAGTGAGGCAGTGTTAATAAAGTCCAATTTATCCATCTTTTCTTTCTTATGGCTAGTTTTCTTGTGTGTTCTGCTTACAAAATACCTTTGCCCAAGGTCATGAAGATATTCTCATATTCTCTTCCAGAAGCTTTATTGTTTTACTTTTCACATTTAGGTCTATGATCCGACTCAAATTAATTTTTGTTTATGGTGGAAGTAGGGGCCAAGGTTCACTGTTTTCCCAAATGGATATATCCAATTAACCCAGCAACACTTATTGAGAAGAACATCCTTTCCCTACTGAATTTGTCATAAATCAGGTGACCATATACATGTGGGTCTATTTCTGGGCTCTCTTTTCTGTCTGTTATTCTGTCTATTCTTGAACCAATACCACATTCTGTCAATTACTGTAGCTTTATAGTACAACTGGTGGTCCCAAGTCCCCTAGCTTTCTGTTCTTCAAGACTGTTCTAGCTATTCTAGGCCTTTGCATTTCCATATACATTTTAGACTTAGCTTGTCAATTTCTACGTACACACAAAAAACAACAATGAAGGGATTCTGAATGGAACTGTATTGAATCTATGTGACATTTTTGGGGGGAGAATTGATAACATATCAGGTCTTTCAGTAAAGCATAAATAAATAAAATAAGTAAAATTTATTATATGTATAATAAATTATTTATAATTTACTGTATTTATAATTGTATATCCTTCCATTTATTTAGGTCTTTTTAATTTCTCTCAGAAATGTTTAGTAGGTTGTTAACATTTAATTTCTGTATGAATGACCTCGCTAGTTTCACTGTTAGCAATACATATTCCCCCAACCCCTAGTGATTCCAAGAAACAGAAGAAAGTCCTCAGAATAAGCTCAGATACTAGGGTCCTATAGGTGTTACTCACTTTAATCTGGCACTCAAACAATTGTAGAATTACATAATCAGCACTTTCAGGTTGAGACAGCTCATTCTACTATCTCAGGGAAATGAAATGCTCTCAAAGACTTGTACATTACAGCCCCAAACTGGAAACAACTAATGTCCATCAACAGGAGAAAGGATAAACAAATTACGGTATATTCCTACAACGTGCAATACTCAGCAACAACATAGATGAGTCTCAAAAACATCACAGGGAGTGAATGAAACCAGACACAAAAGAATGTCTGCACTTTCATTCATAAAAAGTTAAAACATAGACACCACTAATCTATCGTAATAGAAATCCCAACAGTGGTTGCCTAGAGGAATTGGGGATTGACTGGAATGGGCACAAGGTGATGGAATGTCTATATCTTTAATGGGATGTTGGTTACATGGGTTTACACATTTGTCAAGACTCATCGAATGGCATGCTTAGCATCCTTGCATTTCACTATACAAAATTTTACTTCAATTGAAATCAAAACAGAGATACTCTGGTCCCAGTCCAAAATTAACAGAATCAGAATCTGTGTGAGGAAGGCCTATGATATATCCCTACTATTGAGGAGAAATGCTGGTCCAGACTAATACCAATTCTTTCATCATCACCTTTTGATAAGAGGTTGGCAAATTTTTCCTATAAAAGACTAATCAGTAAATATTTTAGGCTTTGTGGGTCATATTATCTTAGTTGGAACCACTGAACTCTGAGGCTGCAGCGCATCCACAGACAATATGTAAATGAATGGGCATGGCTGTGTGCCAATAAAACTTTATTTAAACAACAGGCAGCAGACTGTAGTCAGCCAACCTCTGCTTTAGACGGTCATGCTGTAAGTTACAAATCCACCTCCTCTCTTTTCCTGGCAGGCCTGAAAAGCAAACGTATTTCAAATTCTGACTGCATTGCATTCTAGCTTTCTAGACTTGGGAAGTATATACTTAATATCTCCAAACTTCAGATTCCTCATTTTCAAAATGGGCATAATAGCTATCTTGAAGTATTGTGATAATCAGTGATATATTGAAAGCAGCTAGCATGGGGACTGGTACATTTTAGGCTCTTAACACTTGGTAGCTATCATTATTGTAGATGTTACAGATGTCAAAATGTGTCGCTCTCAGGGCTGGCCTGGTGGCGTAGCACTTAAGTTCCCTCGCTCTGCTTCGGCGGCCCGGGGTTCGCAGGTTCAGATCCTGGGCACGGACCTATGCACCCCTTGTCAAGCCATGATGTGGCAGCATCCCATATAAAGCAGGGGAAGATGGGCATTGATGTAAGCCCAGGGCCAATCTTCCTCAGCAAAAAGAGGAGGATTGGCAATGGTTGTTAGCTCAGGGCTCATCTTCCTCTCACACACTCACACACACACACACACACACAAAATGTGCTGCTCTCATCCACTGCACTATCTCGATCTATTCAATAGTCAGAAATGTCCCCACTGTCAGCTTGCCAGAGACTGGCCCTATCTAAAGCTCCTTTACGGCAAGTATACACCTCAAATGAGTCCCTCTAATTGGTCTACTTCCCCAAACAAGCCCTCTGAGTCTCTGTCTCTACTGTTCCCTTAATGTGGCATGCCCCTTGATCTCTCCACAGCTAAAAATGCTCCACGCTTTTAAAGTCCAGGTTATAATCCATGTCCCACATACAAAGTCCTATGGCCCTTCACACCCCCACCACCCTGACCAGATATCCTAGATTGAAGTATTTCAGCATTCATTTTCCAGATCACTAATCCAGCATTTATCAATCATTGCTTGCTGTCTACTGCAACTCTCTTCAACCTGATTATAAGTTCTTGGAGGGCAGAAACAATGCTTTATACATCTCTGCTCAATGTCAAGTATACTATATAAACACTCAGTACATTTTTTTGCGTGTGTGTGAGGAAGATTAGCCCTGGGCTAACATCTGATGTCAATCCCACTCTTTTTGTTGAGTAAGATTGGCCCTGGGCTAACATCCGTGCCCATCTTCCTCCACTTTATATGGGACGCTGCCACAGCATGGCTAGATAAGTGGTGCATCAGTCTGCACCTGGGATCCGAACCCGCAAACCCCGGGCCGCTGAAGCAGAGCACTTGCACTTAACCGCTATGCCGCTGAGCCAGCCCCTCAGTACATATTTTTGAAGCGACTGATTCACAGATGCTGAAAATTCAAGGGATTCAGATTACATTAATGTCTTGCATGAAACTTCTGGGCAAAAATACTATGATAAACTACATACCTTTTGTAACAGTTGCTGGAGCAGAGCTGGGGACAACAGGAGTCGGGGCAGCTCCAGGCAGAACGGTAGGGGACTTGTTGGTAGAAAATGACTGAACCACTAACAGGCAAACAAGGAGAGGAGGATACAGGAAACATAGAAATTATTTTAATGAGGATGATCTCACTCCCAGGTGATAGCCAATTTTAAACTAAAAACACAAAAACAATTTCAGTACAACAAAAATGGTAAGGTCCTTTTTTAATACAGTGATTTGACAAGATGGGCTGTTTACTATTAGTACCAGGGTAACTGAGCTATTATCTTCAACTGTGGAAATGGGGGCTTGTTACTAAACTAAGAAAATAAAAATCCAATTAACCTGAACTCGCACAAATGCTAAAAATGTTCCCCCTCTACTCAACTCCAGAAACGGGCAGCATTCAGAAGCAAACGGACCATCTGGGCTTTCCTTTCAGTCCTCGAGTTGGTGCTCTACAGTTCAACATGCCAGGGACACTGCGACAGCTGAAGGGCAGGCTGCACAAGGGAGCGGCAGTCACCCACGGACAGGATATGGACTTTCCCCCAAGACAGACCTGGAGACAACCACACCCCAAGGGTGAAGGACGTACCTTTATTCACAGGCATCAGGATAGTCTGCACTCCTCCGGAGGTACTGACACCGAGCGGTTTGAGCTGGCTGGGGATCGTCAGGACGGCCTGCTGGGGATTGGATTGACTGGAGTGAATCTTTAACAATCCTAAAATAAGTTGGAAGATAAGGCCAAGCTGAAGATCAGATGCTTCCTTAAAGTTCCTGCCCTCTTTAGCATTCATATTTTCTCACAGGAGGAAGTTTTAGGACATTTACCCTTTTAATAAACAAAGAGCTAGAAGCATGAGGCAACGGACTGGGCAGATTTCACAAAGAAACAATGATGTGACTATAATGATTTATTTTTACCCCATAATCATAAAGTAATACAGAAATTTTTGGAAAAGCAGAACTAATAGACATGAGAAAAAGTCACCCAAACTTCTACTGCCAAGACAACTAGTATTAACATTTTGAGATAGTTCTCTTCCATGTTTGTTTTCTATGACAATTTATTTTGTACATAGCTGTGATATGTGCAAACTGGATATAAAATTTTGTATTTTGATTTGGGTAATTGTCATTTTCCTACTTAAAAAACTTCTCTGGTTCCTGACTGCCTACAGAATGTTTCCAAAATTAGTTTCAAAGCATTCAGAGTCCATTTTAATCTGGTCCCAAGTTATCTGCACCCCCTTTACACCATCCCTATATATCTAATACTTCAATCTGTCTACTCACCATGCCTTATAGTTTCCTATCTCTGCGCAGCCCTTATTTTTCAAACATCAGATATGCTCCACTTGTTTTAGATAGGGTCATCCTCTCCCATTTACCTTTAAAAGGAAATTTCCATACTCTCATTTTGAGTACAAAACCATTCTAGGCATTCAGAAGGCCAGGAAAAAAATGACAAAGGGCATTTATTGTGAGACAGAACACAAGACACAACACAGCACATGTTATAACATGACAACTACTTAAAAACAGCATCAGAGGCTAAACATACTTTAAGGCACTGGAAAGCAACTGGTTTGAGTTAAGGAAATGAATACTCAAATACTTTCTAGAACAAAGCCTTAAATAAACAAGAAAATCTTTTTTTGGTACAGATGAGTGTTAAATCAGTCAAGTAGCAAGTACTTACTGAGATGTACCCTCAGAGAGTACAATAATGACCTGAAGTTTTCATATTTTTCAAATTCGTATTTTTATCAAAATATTATATCCTTGTCAGTTGAAAAGTAAGAAAGTGCTAAAAGGCTTATAACTAAAAATAGCCTTTCTTTGCTCCACCTCCCTATGCTCACCTAGTCCCCAGTAGCATGCACTTTTAACCCTTTTGGTCCTTTCTTTTAATATTTCCTTCAGTATTTTAAAAGAATGTGTATATTGTAGGCCTTGATTCATTTTGATGTAACATTTTGATCTTATATACTGACTTACTAGTAGGGTAGATAAGCATTTTAAGGCACTTATACCCTCTCTTCCCCATACTCCAATATTGTTCTCTATTGATCCAAAGAATACATACCATGATATGACGAGTCCATTTTATTTTCTGGAGTTAATAATTTCCTCCTTTTTCATTTGCTTAGTTCTCTCAATATCTTACTAAGTCTGCCTGCCTCCTTCAAAAATGCTATAAACCACCCTGTAATACAATTCTCCATGTAGTCAAAACTCTTAAATAACTTATAGCTCCATTTTTATAAGAGTTATCCTTCCCAGGGCTCTCTGATCTGCTCCAATTTGGACTGTTGATTTCTAGGCCTGCTGCAAAGCTCTCATCCTAGGAACATCCTTCACCATTACCCTGGGAATTCCCTTTGCCTTCCTTCTATGTTGGATCCCATTTCTTCCTCTTTCTTGGTCTACACCTCTTCACTCTGGTAAAACATATATTTTCGTAATGTCTTGAGTCAGGGTGCAGAGGAAATAAATACATTTGAAACTCTGCCTGTCAGAAAATATTTCTACCCTCACACTCAGTGATGATCTGGCTGACTACAGAATTCTAGACAGAGAGTAAATTTCCCCTAGAATTTTGAAAAGCAATATTCTAGCTTCCAGCACTGCTGCTGAGAAGCTCACTAATGTAATTTCTAACTTTTTTATTCCTTTTTTCTCTAACAGCTTTTACGATCTTCTCTGACCCTGATTCTGATTTCATGAACAAATTGTGTCTCGGTGTAAGCCATCTTTCATTCACTGTGCTGGACACTGTGCCTTTTGAACCTGGAAGTTGGTGCCCTTCAATTCTGGGATAAATTGTTTCATTTCTTGGATCATTTCCTTCCCACTATTTTCTGTTTTCTTTCTGGAACTCCTTTTAGTCTGATGTTGCCGGGACTCCCTGATACATCCTCAAATTTTCTTTCTTAGTGTCTATTTCTTGGTCCGTTCCCTGCTTCCACCTTGTGGCCCACAATTTAGTCTAAAGGCTTCAGCCAGTGACCCTGTTAAAAGGTAAGGCAGATCATGTTACTCCGTAGCTTAAAACCCTCCAATGGCTTCCCTTGGAGTAAAGGTCAAATTTCTCACAACAACCTACAAAGGCCCTATGGGATTTGGCCCCCATCACTCTTTGTCTCCTAGTACTCTTTCCCTTGCACACTCTGTTCCAGTCACAATGGTGACCTTACCCAAAACTTAATTTAATTTAAAATTTTAATTTAAAAATTAATGGTTTGATGACATGCCTACCCAGACTAGGGAAACTAAAGAAAAAATAAACAAGTGGGACTTTATCAGATTAAAGAGCTTCTATAAGACAAACGAAACCAGAATCAAGATGAACAGACAACCCACCAGCTGGGAGAGAATATTTGCAAAACATACATCTGACAAGGGGTTGATCTCCATAATATATAAAGAACTCACACAACTGAACAACAAAAAACCAAACTTCTTGATCAAAAAATGGGCAGAGGAAATGAACAGACACTTCTGCAAAGAAGATATACAGATGGCCAATAGGCACATGAAAAGATGTTCAACATCACTAATCATCAGGGAAATGCAAATCAAAACAACACTAAGATACCACCTCACGCCCGTTAGAATGGCTATAATCACCAAGACAAAAAACAACAAGTGTTGGAGAGGATGTGGAGAAACAGGAACCCTCATACACAGCTGGTGGGAGTGCAAACTGGTGCAGCCTCTATGGAAAACGGTATGGAGATTCCTCAAAGAATTAAAAATAGAGATGCCCTATGACCCAGCCATCCCACTACTGGGAATCTATCCAATGAACCTGAAATCAACAATCCAAAGAGGCTTATGCACCCCTATGTTCATTGCAGCATTATTCACCATAGCCAAGAAGTGGAAACAACCCAAGTGTCCCTCGACTGATGATTGGATCAAGAAAATGTGGTGTATATATATATACAATGGAATACTACTCAGCCATAAAAAAAGACAAAATCGTCCCATTTGCAACAACATGGATGGGCCTGGAGCGTATTATGTTAAGTGAAATAAGCCAGAAAGAGAAAGACAAACACTGTATGATCTCACTCATTTGTGGAATATAAACCAACACATGGACAGAGAAAACTGTACTGTAGTTACCAGGGGCAGTGGGGGTGGGGGGTGGGCACAAGGGGTGAAGGGAGTCATATATATGGTGATGGACAAACAAAAATGTACAACCCAAAATTTCACAATGTTAAAAACCATTAAAACATCAATTAAAAAAAAAAAACAGAATGCAAAAAAACCAAAAAACAAAAAAACTTATTTCTTGCAACTTTGGAAAAAAAAAACTGGCCATGAAAATCTGATGAATAGCAGCAGAGCATTGTCTAATACAGTGCCAGAAGATGAGAGGACGGCGCAGGGTTCTGCTCTGCTGTAACAGGATCATTAGGAGTCAGAATCAACCTGACAGCACTAACAAACACAATGGGTAAACAGTTATTTGTACCTAAGTAAATTGTACCTTTCTTCAAAAAAAAAAAAAAAAATTAATGGTTATACTTCAATTAAAAAAAAGAGTATACACACAAAAGAAATATTAATAGTCAGTGAGAAATAGTTTGATTCTTTTAAGAAAACGTTATACAGAAAGTTTCATGAGCAGCATCTTAGGAAATCACAACTTAAAGCACAGAGACTTCACTTACTACATGTTAAAAACTTCATCAGAAAAGGGACGGGGCTTCACTTATTATTAACAGTAATTCCTTCTCTTTCCACACTTTCCACTCCAGTCCTAACACAGTGCTCCAAACACTCAGTCAGCAGAGAACGAGTACTCCTATGCTAGAACTGGAGGTGGACACCATGGGAAAAAGAGACCAGCCTTGACCTTCTGCTCTCTAACTACCCAGAAAGCAAACGAGACACAGGGGCTTGATTTGGAGTCATGTATGGAATGCAGTGTTAATAGTAACAAAAAAAGAACAACAATATCCACAAACTTTTATCCAAAGGCACTAAGGGGTGTATCTGTATGTGGGTGGGTGGGTGGGGGGGGGTGTGTGTGTGTGTGTATATATCTCGGTGATACTCAACTTTTTCTGTATTATCAGTGCCAGCTGGTAAACTGTTATCAATCTGCAACAAGGCAATATGTACAGAAATTAAAAGTGTTCAGAAACTTCTGTAACTGTTTGACATTCCTGTGACATTTTTATTGTACTTTACACAAGTATCTATACTGGATTGTAGAAAAACAGAACTGATCTTTCAAGTGTGAGAAGCAGTGCTGTATATTATATCAGCCCCCTGGCATCTGGGACAGCAGTACATAATCAGACACATTAATATTTCAGCGGCAAAACACAAATATTCATATTAAGTAGTATGAATAGCCTGTCAATGGAGGTCAGATTTTGCCCTAAAATTAGTTATGAAAAAAAACAACCTTCGGTTTTCACAGCTTTTTGGATTTTAGAATTGCAGTTAAGGGAACGGGGACTAATGACAACACCAAAAATGATAAAGCAGCAAGTATTTATATAATGCCTACTAGACATCAGACAGTATTCTAAGCATTTACATAGTAACTCATTTTAACCCTCTCAACTATATGGGGTAGGTATTATTATCAACTTCATCTTGTAGCTGAGGAAACTGAAGCGAGTTATTTTAACTAAGACAATCTGGCTCTAGGATTTGCGCTCTATGTTACCCAAAGAAGTAAAAGGCACACTTTTCTGGGGCCATTTAGCATGGGCACAAAGATATCGTACATCTCACCAGACCTCAGGCATGTCACTCTAACACTGCCCAATATAATAACTCTAATAGTTAAATATCATGACTTGGGGGCTGGCCCTGTGTCTCAGCCGTTAAGTGCGCGCGCTCCGCTACTGGCGGCCTGGGTTCGGATCCCGGGCGTGCACCGACGCACCGCTTGTCCGGCCATGCTGAGGCTGCGTCCCACATACAGCAACTAGAAGGATGTGCAACTATGACATACAACTATCTGAGGCGGCAACCCACATACAGCAACTAGAAGGATGTGCAACTACGACATACAAATCTACTGGGGCTTTGGGGAGAAAAAGGGAAAAAAAGGAGGAGGACTGGCAATAGATGTTAGCTCAGGGCTGGTCTTCCTAAGCAAAAAGGGGAGGACTGGCATGGATGTTAGCTCAGCGCTGATATTCCTCACCAAAAAAAAAAAAATAATAATAATAATAATAAAAAATCATGACTTGGAGTCAAAGCTAATTTGTATTTTATAAACTTTGTTTATGAAAGCAAAGAGATATATGATGTTTTATATTGAGTTCCATACAAAACTGATGATTTGAAAAAAAAAAGAAATTGGTACTTTAAGGAAAGCAAACTCTCAGTTCTCCATAAAGTTACATTATAAAAGCAGCTAAAATACCCAAGAGTTCCAGATGGCTAAGGTTTTATTATATCACTTAAAAATTATTATTCAATCCATAAAATCATCTCAGACTTAAAAATTTATAGGTAAATTTTAAATAAGAATAATTTATCTAAAAAGCAGCTATAGGGAAAATGTTGCTGAGTTTACTATTTTTAACAACTTATCATACAAAATATTGTTTAAGACCTTCCAAAAATATTCTATCCCAAAGAAGGGAGAGAGAAATAATACCATTATAATACAACTGACCCGATACTGTGGCTTTTCCGGAGATGGGGTTTGGTGTGGACACCAGGGATGTGGCACTGATGACAGAGGGGGCAGCAGTCTTGCAGGTTCCCACGGTGGCCTGGCTCACACATACTTGTTGCTGCCCAGAAGTTTTCATTACAGAACCTATAGTAGATGATGAACTGGGAGCTATTCCCTCTGTCTGCTCATCCACAGGGCCAGAAATAATAGAAATTAAGAAGAAAGCAGTGTAACTTACTTAGAACAGTGACTGCCATGTAGCATACTCAATAAATATTATCTATTAGTTATTTATTACCTACCTATTAAATGGCACGCCATTTAAAAAGACTGCTTCTCTAGTTCGGTGGTTCCTACACTTTTGGATTTCATGGACCAGAAAAATTTTTAAATTTTAAGACAAGGAGGTATCATAGGGTTACCACATTAAAAAAAATTCACCACCATAGAGCTGGCCTGGTGGTGTAGCAGTTAAGTGTGCGTGCTCCGCTTCAGAGGCCCGGGATTCACAGGTTCGGATCCCGGGTGCAGACTGATGCACCACTTGTCAAGTCATCCTGTGGCGGCATCCCATATAAAGCCGAGGAAGATGGGCGCGGATGTTAGCCCAGGGCCAATCTTCCTCAGCAAAAAGAGGAGGATTGGCAACGATGTTAGCTCAGGGCTAGTCTTCCTCCCAACCCCCCCAAAAAAATAATTTACCACCTATTATATCACTTTATAAAAGGGTATTTCAACACCAAAAAGTAGGAGGACATAATGTCAGAATGTAAAAATGGAATAAAATGAGCTTTATTAAAAATTCATTATAATGTTTTAAAGTTTGTCACATTCCTTCAGCAAACACATGGCAGGCATAGTGTTAAATGCTAGGGCCCAGAGATAAAAGCCTTCAAGGAGGAGAGGGTTACCAAACCATGATGAATGTTACAGCAGGCATAGGTACAAGGCACCATTACAACTGAGAGGAGAGTTACTACTTCTGCCTCGGGATGGGGTGGTGAGAGCACTGGAAAAAGCTTCATGTAAAAATATGGCACTTTCAGGAAATAGTCAAAAGGTAGAAACAACCCAAACGTCCATTGACTAATGAATGGATAAACAAAACGTGATACATCCGTAAAACTGACTACTATTCAGCTATAAAAAGGAATGAAGTACTGATACATAGTACAACATGGAAGAAGCTTGAAAACATTATGCTAAGCAAAATAAGCCAGACACAAGAACAAAAGTAGATTAGTGGTTGCCTAGGACTGGGGGGAGGAGGGAATGGTGAGTGACTGCTATCGGGTACAGAGTTTCTTTCTGGAATGATTAAAAAATGTTCTAGAATTAGATACTGGTAATGGTTGCACAACCTTGAGAACATAATAAAAACCACTGAACTGTACATTTTAAAATGGTGAATTTTATGGTATGTGAATTATATTTCAATTTTTTACAAAACAGCAATATGGCCTACTGGTATGCCTGAATATCTTCCTTATGTTTTTACTACTTTTATGTTTCACCATGATTTTCTACTGTCATGCTAATTCTCACCTGTTGCACAGGACCATTTGCGGAGAGGGCCACAGCTGGGGAAGTGGCAGCTGTGATAACCCCTCCTGCTACTCTCAGCATTGTGGTTCCAGGCTTTGCGAGTTGTGATGTGGCTGGCACAGACTTCAATGTGCTGTCAGATATTTTCATTAGAGATGCCTGTCCCCCAGGGGTTGCCTGCAGAAACAAAATGGGTTGAAGTAATAATGTTACCCTGGTCAATACGTACCAGTTATTCCTCACCTACACACGCCTCAAGAATTAGAGCAGGTCTAAGAAAGTCTTGCTAATCAAAACTACATGAGGTGGTGTTTGTGCACCTTTTCAACAAGCTCTCGAGTTTATGACTTTTACCTACAAATGTTCCTTTACCCCTAATGTAGAAGTCATTATTTGGCAGCAGCGTCTTCAAAGATACCAGGCCATCTGTTATCAAAATAATTGAGTCCAAAGTTCTCTTAAATGTACAAATAATCTTTAAACATGAAAATTTAACCAAGAAGAGCCAGATTTAAGTGGGTAAGTTAATGGTGCTTAGCATTTTAATACCAGAGAACCACTCAACAAATTAGTTTTAGTGGTTTAAATCAAGGCTCAGCAACCTTTTTCTGTAAATGGCGTGAGTAAGCATTTTCAGCTTTACAGGCCATGTGGTCTCTGTTGCAACTCCTCAACTCTATGTTAGAGCATGAAATAGGCGTGAAGGTATTCTAATAAAATGTTATTTATAAAAACAGAAAGCCTTGGGCTTAGTTTGCTCCTAGTCTAAATGATTGCTTTGTGCCAAAAATTAATGTACTCCATAAATAGATACCATTTATCAATCTCTGAGGGCTATGTGCTAGGAATGGCAGAAAGCATTTTTACATATTTATGTCATTCAATTTTTGCATAAACTTCACAGTGTAGATTTTAGTCCCATTTGACAGATGAAGAAATTAAGCTCAGTAACTTTTCCAAAGTCACACAGCTAGTAACTGGAGGAGTCAATGATTAGAATCCAGAAGTAGTAGCCATGGCATAATTTGCATTGGAGTCTTATGCAAATTAAATCCACAATGAGATATCTCACATGATTTATGGGAGAGTCAAATGGTACAACCACTTTGCAAAACCATTTGTCAGTTTCTTATAAACATATACTTACCTTATGACCTAGCTATTCTATTGTACTAAAGATCTATACGAGAATGTTCATAACAGTAACATTCGTAAGTCAAAAACTGGAAATAATCCAGTCCATCAATAGAATAGTCATGTAACAAAATACTACTCAAGAACAAAAAAGAACAAACTACTGATACATATATGGATAAATCTCAAAAACATTGTGTTGAACAAGCTAGACATAAAAGAGTACACACTATGTAATTTTATTGATACGAAGTTCAAGAACAGACAAAAGCTAAGCTAATCTATGGTGAGAGAAACAGAAAAAAGGTGATTGAAAAAAACTGGAAAGGGAAATGAGGGTATGTTTTAGAGTGACGGAAACGTTTTCTATCTTGTTTGGGATAGTGCTTACATGAGTATATACATTTGTCAAAACTCACTGAGCAGTACACTTATGATCTGTGCATCATTTTATGTAAATTACACCTTAATAAAAGGCAACAGTAATTGTCTCAGCTGAGGCAGAACAGGGAGAATGTCACTGTACTGGCTGCAACATAAGCAGATAAGAAGAAATCAGCTAAGATTTTAAAGAACTGACTAAAGAGTTGGGGGGCCTCATATCTGATTGAAATAGCTAAGAGCATCTGACCAAAGGGAACTTAGTACTCTAGGAAACCAAATGCTGGTAATTTGAAAAGATCAATAAAATCGATAAACTCCTAGCAAGACTAATCAAGAAAAAGAGAGAAGATACCTAATTATCAAAATCAAGAATGAAAAAGGGGACATGACTAAAGATTCTACTGTCATTAAAAGGCTAATAAGAGAAAACTGAACAACTTTATGCCAATAAATTCAACTACTTGGATGAAAGGGACAAATTCCCTTAAAGATATCAACTACCAAACCTCCTTCAAGACAAAATAAATAAATTGAATAGTCCTGTATCTATTAAATAAATTGAAATTGTAGTTAAAGACCTTCTCAATTAGGAAACCTCCAGACCATTCTGGTTTCACTGGTGTATTCTAAACAGTTAAAGAAGAAATAACACCAATTCTACAAGAACTCTTCCCAAAAGTGAATAGGAGAGAAAAATTTCCAACTCATTTTATGACGCCAGCACTACTCTGATATCAGATACCAAAACCAGACAGAAATTACAAGGAAAACAACTGACCAATAACCCTTGCAAAAATTCTAAACAAAATTTACTAAATTAAAAGCAACAATATATTAAAAGAGGATAATATATCACAACGAAGTGGGGTTTACCCAGGAATGCAGGGTTGATTTAACATTTGAGAAATCAATGTAATTCACCATATTAACAAATTGAAAAAGAAAAACCATATCATCCTCTCAATAGAAACAGAAAAAGCATTTGACAAAAATCCAATATCCAGTCCATGCTTTGAGAACTGCTGATCTACATATAGTCACAGAAAATACATTGTTTTTTGATAAATGGTATCATATTGTCTTTTTTTTTTTTTTTTGTGAGGAAGATTGGCCATGAGCTAACATCTGTGCCCATCTTGCTCTATTTTGTATATGGGACGCCACCATAGTACGGCTTGATGAGTGGTACGCATAGGTCCGCACCCGAGATCCAAACCTGCAAACCCCAGGCCGCCTAAGTGGAGCGCACAAACCTAACCACTAAACCACCGGGCCAGCCCCCTATTATACTGTCTATATCCTGCTGTACCTTGTTTGTTTCACTTGGTTAAGTTTTTGAGATCTAGCTATAGATTCTCCTGCAGATTATTACAATATCCCTCACCCAGTTAAAATTCCTTGTCATTATTCTTTGGCTTATACTAAAGAATGCTGTGGAAACATGTGCCAAACCCCCTATAGCATTTACTTACTATATGGATATTGTGGCTGAAATCACCTATTACACTATTCAGAATCTCCTATACAAAGTCCCTCCAGAGAAATTTTAGAATGAAGCGTCAAGAAAACCTTTGTTTCTTCTTAGGAAACATTACGTGGTTATTTTTTTTTCCCCTCTCACAAATAGTGTGAACTTTATAACTGCTCATTGCTTCTCATTTTCCTTTGGCAAATTTTATTAACTATACAGGACATTACTGTTTGCATATCTAAATAACTCTCTGGCCTTATCTTCTCATTCTACTTACATTTTCCCACATCTCAAGATTTTATTCTTATTTTTCTACACTATTGTTCATTTTCTTATGTAATCTTAATTACTTTGTGGAAAGAGATAAGCTGTCAATATTTAAATAAATGCCATAATCACATAACCACATATTTGGGTGTGTGTGTATGTATGTGTGTGTGTGTGTGTGTGTATTCACCTGGGTAAACAAAGCGGTCTTTTGTCCAGAGATGACTTTTAATGTCTGCTGTCCTTGTGCAGAAGATGTGCTGACTCCCAGCGTTCCTTGGACCACTGACCCAGTAGTCAGCTGTTTTCCAGATGTCTGGGGTGACGGCTGGCCAACTAAAAAGGTGCCCTAAGTTAGAAACAAATCAAGACCAGTAATTTAATCAGTAATTTGTTAAGTTCAAATGACTTTCTCTGATCCTTTAAATCACAAGGTCCCATGTTACAAGCTACAATGCTCCCCTTCAATTCTGCAACTAAGTCAAAACCACTGAAAAGAAGAGCTCTGCTCTCAGTGTCACTACCAACAGTCATCCCCACTTCTCAAACTTTGCACAGTAGTTACAGAGCAGGCTGTTGGAAACTCAGGTTTTACAATCTAGTCCTCAAAGCTGGATTTAATCATTCAGACTGATAACTATCCATCCTTCTCAATAAGAATGTCTGGAATCTAAATTCCATTACCATCCTTAGAGAGAAGCCAAGACTTCAGTGACAAGGGAAAGAAGGTGGAAATCTGTTTCTAATCTTAAATCCAACCTAACTCCAAATACCATAACTTGATACTATCTCCTTGGTTACTCCCTTCTAAGAGAAAATTCTCAACTGCACATTAATACTATTCATTACCTCATGGATTTAGGAGGCAGTAGCATAACAAAAATCTTTGAGTCAGAAAGATCTGGGTTTAAATCCAAACTCTACCACTAGCTTAGCAGAGAGATCCTGGATAAGTTACTTAAGTCTTTCTGAATCTCTATTTCCTCTTCTCTCAAAACAAAACAAGCCCAAAATAACATAGATTTATAACATGGCGAAAACGTTAGTATTGACCCCTGATCCCAGAGCTGTAAAGGTAAATCCACTATAATTAAAGGCAGTTATTAAATAACTAAATGGTTTTAAAAGATACCAGTCACACACGACCAGACCTGAGGAGTCTGCTTGAGGATGTACGATGTGTAAGTCAGGTGCTGGGATATCCCTCCGGGGCCCGCGGGGCTCTGGGTTCCTCCTGTTCCTCCTCCTCCACCGCCGCCACCTCCACTGCCACCACCACCGCCACCTCCTCCTCCTCCGCCACCACCACTACTGGCAGCTGAGCTGGACTGGAGGCCTGAAAATAGAATGAATGACAGCAACATCATAACAAGTATTCAGACTTAAGAGAAAAAACAGATGAGCCCAGAGATATTTCCTATACAGCACTACCTGTTCCCTTTCCTGTTTTGCTCCTTTTTTGTAATATACCCATTCTGTGACAAGAGTGAAGAGAACGTCCTAGAGTTAAAGACTGAAATTTACTTACTTTCAACTCAATGACAGTTGACTAGTTCAGCTCCGAGCATGAGGAGGAACTTATCTTTGACAAGTGTTTTGACTTAGTTGTGGGAGATAGAGTCTGAGGCTGACATTTTCTAACCAAGTGTTCATTTTAACCAACACTTGAATGTGCTCAGAGAAACGCTTTCACACTTTTTGGCATCTGATTCAATTACAGTGAAACCGTTGGAATTTAGTGTAATGCTACAGTACTCTCTCTTTCCTTGTCTCCTCCTGCCCTGGAAAAAATTAAGATTTTCCTCATATTTATGACTCCAGAGCCCCATTCTTTTTTGCTTTTCAAATTCCACTTTAAAGGCTTTGGATCCTTTTTTACTTCCCTTTCAGGGATTATAACATATATAAAATAAAATTTAAGTAGCTCTCTGGATGAATTTTGGAATACTTATATCATACTTTGCTTACGTATCTAACTTTCTGATATATCATTGCTTAGATATGAGGAAAAAATGCTAGGGTGAAAGAGTGGAAATCACCCATTACAGTCAGTAAACAAAAAAAAAAATTAGCTTGCACACTGCATTTTGGCAATTCCTTTTACCCTTTTAATTCCTTTTATCCTTTCCTTTTCAACACTATCGAAATTGTTTTTCTCTTTATGTCAAAGCAAAAGTTTATATAAGTCTAGATAAACCACCTCATTTCCTTGGGGCTTTAAGACTTATACACTAAGGTTGAGCCTATTATTTCTCTTTCCTTCTCCAAACCTAGCAAACTTAGGATGCAGGTCTAAATGACGGCAAGCAGAGCCACTTGATTTCAATCCTATTTCTATCCCCTTCAAAATAAAAACAGGCTTCCAGCTACCTTCTCTCTAGGTGTCACCAGTTTTCAGATACCACTGAAAGGAAGAACTCTTCTTCATTTAGGTTCACATAGACAGCTTTCTCCAGCACGGCCTCAATAGCCATATCTCTCTGATGTAATTTGCTCCTGATCCCAACCTCTGAGTAGATAAACCCAAAATAAAAGTGTCACCTCCTAAGACTACGATTATTTAAACCCACTTTCAGTTAAATTATGTTTTAAATCCATTTGGGCAAATGCTACCATTATACCACCAAACAGAGCAAAGGAAATGCTTGCTGAAACAGGTAAGAACAGCCCCTCTGGTGGATGAGATGAACATACTCAGAGCCCCAAGAACCAAATGACTTAATGGTGGACTAACTAGCATTGTTGGTAGCTCGCAGGATGGCTCCTTGGGGGATCAGCAGCAGTTTTCCTTTTCCCGAGGGGTTCTTGCTGTTCGTTGTAAGGTAAAGTTTAGTGCCAGGAGGCAAGTTCGCCAAATTGGCCAAATTAGTGGCTGGTAGCTGCAACGTTGCCATTACTAAAATGGTAAAGAAAAAAATAAGAGGAAAAACAGTAAGATAAATTGGAACTGAGGGCAATGCTATCTCTAAAATTAAAACACAGAGTAATAAAATACTTATTAAAAAACACTACAGTTTGTTAGTGTTTTTAATACTTACTTAAAAACTCTACAGTTTATTTCCTAGATGTACAATGCTTTAAAGGCTGATATTCTTGAATATCTTGCTAATTAAAAAATCTTTTACATACTAGAAGAGCCTGCTGCTATATAGGAATTTATATCTGTATATAAACAGGGTGACCTTACATCCTGGTTTGCCCAGCCAGTTTCAGTTTACACCTATAATAGTGACTCTTTTTACTCTCAAAGTACTGTGGCTTAAACAATCAATGAAATAATCACCCCATCTGTGGATGAAGACACATTTTCCCCCCCATTTGTCTAAAGTCGCTTTAGTCAATTTCTAGTAATGGATGAATCTACTGATTTGAAACAAGACTTCTAGCCTCCTTCACTTTCTAAGAACAAAAAATGCTACAGTCAACAACTGGCACATTTACTACAAAACTATAATTCCTCTTTTTAAAGTCTCACCTATGTCAAAGAGCTTTTGCTTACCCCTTAGAATTTAATTCTCAATGCACATGGCTTAAAACCTCTAAACATGAGTCTTAAAGGACACTGGCATTACCACATTTTCTGCAGTTACTTTGAATTCAAGTCTCCATGAAATGAAGCCTACAGAACCACAGGAGTCACCACAGGGAAAGGACCCTCACAGCCCCCTCCAGCCTCTGGAGGAGTCCTTCTCCTCATTACCACCTCACTGTGCAAAACCTGGGAAGCAGGAATCCTGGAAGCTGCCCCCAAATACCAGGGACTGATATTAAAACTGAGTGCCATCCCTCTCCATTATCACCAGAACCAATCCCCTCCTACAGCACTGTGCCTCTCAGCCACCCCAGAAGCTCAAACCTCTCTGGTCAGCCACCCCATCTGGAGTCCCATCTCCACACTGCTCACAGGTCTGATGTGAACCCATCTCATCCCTTCCTCCTTCCCAAACTCTTTCATCATGCCCCCCAGGAAGTCCTGTTGTGATCATTACACCCTCTAGAACCTCAGCCTCTTTGAACATGATCTCTTTTTGTGGTAATTAAACCTGTCAGTCCTCTGAAGACGTGACCTCCCCAGCAGCCCCCTTTAGCTAAGGCTGTTTTTCATCTCACCTCAATATCTGAGGGCTGGAACTAGAGAGGAGCCTTTTTGCTCTCCAGTTTGGCTTTCAGACCATTATCACATCTCAATCCAGAAAAAAAAAATCCAGGCTCCTTTGAGACTCATGCTTGGCTATGCCATCTCATCCCTCTCTCTTCTGCTCTCATTTACTGAACTCCCAGTCACTTCTCATTTGCTAGAGACTGACTCCTGACTCAAAGTCTTGCTCTGTATGCTAAAGACTGTGGCTCCTCAGTGGCGGCATTGTAGACGACTTATTAATTCTCTGGCTTCTCAGCTGCTTGACTTTCTAAACTCCAAAGCTCATTTCCTCCAATCCATCTCAAGCACTCATTTTTAACGCCACAAATGAACACCGTCATCACCAACAATTCACCACCTCTGAAATCCTCATTTTGGACATCCACTACCTTCTGTCCTTCCCGCTCACTGCAACAATTCTTTAGCCTCATCAAGACCTTCAAAAATTAGTAAATATCTAATGTTTTAGGGATATTTTTTCATGCCCTCACAGAAATAACATACCAAGGCCTAAAACGCATTCAAGGTGTTTAAACTTTTGTTTGGTAGAGAATGCACTAGTCAAGTATCTCAAAATGCTGCTGGCAAATGACCATACCAAGATTGTAAGTCTGAAATACAACCCAAAGTGGAGAGGAGGATAAATGAGAATTATTCTTTAGATCTAAAAGCAGTATCAAGAACTACCCTGTATTTTTATTATTCTTGCTAAAACATACACACACAAAACTTAAAGCAAACTACTTACAGACCTCTGTGTAAGATGTTACATGAAAAAGACTAACATGTTTTTATACCGTCCTAATAGCATCAACCTACTAGATATTCCTAGACAGAACAAATACTAAATAAAATCACTAGCAAAGAACATTTTGGAACGGGCTGCTGCTGAAAGGGCTCTCACTTAGTATCAGTTACCTGAACCCTGGGATCCACTCTTCTGAGGGCCAGCAGCAGTGACCTGGGCTTTGGTTAAGGCTTGGACCGGCTGAGCGACAATGGTTCCTCCACCTCCACTCACAATTGCTTTGGCAACTCCTTGGGTCACAACGTGCTTTGGACCAACCGCTTTGGCGACAGAAGAGCTGGCCTTGGCTACGAGGATCTGGCCACCACTGATTGCCACAGCTTGTTTCACGGTTGAAGGTAAAGTAGACCCAACTGGCACCCCAACAACCTGTGCAAAATAGAGGAGAGTCCAGCAAGTGCTTCCCAGGCCTTTCGGGAGCTCTTAGAACAGAACAGTCACTCTGTTCTAAAAAACAAAGCAAAGGCCTAGATATAATACTTGGAGTCTAATTCAATCATCTAGAAATGCTACCCCCTGACAGATGTGAACCACAGCAATATTTCTTACGTTTTGGATATTATTACAATAAAAGGTTACAGTTTCTGTCTTAACCCCAGCTATTATCTATAATTTATTTTAATTCTAAAAAGTAATACGTTTTTTATAGAAAATCTAGAAATACAGAAATATAAAGAAAAATATTCTACACATCCAGAAATAATCTCTTAATATTTTTAATATATTTACTTTCAATTCTTTTTAATGTACATTTTAAAACACAGATTAGAATCACACATATAGTTTTGTAATTTTTAAATTTAACATATTATAATTTCCCAATGTTATTAAAACATTTTTAGATGACCAAATAATAATATATTAGATAGATATACCATAATCTATGAAAACATTTTACTACTGTGTGGATATTTAGGTAATTTTAAACTTCACATTACGAAAAACTGTGCAATAAACATTCTCACATATGAACTATAAACTCCACTATATACTTTTAAGTATCACCTCTTCAGTAACCCCTTCTATAGTATCCTCATCTGAAATGATTATTTCTTCATCTCTAGAATGCCTAACAATGCACATCATGTATTATATACTACATGGGATACCTCTTCCAACTGATTTTTAAGAAAAGTTATCTTTTTCTATATACTTCTAATCTTTCCTTTCCTTAAGGGTAGACATTTGGTTAAAAAAGAAAAAGTATAAGCAAGAAAAAGACTCGAGTACCCAAATTATGAGAGTTAGAAATATCTGGTTCTGAAAATACTGTCAAGTTAACTCTTTCAAGTAAGAAAATACTATGAAGCTCTTTGAAAACAAAGTTGATAGTAGGATGTTACATTAGAAGAAACAATTTAATTAATAGCAAATTGGGGCAGTGTTCCCACTCCCCAGTTCTTTATTTCATAAAAAGAACTTCTCATCAGAAACTAGATGAAAAGACTTTTATAAGGTTATAAGAATGGCAAAAGATCTGCCTTCTAAAGGCAAAAAAATAAAGTAGGAAGCACTTCTCACCCATTTTTAAAGAGTGAAATTTTAAAGTCTAGTAATACCAAGAATTGGCTGGAAGATATGAGGAAACAGGAACTTTATGTCACTGCTGGTAGAAAGGTAAATTTGTACAGCCACTCCAGAGAGTACTGGCATATCTACTAAAATTGGAAATTCACATCCCCCATGTTGCAGCAATTCTACTTTTAGGAACACATTCTAGAGAAATCTTAGACATGTGCTCAAGAGAACATGTACAGAATGTCCAAGTTAGCATTATTTGTAATTACAAAGGATTGTAGACAATCTTAATGTCTACAACATGCAACAACATGCTTAGAGGAATGGATAAACTGTGGTATAAGACAGACAATGGACTAGCGTACATTAGTAAAAATGAAATGACCTAGAACTATATATATCAACATC
Organism: Diceros bicornis minor; assembly: GCF_020826845.1. Classification (NCBI taxonomy): domain Eukaryota; kingdom Metazoa; phylum Chordata; class Mammalia; order Perissodactyla; family Rhinocerotidae; genus Diceros; species Diceros bicornis. The sequence goes on from NC_080754.1 coordinate 39,826,703, forward strand.
AACAGACTTGGAAAGTACAAACATTGAGTGAAAGGAGAGCTGCAGAAAAATAGAAGTATAAACATCTCTTATGTAAATCTTCAAAACACATGAACAACATTACATGTTACTTATGGTTATATATTTACTGTAATAAAAGTACGGACTAAAAAGCTACACATCCAAATTCCTGATGCTGCTGCTTTTGGGAAGAACAAAGTGGACTTCAACTTTATCAGTCATGTTTTATTTAGAGAAAAAATGATTTGAAGTAAATATGAACATATTAATTCAGGGTGGAGGATGTGGGTATTGATTATATTATTCTTTGTATTTTACTGAAATTTTAGAATCTTTCTAAATTAAAAAATAACAGGATTACTTAAGAGGTGAAACAAAATGAATGGGATTTTTAAGTTAAATAATTACTAAATCATACATGGTTTCTTTTCAAAGAATATGAATATAGTAAAATACACTTGCCATGTGCCTGGATAATATGGCTGATGTAAAGAAAGTGGTCCCCTAACCAACTGGTATAAGCCACAGTGTAAAGAGAAAAGAATATATGTTTCTATAAGCAGTGAGACCTGGTTTCCCAGTGTTGTTCCACCAGTTAGTAGCTGGATAAGTTGTTAACCTCTTTGAGCTTTAGCTTTAGACACTATAAAATCTATATAAATATGGATCATCTATAAAATATGGATAATAATATTTAACACCTAAGATCATGAGGCATAAATGAGAATAAGTTTATACAATGCCTAGCCAACATGATATACATAGTAAATGACAGCTGCTGCTCAACACAACGCTCGTTATTATTCACTGAAGAATGGTAATCTGTGAGGCTGCATGGAGACTCAAAGGACAGAGAGCCACAGGACAAATATTTGTCTCCATCTTCAGCATCTGGCCAGGGCAGAGGACCTTGATCTTAAACTCTAGATTCAGTTAATCAAGTAGAAATTAAAGCATGTAACATCTGGTACCTGCTTTAGAATATTCTAGGAAGAGAAATAAGATTAGCAAAATGCTGATAATGGCTGAAACTGGATAATGGGTACATATGATGCATTATAACAGTCTCTCCACTTTTTATGTAAGGTTAAGGAAGGAGGGAAGGAAAGAAAGAAGAAACAGAAGAATCAACCAGTGAAAGAAAAAGCAAGTCGACCTAGAATGGAGAGGAGAAATTTTCCCGGCTATCCTGGCTTGGTTAAAACAACCCCTTATGATTATCCAAATCTCTTTATTCTGACTGTCTGAGCCTCATTCTGTAGGCAACAGAGTGTTGTTGTGGCTGCAGAGCTGGGCACAGTCAGTCCCCCTATTGATGTGGAAGTATATGAACTCTTCTTCCTAATCAAGAACTTTTCTGTGCATTTATAAAAAAAAAACTTCCTTAATGTAGAAAAACATTTTTGGGGTATGGCAGAAACTGCCAGTTGAACCCCAATATCCATTCTTTGCTTCTCTCTCATAGCAATAGAATCCCCAGTTTTCAGCTGGAGATATGGCCACATATAATATCGGCTGTATTTCCCAGTCCCCTCACACCTAGGTTTGCCATCTGACTTCCAGCTAAAGAGATATGAACAGAAGGGATGAGTGTTTAACTTTTGGGTTATGCCTCCTCCCTTCCGTTTCCCTCTTCCTGCTGGCCAGAAAAGTGAACACGTGGCATGAGATGAAGTGGCCATCTTAGCCCACCAGCTGAAAACAAACTTTGGAGAATGGGAACAATGAGAAAACAGTCTAGACTCTTGATGATTACGGAACCAATACAGAACGACCTACAGGTCTTTTGTGTGTGAGACAAATAACCCTATTTAAGCCTCTGGTTTTTGGATTTCTCTGTTATAGTTGTTGAACTTTTTTTCCCAAGACAAGAGTCTTCACATTTCCTAAATATATCAAACTTAATAATCCATTGTATAATGTTAGCTCAGGGCCAGTCTTCCTCAGCAAAAAGAGGAGGACTGGCATGGATGTTAGCTCAGGGCTGATCTTCCTCACACACACACACACAAAAAAATACTACTACTAATAATAATCTATTGTATAAGCTAAACTACAGTCTATTTTCACGTTTCTAAGCTAACAAAAAAAAGCAAAGATCTTAAAGGAAAACAATACATACATATTGGACCTATTTTAATTTCTTTCCCAAAATTCCATGCATCTGACTTGCTTTTCCCTCCTTGTGCCAACCTCTATCCTCACACTCAACTGTTTCAAAATTTCCAGAATATGACACACTTAATCTCTCCAATAGCCAAATAAAACGTGGTATTCCAACTTGGCCACAGGAGGGCAGTTTTTATTAGCAGAGTTTATCCACTAAAAGCACAGACTCACAAGTTTAACTCCCTACCCCAGCACCCTTTTTCCTAAAAAACTGAGAATGAGTTAGTCTGGCATTGTACTGGGGAAAACTCTACGCACAGCTGTCCATGGACACCACAAGGAAGGCTCTTAAGTAGGACACTATAATCCCCCATTAGTTTTTCTTTTTTCTAACAATACAACATTTTGACCTAGAACCCAAATTTACCTACCAACCCTTCTCTTCTCATTCCATAATACTTCTCTCTGTATTCTTAATTTCCTTCTAATTTCACAAAGCAGACATCCTTTGTTCTGTATTATTATAAACACTTCACTTTGACTGATGCCTTGATTCACTGTTTCTATTTCTACCCTCCCTGTGCCCTGTACAGATCTTTGCAAGTCAGAATTTACTTTAGTAACCTGAAGGTAAGGATTCTGTATATGTGATTCTCCACCCAGACACTGAAAAATGCAGCCAATTATAATTTAGTACTTAATGATAATAACTATTACCAAGGTACTCATGCATGGATACCATATAGGACTTGTCCCCAGTCACATAACATTAGCTACTATCATTTACTCGGTCCTTTATATACAATGATCTCTAATTCTACACTCTGAAAGACAAGAGGGTATTATTCTCTTTTACTAGATGAAAAAAACAAGGTTAAGAGCAGGTCACAGAAGGAATGAGTGGCTGAGATCTGAGATTTGTAACAAGCCCTAATTCCAAAGCTCATAATCTTTTTTCTCTACCACACTGCTTCCTTCCCATGTGAACCCACTAATTCCTCAGTTGTCCCTCTTCATGTCAAAAGCAGCACCTCTCTCTACTTTCATGAAAAAGATAAGCTGTGTTTCTATTGTGCCCAAGCTGTATGGAAGGTAAACAGTACCATTTTGTTCACCCTTCTGTTTTGTGGCATAATTTCTAAGAATGCACTTCAGCAATAACCAGGACAGTCTGTACTTGTACACAGCTCCTCATCTCGAGTCCAAAGCACATACTAAATTTCCTAGATAAACAGTGAAGACTTTTCTCCTGCTCTACTGTTTCTTTGCAGTTCTTTCACACTCTTCTGTGGCTTTTCTTTTCAGGTGCCCTTAAACTTTATTCAGGGCATTCTAGCACAAATCCATCCACTTTCTCTTTGTCCTACATTGCCATTAGATAGGTGGCAATGTGACAAAAAAACTAATACAGTTGTTCAGCATTACTGGATGAGGGGATGTGCAGAATGCGAAGTGGCAAAAAGTGAAAACTAACTTATCCAGAGCTTCTGAGCATAAACAGCAATGCTATATTGATTCAAAAACCTAAATCAGTAATATCATGTATCTCTAGGCGAAGCAAAATAGATTGTGAAGAACATATAAGATGTGTCTGAGTAGAAGTCCAGATGACAATAACTGATTCACAAAAAGACTTTGACTAATGCTTGCTCCTAGGGCCAAAACAACAGAGGGAGGATTAGGAAGCAGTGGGGGTGCCTGTCTTAGTGATTCTGGCTATGGAAGCCCCAAAGTCAAATTTGATGCTGTAGCTCCACGGTTCTTAAATTTGTCTTATCATATGAGTCAGTAGGGGAGCTTGTTAAAAATCCAGATTCTCAGGGCCCCCAAGAAGATTGATTCAATAAGTTTGAGATGGGGACCTCAGTATCTATATATTTTTAATCATCAGATGAGTCTTATGACCAGATAAGTTTCGGAAAGTGGTTAATGGACTCTTACAGATTTTAGAACCACCTATAACACTACGAATTTCTACCTTGATCCACATGTAGCTATCTAGACTAACCAAAATATCTAAAATCTTCTTGTATTTTAAACTATTCCTCTCAATTCACTCTCCCTACATAGGCTGGCTTTCAAGTTGAAAAACAAACACTTCACGTAACATTCTTAATAGCTTTAGAAAATAGCTGACCAAAAAGTGAGATACTTTAACTCTGGATGTTCTAAAAGCATGCTTAGGTTACAGACAACGACTCAAAAATTTTAATTAGTTCTAGAATGGGCAGTTTTGAAGTCAGCAGACCTGGGTTCAAATTCTCTATCACTTAATACCTGCAGGCTCTCAAGGCAGTTGCTTAACCTCTCAGAGCCACAGCTTCCTCATTTGTAAAATGGGGGTGAAAATATCCACCTTACAAGGTTGTTTGAGGATTATTATAGGTAGTGTATAAATAAGAGAATGACATGCATAGACACTCATTAGCACACCAGATGCAGGAAAACATAGATCTATGAACTACTTTACAGCTCTCCCAATACATCAATTTCCCACACCTCTAAATCATGAAGAAAATAAACTCTCGAAAGAGCCAAGAATCATTAAACAGATCACACAGCCTGGACATCAGAGATGTAAACTACAGGGCTGGCCCCGTGGCTTGGCGGTTAAGTGTGCGCGCTCTGCTGCTGGCGGCCTGGGTTCGGATCCCAGGCGCGCACTGGCACATCGCTTCTCCGGCCATGCTGAGACCGTGTCCCACATACAGCAACTAGAAGGATATGCAGCTATGACATACAACAATCTACTGGGGCTTTGGGGAGGGGGGAATAAATAAATAAAATCTTTAAAAAAAAAAAAGAGATGTAAACTACAGCACTCTCTTATCAGAAATAAACAAGTAAAACAGCAGACCTCAGTCCTGTCAGTTACCCATTTTAGACTTGAATGAAGTGGAAAGCTGTGTCCCTGAAGTCAATCACCTTGACTGGCAGAGAGAGAACACAGCATCCCTTTGCCTCTTCAACTGTTCCTGGACCCTCTGTAATATACACCCCTGCTCTTGTCAAGGATTGTTGCAAGAGCAGATGGGTTTAACATCAACTGACTTGCTTTTCCAGTGGGGCTTTCAGCTCCAGATTTTTCTGGGGTCAGCAACCCTGTCACCCTGAATCTTCTCAGCACCTGCCAACTGTTTAGATAAACAACTTTCATTTACATGCTGACTTCCCCATCCCTACCCAACACAAACCTTGGAGGGCTGAATCTTTGGTGACTGGGCAGTCCCTTCTCCAGCAGTTATGACCTGTTTTTGAGGGGACACAGCTATCATGTGACCCCCTTTCACAGTCACATACTGAGGGAGTGGTGACTGGCTGGCAGCTCCTGTTGTGGGCACGTGAGAGGCATCACCAGGTTCCTGTTTGATGATTACCTTGCAACAAACACGATAATGACACTGAATAAACATCCGATAAAAAAAGTTACTAACATCTGAATCTATTCTGTTTGCAGGTATTAATGAATTAATGAAGCTTGGTCTGTAAAGAATGACTCCATCATAAGGGTAAAAATACTGCTTAGATATGGCTCATAACACCTATTAAGAAGACCAAAAGTAGGATCTGGACTTGATCGTGTGTATCTGCAAACTCAACCTAGTCATTTGTTTTAGATATTGGTGGCAAAATGGCAGCAGAGAGAAACACACACACTGTTTGCATTCTCTGAAGTTCCCATCTTGCTGGACTCCAAGGGCTGCCCTGTGGACACCTTTAAATAAACGGAAGCATGTCTCAGAAGTGGATCTGGTCTTAGAATTGAGACATACTAAAAAATTACATGTTGTGGGTTAGTGTCCATCAATTCAAGCCACAAAAAAGATTATATAACAAGACCACAGCAACTTGTGGGATAATGCCCTAATAAATACTCACTTTTGTGAAAGCTCCAAGTCCTCCAGTTATAGGTTTGGGGCTTTGAACCTTAGGATGACTCCCAATTGGGCAAAGTGGAGGCATAGACGCAAACAAAGAATCCTCCTGCTGTGTGTGTAAAAATATATATTGTACAATTAGGATAAAATGAGTGATTTCAGATATTCTAGTCACTTGTATTTAATACAAACCTATGACATTCTCTAGCAAGATAAACAACCAAAAAAAACAAAAGAAAATGAAAAGCCCAAAACTCTTTGAGTCTTCCAAGCCTCTACACCTGCATTTTAATACTGTTTTAGAAACCAAATGCAAAGAAAGGCTATAACTTGGCAAGAACCTACCATCTGTGCCCCACTGTGTGCTGGAAAGACTCCCATAACACTACCTCTAATACGTGGTTGACTCACTGGTTTGCATGTCTAGTCCCCTGCCAAAGGGTATGCTACTAAAGGACAGGCACAGTATTTTATTTCTTTTCTACTCTTAGAGCCTCGGCACTAAAGAAATAAGTGAATGAAATGGGCAGTTACGGTATTTCAGTATATACACTCTAGAGTACTCACAACTTGATTTGTTATTTTTACTCCAAATAAATACTCAAGACATGGGGATATTTTTCAACAAGGATTTAAAAAACAAAACAACAAAAAGAACTTGAACAATTTAGCAAATATAAACACAACAAAGGTCAACATCCAAAATTACCATCATTTGTTTCTAATTCTCAATTACAAAATGCAAAGCTCAGAGGCAATTTGCCATAAATAAATGCTAGGGGCAAGACACAAAGTTAAGAAAACTGCTTAAGTGTAATGAAAAGATCATCAACAAACATTAAAAAATAGACTGGCAGAGAATTAAGACCTTCAAGGGAATTATTACAATTCAGGCATTCATATAACACAGTGGTCACAGATTACACTCAATTTAGAGAAAAACCTTGCCTTGGACCAGGAAACTATTCAGTATCATCAATATTAAGCGCCTAAATATAAGAAACGCTGTGTTAGCATTCGTCATTAAGAGATGATCTTTGAATTCTCAGGAGTTCTCAAACAGGAGTTTATATCTCAAAGGCTCTAGCCTTAAGGCAGCCATGACAATACCAAATAAGCTGAATAACTAACCAAACAGCAGAGACTGTCTTTGCCAAACAGTGAGCAGATATCTACTACCCTGATCTGAACAAGTCAGATCATATCTGAAGTTCTAAATCTCAAAGGACTTCTTACCCTGAAGAAGCAAAAAAAAAAAAAAACAAAAAAACAACCTTGTGGAAAGATAAGAATTATTTTCAAGTAACTAAATGGCTAACATGTAGAAAAGGAAATATATTTACTCCTTGTTGGTGCAAATACAGGAAAAAAGGAATGTATTGCCAGATAAATATTTTTATAAGGAGAAATTTATAACAAAGCTGTCCAAGAGAAAATTAGGCTACCTCCTCATCATAGTAAGTTTTCATATAGATACTGGGTGAACAACTGATAGAAGTGTTGAGAAATATTTTCTACACTAGGAAAAGATCCAGGGTAAAGCAGGGGAATCTGGAGATGATGATCTTCAAAATATTTATTAGCTTAAGATTCTACTTTATGAAATTTGCATTATCAACTGAAAAATTCTTGAGTGTAATTTAAATGTACTGTCTTCAGAAACTAAAATTTGCATTATCAACTGACAAATTCTTGTTGAATTTAATTTAAATGTACTGTCTTCAGAAACTAGCAAAGTGCAATAACGCAATGAGAACGTTACCTTGACAGCAGATGTTACAAAACTACTTCCATGAATTTTAGGAATGGGGGAACCTGTTCCTTGGGAGGCCTGGGAGGCAGTAGAGAGCTTGTTTGTAGGACTTCCTGATAAGTAAAGCAGATTTAAAAATAAAGTATAAACAAAGTAAAATTTACAAAATGGAATTTTCCACCACCCTACCTTTTTCCCCACTATTTATTTTTCATTTTCAAAGGCTGAAAACTCACGACCATGAAAATTATTATAGAAAAACACTTAAGGATTCATCCTACGAAGCTGACCACTCTACTAACCTGAAAAGGGACAAGAAGCTAGTAAAGACGTGTAGACGAATAAGTAAACACTATAGACTCTGCTACTTACATAAAAAGACATACTATAGCATAATGATATTGGTTATTTAACAATGTGTCAAAATGTACGCATTCAAGTGAATGCTAGCTCCTTCAAAGTAGAAGGTTACACCTATTCCAAAATGCTGCCAACATTCAACACTTTGTATTCCATCTGTACAACTGCCTTTAGGGCTGATAAAAATAAGTCATATTATCTACAGTCAAGAATAAGTCAAGACCGGGGGCCTGCCCCATGGTGTAGTGGTTAAGTGCGCACGCTCCGCTGCTGGTGGCCAGGGTTCAGATCCCGGGCGCGCACCCAGGCACCACTTGTCAGGCCATGCTGTGGCGGCATCCCACATAAAGTGGAGGAAGATGGGCACGGATGTTAGTTCAGGGCCAGTCTTCCTCAGCAAAAAGAGGAGGGTTGGCATGGATGTTAGCTCAGGGCTGATCTTCCTCACAAAAAAATAAAAAATAAAAAATAAGTCAAGACCAAAAATGGCATTTCCTCACCTACTCCTTTTATCAAACTTGCCTGCAAAGACTTTAAGCTGATTCCTAAAACTAAACATCCTCAAAGGACACCTATTTGGCATCGCCAAGGATATTCAAAAGGCTATTAGGTAATCTCTGAAAGCAGTATTTTTAAAAGAAGTTCCACAATTATAATCATCGTTAAAAGACATAACTTTCTCAAAAAACTACTTAGAAAGGCTCGACATACATTCACGTGTGTTAAAATCAAATATGTAAAAAAAAAAAACAAAAATCAGTCTCATTACCTTATAGTCATCTCCTTTATTCCATTTCACTTTTCCCTATTTCTCTTAATTAGAAGTGAAAGCTACAGGAAAGTTTACACTTAGGAGCATGTATTTAAATAGTTTAATTGAAGGAAATACATAACTCGTTAGTGAAAATACTTTAAAAAAAAAACCTGAAAAGCACTCTGCAGCTATAGGAGATTATGAAGACAAACACAGTGAATCCAAAGACTTCTTATTATAGAGTTCTCTTTTTATAACCAAAGAGTTCAGTCTCCCTCTCACATGCAAAATTTTTTTTTTTTAATTTTTATTTATTTTTTTTCCCCCAAAGCCCCAGTAGATAGTTGTATGTCATAGCTGCACATCCTTCTAGTTGCTGTATGTGGGACGCGGCCTCAGCATGGCCGGAGAAGCGGTGCATCGTTGCGTGCCCGGGATCCGAACCCGGGCCGCCAGCAGCAGAGTGCGCGCACTTAACCGCTAAGCCACCAGGCCGGCCCTGCAAAATTTATCTTAGTCACAGAAAAGCAAACATCACTTTTTTATTTGACTGGGGAGAAATACATATGGCTCACAAAGCTATTCTTGTTCTAAAGCTTAATTTGGAAAAAGTTAATAACCACATTGCTTGCAGGCTCAATAAGAATGTCTTCCAAATAAAAATAAAATCAACTCGCATTTTTTTAAGAAAATTGTCTCACTTTCAATTTTTAGATTTTAAAAAGAAAATAAATTCCTAAAAGTATAACTTTTACAAAAAAGTAAATCCTCCCTCAGAGAAACAGTACTGGAGTTCTTCTTATATATTCCCTCCTCTTGTTTATGGATGAAGATTTCATTCTCCTATTGTATGGCTACTAAGTCACGCTAGGATTTCATCTTTAAAAAAGATCACATCTTTTGGATTGCACAAATATTGATCAAACACACACCTGTAGTTGGAGTGGTGGCTCCAATTATCTGCCCCGGCTTGTCCATGATAACATAGGGATTACTGATAACAGAGCTGGCAGTGCCCTGCTTCACGTGGACTGGAGTGGACGTTGGGGTTCGAGGCAATGGTGATGGACTTGGAGTTGATATAGGGGAACCTTTATAATAAAAAAGAGAAAAGACAAACAAAATAAACTAAACAAGATGGATATATTCAACCCATCTAAGATGCTGAAGGTAACGGAAGAGCGGCAGGGCCACCAGGACAAAGGCGACAAATTGGGAAAAGAGAGTGGAACTGTATGTTTCAGGCACTGAGCAGCAGCAGCAGTGTAGCTGAGGCCAGGGATTAGTGTGCTTCACCTCTAAATCCTCATCCCTGGACCAGCAGCAGCAGCAGCCTTGGGGAGCTCATCAGAAACAGATTCCAAGATCCTACCCCAGTCCTACTGAATATACACCTGTATTTTAACAAGATCCCCTGGTAGGCACATGAAAGTTCAAAAAGCAGTGCTTTACATAACAGTGTGCAACTGAAGAATCCTTAGATAATAAATGTCTTAACAACTTGAGCAGGTTGTTATAATACTGTTTATACTTGAAGACACTAAAATTAGGGAGGAAATTAGTAAGTGAACAACTAGACTTAGGCACCAGGAGTCTCGATTTGCAATTAATTTCCAATAGGAAAATAAGAAATTTACCCACTCAAAAAACAAAAGTCTCTGTCAATACTACGTCACAGCCACAATCCAGAGAGATCCGAGTTCCCACAGAATGCTCTCAAAGGTTACCAATGTACTGTTAAACATTCTCAACTGTTTTTTACTGATCAAATTGTCACCCACGAATTTCTCTAAACTTCAAACTAATTTATACGTTCAGCCTCTTCCACCTCTGAAGCAGCAAGTTCCAAAATGCTTCTAACTGGCAGGTAAAATTACACATTCTTTACGTTTCTTCAATTTCAAAGACTTGGATCATATTTCTGCTTAGTCGTCTATTTTTAGCACCAAAGTCTCCTTTTTTCCCCCTTCTTAAATGAAGTATGATAAGGAAGCCTCCCACTAACGAGATATTTCTACTGACTCTCTTCTTTATCTTTTCTGAGGTGGTACAGCCAAAATCATGAAGTATATTCCCACTAGAGGTTTACCTAACATAATGGGAAAGTGTCGTGAGGCAATGGACGATTCAACCTTAGTGAAAATGAAGCTTCGAAACTACCTACTAATAATAGGAATAATTTTCTAGAGTGGTTAGAAAGTATAAAGGATATTTCAATCCCAAACCAATGCCAACTCTTGAAGCTTAACTCTAAACTAAAAGCCTTCTAAATTTTCTTCTATCTCTAGTCACTCTGGCTTCCATATATAATCCCAAAACTTAATCCCTACTTTACTTTCAACCACGCATCTTTGCAAACATTTGACCTGTGCTGATTCTAGGAGATGAATATTTGCTTTGAATTTCATTTCTTTCCTCATTCAAAAATTGTTTCCACATGAATGACTTTTGCTTTTGCTTTGTGACAGCTTTGCTTTGCTAATTCAATAGTGATTAACTTGCTTGTTAAATAAACAAAAACCCTGCTTAGAAGTACCAAAAAAGAAAAGCCATGGTACTTTGTTTTGTCATTCCAACATTTTTGCACACATCATCTGTGTATACCTGAAACAATCTTGCAGCTCATGGTGATAGGCTGGAAGGATTTTCCAGGTGACTCAGGATTAGGAACCTGACTTTGTGGCACAATTTTGCAGCTTGATGCTATTGGCTGAAAAGCTGAATTGCCATGAGAACAAAAGGTAACTTTCTGGGATGTTGTCATTTTGGTAGGTGTTCGTTCCAATGAAGATGGCAAAGAATAAAAGGTAGTGTGTCTCTCAGCTTCAGTGTTGGCTGGGAATCCTGCTTGAAATGAAACAGACAAACGCTAAAAGTCATCAATCACTTCAAAATAATAAAACCTTACCACTGCAGGAAAAGAATGAAACAATGAAAATCCATTATTATTTCAATAACCATTTAAACCATTACCAGTAGTAAAACAAATAGAATCGACAGTATTTATTATCCTTTATACATTTTTTGGTGAAATGTAAATATCATGCCTCGAATCATATTTTTTTAAAATGCTTTTTTCAAGAAATTAGAAAATATATTAATCATAAACTGTATATAATATAAAAAGTACACAAGTTCATTATGTTCTCCCATTTTTTTATATATGAATTGAAAAACTGTTTACATTAGAGAAGAGGAAAAACTCTAAAGCATTCACTTAATCTAATGATGTCTTATCTTATTAAATGCCCAAAAAGATAAAACTGGAATTTAAAGAGGAATGAAGTCGAGATTCTATAAAAGAACTAAAGTATTAACATCACATTAAAATGTAGGCTTAGAATTCAACTAACACCATTTAGAATCAATTTTATATCTTATATGTATATGTTATATAAGTGAACATTTAAACACTTAATTATACACATATACTTATTAAATGAAGAAATGTCACAGTCAAAATACATTTGTTGATGATGAATCATCTACTGTATTTTAAATAAGATTAGATACTTTAATATTCAAGATTCTTGTTCACACAATTAGAGACTGAATCAGAAAGTCTACCTGTAACATATTAGAAGAAACTATTATAATCAAAGAATAAAAATTTAATGCTTTTTAGCGAGTTCTGTGTTCTATAAAATGTTGGTAGAACTTTATGAAAAAAAATCTTCTGAGAAGAGTAAGGCTTTAGCTATTTTCATAACAGGACTGTGTAGTAGAGGCAGCATGCTCACTTGTGGAAAATTTATTTTCCATACACTCTTAAGTCTCTGAAGGCAGCAGTGCAATATCATATTATGCAAATGAGAGAAACAAATGATCCAGAATGACTCCTCTGTACAAGAAAAAATGCATTTCCACATAAGGAAAAATATATTACCTTTCTCCACACAGGTATCAAGTACTGGCTCATGTGACTGCTTTATCGGTGAGGAAGCTTTCACTGGGGCTGGAATGGTCAAAGGCAAAGATGGTGGGGCATCAGAGATGTCTGACTCGGAGGATTGAGGATAAACGGAGTCTTCTCCAAGGGAATGCCGGTGGAGCTCGACATCCACTACCTACACAATGGGGTAACAACAGGGCTCAAGAATCCATCATCAGTGTCACAGAAAGCCCCACACCTGTCTACGAACGTGGAACTGTAAAGAGATATGACAAATGATTTCTAACCATATTTCAAAGGCAATTTCAATCCCAAGAACTAAAGGACTTATCCCAGAATACACCTAGTGTGCCTTAATAGATAACTCAGTGAAACCAATCATACAATCAGGGCCTTTCCATTTGCTGTTTCAATGCCTTAGAACACTCTTCCCCCAAACCTTCACATGACTGCCTCTTTCTCACCATTAGGTCTCAATCAAATGTCACCTTCTCAGAGAGGTCTTCTCTAACCAACCTAGCTAAAGCAGCCCCTTTGTGCCTTGCTCCTCTCTTCTTTATTGTGCTTATTTTTAAGTGAAATTATCTTATTTGCTTTTATGTTTACTGTATACTTTCTCCCCATTCTCAACACAACTAAGAAAATAACTCCTTGATATCAGCTATCTTGTTCATTTCTGTGTGTCCCTAGTACCTGGACCACTGTCTAGGACACAGTACACGCTCAATAACACTCTCTGACATAACACAGCACACTTCTCTAAGCAGAGTAAGGTTTAACTAGCTAATTCTAATTGTAATGGCTACTGCTGATATATCACGGATACCAAAAAAAAAGGAGGGGAAGCAGTAAGGGGAGGGAAAACAAAGTTGGAAGTCTCCCACTTCCTGATTTCAGAACTTATTATCACAAAGCTATAGTAATCAAAACACTGTGGTACTAGCATAAAGAAAGACATATACACTACTGGAATAGAATACACCCTCACATATATGATCAAATTATTTTTGACAAGGATGCCAAGACCATTCAATGGGAAAACGACAGTCTTTTCAACAAAGGGTGCTGGGAAAACTAGATATCCACATGCATTAGAATGAAGGTGAGCCCTATTCTTACACCATATACAAAAATTAACTCTAAATAGATCAAAAACCTAAACATAAGACCTAAAAGAATAAAACACTTACAAGAAAATATAGGGGCTAAGCTTCATGACATTGGATGTGGCAATGATTTCTTGGATATGAAACAAAAAGCACGGGCAACAAAAGAAAAAATAGATAAAGTGGACTATATCAAAATTTAAAACTTTTGTGCATCAAAGACACAATCAACAGAGTAAAAAGGCAACCCACAGAATGGGAGAAAATATTTGCAAATCACATATCTGATAAAGGACTAACATCAAGAATACAGAGAGAACTCCTAATACTCAACAACACAAAAACAACCCAATTCAACAATGGGCAAAAAATTTGAATAGACATTTCTTCAAAGAAGACATACAAATGGCCAATAAACACATGAAAAGATGTTCAACATCAATAATCATTAGGAAAATGCAAACCAAAACCACAATGAAATACAACCTCATATCCATTAGGATCCCTACTATCAAAAAGATAGAAAACAACAAGTGCTGGTGAAGACGTGGAGAAAATGGAACCCTTGCGCACTATTTATGAGAATGTAAAATGGTGCAGCTGCTAAGGAAAATGGTGTGGCGGCTTCTCAAAAAATTAAAAATAGAATTACCATATGATCCAGAAATTCCACTTCTGGGTATATACCCACAAGAACTGAAAGCAGGGACTCAAACAGATAGACCCACCTTCTTAGCAGCATTATCCACAATAGCCAAAAGATGTAAGCAATTCAAGTGCTCATTGCTGGATAAATGGATAAACAAAACGTGGGATATACATACAACTGAATATAGGTATACCTTAGAGACACTGCAGGTTCGGTTCCAGACCACCGCAATAAAGCAAAATCACACGAAATTTTTGGTTCCCCAGTACATATAAAAGTTACGTTTATACTATACTGTAGCCTATTAAGAGTACAATAGCATTATGTCTAAAAAAACAATGTGCATACCTTAATTAAAAAATATTTTATTGCTAAAAAATGCTAAACATCATCTGAGCCTTCAGCAAGCCAAAATCTTTTTGCAGGTGGAAGGTCTTGCCTCGACGGTGATGACTGCTGACTGATCCGAGTGGTGGCTACTGAAGGGTGGGGTGGCGTAGCAATTTCTCAA
Source organism: Diceros bicornis minor (assembly GCF_020826845.1). Classification (NCBI taxonomy): domain Eukaryota; kingdom Metazoa; phylum Chordata; class Mammalia; order Perissodactyla; family Rhinocerotidae; genus Diceros; species Diceros bicornis. The sequence continues at coordinate 39,841,715 of NC_080754.1, forward strand.
GAAGCAGAACTTCTTTCAAAATTGGAGTCAATCTTCTCAAATCCTGCCACTGCTTAATCAGCTAAGTTTACCTAACAGTCTAAACCTTTTGTTGTCATTTCAACAATCTTCATAGCATCTTCACTAGGAGATTTCATCTCAAGAAACTACTTTCTTTGTTCATCCATAAGAAGCAACTCCTCATCCATTAGTTTCATCATGAGATTGTAGAAATTCAGTCACATCTTCAGGCTCCACTTCTAACTCTAGTTCTCTCGCTGTTTCTACCACATCTGCAATTACTTTCTCCATTGAAGTCATGACCCCCTCAAAGTCATCCATGAGGTTGGAATCAACTTCCTCCAAATTCCTGATATTCTGCTTCTTCCCATGAATGAGGAATGTTCTTAATGGCGTCTAGAATGGTGAATCCTTTCCAGAAGGTTTTCAATTTACTTTGCCCAGATCCATCAGAGGAATCACTCTCTATGGCAGCTATAGCCTTATGAAATGTACTTCTTAAATAAGACTTGAAAGTCAAAATGACTCCTTGATCCATGGACTACAGAATGGATACTGTTAGCAGGCATGAAAACAACATTAATCTCATTGTACATCTACATCAGAGCTCTTGAGTGACCAGGTGCATTGTCAATGAGCAGTAATATTTTGAAAGGAGTCTTTTTTTCTGAGCAGTAGGTCTCAACAGCATGCTTAAAATAGTCAGTAAATGGGGCCGGCCCAGTGGTGCAAGCAGTTAAGTGCGCGCTCTGCTGTGGCGGCCTGGGGTTCGCCGGTTCGGAGCCTGTCCTTTGAAGCTTTGAAGCCAGGCATTGACTTCTCCTCTCTAACTATGGAAGTCCTAGATAGCATCTTCTTCCAATAGAAGGGTGTTTCATCTACATTGAAAATCTGTTGTTTAGTGTAGCCACCTTCATTAATTACCTTAGCTAGATCTTCTGGATAACTTGCTGCAGCTTCTACATCAGCACTTGCTGCTTCACCTTGTACTTTTATGTTATGGAGATGGCTTCTTTCTTTAAACCTCATGAACCAACCTCTGCTAGCTTCAAACTTTCTTCTGCAGCTTGCTCATCTCTCTCAGCCTTCACAGAATTGAAGAGAGTTAGGGCCTTGCTCTGGACTAAGAGACTGGCTTAAGGGACTGTTGTGGCTGGTTTGATCTTCTATCCAGACCACTCAAACTTTCTCCTATCAGCAATAAGGCTGTTTCACTTTCTTATCATTTGTGTGTTCACTGGACTAGCGCTTTTAATTTCCTTCAAGAACTTTTCCTTTGTATTCACAACTTGGCTAACTGATGCAAGAGACCTAGCTTTCGACCTATCCCAGCTTTTGATATGCCTTCCTCACTAAGCTTAATCACTTCTAGCTTTTGATTTAAAGTGAGAAGCATACGACTCTTCCTTTCACTTGAACACATACAGGCCACTGTAGGGTTATTAACTGGCCTAATTTCAATATTGTTGTGTCTCAGGGAATAGGGAGGCCCAAGGAGAGGGAGAGAGATGGGGGAATGGTCGGTTGGCAGAGCAGTCAGAACACAGACAATATTTATTAAGACACAAAACTGTCTTACATGGGCACATTTTGTGGCACCCTAAAACAATTACAATAGTAACACCAAACATCACTGATCACAGATCACCATAACAAGTATAATAATAATGAAAAAGTTTTAAATATTACGAGAATTACCAAAATGGGACACAGAGACATGAAGTGAACAAATGCTGTGAGAAAAATGGCACTGAGGGACTTGCTCGAAGCAGGGTTACCACAAACCTTCAATATACAAAAAATACAACAGCTGCAAAAGTGCAATAACATGATGTATGCCTGTATCATTCAGCCTTTTTTAGGAAGGAAATTCTGATGCATGCTATAATATGGATGAACCTCGAGAACATTATGCTAAGTGAAATGTGTCAGTCACAAAAAAAAAAACACCACTGTATGATTCCACTTATATGGTACCTAGAGTAGTCAAACTCATAGAGACAGAAGATAGAACAGTGGTTATCAGGGGCTGGGAGGAGATGGAAATGAAGAGTTATTGTAAATGGGTACAGTTTCAGTTTTCCAAGATGAAAAGAGTTCTGGATGAATGGTGGCGATGGCTGCACAAAAATGTAAATAGATTTAACATTACTTAACTGTACAATTAAAAATGGTTAAAATTATAAATTTTAGGCGTATTTTATCAAAATTTTTTAAAAATGAAACAAAAAAAGAGGAGATAAACTTTTAAAAAAATTTAGCACTCATTTTTTTTCCTAATTAAAAATGAAGATCAATTTTCATTCTACTTAGTCCCAAATAATACTGTAGGAAAAAACCTACCGTCTCTGCTCCAAGAGTCTGCAAACCAGTGTAAGTTCTATCCAGCTATTAAAAGACAAAAGCAAGAGTGTTAAGTTTCACAGTTCCTTACATATAAATCTTAGGATACAATCTTATTTAAAACCCCTTTCACCACAAGTCTTTATACCATAGGATCTACGTTTTTATGATGTAAACTATCAATTCATCACTTCAATAAAAACCCTCAATTTTCTGGGGGAAAAATTGAGTAAAATTAATAATAACAACCTCAGACATATAGGTAGTTATTATACTTTTAATATAAACTATATACTTCTAAAAACCTATTCTAAGGACAATCTAAAAATGGAGGAAGTTTTACACAAAAAGATGTATACTGAAGCATCATCTATAACCACAAACTGAAAACAATATAAATGTCCAGCTATAGAGGAATGCTTAAGTAAACCACAAACCGTCAGTTTGTGAAGTATTATGCAGCCACTTAGATGATATTTACAAAGACTATGTAAAAATATTTTAAAAGACAGACTATAAAAATACATATGCAGTGATGAGACAATTATATACTTAGGATGTATTTACTAAGCACTTCTGAAAAAATGAAAATCTAAGCAATATAGGCAATGCTAATCACTTCCAATATATTAGCATCATGGATGATTTTAGAAAAGAGAAAGGAGTATAAACTGAGGGCATGTTGATAAGATAAACAAAAAAGTTTACAATTACATACAAAGACGCTAAGTTCTTATTCCCATATTTTAATTTATATCCTATCACTTTAAAAAAAGGATTTGGGGCAGCTTATCAATATAAACATTATATAGTAAGATCAATGGGGGGAAATGGTTAAGTTGGGTAGAAAGGAAAGAAAAGACAGGGAAAACATGAAGCCAGGGGTAGGCTGATAAATAGAAAATTCTAAAGGCTTGCAAGAGGTAGATTCAGGTCTGCTGAGGTCCTTAGCAGCCAACACAGAGAGGGGACAACTCAGTCACGAGATCTAGTGCTCATAACAGAAACGCAGTACAGGGTGGCGTCACGGTAGTTCCATGGAAGAAATCTCGAGTTTTATACTTAAACCTTGGCCGACAGTATGACTGTTAAAAAGATACAGGCAATTTTAGGCTACATTCATTTTCATATTCTCCAGAGCATAGAAGTCTCTCTGTAATCTGCACTGGCCTGTTTCACTCTTGGGACCACATTTTAAGAGAGATGTTGATAAAAAGAACTGGTATCAAAATGGCAGGAGGTATGGGAAAGCATAGCATACAAGAAATGTTACAAGAACAGGTTTTGCCTGGAAAAGAAGTGACTTAAGGAGAGACATGAAGGCTATCATTAAACATTTTTAGGCTTCTTATAAAACAAAACAAAGTCCTGTTCTGTGCTCTTCAAGAAATCAAACTAGGACAAATAAGATCAAGGTTTAGGAAAAAAGGCAGTTTTAGGTAAATTTATGAAAGAATCTTCCAAAAGTTTATTTACTAAATGGATAAATGTTTTGGGAATTACTGTACTCCATGGTGATGGTTGTGGATGACTACCTGTCAGGGATACAGGATACGGGAATTTCACACAATCTGGGAACTTTAAATTTTACATAACTCTAACACTTAGAGTATTTAGTATTTAATGTAATTATTACAGTATCAAATATATTATGTACTACAGAATTTCAGAATACACAGAGATCACTATGGGCTTAAATAGCCAGGAAAAGTTACATAGGAACTTGAAGAACGGAAAGAATTCAAACAGGCATTCGAGGAGGGGAAGAGCATGAAAGAAGACACAAGAAGGCCCAATGCATTTCTGGGACATGAACAGACTGACCTGGCTGGAGTAGGATGTTCACGCAGGGGATTAGAGTGAGAGAATTTAGGGGAAGTATGTCAAGCCAAAATGTGAAGAGCCCTGAATAAGGGGCAGGGGAGTCTGAACTTGAATAACAGGAATTCAAATCAAGGCTTCTCAGAGAGGAATAGATTAATGGTTCTCCTATTTCAGGAAGACTAATCTGATGGTGGTGTGCAGAATGGACTGAGGGAAAAAGAGACAGATTAGAATTAAAGAAGCTAATCAGGAGAGGGTAGAGTAATAGCCTCACAAGAGCAGGAAGGGTGAAGGGTAGAATATAAGAAAGATTATGAAGAATAATGGTCTGCAACTGAACAAATATTTAGAACAAAGAGGGAAGAATCAAAGATGGCTTTGAGAGTTAACAAAGAAATAACAGGGAAAAATGATACTCCAGTACAAATAAAGATCACATGGTCACAATTAAGGTCTCAAGGCCAATCAATACATAATAAACAGTAAAATTAAGTTTTCCAGAAAGACTGGTAAGAAATACTTTAAATACTATTATTTTAAAACACTGTCTCAATCTTTCACTAGAAACTCTAAGCGATATGGACAAGAAAATATGTATGAAAACTATGTAAACAATTCCATTTATTTTGGGAATTAGGGTTGGGCCCAGTGCAATATAAGATGGTATGTGCAGTGCTTAAAATAAAAGGAAAACAAAACTATTTTAGATCTTCTTCTGAGTAAGTGGGACCATATCCTGTCCCTCTGTATGTTCTTTATTTGTTTTCAGTTCTTCTCTGAGACCGTAAGGCAATCCAGTCTTACAGTAATCTCTAGAAAATAACTTAAACATGAAGTTAAGCAGTGCTCTCTATCACCAATGGAGGGCAAATTTCAGCATGCCTTAAGGTTGAAAAACGTGCATTTGTAGAACAAAGGGAACAAAAAAGGAATTCTGCAGATGTACTCAGATTCATTTAGTTCAATTTTGGGAGCCATTAATGGGAACAATACGGTAAACCATAAAGCAAGGGTGCTTTGGGAGAAGTTCAATATTAGGATTACATCTTACATAGAGAAAATGTACATGAAACTATTATAGAGAGGGCCCAAGGGAACATTAAAAAAAATGGTCTGTCTTCCAACAAGTTAAATATGTTTACTATATAAAATTGGGAAAATATTAAAAAAAAAAAAAAAAAAGACAGAAAAAAAGGGCAGGGGAAATTGCCCACAATGTCATTACTTTAATTACTCCAACATTTTGGTATACTTCTTTTGTGTTTTTTACACCTATTTAAAATCATGGTTGACCTCATACTATACATATAGTTTTACACACTCTGCTGACTTACTATAATGGTAGTTTTCCCCCATGTATAGAAAACACTTTGTAAAATAGAATTTATAATGGCTGCATAATAAAGCAGGTGGACGTAAGAGTAAAAGATTTCTTATAATCTGAATCAAAAGTATTACAACCTCGTAGAGTACTTTACATTTTCTAAAACATGTTCACTTCTATCTTTATCCTTAGGAGATAAGCATATTCTTTATCCTTATGAGATAAAAAGACAAGGCTTATTATTTGCCTCATTTTATAGCAAAGTAAATAGATTAAAAAAAAAAATTTCAGTAACTTAGCCCCAGGTGACACAGTAACAGTGAGCTCTGATCAAAGGTTCAAGTCTTCTGATTATCTGACCAGTTCATCTTTTTAAAGAGTACAGATTCTGCTGTAAAACAAGCCCTCCCCCAATATTCAGAGGAGAAAGGAGTGTTGCAGCAGCAAGCATAACACATTCAACAAGATCTACTCTGCTTCCACACTCCTTGGCCTCTTGTCTCAGAAGGCCTAACACTACCACTATGTGTACCAGGTGAAAAGAGACTTTGATTTCTGGGAAGTAAGGTTTTGTTACAATACCTTCAGATTGTGTATGATATCTATCCGCTTGTTCTGGCTGTCCTTGAAGTGAACTTGAACTCTGACAGGAAACTCACCCCAGCCTCTCCTGGTCAGGTGAAAAGGAGGCTCTCTAGGGGAAAGCAGATATTAACACATTAATCCACGTTCACTCTCTCATTCTAGACAGGAAAAGTTTTCTCAGATAAGTTAGAAAGTCACATCCTTCTGACAATCATTTAGGTTTCCTCATTTGAAGTTAAATTAATATAGTGAATTCTGCTAAAATGCTAATAAAAGAAAAATACAACTCAAACCTACATTAAATTTCCAACTACTGAATACTTAGAGGTAAGACACTTATATAATCCAATGTCATTATTTTCACAGACAGGGAACTAAGGTGATTTGATGGATGTCACAATATTAGAGCCAGAATCCTTGTCTGGTACTTGACAGACACAGACTGTGAGGTACAGGTTCCCTACCCCCGGCACTCATATTTATTCCTCCACTTGGCAAAAACAAAATAAATCACGAAAATGCTCAATCTGAAAGCGACAATTTATTTGAAACTATCTGCTAAGAGAACTTAAAAAGATTTTATGTTCACAAAATCATCTTCCCCAAACAGTGACTATGATTTTAGTGGACAAAGGGGAATATATGTGAATGCTAACTGGACTAGAGAATTTTCAGGCAAAATGTAATTTGAGAAGGAAAAAAAAAAAGGAAAATTGATGAAAAAAGACTATCAAACTTAGTAATTGGTGATGGGTACATGAGGGTTCAGTACACTATTTTTGTGAATGTTTGGAATTTTCCATAATAAAAAATTTTTTAATTTGACTGAGAGATCTTTAAGTACTCAAAAACAACATGGTTTAAGTTAATAGGGAAAAGAGAATGCCTTTAAAATGAAAATGTTCATTATGAATCACTGGCTAGGAATTACTGTAATGGGAGAGGATGCCAAGATTGCAAGGAGAAAGGAACTTTCAGCAGGATGTGCTGTTGGAAAACTAAGGAGAGACATGAATTCAGTAAGGGCAGACTCCAAGGACACAACCGGGGAGTAGTCTAACAACAGGCCTGAACTGTCAACCACAGAGCCGGAGGCTACCTGGAGAGCCCAAGACAGGAAAAATCCCTGAGTATGAGAGTAGCCTAGAAAGTGGAGAAAGCAACACTTGTGTTATAACCCAGAGAGAAAGGAAAGCAAAGCAAACTAGAGTGCCCTGGATAAAGAAACCAGTTGAATACCAGCTCAGTTAGTAAGAGAAGTAGCCACAGTGTTGGCAAAGATTCAGACAGAAATTAAAAGATAAGCCTGGGGTCAAATGAGAAGGTGGACTTGAGACAGCAGTTTGAAAACAGATCCAAAGCCCAAGGTACAGTGGGGCCTAGAGCATGGTGGACTTAAGAGTAATTAAAGGAAATTCTATTGATGGCAAGTTTAAATTCCAGTAAAGCTAAGCAGATAGTCTAAACTCACTGTGCAATATGTGGCAATTATACTGTTTGTATGCTGAATTTCTCTCACTCCGGATACAGTAAACTAGCTGTGTTCCTCAATTTTACGTACACAGGCTAAACTTCAGTGAACGGACAGGAAGGACTGCTGCCAGGGAAGACAGACAAACAGCACAAAGGCCAGGAAAAACAAACAATGCTTTTAACAGGAAATTCCTCCATAGCCATATTTTTGGAAACAAAAAATGAATCTAAGACCTACCAACACACAGGACACCACCTATGGAAACGTTATACTTCAAAAGATATACGTATTTCACACAAAAAAGGACTGCCTCTCCTGAACAGACTTCCATATTTCTACAGCCATGCGTCGCTTAACAATGGGGATAGTTCTGAGAAATGAATCATTAGGCGATTTCGTTGTTGTGCGTTTGTGTAACTACACAAACCTAGATGGTACAGTCTACTACACACCTAGGTTATATGGTACTAATCTTACGGGACCACTGTCATATATGTGGTCTGTCGTTGACTGAAATGTTGCTATGCATGACTGCAGATTCCTCATAAAAGGTGAAATACATTGGTGACCAAGAAGGAAAACCACAGAATATAGGAATAAAAAAATAGCTTTACTAGAAATACAGAATGGAGTATAACTCCTTACACAACTAATTAATTCAAGTAACCAACCAGTCTTTCAGGATCATTTCTAGTGACCCAGAACTGATTACTTAATGAGACTCTCCATTACATTTCTGAATAGCTCTGTTATAAAAATATTTCACCTTCCTCCTGCATGTTAGTTCTAGTATGCCTTCTGGAGTCACAAACAAATTTTCCCTCCCCATGAAAGAACTTCAAAAGAACTAGGACATTCCCTTAAGGTTTTTCTTTTCAGGATGAATACATTCTGTTCCTTATAACAGCAGCAGAAGCAAACACATTGTTTACTATGATCCAACCACTGTACTAAGCCCTTTATATCTATTAACTTATCTAATCTTTATAACCACACTATACAACATCCTGAGACACAGAGTGGCTGAATAACTAACGTGCCCAAGGTCAGAGAGCAAACAAGTAGTGGAGCCAGAATAGAAACCCAGGCAACAGGCTCCAGGGCCCAGGCTTTAACCACTAGCTAGTCCATGTCCCTGTGGTATCAGATCTCCTCACTACCCAGACGACGCTCCTCCCAGATGCAGAACAGCATGGCTAGATCCTGTCAGACTATAGGGTATGGCAAGTCTACTTCTCATAAATCAGCCTAAGATTGCAATACCCTGTGGAGTGATTTGTTTTCACTTTTTACTTTTCTAACGTGCCTACTAGAAAATTTAAAATTACATATATGGGTTATAATATATTTCTATTGGACAGCGCTGCTCTAGAGAGTTCCTACATTTGAGCTAAATGAAACAGATACAAACGCTTTGAAGAGGCTCACTAGGATGTTTTCAAGAGCCCAGCCCACTCTAGTCTCTCATGCACCAAGGGCAGGATTATTTTACTAAACTTCTCAAAGGCAGAAACCACTGTTCCTCATCTCTGCAATGTATCAAGTCCTGAGCCTAGCATACATTTAGTGACTGCCTTGTGCCTAAAAGCAAAGTTTATGAGCACAGTTTTCAGGAATTTGACTAAGGATGGTCACAGCAACTGAACCAAATGTAAAAAAGATGTTTCTATAGGAGCAGAATCTACCCATGCTCTTTACCATGTAATGTGCTGTGATGAGAAGATTCAGTGTGCATGAAACACACACATGTGCTTTGATCCAGAGCTAAGATTAACCCCAGGTTTCACAGCAGCTGCAAAGGATCTCCCCTACTCACCACATTACTTTAGATACCTGATGCAAGAAACATCCGAAGAGCCTTATACAGAACACAAAGAGTTCTAGTTAAACCTAGGACACATGTTAATGTTCTGTCCTACTTTATATTGGTTATACCATACCTGGAGTTTAAAGTTCAGTCCTAAGAAGAGTATTTTAAGAAGAATATAAATAAACTGGAGTGTGTTAGGGAATATAACCTGGATAGCAAAGGAACACAAAACAAAGTCACATGAGTGACAACTGAAACAAAGGTGGATATGTGGCCTGGAGGAGACTGGAAGAGACCCAACAGTTGCTTTCAAAAATATCTGAACAACAGCTACATGGAAAAGGGATTATAATGATTCTGTGTGGTGTCATAAAGCATATTAAAGTTTACTGTTTAGAACTTAAAGGAAGTTAGGTCTCCCCTCAATATAATGAAAAACTTCCAAATACAGCCACCTACAAATGGAATGGCCCACTCAGGGATTCAATAATTCACTCAACAACAAACACGAAGTGAGCATTTACGTCATGCTAGGTAATATGCTAGACCCTGGAGATATAAAGACAGGAAAGAAAAGGTCCCAAACATCAAGAAGCTCCGAGTCTAGTAGGGGAGACATATATGCAAATTAACACATGTAATCATAGACTTATGTATATTACTTGCTAAGAAAACACAGAGGTGTGGCTGATCACAGCAAATTATTTCTCCAGAAGTTTTAAACACCAGAAGCATATATGCAAGGATTTCTTTTAAAATACTATTTAAATATCATAACTTCATAGTTAATAAGTATGACTTGGGATGTGGTAATGGTGTGATTCATAGGCTGTGAAAAACTAAGCAGTCAGATATGTCACAGCAGCCGATCCAGGCAATACTGTCAGAGTGGCATGGACCAGACTGAAAATAACTGTCAGAGCTATTTTGATGATGTGAAACCTCATAAATTTCACAAAACCAAGTTCACTTATTATTGGCTGAAGATACCCCAGATGTACAAGATGAAAGAGAAATTTGAAGATCTTCTCCTTGGCTTTCCTCACTCTGTTAACCACACATCCTGATAAGTGTGATCTGCCACACATTTACCTACAGAATAGTAAAGATTTCTTAGTAAACATAATTTTATGTATTATGGCATGATACATTTTTTGCAATTAAAGTAAATGAGTGTGTTTTACAAATTCCAATTCTTGGAGTGAGAACTGAGAAATAAAACAGACATTGGCTTGCATTGTTAAGTATTAAGGGTTTTATCTAAGGAGTTTTTAATCTCAGTTTTTGGTAAATCAGATGTTTATCATCAATAAAAAATGTGATTAATATATTTTAACTGATTCACATAATTTATATTAAGTGAAATGTTTTCCTAAGGCAGCATGCTTTATTTTTTACCATAAGAGAATTTCTTATTGATCTGGACACTGAAATATATATTCTTTTTATTATTTATATTTTTATAGACATAGCACTTTTTAAACTTATCTATTTCCTATCAAACCCACTAAAATATCTTTATTAAAACACTGGGCTAATTTGGAATCAGGATATCTAAACTCAGAAAATATTGTCACTCTGTCAGCTATTTTAAACTATAAAATATTGTTCGTATCCCAAGCATTCAAGTAAATAATCATTTACTGTAATTTAACCTACGGAAGAAAGTAGGGCAAAGAAGGATGCCCTGAGGAAGTAACCTCTGAGTTATGTCTTGGAGGATAAACGGTAGATCTTCAGAAAGATAGCCACAGTGTACGTGTGCATGGGTGTGAATGAAGGAGACAGGCTATAGGAAGATGGTACTCCTGGCAGAGAAAACAAGTCTAGTCACCAGTGGACTTCTAGGAGAGGCTAGTTGAGAAACAGGGCATTTCTGAAGGTTTCATGAATCAGGCACAGATTTAAACCAAATCACAGACAAGTTCTTTTCAACACTAATGTTTAAGAGCCTAAGAATGAAATTGCTCCTTTATCAATTAAACTCTACTACTGGAATAAAACAGAGTATCAACATTTTTCTAAGGTTGTATTCAGTGAAGTATGTCAAGAAAATGAAGCAAGTTTAATAAACAGTAAAAGAAAAAAATCTTGTTAGCATTGGAAAACTACTACACTGATTGATTCTCCTGGGTAGAGAAGAGAGAGAAAGATTTATTATCATAAAAAATGTGAAAACTAATCATTAATTCAATGCAATTTCAATCTATAACTTGATAGTTGGATTCTAAAGTAAGATGGAACAACATATATACTCAAGACTGGCCAAGAAAAAATTTTAAAATAATAATTATCAGGGGAATACACTCTACCAGATATCAGAATATGCTATAAAGCAAAACAATTAAAATAGTGTAATACTGGTACAGGAATAAGTATTATTAACAGAGTTTAGCATCGGATCCATATTTATGTGGGAATTTAGTGTGTGTTAAAATGTAGGGAAAGGACAGATAAGCTGATAATTGATATGTGGACAACTTAATCATCGATATGAAGAAGCTAAACATACTGTATCACCTAGAAAACATTTTATTTCCCAGGCTGGCACAGTAGCATAGCAGTTAAGTTCACGTGCTCTGCTTCTGTGGCCCAGGGTTCAGAGGTTGGGATCCCGGGCATGGACCAACACACCACTTGTCAAGCCATGCTGTGGCGGCATCCCATATAAAATAGATGAAGATGGGCACGGATGCGAACCCAGGGCCAACCTTCCTCAGCAAAAAGAGGAGGAGGAGGATTGGCAACAGATGTTAGCTCAGGGCTGATCTTCCTTACCAAAAAAAAAAAAAACCTTATTTCTACATATTCCACTTTCTGACCACCATCTCCACTCCTAATCCAACTCTTCTTTGACCCCACTGGGACTTCCACTTCTTGCCCATACCAACTTCCACTGCCCATCACTGATCTTATATAATTTCCTTCTCTCCTTACTCAACTTTGATTCTATGTATATCACTACCATAACCTCATTATTAAAGTGAGGAAATCAATGAACTGGGAGATCAGGGTTTTGGGTGAATTGTCTATTTGCATGTCAAAGTATGAATGATCAAGAGTGCTGGTAGAGAGAATCAGTAAACTAGGTGCTGAAACTGTTTTGAAAGAGGAGAGTGACTGGGAAATTAGTAGGTGCTGCAACAAGGAGCAGCAGATCATACGGTGCTTCAAAGGAGGTGAGGTTTTTCAGGAAGGAAGGAAAAGGTGGTCTGGAAGCCACAAACGTGAGCAAGAAAGACACGCACCCCACCCCTAGACACAACGGCACATGGTGTCTGAGGGAAAAAACAGCTGCTACTTGAAAGTTGTTCTCAGGAGAAGCAGTGTTCTCAGGAGACAGCCATGTTTTACTTAAGAGTCAAGAGTCGAGGGAATGTTCTGAAGAGAGCTGAAGATATAGATTTCACGGATAATAAACCACAACCACTTCCAGATACAATGAATGTATACGTGATATGTAATGTCAGAGAAAGGCGTAAAGAACACATCTAAATGAAACAAATTTCACAAGTGTATATATTATCATTCCATCTTTGTGAAATAACAACAACAAACAACTACACTAGGTTAATATATATAGGAAATATATCATTAGGGGTTACTTCTAAGAGGGTGAGATCATAGGGAACTTTCGATCTTAAATATTTCTGTAATGTTAAAATCCTGTATTTAATTCTATTATATTCTAATATTCACAAAAAAGAGTAACATTTTTCTATTTATCTGTATTTATATAAACAAGTTTAGCTATTTCCAGGTGGAAGCAAAATCAGCTAACATAATTCATATGGTAACAATCTGACAGGAAGCAACAATGCCTGTTCAGTGAGACAGTAACATGCAAGATGAAACCACAGTTAAAACTATAATATGACTAAAAGTCAAAGCTGAGTAAATTATTAATACAAGAATTTCAAGGGAGTGTTCTCCAGTTAAATCACTTTTCTTCCACTTCAATAAATCTGTACTTCTTCAAGTGTGCTTACCGAACTTCCACAAGGTCATTTGGTTTATAGCTGGGATGAAGGAAGAACCAAACTTTCTTGACAAAATGATTAATGCTGGGTTCTCTACGAGACCCTCGGACATATACCATCCACTTGTGGGTTGATTGATCATTTTCTTCTCTCTTATCAGGAGGTATATACCTACAGGAGAAAAAAAAAAAAATTCTTTTTCCTTCAAAAACCTAACAAAAGAACTCCTACTTAAAACAAGATTAAAAATCAATTACAAGAAGAAAACTGGAATTCACAAACACATGGAGATTAAACAACATGCTAGTGAACAACCAATGGGTCAAAGAAGAAATCAAGAGAGAAATCAAAAAATATCTTAATACAGGGGCCAGTCCAGTGGCATAGTGGTTGGGTTCACGCGCTCCGCTTCAGAGGCCCAGGGTTCGCAGGTTCGGATCCCGGGTGTGGACCTGCACACCACTTATCAAGCCATGCTGTGGCAGGTGTCCCCCATATAAAAGTAGAGGAAGGGGCCAGCCCGGTGGTGCAAGCGGTTAAGTGTGCATGCTCCGCTGTGGTGGCCTGGGGTCCGCCAGTTCAGATCCTGGGCACACACCATTGCACTGCTTGGCAAGCCAGGCTGTGGCGGCCTCCCATATAAAGTGGAGGAAGATGGGCACAGATGTTAGCCCAGGGCCAGTCTTCCTCAGTAAAAAAAAAAAAAAGAGGATTGGCAGATGTTAGCACAGAGCTGATCTTCTTCACAAAAAAAAAAAAAAGTAGAGGAAGACAGGCACAGATGTTGGCCCAGGGCCAATCTTCCTCAGCAAAGAGAAGAGGATTGGCAACAGCCGTTAGCTCAGGGCTAATCTTCCTCGCCAAAAAAATAAAAACTTAAAGCAAATGAAAATGGAAATACACTATACCAAAACTTAAAGGATGCAGTAAAAGCAGTTCTAAGAGGTGAGTTTTTGAGTGATAAATGCCTACATTAAGAAAAAAGATCTCAAATAAACAGCCTAACCTCATAACTCAAGGAACGAGAAAAAGAACAAACTAACTGCAAAGTTAGTAGAAGGAAGGAAATAACAAAGATCAGAGTGGAAATAAATGAAACAGAGACTAAAAAGACAATAGAAAAGATCAACGAAATAAAGAGCTGGTTTTTTTGAAAAGATAAACAAAACTGACAAACTTTTAGCTAGACTAAGAAAAAAAGAGAGAAGATTCAAATAAATGAAATCAGAAATGAAAGAAGAGACATTACAACTGATAACACAGGAAGACAAAGGATCATAAGAAACTACTATGAACAATTATATACCAACAAATTGGACAACCTAGAAGAAATGGATCAATTCCTAGAAACATACCAACTTCCAAAACTGAATCATGAAGAAATAGAAAATCTGAACTAAACAATTACTAGTAAGGAGACCAAATCAGTCATCAAAAACGTCCCAAAAAAGAAAAGTCCAGGACCAGATGGCTACACAGGTAAAGTCTACCAAACATTTAAAGAACAGTTAATACTAATCCTTCTCAAATTCTTCCAAAAAAATAGAAGAGGGGACACTTTCAAACTCATTTTACAAAGCCAGCACTACCCTGATATCAAAGCCAGAGAAGGACACTACAAGAAAAGAAAATTATAAGCCAATATCCCTGATGAACATAGATGCAAAAATTCTGAACAAAATATTAGCAAACAGAATTCAACAGTATATTAAAAGGATCATACACCATGATCAAGTGGGATTTGTTCCAGGGATGCAAGGATGGTTCAAGATCCACAAATCAATCAATTCGAATATGATACACCACATTAACAAAATGAAGGATAAAAATCAGACAATCATCTCAACAGATGCAGAAAATGCATTTGACAAAATTCAACATCTATTCATGATAAAAACTCTTAACAAACTGGGTATAGAGGGAGCGTACCTCAAAATAATAAAGGTCATATATCACAAGCCCACAGTTAACATCATACTCAACAGTGAAAAGCTGAAAACTTTTCCTCTAAGATCAGGAACAAGATAAGGATGTCCACTCTTGCCACTTCAATTCAACATAGTATATAGTCCTGACCAGAGCAATTAAGCAAGAAAAAGAAATAAAAGGCATCCAAATCAGAAAGGAAGCAGTAAGAAGGAAGTACAACTGTCTGATAAATATAGAAAACCCTAAAGACTCCACCCAAAAACTGTTAGATCTAACAAACAAATTCAGTAAAGTTGCAGGATACAAAATCAATATACAAAAATCAGTTGTGTTTCTATACACTAACAATGAACTATCGGAAAAAGAAATTACGAAAACAATCCCATTTATAATAGCATCAAAAACAATAAAATACTGGGGCCAGCCCCGTGGAGTAGTAGTTAAGTTCACGCACTCCGCTTCAGCGGCCCGGGGTTCGCAGGTTTGGATCCGGGGCGTGGACCTATGCACCACTCATCAAGCCATGCTGTGACAGCGTCCCATATACAAAATAGAGGAAGATGGGCACAGATGTTAGCTCAGAGCTAATCTTCCTCAGCAAAAAGTGGAAGACTGGCAACAGATGTTAGCTCAGGGCCAGTCTTCCTCACACACACACACACAAAAACAATAAAATACTTAGCAACAAATTTAACCAAGGAGATGAAAGATTCATACACTGAAAACTATGAGACACTGATGAGTAAAACTGAAGAAAACACAAATAAATGGAAAGATATTCTGTACTCATGGATTGTGAGAATTAGTAGTTAAAATGTCCATACCACCCAAAACCATCTATTGACTCAAAGCAACCCCTATCAAAATTCCAATGGCATTTTTGACAGAAATAGAAAAAAACAATCCTAAAATTTGTATGGAACCATAAAAGACCCTGAATAGCCAAAGCAATCTTGAGAAAGAAGAACAAAGCTGGAGGCTTTCAAACTTCCTGATTTCAAATTATATAACAAATCTATAGTAATCCAAAAGTATGGAATGGGCATAAAAACAGACACATAGATCAGTGGAACAGAAAAGAGAGCCCAGAAATAAACCCAGGCATATATGATCAATTAATTTATGACAAAGGAGCTAAGAATATACAACGGGAAAAGGATAGTCTCTTTAACAAATGGTACAGGGAAAACTGGACAGCCATATGCAAAAGAATGAAACTAGACCCCTATCTACACTATACACAAAAATCAAATCAAAATGGATTAAAGACTTAAATTTAAGACCTGAAACCATAAAAATCCTAAAAGAAAATATAGGGGGTAACCTCCTTGACATGGATCTGGGCAATGATTTTTTTGGATTTGACACCAAAAGCAAAGGCAACAAAAGCAAAAATAAACAAGTGGGACTACATCAAACGAAAAGATTCTGCACAGGAAAGGAAACCATCAACAAAATGAAAATGCAATCTAGCAAATGGGAAAAAATATTTGCAAATCATATATCTGATAAGGGGTTAATATCTAAAATATATAAAGAACTCACACAATTCAACAGCAGAAAACCAAATAATCCAATTTTAAAATGGGCAGAGGAACTGAACAGACATTTCTCCAAAGAAGATATACAAATGGCCAACAGGTACATGAAAAGGTGCTCAACATCATTAATCATCAGAGAAACGCAAATGAAAACCACGACAAGATTTACCTCACACCTGTTAGAATAGCTATCATCCAAAAGACAAGAGATAAGTGTTGGTGAGGATGTGGAGAAAAGGGAACCCTTGTGTCATTGGAAATGTAAATTGGTTGCAGCCATTATGGAAAACAGTATGGAGGTTCCTCAAAAAATTAAAAATAGAACTACCCCATTTCTATGTATATATGCAAAGAAAATGAAAACAGGATATCGAAGAGGTATCTGCACTCCCATGTTCACTGCAGCATTATTTTCAATAGCTAAGATATGGAAACCTAAGTGTTCGTCAATGATGAATGGATAAAATGTGATACAGATATACATGGAATATTATTCAGCTGTGAGAAAGCAGGAAATCTTGCCATTTACAATAACATGGATAGATCTTGAGGGCATTATGCTAAATGAAATAAGCCAGACAGAGAAAGACAAATACTGCATGGTATCACTTATATGTGGAATCTAAAAAAGAGTCAAACTCATAGAAACAGAGTAGAAAACTGGTTTCCAGGGGCTGGGGGGTGGGGGGAATAGAGAGGTTGGTAAAAGGGTACAAACTTTCAGCTATAAGATGAATATAGTCTGAGGATCTAATATGTAACATGGTGACTACAGTTGACGACACTGTATTGTATACCTGAAATTGAAAGTAGTACAATCTGAGAGTAGATTGTAAATGTTCTCACCCTTCCCCACCAAAAAAAGGTAAATATGTGAGGTGATGAGGGATGTGTTAATTAACTAGAGGGGAGGAATCCTTTCACAATGTATACATATATCAAATCATCACAATGTACACTTTAAATATCTTACAATTTCATATGTCAATTATATCTCGATAAATCTGAAAAGGAATTTTAAAATTAAAAAAAAAAAATTCCAGCAATATTTAACAGCTATATCACCTAACCAAACGGGGTCTTTGCGGTTAATGTCTTCCTTTTTTAAACATTTTTTGTGGTCCAAGGAGCACTCCCTTAAAGTTTGTTTTGTTTTCTGATTATCACTATACCATTAAAAAAAAAAAATCAACCTCGCTTTTCCTGCAAAGTGGGTATATGCGATGGAAATACACTGCCATATTTTACTCCTAGGTTAGGGACTCTCTGGCCTTTGGGTTGATTTCATTCATTCAGGTTTCACGGAGCGAGAACTCTGTACTCCTCTGGTTCCTATTCATTGCTGCAAAGAAGGTTGCAACTGGTCTCTTGCCTTTTAAAACCCGAAACCAGCCATTCCCTTAAGTCCTGACCATGGTAAAACTAGCACCTTTAGCCCTCCCTCTTGCAGGTTCTGTCTTTAAGAGGCCCGCTTGTTACAATCCGTTGGGAATATGATCATGACCTTCTACACATTCATCTCTGCCTAAGATTATCCTTAGTAATGCAGGAGGCCAAGTTGCCTAACCTGGTTCTTCTTCAGGAGTGTTCTTGTCCAGTTTTGACCCTTTGCTCTTCATATATAATAACCAGCCTGTGAATTTCATGAACGCTGTTGGGATTTTAATCAGAATATCTACATATCAATTTGAGAAGTGATATCTTTACAATATTCAGCCTTCCTATCCATGAACATGGTATACTGCTCTACTTGTTTAGTTCTTTCATGTCTTGCAATCAAGTTTCTATAATTCTTCATGAAAAACCAGCATGTATTTTGTTTGACTTACTACATTTTTTATTGTTATAGTAAATATATCTTTTTTAAAATCATGTTTTCTAAGTTTGTGGCTGTCATACAGAAACAATTGACTTCTGTATATTTATAGTGTATTCAATAACCTTGCTAAGCTCTATTATTAATTCTAAAACTTTTTTTGTTTGGAGGAAGATTGGCCCTGCACTAACATCTGCTGCCAATCTTCCTCTTTTTTTTTTTCTTTTTTCTCCCCAAAGCCCCAGTACATAGTTGTGTTTCATAGTTGTAGAGTTGTGGCTCTTCTATATGGGACGCCACCTCAGCATGGCTTGATGTGCGGTGAGTAGGTCTGTGCCCAGGATCCAAACCGGCAAACCCCGGGCCACTGAAGCGGAACGCACGAACTTAACCACTACGCCACCAGGCTGGCCCCTAATTCTAAAACTTTATCAAAAATTGTTTTAGATATCTCTACATAAACAATCACATCATCTATCTGTTGACAACAACATTTTTTCTTTTCTAATCCTTATACTTTTAATTTTTCTTTTTGACTACATTAGTATCTCCAAGTGCAATACTGAATAGGACTAGTGATACCAGGCATCTCTCTTCTTGTTCCTGACCCTAAAAGGAAGGCTTTTAACAGTTTACCGTTGAGTATGATTTTGCTGTAGGTTTTTTTAAGATCATCTTTATCTGAACTAACTAAATTCCCAGTTTGCCATGAGGATTTATCACAAACAGATGTTGAGTTTTGTTAAATGTTGTTTCTGCATCTTTTGAGGTGATCATGTTTTATTTCCTTTAATCTTTAATGTGATTAATTTATTAATTTTATAATGTTAATCCAAACTTGCTTTTCTTCGTCATAAAGTATTATCACTTCTACAATTACTGAATTGTTTGCTAACGATTTTGTTCAGTATTTCTGCATCTGTAATCATGAGTGTGAATGTCTTATAATTTTCCTTTTCTTATAAACTCCCTGTCTGACTTTATTAACAAAGTTAGGCTACCCTCATAATGTAAGTTGACAAGTGTTACCTCTTTTTCTCCAGATTTTATATACCACTGGAATTATCTGTTCACTCAGCCTGTAAAGCAATCTAAGCCTAGTGGTTTGGTTTGGTTTGGTGACGGGAATGTTTTAAAAATAACTAAACTTACTTAGTAGTTCTAAGGCTATTCAAGGTTTTCTCTTTCTTGAGTCATTTTGATTAGTCATTTGTATTTTTCTAAGAATTCTCCATTTCATCTAAATTTTCAAATGTACTGGTATAACGACAGTCATAGTTTCTTCTCTAACAGTGCAGCATTGTTAGTTTTTTTCATTTCTTATGTTTGTCTTCTCTTTTTTCCTTAATTAATTTCCCAGGTTTGTACCTGTGTTTATTATTTTTTCCTCTCTAATTTCTTCACTCTCTCCACTGCACTAATTAAGTGAGATGCTTAGTTCATTAATTTTAAGCTTTTCTCCTTTTTTTTTTGTGAGGAAGATCAGCTCTGAGCTAACATCCAGGCCAATCTTCCTCTTTTTGCTGAAGAAGACTGGCCCTGGGCTAACATCCGTGCCCATCTTCCTCTACTATATATATGTCAGGCTTACAGCGTGGCCCGACAAGCGGTGCATTGGTGCGCGCCGAGGATCCAAACCCAGGCCACCAGCAGCGGAGCGTGCGCACTTAACCGCTACGCCACGGGGGCGGCCCCCAAGCTTTTCTTCTATTGCAGTCATTTAATACTATAAATTTCCCTTTAAGTATCCCTTTAGTATTATCCTACAAGTTTTGATGTTATTATTTAGCTCTGAATATTTTGATGTGATTTTTTAATGACTTATGAATAGTTTGGAAGTGTTTTGAATTTCCAGAGATACAGAGGTTTTCTAGTTATCCTACTGTCATTAATTTTTCACTTTACCGCACTGTGGTCCAAAAAAAAAGAGTCTGTATGATACAAGTCCTGTGATATTTGTTTAAACTTGCTTTATGGCTTACTGTGTAGTCCATTTTCATAAATGTTCCCTGTCTGCTTAAAAATGTTTCTCTTTCAATTGTTATGTGTAATCTTCTATTGTGTACATTAGATCAAGTTTTATTAATTGATATTCAAATCTCTTATATTGAAACAAGTATTTTGCTTGATCTATCAAATTACTGAGAGGTATATAAAATCTCTCAGTATGTTAATGCATTTGGCAATTTCTCCTTGTGGTTCTGTAATTTTTGCCTTAGACATTTTAAGACTATGTTGTTAAGTGCATAGAAGTTTAGAATTTTTGTATCTTCTTGGTAAATACAACCTTTTATCATTATATATAATAACTGTCTTTACCACCAAGCTTTTGGTCTTAAAGTCTATTTTGCCTGCTATATGCTACACTGATTTTCTTTTGGTTAGTATCTGTTGGTTGTATCTTTCTTAACCATTTGTTTACTTTCAATCTTTCTTTATTTAGATGTCTCACTGATAAACAACAGAGATGAATTTTAGGTTATTTTGTCTAACACTTTTTATCTTTACCTAGATAGTTAAATCCATATGCAATTTTTATGACTGCTGATTAGATTTAGATTTGTTGTCACTAAATTATTTTATACTACGTCTTGTTTTTTCTCTTCTCCACATCCCTCCTCCTGCTCCTGTCTGCCTTCTTTTGGAATCAGGGTTTTTTTTTTTTTCTTTTATTCATTCAATTCCCCACTCATCCTTACTAGTTTTAAAGTTTAAATCTCTTGTGTGTACTTTTAGTTGTTATCTTAGCTATTCTAACAAGCATTCTTAACAAAGTCTAAAGTAAATCAATATTTTTATCCTCTTCCAGGACAAACAAGGACTTCACAACACTAATGCCAATCATTCTATCTCTACTTAAAATTCATGGTTAACCAGTATTTCATCTAGCTGGTCTTTATAAGAACTCAAAAACCTAAGAATTAGACATAATGGTTTGAAAATGTCAATGACTGTTTCTCCCCAGTCTTCTTATGGCCTCGTGGGTCTACCTGGATTTCGTTTTCACCTTTTCTGGGTCGACCTGTTTTGTACTACAGTTAAGCCCTCAACTCTTAACACTTCACATGGACTACTAGTTCCCTTAGTTGAATGCATGCTAACTCTAAAATGATCTATAGAAATTAGTTGCTTTAATCATATTTTATGCTATTTAATATTATTACATAGAGCATTAAGAATCTCTGTTTTTGTCCTGAGATTTTTAATGCACTTCTTTTTTTTGCTGTTATTAGTGGTCCATTAACCGGGGCCATTTTTTGTCGTTGTTATTAGTGGTCCATTAACTGGGCCTTGGAAGTTTTCCCCCTCCAAATCTGACTATTTCCCCCAAGACAATTATTGTAATACGAAATCCTTTATTTTCAATAATTAAACCTAATTACAATTTTCATAAATACATCAATTTATTCATCAAATATTTATCAAACACCAAGTACTATAAAGTACAAAAACAAACCAAACATATTTTCTATCCTTAAGAGATTCCAGTCTAATTTGAGAAAAATATACGAAAACAGGAAATGACCATATAATATGATAAATATGACAAGAGAGTATAAAGGAAATATATCTAATGAGGGAAGAGAAGGCAAACAAGACTTTGTGAGGAAATAACATTCTTATGCTATTTGAAGATTTATGATGTCTTTATCCATTCCTAGACACTTAGCAAAAACGATGATGCTCCCACAAGATATCATGAGATAGCCTTTTAGCTTAGATGAATTCTGCCTTCAAGACCTGCTCTGCAACCTTTTGTTATACATTAAAAACATTTCAGTTTGGGCAATTAAATAAACATTTTTAGGAATTAGCTAAGGTGCCTAAGGACAGAACTAGGTCAAGAGAAGTCAAAAGTTTCCCCAAACTTATCCATCCTTAATGCTTGATGAAATGCACCATTTGTATAAAAGCTCATGTCTTAGAAACTTTTACCAAGCACAATGTACTCTGTCAAAGATTAGCAGACACACTGAGGCAGAGTCTCAAGTCTGGACCTTGGTTTACTTTTGAAACAACTAAGAGTCTGGGAAAAAGAATCCCTGAGGCCTCTTCCTACTGTAATACTATGATAAGAGTATGCCAGAGTATTAACATAAATGGATGACTGATAATAAGACAATTCAACTGGATACTCACTTGGACACATTGCCCACTACTATTGTTTTCTTTACAAAAAGTCGTGAAGTCTCATCTCCTGTGAGATCAGCATTCCGCTGCTCTGTTTTATGGGAGCCAGTAACACTAGAAGTGTCCTGAAAGAAATCATAATCAATTTTCATTTTCAATTTGGACAATTTTTCAATAGGCAGAAACCACAAAATCATACATGGTATAAATGGAATAACTCAGAATTTTTTTGTGTGTGTGTGAGGAAGATTAGCCCTGAGCTAACATCCACTGCCGATCCTCCTCTTTTTGCTGAGGAAGATTAGCCCTGAGCTAACATTCGTGCCCATCTTCCTCTACTTTATATGGGACGCCACCACAAGCATGGCTTGACAAGCGGTGTGTTGGTGCACGCCCGGGATCCGAACCTGCAAGGCCAGGGCTGCCGAAGCGGAGCGCGCACACTTAACCGCTTGTGCCACCGGGCTGGCCCCCCCAAGAATTTTTTATTATTACAAAATCCTCTGGCTTTGTGGCATCTCTCAGAGCATGAAAGAATACTTTTACTCTAATTTTTGCATTAGTTTATATAAAATTTGTACACTATAATTCCATGTGTATGTTTTTAATACTCATACACGTCTGCTTTGTATTTACTATCACAATGGTTACCTCTGAGAAACGGGAAGGGGGAAAGGGGTCAATGGAATTTACTGTCTTTTTAACCTTCTGTACTACTAAAAAATTTTCAGTGAGAAGTAATATAAACACAATGGTTAACTAACAGTTTGACCATGGAGACAGACTGCCTGGGATTAAATCCTGACTTTTCCATTTACTAAATGCGTAACCTTGGGTTATTACTTAACTTCCCTGTCTCAGTTTTCTCATCTGTAAAACAAGGATGATAACAGTACCTATCTCACATGATTGTTTTGTACAGTTCTTAGAAAAGTGCCTGGTACACAGTAAATACTAAATATTTATTACATAAACATGAGCATGTATATTATATAAAAGACGGTAAGTTTTTAAATCCTATGACCAGTATCACCTAAATTTTTTTAATTAGAAAAAGAAAAACATGCAGTATTTGCCCAGAAATAATACTGGAAAGAGTCAACTAAACCCAAACATTAAGAATTCTGATTTTTGGGTGGTGGCATTATGAATGACTTTCCTAATGTTTTTTTAACTTTTCTGTATTTTACAATTTTCAACAATGAACACATATGAATTTATAATCAGAAAAAATTTTTAAATTTATTTTTATCAAAAATAAATCAAATCCTTGATGTCTGAGTATGTGGAAAGCATCCTGGAAATTTACTCTACCACAGAACACCTGACTGAGAAAAGCCATTGGTCACATCCAATAAGGATTCTACAGGCCAAATATTACACCAAGAAGTTCCGAACAGCTTGAGACGGGAACTCAAATGACAAACTGGCAGGTTCAAAGAGCAATAAATGGTTTTCAATTCTATTTATTACTTGTCGCATTTCCTCCAGTTATTAAAGCATCCAGAATATAAAACTTCACAGAGAAACTGCTGAAGAGCTATTGCTCTTGAGAGAACAAACATGATAGAGTAGAAGGACCTTGGGCAAGGTCACAGCACTGCCAACTCCTGAAGGTTTCTTTCCTATCTACACGAATAGCATCCAGGAATTGTGCCATGCACAGGAGCACTGAATTCTAAAATCAGAAAGACTTAAGTTTAATTCTCAATTCTGATATTTTTGTACAAATATAACTTTAACCTCATTGAGTTTCCCCATCTCTAAAAGAGAAATAATTAACTTAAATGAAATAATATGTGCATACTTAATAAATACTAGTTCCCTTTTCCTTTGGCTCCCTCCCACTCATCCAACTATACCCTTCCAGTATTTCGGCTTGGTCTCTGCTCCATGTTGTTTGAGAGTCTTTCCTCTATATCCATATTGCTGTTATTGTCTTTGTCAGATAAGAAGTCATTGTGCTGAGATAAAGAATCACTTTCTGAATGATTGGCTGATGGTGTTTCTGATCTCTGATTGGCAGGAGATGATGACCTTGATGGTGATTCCAAAAATTTCTTGATAGCAGGATGATTAAAAACCATTGTATCACATGTCTTTGATCCCTGCAAAAATGAAAGCAAGCAAAACAAACTTTTAACCAAATCACCAAAAGTAGGCAAAATTTTGATCTTTCCAAAACCCTCATCTATTTCGGGATCATGTTTAAAATCCTTCAAAATTTCCCCACACCCAGAAAATAAAGTCCAAACTCCTTTAAATGGTCTGACCAATAAAACAAAAACTAGAGAGTGATAAATGATTATGCAAAGATCCTAACACTAAAAGCTAAAAATGCAAGGTCCTCTGAAGGTAAATGAAAAATAAAGATAAATATATAGTAACATATAGAAAATAAGATTTGACTTGTAAAAAAATAAGTCTCACATTCCTTTACACAAACACATCAACTGCTCTAAATAAAACATTCCTGTAAGAAAATATAAAGATAAAAAAAAGTATATGTAAAATAGCTCCAACATAAAAGTAAAATATAGTAAAGAATGTTTTAAAATGATTAATACTGATGTATAAAGTTTGCCCTCAGTCCAGTACTGAAGCCTAGGGCATTTCTCTGTATCTTGTTACTTGCATACAAAATACAGTGTGTTCTTCTCACATGATACACTGTAGTTACGTTCCTAGGAAGCCCAGCTTTTAAAAATTTTACTATTAAAATAATTGTTTTAGTGAGGAAAAAGGAGCCAGAGACTAGTGTTTCAGAGTCAAAGCAAAAAGTTGATAAATTTCAATAAAGGTTTCTTTTAAAGCTATAAATTATTCTGTTCCAGCAAACTAAAAATAATTAAATGACAGATCATAATAGACAAAAAGATACCTAAATATCCTTGAATAAATCCTAAATCAGAATATAACACGATAAAAATGAGTGCATTTCTAGACCATCAAATAGCACAGTTCAGAACTGCTAAGGAGTGTTAATAAAAAAAGAGGCAATAAAATATTAAATGAATAAACAGCTCTTCAGAGTAGCTACAGTCCTACATCATGCAGCTGCTAGCTCGTGATGTCCATCTTGTTGAATCCAATAGCAAGCCATAAAACTGATACCAGAATCTGCCCTGGGTTAAATAGTGTCTCCCAAAAATTCATATCCACCTGGAACCTGTGAATGTGACTTTACTTGGAAATGGGGTCTTTGCAGATGTAATCAAGTTAAGATGAAGTCATA
The DNA here is from genome assembly GCF_020826845.1 of Diceros bicornis minor. Lineage (NCBI taxonomy): Eukaryota > Metazoa > Chordata > Mammalia > Perissodactyla > Rhinocerotidae > Diceros > Diceros bicornis. The sequence continues at coordinate 39,867,707 of NC_080754.1, forward strand.
CTGGATGAGAGTGGGCCCTAATCCAACGTTAGTGTTCTTATAAGAGGGAAACTTGGATACAGAAAAAAACAGAGACGACATGGAGAGAAAACATCCATGTGAAGATAGAGACAGAAACAGCAGCAATGCAGCTACAAACCAAGGACTGCCAAGGATTGCCAGCAACCACCAGAAGCTAAGAGAAGGCAAGGAAGGATTCTTCCCTAGAGCCTTCAGGGGGAGCACGACCCAGCCAACACCTTGATTTTGGACTGCTAGCCTCCAGAATCATGACATAATAAATTCCTGTTGTTTTAAGCCACCAAGCTTGTGGTTGTTATCGTAGCTCTAGAAAAGTAGTTCAGACTCTAATATGTATTATGGGAACTCCTGCAGTAGAAGAAACATCTGTCTACCATCTAAAATTAAACTCAAATAATGCTCCAGTTTCTCTAAGGCACTATCAGGAGTATCACCAATACCAGGTACAATAAAGCTCCACGGGATGACGTGAAAGCCATGACAAGTACCTGTTATTTGTAAAAAGCATGGAAAATGATACAAAGCAGTATCCCATCATACCCCCCACCAAGCCCTTCCACCATTCTCACTGAGCCAGTACTGTATAAGACCGAAATTATCTAATTCTAATAGAAAAAACTTAAGGAAAAGAAATTTAAAAAAGAAAAAACAATCAAAAGTTATGCTGAAATTATCAAAACGCCAAACATGAAGAAATACTCCTGTTTCAGCAGTTCAATCCTATTCCCATCCTAGTGGTAATCACATTAACCAACTGATTAAACTTAATATCACCAACAGTAGCACAACCTGATATTACATGTCTCCTGATGTGATACATGAGGTATACAGCACCACCTACGAAGTATCATTGTCCAAAAGATTTAACATTAACCAAATCTTTAGACCTGACTACCAGTTTACAGAAAAATAAAGGGAATGAAGGAATAACCCAAGGAAAAACATAAATCCAAAACATGGGACATTCTACAGGATAAATAACCCGGTCTCTTCAAAAAAGTCAGTATCACGGAGGAAAAAAGTTGGGAGAACCATTCCAGATAAAACAAGACTAGAGAAACAAAACAGCCAAATGTAACCCATGAATCTTGATTGCATCCCGGTTCAAAAAAAAACAGGTTTAAAAGGTATTTTGGGAGCAACTGGGAAAATATGAATATGGACTGGTTATCATATAATATTACACATCATTCTCCTAGGTATTGTGACTACATAGAAGATTGTCCTTTAGGAAATATGTGATTAAAGTGTTTAGGGGTGAAGTGTCATGATGCCTGGAACTTATTTTGAAATGTTTTAGAGAAAAATAAGATAGATAAACCAAAGATGGTAAAACCTTATAATTGCTGAAACTAATGATGATGCATAAACAGGTGCTTATTTCAACTTTTATGTAGATTGAAATCTTTCATAAAAAGTAGGGGGAAAAAATCAGGGCTTCTTATAAATAGGGTAAATCTACCGAAACCAAAAATTGCCGTGAATTCATTAGCAGTAAAAGATCAGAGGAAAATCAATCGATCTATGACTTACTCCATAGACAACCATCATCAAATGAAGAGGAATAAGATAAGTTAGAATAGGGTCTCAGTCATCTTTGTATCTGCAAAGCCCAGCAACAGTGCTAACAATTAGTAGGAGAAGGATTAAGTAAAAAGGAAAATATATTACCTAAGATTACTGAGTGTAGAGAGGTATGATTAAGGGATTATGGTTGAACACAATAAGTTTAGGTATATTCCCAGGAAAGTAGGCTAGGTTTCTTGAATTCTAAAGGTCAATATGAGAAATGTTTCAAAGGCAGGGATTCCACATCAACACTAATTTCCCCTTCACACAACAAATATGGGTGGCCAGAAATTACTGTATATGAGGGAAACTTACCTCAGAAACTTTTAGAAGTCCTGCAGAAGCATAGTAGTTTGCGACAATGCAGGCACGAAGTTTATCCATCATCCTTCTTGCCTCAATCAGTCGCTAAAAACAAGTATCAACTCATTACTTTAAAAAATAGAAATGACAGAAGAGATATACCAACAACTCATAAAATAAGAAATGCAAATGACCAAAAAAAGTTCAACTTGTCTAATAATCAAAGACAGACAAATAAAAATGACCATTTTCCACCTATCAGACTGGCAAAACACTTACAAGAATGACAAAAACCAATGTCTGCAAGAGTATACGGACATATTAATATGTATATTTATGTGTCTATGTGCATATTTGTTAAGAAAGATCCACAAAGATATTGAGCACAAGAGCAAAGAGGAATTATCTTCTGGAATGGAATCCCAGATAATTTTTTTTATTTATCGTTTTCTGCAATTTCATTTAAACAAACAAAAAGCATATGTCTTTTTTCCAAAAATGAGACAGCTCTTTTCAAAAGATGAACAAAAGGGAAAAACAAACCATGATTCTATCTCAATAGATTTCTTCAATTCATCACAGATAGATTTTTTTCAATAGCTTTGTTTTTTTTTTTAATTTATCATCATTGGGCCGGCCCCGTGGCTTAGCGGTTAAGTGTGCGTGCTCCACTGCTGGCGGCCCGGGTTCGGATCCCGGGTACTCACCGAGGCACGGCTTCTCCGGCCATGCTGAGGCCGCGTCCCACATGCAGCAACTGGAAGGATGTGCAACTATGACATGCAACTATCTACTGGGGCTTTGGGGGAAAAAAAAAATTAAATTAAATTAAAAAATTAATTTATCATCATTATACCTGGTCAATGACTTCAATTTCATGTTCCTTATTCTTCATTTCCAGGGCAAATTGTTCCTTGATAATAGTCTCAATCTTCTGCACAGCAGCATCTCGAGCTGCATAAAAAACATAAAATAATTCAAGGCTTAATTAAGCAGCAGCTGTCTTGATTTAAGTCAGCAAGCAACAAAAGAAACCCAGGAAACAGTAACTCTGAAGTGGAGAAACCTAGAGGCCCTCACTTTAACCACAATGATGAAAAGTTAACATCACTAATATTGGGGCAAACTGACCTCATGTATTCTGTGATATGATGCACTGAGAAGACGACATCCCTCTGTGGCATTCCTGCCAAAAATGCTGAATCTAACCATGGGGAACATCAGACAAACCTAAATCGAAAGACATTCTACAAAATAACTGGCTTATACTTTTCAAATATTAAAGTCAAGAAAGACAAAGAAAGGTTGAGGAAATTAAAAGAGATTAAAGAAATATGACAACTAAACGCACTGTGTGATCCTGGATTAGATCCTGGAGAGGGGAAAATAGTTATAAAACACAATACTAGGACAACTGGTAAAACTTGAATATGGACTGCAGATTAAATAACGCATAAATGTTAACACTTCCTGGTTTTGATATGTGGTTACATAAGAGAATGTCCTTAAGAAATACACAGAGGTGTTTACAGGTGTCCAATTTATTTTCCGATGATTTAGAAAGAATGATATGCACATATAAGTACACACACACACATGCATTTGTGTATGTTGTGTGGGTGTGTGTTTTGGGGTGGGGAAGAAGAATGATAAACTAAATGAGGCAAAATGTAAACAACTGGTGAATTAATCTGGATAAAAGACATATGGGTACTCCTTGCAATTTTTCGGTTTGAAATTCTATCAAATAAAATTACCAAAAAAGAAATCAACTCGTGAAGGTTGTGAGAGAAATGTTTGGTGATCTTTGAAAAACCATACTCCCAAGGAAAAAGAAAGAGTTAGCTAGAGAGATAGGTAGTCGGTGACACTAGAGCAGTTCATAAAAAGGCAAAAGCTTCCTTCTGTAGAGAAGGATCTAGCAAGCAATTCAGCAGTATCTGATCACAACTAGCTGAAGGAATGAGCAAAGAAAGAATTCAAAAGGAAAGAAAATGCCTCTGAAGATGACAGAACTCAGATGATGACTACTCAAAGTAATATGCAACTCAAAGAGTTAAAAATATCAGAATATGAAATGTAGTCTGATACTAGAGAATAAAAAAAAAAAGAGCCAAATGACTGCTTGAAAAAAACTGGGATTTTGCAAAATGATCCTGTGTTTGTAATATGAAAAAATCACCACCCATGCTTTGGAGTATATGAAAAATTGCAGGAAAAAATTGGACCCTTTGATCACCATGTCATTTTCTTTCCATAAAATATGCCATTAGATTGGCAATTTAAAACTAGTAAATGGTATAAACATTCTGGTAGATATGTGTGCACAGAGGCAAATGACTGATTTTTCTCATATTTGAGGAAAAGAGTATTTTCTAGTAATACTGTACATATCCTTGTATATGTAAACCTTGTATAGAGAAACCAGCAGACACTCTTAGGGGAGGCTGAAAGTCAGAGACTGTGATCACTAAAGGCTATTTTATCATAAGCTCCTCAGAAAGAAACACTTCTAAATTATCTTTCATGGAATAAGTAAAAACAAAAACAACAACAAAAAACAAAACAACATAAGCAAAGGGAAGCATCCTACCAAATCTACTTTGAGGAAAGTTCTGAAAAATAAAAATATAGTTTGGGATTAAGTAGAATATGGACACCAAGAGGAAAAACAGCAAATTGTCACTCAGTAACAAAAACTGTCCCTGATTAGGCTGAGTATTTGGGAACTTATATTAGTTTAAACTGAAATGACTTTGTTTACTAAAACAACCAGTTTTCCCTATTCTTATTTTTATTAAAAAAAAAAAGTTATGTCATGTGATACATTTGAGTAATGGATTTTAGTTTCACGATACTTGCACATTTATTTGGCTTATTATTCAAACATTTCCTTGTGAATAAAATTACAACTGAATGGAGGGGAAAAGTTGCAGTGAAACGTTGTCATTATTTGGAATTGGATTTGATAATTTTCCATCCACAAAGACTTTTGGGAGGTACACATGACTTGATTCCACTTACAGAGACAGGAATTTTCTTCAACTCTTAAACTCTAGGGATCCTAATCTGTGAGGAACTGTAACACCTTATCTATGACTATGATGACTTCTTTACCCAGCTATACATATTAACTTATGTAAATTTATTATTTAAATAAACAGTAATACATTTCAGCAATAATGTGTTTTCAAAACTCAAATTTAGCAACTTTTTTTGAGATAGCTTAAAACATTCTGGGTAACTATAAACACACAGTTGATAATTTGCTCTTCAACTAATTACATTATCTTGGGTAAGTAATTTAATGCTTCTCAGCCTTAACCACTAGCAGCTAAGTGCAGGGGTTAAACTAGATTAATGTTTCCCAAATTTGCATCATTCATATATCACCTTCAAGATAACCTACGACATCTGAGAACTATGTGAAACATCTAATTAACACAATTAAATAATATTTTAAAATAATTTTAGCCTTATCCTAAGCAATAGTAGTCATGAAACTGCAAGTTTGATAAGACCAACATCTCTTCTATAGACATTAAAATAATATATATCTACTAAAATAAAAAACCTTAAACCATATACCACCTACAATCATCTCAAATGATACCACACTGTAGGACACATAAGACTTTAAGATTATATCTGACATACAATGATAGCTAAAACTTATAGCCTGTCTCATTATTGATACTTTAACTATCTACCTGATTGTGTCCTGTCTTTTATGCCACACATAGTGTATTACTATCAATAGAACACTTAGTTAATCCCTCTCACAAACCTCTTCAAATTATACACAACAACGGAAATGCATTTCATGTTAGTTCCTATAAATCAAATGGGGAGGCATATGTCAACAAAGAAATAATTTCCTAAGGCAGGTGAATTTCTACCTGAATTCTCAATTGCTTTATGCCGCTTATTTGGAAGGGCCACAGATACATCCTCATAATCAGGGTCGGTTTCTTTGATTGTTCGCTTGATTCCAGACATGATGACATTCGTTCTTCACTGTGAAGCAATAATAAATTAATTAATAACATTGCTTGATACTAGTACTTATAAATATACGTGTACACACATACAAAGGGAATAAATATTATATAACATTGATACTTATAAGTCTTGGATAAATTTGTACATATCCCTTTTAAAGCCAAAAGCATAACTAACTTCAAAAGTTTACTGAAAAAAAAATCATCATCATCTGTTACAAAGCATGAGTTTCCCTTTCAAGAGAAAATCCTTTAACAAGGCAACATATTGTTCAGACTTTTCAAAAGGAGCCAAGCTTTCAAAGAAGGGCCCTATAAGGAAAGGAAAGAAACTCGACTTGGATGAAAGCACAGTAAGCCCACACAGTATGTTGGAATGCACAATGCATCAAGCGCGTTACAAAATATAAGCAATTGAGTTAAGATCTCAATAAATAATTTATTACACAAATTTTCTCTCTGGTACTTATACAGGGCCTGCTACATAACAGGTACTCAATAAATGATCAGTAACAAATATTGTTACTGATCATTTATTATTACTCATAATAAACACAAACTGTACAGACATAGTAAACTAACAAGTTTGAAATATGGTAAATAAGTCTTAGAAAAGTCTTTGAATAAAACAATCCATAAATTTTCTAGATCTGCATTGTCCCAATATATTAGCCACTAGCCATGTGTGGCTATTTAAACTTAATTAAAATTAAATAAAATTTAAGATTCAGTTCCTTTTTTCCACATTTCAATTTTTCACATTTCAGAACTAGCCACATTTCAAGTGCTCAACAGCCATCAGTGGCTAGTAGCTACTATATTAGCACAGATACAGAACATTTAGATCATTGCAAAAAGTTCTCCTGGACTCTGCTCATCTTCCAAATTGTGTTTCATTAAGCACTTATTAATTTTTCACGAGTCAGTTTAGGAAACGCTGTCCAGACCAGCACTGTCCAAAAGAAATACAATGTGAGCCAGAAAATTTAAAATTTTCTAGCAGCCACATTAAAAAAAGAAAAAAGAAATGGGTGAAATTAATTTTAATAATATATTTTACTTAACCAATATACACAAAATATTATCATTCTAATAATGCAGTCCATATAAACAAATTAGCGATAAGATATTTTACATGCTTATTTTTGTACTAATTCTTTAAAACTAGTGTGTATTTCACACTTACACACATCTCAATTTGGACTAGCTACATTTCAAAGGCTCAATTACCACTTGTGGCTAGTGGCTCCCTTATTGGGCAGCAAGGGTCTACTGATAAACAGATAGATAAGAAAAAAGGTCCAGGGTGGTTAGGTAAGTTGCCCCTTAGAGCGTTAATCTATGACACAGAAAATACAAGAAGAGCTCCCTGATTTCCAAACCTCTGCTCTACCACTAACAGAGATTATTTACCGTTAACCAAAGGCAAAAATACACAATACATATTTACTGAAGTAATAAAAATTTTTCAAATAAAATTAATGAAAACCTTAACTCAAAAATATTTATCTTTTATTCACTCGATGTTAAAACAGGAATAACAATTTCAAAGTCTCTTAGCTCTCAGTCCAGGCTTGCCCCCATCTCAGAGACAGACTCACTTGATTCAGCTTGGGGAGAGACTCATTACGTAACGTAACGATATATACGTAAATCTTGGATCAAAGAGAACATTTTCCCTATAACTGTTATTTTGTGTAATATCCCTAAGCTTAAAAATGTTCTAAAAAATCTCTGGCATTTATAAACATCCTGAATCAAGCCATTTAATGTCTGTTCACAATCATTACCACCTGCTGTAATTTAGAATAAAAATGAGTCTTTATTTTTGGACAGGCACTGAATCCAACTACTATCTTCTGTTTTTAAAGCTTATAGAAAGTGAGAGTAAAGTCTTGTTCTTTTAGCCTTCTCTATTTGGTCTGCAACTAGTTTTAGACAAGCTGAGAAAATCTTGGGCATTTATACATTTATATAAATACATTCTTAAAAGTCAATAAACCGCATTCCTTCTTCCTTAAGGCAGATAGGGGAAAAAAACACTTCCTACTCTAAACTCAGAGGTAGATACCCCCCAGCAGACCTCCAAATGTGCTCTGCGCCATACCATTTTCCTCAGTGACCACCTGTCTTCTACAATTTGCCAAGAGTCTTATGGGATTATCTGTAACAGTGAGTCCAGTACCATCCTCTCTCCTGCATTCCATGGACTTCATAATCTGCATATTCTCCTCCCACCCCCAAGTAATCTCAAGAGTGACAGTAATCTCTGGCTCTTCCCCAGAAAGGCTGGTGATCCCTGAAGAAAATAGTATTTTATTTTGCCCTCACTTAAAGAATAAAGCAAAATTCTCTCATTTTTAATTGATGTCATAATAGTTTATAACATTGTGAGATTCCAGTTGTACATTATTATTTGTCAGTCACCACATAAATGCCCCCTTCACCCCTTGTGCTCACCCCCAACTCCCTTTCCCCTGGTAACCATCAAACTGTTCTCTCTGTTTGTGTGTTAGTTTATATTCTACATATGAGAGAGGTCATACAGTGGCAAAACTCTCTTTTGCCTTTTGCTCTCAAACTGGGGGAACAGAAGGGAAAAATGGGAAGAATTTGGTGGTGAAGGGGGTGGGGTGGGTGAGCAAGAAACCACCAGTGAGTTAACATGTGCTGCCAAGGTATTTCATATTTCATGCAGCCCTGGTAATAAAGATTTTCCTGACATCTTTGGGCATAGACTTGAGCTTCCTAAATAAACACGTTCAGGAAGATTTAGGTCTGTATACACATGCCACATTCAAGTATACACTAGCTAAGGCGAGGCACATCTGCCGAGGCATGCTCTCATCATGATGTAATACATGAGCTAATGCAATGTATAACCATGGACCCATGGCAATATTATGTTTTGGATTCTTCTTTTCTGACTTGGAGATTTATGAAAAGGAAATGTGAGCAGTTGTTAGATATTGTCAGATTCAACTTTGAAACAAAACGTCCTACTAATCCTCTTCAGGTTTTCAAGCAGATGAATCAGATGAAATCGAAAAGAATACCGAGACACGGTTATGTGAACTGTTTAAAAAATCTGTTACTGTTTATAATTTATGTCTACGAGAAAAGACTTTCTCCTTACCGTGGGACCAAATCCAAACACAGAAATACGTGTAATGCTGATTCCTCCAATGTAAAATTTTTATCTCATTGAAACAGCCTCATTATAAAAAGTAAATGTTATCAATTTATTTATTTATTTTTTGTGTGTGAGGAAGATCAGCCCTGAGCTAACATCCATGCTAATCCTCCTCTTTTTGCTGAGGAAGACCGGCTCTGAGCTAACATCTATTGCCAATCCTCCTCCTTTTTTTCCCCAAAGCCCCAGTAGATAGTTGTATGTCATAGTTGCACGTCCTTCTAGTTGCTGTACGTGGGACGCGGCCTCAGCATGGCCAGAGAAGCGGTGCATCAGTGCGCGCCCGGGATCCGAACCTAGGCTGCCAGTAGCGGAGCGCGTGCACTTAACCGCTAAGCCACGGGGCAGGCCCAAAATGTTATTTATTTAAACTTAGAAAATACATGTTTTTTTCCCATGCACAATGTAAGAAAGCAAAACTACCCTGTATCACACCCATTCAAATAATATAAACAAAAGAGTTTCTGACAAAGGTTAAAGACCAAAAACAAAACAAAACCTTTTAATGTTCTATACTTTGAAATAAACCCTAAAAGAAAAATAATTTTTAAAAGAAACTGTATAATTAAAAACACAAAAATCATGTATTATTCTTAGTAAAAGGTCTTAATTCTCACGTCAGAGAAGACATAGAACCCCTAGAGACATGGCCAATTCTTGGGGGAAGGAGTAAAATCTGATAAATAAGGCATTTGAAAAATCTGCCATGTACTATGTGAGGTATCTTCTCAGCACAAAACTCTACGATCCTCATGGCATTTGAATTCATTAGCACCACTGAATTTTGTGTTCTCACTCAAGACAACTTTTCCCATCTGATTTAAAAGGGGGGACAGGGAGGAGTAGTGCATCCTTTTCTTTCCATCTGCTTCCAGACAGATGTTCCTAAGATGTTAAAATGATTTTATAATTCTTTGGCCCTGTCCTTTCTATATGCTTCATTTCAAACAAAATATTTTCCTCTTTGTAAACAAGACAACTAGTTTTCCTTTACTAAATATCCGAAGGAGAGAATCTACAATCCATTCTCCTCTATTTTAAAAAATGTCTACAAAAACCAAAACAGGAGAATAGACAAACAAATCGTGGTACACCCAATGAACTCCCGATCCAAGCAACAAAAGGGATGAATCTCAAAATCATTACAGTAAGTAAAAGAACACAGACACAAAAGAGTACATACTGAATGATTCCATTTATATCAAGTTCTAGAACAGACAAATTAACCTTTGGTGAAAGAAATGAGAATAGTAGGGTGCTGGTGGTGGGGACTGATTGGGAAGAGGAATGAAGGCTCTTTCTGGGATGACAGAAATAGTTTATATCTTAATAAGGGTGTGGGTTACATGGGTATATGCAATTGTGAAAACTCATCCAACTGTACACTTAAAAATTTGTGTATTTCATTGTTTGTAAACTATCCTTCAATTTAGAAAAGGACTATAAAAATATTTATCTGATCATGTCATCCCTGCTTGAAATCTTCCAATGGTTTCCCATAACACTTAGAATAAAATCACACTCCTTAACATGACCCACAAGATCTTAAATGAATTGGACCCCACCTCCCTCTCCATCCTTAACCATTAAGATCCAGACACACAGGTTTTCTTTCTGTTCCTCCAATACACCTCAACCTTTCCTTAGGGTTTTTGGATTGAGCGTTCAGTTCCTCCTGCCTGGAATGCTCTTTCCTCAGGTTAGCGTTCCCAGATCCCAGCTCAAATGCCCACCGTATCAAAGGCCTTCCCTGATCATAGTATCCCACATAGCTCTTTCCACCTTCTCCCTCCAAATTTCCTGGAAGCTCTCAATAAATTATTTGCTGAAGAAATAAAGAAGAGGGCCGGCCTCGTGGCTTAGCTGTTAAGTGCGCGCACTCCCCTGCTGGCGGCCCGGGTTCAGATCCCGGGCGCGCACCGAGGCACCGCTTCTCTGGCCATGCTGAGGCCGCGTCCCACATACAGCAACTAAAAGGCTGTGCAACTATGACATACAACTATCTACTGGGGCTTTGGGGGAAAAAAAAAATAAATAAATAAATAATTTTTTAAAGAAAGAAAGAAGAAATAACTAAAATACATGCCAAAATATAAATATCCACAGGGAACATAACTACTAGCTTACACTAGCTTTCATCATTCCTTTCATAATACTTATAAATCTATTTGTTGATACTGCTATATCTTCAAAGGCACTATAGCTAAATGTTTAAATAAAAGGATGTGCAAAGTTAATATACACAGACACATGCAAAAAAAAAGATACCAGGCACGGCAAGATTAATAACAGACAGAATAATTTAAGGCAAAAAACATCTAATACAATAAAGATGATGTTACTATTAAAAGACACAATCAAAAAGATATGCTATAAATTATACACCAAACAACATAGTGTCAAAATATACAAAACAGGGACAGGCCTGGTGGCGCAGCGGTTAAGGGCTCACACTCCACTTCGGGGGCCTGGGTTCGCAGGTTCGGGTCCCGGGCATGCACCAACGCACCACTTGTCAAGCCATGCTGTGGCAGCGTCCCATATAAAGTAGAGGAAGATGGGCAGGGATGTTAGCCCACGGCCAATCTTCCTCAAGGAAAAAAGGGAAGGACTGGCATCGGATGTTAGCTCAGGGCTAGTCTTCCTCACAAAAACAAAACAAAACAAAACAAAAAACCAGAAATATAAAGAGAACTTAAGAAAATCACATAGTAGGAGAATTTGAACACATCTCTCTCAGAAATTTAAAAGATCCAAAAGACAACAGATAAAACTACAGATGATACAGATAATGCAATTAACAAGCCAGACTGAACAGATACACATAACTCTGAACCCAACAAAGAATAATCCATTTGAAATATCTATAAAAACTCATTAATATTAAATTATATAATAGGATGTGAAGAAAGTTTCAACTATTGCAAAATGTGGAAATGTTACAGCCATATTCTCTGATCCTAATAAAATTAAATATGAAATTATTAACAAAAGCTCACTATGATATAGAAAATAAGATACTCTTCTAAATAACTTATGGCTCAAAGAGGAAATTAAAACAATTTAAAAATTAACACCAATGAGGACACAATATATCTAAACCTAAGGAGACGTAGTCAAATGCATCCTCAGAAGAAAATGACAGACCAGTTTTCATTTGTGAATACAGATATGAATCCAATCCAGCAGAGTATTAAAAGAACAGTGCATCATAACTAGAAGGTTTTATTGCCAGTAATAAAGTGTTGAGGAGATCCAGAAGCAAGGTGATGTGTACTGCACATGCCTGAAGTTGGACCTTTAGGAACATACTAATGCAATCGACTTCCAGTAATCCAAACAGATATGATCCATCTCATGAATTATATTTTGCAAATTAAAAATAGCAGCAGCTTTTACCCCAACACCATCCAGACTTCCCAAAGACTGCCCAACGTGTACTCTAAGAATATATATCCATTTTAATATTATACTGAGAAAAATCATTAGGCATACAGAAGTCCTAGCAAAAGAATCAAAATACATATTGCAGTGTCAATTTAAATTTTTTCCTCTATTTGAAGATTACTCATAGAACTATCATCTACTATTGATATCTAACTGAAAATATATACAGCTAATTTTCTCCCCAAAATTATGCTAATTTTTCATAATATAAGCAATCTGAAGTAACTTATTATAAGACTCAGATCAAGGGAAATCTAAAAGGGAGAAGATTCTTTTCTGATTTTCCCTGGAGTTGGTAGTGACAAAAACTCTATCCTAATTATTGTAAGCCAGGTCTTATACACAAAACCATCTGAATATGCTCTCATTTGTTGACCAACATAATCGCTGTTTCTTCAACTCATCTGGTATGTAAAAAAAACAGGTCTTTTAAATAAAAAGAATCACAATTTTACACTGGACCAGAAAGGTGGGAAGCTGACAGAGGTCAGTCATTAGCATCAAACTGTGTGGGCCATTCAGGGGATGTGTATCATGCCCAATATGACTATAAAGAGCTGAGCAAAATGGAAAAGCTAGACAGCTGAGCTCAAAAAAATTTTTTTCATTATTTAAGTATTATATATTTCCAGGTCAAAAACACCCACTTTCCTATTATAAATAAAATAGCTTAAAAGATCATACAAGTTGTTACATAAGGTCCATTCAGGCCAACACTCTGTCTTCAATCTTGCAAAGCAACATGAAAAGAGTTTAGGATAAAACAACTATTCTCAATTACCCACGCCACTGCTTCTATCCATTAGTGCAACAACTGGAGAGCTTAGGTAAGTTCTACCCTTCCTTTACTCCACCACTTCAACATACTTTTTCTGGACAGAATGAGCCATATAGGATGTTGAAGGGTTTTGAGATACGTAAGGTAAATTCTTCTTAAGTTGACAGAAAGAAGGGAGGCCATATAACCCTTCCAGTGACTTCCTTGGAGCCACTTTCAGACAAAGATCATTGGAATTGTCTAACATGAGAGTTCTGACTCATAGAACAACTCTTAGTTTCAGTTGTGAAGCCATTAAAGTTTTCTTTCCAAGAGAAGGAAAAAAAAATTTGTCTACAAATCCAGGTTGAAAAAGAAAGTGAGGAACTGGACCAGTTCAAGTTTGTGTCAAACTCTTGGACACCGTCACTGAGAATATATAAATTGAGCCAAATCTTGCACACTTCACTAAACAGGGATTTTTCACTGGAGCTTTCAAACTGACAACAAGTCCTATGGGGATAAGTCTCATGCCTTTCTATCTGGAGCTGAGATTCTAGAAAGGAAACAAGCACCTTAAAACATAAGACATTTTTTAGAAAATGGTTTTTCTTTAGATCAATACTGCCTAATCTGGAAAATCTATCTATTTACAAAAGTCTACCTATTGATGAAATTTTCTGGAATTAGATAAAGTGATGGTTGCACAACTTTGTGAATACACTAAAAAAAAACACTGAGTTTTACACTTTAATGAATTTTACGGTATGTAAATTAGATCTCAACAAAGCCATTATAAGAAATAACAATGATAAACCCAATATATATTAACCTTAAACAGAAATCTACTTACAGATTATCCTTCCCCAAATATGCGTGTGTGTGGTATGTGTATGTACACTTGCAGGGGGCAGGGCAGTCAGCAGGGGAACCAACATCAGGAAGACCAGTGGGGGTGGGGGAGGGGTATGCAGATTGTTAATATTTTTAAATTTAATTTTATTTTGAAATATTTCAGATATTCAAAAAAGTATAAAACCATCAGTGAGGGGAATACAAGGAGGTTCAAAAGTATTAGTAATTTCCTATTTCTTAAGCTGGGTGGTAGCTAAGTGGGTATTTGCTGCTTCATTATTCTTCTTAAAAACATACCTCCTTATTATATGTGCTCTTTAGTATATACGATGTTTTTCACAATTTTTTTTTTTTTTTTGGTCAGGAAGATCAGCCCTGAGCTAACACCGAATGCCAATCTTCCTCTTTTTGCTGAGGAAGATTGGCCCTGTGCTAACATCCATGCCCATCTTCCTCCACTTTATATGGGACGCCGCCACAGCACGGCTTGACAAGCGGAGCATAGGTACCCACCCAGGATCTGAATTTGCGAACCCCTGGCCGCCAAAGTGGAGCGCATGCACTTAACCCCTGCGCCACGGGGCCGGCCCCCACAATTTTAAAAAATAAAACAAATTCAAAAATAAAACAATTATGTACATTCATACTATAGAATAAATCAGTTCCACTATAATGTGACATATGCATTTCTAAAAATCACCATGCTGTGTAAAACTGCATAATAAAAACCACAAGGCTTTATGGGAAAAATGGGGTTGGGGCACAATACTCAAAAATTTTACCAGTGGCATAAAAAAAGAGAACCTAATAAAAACGATAGCACAGCTTTACACATTAAATGGTTAAGAAATACATCAATGCTACAATAAATATGGCACTTTACCTTGAAAAAGACCTCAAGTTTGCTTGTGGAAGTGGGCATTGAAAGGTTACAGCTTTTGAGTTACTGTGCAGTGGTAGAATGAGGGTAATCTGAAATCAATGGAGAGTTGTAACACCAGATGTGGACGGGTGTGGCTCATCACACAGCAGTAAGCTGAGGGTAAACTGAGGTCACTGGAAGATGTTTGAGGTGTGTACCTGTGTGTGGCTTGTGTATTCCTTCCAAGGCTCAGTTCAGCAGGGTGCAGTTTTCTGCATTCACCTAGTATTTCTTGCAGATGAAATCAGACATAACCAAATGAGAAATTCACATTATATCCAAATGGTTCCCTAATATATCAATTGCAATGGAACAAATTCATGTTTTCTTACAGCAAAATTGACTGTTTTGTCATGCAGCCATTAAAAAGAATGTGCTGATATAGAAATACTTCCAAAATAAACTGTAAAGTAAAAAAACCAGGGTGCAGAACAGCATGTATACTTTGATTCCTTCTGTGTAAACCAGGGGAGAAAGCTGGAAGAAAAGATCGAAAACAATTAACAACAGCTGCCTCTGAGTAGAGGTTTTGCTTTTCGTTCTATTTCTGACTACAATGTTTGAATTTTCTAACCATGTACATGCACTACTTGGGGGAGGAAAACGCCAGAAGGACTAATCTGGGAGATGGGTTATGGGTGTCTTTTTGTCTCTTTCAGTTTTCTTCTTATTTCTCTATATGTTGAAAAGAAGACAGCTACAGAGAATACAGAACAACTGGAACCCTCATACGTTGCCGGGGGGAACATCAAATGGTACAAGCACTTTGGAAAAACAGGGTGGAGGTTTCTTAAAAAGTTAAACATACCCTACCATATGACCCAGCCATTCCACTCCTAGGTATTTACCCGAGGGAAATAAAAGCATATGTCCACGCAAAAACCTGTACACAGATGTTCACAGCAACTTTATTTATAATAGTCAAAAACTGGAAACAACCCAAATGTCCATTAACAGGTGCATGGATAAACAAATTGTGATACCCATACAACAGAATATTATTCATCAATAAAAAGGAAGGCGCTGATAACATACAACATGAATTAATCTCAAAATGATGCTGAAAGAAGCCAGCTAAAAAAAAAAAGTATATACTATAAACGATTCCATTTATATAAAACGCAAACTAGTCTATAGTGACAAAGCTGGTCAGTGGTTGCCAGGCGACGGGGCAATGACAGGGAGGAGGAAGAGAGGGATCACCAAGGGGCATAAGAAAAATGGGGGGGATGATGGATATGTTTACTATCTTGATTGTGGTGATGGTTTCACAGGTGTACAAATATGTCAAAACTTATCAAATTGTACACTTTATATATGTACAGTTTGCGGATGCCAATTGTGCCTCAATGAAGCTGTTTAAAAACACACACACAACTATTAAATATAATCTGCCAAAAAACAAATAAAGAATATACAATGAGAACCCTCATACATTGTTGGTGGAAACATAAAATGGTGCAGCCACTGTGGAAAACAGTTTGGTGTTCCTCAAAATGTTAAACACAGAATTACTATATGACCTAGCAATTCCACTCCTGGGTATACATCCACGAGAACTGAAAACATATGTTCATGCAAAAACCTGTATGTGAATGTTCACAACAACATTATTCATAATAGTGAAAAGTGGAAACAACTCAAATATCTATCAATTGATGACTGAATAAAATGTGGTATATCTATACAACGGAATACTATTAAGCAATAAAAAGGAATCAAATACTGACACACGCTACAACGTGGATGAACTTGAATATATCATGCTAAGGTCATATATATCATACAAAAGGTCACATGTTAAATGATTCTATTTATATGAAATGTCCAGAAACAGTCAAATCCGTAGACCCAGAAAGTGGATGCCAGGGAAGGACCAGAAGAGGGAACTGGGATTGACTGCTAATAGGTATGGGGTTTTTTCTGGGGTGACAGAAATGTTATAGAATTAAGACAGTAGTAATGGTTGCACAACTTCGTGAATATATTAAAAACCATTAAATTATACACTTTAAAATAGTGAATTTTACCTTATGTGAATTATATCTCAATAAAAAAGTATATACATGCTCAAATAAACTAATTTTTTAAAAAACAAAATAGATAACAATCACCGATGAATCCACAACTCGGTGAATAAAAACATTACAAATAAAGTTGAAACCCCCGCCCCTTGGCATTCTCTTCACCCTCAGCCTTCATTACCACCACATAACAGGTCTCCCCCAACACACTCCCATAGCTCACTCTTCAGATAAACAGAATAAACAATCCTTGGCTAGGAGAACTAGTTCTTCTACCTCTCGTTGTCTGCAGTCATCAAAGTTCACATGCCTGAACATCTCATCGTTATCTTCCAATGGGTTCATGTTTTACCTCTACCTTCTCTTCGCTCACTGAAATGCTATTCATCCTTCAAGAATCAAATTAAATTCCCACTCATCCATGAAGTGCACTCTAGCTTTCAAAAACTTTCTTTTCTAACTCCCACACAATAGATAAGGAAACAATCTGCTTGGGTAAGTCTTGTTTTCCATGAGGGAAAAGTGCACCGACCCTCAACCCTCACCCTCGATTCAGCAGCAGTGTAGAAAACAAATTGAAAGAGGGGCAGAATTAAAGGCACGGAGATGGGGGCCAATTTAAGGAGATGGCAATGAAGATTCAAATAAAAACCTATGGTTCAATAAGAGAGGAAGATCAAGTATTTCTGAGAAATCTATCCTAAGGAAATATGCTCAAGGCAGGGTGATATACATCACATGTGGGCTGCACTTACAAATCTACAACTTAAATGTTAGTTCTCCTCTTTCTATATATTTTATAACAAAAAACGGGAAATAGTCCATAGCAAATTATAGTGTATCCACTGTTTTTATTCACAGAGTTGTGGATACATTGGATTTTAATAAGGGGGGATATGATCTTATACTAGAAAACCCTAAAGATTCCACAAAACAAACTGTTACAACTAATAAATTAATTCAGCAAAGTAGCAGAATACTAAGTCAGCACACAAAAATCAGTTGCATTTCTATACAGAAACAACGAACAATCTGAAAAGGAAATTACTCAAACAATTCCATTTATAATAGCATCAAAAAGAATAAAATACTTAGGAATTCATTTAACCAAGGAGGTCAAAGACTTATACAATGAAAACTACAGAATATTGCTGAAAGATATTAACGACATAAATGGAAACAAATCCCATGTTCAAGGATGGTAAGACTTAATATTGTTAAAAAGTCAATACCACCCAAAGCCATCTACAGATTCAATGCAATCACCATCAAAATCCCAATGACCTTTTTTGCAGAAATAAAAATAGAAAAACCCATCCAAAAACTCACATGGAATCTTAAGGGACCCTGAATAACCAAAACAATCCCGAAGAAAACAAAACTGGAGAACTCACACTTCCTGATTTCAAAACTTACTAGAAGCTACAGTAATCAAAACAGTATGGTATTAGCATAAATACAGATATACAGACCAATGGAATAGAATAGAGCCAGAAATAAACCCTTGCATACATGGTCAAATGACTTTTGACAAGGGTGCCAAGACCATTCAATGGGGAAAGGACAGTCTTTTCAACAAATGGTGCTGGGAAAACTGGGTATCTACATGCAAAAGAATGAAGTCAACCCTTCTCTAACACCATATACAAAAATAAACTCAAAATGGATCAAAAACATAAATGTAAGACTTAAAACAACAAAACTCTTAGAAGAAAACATTGGACAAAAGCTTCACAACATCAGATTTGGCAATCATTTCCTGGATGTGACATCAAAGCCACAGGTAACAAGAGAAAAATTAGACAAATTGGATTTCATTAAAATTTAGTGCATCAAAAGACACTATCAACAGTATAAAAAGGCAACCCACAGAATATATTTCATAGTGTTGAGAAAACATTTCAAAGAATATTGAGGAAATATTTGCAAATCATATATTTGATAACAGATTAATATCCAGAATACAGAAAGAACTCCTAAAATTTAACAACAAAAAAACCCAACTCAATTCAAAAATGGGCAGAGGATTTGAATAGATATTTCTCCACAGAAGATATACAAATGGCAATGAGCACATAAAAGATGCTCAATAGCACTAATATCAGGGAAGTGCAAATCAAAACCACAATGAGGTATCACCTCACGCCCATTAGGATGGTTACCACCAAAAAAAAACAACACAGAAAACAATTAACTGTTGGCAAGAATGTGAAGAAATTGGAACACTTGTGCACTGTTGGTGGGAATATAAAATGGTGCAGCCGCTATGGAAAACAGTGTGGCGGTTCCTCAAAAAATTAAAAATAGAATTACCCTATGATCTAGCAATTCCACTTCTGTGTATATACCCAAAAGAACTGAAAGTAGGGATTCAAACAGGTATCTGTACACTCACGTTCTTAGCAGCATTATTCACAATAGTTGAAAGATGGAAGCAACCCAAGTGTTCATTGACAGATGAATGGATAAACAAAATGTGTTATATACATACACTGAAATATTACTCAGCCTTAAAAAGAAGGAAATTCTGACACGCTACATGCTGAACCTTGCTGACATTATGTTAAGTGAAATAAGCCAATCACAGAAAGACAAATACTGTATGATTCCACTTATATGAAGTACTTAGAGTAGTCAAAATTAGAGACAGAAAGTAGAATGGTGGCTGCCAGGGGCTGGGGGGAAGGGGAGAATGAGGAGTTATTGTTTAGAGCATAGAGTTTCAGCTTTATATGAAAAGAGTTACAGAGACGGATGGTGGTGGTGGTTGCACAATGTTATGAATGTATTTAATACCACTGAACTGTGCACTCAAAAATGGTTAAGGTGAGGGGCTGGCCCAGTGGTGTAGTGGTTAAGTTCGTGCGCTTTGGCAGCCAGGGTTCGTGAGTTCAGATGCCAAGCGTGGACCTACACACGGCTCATCAAGACATGCTGTGGTGGCGTCCCACATACAAAACAGAGGAAGATTGGCACAGATGTTAGCTCAGGGACAATCTTCCTTAAGCAAAAAGAGGAAGATTGGTGAGAGATGTTACCTCAGGGACAATCTTCCTCCCCCCCAAAAAAATGGTTAAGGTGGTAAATTTCATGTTATGTGTATTTTGCTACAAGTGAAAAAAAAAGTAGACAGGAGTTAAATGATAAGTATGGTTTTTCCATTATTAACCATGTCCTTCCTGATGGAGCCTATGTAATAAATGCATTTATTTCCAGGGGGTAAAAATACACTCATGCGCTGCATAACGAGGTTTTGGCCAATGATGAACCGCACATACGAACATGGTCCCATAAAATTAGTACCATAGAGCCTAGGTGTATAGTAGGCTATACCATCAAGGTTTTGGTAAGTATACCCTATGATGTTTGCAGAGAGATGAAATCGCCTTATGACACATTTCTCAGAACATATCCCCATTGTTAAGTGACATATGACTGTACACGGGTGGGAAATTCTGCAAGTTTTATGTCAAGCTATATATTTTTAATGATAGAGAACTCTTGACAATCAATTAGAAAATGACAAATACAATTAAAAAGATGCACAGAGGACACGAAAAGAAATTCAAAAATGGCCAATAAATGTGAAAAATGTTCAAACATACTAGTAATCAAGGAATGAAAAATTAAACAAGACACTATTTTTCATCTATCAAATTTAGTTTGAGGGTTGGGCCGGCCGTGTGGCTTAGTGGTTAAGTGCGCCCACTCCGCTACTGGCTGACCGGGTTGGGATCCGGGCATGCACCGACACACCGCTTCTCCGCCATGCTGAGGCCCCGTCCCACATACAGCAACTAGAAGGATGTGCAACTATGACATACAACTATCTACTGGGGCTTTGGGGGAAAAAAAAAGGAGGAGGATTGGCAATAGATGTTAGCTCAGAGCTGGTCCTCCTCAGCAAAAAGAGGAGGATTAGCACGGATGTTACCTTAAGGCTGATCTTCCTCACAAAAAAAAAAAAAAAATTTAGTTTGAGGGCAGATGGAAATAAGGTGTCTTGAAGAAGGGGTACTTTTTTCTAATTTACACTCATTGTCTTCACTTCCTTATGTTCCATTCAATTATTCCAATCTGGTTTCCACCTCCCACTTCTAGAACTCTGAACAGTAATACCAACGACCAAAACCAATAACCTCCACACTGCCAAATCCAACTGAGCATCTCACTAAACATCTCAGAAGCACTAAAGAACCAATTCTCCATCTTCCAGAAACTTAGACTATCTCTCTTGGCTTCCATGACACCAGTCTGCTGCTTTTTCTCCTACCCCACTGGCTGTTTCTTCTGTCCTGTGCTCAATCTTCTTCCTCTACCACACCTCAAAGTACGGGAGTGTCTGAGCCCTGATTTTTCACTTCTCCATCTATACTCTTTTCCTAAGTGATCTCATACAGTCCCATACCTTTGATTATCATCTATATACTGAGTATTTCAAATTTTTATCTCCAGCTCTAGGCTCTCTCTTCCGTGAGTTCCAAACCTGTACATCCAATTGCCTCCTCACCATATCTACTTCATAACTAATATGCACTTCAAATTTAAAACAGAACTCATTCTTTTTCCCACCTCAAATTTCTCTCTTCCATCCTCCACTTGCTCACTACATGCCATCTACTCAGAGTTGCTTAAAACAAATATCAAAAGCAGAGTTCTCCCTTTCCCTCACCAATCCACTTCCAAGTCTTGCTCATTCTACCTCCAAAATATTTTAAAATCTTTCTAGTCTTCTCCATCTCCACTGCCATGGACCTATGCCAGGTATTGCAAACAGCATCCTAACTAATCTCCCAGCTTCCATTCTTGCCCTCTTCCCCCACAGAGCAGTCAAAATTATTCTACTTGCATTCTTAAAACCTTCAAAATATTCCCATAAAATCTAAATTCCTAATCAGGACATCATCTGCTCCTATCTTTCAAAGACTGTACACAACCAAAAACATACACTCAATGATAATATCTCTAGGCAATAAAACTACCAGTACTGTATTTTTACATTTTTCTATGATGAATACTTGCTACTTGCTTATTAAGGAGGAAATGATATTGCTGAATACTATATAATATTACATGTTATGAAATATGAGAAATATGAGAAAACACGTTAATGAGAAAAGAGAGTACAAAACTGTAGGTAAACTCATTGTAACTGTTATAAGCTTAGAGGAAAATATCAGCAAACATACCAAAACTCCAAGAATGATGTGTCAGGGCTGTAGGATTACTGGTGATATTTTCGTCTTCTACGTTCTAGTTTTTAACATAATCACATTCACAATAGAAAAAAAAGGTTATGATATAAACCTCATTGTCTCCTGCAATCTTGCCACAACCCACCAAACCAGCCTTTCTTCCAAGAACTCACTTTCCCAAGCTTTCCACCCCAACCCCGCACTATCTCACACCTTTAACTCGGACACCATCCCTGGAAGATCCTCCTACCTTTCTACAGCCTACTCACCCTTCACCGGGGTGAGGGACGGCAGGGATGGAGACGGAGATTCCAGGATTCTTGTCGGTAAATTCACAACTTGCCAGTGCTGGGGCCAAATCTCGTCTCCAACTGGTGGCACAGGGCACCAAGCTTAACATCCTAAAAGCTCCGGGCACTGGGGCTCAAGGGACCCCATCCCCTCAGAGAGCGCTGCGCCCCTTAGGAAAGGACCCTCACACACACCCAAATTCCGGGTTCCAGCTTCGGAGACTTGCCTGACAGACACAGTCACCGTGGATCCAGCCCCCAGCGCCCGATCCTCTCCTCTCCGCAGTCACCCGCTCCCTCCCTCCCCTCGGCAGGGGGCCCGCGCGCCGGCGGGTGGGGGAGGGGCGCGCACGTGCCCGCGCCGCCCCCGCCCAGACAATGCTCCGGAGAGCGGCGCGCGCGCCCGGCCGGTCCGATCCCGCTCCCGCCAACACTCACCCTTTTCCCGGTCTCCGGCTGAAGCACAGGCCCCGCCGGGGGCCGCGAAAGGGCCCGGGCGAGGAGAGAGAGCGGACGAAGCCCCGCAGAGCCGCCCCGCCACGAGGCCCCAGCGACCCCGGAGCCCGCGGAAGCACACGGCTCGGCGGAGACCGCTCGGCCCGTTCGCCGCGCACGTCAGCAGCAGGGGCGGGGCGGGGTGCGCGCGGCGGCGGCGGCGCGCGCGCGCGGCCCCGGGGCGGAGCTCGCAGGGATGTGGGCGGGGCCGGGGCACAGGCTGGTGCTGGGGCCTGGGCCCGCGCGGGGGTTGGCGGTTGGCCCGGGCCCAGACTCTGACCCTGGCCGGCGCTGCTGCGCTGCCTGGGGAGTACGGGCGTCGGTGCTGGGAAAGGCAGCGTCATTTATCAGTTTCCTCTTTAGAAGAAGATGGCGAGGTCCAGTCCGAAGTTTCAGAGAATATTCATTCTGCCGGCCTTTATGAAGCT
The DNA here is from genome assembly GCF_020826845.1 of Diceros bicornis minor. Lineage (NCBI taxonomy): Eukaryota > Metazoa > Chordata > Mammalia > Perissodactyla > Rhinocerotidae > Diceros > Diceros bicornis. Next base: position 39,891,207 of record NC_080754.1, read on the forward strand.
TCGCCAGTAATAACAACAGTGGCTATGATTTTTGTGTGTGTCATCTCGTAGCAAGTTTTGTGCTAGGTGCTAGGAATACAAATAACAATAGCTATTTCTAACCTGTTCTACAGATGCAGAAACTGAGGCTCGGAAAGATTGAGACTTATCTAGGTCGCACAGCTAGTGAGTGACAATCCACCAAGTCCAGTTTTCGTCCTAAATATCTCTTGAGCTCACTCTTCGCTTTTCTTCTCCCTGTACCACCCTACCCCAGACCCTGGTCACCTCTCTGTCCAAGACCGCCGTAGCCTCCCAACTGGTCTCCAGTGATCTGTTTCTGTCCGCCTTCAATCTCTTCTCCTCACTATGTAAAGGTTTACCACTGGAACTGGGTCGTAGGTTTAGAGGGGATTCACTTCGTAATTTTTTGTACTTTACATATATGTTACCAATTTTTGGATGTATTTAATGTTTAATAAAAATGTTTTAAAAGATTTACTTCTTTATCTCCAATAGCAAGCCTAGTACATTTCACATAGTATGCACTCTGAAAATATTTGTTGAATGAATGGCTAATAGGGCCAGGAACTGACTCCAGAGCCCTTCATGGGAAAGAAATAGAGGGATTTATAATATGTCACGCTTGGTCTCCTGACCTTAAGGTCTATTAGAGGTAAAGATAGATTAACAATATTTATTAATCTAATTTTTATTGCATTTCTATTCTGTGTTCTGGCACTGTGTGCCAAGCTCTGTGTTAGGCACTGAGGATCAGAAATGAACAAAACAGTTCCTGCCTTTGTGAAATTTGCAGTCAATTTTATCGGAAAGGCCTCCCTGAGCTTAAGCTAAGACCCAAAGAGAGAACAGGAATTGGGGAGATAAAAATAAATTTCATGGAGAAAGAGGTAGGGTAAGAGGTTATCATGAGTGTGTCAGTGTTCCCCTACTTTTGGGGTCTAACCCTGAGGCAGAGGCATAGAAGTACCCAGCTAAGTGGAGGGGGAGGGAGAAGCCCACTTCCCATGGCCCAGCTTGGAAGGCTGCCGGATTCTGGCAAGAAGTCTCACATTGAGCAGGGCTCAGGAACAGACAGTGGCATTGGGGAGGGAGGGGGTCTGAGATGATGCTGCTGGGTGTCCACAACTTGCAGATGGCGTGCCAGAATCTCAGACTTCTCTGTATGCTCCCTGCCAGGCAAGCAGAAAGTAGAATGGTTGAGAGCCATGGACGGGGCAGTGAGCACTGTGCCAGAGGCCTGGTAATCCTAAACAGAGGCAATGATGGACTGATTGGCAGGGAATGGCTGGAGAATGTGGCTCAGACCTCAAGGATGGGCAGAGCCAAAGACCCCAGCAAGAACTGAAATGCTCCCAAGTCAGCTGGGGAGAGGAGCAGGGATAGAGGATTGGGGAGTGGGAAGGTGAGACGTCAGACTCTCAAGGTGCTGAAGCAACAGATCATGAGCTTGCCAGCCAACAACCTCAGCAGCTGATGCCAGCAGGGCTGAGGTGACCAGGAGTGACCAGGAAGCACAGGCCAGTGAGGACCCAGGCTACAGCTCTGCACACAGATCTGAGACCCTTCTGGCCACCACCTCAAAGCTTCCGTTGCATCCCACAGGCCATCTTGGGAACTCAAGAGGAGGAAGGGGAAAGTTCTGACAGGACTGCAACCTTGAATTGATTGAATGTTTACTCAAAATGAGACTATTAAGACCAGATAACTTTCGGGCTGGCCCCGTGGCTTAGCGGTTAAGTGCACGCCCTCCGCTACTGGCGGCCCGGGTTCAGATCCCGGGTGCGCACTGACGCACCGCTTCTCCGGCCATGCTGAGGCCGCGTCCCACATACAGCAACTAGAAGGATGTGCAACTATGACATACAACTATCTACTGGGGCTTTGGAGGAAAAATAAATAAAAAAAAAAATTAAAAAAAAAAAAAAAGACCAGATAACTTTCATTGGCAGGTTTAAGTTTAGCCCATTCCCCAATAGGAATGAGAGTCCATGAAAAAGTTTGCAACATTTAAAGAGAAATAACATAGCTACAGATGTTTGTACGTATGCATGCAGTGTGTACATTTCAATAACAGATAAGATCTAGGAAGGAAATGGACAGGGTGCTGAGAAAGCACAGCATAGCGGGACCAGATCTAATGTGGAGGGAGAAAAGGCCTCCCCGAAAAAATAGTAAGTGGAACCTGAAGGCAGTAGGAGCTGCTGGGGCACGATTAAGTCTGAGACAAAGTGAGAGAAACCCAGGGTCACTGAAGCAAGAGCAGAGTGGTTAGGGTGGGGCTGAGAGTGAGGCAGGAGGAAGATCACGCAGGGCGGTGGGTTAAGATTTTGATCTTTACCGTGTGAAAACAACAGGAAGTCATCAAAGGTTTTTAAGCGGAGGAGTAAGGTATTCAATTTGCCCTTTAAAAAAGACCACTTACCCAGCAAATGGGTGGGGAATGCCTGGAAGGGTGTGTGAACAAAGCAGCAGCCAGACAGTTGGAAAGCAATTTGAGTGGCCCAGGTGAAAAATGAGGGTAGCTTACACTAGACAGTGGAGATGGAGGGAAGTGGAAAGATTCAAGAATTGTGGAGAAAATACTGAGAGACTTGGTAATGAACTGGGAGGGGACGGACGAGGAAGGGGAAGGGGACTGGCCCCTGCTAGGTCTAATGGCATGTGAGAAAAAGCTGCCCCAGCCTTTAAGGGGACAGTGCCCTGTGCTGGGGCACAGCTGGTGGTTGGATTTCAGGCCCCTCCCTGGCAAGGCCTAGTCAAGCAGCAATCACCCGCACAACCACTGGAGGTGGGCCTGGAAGGAGAAGATGAGGAAGGAGAAGAACTGAGGGTCACTCCCAGGTTCCTGGCTTTGGCAAATGGTGGGTGGTGGTGCCATTTACCGAGAGGAGGGAGACTGAAGGAAGAACAGATTTTGTATGTTGCGGGGTAGGTGAATCAAGAATTCCCCTGGGGACATTTTAAGTTTGAGGCATCCACCTGAAGAGACTCAACAGGCATCTGTACATGTGGTTCCGAGACTCAGAGGAGAACTGATGGGTGGTGCCGTCAGTTGCCGCCAATACTGTTGTCAACAGGTAGTTGGTGAGAGCTGGTGAGATTGCAGTGGAAGATAGTACAGTTCAGAGGGGTTGCACAGTCACAGCCTACAATGTCACACTGCTTTAAACAAGCCAACACTCCAAATATTGAGAAATTTCACATACTAACCTGGATTTCTCCTTCTCTGAAAAATCAGAAGCTGTGGTAACCTGGACCTACATTCCTATAATTAGTTATTAGCTAACACTATGTACCAGGCAGTGTTCCAAGCACTTCACAAATTTAATCTAAGTAACAACTTTATTATTATTATTCATACTTTAAGGGAGAGAAAACTGAAGCACAGAAAGGTTGAATAACGTGTTGGACAGCTGAGAAGTGGAGCTGGATTGCAGACTCAAGCAGTCCTGCACTGAGTCTGAGAGCTCAGCTGCTGCACCACGGATGCATCTGGAAAGCTGCAATCCCATTTAGAGGAGCCCTAGTGCCTTCAGGAGGGCTGAAGTAGGTCCCACTACCCCCTGTTGTCTTCCTGACTCCTCCATCCTACTCTGAGCATCAGTTGCCATTTATGGTTTTACTCACACTGCTGTTTTCTCGTATTAGAGAACGATTTCTCTATACCCATGCCTCTACCAAGTAGAAAATTAAAAATATTAAATCGAGACATCTAACTTCTATGAGTAAGAATTAAAAAATTCTTTATTTGTGAAATCTCTGTGTGTCTGGTCAGATAAAATTGGTAAAAATGGGTTAATATTTAAATTAAATGAGAAACTCTTAACTGTGTTTCCATGCTTCTGAGACAATCATACTTCTGAGTTGATCTGTCATTCCCAAGTACAGGAGATTAAAATGACAAGGGAGCTGAAACGTTAACTAACTTTTTTATTTCAGACAGTTGTACTTAGATAAGGTTGATCTTAGACAGTGGTGGGGCAGACTTTGACAATATGCTTAAACTTGGTTTCAAGTCTTGGAAAAAAGATATGGTTTAGTCAGTTTGCGGTCTTGTCTTATACACTCTTAACTGGGAAAGGGGGTGGGGTGGATTAGATTGCTCATCTGTCTCTTCCTTAGTAAAAGTACAGGAGGAGGGAGGTGGGGTGGATGTTAAATGTACAATATTAATGAAAGGAAAAGCAACTATTATTGAAGTTAGTCAAGAATGTTCCGGGAGTGTTGACATTGACCCAGGAAAAGGAGCTGGTAGTTGTGGGGACCTCACGCTGGGAGCTGCTGCCCAACAGCCTCTTGCAGGGCTACAGTGGAGTGGGGTGGGGGGCAGCCTGAAAGCAGCAATCAGAGAAACAAGGAAAGCCTGAGAAGGGTGGTGAACCTAAAGCTCTGCCTGAGAGTAGGAGAGGGAGGCTGGTTCAGATGGAAAATTATTGCTCAACTCTGGCCCAGAGATACCCAGAGCCAGTATCCTAGCCTCTTCCCTAGAAAGACCAACCACCTTTCCTAAGATTAACATGAGTGGGACCCCTGGAGCTCTTAGGTGATGAGGTTCCCCTACCAGGATGCAGATACTAATTAGACTTGTAAAATGAGAACCTCACTTATTTGCCCCAAGCAAACTGGTAAGTAGTTAGTGCCTGGGAATTACACTCAGGCAGTCAAAAATAAATGATTGTCCCCAACCAGGTCCAAACAAGAAACCAAATGTCTGGTTGGCCTATTTGGATTTTGGCAAAACCACATCCCACCCTTGTGATCATACTGGACGCTATCATAACCCAAAAGAAGCCATGTATTTTGCTTCTCCTGTGTGGATTGTGCAGTCACCACAGAATACAAACTTTGCGAACGGCGGAGATGATGCAAGACATGTTTTCATTCATGTGGGAAAAAAAGGGATATTTGCCCTGAAAGGAAATTTTCTACGGCTGGAACTGGTTGGGTTCTCTGTATTTGTTTTAAATAAAAACAAAGCCTCTAGATTTGGAGAAATTGGAACTCTCATACATTACTGGTGGGAATGTAAAAGGGTGTAGCCACTGTGGCAAACAGCTTGGCAGTTCCTCAAAATGTTAAACACCGAGTTACCATATGACCCAGCAGTTACACTCCTAGGAAAATACCCAAGAGAAATGAAAGCGTATGTCCACACAAAATCGGTACATGGATGTTCATAGCAAAAACGTGTATCTCAATAAAGTTGTTAAAAAAAACAAAAGCCTCTAGGCAGAGGCTAAAAATGTCTGAAAATTACTTGTAAAGGTAGGTAAGATAAGTATAAAATTTCAGCTATAAATGGGCTGGTTCTGGTGGAATCTAGACAATGTGAAAGTGGGAACAAACAAAAATAGTTCTACATAAACTTATGGGTCAACTTTTTAAAGATGAAGACTTCTGATTTTAATTTGGTTACATTTCCTTAGATCTTTAATCAGCTTTTCGGTGTCCAGTTAATACAATACTGAGATATTTTCATTTGTAGCTTATTATTATTTTTTTATAAGTTTTTTTTTTTAATTTTATTTATTTATTTTTTTCCCCCAAAGCCTCGGTAAATAGTTGTATGTCATAGCTGCACATCCTTCTAGTTGCTGTATGTGGGACGAGGCCTCAGCATGGCCGGAGAAGCGGTGCGTTGGTGCGCACCCAGGATCCAAACCTGGGCCGCCAGCAGCGGAGCGCGTGCACTGAACCACTAAGTCACGAGGCCGGCCCTCACTTATTGTTGCACTTCCACACTACAGCTCTCTTTTATGAAAGATAGTGACACTAGTGCTGAGCTTATTTGTTTGTTGACAGAATTTTTAATATCTTTTAATATCCTTGATGATATTTACTTGCATTATCCTCTGCTGGCTTTTATCATGATCTTTTCCTGGCTTCCTATTTTTATGGCTCATCTGTTCTAGAAACGCCCCCAAATGCCCTTAGTCAAGAGGTATACTCCTGACTGTAAATAGCCCTCATTCCCAAATATATTAAGAGGCCTCTGGTGGCCTAGACTGAGCCAAAACAAATAATGTTGCATATATCAGGAAATGGATTACTGCCTAGGGTGCTATCCTGTTGACCCTGATGTTAGAAGTCTTATCCTGCCTTCACAGTGGGACCCCCAATGGCAGACTGTGGGACATTGTCCCTGTAATCAGATCTCACATTCCTCCAATGCAAGTGAACAAGGGGATTTTAGTTGGGAAGAGCACTCTTCTATAAATTGACCTTGGCAGTGAGACATACCACATGTATAATAACTTTTATTTCTCCAAACATCTCCAAACTTTCTTCCTTTATATGACCATTATGTTCCTCCTTCTATGCTTATAAAATGCCTTATTCATATGTTCAGAGTAAACTCATCCAGCTTTGGTGTTCCCCAGCTGAGCAGCGGATAATGTCAGAACAGTCATAAATGTGCCTAGAGAAGACTTGTTCACATTATAAAACGAACAAAAGGAGGAGAAACTGCCAGGGAATTTTCCCTGCTGCTTGATGTTCTGTTCACTGTAGATAAGACCAAGCGGAGAATCTGAGTAGTCAGAGTTTGTGTGTAGAATGAGTTTGGGTCTTCATGGCCCAAAATGCAGACAGTCTGTTTTAAAGTAAAAAAAAATCATAATATTGGGTATGATAGCTGGGAAAGCATAGATTTTTTTGACTCCTAATTGTATACTGTTTGTACAGTGTCAACGTTTATATTTTGTATAAAACATTTATTTATGCGACAAAATAGGGATTAGAAGCTGTGCTTCTCCTCTCCCCCTTCTGCCACCCACTCTCCCTCCTCTTGTAACTCTCTCCTTTGAGATGTGGCCTACACAGTAGCTTGGCAGACTTCACATCCATTCCCAACCCTTTCTCCTCTGCCTTCTTCTAAACAAGCTGGAAAGTTCAACACTCAATTTCCTACCCCAGCTTGCAGCCAGGAGTAACCAGGTGACTCAGTTCTAGTCAAGAAGATGAAACCACAAGTTCAATGAATAAAAAGAGAGACTTCCAACGAAAGGGGAGCATTCTAGCTAGTCTTGCCTTTGCCCCTCTGTCTTCTTATTTCTGCCTTGAATTTGGATGTGATGCCTGAAGGTACAGCAGCCATCCTCCAACCATGAGATTACAGGCCAACACCTTAAAAATGGTGGGGTGGAAAGAAAGCAGGAGCCTGGATCTTTAATGATGGTATCAAGCCTTTGTACCAGACCTGGGTTGCCAACTTGCTATGTAAGAAAAATATCATTTATTTGTTTAAATAACTTGTGGCCAGGCTTTCTGTTATTTGCAGCCAAACACATTCCTATATGACACATGAGATTTCTTCAATGTGTTTCTTTCCTTACTCTCCTCAACTTCTCTGATAGTTCTTTCTCAATCTCTACCCCAGGCTCCTCTTCCTCTGCCTGTGCCTGAATACTGAGGTTTCTATGTCTTCTATCCTTGGTCTGTTCTTATTTCTTGAATAATTTTTTCCATGTGCACAACTTTGACTGCCTCCTATGTACCAATGAGTTCCAAATCTGTACCATGAATTTGGGCCTCCATTCTGAATCTGAACCGTTCTTTTCAAGTGCCTTTAAGACATTTCCCCTTGTGCGACCCTGAAGCAAATTCAGCCTACCCGCAATTAAACTCATTTCTTCCCTTCCAAAGCTAACTTCTCCCTTCTTACCTATGTTGGTTAGCAGTTTCACCACCGACTCAGTTATCTGAGATAGAAACTTTGGAATCTTCCACTCCACATTTACCTTCACTGGTCACATCCAGTTAAGTCTCCAGGTGTTACTGAGTTCATTTTCTAAATTCTTCTTAGGTCAGCTCTTTCTCCTTTAGCCTCTCAGCTTTGCCCTGGTCCAGGTGCCCAGCCTCTCTTACCTGGATTCCTGCCCTCGCCTTCTAATTGGTGGTGCTGCCTCCCTACTCTCCCCTTTAATGCATCTCAACTACGGGGTCACCTTTCTACAACACAGATCTAATCACCTCTCTCTACTGTTTCAAACACCTCCCAGTGCTTCGCTCCCATTGCCTAGGGCCGTGGTTCTCAAATTTTGCTATGCATCAGCATTACCTGAAGAACTTGTTCAAACACAGATTACTGGGCACCTCCTCCAGAGTTTCTGGTTCAGTAGATCTGGGGTAGGTCCTAACATTTGCATTTCTAACAAGTCTGGGGTCATGCAGGTCAGGGACCACATTTTGAGAACCACTGACCAAGGCTAAAATCAACAGTAGGTTGAAGGTCATTTATAATCTACCTTCCCAGTTTCTGGCTGTTGCTCACCAGAATCCTTAAGCTATTTCCAAGGTCACCTTCCACTTTTATGGAAGGTCAAGGTCTTGACTCATTCTCTTCCCCCTGCCTAGAACGCATGCCCCCCTTCTCATTCCTGGCAAACTCCCTATCAATTCTTCAAGGAAAGTCCAGCTCCTGCCTTCCCTTCTCCCAAAGAATTAATTTACTGCTTCCTCCTCCACATTCTTTTGACATTTCTTTTGGCACTTCGTGCGTAGGGTACTTTAAGTCTTGCTACTTAAACTGTGGTCCTCAAATAACAGTAGGGACATTACCCGGGAGCTTGTTAGAAATGCAGAATCTCAGGCCTCACCCCAGACCTACTGAATTAAAATGTGCAATTTAATAGGATCCCCAGGTGACTCCTGTTCATGTTCAAGTGTGGGGCCTCATGCTAGACCTTGTGATAGATGCTTTGATGACAATATTTCCTTTGATTCCTTCAACAGCCCCATGGCTCATTATTATCGTCCACAGTTTATAAAAGAGGAAGTGGAGGCTGGTAGTAACAGAGTTGGGACTTAAACCCAGGGCCACCTGGCTTCAAAAATCTGTGCTTGCTTTACTATACCAATTGTCTCCCTATTACAGGTCTCCACACATAGCATTGTAATTATCTATCCATAAGTCTGTCTCCCTGTCCCTGTGAGGAAATGTGGCAGGGCAAAGTCCTATTGTCTCTGGGCTTCAGAGATGAAAACTGCCCATTGGAAACAAGGAAGAACCTTTGTTCTTTCTTACTGTCAACTCCAGTTCTAATAGCAACTTTGGGTAGGATAGGCTTCCTTTTTTTTTTTTTTTTTTGGTGAGGAAGATTGTCCCTGAGCTAACATCTGTTGCCAATCTTCCTCTTTTTGCTTGAGGAAGATTGTCGCTGAACTAACATCTCTGCCAATCTTCCTCCACTTTGTATATGGGACACTGCCACAGCATGGCTTGATGAGCAGTGTGTAGGTCCGTGCCTGTGATCTGAACCTGCAAACCCCGGGCCACTGAAGCTGGAGCGTGTGAACTTAACCACTATGCCACCAGGTGGGCCCCAGGATAGGCTTCTTGAAGGAAAGAGTTTATATGAATTTTAAAAATATAACAGCTTTGTTGAGATATAATTCATACACCATATAATTAACCCATTTAAAGTGTACAATTCAATGGTTTTTAGTATATTCACAGAATTATGCAACCATCACCACAATCAATTTTAAAACATTTCATCACCTTCAAAACAAATGGCATACCCATCAGCAGTCACTCTCCACTTTCTCCTAACCCCTCCAACTCTAGGAACCACCAAACTACCTTCTGTCTCTATAGATTTGCCTATTCTGGATGTTTCATATAAATGGAATCATACAATAGGTGGCCTTTCCAGACTGGCTTCTTTCACTTAGCATCATGTTTTTATTTATTTATTTTATTTATTTATTTATTTATTTTATTTATTTTGTGAGGAAGATCAGCCCTGAGCTAACATCCGTGCTAATTCTCCTCTTTTTGCTGAGGAAGACTGGCTCTGAGCTAACATCTATTGCCAGTCCTCCTCCTTTTTTTCCCCCAAAGCCCCAGTAGATAGTTGTATGTCATAGTTGCACATCCTTCTAGTTGTTGTATGTGGGACACGGCCTCAGCATGGCCAGAGAAGCGGTGCGGCGGTGCGCGCCCAGGATCTGAACCTGGGCCGCCGGTAGTAGAGTGCGCGCACTTAACCGCTAAGCCACGGGGCCAGCCCAGCATCATGTTTTTAAAATTCAGCTATATTGTAGCATGTGTCAGTGCTCTGTTCCTTTTTATTGCTCAATAAAATTCCACTGTATGATATACTACTTTTTATTTATCTATTCACCAGTTAATAGACATTTGAGTTGCTTCCACCTTTTGGCTGTTATAAATATTGCTGTTATGAATATTGATGTATAAGTTTTTGTGTAGACACGTTTTCATTTCTCTTGGTTATACACGTAGGACTGGAAATTGCTGGGTCATATGGTAACTTTATGTTTTAAGTTTTTGAAGAACTGCCAGACTGTTTTCCAAAGCAGCTGTAGCATTTTAAATTCTCAGCAGCGGTATATAAGGATTCCATTTTTTCCACAACCTTGCCAACATTTGTTATTATCTGGCTTTTTGTTTATAGTCATCCTAGTGGTATGAAGTGGTATCTCATTGTGGTTTTGATTTGCATTTCCCTAATAACTAATGATGTTGAGCAACTTTTCAAGTGCCTATTGGCAATTTGTATATCTTCTTTGGAGAAATGTCTGCTCAGATCTTTTGTCTATTTTAACACTGGGTTATTTATTTTATTTTTTTATTGAGTTGTAAGAGTTCTATATATGTTATGAGTTGAATTGTGTCCCTCCCCAAAAGATATGTTGGAGTCCTAACCCCCAATACCTCAGAATGTGACTTTATTTAGAGATAGAATCTTTACAGATGTAACCAACTTAAAATGAGGTCCTAGGGTGGGCCCTAATCCAATATGACTGGTGTCCTTATAAAAAGGGGAAAACTTGGACACAGAGAGACATCCACACAGTGAGAACACCATGTGAAGAGGAAGGCAGAGATCAGAGTGGTGTAGCGGAAGCCAAGGAGTGCTAGAGATTGCCAGAAAACACCAGAAGCTACATTGAGAGGCAAGGAACAGATTCTCCCTCACAGCCCCCGGAAGAAATCAACTCTGTTGATACCTTGATCTCAGACTTCTATCCTCCAGAACTGTGAGACAATAAATTTCTGTTGTTTAAGCCACCCAGTCTGTAGTACTTTATTGTTGCAGTCCCCAGATACTAGTACACTATATATTCTAGATGCAACTCCCTTATCAGATAATAATACATTCACAAATATTTTCTTCTATTCTGTGGATTGCCTTTTCAGTTTCTTGATGTATGCTTTGAAGCACAGAAGTTTTTAATTTTCATGAAGTCCAATTTGATTTTGACTCTTTTCGCAGGATTAGTTTTTGAGGCCAGTCTTTGAGGTTTGTTCTGATCTTGGGAGGGATCTTCTTAGCTGTTTCTTTCCCTGGTTCTCACTGGTAAACTAGCTGGGCTACAACGTCATCTTTAATCTCCTGGAGCTACCAGCCTCCTCTTAATTGCCTACCGCCTTGTTTTCAAGAGCTCCCTTAGGCTTGAACTTCCCCATACTCTGGTTTAAATAAAGTCAGTCAGCTTTACAAGCAGAGTGCTGGGTTGGGGTGGTAGCCTCTGGTCTGCCCAGCTTGCGTTTTTTGGTGTGGAACCTCAGCCATACAAGTGGGAGCTGAGTGGAGGAAGGGTGCCTCCATCTCTTAGTGCTACTTGCCTGGAAATTAGCCTATGCAACACAAAGCTGGGGGGGATCAGATATGCTAGTGGCCTGCCCCTCCCAGGGAGATTCTCTTGACTGGGAGCTGGGAGGAGCAGCATCTTCTTGACCACACTCATTTGGAGTATAGCTTCTGTCGTATTGAGTTCCGGGGGGAGAGTGAGGTAGAGAGTGTGTAGCAGCTTAAGTGCTACAGACTCTGTCTATTCTTACTAAGTTTTAGTAGATTTTCTTGAGTAAATGTTTCTTCACTTACTATATGCCCTTAGGACAATTTCTAGAGATTTAAATTTTGTTTTTAAATAATTTCCACCAGTTACAGGTATTTTGCTGGAGTATGGATCTGTGGAACTCTTCACACCACAATTCTAGAAGTAATTTATGTATATTTTGATAAAAATGGGATCATTGCAGATGTAGGGGTAGGGGTACAGGTGCGTGTTATGGATAGCAGTAGCGGAGTAAGTCAGGAATAAAAGATTGGGTAGCAATCCACTGGAACTTCCAGTTAGTATAACAAGAGAGAGGCAGTAGCTGTGAACCAAACCGGGGACCACTAAAGAACTTTGGAGGCTTTATAACTTCCCTATTCCTTTGTTTTTCAACATACCCTTTCTGCTTCCCATAGTGATTATCAGTGTAATAAATATTCATTTCCTACTCTGTGCCAGGCCCTTTGCTAGGTCTTGAGGATACAGTGTTAGGTTAACAAGACAGACTTGGTCCTTGCCCTCAAGGAAAGAAAAGTAAATCAATTTGGCAAACCCAGAAAGGCTTCATAGATGAGGTAGCGTTTGAGCTGGGCTCAGAAGCAAGGAGAGGGTTGCTACTGAACCTAAATTCAGACAGAAACCCAAAACCTAATTATAAGGTCAGGGAAAGACACTATGTGTTATGTAAGATGCCAGGAAATCATCAGAAATATGATCTAACATATATTGATGAGATTTTTCAGTTCTAGGCAAATTCAAAAATAGGCCATTTGTCATTGGCACTTTACTTTCTGGCCATTTTCTCTCTCCTTTCACATTCCAGTGACCCCCAGGCTTTCCAAAACCACCCACTAGTCCTGTGTCCTCTTAGAAGCCGATGCCAAGATGAGATCAAATGCACAAGGATTTTAATAAAAACGTGCAAAGAAACACTCTGTGAAGGACAACAGGGAGGGAGAGAGCCAGAGAAGGCTGGGAAAGCTATTAGATCCTAAAAGCAAGTCAAAGAGAGAGGCCAAGGTTGGATAGAAACATCCTACATTGCTGTGTCATCTAATGAGGTTGGACAAAGCAGAAAGAGAGCCTCGGAGCCAAAATCCACCATCAGAAGAAACCTGTCTCCCAGGAACAGGTGTGCCTTGGTATCCCTGCCACGACTCATTGCTGGGAGCAGCTGGTGGGAGGTGTGGCCTCAGCACAAATGCAAGATTGATTTCAAAGCCAACAGCTGGGGCCTTATTTGGTCATTTATTCTCCCTGTGGTTGGAGGTCAGTCAGGCCCATTTCTACGGCTGCCACAACTTGCTAGAAAGCTTCTTGGAAAAGGATTGCTCTCTATTTTGCTTTGCCTCCTCTGTTTACCCACCTGTGAGCACTGAATTCCTATAAAGCTTTACCATCTTTGGTATCTGGTGACCATCTTTGGTATCACCCACCAAAACTCAGTAGAATGGAGTTTGTGTGTTATGTTAATATGATCTTTTCCTCCTTCCATTTGGGCAAGATGCCTCCCTTGATCACATTTTCTCAAAATAAAAAGATATGAGTGCTCAAAGCCTTGACACTTTGGGCTGATTCCTCTTTAGCACTTTGGTTATAGTACATAGGTATCAATTATTATGTTTATCAAACTATGACTCAAATTCTGTTTTAAGGTCTATTTTGAACAGGCTCGTGTATAGCCATAAAAACCAGAATGGTGCTTTTTTATTCACTAAAACATTAAGCACCTCTGTAATAAGTATTAGCATACAAAAATGAACAAGTGATTTGTGCATCTTAATTTATGAGTGACTTAATTTATGAGTGACAACAAGGAGTGCTCATGCCATTGAAAGAAAAGTTTAATGTTATTCACAGTTTTCCTAGAAACAAAGAGGCATGGCATGCCGTGCAGGGCCACAGGGGAAGCACCAGTGTCAGTCAGCAGGCAGAAAGAAATGAGGGGAAAACATAGGCCAGAGCCTTTATTGGGGTTTGCATGGGAAATTCAAGGCAGGGGAGGGTAAACAGTTTAGGATTGGCTAGTTTGAGTAATCCTGGCAGGTTTGAGACATAGGGGTTGTTCTTAGTTGTCTGGTACCTGGCTCTAGAGTGATTTAGGGCAGATAGAAATATTGGCTTGGTATGTGAGTTAAAGGAGGTGGTTGGGAGCATGGACGAGGGATTACTTGGTTTATATATGAAAGGTGAGCTCACTGACACACTGTTTACTGTCTCTAGAATTAGCTAGTCCCGGGAGGGGCAGTCTTTCCCTAGATAGGAAGGTCCCCCAAAGATGTCAAAATATCATAAAATATAGAAAACAAAAAGACCCCAACATAATTAGGAGGAAACCACGTCTTCTGATTTTCTTAATCTCCATTAACAGTTATAGCAGAGAAGCAGAAGGCAGGTTTAGCCCATTTTTTCCTTCATTCCATTGAGAGTGCAGGTGATGTTTCTAAGAGAAAATTTGAAGTATAAAAGGCTTCTATTCTTTACCCATCATCCCTGGTTCTCCAAATATAAGCCAACGAATACTTTTAATTCTTTCAACTCCTTCCCTGCCTTTGCATATTGCATTTTTGTCCTGAACCAGCTGCATGGAGAAGGAACCAACATTCTCCTCTTGTGTGCCAGAACTGTGTTCACTGTCTGACATACATCCCAGTATCTCATCTCCTTACAACAAGACTGTAAGGTGAGTATTTTGACTGCACTTTCTAGAATGAGGAAAGTATGGCTCAGAGAGGTTAAATGGCTTTATGGCAGAGCAATGGTTGGAATCAAGTCTGATGAAGCCTCTGCACATTCCAGGTGTGGCTACAGAAGAATTAAGCCAAATGAAAACACTTGTTAAAGCACTCTAACTCTCCATTTTATTTTGATGGCATAATTTAAAAACGAAGCATAAAAAGCTAAGCATTGCATGCACTTCCATAACATATTTTATATCTTTTCAAAATTTTACTTTTGCCTATGTAAAATCAGACATTGCCTGTCCAGCAAATAATAGGCCCTCTCTTTGACACCTGAAATAAAATTTCTTAAGTCCTTTACTTTCAGTATTACTGTACGGGTACTTTTGAGAACCAAATCAAAAGAACACTGGAATGCAAGTGTTATGGATCACTTTCTGGTACTTAAATTTTTTTTCCCTTCTTTTTTTGAAGAAGATTGGCCGTGAGCTAACATCTCTTTTTTTCTCCCCAAAGCCCCAGTGCATAGTTGTATAACATAGTTGTAGGTCATTCTAGTTCTTCTATGTGGGATGCCGCCTCAGCCTGGCTTGATAGTAGGTCCACGCCCAGGATCCCAACCGGTGAACCCTGGGCCACCGAAGCAGAACACGTGCACTTAACCACTGTGCAACCAGGCAGGCCCCCCAATTTTTCTTTGAATAGGTAATACTTCCATGTGGTTCAGACTGAAAAATTGATTATATATATACACATACAGGTATATGTGATTATATATAAATATGTAAACACACACATATATTAATAGGTATTTTCCCCTATCATTTTTCCACAACTACTTAGATATATTTAAAATAAAACAAAACAACAAAATTTTGGTAAACAAAATTTAATACGACCACATAGTCAAGTAATAATGGTTAAAAGACATTTTATTTGATACAACTCTTAAAAAATTAAAACTATGCACAAAATATATTTAAACAAGACACAGAAGTATTAATGTGCTACAACTGAATTGAGAACAAAGAAATATAAAGCACTTTTTTTTTTTTCACTGTGAAGACTCTGGAGCCTCTAACTGAAAGCAAATGACATTTGGCTGCCACAGGTCTGTACAAGTTGTAAGCATATTATACTCTTGCTCAACTCTGTAATTTTGTTGTCTTAGCTCCAGAAACTCTCATCAAAAATTTAAATAAGGAAACTGCAGGGAGGGGTGATGGGGAAGGGAAGAGTAAGAACTTTTTCAAGAAAGATAAATGAAAAAGCCTGTAGAGGAAAAAGAAATAGTACATAAGAATGGAACAAAAATAAGTAGATTTACTTTTTTGACATTAGATGTAGATAATGCAGATGATGTTTACAAGGGTTTAATCAATATAAGATAGACGTTTTTCTGAATATCTTAAAAAGCACCTTAGTATAAAAAACAAAACCCAAAATATAATAAAACTCCCAACACCCAACAACACCTTTCTTAACATTCGCATTCTGCCAAGCAGCCACACGGTTGGTGCTTATTAAAAAATTTAAGAAGGGAACTTTATTTACTCTACAGGAAACAAATATGAAACTTACCTCAGGTAAGCTTTATTTAAATTGAAAAAAAAAGTTGAAATAGCACTAGAGACCTTAAGGCACATAAACAAACTCAGATGCAGTTATCTTGAAAACAGTAAAACAAATTTGTTTCTTTGGAACAATATATAAAATAAGTTATGACTATTGCTGTTTTTTAAAAAAATTATTTATGATGATCATCTCTAGCACTAAGTAAATTTAATATCTAAGGAAATCACATAAATGTAAAACATTCATAAAAAACATTTAAAAATGTCTGAAGTATACTGAAAATGTCTCTGGAATTATCAATTCACACTCCTGGCTCAAGTGGTTTCTGGTGCCTAGTATTAGATGTGACAATAAGTATAGCTAGCTAGTCAAACCTACTGCCTTAAAGGTCAACCAAATTCCCCATTCTCGTTACTTGGTATGGTGAATTTATTTATTTAACTAAAAAGAATAATGGGGTGAGGTGATATAAACCTGGCTTTCAATATAATGCACAACAAATTCTAATAAGGCCAAAATTATGTTGAGGTTACCTGGTGTCTTGAGTTTAGTAAAATAAAGGCAGTCCATAGGAAGCCTTTGAGAGATATGATTTTATCACTTGGCACCACATAAATAGCAATCTCTCCTCTTTGAAAATACAGTCTGGAGTAGAAGATGTCTTTTCCACACATAAATCTCAAGACAAAAGGCACCCACAAACAACTCAATCTCTCTCTTTTCATGTATGCGTTCTCACAGCAATTCTTTTTTTAAAAATCTATTGCCATATCCAGACAACAGGAAAAAAACACACCTGGTTTGCATATTGACAAAAGTGGTATCATTGAACCTTTGTCTTTCCTGAGTTTCAAAAAGGGTATATGACAGTAGAGATACATAAGCAATTCATATTCACTGAGAAAATGTGTCAGTTCACAAAACATTTTCATCTTTCTAAATATAAAAAAAATGAATGTTCAACTACTGCCATGTGTGAAGCCCCTTCACCAAATTAAATTTACTCTAGAATCATGAACTGAAAGTTATTTAGTTATGGTACTTTAAACACCTCAAATACACAAAAATGACAAGTTAATACCCTCCCTGAGTATTTACATCATTTTCTCTTAACACCTGGTTTAAATGGAGTAAATATCTATATTTCAGTCATCTAGGGAAAAAAAAGATTACTTAAGATCCAATAGGCTACCATTCCATACCTGTGTAGTAAAGTCAGTGGGAAGTTTAGAGTAGAAAAGGAAGAAGGTCTTCTGTTGTAAGAATCAGATCACTTTATAGCTCACTCACATATAGGAACACATGAAAAGGACTGAAGTTCATGGGGAAAAAAAAAAAAACCCCACCCAAAACTGTACTTTTCTATTGATCCACAAAACATACCCTTGAATTCCCTTTCCACTGAGGTATCACAGCTGGGTAGCAAACTCCTTTCTACTTCCAATTTGTTTTCTGACCTTGTAAAACTGTATGTATCATATAGATTCTGACTGTATACAAGTCATACTAATTAATACTCATCATGTGCTTTCAAATGTAAAAAAGTATTCTAGAAATGCCCAAATTAAAAAATCTTCTGGAATTAAATTTAATAAGGTCAACTAATTTTTATTTTATGTGCTTTTTTCTGATCATCACAAACTGATAAAATTCTTGGTGTGTGTATATATGTGTGTACATGACCATACTACCTATCTACATATATACACACGTATATACATACATACTAACCCAAAGGCTTCTACGAGCATCACCTATCAAAAGAAAATCTTGTCAACTATGTGATGACAGTACAAATATAATCTGACACCAATTTGGTTGATAAATCCATTTTGATATACTAATTATACCTTCAAATTCTTTTTTATTTTATCAATGCTAACAACATTATTTATCAAAAATCAGTAAAGGAAGATAAATAATTAAAGGAAGTTAAAATATCAGTTGGGTAACTTTCAAAATTGCTACTTTAATTTCATAGGATTCAAGCTAAGTTCTTGATGGCCTCCTTAATTTATGTAGTTTTAACTTATGTAGCGAAAAAAATTCAACAATGTTGGTATGAGGCCTATGTTTAAACAAATTCTGTTTTGTAGGATTTGATTTCAAATTTACTACAACACATGAATATTAAAAATAACTGTATAACAAAATACAAGCAAATAGTTAATACTTTTACAGTAGACAAAAGTACTAGAATACAAGTTATCTTCAGAAATTTTTTTTTGTGTGTAAAGTATCTGTATTTATGGATGGGCATGATCTTACAAACACACATGAAAATAACAAGTATCATTTGTATAATCCTCAGCACTTACAAAATACTTTTCTCGTACATTATCTCATACCACAAAGAATTTCTGAACTAAATAGGTTCCATTATCTACAAAAAGTATAATGCAGAAGTAGATGTTTACTCTAAAATTAAAACAAGTATTCCATTTGTACCTACAATGGTCTTTCAACTAAAATGATAGAAAATTGTTTTCTGAATTGCTCTGATAATTATCATAGAAAGTACATATTTCCTTTTATGATTTGAAAAATAAAAATTCCCTAAAAATTTGTAGGTTTTTTATAGAGTTTTCCTCAGAATTCAGATCCCAGCTAAGCATTAAAGTTGATGCCCTATAACCATAGGCATAGGGTTATTTGAAATCTCTGTATCATTCTAAGATAAGAAAAAAGAGTAGTTTTGATTATCAATGATAGGTTTTTGATTACTACCCAGGTTTTAAGAGGAATCTGGTGGCACTATAATCACATATTTGCATCATCTCTCTTATGACAAGGAGTATATAATTATGATGTGAGACGACAATAGTGCCTAGGAAGTAAAAATACAGCCGGCTGCCTGGAACATCCCTCAAATGTTGTAAATTACATCTGTCCACCCAGGAATAACAATAATGACTTAATGCCGTACTTCCTGCCATTCCATTTGCCTTAGAAAAAAATTTTACATTCCTCTCTGAAAACTAGTAAGCTTTATAAACTGGAGTTGACAAATCTAGACAAAGGCAACTTGTTGTACAGAAGCTTAAGAATGTTGATCAATATTTTACACAATGGGTACCAAATGAAAGATTTATCTTAGGAGACTGCAACCACTGCTGTTAGTTTTTTCAGATAGCTAATTATAAAAGAAAAATGGACCCACTGACATAGGTGGTCCCTGCTTTATCCTTTAAAGGCAACTTAACAGTAGAGACTCCCAGGATTTTTAGTTGTTTTCACAAGAAAGTAGGATAACCAGGGAAGAAGTCCTCACCCAAAGCACCATACTAATGAGGTCAAACTCTACTGGGCTAGGGAGAAAATCTGTCTCTGTTTTTCACAATATTGCAAAATGGATTTCAATCCTTTTGCCCAGTTCAAGAAAAGGCGCTTCCTTTGAGAGATGATACAAAAATATTTTGAGAGCCACAATGGGTCATTTTCCCTCCAATGGTCTTAAATACTTTTTTCTTAGGAATTAACCTATAATTCCAATCCCCATTTTACTTGCTTTTGTATCTCCTACTCAACCTCCTCCCAAAAGTATATATAAGATAGCAATTCTAATAACGAAGTCATGATAATTCGGTATTTTATGATACTCAAATTGTTCATTACATTTTTATCAATTGTAGAAAAAAACGCTCCAATAGAATTAATCAGTTTATTTTTAGTGACAAAAATTTTTAAAACTGATTTTTCCCCCTTAGAACGCATTCTAAGCATTATGTGATTCAACATAAATGAAGACTTAAGTTACGTAATTTTCTATATATATATGACAAAAAAAAATACAGTCTTGCAGATAAACATACATAAATGAAGAGACCATTCACAAATTCCTGAAAGTTACGCAGGCAGACATTATTTCCTACTCCACATAGGTTTCTTACAAATACTTACAAAGGTAGACTCTCAAAGCCAAGCAACAACCACTATTACCTTCAACAACAACAACAACAAAATTTTTTTTCAATTACAGAAAGGCTTTATTACAGTTTGAAAGATCGATATTTTGGGGAGAAAGGCACCACAATTATTATTTTTACTTTTTTGTGCATATGGCACAAAGGAGATATGTCAAGTTCCCACTCTGGAGTTTTTAAAACCTCTCATCTTGGATGGGTGTGGCTTCTTGGGTGAGGTATCCTGGCTTTAGAGCTTAAAGCATTTCTCATTGTATCTATGAATAGTCACACAGCCATGATAGGACACTGGCCTGGGCATTGCAGCCACCCCTGTGATGATACTTGTTGCAGGATCATAACAGAGAATAGTGTCTGTGGCTTCTCCATTTTCCCGTCTTCCACCCAGGATATATATTTTACCATTACACACAGACATACCACAGTTTTCCTGTTTAACCAAATACATAAAAAAAAAAAAAATTAACTGTTGAAGGTAAGGGATTTGGTAGCAAACAGAAAAGTAAAATAATATATGCTTTAACACAGTCAAAAAAAGGAGACATGAAATAAGCTCCCCTTTGCCCAACTCCTGCTCTAGGTGTTGAGTGTTAGATAATTTTGCACGGGTGAAGTGAGTGTTAAAATAGAATATATGTTAGTAATTGGGGCCAAGATGTGGGAGGTGAAGTGGAGGTGGAGCACTGAGAGAAGGTTTTTAACTTAATGGTAGTCAAACAAAAACATCTTTGAAGAGCTTGGCTTGCTTCTCCTATTCCAGGAAGCTTCTTCATTATAGAAAGTGGCTGTTACATGACCAAGGAGTAGGAACATTATTCATTATATGGGATTACTCACAAGTTGAATGAATGAATGAGAGAAAGAGCTATAACCAAATTAACAAAACACTGTTATTAGGGGCCTTGGCTGGACATAGAAACTCTTGAAATAACATTTTAGTTAACTTTCCACACAATGGGATTCTTAGCTAAATTTTACTCTTCTCTGTAAATAATATAATTACTATATAAAACAAATATTCTTGCAAAGATGAGAGTGATTCTTCAAAGAAAGAAATTACACTAAAATTGTCTCACTATTGCATAGATCTGGTTATGCTGCAGGTCAAACATTCTTCTATTTACATTTCACTTTAATTCAGAAAGTTATTGCATATCATTATCCTGTTTCCATATAACCAACAATGAGATGGGTTCTACCAATGAGTATAATAAACATTTCTACTTGACCAGATTTGCTATATATAAATTTTGCTCTTGTACAAGAAATTAAATCTTGGTGGACTTATATAATAGAGGATAGTATCTTCAAGCCTAAAAGAATTAGTGAGTACTTAAAAATGCCTATGTTAGAGTTTATATATACCCAGAATTACTTGGCCCACTTTTATCATTAATGAATGATAAACTTTTATCCAGAATACCACCTATGAATTGTACCAATTACGTGCCAAACTATAACATTTTTCGTGTAAGGCACAATAAGCTCTTCTCTAAATTCTAAAAGTTCTGACTACAATAAAAAATAACATCCTGAGTTTTCAGGTACAAGCTAGCTCACTCTATTGACCCTTACAGTCACTTTGATGATGATTCTTAAATTATATAATTATAGGATCTTGTTATTAACATTATTTCAGATAATGCTCAGAATTAAATGAAGCAAGCAACCCTGAAAACAGTTATTCATTCATATCATAAAATTACTTGTACCAGATATAGTAGTTTATTTCATTCTATGAGAATCTCAAGAGTAATAGCAGTTAGTAACAAAAATAATTTATCGATACATGAAGTTTTAATTTTATTTTTCAAAACTGAAATGAAACACAATCTTTATTTAAAAAATATTCTCCTTAATTATTATTTTTTATAATGCTTAAATGTTAAAATGCCAGCAATAAAGAAAAAGAATCAGATTTCTTTTCCCTTTTTTTTTTTGAGGAAGATTGGCCCTGAGCTAACATCTGTTGCCAATCTTCCTCCTTTTTTTTCTCCCCAAAGCCCCAGTAGATAGTTGCATGCCATAGTTGTATATCTTTCTAGTTGCTCTATGTGGGACACTGCCTCAGCATGGCTTGATTAGCGATGAGTAGGTCCGTGCCCAGGATCCGAAACCCAGGCTGCTGAAGTGGAATGCCCAAACTTAACCGTTACACCACCAGGCAGGCCCCATCTTTTCATTTATGATTCTAAATTTTAATGACTTTTTTTTTTAATTTTATTTTTTAATTTATTTTTTCCCCCCAAAGCCCCAGTAGATAGCTGCATGTCATAGCTACACATCCTTCTAGTTGCTGTATGTGGGACGCGGCCTCAGCATGGCCGGAGAAGCGGTGCATCAGTGTGTGCCCGGGATCTGAACCCGGGCCGCCAGCAGCAGAGCTTTCACACTTAACCGCTAAGCCACGGGGCCGGCCCATAATGACATTTTAAATATCTGGTCTAATGAAGGATAAAAAAATCTTCATCACTGACTTAAAAAAAACTTCCAGGGCCAGCCCCCTGGCTTAGCAGTTAGGTGCACGCGCTCCGCTGCTGGCAGCCCAGGTTAGGATCCCGGGCGCGCACCGATGCACCGCTTCTCCAGCCATGCTGAGGCCACGTCCCACACACAGCGACTAGAAGGATGTGCAGCTATATGACATACAACTATCTACTGGGGCTTTGGGGAAAAAACAATAAATAAATAAAATTATAATTTCCTATTAAAAAAAATTTCCACATTTTTAAAGGATGTTCCTGATGAAAGTTAAAAAGCAAAATATGTTTCAAACAGCAAGTTGTGGCTTTTAGGAATTATGCAAAGTCAGGAAGCATGGAAATGGTGAGGGACAGACAGAAAAGAGCTGGATCCATTAGGACTGCAAAAAAAGAGCTCATTTTTTCAGCTCCTTTTTGTTGTTCAATATTCTAAGCATTTTAAAAAACATAGCCTTGGACTCGAATAACTGTCTACCATGAAATAACAGTTGATTTATCTTTTTTCATTGATTAGCATTAAAAAGGTAGGCAAATACTTACAGATGGTTCAAAAACTGCCTATCAATAATGTATACATAGATACAATTAGAGATACTGGTGGCAAGAATGAACCAGGGGAGAAAAGATAATCTCAGAAATCTCAGTATTTTTTGCTTCAAGAGATCTGATATAGAATACTAGATATGGACTTCAATGGTTTGTCCTTTTTATAATAACATGTAATGTACTCCTGATTTAAATGTTTTTCCTTGGAAGTTCTAAAGTCAATGTTATTCATTGTTTAATTAGAAAAAATGTGCCAGTGTATCCTGTTGTTTTTTCTTAGTTTTATCTCAATCATTTAGTTAAAAACATATTCATTGTATGCCTTGCATTACGCTACATGCTGGCAATTATCTTCCTAAGGTCTGTTATCATTTTATACAGTATAGCCAAGTTCTAAATGAACAGTAATTCTTAGTGAAAATGCATTATACTTTAAAATATTCACTGTAATAAACCAATAAAGAATAGCTTTAAAAAATTTAGAAATAAGACTAAACACTTGTCACATGGTGAATGTGACCATAATGTGAGTCTTATGGGGTAGGGGACACTCTCACCTCTACAGAGTTGGAGACTGTCCTTTCCAGGAGAGGCCACTGAGCTAGAGAAATGTGGTCCATTTTACTTAAATGTGATATACGAGGGACAGAAGATTATATTCCCTCTGTACCATAAAGCTGAAGATCCTATTATGTCTCTTTCATCAGTTGAGGCAATGTTACTCTGAATATATTACTAATTAGAGACTATACCCCAACGTCAACAACTTTAGAAAAATGGCGTTATACTCAAACCCTATTCATTATCCTTACATATCTCTTACATATCTTGCATATAAGATTGTCTTAGGTCCCTCTGTTACTTCACTCTCTCATTTGTTTATTCAATAAATATTTACTGAGCACCAACAAACACAAGATACATAAGAGATGAGTTATAAAAAATAGTATCCTTAAGAAGAGTGAATTCTAGTATAGAAATAAAGATTTATACCCATAAGGGAATTTATGACTGCCATAACAGAGGTATAAGTGCAGTGACAGATCAGAAAAAAAGACATCAATTCTGATCAGGGTAACCTCAGTTTGTTGTAACTCTGAAGTGGTCCTTGAAAGATGAGTAGAATTACAAGTAGAGAAGGCAGAAAAGGCACTAGAGGCTAAGAGGACAGCATGAACAGAGGCAGGAACACATATGATTTGTATAGCAAATGCAAGTAACAGATACTTAATGTAATTGGGGTAAAGTTGCAGAAACTGAACTTGAAAAGGCAAGCAGAGGTCAGACAACAGAAGGCCTAGAATGTAGTGGGAAAAGCTTTGGTTTTTATTCAGTATGTTTCCAATCAGAGGAGAGACATAATTAGATTTACTGGAAAATAACTGGTGGCAAAATGGGTTAGAGAAGCAAGACATTAGAGAGAGGAACACTAGTTAGAATATTATTGTTTCAGTTTAGGTAAGAACTGATAAGAACCTGAACAAAAGCAGGAACTATAGGAATGGAAAAGAACAGAAGAAACTCTGAGGACACAGAACTGATATGCTGGATTGAGGCAACTTAAGAGAAAGTGGGGAAAATCTAAGAAGTTAAGTTTCTAGGTGTGAAATAATAGGAAAAAGAAATATTGGTCTGTGCCTCCAGTTCCTGCCATAGACCTCCTAAATCCCTTGGAATTTCCCGGGTGATAGGAGTTTTTTTTTTGTTCTAATGAGGCAATTCTTGGTGGGCTCCTGGATGGGGGCTGGTCACCAGAAAGATCAAGCCATAATTCATCCCAACCCCCCATTTTCTGGAGAGGGGAGAGAGCTGGAAATTGAATTAACAATTGATCATGTCTACATGATGAAGCCTCCATAAAAATCCCAAAAGTACAGGATTTGGAGAGCATCAATGTGTCAGGAGGGTAGTGTCCTCCACAAGGACAGAAGCTCCCATGCTTGAGACCCTTCCAGACCTCACCCTATGTACCTCTTCATCTGGCTGTTCATCTGTGGCCTTTATAATATCCTTATTATATAATAAACCAGTAAACTAAGTAAGTGTTTCCATGAGTTCTATGAGCTGTTCTAGCAAATTATCCAACTGAAAGAGGGGATCGTGGGAACCTTGATTTATAGCCAGTCAGTCAGAAGTACTGGGGACCCGGGGCCAGCCCGGCCCCGTAGCGTAGCGGTTAAGTGTGCATGCTCCGATGCTGGCAGCCCGGGTTCGGATCCTGGGCGCGCACCAACGCATCGCTTGTCAGGCCATGCTGTGGTGGCATCCCACAAAAAATGGAGGAAGATGGGCATGGATGTTAGCTCAGGGCCAGTCTTCCTCAGCAAAAATGAGGAGGATTGGCATGGATGTTAGATCAGGGCTCATCTTCCTCACCAAAAAAAAAAAAAAAAAAAAAAAAAAAGAAGTACTGGGGACAACCTGGGACTTGCAACTGGCATCTGAAGTGGTGGCAGTCTTGTGGGACTGAGCCCTTAACTTGTGGAATGTTACACTAACTCCAGGTAGATAGTGTCAGAATTGAATTGAATTTTAAGATACCAGCTCAAGATGGAGAATTGGTTGTTGTGGGAATAAACCCACATACCTGGTGTCAGAAATGTTGTGAGTCTAAGGGAAAAACAGAGTTTGTCCATTCACTAGGTTGTTTGGGGAAAAAAAAGTAGGCTTGGGGAAGAAGGTGAATTATGTTTTAAGTTTGAAGTCTTGGAACATTATGGAAAATATCAAACTGGCAGTTGGAAATTTGAGTCTGGAGCACAGGAGAGAGGCTTTAATGGAGAAGATTTGAAGTCATCAGTACTGAGCAGTAAATGCGATCACTCAGAACAGAATATAAACTGGGAAGAGGGTAGGGGAAAGAGGCTGAAGGAATACCCATATTTAAGGGTTGGGTGGAAAAATAAGAGAATATAAATGAGACTGAGGAGATTATTAGTAATGACCTTTGGGGGTACCACACCTCTAGAGCGGTTATAGGTAGAAGCAGATTTCCAGCGTCAGAACCATCAAGCATTTTGGTGGTGGAAGGAAGGAGAGTAGAACCACGAATCAAAAGGCCGAGGTGAGGCCTTTCTGGGGGCAGGGGGTGGAGGCAGAGTAGGGGTACAGGTGGAGTGTGTGGATGAAGGAGACCCGAGCACAGCCATTTCCTTTATAACAAAAAACAACAAATTACCTAGCTTCTAACCACAGAAAAAAAGAAACCAGTTTGGGAGCATTTCTTCTCTTTTGAAATATGCAAGAGAAGGATAAGGACGGGAGTGGGAATCTGAAAAAGGTCAAGGGAGAAAAACCAACAGCCCAAGTGCAACAGCTACTTCACTATGCTGTGGGGGATCAGATTGGCCAGCCCAAAATGTGTCTCTTTGGCTTGAGTTTTTTTTTTTCTTTTTTTTTTTGGTGAGGAAGATTGGCACAGATGTTAGCTCAGGAACAATATTCCTCAAGCAAAAAGAGAAAGATTGGCTCTGAGCTAACATCTGTTGCCAATCTTCCTCCACCTCGTATGTGCGACGCCGCCACAGCATGGCTTGATGAGCAGTGTGTAGGTCTGTGCCCAGGATCCGAACCTGCGAACCCTGGGCCGCAGAAGCAGAGCATGCGAACTTAACCACTATGGCACTGGGCAGCCCCTGGGCTTGATTATTTTTAAGAACAAAAGACTCTCAAAGAAACTTCGACCTTCCCCCTAACTGCCTGAAAGAATTTAAAATAGAAAGGCCTGTTCCAGGAAGGAGCTAATACCATAAGATAACTGCAGTGTAATGTAAAATGTGTCTCTCAGGTCACACTGTCTACAGTTGGACCATCTGCACTTCCATCTCCATGTGAATTGCCTTCCTCCCCCTTGAAGTCCCAAACCCCTACCCCCAACATCCTCCTTTGTCTTTAGCTGAAAATGGTATTTAAGGCGGCAGTTTTGGCCATTTTGGTGAGTTACTCAGTTTTCCTGGGTTTCTCCCATGTATACATGTTATTAAACTTTGTTTGATTTTTCTCCTGTCATTCTGTCTCATGTCAATTTAATTCTTAGACCAGTCAGAAGGACCTAAAGAGTAGAGGAATTGTCTTCCTCCCATACAATGGGATGGTAAAAAGTAAGTTGTTTCAATAAAACAATTCCTTGGAAGGAGTTCAAATACCATATGGTTTATGTGGAATTTTAAAAAATAATGAAATAATTCAAGCATATATGAAATATATTAATAGTGAAATTACAGTGTATTCATAATGGTCATGTAGTTGGTCCTTCCTCAATTGATTTTTCATTTAGACCGTTTTATGTTATTACCTGTCGGCTGAATGTATTCTGTACATGCATCCAGTAATCTTCAACTGGATCATAACAGTATATTGCCTTGGTCAGTCCACCAGCAACATAAATCAGGTTGTTTAAGGAGACGGCTGTTATACACCTCTTGGCAATAGGGATAGCTGCACGAAGTAGCCAAGAATTGGTTTCTGGATCATAAGATTGAACCTAATGATATATAGAAATATTTAATTAAAATTTATAAACAAAAATGCAAATTTACTTAATAAAAAGTCTACTAATACATAGAAACATGATTAAAAATCAAATCCTATTAATTTACAGAATTAAGGGAGGTTAGCTTGATAGTGAAATGTCTGAATTATAAAATTCTCAAAAGAAATGCAAATTTATTACTTTCAAGCAGAAGAGAGTAACAAACAAACAGATTGTTTCCAGGATGAATGGTTGCCAGCTTTTTACTTACTTCCATTAAAATTAAGTCTAGATTTTTAAAAAATTGCATTATATAAGATAACTATGCCTCAATCTGAATACAACTTCTTTACACTTCTAAGGAGTCCTTTCTTCAAAAGAACACAAGTAAATCTCAATTCAGCATACTCTGATTTATCACAAATTCTGACTTAATGAATTCTAAATATGTAACATTTGACCACATTACATTAAAATTTAATTGAGAAAAAGAATGAGTTGATTGACAAAATTCAGTTAACTATTGCTAAATGAGTTAGGCACTAGAAACCTGTTTCCAGAATAAACAGGGTATTTTCTGAGGTGTCAGGATGGCACATGTTCTTTCGTCCCAGGAGTTCAGTGAACGGCAACAACTTTGAGCTGTCCTCTACTTACATTACAGAGGTTTCCTTCCCTCTCCTTTGTTCTAAAAAATACTTTTAAAGTACGCAGAAAATGACCCAGTTGGAAGCAGTATAATTAGTTACTGTGTCTTCCCCTTTGCTAATTCACTTCCCAACTGTGTTTTGTGTGAATATTTTGATTCTGTAGAATATAGAAGTAAAAGGTTTATTTATTTAGTACAATTTATTTAGTACAAGATCTCCACACTGAGATTAGTCTCATTTCAAAAAGACTGGATCAAGCTTTTTAGAGAAAATTGTCAGATATATTAGGATCTCACTTTAGTAACGTGAAACTCAATGTTTTCACCCAAAAGTATAAAATACCAGACAATTTTTAAAAGGCCCCTTACACTAAGAGACCCAGCTACCTACTTGATAAGACTTCTGTATTTTTCTTCTTGTATATTTTATTGGTAATTTCTGTAAGAGAACATGGCTTACCTTATCAGAACAAGTATTATCATCAGGTCCTCCACCAATCACAAACAATTTGCCTACACAGCTAGTCACGGCAGGAGAACTCACTGCTTCCTTAAGGGGAGCAACTTCAGTCCATCGATTTGAAAAGGAATCATAACATTCTACGCTGCTAAGTCTGTTTTGCCCATCATAGCCTCCAACAACATATACCTATATGTAAAATACATGGAAAAATCTTAATTATCAAAAGTCTGAATTTTTAACTAGTTGGCTAAAGAATTAAGGGATCTCTCACCTTTAAAAAGCCCTTGATAATTATAATTGCAATATGTTTAGCTCAGTTTCTGAAACTTTTTTTTTAATTATCACCCTTTCACCACTACCAAGGAGCCTTTTTAGACTTTTTTTTTCATAATAGCCCCCTCTAATGAAATCTTAATACACACATGTATTGTATATCTGTTTATGTACTGTCTGTATATCTGTGCTTTATACATGAAACAGGACAATTTTTTTCACCCCTCTGAGAACCAATCTTCTCTTCCTTTGGGGTGATATTGCTCATGTTGAGAATTACATGATTTAGCTTAAATGCTCACACTCATGGATGAGGAAAATATTCAATTATTATAAAGTCATAAAGCTATAAAACTACAATATTAGGTAAGGATTACTAGACTATGATATCTTTGAAGGCAGGGCCTATCTTGTTCCTTATTTTAGTCTCTACAAGTACCTAGAAAAGTACCTGACACATAATGAACTTCAAAAGGTTTTCATGTACTTTTTCTTTTCACAAATATGACGAAAGTAGGGCAAGTTCATATCTTTATATGAAGTGAACTAATCAACAAGCCATTTATTAAATGACTTACATGCAGAATAATCCATTAAGCATCATGAGATACACAAGAAACTTGCAACCTAAAGGACCTCTCGAGTTTAACATCCACAATTATTTTAATGGACAGTCACCATCAACTCTTCCCTCCATATCTAATGAAGACCTATGGAGTCTTTTTTCACAGCATCTCTCACATCTGGTCCCTTCCTTTTGTTTCCCACTGCCACTATCCTACCTCAGGGTCCATATCATTTCATACCTCTCAATTAATCTCCTGGCTCCACTCCTGTGCTCTCTAAACCATAAATTAATCTTCCTAAATCACCTCATCAATTCCTTTTAATAGTTCAACAATGAATGCCTAAGGGTCAAGGCCACACTTTAACACCGTCATTCAAGTCTGCCTACAATTTATCCTTCTGTGTTCCTCCAGATTTCCACAGCAGCCAATGCTACCTTGAATTTCTCACATTATGTTAAAACGATCTGTTGGTGGGTTTGTTCTCTCAACACCATGCAGCTCAGAGAGGTTAAGTAACTTACTGAAGGTCATGCAGCTAGAAGGCTATGGAAACTGTGGCACAATGTAGCAATTAAGGGTTTATAGGCTTTGAAGCCAGGAGAGGCAGGGTTCATACCTAGCTCTGCCTGCAATGTAGGACCTTGGGCAGTTTACCTATCTTCTCTGAGACTCAGTCTTAACATTCTCAATTTAAAAATGTAGTCAATAGTACCTATCACATAATATAATTTTGAGGCTTAAACTTTAATACTATTCCCCTACATACATACATTAAAAATAAATGCTGTGAGCATCAAGATAAAAGCCCTCTAGATTAGGATAATCTGAGCTTTTGCCCCTAGTTTATAACTGTCTATGTAACTTTGGGCAAATAACTTGATCTCTTTGGGTTCAATTTCTCTACAAATTGAAAAAGTTACATTAAATAGTCTCTAAGATTCCTTCCTGCTCTAAGATTCTATATTCCAAACCATCGTAGCTTTCTTTAACAGAGAGCATTTATAAATTTAAATAATGTTATAGGTTTGAATTCAGCCTACATTGTAATTTTTAGGATAATGGTTTCCATGGATTGACTACTTGTTGTGTAAGGTAGAAAGAAGTCCTTTTATTTCTTAAGTTAGTGCTTCCAAGTTTTGGGTACCTTCAAGTCAAGTATACTAATATTTGTCAAATAAATTTGTGTTCACCAATCCATATATGGTATTTGAGACATAATAATTTTCATTATCTTTGTACGTCCAGACTAAATAATTATAATTTTTTAGTTAGACTTCATCTCTTTCCAATCCCTTATTTTACCCACCCCTCTCCAGTAATATTTTGTCATTCTTGAGGCATAGCTGCCAAAACTACAATATAGTAAGTACTGACAAAACAGTGCTTTTAGAAAATATTCTATTAATACTTTATTTCCACTACATCTATCTCAAGGTCCTCATTATTTCATTGGCCTTGTAGACAGTGGCAGCACACTAGATCAACATCCTTAGGAATTAACAGTAGCTTTCAAAATGTGCTTTGAGAAGCTCCAGTATTCTATAGTATCGAGATTTCAAGAAGCCTCTCAGGGGGTGGGGGAGGGGAACAGGACTGATGGGAGGCTGAGTGGGAAGGGTTCCTGGCACCATCTCTGCTTCAACCAGAGCAGTTCTGTTTTCTCATGGTGGCTCTAAAATGTCTCCACAGGAGGCCTAAGAGGCAGTAATCTGTTTAGAAAGCAGTACTAGGGAACCAGTCAAAAATACATGTGCAAGCAGGTATGCTGCTTTTACTTAGATTGTTCACTAATTTGAGAGTGCTTTGGAGGACCTGATAGAGATGGAGGCAGGGAAAAGCTAAAGAGCCCAAATTAGCCCTTGGTATAACCACTGTATTTTTATCTGTTTTAGGTAATGGATTTTTATATTAGATTTAACTTTAAAAACGAGGGTGTAGTTGCTTTTAACAAGTTAGGAAAGCACTAGTCCACAAGTGATTCTCATGTTCCTAAGAACAGCGAATCGTTCAGAACTAAATTATATATTTAGCTAATATTTATTAGCCGCAGTAAGTTTTCTTCAAAATATGTTGGTGAGTTTATCTTAACACTTATTTTAAATTGTTTTGTCCCTACTTGACCAAATAAAAAGATAAAATAACATTTCTCTAGATAAATATATCTCTGCCTGACTGCCAGAGTCAGTAAAAGGAAAGAGACTGCTTGGATTAGACATTGGCCTGTTTTTGTCCTTGATGTAACTCCTTTATTTTCCAATGCTTCTCAGGCATTTAGACTCCAGTGGTGCATGAGAAGAGAAATGTGCTGCACTGCCATGAATTCCAAATTGGGAGAACAAAATACCCATTCAAAAGTACAGTGTCAAATTGTTTATATCTTCAGTTTATCTATTGAGGTTAGAAATGGAAGGAAATACAATTTAAATCCAAAATACTCACAGGATGAGTAAAATGAAGGATTCAACTGTGGTATTTATTTTGGAAATGTACCAGCAAAAGTAATAAAAAGTACTTTCTCTTACTTTACCAAGGAGGACAGCCATTTTGTGACGCCATCTGCCTTTATTTAGAGAAGCAACTCTGATCCAAATATTTAACTGTGAGTTATAAATCCAGACATCACGGCCATTAATTCTTCCACCTTGAAATGCAAAATAATGCACATACAATAATATATATATCACCAAAGGATCTAGGCCAAGGCACAGATAATGAAAACATGGGATTTATTCTCCCAGTCCAAGAGTTTGAAAATTCAGTTCAGTAAATGAAACAAGGACCCTCTCAAAGCTTAAAGGAAATAGTTCTGCAGAGCAGATTTAAACTGCCAATTGTTATCTTGAGAAATAATAATCATAGGTCCCAAATAATAAAATGCAGAATATGAACTTTATAAATGTATAAAATTGTTAATGCAGGAGTCAGACATTAGAAGTACCCAAACAACAGAATTCTTCTAAAAAGATTTTTTAAAATCACTCATTTTTTAAAAAAGATACCATTGTACAAAATAAAGTATGTGTTGTTATATTGTTCAATGTGTAGTAATATAGTAATCTGCAAAGCTGGTAAAATTATTTAACCAATTAACAGACTTCAGACCAGGGATACTACAGCTATGCTTTGTATAAGTCTGTCATTTTATTGTCTGTTTGATTTTAGAGGTAACATATCACATATTATAAAAGAAGTTCAAATTAAGAATTTTAAGGAAAATCCTATTTCATAAACTTCAGGGAGGATTTCAAAAAACATGGGTGGATTAGAGATGCTTAATTCTATGAGTACTTTTCACTTTGCATACTTTACTGTGTTCCTTAAAACAAAGTAAACAGTTAAAAGTTTTAAAAATTATACCATATTCTATATGCATTTGAGAGCATTTAAAATATGGTATGACTAAAGGCATTTTCTGATGGATCTTTTGTAAATCATTCTACATAATTCTGCGCCTGTTTTTAAGAGTAAAAAGTCATTCTCGGTTTTATCTGTTATATAAACTGACCTGCCTAAAGTGGGCATATCCACTTTCGTTGTTTTCTTTTGAGACACTGTTATCATTTAAAACATCCAAGCTGTGTTCAAATTAAAAGTAAATACTGTAATTAATCTTTATTTACCTGAAACAAGAATGTCATTCCTTAGCGCACAGACAGCATACTCTGATTTGGTAAATTCTGGAAGCTTAGCCAAAGACTTCCATTCTCCTGTCACAGGATCATAGCACTCAGTGTAGGGAAGATTAAATCCTCCAACTCGTTCACAACCTCCAACGACAACTATCACCTCAGAATAGCCAGTTGACCTAAAATAATTGTTATAAGAATGTATAAATAATAAATTAAAATACACTAGAGATTGTTTAAAACTCTAAAAACCATTGTCAGAAAGAAAGTGGAACACTATTATAAAGTAAACAGTTAAGTCTATTCTCTGGGTGTGTGTCAAATAACACAGGCTGCCAACTATTTACTTTGAGAACATTTACGAGGGATTTAGTGACATCATTTTTCCGTGGAAAATTTCAATGTGTATTTTTTTCTATGAGTTTTGCCTTAAAAATTGGAAAGCAGTCCGAAGATTCTAACTCAATTGAAACCCTGGTAATATTAAGGATGACTTTCAAATGCAAATTTTGCAGTAATTCACATATGTATAACCACACAAGGTAAGATAATGCACTTTTTCTATTAAAAAAAACTGATTCATAGTATAATCTAAGTACTCTTTAAAGGAGTATATGTATTGTTCAGAAATTATTTTTTAAGATAATTTTTTAAAAGTTAAGTAAATTAAGGTAATCCAACTCAAAATGTTGGCCAGTCACTAAAAATGTTAACAGAGTTTACAACAAAGGATGTTAAAGGAAAAAAGCAAGATGAAGAACTGTACAGAAAGTCCGATCAATACTATGTAAAAAATGTGTCTGGAAAGAATATACCAAAGCACTAATGATGGTTATCTCTGGATTGTGTGGCTTCCTCCCTTCTATCAACACAAATTTTCCAAACGATAATGAGCATGGGCTATTTTTAGAGTGGAAAAAACAACTTTTGAGAGGACTAAGAGCATCCTAAGGTTTGTGTTAATCACTGGCTTCTCTCATTTTGTAGTTTAAATTTAAGAGAGACAGGAAAAACTAAAAGTTTATCTAACCTTTTTTTTTGTTCATAAGGCTCTATAGATAGTTTGGAATTTTAAAGTTATTTGGCTTTTACGTTTTTTCACAAATATAATTAAAATGAAAAAGTCTAGTAATTGCCTTCTACGGTTGCTACAATTTTAAGTCTCATGACTAAAAATGCTAACAATCCCTTTTCTCTTACTTAAACGTGGAGGGGAAAAAAGACTACAGCAGATACGGATTTGTATAGTTTTAGGCAGTGTGATGTTTCACAATTACACTAGAAAAAACCAAAATTAAGCAATACTGCTATATCCCTTTAACAGAGCTCCTACGTTCTAGCTACACTTATTTACATCTATTTCAACTAACAATCATTCACTTATTCACACCAGGCATACTTTTTCCATTATCAAATCAGAAATATATATTATAGAAAAGAATTCTGCCCATAGATGCAATAAAAATTACTTCTAGGAACCCATCAACTTATATAACCCTAACCTAGTATTTAGTAACACATTATCAGAAGAACTCAGATACTATCAATAATATTTACTATTTTCCAAATAATTCCAAAATGAAAATACTGAAATACAGGGTAGCACCAGAGACTTAGTAGTATAATTACTGACTAATTTATCCTTCTTTCTACAGAAGTATCATTTCCTAAAATTACACTTAAAGTACCTCTAAGACAAATCCATGGTGATATTCCTCAAAGCTTTATTTATTGATTGACCAAAACAAAAACTGCTACACACTGTCACTGGATTTCAATCATTCTTAATTGTTTTAACGTAAAATCAAGGTAATTATTACATATTATAGAATTTTGTTTTATACTTCCATTATAGCATTTTACTTGTTTTATATTTTCCTTTTGCTTGAACTTGCTTGCCTTTTTCAAGACTTCTTAGCCCAATCAACATATATTGTCTGTTTTTGTACCTTGGAACAAGAAGCAACAATAGCATGAAAAACTAATGGCTAAAATATTTAGCCCCACTAAATAAAAGGATCATTTCAGTGTCTAGTGGAGTGTGCATTTATCTGAAAGGATCAGCAAACTAGGAGCTTTGCCTGTACTGAAGGTCTTATTTGCAACCAAATGGCTTTTAACTTAATTAGATACAAGTCTGGTGTTCTCATTAGAGACTGTTAACCCAACAAAAACAGTTATTTTTATTTCTTGAGCTTGGAAAAATACTTATCTCAGGCAGGGAGATGACTGCCTTAAGGGAAATAAGTTACTCCAGCTTATGAAACAAATAAGAGAAACCTCAACTAAACTGGAGTCCGGAAGGCTTGTAGGGGGAGCTCTCACACCCTATCCTATACCATACTTCCTCAATTACTCCAGATAGGAAGAGATGGAGGCCTGCATCTTCCACAGGAAGTAAAACTATTTTACTACTGAAGGAGACTTCTCTCCCAACCCAGCAACAGCCCAGCCAATGAGAAGCGCCACAGCTCACCCAGTCAGAAGCTGCTGCGGCCCTGAACTGTTCCTTTCCCTCAATGGACTTTTGTTTAGAACAGCTCCTCCATACTCCTCCTTATTCTCTATAAAAGCAGCTCCCCTCCTTTCTTTTCCAGATCTGCCTATCATAACATGCACATCCTGAATTGCAATTCTTTTGGCTATTCCCGAATAAACTGACTTGAGGGTAAAATAGGTGAATTTGCCTTTTAAGTTGACAAGCTGACAATGGTA
Organism: Diceros bicornis minor; assembly: GCF_020826845.1. Taxonomy (NCBI): domain Eukaryota; kingdom Metazoa; phylum Chordata; class Mammalia; order Perissodactyla; family Rhinocerotidae; genus Diceros; species Diceros bicornis. Next base: position 39,926,992 of record NC_080754.1, read on the forward strand.
ACTAGAACAAAAAGGCAGTCAAGATGATAGTGTAGGATGAATAAAATTCTAAATACTCATGCAATCTATTTTTTAGAGTGAATGTTACTTTCTCACTGTTTGTTCCTATGAAAGCATGACAACCAAAGTATCTTTTTTTGACAATGGTAACTATTTTTAAAAAATCATCATCCTCTTTTATCACAAATTTGAGAAAAGATTAAATTAAATGATCACATTCTTTGATTTATGTGAAAAATAAAATAGTTATAAATCCACAGGATATTCTAAACCAAATTAACAAAATGTATAATAATTACCAGGTTAAGAATCTCAAAGGACTTGCTGGCTGAAATAACAAACCTACTTATTATTAATACCAAATATGTCAGAGACAGGTGAACTGCCAAACTTTCATCAACAAAAAGGGGTCAAAACATGATCTTCGCTAATGGGAAGAGTAACTGAATATATTAGAAAAACACAATAGGAAAGGCAGTGTGTTTCATATAGTGGGAATTCGGAAGGGAGAAGAGAGAGACGTTAGTGATATAGTCTATTCACCATTCCAAGACTCAGCAACATCTGAAAATCAAGCCATCAAACCAAAATAGAGATATGAGACTTTGAGCCCCAGAGAGACTAAACGGCTCTCTAGTGTATGAGACATGATAGTTACTAAATTCAATGTATTAATTTCTCTAAAGAAAGAACTACATATCAAAAGAGGGGATTGGTCAGCCTTAAAAGCAATAAGTAAATGAATGAATGAAAGAGTAAATAATAACCACAGAGGCAAACATTTCCTGTACCCACTCTTGTTAATGTCTAAAGGAAAGAGAATCTTAGCTAACTTGAACATTATTGGTTCTTTGGTAAGAATATTTTTATGGTGGGTGAGACTTCCACAAGCTATAACTAGGTGAGAGGATTCTGGTCCTAAAGATCTACTAACTCTCTTTGTTTGGATTTCGTGCTTGCAAAACAACCTTTGAAAATTTTGGCTTCCCGTGTAGTGACTTGCCCATAGTAAGAGAATACGCTGGACAGACTGACTTAAAATATCCAGTCTGTCAACAAAATGAAAAGACAACCTAACAACTGGGAGAAGATATTTGCAAACCATATATCTGATAAGCGGTTATTCTCCAAAATATATATAGAACTCATACATCTCAAAAACAAAAAAAACTAATAACTCTATTAAAAAATGGGCAAAAGATCTAAACAGTCATTTCTCCAAAGAAGATATAGATTGGCCAACAGGCACATGAAAAGATGTTCAACATCATTAACTATCAGTGAAATGCAAATCAAAACTATAATGACACATCACCTCACGCCCGTTAGAATGGCTATAATTAACAACACAGGAAACAAGTGTTGGAGAGGATGTGGAGAGAAGGCAACTCGCATACACTGCTGGTGGGAGTGCAAACTGGTGCAGCCACTATGGAAAACAGTATGGAGATTCCTCAGAAAATTAAGAATAGAACTACCATACGATCCAGCTATTCCACTGCTGGGTATTTATCCAAAGAACATGAAAACACGAAGGTGTAAAGATACATGCACTCCTGTGTTCATTGCAGCGTTATTCACAATAGCCAAGATGTGGAAGCAACCTACATGCCCATCAAGGGATGAATGGATAAAGAAGATGAGATATATATACACAATGGAATACTGCTCAGCCATTAGAAACGATGAAATCCAGCCATTTGTGACAACATGGATGGACACTGAGGGTATTACGCTAAGCGATACAAGTCAGAGGGAGAAGGTCAAATACTGTATGATCTCACTCATAAGTAGAAGATAAAAACAACAAATAAACACATAGAGACAGAGATTGGATTGGTGGTTACCAGAGGGGAAGGGAGGAGGGAGGAGGACAAAAGGGATGATTAGGCACATGTGTGTGGTGATGGACTGTAATTAATTAGTCTTTGGGTGGTGAACATGATGTAATCTATGCAGAAATAGAAGCATAATGATGTACACCTGGAATTTATACACTGTTATAAACCAATGTTACTGCAATAAAAAAAAAAAAAAAGAGGGAAGCAGAAGGGTCAGTTAAAAGGTAACGTGACAATAGAAGTTGAGAGAAAGATTGGAAGATGCTACACTGCCTGCTGATTTTGAAGATGGAGGAAGGAGCCAAAAGCCAAGGAATGTAAGCGGCCTCGAGAAATCAAAAAAAGGAAAGAAACCAGATTCTTCCCTAGCACCTCCAGGAGGAATGCAGCCCTGCTGATACGTTTTGAACTTCTGACATTCAGAACTGTAGTATGATAAATCTGTGTTTGTTTTAAGCCTCAAAAAAAAAAAAAAAAAATCTAGTCTGTCTGACAGTTCCATTTCTTATTGCAAGTAAATACATAAAGACTAGAAGATAAACGAGTTATCAGTCTCATAGTAAATGTTAAATCTGCCCCTAATAGTCTATTCTTACTGTATTAAAAGAAAAAGTTGCTGAGCCTAGAGGAATCATTGGATCATGGTGAATTTGTCAGTATAAATGACCCCTTATAAGCTACTCCAGCCATAAACCTTATGGCTTTCTAAACTTGGTGAGGACACAGGCTTTCCATCTGAAACTGGAATAGGCAGAATGGGTTCTATTAGGAAATGGCTGTACTGATCAAAAGACTCAAAATATTTACTTTTAAAAATCAGCAATTATCTAAGAATTTATCATCAGGAACTAATCACAGATGTGCTTAAATACCACAAAGATGTTCATCTCACTTACTGGTAAAAAACCAAGATGAGTTTAAATGTGGGGAAATGGTTCTGGTATATTGTAGTAGATTTCATGTCATGGAAATATGTTTACCATCTATTGAAAGATAAAAGCAAACTATGAAAAAGATTACAACTCTGTAAAAAAAAAAATATAATATAACAAATTCATAGAGAATAAAAGTGAAGGATAAATCCAAATGTTACAGTATTACATCTTGGAGACAGGAATATGGGTGATATTTTTTGCTTATCTCATTCTCTAAATTTTCGCCAATTAACATAAATTACCCCATCCTCCTCCTCTTTGCCCCATGTTAAGAAAGAACAAAGGAGGGCCCAGCCCAGCGGTGTAGTTGTTAAGTTTGTGCGCTCTGCTTTGGCAGCCCGGGGTTCACAGGATCGGCTCCTGGGCATGGACCTATGCACCACTTATCAAGCCATGCTGCGGCAGGTGTCCCATATGGGATGTTAGCTCAGGGCTAATCTTCCTCATCAGAAAAAACAAACAATAAAAAAGACCAAAGGAAAAAAAAAAAAATCACACCTTACTGTTAATAGCCACTGCTGGGTCCTCTGCTCAACCTAGTATGGGAGGAGATTTTCGTTTTTTTTTTTTGTTTTGTTCTTGTTTTTTTTTGTGTGTGAGGAAGATCAGCCCTGAGCTAACATTCGTGCTAATCCTCCTCTTTTTGCTGAGGAAGACCGACTCTGAGCTAACATCTATTGCCAATCCTCCTCCTTTTATTTCCCCAAAGCCCCAGTAGATAGTTGTATGTCATAGTTGCATATCCTTCTAGTTGCTGTATGTGGGATGCGGCCTCAGCATGGCAGGAGAAGCAGCGCATTGGTGCGCGCCCCGGATCTGAACCAGGGCCGCCAGTAGTGGAGCGCGCGCACTCAACTGCTAAGCCACGGGGCCGGCCCCGGGAGGAGATTTTCAGTGATCACATTTCTGCTATAGGATCCTGCTCCCATGGCCATAGGTAATGGTCCAGAGAAGGCTGTCTGGCTGAATCAGAGATTCTCTCTCCACAAGAGAGGAACAGATTCAGTCTCGCTAAGTGAGTAATACAGAAACCTAAAACCCATGAGTGGCCATATTCAGCCAGATTAGTAAGAGAGACTGATGCAGAAACACAGAGAAAAGCAGAACCGAGAGGCAGAGAGGGGGCACAGCGTGGTTTCTGACAGCTTTTCAGTAGCCTATATCAGGCTTCTTTGAGGTCTCGCTGAATTTTCACCCTTAGGTTCTACAAGATAATGACTCCTGTACCCTTTTAATAAATCTCCCTTTTATGCTTAAACTGGTGAGCTGGTTTTAACTACTTGTAATCAGAATTCTGATATACTAGAGTTCAATGGATTGCAGAAAAAAAAACACCTACAAAGAGTTTTCAGACTTAGGAAAAGATGCCCAATCTTCTACATTTAAAAAGAAATGCAGGGCCGGCCCCATGGCTTAGTGGTTAAGTGCGTGCGCTCCGCTGCTGGAGGCCTGGGTTCAGATCCCAGGTGCGCACCAACGCACTGCTTCTCCAGCCATGCTGAGGCCGAGTCCCACATACAGCAACTAGAAGGATGTGCAGCTATGACACACAACTATCTACTGGGGCTTTGGGGGAAAAAAAAAAATAAATAAAAATTATTAAAAAAAATAAAAAAAAGAAATGCAAATTAAAATTATACCATTTTCACTTTCCAGAGTAGCAATGATTTAAAAAAACTAATAATATGCTGTGTTGGCAAAGGAGTAGGAAATGGGTACTTTCATATTTTTGGTTGAAATATAAATTGGAAGACAATTTTTACAGTATCTACCAAAATTAAAAATGCACATATCCTATGATTGAGCATTCCACTTCTAGTAATTCATGCTATAAATTACCAGTGTATATATGCAGATATATCTTCAAGAATATTCACTGAGTGTTGTTTGCAATGGCAAAAATCTAGAAATAACCTAAATGTCCATCACTAACAGATGGATCAAATAAATTATGGTATCCATAGATGGGGTCCTATACAGCTCTTAAAAAAGAATGAATTTGAAAATTTCCATAAAAAAAGTAAAAAAAAAGAAAGAGAAAAGACCTATATGTGGCGATGTGGAACAATTTCCAAGATTTTTTTTTTTTTTTGTGAGGAAGATTAGCCCTGAGCTAACATCTGTTGCCAATCCTTCTCTTTTTGCTGAGGAAGACTGGCCCTGGGCTAACATCCGTGCCCATCTTCCTCTATTTTATATGGGATGCCACCACAGCATGGCTTGACGAGCGGTGCGTCAGTGCGTGCCCGGGTTCCGAATCTGCGAACCCCGGGCTGCCGCAGCGGAACGCACACACTTAACCACTATGCCATCAGGCCGGCCCCCCAAGATACTTTTAAGTGATAAAAATACACACATACACATTTCTATATGCAAAGAATATTTCCAAAAAAGAGTTCTAAATGCTGGTAACAGACGTATCCTTTGGGGAGGAGAACTAATATACCAAGGGTCAAGTAGAGGGAGGCTTACAATGTATACTTTTATGGAAAAATGTTTGAGTTCAAAATAACAATGAATTAACATATACAAACATGCATATAAACATGCATCCTATAATATAGTAGAATATTGTTAAGAGAGACTGGAACAAAAAATTCAGAACACTGAATTTTAGCCCTGGTCCTGCCGCTAAATAGCTTTGTGACCAAGAGCAAGTCGGTTCACTTAACTGTGCCTCTGTATTATCACCTATAAAGTAAGGAATGAAGGAATTTATTAAACAATCTTAAAACACTATTTCTTAAAAAAAAAAAGTTTATCTTAGTCTTCTCAATTGGTTTCCAATAGGAACTTGAACCTTGTCCTCATTATGGCAGTTAGGTTCCTATATTCATTATATAATAACTGATTATTAGACAAGAGGTAGTAGACAGTATTAGAAGAGACAAGTGCTTAACTGATTCCAACCTCGAAATAATGAGCTTATTAAATCTTAGCTATCCCTATTGCTCAATGGAGTGTGGCAAAGAACATCAATTTTTCCCATATATATATGAACAATTTATGCTTAAAATACACTATTTGATACTAAGTATTTCTGACTCTCAAACCACATTTCCTATTCTGTGAAAGTATAGCATAAATTTAAAATGTATTTTGATTATTTTCCTCATGAAACCAGCAAGAATTTTTATTAGGCATTTTTGTGTCAAATACTAGGTTATGTTGGGCCAGCCCAGCGGCTTAGCGGTTAAGCGCGCGTGCTCCGCTACTGGTGGCCCGGGTTCAGATCCCGGGTGCGCACTGACGTACCACTTCTCTGGCCATGCTGAGGCCGCGTCCCACATACAGCAACTAGAAGGATGTGCAACTATGACATACAACCATCTACTGGGGCTTTGGGGAAGAAAAAAACAAAGGAGGAGGATTGGCAATAGATGTTAGCTCAGAGCCGGTCTTCCTCAGCAAAAAGAGGAGGATTAGCACTGATGTTAGCTCAGGGCTGATCTCCCTCACAAAAACAAAAACAAACAAACAAACAAAAATACTAGGTTATGCATTTTTCATATGGTATTTCCAATCCTCACAACAATCTTAAAGGCAGGTAGTATGCTTCTTTTACACATGAGGAAACTGATACAGAGAGAAGTTAAAGTGCCTTGCCCAAGGTCATGGAATTAACTAGTTGTGTACAGCCAGATTTTAATCCAGGCCTGTCTGATCCTGAAGCCAGTACTCTAAATATATCATGATGCTTGCACTTGGTGTTTATTAAAAATAGTATTATGTATCAGTCCAAGAGATTTAAAGTGGCGTAATATATATTAATAAAAAGACAACCATTGGGGCCAGCCCCATGGTCTAGTGGTTAAGTTCAGCACATTCCGCTTTGGAGGCCCAGGTTCGGTTCCTGGGCACAGACCTACATCACTTATCAGGCCATGCTGTGGTGGTGACCCCATACAAAATAGAGGAAGATTGGCACAGATGTTAGCTCAGGGCGAAATTTTCCTCAAGCCAAAAGCGGAAGACTGATGGCAGATGTTAGCTCAGGGCAAATCTTCCCCAGCAAAAAAAAAAAAAAAAAAAAAAGACAACCATTGTTCCTAAGCTTTATTCCTTCTGTGATTGGTCTCCGCTGTTTTTCCTCCATGCACCCAAGGGTTTACAACTGACAGTGCAGATTATCAAAACCTCTCATGCTCTTGGATACACCTTGGGGTTTTCTCTGTCATTTAAGAGACATGTGGTATATGTAGGTAGAATATCCACTATGGGTTGAGCTCTGGAGAATACTTAGCACAGGATAAACCCTAAAGAAATATTGGCTGATGTGAGGAGTATAAACTAACTGTTCAGTGGTGGGATCAGACTGTCATCACCCTAATCCAGAGTTAATCTTTGCATCACTAATGGTGGGACAACCAGATATGCTGTGTCTCCTAACGTGATGTTACCTTGGATGACTCTAGCCAAAAATATTTAACTTGTCTCCATCAAGCTGAAGCTTGTGGAGCCAACTTCTAATTTCCAGGAAACATAGCTAAATGCAGCTAAGTGACACCAAAAGGAAGCAACCAGACTAATACAGAAGGTGGAATATTTTTTCTGGACAACCTGCTCATCAACAAATCAGAATCATGAAAAAAAGAAGTTGTTCTGGAATAAAAGAGACTTCATGGAAATAACCAAATGCAATGCATACTCCTGCACTGGATCTAGGTTCATTAAAGAACACTGGGGAAATCTGAATATAGATTAGGTATTAGATAATATGAAAGAATTATTAACTTTAAGTGTGATGTTATTTTGCCTATATTATTTTTTTAAAGATGCATCCTCTAGTGAAAAAAAATACATATATATGTAAAAGTTTAAAAAAAGAAACAGTGGCTGAATGAATGAATGAAAGAGAAAGGTCTGGGCTGGAGATAACAGGTTGATAGTGAATAACGTGCACGGTGATTAAAACCATGAGAATAGATGAGATCACCTAGGAAAGTTTATAAGGTAAGACAACGAGATGTGAACCAAGGGGAGTATCAACATTTCCAAGACTAGATATAGAACATCAAATTGAGAAAGAGAAGTAAACGGACCATGAGGAAAATGGTATTCCAGAAGTAAAGGAGGAGCGAGTTTCAAGAGGAATTAAAGCAATTAATAATGTCCAATCCTAAAGAGAGATCAAGATGGATAAAGACTGAAAAGAGGCTAACAAATAATAAATAGAAGGTCAGTGATGACCTGATTGAGAGGAGTTTCAGTAGAGTGACTGGAGCAGAAGTCAGAGGAGTGAACTGCAGTTGAAGAAGTGGAGACATCACTCCTCTTTCAAAGAAGTTTGGAGTATTTCACAAAGATGAGAACCTGTACAAATAATACACATTGTTCAGGTAATGAAATTCCTAGTGACTGGTACTAACATGCAGTAACGAGTAAGTGCAAGACTTCAGAATATAAGGGACAGAAGGTGATGGCAGAGTTGTAACATTTACAAAAAAAATTCCTCCTTACAGTCCTCATATAATGTCTACATAAAATAAATATCTGCTATTATATTTACAATAGTCTGCAAATTCAATATAACCATAGTTTGGTTTTTTTCTACTTGCCTCCTAAAGAAAGGTGATATTGCAATCTTATATATAGGTGTGTTTCACTGTACAAAATGGATTGGTTCCCTTAAAAATTGGATGTAAAATAATTTTTGTAAATGAAATAATTAAGTGAATCAGGAAATTTATCTATTTACTATCTGAGCCTAATTACCCTTAGGCTGCAATCTGATTTCATTCAGGTCAGACCTTTATAAATATTAATAACAAATGACTTATTTTGATTTTATAACATATAACCCTTAGTCCCTATTCTAATCCTATGAGGTATATGGGATAGGTATTATTAGCCCTATTTGACCCCAAACCATTCTTCTGCTACAAGGGGAAATGTGTGATTTTCCCCTTAGAGGAATATTGTGTATCCAGAAAAGTTCTGGAACAGCCCCCAAACTGTTTAGCTTTCTTAATACATTTAAAAACCCTGGTCTTTCCACATTCTTAAGCTTAGTCCAAGCCTCTAAACAGTCCTCAAAAAAAAAAAATCAGTATATTTATAGAATAAAATTGTATGTTTTTTGTCCTTTGTTAAAAAACTCGGAGTAAAATATTTTATATTTCTTTCTTATAAAACAATTACTTTTTTTAACTGAAGTCAGCTGATTTTTTTCCAGTTTTGAGATATAACTGACATAAGTCAGCTGACTTTGAAGGAAAAAATGCACTCGAACCCTAATACAAAGAAATATTACATTAATTTTTGAAATAATAGTTACCCTATATTTTATGCAATTTATAAAAAGTTTAGACTGTCAAGTACTGGAAGATTTTTTAAAGTGGGTCAGATCTACACTATACTATATAAACAATAGCTAATAATTTTTAAGCAGTTTCTATGCATTACTTTCTATGCTGAGTACATTAAGGATTATTGCATTTAGTAGTTTCAATGACAAAACCTGTAAAGTAAGCACTATTTATCATCATTCTCATTATACATATGAGGAAACAGATTAAATCTTACTATCTCCAAACTATTGTAGATTTTAGACATGCGATCTCACAATATGCTGAATTTTAGTCACATTCCAAAACAATGATAATCAAAATCAAAGTTAAAAATGTGGTTTGAGAGCGATGCTATAGGAAATTGATAGGAAAAGTAAAGATGGTACGGGAAAATAAAAATAACCCCTAGTTTCACAACAACGTGAATATAACACTACGGAACAGTACATTTAAATATGGTTAAGATGGTAAATTTTATATTATGTGTTTTTTACCACAATAAAAAAACTCTAACATTAGCTTTGTTAAAAAAATATTTAAGATTCTTTACTGTAATATTTCTCAAAATAGCCATTTCTTGCTTATTCACAGGAAAGTATATTTACTATTATTCCTTCTATTATTAAGCCATGGAGATTATTTTTCTATAGTTTATGAGTTAAAATCTATGGGTATTTTACAGAACTAACCCATTGTAAGAAGATAAAAATATAGTACAGTACTTAACTGCATTCCTACCCCTAAACATAAATTTTTCAAATTCTCTATGATGATGATGTGATTTTTATAATCAGAAAAAAATTTAAAAATTGAGATTGACATTAAATATAGTAACTGTGGCAATGAGAAAAGATCTGAGGCCTGGGTTTTACATCTGCGAATCCACTCAATGTATACCAGCTTACTTACTTCACCTCTATAGTTCATGTTGTCTGTTGTGAAAAAGCTTAGAATGTGAATGTGCAAATTGTTTTTTTTTAAAAATAGAGGCAGTCCAAGAGAGTCTACCAAAGTCTAGCTATTTTATATCCAAACACCTTCTGGAAAGAAAAGTGGAGTGGGCCGGCCCCGTGGCTTAGCGGTTAAGTGCACGCCCTCCGCTGCTGGCGGCCCGGGTTCGGATCCCGGGGGCGCACCGACGCACTGCTTCTCCGGCCATGCTGAGGCTGCGTCCCACATACAGCAACTAGAAGGATGTGCAACTATGACACACAACTGTCTACTGGGGCTTTGGGGGAAAAATAAATAAATAAAATTATTAAAAAAAAAAAAAAAAGAAAAGTGAAATACTTTGGGACCCAACACAGGTTATAAGAAATTAGCAGAAATATGTTGAGACATGCACAGTTGCAGAGACTCTTTGTAACAAACACTCTCTGATAGCTCAGAACAATAACAAAAAATGCTATTGTTGAATCTCGTCTTCCCTGGGAGAGACGTTCTAACAATTTACATAATCCAAAACAAATCTTAAATTAGATAAAGCCACATGTAGACAATACATATAAATGACTACACTGAGATTACATTTGAGAGGTTTAAAAATATTTTAAAAACAAAATCTTTTGTTACCTATATTGTAGTTAACTTGTAAACCGTTTTCTCACCTTCGTGGCCTAGTCCTTGGGGACATCATTTCATTCCCAAGTATGTGGTACCGTCTTGCTTCATGCAGCAACTGGTAACACTCAGGAGAATTCTGAATCAATTGGTCCACCTCAACTGTTTGAACGAAGTAGTTGGGATGCAACAGAGGGAGTCTCACATGTGTCAGGAGCTCATGTAACAGCGGTCTTCTCAGATCAACAGCACGATAGACCCAACGCATGACGGCTTCAAAAACCATCTCCTCTTTACCAATAACAAGTTCATCACTACAAATATAATCAATAAGTTCATCTTTGTCAAGCTCAAGAAATTCTTCATGCTGGGACACATCCTCAAAAGTCTGTAATGCAAAATTCTTGCATTTTGTGAAGAGTGTTTTGAGTGAATGGGTATCCGCAAAGCGCTGGATTCCCAAGCAATTACAAGGATCAAGTTGCTCCTCCAAGAACTTCGCACATGCATCACGGAGAACACTAATCTGAAAGAGGCTTGATGTTTCAAAGAGATATTGTACATTCTCTGTGGTGATCTTCACCTTTCCAGTATAAACATACTGCAGAAAACATTCCATAGCTTCAGCTAAAATACCATTGATTTCAACCAACATTTCTCGGCTTTCCTTGTGGTCATTACAAAACATAGCTCTGAAGTAGCTACTACAGGCTGAGAGAACAGCTCTATGGCAAGGAAATTCTTTTCCTTCCACACAAATGATAACATCTGTGAATAAGCGGCTATCTCGGAATTCATTAAATATCTGGAGTATGTTTTCAGCATGGGATGATCCTGAAGAGAAGTCAAAAAACTCACGGCCTGTCAGAGATTTAGGGTCCATTTCAAAAACTTTACGCTTAGTTGCTGGGGAATCACGCACCCCGAGATCCTCTCTGTTTAGTCTTCGTCCCAATATTAGTACCATTGTTACATCAGTTGACTATATAATTGTTGAGAAATTACTGTTAAGGATCTTCTTTATGTGGCTAAAAGTCAAAAAAAAGGAAAAGAAAACATTTTAATATGTAAAAAATTCAATATTTAAATTACATAATTTCATTTGATGTAAATGACAACAAAATCACATAATCAACAGAGTATAGAGCAGTATTTCATTTTAATAAAAATTGATAAATAACAATTTGCATTTGCATAATTAGAAGATTAGGGGTAACTTACAATAGTACTCCTTAAGCCCCCCCAGCTGAAATGGTACTACGAACTTTGTGAATTACTAATAACCTCTGTCTCCCCTTTTACACAGCTGGGTTTCATCTGACTGTAGCGTTGTCAGAATGCTGTAAGACAAAATTTGACTACACTCAGAATCCTAATATAAATGTTTATTACCTTAATATGGTGTTGTTAGAGAGGAATTCAGCTATATCAGTAGTGTTTAAAAATACATGTATTGTTTGACCAGCAAGGCTCTTTCTAGCAATCTATCCTAAGGAAATAATGAGGAATATGTGGAAAGATTTATCTACAGAGATGTTCAATCCTGTATTAATAGAAAATACTTTTTTGTTGTTGTTAGTGCCAGTGGAGTCAATTCTGACTCCTAGTGACCCTGTGTACAGCAGAGCGGAACCCCGTCTGGTCTTTTTGTGCCATCATCTTACCTTCTGGCACTACATCAGACAATGCACTGCTGCTATTCATAGGATTTTATGGCCAATTATTTTGGAAGTGGATGGGCAGGTCCTTCTTCCTAGTCTGTCTTAGTCTGGAAGCTCCACTGAAACCTGTCCACCATAGGTGACCCTGCTGGTATTTGAAATACCAGTGGCATAGCTTTCAGCATCACAGCAACATGCAGCTGCCACAGTGTGACAACCGACAGACGAGTGGTGTGGTTCCCTGACTGGGAAAGGAACCCGGCCACAGTGGTGAGAACACTGAATCTTAACCACTAGAAGACCAAGAACATACTTAAAATAACCTAAATACCCTATAACAGGGGATTAGTTAAGCCACACTACATCTTAAGGATGGAACACAGTCTAGGCAGCCATTAAAAAATTATGTAGACTATTTAATGACATGGGGAAGTATTAACCAGATAGTAAGTGAAAAGCAGATCACAAAACATATGCTAAGAAAATAGAAAAAAATTATGTATCAGTGCATTTAGGGATAGAAAAAAGAAGGCACATATGCCAAAATGTTGTGATTTATTTATCTTCCGTTTTTCTGCATTTGCCCCAAAATTTCTACCATAAATATGTAGTACTCTGTTTTTAGATTTTTAAAATGCATATTATCTATGCCCTGCTCACTTCTGCTAATAAGAAACACCCCCACATCTCCCTCAGGAATGACTATGAATAGGTAACTAATGGACTGAGGCACTGGGCTATAGCTATCAATTCTCTGAAATTTTCATTTTTAAGATGGTTCTTCTACTCCTACTCTCTTTTCACATTTCTCTAAGTTGATATGTGACTCCAAATGAAACTGGCTTAAGAGCACTCAGAGTAACTCTTAACTATTCCTATGCCTTCAGAATCTCATACACAATCCCTTCTAAAGGTCCCAGCTTCTTCCTGAAATATTCCAGCAGTCAGACATCCAGACCTAACTATGGCAGCCTCAAGAAGGTGGCTTAAAAACATCAGAGATAACCCCCAAAATGGGATGCCATCCTACATTCACAAGCCACAAATAAAATTGAGATTTGAGAGTTAATAATCTCAATTTAAGACTGTATTTTGTATACTCTATCAAATATTAAATTGTATCCCGTTTTTTAAGTCCTTATGTGACATAATGGGCAAGAAAATACGAAATATCAAAATCAAGAAGCAACTCATTCTATTATATATATATCTCCTCTTTTTCATATTCTTATTCATTCTTATCTTTGTCCTCTTTTCTCAGTCACCCTCAAGACCCAGACATCCTAGTTCTAATCCTTCCAACTTTCATCAATTCCCTGAGTTTACTTAATTTTGTTACTTCCATCATTATCATCATCAACAAATACTTACCGCGTGCCTACTATTGTCAAGATACTGTGCTAGGCCTACGGTTTATAGTGTAAGATATTGCTGTTGAGGGTTTTCTTAAAAAATGTAGCTGAGACAAAGCATATTCACAAAAAGATAAATAACAATATAAGGTAACACAGGCAATAGGATGCCACATTGGTATAGGCAGCATAGTTCCCACTTAAACTTCTATTAAATGTTTTTTACCCCTTCATATAAATTAGCACTTAATCTTCCTGAAGTCTAGGTGATAGGATTTTCCCTGGGCAGATGTACACCAGGCTATTCTAAGTACTTAGGGAAAAGTACCTGGCTGTAACAACACCTGAAGGACACCTAAATGCTTGCATTTTGTACAGAATCTTTTCTCTTCCATTCGTCTCTCCATCTCCCAATTTTGCAGGTAAAGTCAGAAAAAATTCAAGCAATTTTATCAGTCAAATGGAATAAAGACTCAAATAAAACAAATACTATTTTCACCTGGGATCACTAGGTAGGGCTTCAGAGGCAGTATGCTGATGGGGAAATCCCTGCTGTGGGCATGTGGACTGTGATTTTTAAAATCCTAATATGACCGAAAAAGGGTCATTTTGGTTCCCTCTAAGAATCCTGGCAAAAAAATGAGGAAGTTCTTGGAAATCTACCAGATAAAGCTTAAGGAACTATTAAGCGCCAAATTTGTGTACTGTCTGTGTATCAACTAATTTTATGAAACCATGGAGGCTTTATTTCCTTATATTAAGGAAAAAAACAGTAAGAAACAAAACAGAACACCACCGCCACTAATCTTTTTTTAACGATTACCATGTACCTGGCACTTCCTAAACTCTTCATAGGGATTATTTAATTTAATCCTCACAACGACCTTATGAGGTTGGTACTATAATTAACAAAAAAGTTGGTTTACAGGCTTAGGACTTTGTATAAGATTAAGATAGATTTTTCTAAATAGGTAGGAACTATTTACGAAGTATATGACAGACTGACAAGGATAAATTTTACCCTTACTTCTAAGTTTAAAAAAAACAACAGAAAATTCCAAGTATACAAATATACACGCAATTTATTTTCTAAATGTGTAACAAAGGTTTGTAACGTAATGAAACAGTTATGGCAACGGAAGCTCAGGTAGAAGGCCTGTTTAAGTGAACACACAAAAGTTAAAATAAACTCAAGAGAATGCTTATGAATGGCTGGTTTTTGGAGCAATGTCAACAAAGTAACTACCTGATATTTAGTCAGTAAAATTAGTTTCTCTTAAATTTGAGGGAATATTTGTCTACACATATGTTATGGCCTAAGTAACCCGGATTTTGAACTGTGATCTAATTATACTTTGGAGGTTTTAGGTAACAGATTTGCCTGAGAACAAATAACAGCTTCATTTCATTTTGTTAATTTTAATACCTAAATAAATAATATTACTGCTGAGTTTAAAATATTTTATTATTAGTTTTAAAATTATCACTAACCAAAAAAAAAGGAGGGGTTTCCTCTCATCTCTTTTAAGATTTTCCTGATTGCTTAGAGAGTTCATGTTTGCCTCACTGTAGGTCATCCCACTTCCTGGGTTATATCTGTCCATGCATGTGTGTGCATGTCCACGAGCACAAGCACATATATACAGGTTAAAATTTAAAAATTAATTCATAAGGCATAAAAACACTTCCAAATTCCAAGCTCCCATACATGGGCAGTAGCACAAATCTCAAACATGCTTTTAATTTGAAGCATAGAAACTTATCCCACAGAGAAGAGAGATCACTACTTTGTCTGAATGTCAACTTTTTGTTGTTGAAACTGTAAAAAGTTCCAAGTATGTAATATCACAAGTGATAAACATTCAATTATGACAAACATAAACTGTGTTGATATGGAATATAACTCATATTTTAACCTTAATGCTTTATTAATCTAAAATCAAATTATGGTTGAATTAGTCATGAGTCAGCTTCCCAAATCAAGAACTTATTCTTAAAATCAGCTTATTTAATTTAAATTCTTATTGCATTTCAGCTTCAAAAAATTCACACAATCTATTGTTTTTGACCAGTGATACAATTATTGGCCTTAACAACAACAAAAATCTTAAGCCTTCTGCCTCCAGTCATTTTTGTTTTCTCAAATGAAAATGCGTTCAGAATGCGAAACAAAATAACATACCGCAAGAACTAAGAATTTCCCTTTTTGGCTAAAAGGGATAAGTTGGAAAACATAAATGAAAATTTACTTTGCTTTCTGTATCTAATAATCTTACTGTATCTGATATTTGTTGTCTGGTATGTTACTGTATCTGTATCTGATAAATTTGGAGATAGCATACCAAGTGAGTTAAGTACTAATATAAGGCTGATTAAAATTTTATAGGAGTTAAGAGTCTGTCTTTTTACGCTATTTTCTGCCCCTTATTCTCATAGCACGTTCCTTGACTGCTGGCTGACAAGGTCTTCCACTGCTTTTACCCAATGTAAAACTGAAAATCCTGGATTAGAACAGCTATACAATCACCTTCTATTACAAAGCATTCAGGGCCAGCCCGGTGGCTTAGCGGTTAAGCGCGCACGCTCCGCTGCTGGCGGCCCGGGTTCGGATCCCGGGCGCGCACCGATGCACTGCTTCTCCGGCCATGCTGAGGCCGCGTCCCACATACAGCAACTAGAAGGATGTGCAACTATGACATACAACTATCTGCTGGGGCTTTGGGGGAAAATAAATTAAAAAAAAAAAAAAAAAAGCATTCAACAACAACAAGATACTTGTCTACTGCTTTGTATGTAAGAGAGACTATCTCATAGATTGGGATTGTTTCCTTCCAAGTAGCTTTGGCCTGGCTTTTTGGACACCCTCACTTTCTCTGGACTTTCTGAGAAGTCTCCCATTACCAGTCTCCACAACAGCATGAAATAGAAACTCTTCCTATTGATGACAGGGTAAATGATTTCCACAGGACGGTCTTAGAAACTTGAGATGCATTTCAAAGTGTAACTTTTGGGCTTCCAGATGTAATTTACTAGTCTGTTTTCCCATTTTACACAAATAAAGTATTTTTATTTTAACTAGTAATGGTTAAAAATGTAAAGAGAAGTTTAATCATACCTCAAAGTACAGTATCTAATATAGGTTCAAGATTTATCATAAATGAACTCATACACAATCAAGCAAACAAAATGAAATTACAGATTGAATTCTCCTAAAAATTTAGCAAATATCAAAGCATCATTATTTCCATCAGAAAAATGTAAGCAACTAAGTAGGCATCTCTGGACAAAACAAGAGGAAAGTGTTTGTTCCAAAGAAATACAATGACTGAAAATTGTATCTAGATAAGTGAGTGGATGCAAGGGTGATCAGACTGTCACGTCAATGATTGACTGCCAAAGTCACATTATTTGTCCAGAAAAGCTAGTATCCCTTTCTTTTTTCCCCTCATTTCTTCAGGAGCTTTATTCCTGGAGCTACACTCTCACTTGAAAGGAAGACTTTTCTTAATGGAAAGATTCTTCTGGTTAGGGTATGGAGGGTTTATTTCCAACTGCAGAACTGATAATTGTTGTAGAACTATTTTCTGATTGCTAAGTAGATTTAAAATTACATGTTTTTGGCCTATGTCCCAGAAAAATGAGTAGAAAGAACTTATTTTATTGTCTTTAAGATTGGAAAAAAATGTAGAAGAGGGACTGAGGATATCAGGAAGGAATAGAAAGGAGTGGGTAGTTTATTTAGTAATGGAAATGACTGTGATACTCCCTTCCTTTATGATCTTGAGGATAGAACTGTTCCCTGTGACTCTGGTTGTCCTAAGTGTCTCCTAGTTAAAGAAAGGAAAATGGTTTAGATTCTCTAATAACAATGTTTAGATAGTTTATAAATATTATAAATAAAATACCTTTTTAGCATTTGCTTGATCAAAGCCACAGTCAAAATATCTGTGTTGTTTTAATTTCCACACCTAAAATAAATGGAGAACAGTGACATATAAATCAGATATGAATCACTTCATGTACAGCTGGCATTATTTATTAATATGTTGAAAAAAGTTTTTAGTAGATATCAGTTTCTGACTGGAAGTTTACTTTTGCATAGAAAACAATGAGAATAACAATTCCTCAAAGCAAATTAATAATTTTATGCTATTTTACATACATACAAATTAGTTTCCTTATTTATCAACTTCCTTACTTGACAATTTTATCCTGAAATAAGGTTTCTTGAGTGAAAGATGAGTAAACAAATATTCGTGTCAACAGCAAGCTATTGGTGGCATTGAGATGAGAAAATTCTGCCTTGGATATTTGAAGAGTGTCTGGTAATTGACATTTCATCTGAGTTTGGGGGCATTAAGTACTTGAGTTGGTCTATCAATATTACCAAAAGCAAACAATTTAGTCACTATATATTATATAACTATGGAATCAATCTGAGAAAATTTCAAGTATTCTGGGTAATTCAGGAAAAAAATTTCATTTTGTAATCCTTAGTTATCTAGATCATCCATATAAAATCTCCAAGGTTAGCAAATAATTATTTTTTAACCTTTTCTTTTTGGTGAGGAAGATTGGCCCTGAGCTAACATCTGTGCCCATCTTCCTCTATTTTGTATGTGGGACACGGCCATAACCTGGCTCAATAAGCAGTGTGTAGGTCAGCGCCTGGGATCTGAACCTTTGAACTCCAGGGCTGCCGAGGCGGAGCGCGAGAACTTAACCATTATGTCACCGGGCCGGCCCCTATTTTTTAATCTTTTAATATATAAATGCATATTTCTTCTGCTTTATTGAAACTTATAGGCTTAGTACCTGTAGAAACCAAATAATTCAGCACAATTCCTTTTTTTTTGGTGCAAGGGGAGGAGAGGAATGCTTAAGAGAAAATACGAGAACCTTGTACTGTGCACAGAATAGGAATAGTATTTAAACACAGTGGTTCTGGTTTCTGGCCCAGATATCTATAAATAGAACTCATAAATTCTTAACAAGTTTAGGCAAATTTAAAAGTTGATCCTGAAAACCAAGATACGGACTACCGATTTTTTATACATATATACACAAACACATATCTCTATACCCTGATTATGCTATGACTGTGAGCTGAATGTTACCTTGCATGTTTCCTTACTTGTCAGTCTAACTTGTGTGCACCCTTGGTAAAAAATATTTCAACTTGGTCAAATTAGGGAAATGTTAATTCTAGCTAAGTAAGTGTTTCTTCCCAATGGACAGTAAGATCCTAAGTCCACAGAGAAATTCATATCAATTCAAGAAACATTATTTATAGAGAGCCCACTCTCTATCTGGCACTGGGGTCGCAAATATTGGATTCAGAACCAATTTTAGACTCTGTGGGATTGGCTAAGATTAGAACCACACAAGAACTCCAAGACTGAGACTAAAATAGATTCAAATTCTCGGTGCTTTTCTAGCAGAAAGCACAGGTGTAAACTGAATAGATTCTCTCATGACTGATCTGGTCTAGAATTGTACTTTAAGGAGTGGGAGGGCAAGGCAATTTACCTGGGCATTTTCTGCAGGGTTCTGAGGTAATACTTACCAACCTAATAGGTAAGGGCAAGGGACAGAGGAGGTCAGTGTACAAAGTCCAAAGGAGATATATAATATCAGAATTGATCTAGAGTGTAGCTGTACTGCAATCAAGCTTATTTTTCCTTTAGAATGCAGAAACCCTATACAAAGAAAGAAGTTACTATCAGCCTTAAAGACACTATGGATTAATGAGGGGCTTATAAAGACTCACAATACCAGAAAGCAACGGAAACCAACAACATTTTGACTAACATGGTCCCTACAACTTGCAACATGCTATGCTCTACGCTAACCCATTTTCTCAAATTGAATTTCGAGTGAAGAACCACATAGCAGAGACAACAAAAAGACTAACCAGAAGAGGTTTATCTTTAAAGACAGACAGTAACTTAAAAGAAGGAAAGCCAGAAAACACCACAACATAGCAGAAACATTATTTCAAAATAACTAGAAAATTATATTTAACATGGTACCACATATAACCAAGCAGTTTTTATGAATTTCGATATTTTCACCCTATTTTCTCAAAAGCTAATTTATTTATTTGAACCATTCTATTTAATGACAACTTTTTAAGAATTATAAATTTACACTCTTAAATTTTCAATTTAAAGCTTTACTCTTGGAGCAGTGGTTCCTGAACCAAGTTTTATAAATGTTATATTTCAAGTCCAGTCTTCAAGCTATTTTCAACATTTCTAATTTCTTAATGGGACCACCAAGAACATATTTACCCACCATAAGATATGAGAAACCAACTGAAATCTTAAACTTGTTTGCCTAGAATTATAGCAACTAATGATTATCCCTTGTTTACTAGAACCTCAAGTGGTCAATACATTATGACTATGATTAATAAGACAAAGAGAAATAGGTATCTGATGATGAAAAATTTAGGAGTGCTTAAACAATGTGTCAGACTAAACAATATGGTTCTATAAAAAATAATACTATCTTCTCCCAAATCACAGAACAAAAAAAATCATATTTGTTCATTCAGTGTTTCTCTCCCTTGCCTTAAAACTTTTGGCTATTAATATTCCCCAACCCCCAAAAGAAGAAAAAAAACACCGTTAATCATCAGACATCACATCTACTATCAAGCTGCCTTACTGAGCCTACTCATGCTTCTCACTAGATTTGACATGTAAACTTAATGTCTTTCGGTTTTGTCCCGCTAACATGTTTCTTTTAGGTATTTAATGCACTGTTTTACTTTAGAAACGAAAGACCTATAGTATATAATACAGTTACGTTTTCTGTTAGCAAAATTGTTTTTGGTTCTTATTGGAATTAATTAAATCTGCAGTGCTCTCCCACTTTAAAAAGTTTGACATCCAGTATTTCAGATGACTTCTCCCATATATAAAATTTAGTGATTTCTATTTATCTTAGGGGTGACAAATTAATTACAGAAATAACTTTTAGAAACCACTTTTAAACTCTAAAATATCAATTTAGTAGTCTTTAAGGTGTGACAAATGTTGAAAAATCATAGCCCTTGGGTGTTGAATTTAGACAGAGTGACAAACACTTCAATTAAAAGGTTAGTTTAGCTATTGTATTTTTAACAGGAGAAAGAATAGGATTTTAAAATGTCAACAGCTGTCAGGTGGCCACATACCCTTTGTTTCAGTTAACAACAGAAATAGAATTATACAAAATGTATTATTCATATACTTGAGAATATTTTATTTACATTTTTCATTATACAGTCCATATCTAAATACTTATTGAAAAAGGATGTCCCAAATTTCTAGTAAGAGAAAAGTATACACAAAAATAACTGCAGTCACTTATTTAATAAACAGTATTTATTGTCCACAGGCTTGACCTTTGGGTTTTAATGAAATGGCAGAAAAACAAGGAAGTTAAAACAAAGTTTTTTGAAAAAGCATAAAAGTTAATGCTTTAACATTGCATGCTTTAACAATGCTAACAACTTCGACAAAAGCCAGGAAAATTTAAATTAAAGGTAATAGTCAGCCCCAATTCAGAATGTGATTTCTTCTTCCTGTTGAGAGACTAAGTCACAGGCTATGTCCGGAAAAGCACACTTTTAAGTGGTGGTTTTATTTTTCAAAAAGGTTAGAGGTGTGCACTTTGTACTTATTTAGATATGTTACATGCCCTCAATGCACAAGTGATGAGGTAGTTCGGGATTACGGAAGCTGCTCCCACTGGTGTAGTCATCTCTATTTGAATTTTAAAAATATATTAAGAATGCGTAATGAGAACTGTTCGCATTCAATTCCTGCTTCACTCAGGGAGCCCAATCCACCTCCTACAGAAACGCATTAGTCTTGGGTGAATTCCTAAAGACTCACATGAAAAGAAAATCTGATAAAACCCAAGCACCCTATTAACTCATGAGATTAGGAAAACCACATCTTCAACACACGATGGTTAAAACGGTTGTTCTAGTAGATTTTATTACTGTTATCTTACAGTTTTAAAACAACAAATTTGCAATTCACTCTCACAAATTTTGAATTACCACGGGGATTAACACATAAAAAGTGAACCATAATCCCCCAAACACAGAAAACAACTCATCTAAACTGGGGGCAGAAGAATCTTTAACTTTTAGAAGGATATCCTCAAGCTATCTTTTTTTAAAAAGTCGAATTCTAATTTCACATTTTAGTCGACAACAGGCAGATCTTAAATCTATTTTACGTGTCTAACAAAAATCAGCCTCAGCTGGTCGACCTAAACTGTAGCTGCCAATACTAAGGCGTGATTTTTAAAAAGCTGCTCAAGAGAGCAAGTGATTAATCATTAAAATCCAACAAAATTAACTGTGAATAGTCACTGCCTCGGGGGTGGCTGCGGGGCACCCTGAAATGTGGCGTTATGGTCCTTATTTAGCTATTCAAGCTTTGTTTACAGAGCCGGGAAGAGCAAATTCGCGTGAGGACTTCCTTCCCACCATCCCGACAGATACGCGACTCCACTTAAACAGGGCTCATTTCCCGGCCCCCGAGGGCAGGCGCGGCCGCCGTCGCTGGGGGAAGAGAACTGCCCACAGGCTAGGGCAGACGGGCCGCTGGGCCCCGCGCGAGTCCTCCGGCCCGGGAGCGCGCGCCGCAGGCTCCCCTCAGTCCCCAGCTGCTCGAGAAGCGAGAGCGCGCGCTCCTGCGCGTCCTCCAGATCACCTTCAAAGGGGCGGGGAAGAACTGCCTGGGCACGTCCACCTAGCGACAAGACACCCGCCAATAAACGCTCGGAACTCGCCCCGTCGTCCCGCCCGCAAGCCGCCGCAGGCGCCCAATCGCGGCCGCGTTAACAGTCTTCGCCCGAAGAGCCCAAGCCTTGGGGGCGGGGACCTTAGGAACTAAATTAAGAAACCGAGTCCTGGAGTGGTAGGGATGTGGGGAGGTTAGGCGGGTACTCGGCCGGCGGAACGCCCGCTCCCCCGCCCGCTCCGGCTCCCCGGGGACGGTCGCTCCAGGGCTGGCTTGCCGGCGCGGGCCCGGCCGCGATCCGTGGTAAACAAAGGCTCGCGGGGGGTGGGGGCGGGCGTAACGGTCAGGTGACAGCGCCCAGCGCGTTTCGCAATCGCTTTAATGGGCTTCTCTGGCCAGTAGCCCCGGGACCCACCTTGACCCGGTCAGTCCACCCCGACAGAACCAAAGGTCGCCGCCACCAAACCGCAAGGTTTGATTTGAGAACTTCGCATTTTCAGTGCTTCCTTCGGTTAAAAAAGAGCAGCGTCCCGTTCGAAACCCATCGGCAACAAGCGGGACCCGTCTCCCCAGCCCAGTCCGCCAGCTGCTCCCGCTCCCGAGACGGCGGGGTGACCCCGCACCTGCCACCCCAGCCCCGGCGGCCAGGCCCCTCCCAAGCCGCCCCCGGCGGGGCGCGCCGGCAGCGCCGCGGTTCCGGGGCGGTAGTGCCAGGAGGCGGGGGTGCCCTCCCTTCAAGACAGTTATTGAATCCAGGCTGAAGACGCCCAGGGGAGCTCTGGAGACCCCCCGCCCCAAAGAGGGGCCCTGCAGCCCCGGCCGCAATCTCTCCTCAGACCCCTTGCCGGGCCCCGAGAGGCCGGCCGCCACTGGCTTCCCTCCTGCAGACACCCCCGTGGTCGTGATCTCGGCCGCCCCTCTGCCCCCAGCTCTGGCCATTTCCTCGCCTTTCGGCCGGTCCCGGTGCTGTCATCCCCGGGTACCTCTCGGTGAAGGCTGGAAGCGGCCAGCAGCAGTGAGCAGCAGCGGCGGACCCCGCGGTCCCTTAGAGGCCAGCGGCGCAGCGCTCTCTCCAGCGCCGGCGTCTCCTCGAGCCACCAGTCTGCCGCTGCTCACAACAAAGGAAACATGTGACCGTCTGGGCCAAAACACTGAGCGTCACCGACCCCTGGCCAATCCGAGTGCGCATCCCCCGCCTCGGGGCACCTCGGGAGATGTAGTTCCCACTCCGGGTGGGATCGCCGGGTCCACTTGGGTTTCCCACTATAGGGCGGGTGTCGTGTGTGGGGCGTGACGAGACCCAATCCAAGGCCTGGATTCGGAAACACTTTGTTTTAGGTAGAGACGGGTTAAGGAAATGCATCCGTATTAGGAGCTTAGAGATAAATCTGAGTTGTGTGTTTATTGCCACGTCCCAAGGCAAAAGGGCATTATCAAGAATTTGCAGAACCTTGGAATTTGGGACGAGGCTTAGAGATCTTTTTATTTGACCCCCTTGATATACAATCGGGAAATCTGTGGGCCTGAGGAGGTAAAAAGACTAGAACCTTGGTCGCTAGAAGGCGCAGGGAAACCACCTTTCTCTGTAAATACGTTACTGTCACCCGTATCAAATCCTAGGTTATCTTTTTATTTTAAATGTACGTACAAATCAAAGTTGTCACAAATGCCTATTTTCCAAGGCAGATAGATTCCCCAAAGGACATTATTTTGTCTTTTTTGTTTCTGCAAACGTTTTTTTCAAGGATGGGTATACCTCCTGATTTTGAAACATTTAGCTAGTTTTGGGTTTCTGATAATCAGAATTATAACTTCTCTCTATTTTATACTTTATGAATACAGTTATGCCTTTGTTAAATAAAGAGATGTGTTCCAATGACCAGAGGTGTATATCATATAAAAGGCCTGTGTCCAGGCCTTTTAAACATGCTTTTTAAGCCTCTTATCCATCTGTTATTAAAAATGAAAATGCCAGGGCTGGCCTGTGGCTTAGCGGTTAAGTGCGCATGCTCCCCTGCTGGCGGCAGGTGCGGATCCTGGGCGTGCACCGCCACACCGCTTCTCCGGCCATGCTGAGGCCGAGTCCCACATACCGCAACTAGAAGGATGTGCAGCTATGACATACAACTATCTACTGGGGCTTTGGGGGAAAAAATAAATAAATAAAACTTGAAAAAAAAAGGAAAATGCCTGCCATTTATTGAGTTTTTACTAAGCTCCAGACCCAATGCTGGGCACTTCGCATACATCCTTTAATCTTCATAATAACCCAGCAGGATAAGTGTTTTTATCCCATTTTACAGGTGAAGAAACTAAGCCACAGAAAGGATAAAGAGTTGGCCCCTGGTCACTGAATTATTAAGTGATGAAGCCAGAGTTCATACATAGATTTTTAAAAAAATAATTTTATTTATATTAATATAGGTACACAATTACCTTTCTAAAAAGTTTATTTACAAAGTTAAATATTATAAGGCCAGTACTGCAATAGCACTTCCGTCTCCCACCCTTCCCCTTTCCTGATTCTCCAGAAACAATTACTTTCAACTATTTGAGCTATTCTGGTATTTACATCTATATTTCCATGTAATGTATGACTATTTCCTATTAAGGAAGCCATCATCCCTGTCCCCCATCCTTCCAATATTATAATTTTTGGTTAAATAATTATTTAATGATTATCTTATTAAAAATATATTTATTATTCAATTTATTTATTTTTGTTTTTCCTGGAGTAGGCAGGCAACTAAGCACCTGTGGGTCCTCACTGCCTTGATAAAGTCCCAACTCCCTGGCAGTGCATACAAGGTCCTTCCTGATGCACCCTGGGGCCTACCTGTACAGGCTGAACACCAGCCTCAGTGAACTACCCCCAGTTGCCCAAAGGACTGGCTTTCTCTGTCTCCAGACCATTCCTATCCTTATCCTGCTTCCTATGCCTCTTATGCCCCCTCCTTCCCTTCACCCCATTCACTAGGCTAGCTCCTACTCTTCCTTCCAGGAGTCAACTGGGGGTCTTCTCTCCTGGGAAACCCTCATTTTCTCCCCAGAGCCCTCTGGGCTATGTATCTCTCCTCTGTCTTCCCACAGTAACCCATCCTTACCTCCTTCCCAGCAGTTATCACACTAATTGTCCAGGTTTATTTACATGCCTTTCCTAGCTGAGTACCCTCTGAGATCCCTGAGGTTAGGGATCATGTCCTATTCATTTTCTATCGTAGTGCACCTAGGAGGTGTTCATTATGTACTTGTTAACTGATGGGATCACCTTCCTGAGGTTAAGGGGAACTGACAGAAAAAAAAGTGCCGCTAGACCCCCTGGGATCCGCTTGGACTCTCCTGCATAATGAGGTCCTCAGACTCTCTTGGGGCAGATAGGTGCAGGGTGACCAATCACAACTCTGAGAGAGGAAGGGAGGGAGGGGACCGCCAGGACAGGCAGCACTGGAGACAGGCAGAGGGCTCCTGGTGGGCGTGGGAGCTCCTCAGGCAGCCAGAATATGAGTGGTTTCAGCACTGGCGGAGGACCCTGGAAGTTACGCCTACACGACAAGTCAGTGCATGGCCGGGTAGCAGCCTTTTCCTCAGCTGGGGCTGGAATAGAAGCAGAGCTGTCAAGTCCAGGGGGAATCTGCTGAAACTGAGTGAGATTAAGCTGTAACATGATTTATTTTATGCGATGTTTGCAAACCAGGTTGGCCTGGTCATTTGAAGGAGGCAGATACTTGGAGTGGGGGGAGCCAGAGGATTTTCAGACGTATTTCATCTCCTTTCAGGAAGATAGTATATTGCTCCATATCCTTCTTCTTTCAAATACCACATGGCAGTCTGTTTTGCTCTCCAGAGCATCCATGACAGCCTTTAAGGTTTGAAGGTGGCCAAGCATCCATAGTTCCTCCAGTCTTTTTCTTTCTCATCAGCCCGCTCCCCTTTCCCGTGCAGATAACCGTCAGGACATAGTAAATCATCACTCCCTAAACACACCGAACACTTTCAGACCTCCCTGCCTCTGCTCTCGGCCTCTCGTACTTGAAGTCCCCTTGTCCCCTACTGTAGTAGAAATGTTGGTCATCCTTTAAGGCTCATCTCTGGTGCTACTTCTTCTGTGGGGCCTTCTCTGATTCTTTCCTCTCTCCTCCACCTACTGTGGAGCTGTGCACACCTCCCGCATCCTTTAGATGTGACACTCACACTGTTTATACCCAGCCCCTGAATGCAGCTGGTCCTTTGACCAACTATGGCCTCAGCACTCTGAGCTCCTCCCCTGCAACAAATCCAGTTGCAAAACACTGAGGAATGGAGAGTTTGCTGAAGGTTTCACAAAGGAACAATTACATGGCATCTCATACCATAAAACTCCATAATGATTCCCTTTAAATGTCTCTGCTCCCTCACCTCAGCTCCTTCCTTGATACCAGCTTCTCCTTTTTTCCCACTAGAAACCCTCTCTCTGGCCCTCTCTCCAGCCACAGGCTTGGGTTTCCTCCCTTTGCATGATCTCTGCCACCGTCCTCCTAGACAAACCCTGCCTCTCCCCCATCTCTTTTTCTGTAATTTGCATTTTCACACTCATCACCTTTCAAACAAGAGTTCCATTCTTCAGAAGACAGAGAATATCATAAATAACAAATTGTTGCTGCGTACCCCACCCCACCCTGTTTTCCTCCAGAGACATATTTAACATCTCAGCAAGTCTGTTACACAATACCCTCTTAGAGTGTTGAGTGAAGGGAAGAGTAAACACAATAAGGCTATTTGCTTATGGACCTGAGTCTCTTCAGTCTTGAGGCCCACCTCCTCCCCACCTTCTCTGGCCAAGTTAGACGTGACTCACCTCTGCAGCGCTTTTGGTGGTCTGACCCTCCCTGGCTACGTAGTTACCAGGAAAGGTTTGAGTAGCCCCTCTGGAGCCCCACTCCCACCCCAGCCCAGACAGTCTTGGGCCCCACTAGGCCAGTTAAAGCTTAGGGTCAAACATAGTAGCAGTAGGATTCGACAAGGAAAGACATAGCTGGAAAATTTTCCATTTTGAGATCTGAGAAAAGAGGTAAATCTTCTGCCATCTGGAAGGTGAGCTCCCTCTCCCCGTCCCTGAGTTTCTCTCTCACAAGTACAGTCTGCCACAAGATGTCCTTCCTTACAACTGAAACAAGAAGTGAGCTGTCCGTCTCCTGGCAGTGGGGTGGGGTGGGGTGGCAGTCCTTGCTTTGTTCTTGGAACTGTCCTTCTCAGGTTGAGGTTGATGAGATGCCAGAAGTTGGTGACTCGGGGGCCTCAAGATCCTGTTTGTGACCAAACTTGCCACACTAGGTGCAGATAAGGGTGACTGGTCATCACTGTGAACCCTGGGCTCTGACTTCAGGGGTCTGAGGCAGACTTGCATCCTCCCTGCACTGTGATGCCAGTCCTCGCTCTTCTCATCATTTTTCTGCCTAAGGACACCTGGTTTCACCTCCTTCTCTTCTTCCTTAATTACTTCCCCAGTAGTGAGAATTCAGGTGGCCCCTCTTGTCTCAGAAGAACCCTGATGTTTTGGAAAAATTTTGTCATAAATTACTCCTGCCGTGACTGCTGTAGGGAGGCCTGATTCTCCAAGGGACACCCCAAAGCACCTTTTCACACGAGTTGCTGCAGAACCCTCTCGGGTATGGACACATATGGAAAGTTTCTTCTCCTGCTCATGGCATCTGGTCACAAGCTTGTGCCAGTTTAGAAAATGACCATATTCCCACTCTTAGTGCTGCCCAGCAGTCTGTCCCACAGGTGGCTGTGAGTCCCCACAGAATTCCTGCTGCTGGCCTCAGTGGACTTTGACTTCATCTCCAGTTTCTTGCTGCCCTGTGACATTTAAGAGGCATGTCGTAATTCCACCTTGATCTTGCTCTGCTGTCCCTGGCTCTGCTCTCCTTCCAAATGTCTGCAGTTTCTGAGAGTGTGTCTTGTCCATCTGCGGTTTCATTTTGCTTAATGGGCAGCCCTCCCAGGAATCCTTCGGCAGGTATGAGAGGGCCGGACCTGTCCAAGAATATTTGCAGCAGACCTCTGCTGTTCTTGAATGACCCCATCCAGTTAAGAAATCGTGTCTGGTGAGGCTAGTGCACCAATCTCCAGCCGATGAATTCTTGCTTTAGTATCCTCACCTGATGCTGTGCTCATCAGTTGCTCTGTCTGAAGTGTCCATTTTGAACGGTGTAACCTCCCCAAAGCTCTAATGCAGATCTCAGAGTAGTTCCCACATACTGATGATCCAAGGACCACTCTAATTTGTGCTGTCATTTTTCACTTCTTTTTTTTTTCATTTTTCTTATTGTGAAATTTTTGTTGAACAGCAGTCACCATATAAGTGCATTCCTCCACTCCTTGCATTTTTCACTTCTTTACATAAGCTCAGCACTTTGACAGTCGTGTCCTCTGTCTCCCTATAAAGACTCAAAATTTACCTGTTTCCAGTAGGGCTTTAGAGTTGAAGAGTCTGGGTTCAAAATTTAGCTTTGTTTCTTAGTAGCTATATATCCTTGAGTAAATTACTTATTCTTTCTCAGTTTTCTTATCTGTAAAAATGAGGATAAAAACACCTACCTCATAGAATTGTTATGAAGATGAAATGAGAAAAAATAAATATAGTGCCTGGGATATAGTAAGTGCTCAATAACAACCAAAATTGTTACTGTTATTATTATTGCTCCCTCCCCCACAATTCTAGCTATGTCGTCTATGCTTTGTCCTTTGCTTTATGAACATGAGAGGTAAAGAAGGAAAGAAAGGAAGAGTGAAAGAATGTATAACCACTATTTTCTAGATTTGAAAAACAAGCCTGCAGAAATGAAGTGATTTAGAAACCTAGAAACCAAAGCCAGCCTTTCTGAACACTCACCCGGGCCCTGTCCTCTAACTTCTTTTGTCTTTCCAAATGGGCATTTATAAGATTAAAAAAAAAGAGAGAGAGAGAGAGAGAGACTGCCTACCAGATGTAGGAAAGCAATTTGTCTCTGCTCTTAAAATATCCACTCCCAACAGCTGCATAACTGAGCTTAAACCATGGTTGCCTCTGAGTTACAGACCAAGGGACTAGTAGTCAGAGGTTGAGGGAGACCTATGTTTCTTTCAGTAAGCTTTTTTTTTGTGTGTGAGGAAGACTAGCCCTGAACTAACATCCGATGCCAATCCTCCTCTTTTTTGCTGAGGAAGATTGGCCCTGGGCTAACATCCGTGCCCGTCTTCCTCTACTTTCCATGGGACACCTGCCACAGCATGGCTTGATACGTGCCCGGGATCCGAATCTGCAATCCCTGGGCTGCCGAAGTAGAGCGCATGGACTTAACCACTGTGCCACCAGGCCAGCCTCCCCTTTCAGTAAGCTTTTGACATTAAAAAAAAAAAACTGTGCACATATATATGCTTTTCAAATTAAAAAAAATGTTTAAAAAAATCCTTGCCTGACTAATGTGATCAGAATAAGCCCCTATGCTCACCATTGTGCAATCTCCTTTGCTTCCAGCCCCAGATCTCTCTGTGACTGGCCTAGAAAACAGCGAAGGCTCCCAGGTCACCAGCGCACAGGGACAGATACTCTTGACCCTGCTTGTGACGGCATTGCAAGCACATGCCTGACATACTTTGGAAAGCCTGCCTGGTGCTATTACTGGTGCATGAAAGTTTTGCTCTGGCAGCAAATCTCTAAATTTAGATGCTTTTCAGGATGAACTCTGAATGACCTTTGTCCCGAAGACTAGTAAGGAATTGGAGGGCACCTTGCTTTTTATTTATTAATTCAAATGCCAGAGGTGATGTTTTATAATGCAAAACTTTTGAAGACTGCCGTATTAATGGAAAATAAAACAAACACAGAGAGTATCTAAGATTTCTCCTTTACAGTTCTCATAAAAATTTTACCCTAGGTTACTTTTTCTTCCCACATGAGTTTGCAAAGCGTTACTATATTATAGTAATACATCATAGTAATACTTTGCAAATTCAGATAAAATAAAAACAAATTCAGGGTAAAAATTCTTATCCTGGGAACTCTATGGAGGAGTTTAGAATTAATACAATTTAGGAATTTAGTTCTAATATAATGTCAAGAGGCTTAAGTGTTGCCATTTTAATTGAAGAAAAGACAAGGTCACTAAAGAGAGAACTTTAAGGAATGCTAAATTTACTTTAGTGAAGAACTAGCTCCTCGAAAGGCCAGCCCCACCAGGGTATTTTTTTTTTTTGGTACTGTCAAGGTATTTTTATTTATTTATTCAAAAATTTTACTGAGGCGGGGCCTGCCCCATGGTGTAGCGGTTAAGTGCTGGTGCTCTGCTGCTGGCGGCCTGGGTTCGGATCCTGGGCACACACGATGCACTGCTTCTCAGGCCATGCTGTGGCAGAGTCCCATATAAAGTGGAGGAAGATAGGCACAAATGTTAGCCCAGGGCCAGTCTTCCTCAGCAAAAAAGAGGAAGATTGGCGTGGATGTTAGCTCAGGGCTGATTTTCCTCACACACAAAAAAATTTTTTTACTGGGGTATATATGACAAAAATTATATATACTTAAAGGGTACAATTTGATGATTTTATATACCTATACATTGTGAAATGATTACCACAATCAGTTAATTAACATGTCTATCACCCCAGATGGTTACCATTTTCTTTTCTTTTCTTTTTTTACATGGTGAGAACACTTAAGATCTAGCTCTTAGCAAATTTCAAGTATAGAATGAAGTATTGTTAACTATAGTTATATTGTACATCTCCCCATATCCCACACCTCCCAGGCCCTGGCAACCACCATTCTATTCTCTGCTTCTACAGGTTTGACTTTTTTCAGATTCCACATATAACTGAGAGCATGCAGTTTTCGTCTTTCTGCGTCTAGCTTATTTCACTTAGCATAATGTCCTCCAGATTCATCCACACTGTTGCAAATGGCAAGATTTCCTTCTTTCTTCAGGCTGAATAATATTCAATGGTGTGTGTGTGTATATATATATATATATATATATATATATATACACATATATACATATATGTTTTTTTTTTGGCCGAGGAAGATTTGCCCTAAGCTAACATCTGTGCCAATCTTCTTCTATTTTATATGTGGGTTGTCGCCACAGCATTGCTGACGGGTGGCATAGGTCTGTGCCCGGGATCCAAACCCGTGAACCTGGGCTGCTGACGTGCAGCACGCTGAACTTAACCCCTACACCGTGGGGCCGGCCCCCACCAGCGTATCTTTATGGAGAGTCAAGAAAGTAATTTTGGATTCAGATGGACTGGGTTCAGATCCTGGCTCTGCGACCACTAACAGGGTGATGGTGGATCGTTTATTTAACTACTTTGATGCTCAGCTTCTTTGTCTGAATATAGAGTCTGATAGTACCTTCTTATTGTGAGAATTAAATGATAGCTTAGAAAAAGAGCACATAGGTCTCAATAAATAGTAAGTATTGTTGAGTCAGGACATAATCGTAGTATTATTCTGTCAAGATATGCTGAGATAAGTACTATTGTGACAGGACATAATGTTGCATTGACATATCCTGGCAAAAGGAACAACATGGGGTAAGGGAAAAAAATACACAGAAAAGAGAGGGATCCTGGGGAGCCCTGCCTTAACTTAGTCACTCTGGACAAATCCCTTAATCCCATTGGGTCCCAGTTTCCTCATCTCTGAGAGGAGCACCGTGCCTTGCACCCATGCAGGCGTTTGGCTAAACTATTTCCAAAGGCCTGTCTAGTTTTGGAAGCACAGGAAGTGTGCATATTTTTTGATTGAAAGGACTTCAGTGGAAAAGTCCTTTTAGTTCAAGAAGCACCCAAATCAGGACATACCTGGGGACACATAGAATTCTTTGGGAAGAAATTGGGTGGCTATGAGAGGCTACAGATGAACCGGAGATCAGATTCTAGCTCTGGGAGCGAAAAGTCTGCTAATGAAATTTCGGGAGGACACAGCTGCTTATTTTGGGATCAAACTGAGCTCGGTTCCTCCACTGAATCTTTAAAACAACTCTCCCACTCCTGAAGCAATACCCTCACAAAGCCTTTCCAAGCTCGATCCCTGGATGAGCACCTCCTCCCCACGCAGTCCCCCCTTCCCTCTCTCCAACTCATCCCAGTCCTGCTCTTCACCTCAGTTTGCCCTGCTCACAGCCTTTCTTGTGGGACTCGTTGCCTCCCCAAATTCAGCCCCCAGCTCTTTCTATTTTTAGCTCCCAACTCAGGGACTTTGTGGAGTAAACAATCACATGGCACTAGGGAATTTATGACATTGTCTTGCGTTCTCCCTCTTACTTCTCATTAATAATCCCTTGCTTTAAAAAGTTTTTAAAGTTCTCTTCCCCCAAATTTAAAAAGTATTGCACGCCACTCATAGAAAACTTTAGAAAAGACGAGGAAGAAATTGCATATCCTCTATGATCTTCCAATGCAAGGATAGCTACCGTTAGCAATATATTGCAATCTTTTATTTCTTTATATCTGCATTTATAGTATAGCTATAGCTGTTTATACATATTTTTGCAAATTTGAGTTAATACTATACATACAATATAAACTCTTATATGTCAACATGTCATATGTGGCTTTCTGTTTCCTTCTTTCTGGTCTGTCTTGATCTTCCACCTCTCGGCAGTCCCGGGGATACTGACTTGCAGCTCGGAACTAGCTTCAATCTGCATGTTATTACTAAACATTGAGATGAGTTAGGGTTTTATACGCTACAAAAAGATATCTCTTCCCAAATTCAAGGTGATTTAGGCTCGTCAACTCTGCAGACATGAATCCCAGCACAAACTTATTTTTGATGTTTTTTGAATTTCTTAGCGTACAATTACTTCTAGTGGTTCCCTACATTTTTATTTTTGTTTTTAATTCTATACTCTTCTCTTTCACTTTTTATTCAAGAGAAATTTGCAATAAGATTCAAATAAGTTTTATTAAAATATTATTCATAATGCCATTATGCTATCAATACAACTATTTAAATATTCTGTATATATTTCTCATAGGCTCAGAATTGGTTTACATATTATTTTATGTATATTTTTTCACTTAAGACTGTAGTAGGAACATTTTCCATGTTTTACTAAGTCCACCCAATTAGTTGTTTGCATTGACTTCACATTAATCACGGTAACAGTAATGGCCGACGTTTACTGAGCACCCTTCTAGGTGTCTAAGTGCTTTACCTCTTTATCTTATTTAATCTCCGCAACAACACTGTGAGATAGCAACCATTATTAGCTAGCCCCATTTTACAAATGGGAAGACTGAGACTCAGGAACATTAACCAGTCTCCCCAAAGACAGGAGCTTAGAAAATCTGACTCTAGGGTCTGTGCTCCTTCTGAACCGTTATACAGTTCTTTTTGCTTCATAATGTGTTTTGGTAGATGTGCTATACTTTGCCCAACCGCCACCTTATATATATGATTAATGGGATATTGGTGTTTATATATATATATCCCATTGGCTCTGTTTCTCTGGGGAACCCAGACTATTACAGAGGGGAAGGGAGTCTGGCTTTGTTTGACCCTATCCCTCCTGACTATAGTCATAGATGTCCTCTGCTGGCTAAGCCCAGCCTAATTTAGGAGCCATCTCAGAGCCTGAGAGGACACAGGGCAGAGCCCCAGTAGCTAGCGGGCTTGGGATCAGCTTCTAAGGCTCCCTTCCTGCTGAGATCTGGCTGACACCCCTTGGTTACCACCCAAGGTCCATCCCCTTTGCCTTGGGCCAGTGCTGAGCCAGGACTGCAGATCGAATCCTTTTACCTTTGCTCACAACACTTCACAACAGCACCTGTCACAGCATCTGAGACAGTACCTGAGAAGGACACGGCCCTCCTACAGGGTAACTGCCTTCATGTCTCTGGGATGCCAGGCTGGCTTGGCCTTGGGCACCGGGGCAGGGAGTCAAGGTCACCTGAGGTTTCAAGACAGGGGCTTAGTTACAAGCCACTCCTATTCCATTAGCGGGTTCAGAGTGGAACCGGCCACAAGACTAGGATACAGAGGCCTGAATTATTGGTCCAGGTGCCTCAAATTGCTCAGGAATGAAATTTGCCATAGAGTGTAAGGTTAAGCTGAATTTGCAGCCTAGGGAGAGGTAAAGATAAAGCCCTATAGAGCAGGGAGCTGGGCAGTGCTGCTGGAGACATTTCCCTCTGCTTATTTCACAAGGACCCAGACTTTATTCAAGAACCACTGGGAGCTGAGGCACTTAAGGTCTGGTTGATGGGTTAGACTCCACTCAGAATCAGAGAACTTCTATTTGAGATAAAATTTAATGGTAACAGCAAAGCTTAGTGGAAAAAGAGAGGCAGCAGCAAGTGCAGACAAAAAGATAGAAACAGCAAATATAGACAGCACCCGAGTTGTCTGAGCTAGTTTCTGTGCTGTTAACTATAGCTGGGAGCTACTCAAACTCCTGCTGATGTCATCACCAGAAATAAAATCTGACTCCTCCTCTGGATTACTACCTTCGCTAACAAAATGTTGTGTCTATGTGCGTGCTAAGGACAGGACCAAGAGCTGGTGCGAGGGTGCTGGCTGGGTGGGTGGCCAGCAGGGGCAGGGAGCAGGGAGTCAGAGGCATAGTGGAAGCCAAAGGCTGGGTCATCAACAGGCTCAGACAGGATTGGGGTGAGCTGTGGGCAAAAAGTGGTATCAGATCAGTAAACAATCAGAGAGAAGCTGGGTTCTCTGGTTTACAAAGAGATTCTGAATCAGAGGAGTGGATAAGGCAGAAATGGAGGTTGGGGGACTGAGGCAGTACGAGGAAATTTCTAAATTTCCCTGAGAGGGGGTCACGGCCCTGTGGCCTTGGATCAGGTTTTTTTTTTTTTTAATGAAGTTGAATTAATTTTAATTAATCAGGAATGGCTCAGGTTTTTAAGATTTAATTTAAATTTAAAATTAAATTAAATTTTATAGATAGCTGCACACACAGGATGGTCTTTCTAGGCCTTCAGGGGACCAGACCTCTCAGGGAGGCCCAGTGCCCACCTACATCCTCACGTCCCCGGAGGTTCATGACAGGTGGCAGGCTGGGTCTTTGGGCAGAGCGGATTCATTTGAGCCTAAGGGATCATCGTTGGATTTTTCCTTCAGGACCCTGCCTCTCACCTTGGGATAGGAATAAGGAGTGGAGTATGGAAAATATATAAAGCAGTATAAAGACGTGGAGTACACCATCTGAAATTCCACTCTTCAGAGGCAACACTCTGCTTCTGCACCTGTGGAGTAGGCATAATTATTATAACAGGATTGTTGTACTAGATGAGGGAGAAGCTATTTTAACATTTTGGTATATTTCCTTCTAGTCCTTTTGTTAAGCATTTTAAACATGATTGGAATCACATTTATATACAATTTTTTTTTTTTTTTTTTTTTGGTGAGGAAGATCAGCCCTGAGCTAACATCCGATGCCAATCCTCCTCTGTTTGCCAAGGAAGACTGGCCCTGGGCTAACATCCGTGCCCATCTTCTTCTACTTAACATGGGACGCCGCCATAGCGTGGCTTAGCAAGTGATATATCAGTGCGCGCCTGGGATCCAAACCTGTGAACCCTGGGCTGTCACAGCGGAGCACGCACACTTAACCTCTTGCACCGCCGGGCCAGCCCCAAACACTTAGATATATTTTTTATCCCATTTTTTTTCCTTAACAATGTATCATGACTATTCTTGTGGTCACAAAAATACTCTGTGTGTTTGTGTTTGCGTGTGTGTGTGTGTGTTCCAATAAAACTTTACCTACAAAGCAGATGATGGGCCAGATTTGGTCTGTGGGTGGCAGCTGGCTGACCCTGGGTGTAGATGCCTCGCCTGCTCCAGTGCAGAGCAAGGGGCAGCCGCTGATAAAATCACGATTGACAACAATGAAAACAATGATGCTGT
The DNA here is from genome assembly GCF_020826845.1 of Diceros bicornis minor. Classification (NCBI taxonomy): domain Eukaryota; kingdom Metazoa; phylum Chordata; class Mammalia; order Perissodactyla; family Rhinocerotidae; genus Diceros; species Diceros bicornis. The sequence continues at coordinate 39,963,269 of NC_080754.1, forward strand.
CCTCCTCAGGGATTCAGAGGTGAACTGGTCACATCTCTACCCACAGGAAACTCACCATCTAGGATGTGTAGGGTGCTAGAGTGTAAGCAGTTGTAAGAGGTGAGATTTAAACAGACTGCCTTCTGTTTAAATCTGTTTAAGCCCCATTTAGTCTGGGGTTCTCTGGGTCCATATTTAACCTGTAACGTGTTGGGGTGAGTTCTCTGAGAAGGAAAGCTGGGACTTGGACTCATAACTGAGATTCTCCAGGAAGCCCCAGCACAGGTGCTGATTTTTGCCTTCTGTGGCCCTGCCTCTCACCATCATCTTGGAAAGATGTCTGGGCCCTGCCTCTAGGGGCAGCAAGGTAGGGACAGGAGCCAAGGTCTTGAAAAAAATACTGTTTTTAACTGTCACTTTTGATGCTTGCTTTATAGTCTACCACATGACTGAACCATAATTTATTTATTCCTTTTCATTATGTTGGATATTTGGGTTGCTTCTAGTTGTTTGCTGTTAAAATACTGTAAAGAACATCTTGGTACATAAATGTTTCTCTTAAACTTAGGCTATTTTGTGAGTATTAGATGGGGAGAAACTATTTTAACATTTTTAATTATTCCCCTCTAGTCTTTTTATTTAGCGTTTTAAACATGATTGGAGTCACACTGTATATATAATTTTTATTCCACCTCTTGATAATATGACTATTCTCATGGTTATGTTTTGTTTATAGGTGTAGTTGGGTCAGCATATAACAGCCTAAGGCTCTTACTACATATTATCAAATTGCTTTCCAGATAATTATACCATTTATTTCCGACAAGCCTTCAGTCTGAAACACAGACTTTGATTAGGCTTTAAGAAGGATTTTTCAACTGGGAAAGACTGGGCTTGGGTTCCTCACTCCCATTTCAGTCCTGAGTAGAAGAGCTTGTCCTCCTTGCTCTTGCCTGTAGGTCATCTCCTCTCCGTGGAGTGGAGAGCCTGAGAGGAGGAGAACAGGGCGAGACTGCGATATCCTTTCTTCATCCTATCTGGTCCTGTCCATCCAAGAGCCAAGCCCATGTTCTAATCTTGTCCTAATCTCTTAATCATGAACTCTTTTCCCTGAAGCAGTGGGCTGGTGTAGAAAAATCTTTGGGTTCTGGATTCAGAGAGAACTGTGTTTAAATCTCAGTTCTGGTACTTACTAGCTGAGTGAAATTGGGCCAAAGTTCTTTAATGTCTCTGAACCTCAGTTTCCAGATCTGTGAGATGGGCATGATAATAGGGATATAGGGAGGATTAGATGAAAGGAACAATGTGAAGCATAGGACCTGGTGTATACTCTGTATTTAACAAGTGGTAATCCTTCCCTATTCTATTTTTCTGTTATGCAGGGACTGAACTGGGCCTGGAGTTGCCATCTCAGATGAGGCACTGGAATCATCAGTCTCATAACTGGAGTATGATTCAGGGGAGAAGGAAGCCATCTTGTCTCCAAGCCTTTGTACATTTTGTTCCTCAGCCTAGAGCAGTGATTCTCAAACATTACCATGCATCAGAATCACCTGGAGGATTTGTTAAAACAAATATTGATGAGCCCAACAACTAGAATTTCTGATTCTGTAGGTCTAGAGAAGGGCCTGGGAACTTGCATTTCTGACAAATTCTCAATTGATGCTGCTGCTGCTGGTCTGGAAACACATTTTGAGAACTGCTGGCCTAGAACATTTTACTGCTTTTCCTATCCTTCTGGCTAACTCCTACTGATCTTTCAGGTCTTGGCTTTGATTTTACTACCTCTAGAAAGTCTTTCTTAAATCTGAAGTCCAAATTAGGCATCCATCCTCTGCACTTTCAAAGCTCCCTGGACTTGCTTGCTCATTGGACTTATTGCAATGTTCTGTAATTGTCTTACTACTTGTCTGTATCCCCTACTATGCTGTAATTACTTTGGAAAAGTGACTTTGTCTGTCCTGTTTGTGGCTGTAGCTCCAGGATCTTGCTCAGTCCCTGGTACATAGTAGGTGCTCAATAAATGCTTGTTGAATGAATGAGTGAGCCAAACCCTGGGTAGTAGGAACCAGAGCCTAGGGACTATGAGAGCCTTACTCATAAGGGAGTAAGTTATAGTGGCCAGTGGCCAGGCAAATCTAGGAATTTGGTGCCAGCGAGATAAGCAGAACATTGCAGGAGCTATAGGTACAGGGACTGGACCTCAGGAGCTTGGTTTACCCTCGAGGGTATGAAGAGCAGGGCAAAACCCAGTATCATAGAAACTGAGCAGGGACTTAAGACTCAATTTCTGATTAAGATGTTTGATCCATGGATGGACCTCAGGGCATTATGCTAAGTGAAATAAGACAGAGAAAGATAAATATTGTATAATCTCTCTTATACGTGGAATCTGAAAAAACAAAACAAGTTCGTAGATACAGAGAACAGGTTAGTAGTTGCCAGAGGCAGGGGGTGGGAGGTGGGAGAAATGGGTGAAGAGGGTCAAAAGGTAAAAAGGAAAAAAAATTTTGTATATATAATATGTGGTCGTGAGTTTGGAATTGTTTTCTGGGACTTGGGACTTCCTATTGATTTGGGCCACAGATATTTGTGGTGTCTTTTGTGTTTAACGTCATTTGAGAGGATTTTCATTTACTTTTAAATATTTAGAAATTTGTGGTATTTAGCATTTTCATTTTCTACTGTGTCTGAGTGACACAATATATACCCCATTAAACCTCTCCCACCCCCCAAAAAAGATACTTGATCCAAAAAACAGAATTTAAAACATTAATGGTCCTATTCTTGTTTGGTGGCCCAACATATAGTCTACCTTGGTGACTATTTTATGTACACTGGAAAATATCTTCTATTGTAGTGTGTTCTATAAATGTCAATTAGGCCAAGTTGATCAATAGTATTGTCCAAATCTTTGATGTCCTTACTGATTTTCTGCCTACTTGTTCTGTCAATTATTGAGTGAGAAGTGTTTGTATCTCCAAATATAATTATGGATTTGTGTTTATCCTTTCAGTTCAATTGATTTTGCTTCATGTATTTTGAATCTATATTATTAGGTGCAGACATATCAAGGATTGTTATGTATTTTTGATGAACTGATCACTTTATTATTATGAAATGTTCTCTTTTCCCTTTCTAATGTTCTGAGGTCTACTCTGAGTGATATATATATATTTTTAACAATTTTATTAACTGCCTCTATAATAATTTTTTTGTGTGTGTGAGGAAGATCAGCCCTGAGCTAACATCCACGCCAATCTTCCTCTTTTTGCTGAGGAAGACTGACCCTGGGCTAACATCTGCCCATCTTCCTCCACTTTATATGGGACACTGCCACAACATGGCTTGACAAGCGGTACATCGGTGCACACCTGGCATCCGAACCTGGGCCGCCAGCAGCAGAGTGCTCGCTCTTAACCGCTATGCCACAGTGCCGGCCCCTGAGTGATATTAATATAGCCACTCCAGGTTTCTTTTTTAGAAACAGCTTTATTGAGATATAGCTCATGTACTATATAATTCACCGATTTAAAATGTACAGATGAATGGTTTTTAGTATATTTAGACTGTGCAATCATCAATATAGTCTAATTTTAGAACATTTCATTGTCCAACTTTCTTTTGGTTAGTGTTTGTATAGTATAATGTTTATCTTTTTACTTTTTAAAAAATGCTTTATTGAGGGGCTGGCCCGGTGGTGTAGTGGTTAAGTGCCTGTGCTCCGCTTCAGCAGCCCGGGGTTTGCAAGTTCGGATCCCTGGCACGGACCTACTCTACTCATCAGGCCATGCTCACCAGAAAAAAAAAATGCTTCACTGAGATACATCCTTCTACTTATAATCATTCCATATCTTATATTTAAAGTGAGTTTTTTATAGGCAGCATACAGTTAAGTCTTGCTTTTTTACCAAGTGTGATAATCTCTCCCTTTAAGTGGAGTGTTAGATCATTTACATTTAATGTAATTTTTCGATGTAGTTGTATTTTAATCTACCAATATGCCATTGGTTTCCCATTTGTCCCATCTGCTTTGCTCGTTTGTCCCCTCTTTTCTTGCCTTCTTTCTGAATTGAGTATTTTATTTCCACAATTGGCTTATTATCTATACCTCTGTTCTTTGGCTTATTTTTTAGTGGTTGCTCTAAGATTTACAATATCCATCTTTAATTTTGTAGTCTATTTTCAAATAATATTATACTGCTTCATGTATAACGTAAGAAACTTATAGCATTATACTTCTATTTCCCTTTTTTGTCATTTGTGCTATGGTTGTCATACATTTTACTTCTATATATGTTATAAACTCTACAATACCTTTTTTTTGCTTCAAATAGTTAATTATCTTTTTTTTCTTTTTTTTGGTGAAGAAGATTGGCCTTGAGCTAATGTTTATTGCCAATCTTCCTCCTTTTTTTTTGCTAGAGGAAGATTGGCACAGATGTTAACTCAGGGCCAATCTTCTTCAAGCAAAAAAACCGAGGAAGATTGGCAATAGATAACTCAGGGCCAATCTTCCTCTATTTTGTATGTGGGTCACTGCCACAGCATGGCTTGATGAGTGGTGTAGGGCTGCACCTGGGATCTGAACCTGGGCCGCTGAAGCGGAGCATGCCGAACTTAATCACTATGCCACTGGGCTGGCCCTCCAATCTTCCTCTTTTTCTTGAGGAAGATTCACCCTGAGCTAACATCTGTTGCCAATCTTCCTCTATTTTGTATGTGGGTTGCCACCCAGCATGGCCATGAGTGGTATAAGTCTGCACCTGGGAACCAAACCCAGGCCGCTGATGCAGAGTGCGCTGAACTTAACCACTACACCACCAGGGCTGGTCCCATTAATTATCTTTTATAAGAATTAAAACATAAGAGAAAAAAGTCTTTTATATCTACCACATATTTACCATTTTGGGCACTCTTCATTCTTTATGTCCATCTAAGGTTTCATCTGGTATAATTTGCCTTTTGCCTGAACAACTTTTTTTTAACATTATTATATGACAGGTCTACTGGTGGAAAATTCTCTCAGCTTTTGTTTCTCTAAAAAAGTCTTATTTAACTTCACTTTTGAAGGATATTTTCACTGGATACCATATTCCAGGTTGACTTTGTTTTTTAACTTTCAGCACATTATGGATGGCTCACATAGTTTCTGATGAGAAGTTAGTGGTCACTCTATTTTTTTCTCTGCCAGCTTTTAATATTTTCTTCTTATCACTTTCTTAGCAATTTGATTATGATTATGATATGCATTTTAATTTTTTTATTTTTTATTTATTTATTTTTTTGTGAAGAAGATCAGCCCTGAGCTAACATCCATGCTAATCCTCCTCTTTTTGCTGAGGAAGACCCACTCTGAGCTAACATCTATTGCCAATCCTCCTCCTTTTTTTCCACAAAGCCCCAGTAGATAATTGTATGTCATAGTTGCACATCCTTCTAGTTACCGTATGTGGGACGTGGCCTCGGCATGGCTGGAGAAGTGGTGCATTGGTGCGCGCATGGGATCCGAACCTGGGCCGCCAGTAGCGGAGCGCGCGCACTTAACTGCTAAGCCACGGGGCCGGCCTAGGTAGGCATTTTAAAAAAATGTGTGTGAGTATGTCTGTGTGTGTGTGTTTATCCTGCATGGAGGTTTGCTGCAATTCTTGGATCTGTGGGTTTAGAGTCTTCATAAAATTTTCTTATGTTTTTATTTTTTTTCTGTCACTCTCCCACTTCTTCTTCTTGTACTCCTATGATATATATGTTAGACCATTTGAAATTACCCTGTAGGTCACTGAGATTGTTTAGTTTTTCCCATCTTTTTCTTTCTCTATGCTTTAGTTTGGCTAGCTTCCAAAATTATGTCTCCAAAGTCACTGATCTTTTCTTCTGCACTGCCTAATCTGTTGATAATCCCTTTCAGTAATTTTTTTTTTTAATTTCAGACATTATTTCATCTCTAGAATTTGCATTTGGTTCTTGTTTATATCTTCCATTTCTCTCTGCATTACGTTCATTTTTCTTTTAAATATTTTAACATAGCTATAATAGTTGTTTTAGCATCTATTTTTGATAATTCCATCACCTCTGTCATTTCTGGGTTTGTTTTCAACTGACTGATTTTTCTCCTGGTCATGGTTCACTTTCTTTTTTTGATGGAGTCTTTGTATATCTTGTAATTTTTAATTGGATGTTGGACATTTTGACATTTGTTGCGTGCTGGATTTTTCTTTCTTCCTTTACAGAATGTTGGACTTTGTTCTGGTAGGCAGTTGAATTATTAGAAGATCAGTTTGATCCTTTTGAAGCTTATTTTTAAGCTTTGTTATTGTAGGTCTAGAGTAGCCTTTACTCTAGGACGAGTGTCGTCCTACTGGTGAGATGTGACCCTTCTGGGGTCTTTACTAAATGTCCCAGGTGCTCAATGAGGTTTCTTCACTCTGGCTGATCAGAACTCAAATGTGTCTCAGATCTAGGTGAGCTCTGGGAATTTTTCAGCTTGCAAACATTGATAATAATTCCCCAGGATTGCTGTGAGGATTAAATTAAATAATGCATATGAATAATATTGCAGGGGGTTGTGACAGGAAGGGATACATGAGAGGCTTCTGGGGTCCTGGCAATATATTTATTGATTTGGATGGTGGTTACATGTGTCTTCACTTTATAACTATTTGTTAAATGAACATATTCTGTGAATGTGTTATATATCACAATAAAAATTGAAAGAAAGAATATAACATAGTACTTGACATATTGTAGATGTTTAATAAATTTTTCCCAATGTGAACACACCCAAGTAACCAGCAACCACATCATGAAACAGAACTGAATTGTTGTTAATGTAAAAGGATATGGAATGGAATTTTTCTGATGTCTCAGAATTTTGCTTAAATTCTCAAAGCAGGTAATAAGTACCTCTCCTCCTTCCCAAAAATGTTGTTAGACATACCTTAGGTCTTCCTAAAAGATGACAGAGCTCGTCCTGTGACTATCAGCCTCTGCTGCCCACCTCCAGCCTCACAGGAGACTAGGATTTCAAAGTCTGCCTAGGAGGGAGTGATGTGGTTAAGTGATGGACACTTAAGTGATGACAAGGAATCACAGCCCCCGTAATTCCACAGCTCCAGAGCTGAGGTGCTAAGAGAGTTTTGAGGAAGGCTGACATACAGACCCTGGAGTTTGAGGTAGAGGGTGGGGACGGGGTTAGGGATGGTTCTAGTAAACATAGACACTGGCATTTGTTTCCTACCTGGAGAATTCTGAAAGTAGGAGGCAGGCTAGAGAAGACTGTGATGGCGTGGTAAGGAGAGACGGCAATAGTTTGGTGGGGTGAGGGTGTCTGTGTTCCCTGGCCAAATGGACTCTGCAGTGGGCAGTGGGCTTTGAGCTGCCTTGATGGGGTCCTGTCTCAGAGGGCTATCTACCATGACTCCAACAGCATGGGGAAGTGGTGGTTACCTCCAGAGGTTAGGAGCTGAGGGGGTGGATCACAATAAATTAGCCGGAGAGTACATCACGCATACCAGGGAACCATACACTACAAAGGTACCATGGAGGCCTCTGAAGAACCCACAAATTCTTCCCCTCTAAAGACCTAGCATTTGAACATCGGCCAGCAAAGTTAGTCAAGAGAGACCACAAACTGCACCAGCCTAAGTTAAAAGACTTTTCCTTTCCCCACAACATGATCCTGGAAGAGCCAGAAGATGAGGTGGGTGAAGTGGAGCAAGGAGCGTGAAATTGCAGACCACACATGCCTTCTTACCCAATGTTGATCCCCCAGCAACAGATCAGGCCTGCGAGGTGGGAAGAAGTATTGAATTGGGTGTGAGTTTTTTGGTTTGCCACGGACTTGACTTCTTGAAAGGTCCCCAAATGAGGCTATTCATATAACCACAAGAACCGGAAAAAGTTTAAGATCTTCCTGAGATTTGTCCAGGGGCTAAAAAAAGAGATCTGGCAAGATGTGTTACAGAACAGTGTTAAGAGACAAATAAAGCCATTTCCTGTTCGTACCTCTTGAGTTCAGTCCAGTGTGCGTGCGTGTGTGTGTGTGCGCGCACACCTGTTTCTTCAGCTGGGCTATGACAGAGTGGAGAATTTCTCTCTCACTATAAGGTGCACTTTTCTAGGGATTAGAATTCACTATGTCCTGTCTCTCTCCTGTGGACGAGGTAAATGCAGGTAGATTCTCTCTCCTCTTTCATTATCAATTACTGAAGTATTCTGTATCTGAAACTCTTCCTGCTGATTCTCAGACATGACACCGTTTTAAAATCTATAGCTCCTCTCCCACCAGTTGCATTTTAAATTCATGCCTTCCACATAATGAAAGCATCCTGGGCCCCTTCATAGGAGTTGATGAAACAATTAAATTCAACAGCAGCACACGTACAAGTTAGTGACTGAAATGGCAATATTGGTATTTCTATGTTTATCTCAGAATTTGTAAAATAAAATAAAAACCATTGAAAGTACATACTTAATATATTTCAATAGAAAAAAATTTAAATCTATTATGAAACATCCCTCTGGTCACTCCTGGTGTGGCTACTCCCTTGAACTTCAGTCTCCTCTGTCTGGGGAAGCAGGCCTGTGATCAGAGTTGTCACCTGGAGTTGCCAGATCCACCTGCTTGAGTATCTTTCTGCCCTGTTCAGCTGTCAGGAATGAATTTTCAGGACCACTTGTTGCATCAGTTTTGAATTCTCTTTCCCAACTCTGGAGAGATGTGCTCCGTCCCTTCCACAGCACAGAGATCTGCCTTTTCGGAGGGGATGTGGGGGATGAGTAGAAGAGATGGGAGGAGTTGGGGGACTGGCGGGAATTGATTGAACAAGAGGAAGGGTTTGTGACAAGGGTGTCGAGGAGGCAGAAAGAAGGTGCAGAGAAAGGGTTTGGAGAAAGGGCCAAAAAGGGGACATGAAGCTTTTGGTTGTAAATGGTATTACATCAACAAAAACACCAGTATTTGGGTACTTAAAAAAGAGTACAGTGTTGAAAATTTGTATTGCAATCACAATTACAAATCTTCATGGGAAGATTTTGATAGGGAACCAGTAATATAGAATTTTATTTTGATTACTGCATCCTTTGGTCTCAAAGATTTATGTTTTCTGACTTTTTCTACAGACTTTGGGGTTTTCCCTATTTGGATCCTGGAATTCCATATGATAAAGTGGAAAGGGTTTTGGAAATTTTTGGAATCAGACAGACCTGAGTTGTCTGTCTGCTATTATTAATTGCAAACTTGAGCCCATTACATAACCTCTTTGAGCCGTAATTTCTCCGTCTATAAATATTCATATAAAATAGAGACTATTCAGTAATTAAATGCAAATACAAAATAGGATGTTTAAAACACCCAGCACAGTACCTGACACACAGCAAGTGATCAGTGGATGGTTAAAATTGTTAATATTGTTGTGTATAGTATTCCATCATGTTGAAATATCTGAGTTTGATTAATTATTTCCTGTAGCTGTAATTTTTGGTGTTTCTAAGTTTTTTTTGTCTAAATTATTCAAAACAGTACTACTGTAAATGCTTTTGCCCAGAATGCAAATTTCCTTGGTGCTATATTCCTAGAAGTGAAATGATTAGGTCAAAGGTGTAAACAGCTTTGTAGCCTGACAGTTGGTGCTGAGAAAAATTGGACCAACTTGAAATGAGAATGCAATATCTGGTTCTATTTGTTTCCAAAGTCTGGTCAATAACGATACTTTTAAAATATTTAAATTCGTAGTGGGTTCTGAGACCTGCTCTTTTATATAAGGTTTTTACATGAGCTTTTTCAGTCACATTTGCCTTGTATATTTTTCCCCAGTCTGCATTATTTGTGGTAAGATCCTATTCCATTTCTTTGTATTGAAGTTTTTGTATATATCTATATATAAAATACATCTATCCTATAATGGAAAATGCATTTTATTTTTTAATAGTCATGTATTTATCATACATTAAAATAAAAATTCAAAAATATTTAGTTCTTTAACACATCTGCAGTTTAAAATAGTGAACAGTGGATGTTAAAGACATTATTAATCCATTGGCCAAGGTTTATTAAATAATGTTTAATATGTGTTGCTTATTTGGTATAGTAGGTGCTTATGGTCTGATATATTGAGTCTATTTCTGGGATCTTGATTCAATTTCATTTGTCATTTTTTCCTGATTTTAGCCCCATAGTAACAGATTTCATAATTATGATTATGTTTATTGAAATGGTCACTCATAGTCTTGCCAATTTTCTTTTATTAAAACTCACCAAGGAGTTTTAGTTTTTTGAAATATCTCATGGTATTTTAATTGTTATCTCTTGCAATCTGTATCTAAACTTTGGGTAAATGTTCATCCTACTTTTTTTTATCTGTATGTTCTAATTTTTTTCTATAGTGAACATGCTGGAACAGAAAACAATTAAAAATAAGAAAAATATGATCTAAAGGATCTTTAGTGGTAATAAAATGAAATATAAGAGAGCAGCATGATTGCAACTTCATGACTAAGTGTTGGTTAAAAAGGCAGAGAAGTGTGGGTCATCATCTCACTGGTTTCTGTGCATGGATTCCCCAAGTTCTCCTGTTGGTTGAGGACTGGAACATTTTACTCTTCTTGACTGCAGCTCTCAAAGAACCATATTAAGACTTGCATGACCAAGAATAGTCTTGGCACAAGAGAGATAGTTTGTTTGGATTTGTGAAATACATAATAATGTCACTTTGATATTTTTTTCTTTTCTTTTTTTGCCCTGACTAGTAATAATTGCCATAATTATTAGTGATATTCTAAATAAAAGGGGTGATTTCTATCTGATCTCTGCTTTTAATTGAAATGAGCTGCTTTGCTTCCAGATGTGATAGGATACTAAGAACTGGATTTATCCTCCAACCTCAAACAGCTAGAACTCTGAACAAAATATATAACAAAAACTTTTTGGAATTTGGACAGCAGGTCGAACAGATATGTGATCCCCAAGAAAAGGAAAACAAATGAGGTGAGTTTTACAAGTGACTCTGTACTGCCTGGGTGGACTCAGTGCAGGGAGAAGGAACTCTCTGAGCTAAAAACATAAATTAGAGTTCAGAGAGGTTAATGCAGCTAGAACTTGAGGGGCAGAGCACAGGAGAGGAGGGAACTGCACAAAGAGAGAGCTCTGGGTATTTACAGAGAGACCCTCTTAAGTCTTTGGCTGAGTGATCTGCAAGTGAGAGGAAACTACTGAGGCCATGGAAAGGATCACCACAAAGCAGTAAATTGAACACTTCCTGGAGCTCCCACGGAGCTAGGAATGGTTTGTGCTCCAGCGGCCAGAGTAGAAAGATCTCATAATTTCCAAGACATCAGGTAGAAAAGGGTATTTCCTTAGTAGAGAGGATAAATTAGGCTGCTCTGACTTCAAAGGAAGCTTTGAAAGGAACAAACTAATTCTAAGTAACATAACTGTACACCAGAACAACCTCCAACACTAGTTGAGGAAATTCAACAAAATGCAGCACCCAAGTGTAAAATTCACAATGTCAGGCATCCAATAAAAAAAATTACCAGGTATGCAAAGAAGTGGGAAAATACAATCCATAAACAAGAGAAAAGTCAATCAATAGAAACAGACCCAGAAATGACAGAGATGATGGAATGAGAAAACAAAGATGTTAAAACAGCTTTTATAAATATACTCCATATGTTCAAGAAGGTAGAGAAAAACCTGAGATAGAAATGGAAGTTACAAAATGGATCCAAGTGGAACTTCTAGAGGTGAAATATAGAATATATGAAATAAAAAATATAATAGATGAGAATTAACAGCAGATTAGGTATAGCAGAAAAAAAAATCAGTGAAACTGATGTCATAGCAATTCAAATTCAAATTCAAAATGAGGCACAGAGAGAAAAAATACTGAAAATATACGAACATATATGAATATTATGACCTGTGGGACAACGTAAGCAGTCTAGCATCTATATAATTGGAGGGTCAGAAAGAGAAGTGAGGAAGGGATAAAGGAGAAAGCAGGAAAAAACATTTGAAGAAATAATGGCTAAAATTTTTCCAAAATTGATGGAAACTATAAACCCAAGCATAGTGAACCCCAAGCAGAACAAACATCAAGAGAATGACACCGTGGCACATTATAATAAAATTGCTGAAAATCAATGATAGAGAAAAACTTAAAAGTAGCCTTAAAAACAGAGTGAAAAAGGAACAAAGATAAGATTGAGAGTAAACTCCTTATCAGAAACTATACAAAGTAATATCTATGTAATTACTTACAAATTTCCTGTTGATCATTGCATTTAATGGAATATAAGTAATAGTTCTTCCTAAATTAAAAAAAGATTGTTTTCTTTCTCATTTGTGATTTTACTTTGTTATAAAATTTAGCTAATGACTTTGAATTTTGCTAAATATTTCATAAAACAAAATTTTGATGATTTCTATAGTTTTAAATTCTTTTTATTTGCTTCAAATATTATTATTTTTCTTTATTTTATTTTGGTGTTTTACCATTTCAATTTTTAAAAATAGTTATAAACTTTGTTTAATAAATTCATGTTTTCTATTTCTTTCTCTGAAGTCAATATAAGCATTCATGGCTTTATCTTTTTTTTTTCTTGTACTGCATTCATTTATTCATGTAATTATTTCAGCAAATATTTATTTATTTATTTATTTATTTATTTATTTTAAAATTTTTTGTTTATTGCAGTAACATTGGTTTATAACAGTGTAAAAATTTCAGGTGTACATCATTATACTTCTATTTCTGCATAGATTACATCATGCTCACCACCAAAATACTAATTACAACCCATCACCACACACATGTACTGAATTATCCCTTTCACCCTCCACAAATATTTATTGACCAACCACCTTAGATCAGATACTATGGCAAGTACTCTTGTTTCAATATCCTATTTATGTATACCTGTGTATAAACTGATTCATGATGCAAACTGTATTTCTTACTGTGTTTTGTGGTCAGAAACGTTTTTTCCAGCTTTATTGAGATATAATTGGCACATAACATTATTTAAGGTGTACAACATGATGATTTGATACACATATATATTGTGAAATGATTACCACAATAATGTTAGTTAACACATCTATCACCTCACATAATTATCATATTTTTCTGGTGAAAACATTTAAGATTTACTCTCTTAGCAAATTTCAAGTATATAAAACAGAATTGTTTACTATGGTCGCCATGTTGTACATTACATCCCCAGAACTTATTCACCTTATAACTGGAAGTTTGTACATTTTCACCAATATCTCACCATTTCCCCCAGTCCTAGCCCCTGGCAACCACTATTTTACTCTCTGCTACTATGAGTTTGGTTTTTTTAGATTCTACATATAAGTGAGCTCATATAGTACTTGTCTTTCTTTGTCTGACTTATTTCACTTAGCATAATGCCCTCAAGGTCCACCCACGTCACAATTGGCAGAATTTCCTTCTTTTTTATAGCTGAATAACTATTCCATTGTGTGTGTGTTTGTGTGTGTATATATATACAGTTTCTTTATCTATTCATTCATTGATGGACACCTAGGGTGTTTCCATGTCTTGGATGTTGTGAATAATGCTGCAATAAGCACGGGCATACAGATATCTCTTCCAGATACTGATTTCATTTCCTTTGGATATATACCCAGACATGAGATTGCTGGATCATATGGTAGTACTACTTTTCCTTTTTTGAGGAACATCCATACTATTTTCCATAGTGACTGTACTGATTTACATTCCCACCAACATTACGCAAGGGTTCCCTTTTCTCTACATCCTTGTTAACACTTATTATCTCTTGTCTTTTTTATAATAGACATTCTAACAGGTGTGAGGTGGTATCCCATTGTGGTTTCGATTTGCATTTCTGATGATTATTGATGGCAAGCATCTTTTCATGTACCTGTTAGCCATTTGTGTGTTTTTGGAAAAATGTCTCTCTAGGTCCTCTGCCCATTTTTAAATCAGATTATTTGTTTTTTTGCTATTAAGTTGTATGAGTTCCTTATATATTTTGAATATTAACCCCTTAGCAGATATATATTGCTTGCAAATATTTTCTCCTATTCCATAGGTTTCCTTTTCACTTTGTTGATTGTTTCTTTTGCTGTGAAGAATCTTTTTTTTTTTTTGTGAGGAAGATCAGCCCTGTGCTAACATCTGCCAATCCACCTTTTTTTTTTGCTGAGAAAGACTGGCCCTGGGCTAACATCCGTGCCCAGCTTCCTCCACTTTATATGGGATGTTGCCACAGCATGGCTTGCCAAGTGGTGTGTCGGTGTGCGCCGGGATCCGAACCAGCAAACCCCGGGCCGCCACAGCAGAGCGCGTGCCCTTATATGCTTGTGCCACTGGACCGGCCCCTGAAGAATCTTTTTAGTTTGATATAGTTCCACTTGTTTATTTTTGCTTTCATTGCTCGTGCTTTTGGTGTCATATCCAAAAAACTGTTGCCAAGATCAACATCAAGGAGATTTTTTCCTATGTTTTCTTCTAGGAGTTTTATGGTATCAGGTCTTACATTTAAGTCTTGAATATATTTCAAGTTAATTTTTGTGAGTAGTGTAAGACAGGGCTCCAATTTTGTTCTTTTGTATGTGAATATTCAGTTTTCCCAACACTATTTATTGAAGAGACTATCTTTTCCCCATTGATTATCCTTGGTTCCCTTGTCAAATATTCGCTGACTGTATATGTATGGGTTTATTTCTGGGATCTTGATTCTATTCCATTGTTCTATGTGTTTGTTTTTTTGCCAGTACAATGCTGTTTTGATTACTATGGCTTGTAATATAGTTTGAAATCAGGAAGTGGGATGCTTCCAGCTTTGTTCTTCTTTTTCAGGCTTGCTTTGGCTATTTCGAGTCTTTTGTGGTTCCATATGAATCTTAGGATTGTTTGTTCTATTTCTGTGAAAAATGGCACTAGAATTTTGATAGGATTGCATTGAATCTGTAGGTTGCATTGTATGGATGTTTTAACAATATTAATTCTTTCAATCCGTGAGCCTGGATTATCCTTCCATTTACTTATGTCTTCTTCAATTTCTTTTATCAATGTCTAATAGTTCTCAGTGTATAGGTCTTTCACCTCTTTGGTTAAATTTATTCCTAGGTATTTTATTCTTTTTGATGCAATTATAAATGGGATTGTTTTAAAAATTTTTTTTCTGATAGTTTGTTATAGTGTATAGAAATGCAACTGATTTTTGTATATTGATTTTGTATCCTGTAACTTTACTGAATTCATCTATTATTTCTAAGTTTTTGGGTGGAGTCTTTGGGGTTTTCTCTACATAATATGTCATCTGCAAATAGAGACAGTTTTACTTCTTTCTGACTTTTATACCTTTAAATTCTTTTTCTTGTCTAATTGCTGTGGCTAGGACTTCCAGTACTATGTTGAATAAAAGTGGTGAGAATGGACATCCTTGTCTTACTCCTGATCTTAGGAGAAAAGGTTTCAGTTTTTCCCCATTCAGTATGATGTTAGCTGTGGGCGCGTCATATATGGCCTTTATTATGTTGAGGTATAGTCCCTCTATCCTACTTGTTGAAAGTTTTTATCATAAATAGATACTGAATTTTGTCAAATGCTTTTGCTGCATCTGTTGAGATAATCATATGATTTTTATCCTTTATTTTGTTAATGTGGTGTATCATATTGATTGATTTGCAGTTGTCGAACCATCCTTGCAACCCTGGGATAAATCCCACTTGATCATGGTGTTTGATCCTTTTAATGTGCTGTTGAATTCAGTTTACTAGTATTTTGTTGAAATTTTTGCATCTCTATTCATCAGGGATATTAGCCTGTAGTTTTCTTGTAGTGTCCTTGTCTGGCTTTGGTATCAAGGTAATGCTGGTCTTGTAAAATGTGTTTGGGAGTGTTCCCTCTTCTTCAGTTTTTTGGAAGAGGATGAGAAGGATTGGCATTAATTCTTCTTTAAATGTTTGTTGGAATTCACCAGTGAAACCATTTGGTCCTGGGTTTTTCTTTGTCGGGAGGTTTTTGATTACTGATTCAATTTTCTTACTTGTTATTGTTCTGTTCAGATTTTCTGTTTCTTCATGGTTCAGTCTTGGTAGGTTGTATGTTTCTAGGAATTTATCCATTTTTTCTAGGTTATCCAATTTGTTGGTTTGTAATTGTTCATAGAAGTCTGTTATGAACCTTTGTTTCTCTGGCATAAGTTGTAATGTCTCCTCTTTCATTTCTGATTTTATTTATTTGAATTTTTTTTTTTTTTTAGTTAGTCTAGCTAACTTGTCTATGTTGTTTATCTTTTCAAAAAACCAACTCTTAGTTTTGTTGATCTTTTCTATTTTTTTTTCTCGTCTCTATTTCATTTTTTTCTGCTCTGTTCTTTGTTATTTCCTTCCTTCTGCTAACTTTGGGCTTAGTTTCTTCTTCTTTTTCTACTTCTTCAAGGTGCGAAATTAGGTTGCTTATCTGAGATCTTTTGTTTTTTGTAATGTAGGCATTTATTGCTATAAATTTCCCTCAAAGAACTGTTCTTGCTGCATCTCTTAAGTTTTGGTATGTTTTGTTTCCATTTTCATTTATTTCAAGATATTTTTTGATATACCTTTTGATTTCTTCTTTGACCCATTGGTTGTTTGGGATTATATTGTTTAATTTCCAGATATTTTTAAGTTTTGCAGTTTTCCTCCTGTTGTTGATGTCTGTTTTCATACCATTGTGGTCAGAAAAGATAGTTGGAATGATTTCAATCTTCTTAAATTCGCTAAAACTTGTTTTGTGACCTAACATATGATTTAGCCTGGAGAATGTTCCATGTGCGCTCAAGAAAAATGTATTCTGCTGTTGTTGGATGGAATGTTCTGTATATGTCTGTTAGGTCCATTTGGTCTAAAGTATAATTCAAGTCCAATGTTTTCTTATTGATTTTCTGTATGGATAATCTGTTTATTGTTGAAAGTGGGGTATTCAAGTCCCATATTATTATCATATTGCTGTCTATTTCTTCATTCAGATCTGTTAGTATTTGCTTAATATATTTAGGTGCTCTGATGTTGGATGCATATATATTTACACTTGTTATATCTTCTTGATGAATTGACCCCTTTTGTTATATAATAACCTTCTTTGTCTCTTGTTACAGTTTTTGACTTAAAGTCTATTTTGTATGATATAAATATAGCTACCCCTGGTCTCTTTGGGTTTCCATTTGCATGGAATATCTTTTTCCATCCTTCACTTTGAGCCTATGTGTGTCTCCTGTGGGTAGCATATAGTTGGATCTTGCTTTTGTTTTTGTTTTTTTAATCCATTTAGCTGTTCTATGCCCTTTCATTGGAGAATTTAATCCATTTACATTTAATTATTGTTAGGTAAGGACTTACTAATGCCACCTTAATAATTTTCTTTATTATTTCATTTAATTTTATTTATTTACTATTTAATATTGTTTGCTCTCTTTCCTTGTTCCTTTCTTCTTCTCTTGCTGTCTTCCTTTGTGAATTGATGATTTTCTATAGTGGTATGCTTTGATTCCCTTCTCTTTATCTTTTGTGTATTTACTGTAGGATTTTGCTTTGTGATTACCATGAGGCTTACATAAAACTTCCTACAGATATAATAGTCCATAGCAACTTAATTTTGAGCACATATAAAAACTCTACCCTTTTACCACCTCCTCACATTTTATGTTTTTGATGTCACAATTTACAGCTTTTTATATTGTGTATCCATTAACAAATTATTGCTGCTATAGTTATTTTTAATATTTTTGTCCTTTAACCGTTACACTAGAGTTAAACGAATAACATGTCACCATATTCTAGTATTAGAGTATTCTGAATTGGACTATATTCTTACCTTTACCAGCATGTTGTATATTTTCATGTTACTAATAGCATCCTTTCATTTCAACTTGAAGGACTTCTTTCAGCATTTCTTGTAAGGCAGTGCTAGTGGTGATGAACTCTATCAGCTTTTGCTTGTCTGGGAAAGTCGTTTTCTCTCCTTCATTTCTGAAAGACAACTTTGACAGGTAAAGTATTATTTGTTGGCAGTTTTTTCCTTTCAGCACTTTGAATATATCGTCCCACTCTCTCCTTGACTTTGTGGGGGGTTGGAATTTGTCACCCCAAAATGTGTCTCTTTGCCTTGATTCTTCTTCTTCTTCTTCTTTTTTTTTTTGCTGAGGAAGATTTGCCCTGAGCTAACATCTGTGCCAATATTCCTCTACCTTTTTTGTATGTGGGACACCACCACAGCATGGCTGGTGAGTGGAGCAAGTCCACACCCAGGATCTGAGTCTGCGAACCTGGGCCTCTGAAGAAGAGCACACAGAACTTTAACCACTTGGCCATGGGGCTGGGCCCTGCCTTGATTATTATTAAGAACAAAGGACTCTGAAAGAAACTTTGACCTCCCCCCCACAACTGCCTAAAAGAATTTAAGATAAAAGTCCTGTCCCCAGGACAGGCCATCACCGTAGATAACTCTGGGTATCAGTAGACTGTGAGGGTGCTTGCTCAGCTCCCTCTTATCTACCAAACATTGCTGTTCCATCTCCATGTAAATTGCCTTTCTCCCCTTTGAAGTCCCAAACCACTGCCCCCAGCATCCTTCTTCGTCTACAGCTGAAGATGGTATTTAAGCTGGCAGCTTCAGCCATTCTGGCTGAGTTACCCAGTTTTCCTGAGTTTCTGCCATATATACATGTTATAAAGCTTTGTTTGATTTTCTCCTGTTATTCTCTCTCACATCATTTTAATTTGTAGCCTACCCAGAAGGACCTAGACGGTAGAGGAATTCTCTTCCTCCCCTACAGCTTCAAGGTTTCTGCTAAGAAATCCACTGATAGCCTTATGGGAGTTTCCTTGTATGTGAGGAATTTTTTTCTCTTGCTGCTTTCAAAATTCTCTCTGTCTTTGAATCTAGAATGTTTTATTATAATATGTCTTGGCTAAGATCTTTTTGAGTTGAAATATATTGGGGATCTATGATCTTCATGAACTTGGATGTCTAAATCTCTCCCCAGATTTGATAAGTTCTTAGTCATTATTTATTTAAATAAGCTTTCTGCCTCTTTTTCCCTCGCTTCTTCTTCTAGGACTCCAAGAATGCATAGAATGTTTCTCTTAATGCTGTCCCATAACTTCCCTTGGCTTTCTTCCCTCTTTTTCATTCTTTTTTCCTCTGTTCTCCTCTGGATAACTTCAAATGACTTGCTTTCTACTTCACAGATTCTTTCTGCTTGATCCAGTCTGCTGTTAACACTCTCTATTGTGTTTTTCATTTCATTCATGGCATTCTTTACCTCTAGAATTTCTGTTTGGTTCTTTTTTATGATTTCTATCTCTCTGTTAAACTTCTTATTTTGTTCATGTATTGTTTTCCTGATTTTGTTGACTTGTCTTTCTATGTTCTCTAGTAGTTCACTGAGCTTCCTTAAAACAACTGTTTTGAATTCTTTATTGGGAAATCACAGTTCTCCATTTCTTTAGGGTCAGTTACTGGAAAATTATTGTGTTCCTTTGGTAATGTCATGTTTCCTTGATTTTTTATGTTTCCTGAAGTCTTGCATTGCTATCTTTGCATTTGAAGAAGCAATCATTTCCTTCAGTCTTTACTGACTAACTTTGGGAGAGAAATACCTTCTGTCAGCTCTGTTAGGGATTCTGAGGCTTTCTCAGATCTCTTCTATGGATATGACTGCTCCACAATTCTTGTTCCCTCTTGGGCGAGGGTCAGGGGGTTCTTAAGATTGTATGCAAAGCCAGGCTGGGTGCTGATAGCCTCCCATTTGTTTTCCCTAGGTTGGGGCCGAATGCTCAAGTTTGTTTACTTTCTCCCAATCTGGCAAGGCTGGGCCAGCTTTCTGTGTGTATTCTGGCTAGCTGTCTACAAAATCTCACTCTCTCCACCCTTCAGCGTGCACACAGGAAGCCAGCCATGGAGTAGGTGTGTGGGGGTGAGGCTCATGGAGCATTGGGGGTGGCTGTGAGCCAGTTGGGGGATCTGTAGCTGAGGCATCCCCAACAGTTCATGAATGGGCTTCCTGATGGAGTCCATGACACAGTTAATAGGATCTCTGTTCATTTGATGCCCTCTGAGAGCCCTGTCTGTTGGTCTACCAGCCACTCTCTGCCCCTGCAGTTGTGCAGCACTCCTCACTATTCTGAATGGGGTAAGAAAGAAGTGGGTCTCTTTGGCAGCCTCTCACATGGCTGGGGAAGCTAGGGGCTCACTGACACACTCTCACTCTCTCCCATGGGAGAAATCATGCACTGAGTAGGTCTCTCTTGGCACTGAGCTGTGCTGCCACGGGGGAGGGATGACATGAGTAAAGTGAAACTTCTCCATTGGACAGTTGGACTTCCACAAAGGCACTGTTGTCCATGGATGATTGTCAGAATCAGTGTTTTGTGGGAAGATAGTATAAAACTCTTCTTTCTCTATTTTGATCATGCCACTCTGTGTTCTGTGCTTAGAAACATTTTGAAAGCGTTATTTAGTCTATATAGGTGCTTAACACATCAAAGAAACAAAGATCCGACCTAAGAACTCAGCAAGCATAGATTGTGGAAATTTAGTGTTGTTGTTGTTGCCAGTTATTCTTCATACTTTAATAGGCCCTGAGGGCCTCATTGTCCTTTTAGAGAAAATTTAATTCAGAGTTCCAGAAACTCACTCAGACTTGCACAAGCTGAAAAGAGACACAAGACTACAAGGGTGTTTCACAGAACTGAAGTTCTAGGGAAAGCCTCATGAGGTATTTGATTAGGTACTGGAAAGCCAATGGAAACTAAGCTGTCCCTCCCTCTCTACCTCTATTTTTGAGGCACTGTGGTCTTTTATTTCTGTTCTCTCTGTTTATCCTTCATTTTTTTTTCTTTCCTTTGCTCTTCTGTCTGCTTAGTCTCCTGTCCATCCTCTTAAGTACCCATAAAACCTGACTAGAATGGCTATATCCAATTTCAAATTTCTATGAAAGACAATCTGATTGGCCCATCTTGGCCAAGCATCTATCCTTAGACGAATCAAATGTGGCCAGGAGAATGAAATCAACAAGAGCATGTCTATGGAAATGACCCCTACAGGAAAAGGCAGTTCTCACAGGAGACTCCAAAAAGGAGTCTCCTACAACCACATATTGTTGATGTTCATTACAAGGACTCATCATCAAGAGAAGGATCATTGCAAAAATAATTAATTAATAATTGTCTTATTCTATAAAAAGGATATGAGGCAGTTAAATCTTAAAGTATGCACAGGTGCAGACTTTAATATAATAAGCCCCCCAAATAAATAAATTTAGTATTAAAATTCTTTACTCCAAAATCATTAAAAATCTCAAGTGTGTTAGTTTAAGCTATTGTTCTAAGTGGAAAAAATCTCGTTCCTAGTGATTACAGGTAACTGTGGAGATTTTAAAAAGTGAGTATTTGACTGATTTGTTTCTCTTTACTTAAATACAGTCTATATTTTAGCCAAAATTATGTTAGTAAGAAAATGTGGTAAAACAAGAACTAGTAAATCAATTCAAATTTAATTAACAGAAGGAGCTGGTTTTAGATATTTAATATATTTTGGTCAATTGTAATGTTTTGGTTAACGAATTATTGAAATTTCATAAGGAAATGAAACCCAGTTGTCTGGCTTTTACCAGGTGTTTCTATATGACTGTAGATAATTGTACCTCATAGCATGAGTGTTAACCGTTTTAGGCTACATATCTTGTTTTACTGCTAAATGAGTAGGGGAAGTGAAATGCGGAACAAATCATTACTCTGGACAGGAAGCAATAGAAACGCAAATCAACGTTGTTCTTGACTGGATCCTTTGTATTGTTTTTATATTTTTATTGGAAATGCTTTAGAGCAATGCCTTTTTGGATCACCATTTTGTTGTTCCGTAAAATATGTTGTCTGATATAGCTCAAGCCCTAGCTGGGACTGAATGTTTCTGTTCCCCTAGGGAAAGACCCTGTAGCCTGAGTTAATTTGCATCTGACTTCAGGTGGCTAGGAAAGGGAGAGAGCTGCTGACTTGGGGACCAGGCTTCCCACCGTGGAGGAGAGGGGCTATATACTCCCAACAGGCATAGGGACATGTCCTTTTGTGCAATTATAATTGTGAAGTAGAATGTTAAGGAGAGAAGGGGTTAAGTAACAACAAACTTCATTAAGTTGAGCTGCCCGCAACCCTGAGTGATGTGGGGTGTAAGGGTAGGCTCAGCTTGGAGGATAAGCAAATAACTACAAGCTAGGCTGTAGGGTAGCCTGTGTTTCTTCATGGGGGAAAGTAAAAATTTGTAAGATTGGGGTCTCCTTGGGAAGAACCTTAAGAGAATAAAAAGCTGGGCTCCTGTCAGCCTCCCTTGAGCAGGCCTTGTCCTAGAGAGATCAGCCTGGCAGGAATCAGCCATTGCTTCTTCTGAAAGAGCTCAGAGATGGCTGGAGGGGATCCACCAACAGACCACTAGGGAGGAAGCATGAAAGCAACTGTAGTCAGACAGTGAAAGCAGTAGTGTGAGAACTGGTGGCTCTTTGTGGGGCATCAGCAAGATCAGAGGGGGAGACTCCAGGAGAGGCTGTGCACTTTACCCACAGCTTGTACCCACAGCTCTGCTCTCTCCCCATTCTACTGGATCATTCCCGTCTACTTACAAGCTAGCTACAGTGTCTCCCATCTTTAAGAAAGCGTTCACTAGATCCTTCATTCCCTTCCAGCTGCCAGATCATTTCTCTGCCTCTCTTCCCAGAAAAATATCTCGAAATTGTTACCTACACTCTGCCTCCAATTCTTCACCTCCCTCAAGCCTACTATTTAGTATGCTTTTGGCATTAAATAACAGAAAACTTTGAATCAACCGGGTAAAATTAAATGAAGATTTATAAGTTTAAATAGTAAGAACCCCACAGGTAGAGCGGGCTCCAGGCATGGGCTGTGGCTCTGCTTTGTGGAAATTCTCTTGGCTCTGCCCTCCTCTTTGGCATTGGCATTATTCTCAGGCTGGTACCAAGATGGTTTCCACAGAACTAGGTGTCACATGCAGAAACGACAATAACCAATGGAAGAAGAAGAGCTGTCTTCTCTCCAGAAATCCTCCAACGGACTTCTCCTCACATCTTGGCCAGAATTGTATCACATGCCCATTCCTAAATGAATTATTGCCAGAGGAAAGTAGATTATAATGGTTGGCTTGAGCCAATCAGGATTTACACTAGAGCTGGCCATAGGGGTTCTGTTTGCAAGGAAGAAGGGGAGAAGGGATTCCAGGGAAATATCTACTTGTCGATTTAACTTCTGTCCCCAACACTACACTGAGATGGAACTGCACAAGACAGCAAATCCAGTGAGCATTCCTTTGTCTTCATCTTACTTCACCTTCAGCCACATTTGACAGCTTGACTTTCCTTAGCTTCTGCTACGTCATATTCTCCTGGTTTTACTTTTCCTTCTGGTTGTTCCTTCTTGGTTTTCTGGGTACACAGGATTGCAAAACAGGATTCATTCTGTTTTGTCTTCCCAACACAATGGGAGCAAATGATTCCCACATTTCAAAGCGAGGAATGAGACAATTAGCCAGGACTTGCAAATGAGGCTGCCAAGAGTGGGTTTTATGTCCCTTAATTGATTAAACACCTCTGGCTTGTAAAAGAGGTTGAAGAGATCAAAGTGCATAGGAAATTGGAGAGAAAATTACTTCAGAGAGATCTGCAGTATAAATTTTCCCCCACAGTATGGAAGCAGCGGGGGTACTTGCTCTTCCCTGCCAGTTTAGTGAACGCGGCTTTACCAGGAAGCACGTGGAGAGTCGGGGGTAGAGGATTGGAGTCTGATTGACCGGCTAGCTCTTCTGTTGGCAGGGTAAAGAAATGAAGCTCTGTTGGGGATGGCTACTCTCCCAGAGTTTTGGGCAAATGATGCTTGTAGCACACACACAGAGAGCAAGCATGGGGTTTTCTTAGATCCCGCCCAGGAGGGCTGCTTGGAAAAAAACAAAGAAACCACAAACAAACCTAGATTCCAAGGTGGTGAGGGAAGAATTATAAATGACCAGCCCTAGGACATGCATCCACTTACAGCAACGGAACTGCCACTACGAGATTTCCTGAGATGGTGCAGTCTCTGAAAAAACCAAAGAATAGTCCCTTGAGAAAAAGAATAAGCTCTAAATACCTGCCAAGCCCGGGTAGCTTTGTTTAGTTCATAACTAGACTAGTCAAGCAAGATATTTCCTGCTCTGTAACTTTTCTCCCTCCTCACTCTGCTTCAACTCTGGAGGAACCAGGAGCAGCCTAGTGAGGGGGAGAGGGGACTGCACATTTTAGGCAAGGGAAATAAAGAAACAACTATACACTCCTCTCTCGCTAGAGGCAGCCAGGCTGGAGCACACCCAAGCTAGGGGAGAGAGAAGCTTCAACTCTTCGTGAATTTGGAATTTTTTGTTATTATCCTGTACCATTCATAATACTTATTGAAATGAGACTGTGTGTGTGTGTGTGTCTGACCAGAGGTGACTGGATGCCTTTTCATTACTTAGGAATGTCTAGAAAAGTCACAAAATTGCCTTTGATTTTATTCAAGGAGCAGAGAACAACTGGTTCCACACTGAGGGAATGGTTTAAATACGTAACGGAAAAAAAAGAATAAAAGAGTTTCCTTTTTTTTTCATAAAATTTACCATCTTGACCATTTTTAAGTGCACAAATCAGTGGTATTAAATACATTCATAATGTTGTGCAACCTCCACCACTATCCATCTCTGTAACTCTTTTCATCTTGTAAAACTGAAACTCTATATCTGTAAAATGTCTTTCTGATTACACCAAGCTCATCTCTCTTGCTCACCGTATCATTTAGACTGGCTTTCTCCTCTTCTACCCAACCTCTAAATGAGATTGTGCCCCAAGACATGGGCTGGGTGCTCTCCCCTTCTTTGCCTACATTTTCTTGACATATTATCCCTTTCCATTTTATGGCTTTGACTCATCTTATGCTGATGACTTCTAAATGTGTACCCTTAGCCCAAACATTTTGTCCTAGTCCCAGAATCATAAATCCAATTGGTACTCATTGTCCTAGTCCCAGAATCATAAATCCAATTGGAACTCATTGGCAACTCCACTCATTGCCAGTCTAATAGGCATCTTAATATGCCCCAGTTTTTCTTGTCCCATCTCCACCATTTGTTTTCTCCAATTCTTTCCTGTGATAATAAAGAACATCACCTTCCAACCAGTTGCTTAAACCCGAATCTTGGAGTCATTTTAGATTTTTCCCTTTTCCTCAACCCCTACTTCCACTTCATACCAAAGTCTTGTCAGTTTTACCTGAAGAATATATCCCAAGTCCATCTTCTTTCCGTCTCTACAGTCGTCTCCTACTCCAGGCACCATCCTCTTTTCCTGGACTGCTGCCAAGCCCTCCTATTTGGTCTCCCTTTTTCCACTCTTTCCGTGTTTAGTCTGTATTCCACATCACCAGAGTGAATTTTAAACATTTAAATCTAATCATGTCACTGCTCTGTCTAAATTCTCTATTATTTTCCTATTTCATATAGAATAAAATTCAAACTCCTAACCATGGCCTACAAAAGCCATTATGATCTAGTCCCCGTCTTCCTCTCTCTTTTGCTCACTATGATACGGCCATTCTTCCTTGAACGGCCCACTCTCTTGCTTACCTCAGGGACTTTGTACTTTCTGTTCCCTCTGCCTGGAATGTTCTTTTACTGACTCTGATAAGGCTGGATCCTTTTCAGCCTTCAGGTTTCTATTCAAATATCACCTCCTTGGGAAGGCTTTCCCTGAGCAGTCTCTCTAAAGTAGCTCCTCCTGAGTCCTTTGTTCCCCTCTCTATCTAACCACCTTATTTCTTTTATCCATAGCACCTATCACAAATTTAAATGATCTTATTACTGGTTTGTTTACTTATTTTATTTGCTATTTCTTTTACCAAAATGTAAATTTCATGAAGACAAGGACCTTTCCATCTTGTTCCCACCAGTATTCTTGGCACCTAGAATAGTATCTGGCAGATAGTAGATGCTCGATAGATAGTGAATAAATGGGCAACATCCAGCAATGAATAGGCGTCCTCTGGAGGAACCACGTGAACCTTAGTTAGAAGAGCCCAGAGTGAAATCACAGGGCCCTAAAACTTGTTCAGAGGGGAGGATGCCCCTTCAAGGTGGAGTTTCTTCCAACTGAGTGGGCCATTGCCCATCCCACCATGTTACCTGGGAAGAGGGGGACAGGATCCTCAGGGTTGGGGGAAGATAGAGGTTAACAGTGATTAGTTTTGTCTTCTCTGCAGTCAGAAGATGACAGAGAAAGAAACTTAAGGCTTGGGCAGCCTCTCCCCAAGAAAATCCTGTTCGAACGGCAAAAAGAGCAAAATTTTAAGCATTTCACGCTGTAGTGGCCAGATTGAGCGACAAATCCTTTAGAGCAGAGGGTCCAGGTGAAGACCTCCCTTCTCGGGCACAGATTGCTTGCCTGTACTAGAGCCCTCAAGACCTCTGAAGGCTGAAAACATCTAGTGTACACCCAACAAATAGAGGAACCAAGATGACTTGGGTGAGGTGCTGTGAGTCACAGAAGTGACGAGAAATTCTGGGGTACCATCCTACCTTTATAAATTCCCTTCCCTCCTCTACAATCAAATTCAAATTGCAAATAGCAATAGATGACAAGAACTATTTGATTACAACGATGTGGTGAAAAACACATGGGGTTTGGAGTCAGAGCCATCTGGGTTCAAATTCTATCTCTGTCACTTACTGGCTTAACGATCTTGGGCAAGTCACTTAGCCTCTCTGAATCTTAATTTCTCCACCTAAGTAATAACTACCTTTGCAAAGTTGTTTGGGTTTAAGGGTCTGATACGTGGAAAGGACCCAACAAATGATGGTATGATCATTATGGTGGGAGATTTCAGGCTTATACCTCAGCATGCTAAAACACTTCACAGGCATAATAAAATGCAAAGCCTCTCTTACCTTTCTCCTCCCACCTCTTTAAACCTTGGAGGATCTGAGCTTTTTAGAGAAGACGAATGCTTTAAAGCAAGAAGTTTATTTTAAGTGAATTTAGGGCAAGGTTGACATCTAACATATCATTAGTGTATTTTAAGACTTGGAAGCACCTGTAATCCATGTTGGAAACTAAAGGAAATCTAATTCCAAGGGATAGGAGGTTACCAGGCAGTAGCAGGGTTATAAAGTGGCAGGCTGAGTCATGACTTAAGAGGTTAAGTCTATGCAGGCAATCTAGGCCAATTCAACTTCTCGGTAGACAAGTGGAAAACTATTTTCCAAAGGCCATGAGACTATGTTAATTACCCCATCATGTCATTCAGTCTCTTCAAAGCCTTTATTTTCTAGCCCTTTACCAATGACATCTTATATACCCCCTCAAGCACTGGGTAATTGTTTGCTATGAGAGGTGAGATGATAGCACATAAATGTGGGTGGCGGTAGCAGCTGTGTTTTCTTATTACATGGATAAAGAAGCTAAAAGAGCCAGTCTGAGAAAAAATAAATAAATCAGACGTTAGGAGAAGAGAGTGTCTACTGGTTCATTCCCTGCCCTAGGAGAGCCTAGGAGCCTTCCTGGTCATGGGTTCAAAATGATCTCCCTGTATCTGCAACAACTTCTTTTTTAACACATGTGTCAAGTTGGGTTTTGTTGCTTGTAACAGCAAGAGTCTTATTTTTTTTTTCACTTAAAAAACACTGTTTTGTACGTCCCCAGAGGGTACCACTTTTATAAACATTGTTATTCTAAGTGTTTTTAAACACTTCTCTAAGTGCATTACAGAACAGCTATCACATCCATTCCCTGAAATAACACTCTTCTCAAAGTAGCTTGTACAGAACACGCAGGAATCTTATCTAATACAGCATATGACCCTGTGCTTGGTACATAGCAGCAGCTCTCTGACAAATGATTGCTATTATTATTACTGTTGCCATTGGCCCCAGTCCATGAAGATCGTACCCCTAGCCTCATTGGGGCATTCCTGAAACTCAACTGTCAGTGTGGTCCTCGGAGATAGTTTGGGGAGTGTGATAAGTCTTGGCCTTAAACCAAATCCTTGCTGCTGGTTCTTCTATGGAATACACCTGTTACTACTTCTCTCTCTCTCTCATTCATTCATTCACCCATTCATCCATTCAATATGCCACAAACTAGGAAAGTTTCCTGTTAGTCAAATCATCTGATAGCAAGAAGCAGGGATTCTTCAACCTCCCTTAAGGAATTGCCAGTAGAAGCCACTTGGGATTGAAAAAATGGATCTGATGGTGGGGTTCTATGAAGGAAGACTTGTTAGATCCCTACAGTTAGAGTTTTCTCATCTTTGGACAGTGTTTAGATGGGTCATTCCTGTCTGTTGGCGGCTAATGGGTATTTGACAGGCCTGAGCTGAGCCATGTCCTGCCTGGCCCTACCTGACCTCACAGCAACCTCCTGGCCCCCCTGTACTTTGCCTGATTTTAATTACCCTCTAACAACTGCTGCCTCTTCCCTGGTGCTACCCCAAAGCAGGCCTGGCTTCCAGCTGGCTTCATGAGAACAGGCATCCAATAGGCTGGAAGAAAATTTCTGCGTGTCTTTGCAGAGGGGCGTTTTGCCTGGTAGCATGGCCTCTTCGGGTTGCAGAGGGTCTCTTTTCTGTACTCCCGGCCTCTAGCAGAGGAGATTTCTGCTATTTGAGCTCACCAGTGCCGGAGATAGCTGAAGAAGCAGTACATATTACATCAGGAATGTGTCCTTGGACGTGGATCACTTTCATCAGGCAGGGAACCAAAACACCAGTCATTCTCCCTCTCTTGACAGCCACAGCCATGAAAGCACAAACTGCATGGAGAAGCTGAGCAGCTGGCTTAATAGCCAGAGAATGCCCCAGCCAAGGCATCAGGGCACAGAGTGGCCCTGGGACAGTGCCACCACATCAGTCAGTGCTCGGCCTACAGGGCTGAGGCCTCTTCCCAGGGCTCTGTCAGCAGCTTTGGGGTGTGATATTGCTGGGAGTTTTAAGGAGGTGGGACAAGGGAACCAGGGAGGAGCAACTGCTCCTGGGCCTTCGACTGTGGATTCCTGGCGGCTGGATGCCATTCTCAGGGCTGGAGATCTTCTGCTTAGAGGAGTGACGCCAGGGCACAAGGATCACAGATGGCAGAGGGCTGTTGGCTTGAAGCAGCCTGAGGCCACATG
The DNA here is from genome assembly GCF_020826845.1 of Diceros bicornis minor. NCBI lineage: Eukaryota > Metazoa > Chordata > Mammalia > Perissodactyla > Rhinocerotidae > Diceros > Diceros bicornis. Next base: position 39,992,456 of record NC_080754.1, read on the forward strand.
CTCAGGGTGGAGAACCACAATCATCCCCCAAACAAGCAATAATCAGAATGGAATAAAGCATGAGGACTGGGTCAAGGAGACTGGTTCAAAACAAAGGCTGTGAGCAGCAAGTCTGTGAGGGAGTTTCCCTTCATGTAGGGCTTGTGTGATTCTGGGTGTGGGTGCAAGGGCTTAAGTGGCTGTACAGGGCGCACAAATGGAAAGCTGAGCCTGGAACCTGGTGGAAGGGGAATCCCGCAAGTTCCTAGGGCTGTGGAAGTGTGGCCTTGATGGATTCCTCATAGAGCTGGCCGCCCTGACTGTACAACTTTGCCTTATATGGATCTGTGGATTGTTTTTGTTTCCTTTATCTGTGATAATGAAAAGTGGACTGTTCTCACGTGAAAGGCAACTATGACATTTGCAAGCCTATGAACAATCTCCCTTCCTTTTAGGTGCTTTTCATCAGGTCCAGTTTGGGGGCTTTGGTGTCTCACCTTTGCTGAGTTCTGATTTGTCACAAGATGCAGACTTGCCAGGTTGTAGGCCATCTCTGTGCTCGCTATCAACGTCAGTGGTGGCTTCTGCAGCCTGCTGATCTGCGAATTAGGTATGACTGTTTGGCTAAATGTTTTCCATCTTTTCTCCATCATGGCTCCACAATGTTTTTCTTGAGTATTTTTTTTGTCGTGTCATCTAATCGTTTTGTCCTCTACCAACAGAAAAGGAAACCTCTGAAAGTCTTAAATGTTTTTTAAATTTGATTTTTTTAAAAACAGAGGCAAGCCATAGAAAGCTATGATAAACTTGAGAAAGACTACATTATACACATTTTAGGAATACCTAGCTATTGGCTAAATCTGAAAAATAATAATGTATTGGAAATAAAAGGTCTAGTAATGAAGAGTTCTGGGCTCCAGGCTGGTTTGGGTCTCTAGTTAACAGCATGACCTCTGAAGTCACTTAGCCTCTCGGGGCCTCATCCATCAAATGAGAGAGTAACTAGAGCAGTGCTTCTCAAGCTGCACGAGCATTACCTGGGATCTTGTTAAAATGCAGGTTCTGATTCAGTAGGTTTGGGGTGTAGCCTGAGACTCTGCATCCTGGGTGATGCTGCTCTGCTTAGAAGACCTCTTTTGTTTTCAGTGCCACCAAGTGGATTCCGACTCCTGGTGACCCTATGTAGAGCAGAGCGGGACTCTGCCCCGACTTTTTTGCGCCATCCACTCATCTTCCAGCGCTACATCAGACAATGCTCCGCTGCTGTTCACAGAGTTTTCATGGCCAATTTTTTCGGAAGTGGGTGGCCAGGTCCTTCTTCCTAGTCTGTCTTAGTTTGGAGGCTCCATTGAAACCTGTCCACCATGGGTGACCTTACTAGTATTTGAAATACTGGTGGCATAACTTTCTGCATCACAGCAGCTGCCACAGTGTGACAACTGACAGATGGGTGGTGTGGTTCCCTGACTGGGAAATGAACCCAGGCCGTGGCGGTTAGAACACCGAATCTTAACCACTAGACCACCAGGGCTGGCTGATAGAAGACCTCTAAGGAGTTCTTAATGCTGGCTATACATCGGAATCTCCTTGGGAGTTTAAAAAGGACTCATACAAAATATAGGTGCCAGGCCCTACCTCCAGAGAGAATGATACAGTGGGTCTAGGATGGGCCCAGGCATCAGTCTTTTTTTTTCAAAAGCTCTTCAGGTGATTCTAATGTGCTGTCATTATTTCTATGATGAGCTCTATCAGGAGCTCCAGGGGTCTATGAAAAAATGTACATACACAAACATACATATATATGCATGTAATATATATGTGTGTGTGTATGTGTATATGAATGCATACACACATACATATACACTAAAGACAGTGTTCCTTTTTATTTTTTCAGAGAATGTGGAAAATTAGAATCTGCCCCCTTTCTGCTTTTCATGTGCGAGTAGGGACGGCAGAGAAGGGTCAGAAGAAACAGCAAAATGACTCTCAGCCAAAGAAGCCTCAAGAGTAAAAACGGCCAGCCCTTTGCCTTGTGTAACCCATGGAAGGTCCAGGCGAGCATGAGCCGCTGTAAGGCCGCGCTCCTGAGACAGGCTACCTGACACAGAGCTTGTCATCCAAATGGGGCCTGCCAGACTTGGGGCTGCGACCTGACCGAGATTTTAAACCGAAACTCTTTCTGTCTTGAAACCTAAGTAGCTAGCACTATTAACCAGGAGGGCTAAACCGCTTGCCAGCTCATAATTTGGGAACTTTATTCTAAGCTTGGGAAAGTTGAATGGGCTTACCGGTGACCAGGCACCTGCAACAAAAAGGGAGGGAAAAAAAGTTTCCGCTGTTTATTCAAGCTGAAGAAGAAGGTTCAAGGGCCTGATTTCCATGGCCTCATTCACCAGAAAAGCAGAAGCAAAGAGAAAATGGCTCTTTGAAGCCACGGCCGTCTTCAAGGATGGTGAATGTTGTTAAAGGAAAAACCCATCAAGTCAAGGCCTCTACTGAGGTGGTACATGGCCCATTTGTTCTGCTGAGCCCCTTGAAGGGTTTGCCTGATGTTGGGCCTGGGGTGACCTGGGAAGGAGGGGCTGAATGGCTCATCTCAAAGTGTGAGGAGAATTTGGACCTAGTGGTGGTGGTGACTGGAAACAGGGGTGAGGAGGAGGGAGAGGCGTGAGCAAGGCCAGCACGTCCGGCCCAGGTGTGGGTAGTGAGGTGTGCCCAGTGCCGAGAGTCTAGGGACCTCTGAGAGCAGGGTGTCTGCGCAGCATCAGCAACATCTCCCCACAGCAGCCTCATTTTCACGGTTGCTTTGCAGGGTCACAAGTGAAAGGGCTGGTCCCACGTGAATCACACGAGGTCCAGGATAGAGGAACAATCTCAGGAGACAGAATAGAGCCCGAATTCCCGGAGGCTGGGAATCAGAACTGAAGGAGCTGTGAGCAAATCCCTCCTGCCCTGCCCCATTTGCAGAAATCTCTGGGGAGCCCGGGACTTTCCACAGGACCCGGAATTGGGATTTGAACCTGTCTTATCTAGATCTTAAAGGGGCAGGGCTGTCTCAGCTGACATTAAGGCCACATTTCCCAGTCAGGTTTATTGAACGATGTGATGGAGGAAATGATTAAGATCATGTCTTTTCCTCATGCCTGTGCTTTGAACTATTATCAATTTACGGGCATTTGGAAGCAGTTGAACCCAAAGTGTGCAGAGAGTGGCTTATTTTAATACATGAAGGGATTTGTTGACTTGCTACTTGAGAAAAATGGTTTAAGCTCTGAGAAACTCAAAGTCTACTAGGCTGCAGTTCTTTGGTGATATGACTTTGGCAAGTTGTGGAAACACTGACCTTGGTATTTGTCCAGCGGGGTGCAGGGCAAATGAGACTCTGCTCATTTTCCATTTCTGAGTTGCTCAGAGCTCAGTGAAGTCGCACATTCCGAAGAGTTACAGAGTTATTTGGCAGAAACAAGTTGCAATCTCGGAAAAAGTTTAATGAGTTTAAATCACGTTTAAAGTTTCTATGGCTGCTGCTGGGATTTCAGGAAGGGATTTCCATACAGTTCAGTAATTTCCCAGAAAAACTGGTTGCCTTAGTTATGAATATTAATTTAAAACATACGTAATGTAAATGCACGAATGCATTTTGCACCCAGGGCACAGACTAGGGAGTTGGTAGCAGGGCTTCAGGGTGGGACTATGCTGAGGGGGCAGGTTGGGATTGAAATCCTGGCTGAGTTTCGCTCTCCCAGCTGTGCATTCCTGAGTGAGGCTGCATCTGCTGGGGAGGAAGGTATATTTTTCTAACATGCCTGTCCAGAGGGGGCGCCTTTCCCTAATTCACACAAGGGTGTGTAAGCAGGCAACTGAAAGACCTTAGCAAATGATGTCACATGATGGTGGTCATCACTGCCTCCCTTTGGCTATCCTGAGACAACAATTGGGCGGGGTATCCCTGTGCAGGTGCTCACCTTGAGAGAGGCCAAAGGAAATTTGCATGGGCCTCAGTATGGATCCCTTTGGACTGATCAGTTCTCAGTTGCCTTGGGAAAATTAAAATGCTTTAGCAGACTTGTTATTTAACTCTGGACGGCAAACACCAGATGTTCCTGAATTATCACCGGCTTGTCTTATCAATGTATTACATTTTAAAAGCTTAAAGATAAAAATGTATTATGCCTACGTGGCAGTCTCAGGGTCTTTGGGGTTTTGGAGGTGAGTAGGCTCCAGTAGACACCAGACTGTAAGCTGTGTAAGGGCTGGGTTCTGTCATGTTCAGCGCTGCATATCCTGCCTTTAACACAGTGCTTGCCATAGAGTATGCACTCAATAAATATATTTGAATTGAAGGATGTATGAATGGTATCCCGTGGAGGTAGACCAGAGCAGAAGAGAAAAGGCAAACTTCAGTAGTGGCTGACCAAAGAGAAAACCACATTTATTTGGGGCACATCTAAAACAATTATGTCTGCCAAAGGACTTTTCAGGGAGGCAGATTTTGTGTTAGTAGTACAGCTAGGAGTCAATAAGATTTTATAAAATTACATGTTTATATATATTCAACTCTAAGCATCAAAGTATCTTTACTGATGATAGAGTTGCCCGAGAAACATGTGTCTAGGGTCACTATTTTATTTATCAGATTTTATTGAGTATCTACTGTGCCTGACACTAGGGAGATGCAGATGTCCAAGACACAGTTTCCGTCCTCACATTGTACACTTGTGTAGTGGAGGAATGGGCACTGGAACAGTGCCAGTATGGGATTTCAGGAAACTCCCAGTATGGAGTTTCAAGTGACATGGCAGAAATGCCTAGAGTTCTATATGAGCAAATGGGAGGCACATCTAACCCAGCCTGAATGGGATGAGGGAAGGCTTCCTGGAGGAAGTGGCCTTTTTGAATCCTTCTTAACATATATGGCTCCTTCGGATTGAGTGGGCTGTGGCTTTCCTATTGTCTCAGTCTTTAAAGGTATAGTCCTGATATAGGTTCTGTCCTGGGCTTGGCCACTTCCATGGACAGCAGCTCCCACCTGGGAGAAGCCTACACCTGAAAAAAATGTCACCACTTCCCCACCTGCAGCTGCTACCTGACCCATTGTGGGGGAGACCAGAATTACATTTAAATATCTGCCTCCCAACATAGGCCAAAATTTGTCAAAAAGAGCCTTGTGCATGGTAATTTCTGAATTAAAAATAACCACTTATTTGAATGTTTTAGCTATAACATTTTCTGATTCTAAACTGGCCACATTCTCAGATTAAGAAATCCGATTTGATGTTATGAAGCTTAGAATTGTCCTTTCAAGAATAAAAATCCAAATAACTTGTGTTCCACTCTTTAGTGTTTAATTTTGTGAAGAATAATAAGACAGGAAGACATTACAAAACATAGGCCCCTCTATCCTGGCTGATGGTAGCAAAATAAAGAGCAAAAATTCAATTTGGGTTTAGAAAGTACCTATCAATTGAATAACAATGGTCTCACTTTTATAATTATCTTTGTTTCTTTATTTATTTTCCCCCAAAGCCCCAGTAGATAGTTGTATGTCATAGCTGCACATCCTTCTAGTTGCTGTATGTGGGACAAGGCCTCAGCATGGCTGGAGAAGCGGTGCGTTGGTGCGCGCCCGGGATCCGAACCCCGGGCCGCCAGCAGCGGAGCGCGCGCACCCAACCGCTAAGCCACGGGGCTGGCCCATGGTCTCATTTTAAATAGAGTTCACAGTACATATATAATTATCTGTTGGGTGCACCCACATCCTGTTCTGGCTTAGGATGAATTTTGGAGGGGAACAAATTTAAATTTATTAGTTATCAAAACGAGAGGTGAGAGGCCAGCCCCGCAGCGTAGCGGTTAAGTTCACGCGTTCTGCTCAGGCAGCCCAGGGTTTGCCAGTTCGGATCCTGGGCGTGGACCTACTCACCGCTCATCAAGCCATGCTGAGACGGTGTCCCACATAGAAGAGCTACAACCCTACAACTATGATCCACAACTATGTACTGGGGTTTTGGGGAGAACAAAAAAGAAAAAGGAAGATTGGCAACAGATGTTAGCATAGGGCCAATCTTCCTAAAAAAAAAAAAAAGACTAATAATACTCTAGAGTACCACTCTAGCAGGTGGTACTCAAGACACTTATTGGTTGGTTCATAGAGAGCTCAGCTGCTTAGAGATGTAGGACTCTGGTCACCACTCACCAGGTGAAGTGGGAAAATAAGACATGATTGTTTGCAGAGAATCCAGTTACCTACAGATTGCCTCCATTTGGATGACCCTTGTATGCTTCAATACATCCTAAACCTAAACCTAAACCCATCATCTTCCATCTTAAACCTGTTCTGCCTCCTTTGCCCCCATCCTAGTAAAATGTGTCACCATCTATCCACTTGCCCAAAGTAGCAACTTGGGCATTTTCCTTTATTTCTCTCTTTTCTTCTTCCTCTTGCCCCTCATTCTTTATTTCTAATCACTTGCCAATCCTCTTGGCTTTACCTTTTAAATATTACTTGAATCCATTCATTTTTCTCCATCCCCATGGCCACTTTCTTATCTCAGATCTCCATCATCTTTTACCTGGGTTGCTGGCAGGTAGCAGCTTTCTGATTTCCCCAACTCCCTTCTTACCTCACTCCAAGCCATCCTCCATGTGGCATCCAGAACTGATTTTCTTAAAGTGCACACCCGATTGTCACTCACTTGCTTACAACCTTTCAGTGGTCCTACACTGCCGTCCAGTTAGTGTTCAGGGTCCTGGGGCTCACATAGCCCTTCAGGAACAGGCCCGGGGGAGCTCTCTAGCTTTATCTGTTGCCCACCCCAACTTCCGTGCACAGTCAGATTCCTTCAGTTCTTTGAATGCATCTTGCTCCCTCTTGCCTCTAGGCTTTTTCTCATGTTCTTCCCTATGTTTGAAATGCTTACCAATCTCCTACTTGTCTTTCAGATTTCAACTTAGATATGGCATTCTCCATGAAAGCTTTCTCTGATTTCCTCAAATCTACATCAGGTTTCCCTGTTATAGGCTCCCAAATCATCTAATATGTCCTCCACCAGAGCCCTTATTCTGTGTTGTCATTGCTTGTCTAAGTCTTTAAGTGGATGATGGACACTTGAAGATGGGGCTGTCTCTGTCTCAGTGTTATATCCCCAGCAATTACCACATGGCTAGTGTTCAATAAATATTTGTCTACAGTTCCTGAGAGTCCAAAAAGCATGATTGCCCGCAGAAAGATTTGCTGGCAAATATATTATGATAAAAAAATTTTTTGGAGGGCCGTCAGCATCATGGTGGAGTCAGTTGTTCCCTCCATCTCTCCCCTCTAAGTTACAACTACACAACATTCATTAACCAACAGAGGATTCCCTGCACAGTGCAACAGGATGCCTGAGAGATCCAGCCATACGGCTGAAGATAGCTGGACTGGATCCCCGGCAAGCAGTGGAACTAGGTAAGTGCACCCCACCCCCTCCCCGGCAGCAGTGATCCAGGTTGCAGATCTTCACACAGCAGCCAGTGCAACTGTAAGAGGAGGCGGGGGCAGCCCAGCCATGTGCAAATGCTTTCAGAGTGGTAGCCCAGCCTGCAGGAGCGTCCACTCTGCCATGGCAGCCCTGCCCATGGGAATGTTCCCCACCAAGTGGCAGTGGCTCAGCCCTAGTGAAGGAGCCCTGCACACCAAGTGCAGCAGCTCAGCCAAACCACCCACAAGTGCAGTGTGGGCTTTGGGAAAAAAAGCACCCCTGCTGCCTAGCACAGCAGCTCAATGGGTCCCCTGCTGAGCACAGCAGTTGCACAGCATAAGAGTGACCCACTCACCGGGCACAGAGCCCTGCCTGCATGAGCATGCATGACCCTCTGAGCAGCTAATGCAGAGCAGCCCTACAGGCACAACTTCCAGCAGATGGGGCAGGATCAGAAAACACAGCTCCTGCCCCCCCCCACAGTGGTGGCAGGTGGAATCTGTGACCTGGTACTACCACAAATGCATTGGCAAAGGGTCAATTCATCAAACGCCATGAAGAACTACAGTAACACTTCAGCGCAGAAGGAAAATAACAAGTCTCCAGAAACAAAACCTGACATCATAGAAATTTACAATCTAAACTACAGAGAATTCAAAATAGTTGTCATAAAGAAACTCGACAAGTTATGACAAAACCCAGAAAGACAGTTCAATGAGCTCAGGAATAAAATTAATGAGCAGAAGGAATACTTCACCAAAGAAATTGAAGCCCTTAAAAAAACTATACAGTTCTGGATATGAAGAACACAATTAATGAGATAAACAATAACCTGGAAACCATAAAAAATAGAGCTGACTTTATGGAGGAGAGAATAAGTGACCTAGAAGATAGAAATCTAGAAATGCTTCAGGTGGAGGAGGAAAGAGAACTAAGATTTTTAAAAAATGAAGAAATTATTCAAGAAATATCTGACTCAATTAGGAAAAACAACATAAGAATTATAGGTATTCCAGAGGGAGAAGTGAGGGAGCAAGGAGCAGAGAGCTTGTTCAAAGAAATAATAGTGGAGAACTTCTCAAACCTGGGGAAGTAACTGGACTTACAAGTACATGAAACCAGTAGAACATCTAATTACATCAATGTAAAAAGACCTTCCCCAAGATGTACAATATTAAAACTGGCAAAAGTCAATAACAAAGATAAGTATTAAGAGCAGCAAGGCAGAAGAAAATAACCTACAAAGAAATCCCTATCAGGCTTTCAGTGGATTTCTCAGCGGAAACCTTACTAGGAGAGAATGGAATGATATATTCAAAATACTGAAAGACAAAAATAAACTTTCAGCCAAGAATACTCTATCCAGCAAAACTATCCTTCAGATATGATGGACAAATAAAAGTTTTCCCAGAGAAACAAAAGCTGAAGGAGTTCATCACCACTAGATCCACCTTACAAGAAATGATGAAGGAAGCCCTCCTACCTGAAACAAAAAGGCAAAAGATTACACAGCTTTGAGCAAGGAGATAAATAGACAGATAAAATCATAAAATTACATCTCTCTATCAGAACAGATTAGCAAACACTTAATTATAACATAAAAGATAAAGGGAAGGAAAGCATCAAAAATAACCATAAACATTCCGATTTAGTCACAAACTCGCAACACAAAACAGAATAGTTTGTGACAATAATAACTCAGAAGGGGAAGAGGAAATGGATGGAATCTGCTTAGGCTAATGGAGATAAGAGGCTATCAGAAAATGGACTATCTCATCTATGAGATCTTTTATACAAACCTAGTGGTAATGACTAAACAAAAAATCAGAGCAGAGCCACACATCATAAATAAAGAGAAAACTGAGAAAACCATCACAGAAAACCACCAAACTGAAATGGCAGTCAGAAATACAAAGGAAAAGAAACAATGGAAATATAAAACAAGCAGAAAACAAGAGATAAAATTAGGCCCTCATATATCAATAATCACTCTAAATGTAAATGGATTGAATTCTCCAATTAAAAGAAACAGAGTGGCTGGATGGATTACAAAACAAGACCCAACAATATGCTGCCTCCAGAGAACACCTCTCAGCACTGAAGACAAACACAGGCTCAGAGTGAAGGGATGGAAAATGATACTCTAAGCTAATGGCAAGGAAAATAAAGCAGGTGTTGCCATACTTATATCAGACAAAGCAGACTTTAAGATAAAAAAGACAATGAGAGACAAAGAGGGGCAGTATATAAAGATAAAAGGGACATTCCACCTAGAGGACATAACACTTAAGTATATATATGCACCTAACACAGGGGCACCAAAGTATATAAAGTGACTATTAACAGACTTAAAGGGAGAAATTGACAGCAACACAATAATAGTAGGGGACCTCAACATTCCACTTACATCAATGGATAGGTCATCCAGACAGAAAGTCAACAAAGAAACAGTGGCCTTAAATGAAGCACTAGACCAGATGGACTTAATAGATATACATATATATTTCACCCCCAAACAGCAGAATACACATTCTTCTCAAGTGCACATGGAACATTCTCAAAGATAAGTATGTTGGGAAACAGGCAAGCCTCAGTAAATTTAAGATTGAAATAATATCAAGAATATTTTCTGACCATAATGATATGAAACTAGAAATACACTACAAGAAAAATGCTGGGAAAGTTACAAATATGTAGAGACTAAACAACATGCTACTGAACAACCATTGGATCGATGAAGAAATTAAAGGAGAAATCAGAAAATACCTGGAGACAAATGAAAATGAAAACACCACATACCAATTCTTATGGGATGCAGCAAAAGTGGTACTAAAAGGGAAATTCATAGCAATGCAGGCCTACTTCAACAAACAAGAAAAATTTCAAATAAGTAGTCCTAAACTACACCTAACAGAACTAGAAAAAGAAGAACAAATGAAGCCCAAAGTCAGCAGAAGGAGGGAAATATTAAAAATTAGAGTGTAAATAAATGAAATAGAGATAAAAAAACAATAGAAAGGATCAATGAAACTGAGAACTGGTTCTTTGAGAAGCTAAAATTGACAAACCCTTAGCCAGATTCACTAAGAAAAAAAGAGAGAAAGCTCAAATCAATAAAATTAAAAATGAAACGAGAGATTACAACAGATACCACAGAAACACAAAGGATTATAAGAGAATACTGTGAAAAACTATATGCCAACAAACTGGATTACCTAGAAGAAATGCATAAATACTTAGACTCATACAACCTCCCAAAACTGAATCAAGAAGAAATAGAGAATCTGAATAGACCAATCGCAAGTAAAGACATTGAAACAGTAATCAAAAATCTCTCAAAAAGCAAAAGTCCAGGACCAGATGGCTTCTCTGGAGAATTCTACCCAACATTCAAAGAAGATTTATTACCTATCCTTCCTAAACTATTCCAAAAAATTGAAGAAAATGGAATGCTTCCTAACTCATTCTGTGAGGCCAACATTACCCTGACACCAAAACCAGGCAAGAACAACACAAATAAGGAAAATTACAGGCCAATATTTCTGAAAAACATAGATGCAAAAATCCTCAACAAAATATTGGCAAATCAAATACAGCAATACATTAAAAGGATCATGCGCCACGATCAAGTGGGATTTATACCAGGGACACAGGGATAGTTCAACATCTGCAAATCAATCAATGTGATACACCACATTAACAAAATGAGGAATTAAAAAAATCACATAATCATCTCAATAGATGCAGAGAAAGCATTTGACAAGATCTGACATGCATTTATGATAAAAACCCTCAATAAAATGGGTATAGAAGGAAAGTACTTCAACATAATAAAGGCCATATATGAGAAATGCACAGCCAGCATCATACTTTATGGTGAAAAATTGAAAGCCATCCCTCTGAACAGGAACAAGACATGGGTGCCCACTCTCACCACTGTTATTCGAAGTAGTGCTGGAGGTTTTCGCCAGGGCAAGAAAAAGAAATAAAAGGTATCCAAATTGGAAAGGAAGAAGTAAAACTCTATCTGTTTATGGACACATGATTCTATATATAGAAAACCCTAAAGAATTCATCAGAAAACTATTAGAAATAATCAACAACTACAGCAAATTTGCAGGGTGCAAAATCAACTTACAAAAAATCTATACTCTATACTCCTACATTTCTATACTCTAATAACGAACTAGCAGAAAGAGAAGTCAAGAATACAATCCCATTTACAATTGCAACAAAAAGAATAAAATATCTAGGAATAAATCTAACCAAGGAGATGAAAGACCTATACACTGAAATCTACAAGACATTATTGAAAGAAATTGAAGAAGACATAAAGAAAGAGAATGATATTCCATGCTCATGGATTGGAAGAATAAACATAGTTAAAATGTTCATATTACCTAAAGCAATCTACAGATGCAATGCAATCCCAATCAGAATCCCAATGACATTCTTCATGGAAATAGAACAAAGAATCCTAAAATTTATATGGAACAACAAAAGACCCCAAATAGCCAAAGCAATCCTGAGAAAAAAGAACAAAGCTGGAGGTTTCACTATCCCTGACTTCAAAATATACTACAAAACTATAGTAATCAAAACAGCATGGTACTGGCACAAAAACAGATACACAGCTCAATGAAACAGAATTGAAAGTCCAGAAATAAAACCACATATTTATGGATAGCTAATCTTCAACAAAGGAGCCAAGAGCATACAATAGAGAAAGGAAAGTCTCTTCAATAAATGGTGTTGGGAAAACTGGACAGCTACATGCAAAAGAATGAAAGTAGACCATTATTTTACACCACACACAAAAATTAACTCAAAATGGATTAAAGACTTGAATGTAAGACCTGAAACCATAAAACTCCTAGAAGAAAATATAGGCAGTACACTCTTGTACATCGGTCTTAGCAGCATCTTTTCGAATACCATGTCTACTCAGGCAAGGGAAACAAAAGAAAAAATTAGCAAATGGGACTACATCAGACTAAAAAGTTTCTGCAAGGCAAAGGAAACCATGAACAAAATGAAAAGGCAACCCACCAACTGGGAGAAAACATTTGCAAATCATACATCCAACAAGGGATTAATTTCCAAAATACATAAAGAACTCAACAACAAAAAACAAACAACCTGATCAAAAAATGGTCAGAGGATATGAACAGATACTTTTCCAAAGAAGATATACATTGGCCAACAGGCACATGAAAAGATGTTCAACATCACTAATTATTAGGGAAATGCAAATCAAAACTACAATGAGATATCACCTTACACCTGTCAGAATGGCTATAACCAACAAGACAAAAAATAACAAATGTTTGAGAGGATGTGGAGAAAGGGGAACCCTCATGCACTGCTGGTGGGAATGCAAACTGGTTCAATCACTATGGAAAACAGTATGGAGATTTTTCAAAAAATTAAAAATAGAAGTACCATACAATCCAGCTATCCCACTACTGGGTATTTATTCAAAGAACTTGAAATCAACAGTTCAGGGAGATTTATGCACCCCTATCTTTATTTCAGCATTGTTCACAGTGGCCAAGACTTGGGAGCAACGCAGGTGCCCATCAATTGATGACTGGATAAAGAAGATGTGGTAAATATATACAATGGAATACTACTCAGCTGTGAAAAAAGACAAAATTGTCCCATTTGCAACAACATGGATGGACCTTCTGGGTATTATGTTAAGCGAAATAAGCCAGACAGAGAAAGACAAACACAGTATGATTTCACTCACATGTGGAAGATAAACAAAGACATGGATAAAGAGAATACATTAATGGTTACCAGAGGGGAAGGGGGTTGGGGAGGGTGGGCAAAAGGGATAAAGGGGCACTTATATATAGTGACGAGTAAAAACTAGACTATTGGTGGTGAGCACAATGCAATTTATACAGAAACTGATCTATAATAATGTACACCTGAAATTATACAATGTGATAAACCAATATGACCTCAATAAAATGATTTTTTAAAAATTAAATTAAATTAAAAAAAATTTTTTTAAGGAGTTTTGTTCCTAGCCCCATCTCTCTTCTTTGCAGTTCTATCTTCCAAATAGTGTGAAGTTTTGACAATGAGTGCATGTAGTGGGACAGCCTTGTATGGTAGAAAAAGCCCCAGACTTGGAATTTTAATAGTGGCCAACATTTGAGTTCTTACTACATGCCAGGCTGTGTCCTAAGCACATTACACACTACATTACACAACTCGACTTCCAAATTTTTAGTTTTCTTACATATTATACATATTACACAGTGGCCTTCCATAGCTCACTTTTGAAGGCCACTGCTGCACTGCTGTACATCAGTGGACAAATGAATGTGAGCTGCGGCGTGGAGGTTCCAGCCCACCAGCCATCAGCACAGCTTCAACAGTGCAGCCAATATGTTTGTTCAATTAAATATTTTATTGCAGGGGCCGGCCCTGTGGCTTAGCGGTTAAGTGCGTGCCTTCCACTGCTGGCGGCCCGGGTTTGGATCCCGGGCGTGCACCGACGCACTGCTTGTCAGGCCATGCTGAGGCCGTGTGCCACATAAAGTGGAGGAAGATCAGCACAGATGTTAGTCCAGGGCCAGTCTTCCTCAGCGAACAGAGGAGGATGGGCATGGATGTTAGCTCAGGGCTGATCTTCCTCACACATACACACACACAAAAATATTTTATTGTAATTTTCCCTTATTATATTATAAAAAAGTGTGGAAAATGAAAATAAAAGTTCTGATGCTAGTGACTAATAAGAATAACTAACAATTATTCAGCTTTCAGCTTTAAATCCACTATATTCTGCTTTATAGGGCAGGGTCTGGGACTCTGCAAACCACATTTTTATTTTGCTGGCTCCTTCCTTTTAGGCTCTGTCAATAAGTGACATTAGGGGGAGATTGCAGAGCTAGATGAGGAAGAAGGGATTTATTCTTTTCTCTTTGCTTCTGGTTTATTTCTGGTTGGCTTCCTGTTCCTGTCATCAGGATCCAGCAGTGGGGCTTCTTCAATCAAGCAGAGGCAGTTCATTCCAGAAGCAGTTTGTTATGGGTTGAATTTTGCCCCCCTAAAATTCATAGTTCTAACCCCCAGTACCTCAGAATGTGACTTTATTTGGAGATAGGGTCTTTACAGAGGTAACCAAATTAATGAGAGGTTATTAGGGTGGGCCCTAATCCAATATGACTGATGTCCTTATGAAAAAGGGAAATTTATGCCCTGGGATATGCAGCGAGGGAAGATAATGTGAAGAGACAACGGGAGAAGACGGCCATTGACAAGCTAAGACAGAGGCCTGGAACAGATCCTTCACAGTATTCAGAAGGAACCACTCCTACCGACACCCTTGATTTTGGACTTACAGCCTCCAGAACTGTGAGACAATAAAGTTCTGTTATTTAAGTTACCCAGTCTACGGTACTTTATTGTGGCAGCTCTAGTGAATAATGTACAGTTCAATCCAGTTTGAGGTTTTACCAACTTGCAATGCCAACCTCATTGCATCCCTGCAGAGACACCGGCCCAGCTGGCTAGTACCCCTTCCTCGGAAGTCTGGGTCCCTTCTAATTGAGACTCTCCTCTAAGTGTTAATAATTCCAGACTCTTCCCTTTATTTCCCTACCCCTATGAACTGCTCTCTGCCATTGCTACTGTTGTGATAGCTTACTATTCTGTCTTTGCCTTTTCAGTTACTTAGGTAACAATTCTGTATTACCTAGTTAAATATTCTCTATATGAAATTCTCTCTTTTAAAATAACTGGAGCCTTGGGGGCAGGTTTGCTGCTGGCAGAGCCTTGGGGGCGTGACTCTGGCCCTATAGATCTGCAGAGGTGGGACCACTGCTCCAGGGGGTCTGGAAGGTGAGGCGTTGAACTAAAGAGGATTATTCTAGAGCCTTTAGATCTAACGAAATTTGTCTTGCTAGGTTTTTGACTTGGTTGGAACATGTCACCCTTTCCTTCTTTCCTATTTCTCCCTTTGGAATGGGAATGGCTATCCTAGGCCTATCCCACCACAATTGTATTTTAGTAGCACATAACTTGTCTGCTTTCACAAGTTCACAGCTGGAGAGGAATTTTGCCTCAGGATGGATCATATCTCTAGTGCCACCCATATCTGACTTAGATATTTAGATGAGAATTTGGAGTCTAGACTTTAGACCTGATCATGGAATGAGTTAAGGAGTTAAGACTTTTGGAGCAGCTGGGATGGAATGAATGTATTTTGCATGCAATAAGAACATGAATTTGGGGGTGCCAAGAGTGGAATGCAAGGACTAAATTGTGTCCTCTTAAAATTCATATGTTGAAAGCCTCAACCCCAATGTGACTCTCAGAGAGAGGGTTGTGGAGGGATCCTTTCTGTCAAAGCCTTCTCCAGACTGTATTAGGTACCTCTCCTCTGATGCTAGAGACAAGAACCACAGAACTCACAAATTTAGCACAATTGAGACAAAGATGGCAACTTTTAAGCAAACTGAGAGTAATGGATTTTGTTTTGTCATTTGAATGTACATTGGACTTGAGCCCATTTGCTGAGTGTTTAATTGTTAAGGAAAAGAACTAAACTGAAGAAGAGAATAAAATATTGAAAATATATAAAGATTGGGTCTAAAAGTCTTCATAGAATTTAGGACATCTTATTTTTTCATAGTAGCCTGCATGTTCCACATTCTGTTCAGGTTTTCTGTTCACATGTTGGCCTCATTAGGTGGGAGCTCCTTGAGGGCAAGGCTGGGGGATATTTTGTTACCTCTGTATCCCCTAGTGTCCAGCACTGTGGCTGGCCCATGCTTGACATTTAATAAATACTGATTAAGCTTAAATTCTGGAAAAGGGCCTGTTTCAACTGCCCATCATCCGTATTGTCTTGGACCTGTCAATGACCCAGGACAGAGCCCACAGAGAAAGGGGCAGCCTGGTGAAATGGGTGTGCTTTGTCTAATTTAGACACAGAAATGACTTTCCGTTAAGGTGGGTTATTTTAAGAGTTAGAAATGATTTACATGTCAGTCAGTCAGTCTGTGGCCGAAATGGTTCTCACGCCTGGGGGGAATTTATGTCTCTACTCTTCTTTGCATAGAGTTAGAAACTTTCATTATTTAATAATAGTTTTTTTTCTAGCACTGTTGTATGTCAGGTGTGGTGCTAAAGACTTTACATAATGATCTCTCATTTAATAAGCGCAACAATGCTATGAGGCAAGTAAGCGATCTTATAGACAAAGAAACTGAGGATCCGCAAAGTTAAGCAAAGTGCTCAAGGCCACAGTGTGGGAAATATAACTGGGATTAAAATTCAGGTCTTTCTGATTCTAGAGTTTGGCCCTTTCCAATGGTCTGCTTTCCTGTTCAAGCAGAGCCCCAAGATCCTTAGAATGGGGTTAATGGATCTCCTGATTCTCTCTCGGTACTAGGATCATTTCAAAATCCCAATTATCCCTCTGAGAAAGTGATGGCTAAATTTTCCAGTCCCTAGTTTGAATTGGGTAATACACCGTCACCTCCTCACACAAGATGCTGAAGGAGGCAATTTGCAAAGCGGCAATTTGAGATTCAGAAATAAATAGGAAGTTTTTTTATGTGCCTCCATCCTCAACATCTTTTGCCATATCTGGACCTGGAAGGGTTAATATGATGATTAACTGTATTATGTATAGACTATTGGTTATATAGGGCACCTTTTAATAATATTTTCCCTTTTCATTTATGTACATCCACAATGCTGAGCAGCACTGTTATTAACCCAAACTGGGGGTCATCTAAAAGTCCTTCCTAAATGGCTTTGGAATGTGCTGAAATACTTGTACATATTTTTAAAGAATCATAAAAGATCAGAGCTACTGGATCATATTTATTGTATCAGTTTCCAGTACGTTAAGACTAGAAGAACGTGGGTTAATTCAGGAATCTCTGGATAATTTGGATGATGCACCAATGGACATACACAAAAGCTTCCCTTGAAATGGAGATATAGAAAATGTAGATTTTACTATCCCAAAGTTTTCTTGTTTTTCATCTCTCATCTAAAGGTGTATTGAAATTCTGTAGCTTAAAATTTCAAACAGACCTGATCACATTTCTTTACTCTGGATGAAGTGCCTTAAGGGTGAGGAGGCCGCCTGGCTGTTTCAGAATGAGATTGATTGGAAGTCCCCGTCCCCCAACTTCCCAGCCTCACGCTGTGCCTTGCTCTTATCCTCAGCTGATCAGGTTCACATTTTAATTCGAATGGTACACCCAGAGGTGACCATCTCTGCGGATTTATTTACTCAATTGGAGCAATAAGGAGGTTGTTGCAAGATTGAGTCCTTGGTGAAGCAACGGCATGGGTGTAGCAGTGGCGTTCCGTGTCCTGTCCTGACAGTGTCAGTGGTGCAAGCTACAGCAGCTTATGCTTGGGGGTGAGGGAAGTGGTGTCCTGACCAGGCCAGTCCTTCAGACTGATTTTCAGCCTGTTCTCGGCTGCACCTTTCAAGCCTAGTTCTCCATCCAAGCTGGAGATTTTGTGCTCCCCATACAATCCTCCAAACGTTTTAAATTTAAAATATAAAAGAAGAGTATAATGAGCTCCACATACTCTTTTCTTTATCTCTCTCTTTATATAAAACATTTTCTTTTGCTGAACCATTTGAAAGTAAGTGGCAGGTATCATAATGCTTCACCCCTAAAAATGCATGTATCTCCTGAGTACAAGGACACTTCCCAGCATAACAACAATGCCGTTATCACATGCAAAAAATTTACCCTTGATATAATATCACCGAGTATAGTTCATATTAAAATTTTCCTTAGTCCTAAAATGTTCTTTATAGCTATTTTTTGGCAATATAATCCAACTTTTCATATCATTTTTGTGCTAGATTAATCCACACGTAAGTTAAAAATGTCTTAGATTATTTTGAATATCCCAGGCCTCTACTTTGATTTTCTTTTTCAAACCTAAGTCCATATTCAATAATTTTCATCTAAGGATGTTTTGAAATCTATGACATTTGATGTTAATACTTTTGGAACTCTGAAATACCCTGTGCCCAATATTCTCAATGTGTTAAAACTAGAAAGAAAACTCTGTTTTTTTTTTTTTTTTTGGTGAAGAAGATTAGCCTTGAGATAACGTCTGTTGCCAATCCTCCTCCTTTTGCTGAGGAAGATTGGCCCTGGGCTAACATCCGTGCCCATCTTCCTCTACTTTATATTTAGGATGCCTGTCACAGCATGGCTCGATAAGTGGTGCACAGGTCCGCACCCGGGATCTGATCCTGTGAACCCTGGGTAGCCAAAGCGGAGCTCATGAGCTCAACCACTACACCAGTGGTCAGCCCCAAAAGAACACGCTTTTTTAAACTGTTTTTGTTGTTGTTGTTGCTGCTTTTTTTTTTTTAACCGTATTAACAATTTTTAAGTGTAGAGTTCAGTAATTTTAGGTATATTCACATTTTTATGTAACAAATCTCCAGAACTCTTTTCATCTTGCAAAACTAAAACTCTATACCCATTAAACACTAAGCCTCCCATTTCCCCCTCTTCCCAGGCCCTGGCAACCACCATTCTACTTTCTGTCTCTGTGAATTTGATTACTCCAGGTACTTCATTAAGTGGAATCAGGCGGCATTTATCTTTTAGTGACTGGCTTATTTCATTTAGCTTAATTTCCTCAAAGTTCATCCATGTTGTAGTACATGACAGGATTTCCTTCATTTTTAAGGCAGAATAATGTTCCATTCCATGTATATACAACATTTTATTTATCCATTCATCTGTGAGTGAATTCTTGGGTTGCTTCCGCCTTTTGACTATTGTGAATACTGCTGGTATGAATATGGGTGTTGTTTTTCTTTTTAAATCCAGGATCCAAACAAGAATTATGCACCCAATATTGTGCTAATAAATTCTATTTCTGCCATAAACCATCTAGTGTTGACTTGTTGCTAGTCACTCAGGGACTCAGACTCTACCCAAATGTACATGGGACTGCATAGCATCTCATATGTGATAGAGCTTGATTTTACAAACCTGATGCTAAATACATTAACTCCTAGTGGGTGTTGGTGAGTATGAATGCTTCCTCCTGCTTCTCATGTTTCTTTGCACTAGCCTTACACTCCTGGCCTTTCTCCATCCTTGCATCCCCCCCTCATTCTGCCTTAGGGAAAATGAGGAGTTAGGAAATTGGAACTGTGTTTGTATGGCCCAGTGCTCTCTGCTTTGCAACTCTGGGGGTGAGGTGGGGATGGAGGCTGGCCCTGGTTCTGTGTTGCCACCATTGGGTGGATAATCTGTTAGTTATACAGTTTGACTCTCCAATTTAGCTAGTACTCAAGTATTTGCTCCCCATCTTCTAACTCTCTGTTTTACTTCTCAATTGGTTCATCTCCAGGATGAGCAGAGAAAGTTGCTCTTTTGGGCTCCTTAAAACACCTCAGTTATCAGGGAGACACCTGGATTTCAAACTTGACCATCCACCTGCCCAGTGGACCCCCTCCTGTTGCATAGGTCTGCTCAGGACACCAAGTTACAATTTGGAAGATGGCTGGATCTGTGTAAACTCATAGAAAAGAAATGTGGTGTTGTCAAAGAGATATTAGCATTAAACTAATTGACCTTTTCCCACTCTGGGGACATTCCTGTTGAGGTCACTAATTTTGGCTATGAGAAGTAGAGTACTCCCCCTTGCTACAAGCACAGAGAGTATTTTACTCTTTTCTAGACTCTATTTAGAAAAAAATATTCTTCATTGTTGAAAACTTGGGAAAAGCAGAAAAGTGCAAAGAATAAAGCTAAAGACATATAAAAGCTTATTACTCAGAAATAACCACTTTAATGTTTTGGTACGTCCATTAATACCTCCAAGCAAAACTTCTTTGAGCTCCAGACTGTATATCAAACATCTCACCTGATAGCACACCTTGAATGTCTCAGACTCCAGACTCAACATGACCAACAGTAAACTCACACTCTTCTCCCCCAAATCTGTTCCCTTTCCAGTGTTCCCCATATCAGAGTGTTGGTACCTTGGTTCATCCAGCTGTTCACGCTAGAAACCTAAGCCATTCTTCAAAATTCCTTTTCTTTCACGTTCCATGTCCAATCCACTACCAAATCTTATTGATTTTAACTTTCACATATGCCTCAGATTCACCCACTTGTTTAAGTGGATGGCACTACTCTCCAGTCCATGCTGCCATCATATGCCATCTAGATTACTGTCGTAGATTCCACACTAGCCCCTTCTCTTCTAGCTCAACCATGCTGGCCCTTAGTAATTTACATCTCCATACAGAGACAAATATTTTAAAGTGCAACTCTGATTATATCTTCCGTACCCCACCCTCATTTTCTCCCTGACCCCTCAGTGGTAAAGACAAAACTCCTTAACCTGGCCTATAAGGCCCTGCATGATCTGGTCCTGCCTGCCTCTCCAGCCCCATCCCACACCATTCTGTGCCCAACTTTCTTTACTCCAAACACATGGCCCTCTTTCAGTTTCTTGTATTTGCTGTGGTCTCTCCTACACTGGGCGTTGCCCATGCTGTAGCCTCTGCCTGGACAACTCTTCACGTAGGTACAGCATACTCAATCATCACTGTTCAGTTATCAGAGAATCCTTCACTGACCTCCCTGACCAGATTAAATTGTCCCTGATAAAAGTTCTCCACCAAGTGCCTCTCCCTCATAGCACTTAGAATGATTGCAATGTGCGTTTGTTTCTTGATATTGGTCTCCCTCACTAGACTGTAGGCTCCTTGAGGGTAGGAACTGAGTCACTTTTTGATCACCATTATATCCTGAGCACCTAGAACACACTCATTAAGCATTTGATGAATGAGTGACTGCCTTTCCTTCTTGTCTTTTATATAAACTCATATTTGCAAAAATGGGAGCATATCATACCTACCATTTTATAGCTTTTTTCCCCCATTGGGCAATAAGCGAATACTTAGAGGCTATTCTTTTTGACAAAACTCACTCTTCGGAATTTTTGTTGTTTCCAATTTACTCCTTGACTCTTCATTTGGAAAGTCCACTTTAGAATTGGATGTGAATAGCAGACCTAAATTAGCACTGGCTGCAGCTATGGTATCTGATCCTTTTTCAGGGCCCATCTCTGCACCTGGTAACATCTCTGGTCTGTGGATGAAGGTTAGTACAGTAGTCAGTATGTGGGAGTCAGACAGATGAGTTTCACAATACTGCTTTGCTTCTGCCCCAGTGAGGCCCATTTTGATGTAAGGAACAAAGTCTCAATCAAGCTACTTCAAGAATAGTGGGACATAAGCAGAAATTTCTCTGAATCCAAGAGCAGAGCCCTAACTGATGCTGGAGGATGGGTCCAGATTCAGAGTGGCCTCAAGGCTTAAGCAAGAGGAGCCCATGGCTTTCCATCCAGTCTCAAAATGACATGTCTCAGCTACTCTCTACATGTTGGCTTCAATCTCCTCTTTTTTACCTTCCCGATCCCTCTGCTTACTTATAGTTTTTTCTTTTCAAAAGTTTGGCTTGCAAATGGCTTTAGCTTGCACTGGTTCTGACTCTATCTCATGGCATCTCTTGATGTATCCTTTTGTCTCCTATATCTGCTCTCAAATGGCAAACTCTGTATTTCTTATTTCAAATTAGAGAGAGAGAGAGAGAGAATCTAATTGTCCCATTTGATCTTTTTGAGCCAGCTGTATGTGTCCTTGAAATAATCTGTATATATACTTGGCTGTCTTTGGACGGAGGCGCCCACTCTAGTCTAATTAACAAGTGGGAGCAGCAGGTTCATGTGGTACCAAAAATGACTTCTTGGCCACAAGGGATGTGGGTTCGGAACTTTCCATTAGAAGATGACATGGGCAAATCAGATGCAATAACGACTTACCCAGTACAGACTGTGTGACCTGGGACAAATCACCTAACTTTAGTTTTGAGCTTTGGTTTCCTCAGTCGTAAAAAGAGGAAAGTAAACCATTTTATCAAGTTATCAGGATAAAAGGAAATAGGATGAGATAAAGTACACAGAGCACTTAGCCCAGTAACTTCTCAACAAATAATGCTCTTTATAGTAATACTATATCTATAACATATTAATATATTTTCAAATTGCCTGTCTAATATGGCTTACTTCTGGGTAGAATTGTTGTGACTCTGGGTAGAATAACATTTCTGATGCACAGGGTGGAGTGACGGGAATGTTTCTTTCCCTGGGGAGATGGCGGTCTGTGGGCCCCTCTATACAGACTATAACGGAAAAGATCCAAGATAACATGGGGACAATAGACAGTTGGTAGATACTAACAAAGGTCATTGTACTGAAGGAGTTTTTGATCTGAAGCCAGAAGCCAGATTTAGACTGAAATGCACATACTTTCTTTTCTACAGAAAGGTTTGAATAATCATAGCTAATGCTCACATAGGGCTTAATATATGCCAGGCATTGTTCTAAAGGCTTCACGTGTATTCACTCATTTCCCCCTCTTCACAACACATTGAGGTGGATACTATTACTACCTCCAATTTGCAGATAAAGCAACTGAGACATTGATCTGTTTTTAAAATCCTTTCAATAAACCATAATCAACTTGATCTTGCTTTAACCTTATGCTCGCCCATCTCTAGTCCTTGGTCCTCTGGGTACCACGAGAGGTGGTATTGCTGCGGTAATATGGTAATGTGGTAAATGGTGTTCCTGTTGCTCCATGACTGGAGTCTTGCCTTGCACCTCCAACTTCTTCCAGGGCTAATGTTCTTCCATGAACTCCAAAGCTGGGGGCTGCCACCAGAGCCCTTCATATCTTTTTTTTTCCCCATAATCCAGAGGTCTTTTATTTTTTTTACAGCTATCATGCCATGAAGTCATAGGGAATGGGTTCCAGCAGCTCAGGCTCCTTTCCATTGGTTCTCACAAGTGTGCTTCTCTGGGTGGAGCAGGCTGAAACTTCAGTTGAAGCCAAGTAACTTTCTCTTTGGCTTCCTTCTTTTTCTGGTCATTTTCATTCACACGTTTCAGGAAGCCATTGCCGCTCTTAGAGTGCTTAATATACTCAATATGTACACAATTCTCTTGGCAAGAATCTTGCCCTTTACTTGTTTGTTTGCACCAGTGCCAACAGCATGCTGGATAACACTGTAGACTTCCAGTTTTGTTATGGGAACATCTGTGGGGCATTCCTTCTGGAACAGTGCCCATTCTCTTGATGTCCACAACATTACCTTTCTCATAGATTCACATATACGTGGCCAAAAGAACAACTCCACGTTTTCTAAAAGGTCTAGAGAACATATAGCAGGTGCCTCTCCTCTTTCCCTTTGTGTTGGTTGTTTTGGTGAACTACTGGAAGATGGTGGTTCCAGTAAAAAAAAAAAAAGAATCCCTCAATATTTTGAGCAAGCTTGGCCCAGAGGCAAACTGGGACATGAAGCCATAATGGGACAATGAGTGAAAAGCTACATGGGGCTAAATGGTTCAAAAATTGTGTCTGTTGGTAAATTCCCTTTATGAGAAAACTAGATTTGCCTTTAGGGCAGGTGTAGAAGCTTGGAGGTGCCAAGGTGGGCTGCAGCTGGGACTTCCGTAGCGAGTGCTTGGAGGTGGGGCCAACATTGAGGTCCATGGAGGAAGGGTGGTGTGGTCTTTCATGTGTGGGTCAGACAGAGGAGTGTCCTAATGCTGCTCTGTCTCTGTTTCATCGAAGCACGTTTGGATGTAAGGAACAGAGTCTCAATCAAGCTACCTTGAGAAAAGGAGAATTTAGGCAAAATTTCTCTGAAATCCAATAGCACATCCTTAACTGTATCTGGAAAGTGGTCCAGATTCAAGGTGGCCTCAGGACCTCAATAGTCTAAAGGAGCAGAAAGTATATCAGTTGTATGTGGTAACCAGTTTTCTAGAAAAAACAAAACAAAACCCTGATTTGTAACTTTTACCAGTTTTGTGGTGTAAATACTCCTATCATGGCCAATTTCAACATGATATCACTGACTTGAAGTTGGGAAGAATTGTACACAATTGAATCTCTCAAGTCAGTATGAGTTTATTCCAGCACACCAAATGTTAACTTTGATTCTTTCATGAAATTCCCAAGTTATCAACAAGATAATTTATTATTGTTTTATAATCAGAAAAACACATGACAAAAGTTATTTTAAAAAAAGAAATATAAAGAGATATATGGGATGTGGGGTGGAGTATTGAGGACAACAAACTTCTCCTATTTCACCATTTGTTGAGGGTCAGTCTTAAAATTCGCCATTGGTTGCCTCCACTGGCCCCTGGGACCATGCAAGTGCTTGTATCGGGTTTGGTTGGACTCACAGCCACCTTCAAGAAGGCTCTTCCAAATTTTGACTCCCTATTTTGTGGACGTTGTTTTAGAGAGAGGTTGCTCAGAACTACCTGATGGGGGTCTTGGCCTTCCTTAGTCTTGGCCTTCCTTAATCTTGGCCTTCCTTAAATTCAAGTCTGTAAAGGACATTCCAGGGTGATGCTCAGGGACCAGGCTAGGTGACCCCGAACAGGAAGTTTTGAAAAACTATAAGCCTTTCGTTATGTTGACTAAAAATGAAGAGTTATACTATGGAAAGTGTGTACTGGATGGGGAATTTGTAAGAGAGAATAAAGCCTTGACACAGATCTTTAAAACATAATCCCCTCCAGATTAAGTTATGAAACAGTTGGCTCTGGACTTGGCCCTGTGCTCAGATTTCGGTTTCTGGGCTCCCCACTTAAATCAGCCTCGTGTTCCTTTTCATGCAACTTTCCAACTTCCTGTTTCTGAGTCAGGCAGGCCCCTAGCTCATTGTTCTTTATGAAAGCATTTATCTTTTGTTATTATGTATGCTGGGATGTGGTTGACAAGAGGAGTTGGCCTGAGGGGCCCAGTGCTGCTCATATGATGAGCAGGAGCCTTGGAGAATTGGGAGACTTGAATCAGGAAGGGAGAAGAGACCAGGCCAGCCATGTCAGCAGGATGGAAGTTGGAGAGGCTAGCACTCCACCCACGAGCTGTGGAAACACAAGTGAACCCTGACCTGAGGTAGAAGCTGTAGGTTCTCTGTCCTCTGGGATCTCAGATAACAACCGGAATCAGAAGGAGGGCACAGGATGGAAGGCAAAGCTACTCTTGTTTGAGGCGTGGGTGGATATTCCAATTACCTCCCACTTATAAGTAAGATACGTACCAAGTTCTCATCATACTACTTCAGCCTAGGTGGATGAATAAGACACTGGATCAGGGGCTGCAAGTCCTGAGCTGCAGTCCCATTTCAGCTACTAACCAGCTGTGTAACTTTGGTCAAGTCACTTAATCATCTGGGTTTGTTTCATGATCTGTCATTTCAGGTTGTTGT
The DNA here is from genome assembly GCF_020826845.1 of Diceros bicornis minor. Taxonomy (NCBI): domain Eukaryota; kingdom Metazoa; phylum Chordata; class Mammalia; order Perissodactyla; family Rhinocerotidae; genus Diceros; species Diceros bicornis. The sequence goes on from NC_080754.1 coordinate 40,018,224, forward strand.
AGGCCAGCTTGGGATGGCTCTAAGAATTTGAGAAGGCTTCATATTGGGCTGCAAGTGATTTGCCTGTAACTCCTTCCTGTTGGCTCTTATTTGGTTCACTGGAGGCATCCTCTATCTTCTTCTACCTGATGGCCTTTTGAATCTCTTATCAGAGTCCTCCTCTTCCCCTTTGTTAAACATCTGCAGAGCCTCTGACAAATTCAGACATAACAGTGGTTCTCAAAGAATGGTCCTGGGACCAGCAGCAACAGCATCACCTGGGAACTTGTTAGAAATGCAAATTCTCAGACCTCATCCTAGACCCACTAAATCAGAAAGTCTGGGGGTGGGGCCCAGGTAATGCTGATGCAAGCTCCAGTTTCAGTATCACTGCCCTAGAGCAGGGGTCCAAATCCCCTCACTGGCATGGTCTCTTACTATTGCACCTCCTTTGCCAACCCCTTCTTGCTTACACATCTTGTCCTCCAGTGGTAATAGTTTGTGGTTCTCCAAATATTCCTTGTTCTTTTACACCTCTAAGTGTATACACTGTTCCTTTTGCTTGGAAAGCCTTTACCCCCACCCTTTTCTCTCCTTATAAATTCTTCTTGTCCCCCTGAGTCAACTCACACATTACCTCAGCCACACAGGAACTCCTCAGACGAGAGTCACTGGTTACCAAGACAGAGCTCTTCCTCCTGTTGTGAGCAATGGGTTTCCTAACCTTCTCGCAGTTTTTGATTATTCATTCATCCAACCATGAAGTCCATCTACCCATCCCATATTTCTTGACTGAATCGTATATAATTGGGCTTGTGCCAGGCTCTAGGATATAAGACAACTTGACACAGTACCTGCCCTCAGTGAGCTCACAGCTTGCTGGAGGAGACAGACGGGTAGCCAGGTAATGATAAAACAATGCTTTAGTGCATACACAGAAGCATGAGCAGTGCAGCGTGTACATATGCAAGGCCTGCAATAAAGGTAACTGTGTTGGGGAAGCTTTGTGGAGGCAGGAGGGACAATTACCACTAAGTATGAGTAGGCATTTTGCAAGCAGAGAGGAAAGTACTGTCGGGGGAAGAGGGAGAATCTCCCTCTGCCCTTTCCCTTAAGGTTCTTCTGGCTGGCCAAATAATCAACAAGACAGGTTAGCAGGAGAAAATAATACCAAGTTTAATAACATGTATACATGGGAGAAAGCAGGGACACTGCGTTTCTCAACACAATAGCAGAAATTTTCGTCTTAAATATCATTTTCAGCCAATGACAAAGGAGGATTTTGGGGGTGGGGGAGTCAGTTACAGGAGATTACCACTAAAGCACAGTAAACAAGAGTAAGGTTTATTATACAGCTCCAAGGCCTCATCTTCCACATTGATAAGTTACTAGAAATGAGCTCACCCCCCCCTTTTTCTCAATACAGAGAGGGAGATACCTTTACAAATGGAGACTTCCCTTGTAAACGATTGTCTGACAACTCCTCGCAGGGCCATCCAAAGAATGTGGCCAGAGAGACAGGACTCCCGATAAGATGGGCTTGTTGGTGCCTTTTCTATTGTAACCTCTATCCTAAATTATCTTTTATAGCAGTCATGATAATAACCCCTTCCTAAAACAGATTTTTTTGGTTTTAAATTCTTTAGGCAGTTTGGGAGGGGAAACTCAAATATTTTCCTGAGCTCTCTGAGTCCTTATTGTCTTCAGCTCGAAATAATCCGCATACCAGAGTGGTGCTTCTTGGGGCAGCTTGCCCTGAGCACCATCAGTACAAAATCCAGTCGTTCCCCCCGCCTGCCACCTCACCCCACTCCCGGTTGTAGACTCTGAAGCAAATCTTACTTTGTTCTCTCCACTGGTTCCACCCTCCCACAATTCTTGCCCCTCATCCTAGAGAAATCAGGTTAAAATGAACTGTATAGGGGCCGGCCCAGTGGCGCAAGCGGTTGGGTGGGCCAGCTCCACTGTGGTGGCCCAGGGTTCGCCGGTTTGGATCCTGGGTGCGCACCCATGCATGGCCTGGCAAGCCATGCTGTGGCGGTGTCCCATGTAGAGTGGAGGAGGAAGGGCATGGATGTTAGCCCATGGCCAGTCTTCCTCAGCAAAAAGAGGAGGACTGGCAGATGTTAGCTCAGGGCCGATCTTCCTCAAAAAAAAAAAAAAATGAACTGTATATTAAATGTATATATACGCACATATTTAAAATTTTTTTCTGACAGGAAATGTGAGTTCTCTGAAACAGAGGAAAGACTGTTACTCACAGATCACCTTCATACCAGTTCCCTGAATCCTAGGCACTATGCGCAATGTGGTGAGAGCCTGTTGCGACCCTGAGTGTGCAATAGGGTTGTACCACAGGAGAGGAATCTCGAAATTGTGAGACTCAGAGCTTACATAGCAGCTGGCGCATTAGTCCATTCTGTCTTCCAGAGATAAATAGAGAGGGGGCCCTGTATTCTGGAATGTAAACAAATTCTCTTTGAGGAGAGAATTGGACAGTCTCTACTTTTCCTTTACTACCAAGCAATATAAGCGAATGGCTTCAGGGGGAAATAAGTCCTTAAATCTCCCTGGAGTAATACACTATCTCTAACTTCTGAGGCATGCTTTTTACTCAATCTCCCTTTGGCCAAGTGAGCCAGTGCTCTTCACCCAGAAAGCCCAGACCATACAGAAAAATGAAAACATTTGTGGGGAATTATCTTCCAACACTACGAAGGCAGAAACCACAAATGTCAACATATGACATGTTCATGGGTCCCAATACACACAGAGTCTAGCTCAGAGGATGATAGATAAATACCTAAGAAATGGAAATATAGGTGTGAAGGGATGGGGTAGGAATGAGAGGAGGGGAAGACAGGACCACCTTCATTTCCATCAAAGGACAACATTACTAATTTCTCTTTTCCAACATCAACTGGGCAAACATTGAATGTTTATGATAGACAAGGTGTTTGGCACCCTGGAGGGCATAGAAATAGAGTGACCAAATTGTTTGAGCTTTCCCAGGACTGTCTTAGTTTTAGCCTCAAAAATCCTAAACAACCCCTCAGTCCAGGCAAACAAGGATGGTCAGTCACCCTGCAAAGGAGGAAGGGAGGCACCTTTCTTCTCTCAAAGATTTTGTAATCTAGAAAGCAATCTCAGATCCACATCCTCAAGAAATATTTAATCACACCTTAGGAGAAGTAAAAATATAGGGAAATGAGAGAGAATATACAGCTAGGGTTATCAGGGAAAGGTCCATGGAGATAGTGTCATTGAAGATGGCTAGTAGTCTTGTAAAAAAACAAATCCCAACGCTGTAGGTAATTCTGGGAAACGGCATTCTGAACTCTTTTTTTTGCTTTGTATTTTCTAAATCTTCAGAAAACATCTTTACTTCTGTAATGAGAAAAAAATAACACTAAAAAAACCACTAAAACTAGAAACAATTTAAGTAGAGTTTAAATATACATGAGGCAAAAAGGATACAAGAAGGGGGCTGGCCCGGTGGCGCAAGCGGTTAAGTGCGCGCGCTCCGCTGCGGCGGCCCAGGGTTCGCTGGTTCGGATCCCGGGCGCGCACTGAAGTACTGCTTGGTAAGCCATGCTGTGGCGGCGTCCCATATAAAGTGGAGGAAGATAGGCACCGATGTTAGCCCAGGGCCGTCTTCCTCAGCAAAAAAAGAGGAGGATTGGCGGATGTTAGCTCAGGGCTGATCTCCTCACAAAAAAAAAAAAAAAAAAAAAGGATACAAGAAGTATTACTAATCTTACCACTCAGACATAACCATAATTTAGCATTTTTCTAGGACAGTAGTTCTCAACCAGGGTGATTTTGCCACGTGGGGGACATTTGGCAGTGTCTGGAGACATTTTTGATTGTCACAATTGAGGGAGGATGCTACTTGCATCTAGTGGACAGTGGCTAGGGATGCTGCTAAACATCTTACAACGTAAAGGACAACCCCTCTCAACAAAGAATTATCCAGTCCAAAATGTTAGTAGTGCCATGGATAGGAAACCCTCATCTAGGATATAAATATGTTTTTGGTTTGAGTTTACAAAAATGGTACTAAATCTATGTGTGGTTTTGTAATCTGAATGTGTAGTACTTCCTCTGGCAGAGAAGGGGACAGACAATCCAGGCAAAGTGAATAAACACATCTCAAAGACATAAAACTCTGAGCACATTTGGAGACAGAATATGTAGCTAAAAAATCATAGTGAGAGAATACATCATAGCATTCAAGAACCCAGGCTTTGGAGGGAGCATATAGGGTTTGAATCTTAACTCCATTTCTTTGGATCAAGGGGCTGAGTGAGAGGAGACAAAAGATGAGATGGGGCCTGCGTGACCTTAACAACCATTAACCCTCTGTTAGCCTGTTTCCACATGCTTAAGTTGAGGAACAATGACACCTACTTCCAAGGATTATTGTAAGCCTTAAAAGAGATGATGGTCGGCAAAGCCCTTGCATCTGGTAGGTGTTCAATAAATGGTGACTGTTTTACCTTTTTGTTGTCAAACAAAGCATAGATATAGAAAATGACACAAAAAATATATAACTTCAGCGAATTATTATGAGGCACTGCACATCCTTGTAAACACCATACAGCTCAACTCTATGCTTATGCATACAATGTATCTTATACTTTTATTTATATAAATATAATTGATGGGAGGATGGTGGTGATTGTTTGGGAAGAGAGAGAGTGTATCACAGTAGTCTTTATTCTTTTGTTTTCATTTGGTATATTTATTCAAGTTTTCTTTTAAATCTCTTAGTAAAGTTTGTTAGTTTTCTCTTACATTTCTTGTTAAGGTTACTCCTAGGCATTTACCTGTGTTTTATTACAATTGCGAATGACTATTTTTTCATTACATTTTCTAGCTGGCTACTGTTGGCATACTGGGAAACAATTTTTGTATTTTTATCTTGTTTCTAGCCACTTTTATGAATTATTTTTATAAATCCTGCAGAACTGTTGTCTCATTGCCCCCTCATTCACAGACTGTGAATCAGGAACAAGAAGCTTCTGTTTAGGGGAATAGATGGCTTGTCTGGCTTGTGTAGGGCAATAGATGGCTTCTGTCTGAATTGGTGGCAGCCCCATACAGGGTGTTAACACCACATATAGTGATAGCAGCCATATGGGGGCATGGAACAGCAGCAACTCAAAGATTCTGAGAAGCAGGAAAGAAAGGATACCAGGATGAGCCCTTGTGGCCTTTCTACCAACATCAGAACAGGAAAAAGAGGGTTCACTCCCTCTCTGGGAGACAGCAGTGGAAGCACTGGGCTGTTGGCAATGGTGGTGTTCAAGGAAGTATGGCCCTAGCAAATGTAGTAGACAGAGGCCCAGAGACACTGCAGGGGCAGCTTGTGATGCTTTGGTGCCTTTGCAATTGTGGCTGCCCCCTACAAAGGTAAGCATGGTCTAGTTGGTTTTGTGAAGTCCTTACTGTCAACCGTGAGTTAGGCCCTTGATCATTGGGGTGCAGCACAGAGCCAGAGCTGACTAGACATTGGCTAGGTTGGTTGAAGGAGACAGAATCTCCTGACTATGAAGAATCAAAGTCACAGTTGCATTGCAGTGATTCTGGGAAAGCATCTCCTTGGGATTGAGATTCCATTGGGGTCACTGAAGAACATTGGAAAGTGGAAAGCATGGGTTTTAGAATTAGCCAGACCTGAATTCAAATCTTGATTCTACCACTCAGTAGCTATGTGTCTTAATTTGGCTTCCCCCTAAACCACACTTTAAGACAAGGATTGGGTACAAGAAGTTTATTTGGGAAACACAATGATGGGGTGAGGGAAGTGAGATGGAAGGGCAGGAAGCCCTTAGAGGATGAGTAGGTTACTACTATGGGCAACTGGGGCTCAGTGCTCTGGGAGTCCTCTGACAGACAGTGTAGAGCACACTTCAGTATTGTTCCACCAAGAGACATAGAAGCTAGCCGATTTATCTACCAATTCCTGGCCCTCAGTTGAAGGTCACTCTTGGGGGTATTAATTCTCTAGTACCTTTGGTGAGCCAGCATGCCCTTGTAGCCAGAGAACGCTCTCAGGTAGTGATGTTTTTGGTGTAGATGAGAACTGTCTGTGGGTGACCTCTAGAATGAGCTAAGGGGATGTGGCGGTGACACCGATATTGTGTGCTAAAATTATGTGACTTTGTCTGCTTTCATGTTTCTAAAATGGAGATCATAGTACTTAACTACACTAGATTAGCGGGAAGATTAAGTGCATTAGAGTTCATAAAGTGCTTCTCATAGTTCTTGGAACATAGCTGATGCTCAATAAATGGCAGTTTTAGTAGCAATAAGTTAACATGATGGAACAGTGGCTCTTCCTCTGTAGCTGACTTAGACTTGTTTCTATCGCTATAATTTGTGTTAGAGAAAACAGTTGATGAATCAGAAGGGGCAATCTGTGGCCTTAGGAATAGAGATTTTCCTTGAGTAAAGCAATCTGCTTGTATGGGGACAGAATCTAGTCCTTGCAAGCATCATAAAGCAAATAGCTTAGTAAGATATAATAAGATTTTTTTCTCAGTAATAAAGTTTTCCAATGGCAACATTTTGTTGCCTGGTAAGCAAAACTAAAACTTCCACAGAACAGAATCATTTTGCCTGTAGCAATAAAGAATATTTACCAGTTCACGCTGAATCTCAGGGTATATTCAGGTTAAGACAGATGCAAAACTGGTTATGCTTTTCACCTTTGCACTAAAATCTAGTCATAGATATTATTACACTTATGGTACAACTCTGCTTGTGCTGGCCTATTAGAAAAAAGGAGGGTTGGGGGGAAGCTAACAGTTAACTGCTTAAGTCAGGGGATGAGGTGGGTGGGTTTGGGAGCTATACAAAAAATAATAAGGGAACTTGGTAAATAGGATCCATCATGAATTAAAAATTGAGTTTTATTTTTAATTTTGTTGTGTTTGGGGTGGTTGTGTTGGAGTTGAATATGGCCGATGTTGTTTATAATTGGAGAGATTTTGGAGGACAAAATGCCATGAGAGGGATTGGGTCATGTGTTGTCCTCAGCTCCACTAGAGGTGATGGTTAGAGTCAGGGAGGTTGAAGTTCTGAGCTCCTCCCAGCCAAGGCCTGCAGAAAGAGTTAGATTAACTGTATACCAGCCTTTCCCCCTCTTCTATGCTAACAGGCTCTGATTTTTTTCAGCTATCACATGGCTATTCCTTGATCTTGGGTGGACTAGTCTCAGTGGATAAATCAAGTTTGGTTCAAGCCAATCACGGTACTGCATTTATACTTCCTCGTGTTTGGTATGAGGTGGCCTAGAAGTCTGATGAGGATTTTAGGAAATATTTTCTCTCTGGTAAAAAGAGTGATGGAAAAGAGGCCCGCTCTTTTTCTTCCTGATATTGGACTGGGGTTGTGTGAAGACATGGTGTCTTGTACTGTGGCAGCTAGTATGTGACCATGAGGGGACATCTCCATCACACTGAGGATAACAGAATGGAAAGATGGAAAAATCTTGGGTTCTTTTTTTTTTTTTTTTTTGTGAGGAGATCAGCCCTGTGCTAACATCTGCCAATCCTCCTCTCTTTTTGCTGGAGAAGACTGGCCCTGGGCTAACATCTGTGCCCATCTTCCTCCACTTTATATGGGACGCTGCCACAGCATGGATTGCCAAGCAGTGCTTCGGTCGCGCCTGGGATCCGATCCGGCAAACCCCGGGTGTGCACACTTAACTGCTTGCGCCACCGGGCCGGCCCCGAAAAGCTTGGGTTCTTGATATCACTGAGCTTCTGGATCAATTTGGGACTCCACACCTCTGGCTTCCTATAATGTGAGACTTCTATTGTTTAAAAAACTTTTGATGGGATAATCTGTTATTCAAGCCCAAACCATCTTGTTTGACAGAGCTCTAGATAAAGAACAAGTTTGGGGGGAATTTCAAAGACTCTGATTTTAAGAGTAGGTATCCATGGAAGAGAAGAAGAGCTGAGGCCAAACTGGGACTCCTGGAGAGGACTCACTCACCACTGACGAGGACAGAGAAAGGATCAGGACTTCTGTTGATCAGGAGGACTGGTAGTGCTCCCCACTGCTAGAAGGTGAATGAGAGCAGGAGTGAGACAGCAGAGGCCACTTTGGTGAGGCACTGGGACTGGTGCAGCCATGATAGGCAAGCCCTGAGTTCTCTCCATGGGAGACTCAGGAGTTAGGGCCAACATGATATTACAGCTCTGATAGCCTGATGGTGCTGGAGGAAACAGGAGCTTTGGAGCCACACAGAACTGGGCCCTGTCACTCACTTGAGCAGAGCTTCAGTTTCCTTAGCCGTAAAATGAGGAAAGTATCCCACTGGGTCGTTATAAGGATTAAAATACATTAACTCCTGTAAATTCCCTAGGATATAGTGAGAGTTTAATAATAAAAGAGTTATGACTATTTAACGGAGACCTGTCGAGGTAATGAAAATACTTCACGATCCACCACTAGGTGCTTGACCAATAGATGCTGGGTGAGACCAGACCAATTTGAGACTTGCTAGGGCAATCCGGTGTTGACCTATCTTGACTGGGTTTCTAAGGGAGAAGACTCTGGGGATGGAGTTCTGGAGACCATTTCTTCTCTGCCCCCAGAGTCATATCTGAAACAACAGACATTTTTTTGGGGAGGGTGGGCAACATTAATATTTGCCATGACATTGTTTTCCCTTGAGCAGGGAGGAAGATAAAGACAGAAGATGTGCAGTGCTGATAGAAATGAGAATGCCAGAGATGAACAGGTTTTCCAAGGTTCCCATGGAACTGGGTGGGGGCTCATCATGGGGTCTCAGACTCTTGGGAGGAAGGAGGGGGAGGATCATAGAATGCCCCTGTCCATTTCATCACCAACAACTTGGGTTATAGAAGCACCAGGAGAACAAATGTAATAACCAGAACCAGAGGCTTCCTGCTCACGGATATGAGGGGGGAGATGGACCAAAATAACCACATAGCACTAACAGCAGACTCTAAGAAGCCACCCCTTCTCTCCCAGAGCCCCTTCCTACACACCCCTTCTAAGTAACTTCTAACCTTGTGTTGATTCACAGAAAGAAGAAGAATAGAAGTTACTGGCGTTTGTAGTAACAGGATGAGAAAGTGCAAGACTTCCTGTTATGTGTGTGTGACAGCTGGTGATAAGTGGAGCGCCCTGCACAGGAAATCCGCTCAGCTTCTGCAATGTGACCTGCCTGAAACTTGGGCGCTCCTTCAGTCTGGATGTTGATGGCAGGACAAAGGGGCACCTGGACCATGGGCGATGTGGTAGAGAAGAGTTTGGAAGGGCCCCTGGCACCTTCTACAGATGAGCCCTCCCAGAAAAGGGGAGACATGGTAGAAATCTTAAATGGGGATAAGGTAAAATTTGACGACACGGGACTCTCCTTAATTCTGCAGAATGGCCTGGAGACCCTCCGAGTGGAAAATGCTCTGACAGATGTCGTCTTGTGTGTGGACATTCAGGAATTCTCCTGCCACCGCGTGGTGCTTGCCGCAGCCAGCAACTATTTCAGGTCAGCATGCGTAGCTCCAGAGTCAAACTGGGTGCAAGTTGTAAGGAAAATCTGTATTGATGTGAGAGCCCAATCTAACTAGTTAGCTGTTGCATTTACGGTTTGTATATCTATTTAGGTTTGTGTGTCTATTCAAGATACAAGAAAGGAAACTATTAAACGTTAGATTTTAGGATTTAAGTCATATTAAAAGAGAGATTGGCACCATTTAGAAGCAATGTTTATATATTGGTTAAATATTCTATGTGAATGTGCTTGTTCCAGAGGACGGAAAATTACTGAAGTCATGGAGATTTTTCCCCCTCTGTCTGACTAGTTGGAAACATGATGTTGTCCTTGTTCATCAATGGAGACAGAGAAAAGGATGTGGCCCCTTTTTTGGAGTTACCAAATGACTTGCTGAAAATTAGGGGCTTCTGTGTGTGGCAGGGGGTGGATGGGAAGGGAAAGCAGTTAGAAAATGCTTTAGAAGGAAGCTGCTCAAAGTTACAACAAACTTGGAGACCTGGGTTCCACTCCACTCTGCCCCTTCCTGATCACGGGACGTTAGGCAAGTCACTTAATTCTGAGTTTCTGTTTTGTCCTCTGTAATGTGGGGACAATGATGATCACCTCTCAGGATTGTTGTAATAATTAAATATAAGAGGGAAAAGGGTCTCATATAGTGCCTAGCATACAGTAGACGCTCACTATTTCTTTGTTGAAATCTTCACCGCATTCGGCTAAGAACCATTTATTGAGTGTTTACCATGAGCAAATAAATGCATGGAGTAGGTGAGAGAATCAGGAACCCGGTGAACATGGCTGGATCCAGAATTCTCCAGATTGGCATAGACATGGTGGGAACCAGTCCTCAAGGAAACGTGGATGAAGAAGGTATTTGGGGAACTTGAAAAAGAAATACCCTTATAATTCTTCTTAACTGGATTCTTCTTAACTCTTGGTTCTGGCTGAGAAAATTAAAAACTACTTACCCATGTAAATGGATGGTATTTTATTTTTTTCATTTTTTTGAGATGCTAGGGAGGAGTCTTTCTTTGGAATTCAAAGAGCAGGGTCAGTAGGTTGATCTGGGAATGATTAGATCCCATTTGTAGACAAGGTGAGAGATATCTGGGTTTCTGAGAAGTAGTGCCTGCTACGTGCCAGACAGACATAGTTATCTGATTTTATTTTTGCAGCAGCACGATGAAGGTGGCTGATGTCCCCTATTACAGATGAGGAAGTAGAAACTCAACATTACATATCTGGTCATGCTGGAGCAGGGATTGGCCACATTCTAGAAATCCTTGTTTTTACTGCAATACAAACTGCCATTAAACTTGGGGCTTCATTCTACAGGAAGTGTATAAAAGGCAAAGTGTAGGCACAGCCATAAAGACGGGTTGACACAGATAAAGATATCACTTACTCCACTAATATTGATCATACACTTGCACATTGATCACAGCCCCTTTCAGAAATGAATGAAAGTCAACTTAGCTCAATGTCCTGAGTGCTCACTTTTAGGTTTATTCTTTCTGTTTTGAATCACTGGAAAACTGCTATCGTAAAATCTTTACCTGATAAGCAATTTTGTTGGTGGCTCGGCCCGGCTACGGAACAGGATTGCTGGCAGTGTGCTCTCGAGTACATCACTGGTTTCTCTCGTCCTCGGGTTTCTCGCCCTAAACAGAAGGTGTGTGGGCTTAGGTCCTTCTGACCCTGCTGATGTAGGATACTTAGGGAAGGCGTCTGCCAGTCCTCAGAGAAGGCGGCGGCCATGAGATGCTGGAGGCACCCATGCGGTGCATGTGTCTGCCAGCGGCCGAAGTCTCTTCCAAAACTGCCTGGTCATGAAGGGAAATTCCTTCTATTCTTTTCTTCAGAGCAGTGACTTCTGATTCTTATCTTGGTATTTCCAAGATGACTTTCCTCCTATAATGAACACAGTCCTGGAGACAGGATTCTTTTTTCCGGTACTGCTATTAATAATAACTTCTGTGGTTGAGCACTTATTATAGTGGGCCAGGCCCTGTGCCACCTGGGTCACATACATTATCCCACAGCAACCCTCCGAGGTAGGGAATTTTATCCCCATTTACAGATGAGGAACCAAAGCCCGGAGTGTCTCAGTTAATAAAGTGACCAAGGGGGATTTGGACCTAGGACCGACATGAAGTCTCACATTGCCTCACTGCCTGTCTTGCTTTGTTTCTAAGATTTTGAAAGGGGCTGGGAGACAAGTTCCCCTTATGTTCAGAATTTAGAAGGCAAAGAGTCTGCTGTCTGAGAAGCTTCCGACACAGCCATCTGCACCTTGGAGGGCCTGGAAGCTGGTTGTAAAATTATGCAGGTTTTTTTCTTTATTCATTGAGAACATAAATATTTTCCACTAAGTGATTGAACCATAGTTTATTTAACAAGTCCCCTATTGACAGATGTTTGGATTGTTTCTAATCTTTTACCATTACAAACAATGTTGTAATGAATAACCTTACACATATATCATTTCACATGCATGCAAGAGTGTCTGGGGGTGCATTTCTAGAAGAGAGTTTGCTGAGTCAAAGAGAAATGCATCTGTGGTTTTACTGGATATTGCCATATTCTTCTTGAAAGGGGTTCAATCATTTTGCATTCCCCACAGCCTTGCCAAAAGAGATGTTATCAAACTCTGGGATTTTTCCCGATCTGATAGATGAGAAACAATATCTCAATTTAGTTTTAATTTGCATTTCTCTTTCTTTTTTGTGCGCGTGTGAGGAAGATTAGCCCTGAGCTGACATCTCTTGCCAATCTTCCTCTTTTTGCTGAGGAAGACTGGCCCTGGGCTAACATCTGTGCCCATCTTCCTCTACTTTATATGGGACGCTGCCACAGCATGGCTTGACAAGCAGTGGGTAGGTCCGTGCCCGGGATCCAAACCTGCAAACTCTGGGCCACTGAAGCAGAGCACATGAACTTAACCACTATGCTACCAGGCCAGCCTAGCATTTCTCTTATTTTTAATAAGGTCAAACATCTTTTCATGTATTTAAGGGTTGTCTGCAGTTCTTTTTCTGCGAACTACCTCTTCATAGCCTTTCAAATTTTCATGTATATTTTTTAAAATTAAAATTTATTTTTATTAGAGTAATATATGCAAATAGTTAACAGAGTCAAATAGTATTTAAAGGCTTGTAATGAAAAACAAAAATTCCTCTTCACCTCCTCCAGCCTTCATTCTTGCTCACCAGGGGTTGCCATTTTTGACTATTAGCTGTTTCTTCTGGTATCATATTATATTTCTACAAAATATGCTTAAATTGCTCTTTCTTGCTTTCTCAATGTTAGATATCATTTATTGATTTCCTAGTATGTCTGATAAGGATTTAGTACTTACACTTAACTCCCTTATCGTACACTTCCCTCCTTATAATCTCTCAATATAATATTACCACATTTGTTTTATGGATTTGTGTTAAGAGTTTACATTGTGTCCACGAAAACATTGTTTCCCGTTGAGCCAAATGGTGTGATATGATTACATTTCCTTTCTTATAAACCTTTTTGTCTTTCCTGAGGTTAATAATTCACTTTTTCCATCCGCTTTGTTTTTGGAGTATCTTTTGCTCGTAGCCTCTCACGATGATTTTTCATGTGGTCCAGTGCATCAGAGAATCTACCACTTTCATTTTCCCCCAGACCTTTCCTCCCTTCCATCATCCTGTACATGTTCTCTGACCTGCTGCCCAGCTATTGTCAGCTGCATATGTAACCATGGTGGCTGTAAACAGGGACTATATTAGTAACTCAGACAATGTAGTTCCCTTTGGGGGCCTATTTAAAAGTCTTAAGTGGAATGAGGAAGTTGGGAAAATACGTACAGTTGAGACAGAGAAAAGGACAAGGGAGAATAAAGCTTAAAAAGTAGCTCATAACATGCATTAAATGTCAAACAGCCAAAGGTCAAGGTGTCCAAATATTCTCAAGACAGAAAAATCAAGGGAAGCGTAAATTGAACATTCATAGTAATGTTTTTAAAAATTTTATAAGATTACTAGTAAAGCTGCCATTTGTGTTATGCCTTTCAACAGGTCCCCAAATCAGTCATTGGAGGGGATGGTGTATCCTCCATACTGAGCCCCACCTCCTGAAGGATCTCCATCTAAACCAGTGGTTCTCACCATTTGGGGGGGAGGGGGCAACACTGGAGAATGTGGCCCACTCCATAACTGACGTTGACTCGTGACGGCAACCATGTTGCGATTCCCAGGGTTGGCAGAGGGAGGGGAGCAGTGGCAATGTAGGGAGGGGTCATCAGGCTTCTCGCAGTCCTACCTGCTGACTGGCCTTCCTACATAAATGTAAAAGCTTCCAGGCTGAGGCTGAGTCAACAGCAAGCTTCTTTGTTGCTGCTTATGCCCAACCTTGCCTGAACCTTAGTGCCTGCCTTGAACCTTAGTGTCTTAGTCTCTGGGTCTGTTCCCTGAGGCTATGATGAGGGGACTTTGACCACTAGCTACAAAACTCAAGCACAGGCCAGGAATGGGAATGGTATTGTGGGCACAATCTATTCATCATTACTATATATTAATCAATTACTGGGTGGCAGAAAGTGGAGTGAAAGGCTGCTCTTAAGCCATGTTTAGATGTTGTAATCCTTTGCTTTTTCTCCATAATGGTGTAAGGTGTCTAGAAAGGAGCCAGCAAGTGCAGGTGATAGGAAAAATGCAAAGGAGGGGCCGGCCCCGTGGCGTAGCGGTTAAGTGCGCGCGTTCCACTGCTGGCGGCCCGGGTTCGGATCCCTGGCGCGCACCGATGCACAGCTTGTCAGGCCATGCTGTGGCGGCGTCCCGTATAAAGTGGAGGAAGATAGGCACAGATGTTAGCCCAGGGCCAGTCTTCCTCAGCAAAAAGAGGGGGATTGGCATAGGTGTTAGCTCAAGGCTGATCTTCCTCACAAAAAAAAGAAAAAAAGAAAAAGTGCAAAGGAAAATGAGAATGAATTAAGGCCACGTGAGTCTGGATTAAAAATCTGGCTAACGGCAAAAGCATTGAGAATTGCTGCTGCCACGGTGGGTACCCCGGTGAACTCAAGCGAACTGATGATTGTACTTCTGGCATTAGGTCCTGTGTTTTATACTTTTAATATTGTTCATTTGGCAGAACCAATATGGTGGTTAATATTCAAGTACTATGGGTCTATAATCCCTTATCTGCAATTCCAAAATCCCCAAAGTGCTGATAAATGAAAAATTGTTCATAACTTATGTGATGGACAAATCTACGACTTGAACTGCTCTTGTGTGGTGGAGATATCTGTCCTGAACTGAGGGGAGGCTACTTGGATTCTTTATTTATTCCACTTAGGGCAACTATTCGTATAGTCACTGCTGAAGTACTAACGCGTTGGATTAAGGAGTGCTGGAGGTGCTGTGTAATATTCAAGATATGGTAATATCCAAACAATTCTGAATGTCAAAGCACATCTAGCTGCAAGATTTTTGGGTAAGGGATTATCGGGCTTTCTGATAAAGTTAGCTTTCATTTTGGTGTTATTCTTCTATCTTTTTTCATATGCATATTTTTACATACTTGTAAACATACAATTTTGCTTTGCACCCTTTTTTCATTATAATCTTTCCCCCACTATGCTCTGTAGTTTTCATAACTACTATTTATTTGTTTAGCTACCATTTTAAACAGATGGAGAATATGAAAATCATTCTCTCATTGTGGATATAGGTTGCTTCCAATATTTTGTTTTTATAAATGATGTGGTAATAAACATCTTTGTATTAAGTATTTTTTGCAGTTTGGAATATGGAAAGGCCAACATTTTTTGAGTATTTACAGCATGCCAGGAACTTTGCTGGATTCTTTTTCATTTCATTTAATCCTCACAACAATATGAACAATTAGATAACAACAAGAGGAGAGCATTGTCTCCATTTCACCCTTGAGAGAACTCACTTTGATTGGAAGAATGGTTTCCCCATTGGGACCCAAACTGAAAACAGACCCCTCAACTGGGCAGAAATGTGGCTGTTAGGACACATCCTGTGCATGACCATTAACTCCTCTTCCCCATCACGCACTAGTGTGGGCTACACAAGCTGAAAATGAGGAGAATCAGTGAAAATTATTGCCTCTGTGTGCATGTACACACACACAGGCAGGTTGCCATGGGAACATTCAATCCAATTTGTGTCTGTCTGGGGGCTGATCTGACAGACCCCCATAGCAGAAAAGACCCAGCATGCCTTAGGGCACCAGTCTGGGTCAAAGGATTAAATAAGAAATAAGGAGGTCGGTCCTGGTGTGAGGTGAGGAGACAGTATACTCTGCAAGTATGAAGCCTCAAGAACTTATAGGATATCATTGCGGCTGGAACCAATAACTGCTTGGTATGGTGGAAAAAAGCCAGCCCTGGTGGTCTAGTGGTTAAGATTTGGCACTGTCTCCACTGTGGCCCGGGTTCGTTTCCTGGTCAGGGAACCACACCACCCGTCTGTTGGTTGTCACACTGTGGCAGCTGTGTGTTGCTGTGATGCAGAAAGCTATGCCACTGGTATTTCACATACCAGCAGGGTCACCTATGGGGAACGGATCTCAGTGGAGCTTCCACAGTAAGATAGACTAGGAAGAAGGAACTGGCCACCCACTTCTGAAAAAATTGGCCAAGAAAACTCTATAAATAGCAGTGGAGCATTGTCTGATACAGTGTTGGTCAGTGCAAAAGAGACCCTGCAGGATTCTGTTCTGCTGTACACGGTGGCACTTCCAATGGATAGTGGAAAGAACGCTGATCTTGAAGTCCTGGCACTGGGATTTGAGTCCAGACCCTGGCTATTGGCTATGTAAATCTTGGAGAAATTGCTCGGCCTCTCCGAGGCTCAATTATCTACAACACAGTGAGGCTAATGATTTGTGTCTGCCTATTTTTGTAAAATACAAATAACAAAATGGATTCACTTGTGAATGTATTTGTCTAAAAATTTTATCCACGGTAATAAGTCAGATTTCCTAGTTTCAAGGAATAGAAATCAACTGGCTTTTTTGAGAAGAAGAGGATTTATGTAGGTAACTCACAGAATCCCCCGGAAGGCTGGAGTGCCAAACTCAGAAAACAGACAGGAGCAAGGGAGGCCAGGCAGCAGCCAGGACCACAGCCCAAAGCCACCCAGAACCCAAGTGGAGAGGACTCCCCAGCTGCTGCAGGATTGCAGAGCCAAGGCTAGCACAGCTAGTGGCCACCGGCACTGCTGACATTGTTGTCTCTGGAAACTGGAGGCTGCTGCTGCTTCTGCTGCCTCTACTAGAACAGATTCTCCTCTGTCCCTGCTTCTTTGCGTCACCAGCTCCCAGTTCAGAGCTTGAGGTTGGTTTATCTGATTGGTCAAGGCTGAGTTACACATGTTAGTGCGTTAGCTGTGACAGAAGCTGGGAAAGTGAACATTGCGCCTTTGAAGCTTCTGGGTGGAGAAGTGGCTTGTGTTGCCCACTACGTCTCATTCAGAGGGAGAATTTGCCACACTTAGGGAGGGTTTCAGATACTGGGCAACCAAAAAATGACAAGGGTCCATTATATGCAGCTACTATGTTCCAGGCCTGCACTGGGTGCAGAATAGGGGTTAAGGTATCATGAAAATTATACAAGTGTTAGGGAATTCCATGACTCTTGTCACACAAGCATCAGAGCTAAGGACCCTGAGATCCTAGCAGACAAGAGGAGAATTATTTGCACTTTTACTCCTCTTCTCCCTCCAAACTGTGAGTAGCCCTGGGTACCCCTGCAGAAGTGTGTGGCATGAAGGCATCACCCATCGTGTGTGGACTAGAAACAGGCTGGAAGTGTGAGCTACGAGAGGGTCCTTGGCACCACTGCAATGGCTGGCACGCAGCAGACACCCTGTAAATGTCTGATGTGAATAAAAACTTGACATTCCTCCTGCAGTTTCCATCACTGATTAAGTAGCATTCTGGTCAGAGCAGGGAGTCCTCACAGAGTTGGGAGGCTATTGCTCAACTTTAGAAAAGGGAAGGATGATAAAGTGTGGTCACCACAGGAAAAATTGGAAGGAGCAGTTAAAAAATCCAAAATGCTTCCGAATGCTGTGGATTCAACAGGCCACTCATGTGACCATCTGGACACAGATGTGCTATGCCTATGTAGTGACTCCTGCAGACTGTTTTCAGGATTGGAAGGTGCTGGGCTGGGGTTGCTGCCAGAAGTGCAATTGAGTCCTTTGAATTTTCAATAAAATGTCGTTTCTGTCATCTCCATCCCTGGTGTCTACGGCATGGAGGTCTTCTTCCAGTCAAGAACAGACAAATTATTTTTCTCCAGTCTGAATAACGTTCCAGGCAGCTCTCAACTAAAGCACAATGGAGAAATACTTTCACTATCCACCTCTCAAGTTCTGAGCTTTATCCCCTCATCAAGTACACAGATATGTAATTGTCCCTGCATGAAGATGCCTTTCAGAACTAGACTCTAATACGTTAAACACCAAACAGTCCATGAGAAGAGTTGGCCAGACGCAGAATATCTGTGTTTTTGGTAAATTTGCCTTGGAGCTCACCATCCATCACATTGCTCAATGCTCCTATATTAGTCAGCATTCTTTTGGTTGCAAGGGATAGGAACTCAAGTCAACTCAGCTTAGGCAAAAGAGGAAGATATTTGACCACACAACCAAATCATAGGAAGGGCTGGGATGTAGCAGAGTCCAGGAGGAAGAGGAACCAGGGCCTTGAGTGCAGTCAGAGTGCTTTCTCTCCAGCTTGCTCGGCTTCTCTCTCAGGGGGGATTTCTTGGATGCACTTCTGCCTCGTGGTAGGGAGTTTGCCTGTTGGCAGCTCTGAGACTCACTTCTCCAAGCTTTGGTTCCAGAGAGAAACTGAGGCTAGCTTCAGTCTGAAAAGCCCCTGGGAAAGACTCTGATTGGCTCAGCTCCATTCAATTACCCAATCCTAGACCAATCACTGTGTCAGGGAGGTGGGGCACAATGACCAGCCCAGCTCAGCTTAGGAGTCCACTGTTGGCCAAAGGGACGAGTGTGTGTGTGTGTGAGAGACAGAGAGAGAAAGGAAAAGAAAGAGAGAGAGGGAGAAAGAGAGAGACTGGTAAAAAGGTGAAAGCTTCCATTTGGACCATGTGATTTGAGTGGGACCTGGGCGGGGAGAAGAGCATTTTCCAGAAGTGAGAGGCACTGGACAAAAGGAAAAATAAATGTCCATTAAAGAGAGATAACAAATTCTGGTTTACTTTCTCTTGTTAGCCAACTCATTGCGCTTCTGTGTTTGCTTTGGCCGTCAGGAAGCTCAGCACCTTAGCTTTCCTTAGCCTAGGATTTAGTGATATATTCTCCTTCTACTTTAATTACTTAGTTCTTATCTTCTCATTTTTTGTGGTTACTGTTTTGTATTTTATAATACCTCTGCTGCTTTAGTATAAACTATCTTAAATTCCTTTGGAGAGGCCATTTCTGTATAAAGATAAGTCTGCCTTGCCATGAAAGAATATTGTTTAGTCAACCTACGTGCGCTCTGCGAGCTGTAGGGAAGGCATTCTTTTGTTACATTTAACTTTTGTGGAAAGCTTTAAGGCCACAATAAATACAGGAGTGCTGATTATGCCATGACTTTAAAATACAGTCAAACCCAAAGTTGTGTCATAGCCTTTTATGAGGAGATGCTCAGGGATCTGTAAAAATTAACCACCAAGAGGTTTGCATATAATGATTCAGGTCCAGGGTCAAGTAAGAGCTGACTGGCATTCGAGAGATCATGTGTCATGTAGAGTACGCTCAGGCTTGTAGGGGGCTGTATATCAAGGACATTTTGGTGTTGGGGGAACTAGGGGAGGGACAGATGCCCAGTGAATAATTCCTGGAAGGTGGGGTTAGTGGACAGAGCACACAAAAAAACAGGACAAAGAGAATGGAGATTAGGAAACTTAGGAAAGTTCTCAGGTGACTGGCAGTAGCCTTAAAGCTCAGGATAGCAGGCTGGGTTGGCAGGAGACATTTGTCTCATTTGCAGATGAACCTGGAGATGGATGGGGAGAGAATTCTTAGTAATTGCTGTGAAACCCTGCACTCTCCCCACCCTTCTTCATTGTACCACCAGTGATCTGCAGGCCTTTAACTAAGGAACACTAGATCATATAATCTCTCTTAAGGTGCAAATATCTGGAGTGGGGTTTGCAAAATATTAAGCTTTCAGTTTCGTAGTGTTGAGTGGGTTTAGTGCAATTCTATCCATCTATCCATTCACGTATTCTTTCAATTGACACAAGTTTATCAGATGTCTACTCTGTGTCAGGCACTGGGTACACAAAGATGAAGAGTTACAATTCCCACTTGACCTCGAAATCACAATCGGTTGGAGGAGAGAAACAGGTAAATCAATGTTGTAGTACAGAGTGATACGTGCTATGATGGGGCTCTGCACAGGAGGCTGTGGGAGCTTAGTGAAGGGGCATTAAATCACAATGGAGAAAACGTAGTCAGAGAAGGCTTCCTGGAAGAGGTGATATCTGAGCAGAGTTTTGAAGGGTGAGTAGGCATTGCCCAGAAGTGACCAAGTGAGGAGGAGCAGGGGGGGTAGCATTCCAGGCAAAAGGAAACACATCTAGGAAGGTCTCATGCAGCGTAGGTGTGGAAACCACAGGTAGAAGAGTAGGGTTGGAGTAAAGGATGTGCCTGGGCTGATAAGGCTGAGAGATGGGCAGGGGCAGAGGATGAAAGCTGTTGTTGGGTTAGGATGAAGAGTTTGAAATGTGTCTTATAGGCGGTGGGAAGCCACAAAAAAGTTTTTAAGCAGGAAAGTGATTGGAGATCTGTTAAAATAACCCTTTGGGCTGTGGTGTGGAGGCCCCATTGGTCTAGGGGGACCCTCAGGGGCTGCAGAAATGACAGGGAAAGGAGATGAGGGTTGGAATTAAGACCGAGGCAGCTGGGATGGGGAGGCAGCCTCAAGTGAAATTCTGAGTCCTCTCAGGGCAGCCAGAGGGCAGAGAGCCCCAAGGAGGGGTTGTCTCCAGTGAGAAAAGGAGGAAGAAAGCAAGGCTGGGGGACTGGAACAAACTACATGGACTCCTCCCTTTTGCTAAGGGCCACTCTGAGCTCCAAGACTGGAAAGAGAAAGAGAAGGTAGTGTAACTTTATAAATCTTTCACCATAAATGCAATCCCATTTTAGAGCAAAGCCCAGAAGTAAAACAAGTAATTTCAAAGGAACTCAGATTCTGGTCCTAGCCAGAGCAATCAGGCAAGAAAAAGAAATAAAAGGGATCCAAATTGGAAAGGAAGAAGTGAAACTGTCACTATTTGCAGATGACATGATTTTACATATAGAAAATCCTAAAGAATCCACCCAAAAATTTTAGAAATAATAAATGAATAAGGTTAAGTTGCAGGATACAAAATCAACATACAAAAATCAAGTTCTGAACTTGCATTTTTTCAGTACCTCGAAGGAGATACACCACAGCCATTACTAAAATCTGTTCCCCTCTCGTATCCACATCTCTGATGGGGACCACTGCTGGCTTTTACAGCAACTTTGTATGAATTTTAAAAAGTTCTGCCTGGGAAGACCAATTAGAAATAGATGACCCTTTCTCTGAGGACTGTCACAGTCTACATTAGGGCGCAAGGCTTGGTGAGTGTAGCAGGGGCTGGATTTCCGCCCAGCTCTGGCCCCTGTCTGGGCAGCCCTGAATGTAGCACAACCTGTGGTAGCTCCTCCTTCACCTCTCATTTTAAAACTCCTCTGCAGCCCTGGCTGGAGGATCTCCTGTCTCCCTCTCATTTCCCTCTGGATTCTGCATCACAAAAGCCCAAGGAACAGGCCTGGTAGTCCAGATTCCTCTGTGGCAGCTGGCAGAGGGAGAAGACTGGAACCTATATATGCTCATCTTTGCCCTGTCACAACAGGGATAACTTTCATGACTGGGGAAACCTCAGCATTTGAATACCCTGGGCTGAGGATTGGGACCAGTACCAGGTCACACATTTCTAAGTGGTCAGAACCAGGGAATGCTCAGAAAAATCTCTAAGCAGAGGCTCATTCTTGACTTCTTGATAATGACGTGGAGGTCATAAGGAAGTCAGCCTGGGGTCCTGGGGTGTTGGGATGGAAAATTTTTGGAAAAAGAGGATGATGAGTAGCTTCCAGGGCAACAGCCTGGTCAGGATGTGGCAGCGGACAGCAAACTCACATGCTGACCCTGCTCCCAGCCCAATGGGAAGTGAGCATCAGAGCAGACTTCATCAAAGAGGGTTGTGAGGGAAGTGGTCTTTTGTTAGGGGAAGCCAGGTTTCATCTCTGGCAAGGAGGTGGAAGATGTGCAAAAGCAAATTAGGGTGAAGAACAACCACCATGTTTTATAACATAAAATCTTGGGCAGGAGGGCTTAGGGCAAACATCAGGGCCTGGGGTTCTGATTTGGAGAATCACTAGATAGTACAGTGCTCCGTACACATGCTTCGCTCCAGGTCACTCATTCTTGGAGCTCATTGTTATTTATTCTCATCGCAATTAGATGAGAAATGTGGGTTTGGAGAGAGTGGGGTAGATAGTAGGCAAATCCACTTGGCATACAGGACCAAGTACAGGATTGCACTGCATATGTAGCTTCCTTCCCATGCATGCATCCATCCATCCATCCATCCATCCATCCATCCATCCATCCAACAAATATTGTGCCTCCTGTGGGCCAGTAAATAAGAATTGAGAGAGAAAAACAAATCCCACCCTTGCCTTTCAGATCCTTATGAATCTAATAGAAGAGAAGACATATTAAAAATAGGCCCTACAGAGTGGACATAGAGAGGCCTGTCCGGAGTCCAAGGGTATTGATGTAAACAGAGGCACATGCTAGAAACTGCCAGTCATTGGGAGTAGCTGCATCGTGGGATGGGGAAAGGGGTGCACAGACCAGACTGTGAAGGGCCTTGTATGGCAATGTTGAGAGTACTTTAGCATTCCTTTTTCTGAGCACTTTTTATACAGTTTTCTTTAGCATTTGGGCCTGTTTGTTATTCAGGACTTCTCTTGTCCAATTGTTTCAGTCGGGATTCTGCACTGCAAATGGCAGATACTCAGTTCACACTGGTTCAAGTATATTAAAAAAAAAGACTTTATTTGCTCACATAATTTAAAAGTCCAGGGGTATTGGTTTCAGGCCTATTTGTATTCTTGTGCTCAAATAATGTCATCTAGACTCAGTTTCTCTCTCCGTCTCTTGTCTCTACTTTTCCTGTGTTAGTTTGTCTCTCAGGGAGGGTCTTCACACATGGAAGCAAGAAGATTTCCAGCAGCTCCAAACTTTTATTTCCTCCAGCTCTGCAATACCAATGGGAAGGGAGCTTCTCTTTCTCAGTAATTCTAGAGAAAGTTCTGGAGTTGGCTTTGATTGAACTGGTTTCGTCCTGTGCCTATCCATGAACCAATCACTGTGGCTTGGGAGACACAGTATGTGACTTGGACCACGTTCACCCCTAGTCTAGGAGATGAGGCTAGCTCCATCCAAAACTCCCAGACAGATGTTGGAGGATGGATACTTCCCCAAAAGAAAATCTGGGTACTCCTACTAAAAAGATTAGGAATGATGCTGCACAGGCAAAACAAGAACTGCCCATTATATCTTCTGGCTGAATCATTGCTGAATCCTGGCCACAAGCATTTGCTGTGACTGATGCTCTATCCTGCCTAGTCTTGCAGGACAGAATAAGCTCTTCTTTCTGTCTTAATAAGCCCCTCTTTCTGTCTTAAATTTTGGATGGGCTGAGTTACATGGCATGCTGAGGCATCAGCAGTGGTCCAGTGGGGCTAGGAGGGACTCTGGTTCTATAGGAACATGGACGAAGTGCTGATCCCCAAAGGGTACATATGCAGTGTCCTTGAGGAGTGGTGAACTTGGGCAAGGAGCTTGGCAGAAGGCAATCTTTTGGGGCCTGATGATGTTTAGAGTTGGGTGGGGGAGCTCTGGGGTTCCAGCTCCTCTGTCAGTTTGGAGCGAAGACTCAGCCAGCAGCTGGGGGTTCACGGAGCTGACTCCAGACCCTGAAGAGAGATGGCAGAGTGCTGTCAGTCATGTCTCTGAAGTGGAAAAAAGAGATGTCCATAAACCCCCAAATCCTTTGCTGAAGGCAGCCCTCCAGGTGTGTGAGACTGACACGTGCACAGCAGGTAAGAACAGAGAATTGCACACTGTTTATTATTAATAGGGCTTTGGCACCACATCCTGTTTCAGAACCCCTAGCTCTAATGGACGATATTACTTGAATATAAGCTGCTGGGGCCCAGTCTACACAGCTAAGCTAGAGAAAGACTTAGGAAGCCAGGACAAGGCCTGCTTCAATCTGAGCCCTCTTACCCCTCCCCCTGGTACCCCCCCACAATTTGGGAGGCAGCCTTAGGCATCATGGAATTCTAGGAGGGCTGGATCTCAGAAGATGAAAAGGAGACTCTACAGGGAGGGAGGACTTTCAAGGGCATGTCTGTGCCTGCACCACGGCCAGTTGTTTCCTTGACCTGGAATTTTGTCCAATCTCCTTCTCAGAGTGAGCCAAAGGGGCCTGTATTGGAAAGCGAGGTGACCTTTCTCTAGGGCATTGGTTCTTAAACTTTGGTTTGCTAAAAAATTACGAGCGGGGGCCAGGGGAGCCTAATAAAATTCGTATTCCCAGCTCTACTGCCAGAGATTTTGCTTCAGTAAGTCTAGGGTGGGTTGGGCTTCAAGATTCTGCATTCTTAACAAGCACCCCAAAAATTCTGATGCAGGTGGTCCAGGGGACATGCTTTGAGACCCACCAGCCCTGAGGCTGGAGTGTCTACAGGATAGGGATGTGAGCAGGACTCCAGTGTTGGGACAGGTCTACATGGCAGGGCTCAGAGAACAGCTTGAGGTCAGAAATGCGATTGAGCCAAATGTTTTTGCACGTCCTTTGGTTAGGAAATGACAGCAGGTTTTGATGTTTTTGGCTTAGGGGTGCTGGGGACCATAGAGAGTGATATTAGCTTGTGCTAGGTCACCCTTGCCTCTGCTGACTCCCTGCTTTCTTTGCAGTGCAAACCCCTTTGATCATCCACATTGGGTTTATATCCAAATAATCCTTTCTTAACAATAGTGTTCATTGAGCAACACATGATTACTATTTAAAACAAAATTTTTTAACCAATTGTATACATACTAACATTTATATTCTTAAGTAGAATTTAATTCAGTTAACCAAAGTTAGAGCCATTCCAACCCAGAATATCTCACTGATGCATAGGGGTTAGTTCCTGGCGTAAATGAGATGGTGGAGGGATTAAAGGAAGAACAGAGCAGAGGGCAGCATGGATGGACCCAGTCCAGGGATGAGATAGTAGGGGTAGTGGAGGTGAGTATTGATTATAGGACTGTGATTGGTGTTAGAGGTACAAGAGGCAGGGAGTTCAGGGGCAGGTGTGGAGGCCCGCGGAGGGGGTGAGCCGTAGTGGTGTTGGGCTGGGTAAAAAAGTCTGCAGTGGTGACATTTAGGAACTGCAGGAACATGAAGAATTCATCAGAGGTGTAAGTGGAATGTTCTGGCGTGGGTGTGTCTTCTTCAAGCTCCAGGCCCTGGACTTGGGGGAATGATGGAAGAGAGCTGGAGGCGAAGGGTGCATGAGGCAGGCCTCCTCAGCCTCATCCTCCAGAGGGATTTTGATAATTCTCGGAGGTGCAGATTCCTGTCAAATGCAAACACACAGGGGCTAGGAAGGACAAGTTCATTCGTCCATTTATTCATTCATTCATTTTCTCCCCTAACATCTACTGAGTCTCTACTAGGTTCCAGGCACTGTTCTAGCCCTAGGGACACAGTGGTGAACACAGCACAATCAGTGCCCTCACTTAGCTCATATTCTAGTGGGAGACAATTGTTAAACTAGTTAACAAATAGATGTGTAATATAATTTCAGGTTGTGACAGCATTATGAAGAAAAATAAAGGAGGTGAAGATGTTAGGGAGTGACTATTTAGATTGGGGACAGCATCAGGGGGACAAGTCTGAGGAGGTGACATGTGAGCAGAGACCTGAAGGAAGTGAGGAGTGAGGCCAGCAGAGCTTGGAGGGGAGTGTGGCCCAGGCAGTGTTTGGGCCATGTCCTGACTTCGTTTCAGAAGATTCTTGGGCCTGGGGATGTTTTCATGGCTGTTGTGGGAGACGAGCTCACTTGCCCAGGCTCAATTTTGAGGTGGGCACCTACTCAGTGCTGAAGGACAGTTGGCTTCAATTGGACAATTGGCTCCCTGCTGTGAGACTGTTTCTACTGTAAAATGAGGATCTTGATAGCTACCTCTGTTTTACAAGACTCTCATGAGAATTGGTCAGTATCTGTCTAGAAAGTATTTTTTATTACACAAAAAGGTTATTTATCTCATGTATAGGCTAAGGGGTAAATGGTTAGCAACTAACCGAGTTATGTTCTGAGAGAGCAAAACCTGGTCTGGTGCACTCAATGCTGATAACCCTGTTGATCCCCCAAAGATGGCCTTGAACTTCTGTTGATTTTCTTGGGTTTAGTGCACCGTTGAGCTCCAGACTAAGAGCCCAAAGTCCTAGATTCTGGTCCCCATTCTATTGCTGACAAACTGTGTGGCCTTGGGCAATTCACTTAACTTCTACCTCAGTCTATCATCTACAAAATGGTGTGATAATCAAAGAAGACAATACCATTTGACCTACAAAGTGCTGTAAACATAAATGTAAGAGATTACTGTTATTAAAGTTGAAACCTAGGCGTGGCCCATCTTGCATAGGTTACGTACCATTCATGGGGTCCCAACTTTGCTGAAGTGTTTCCACGGAACTCCTGGGACAGCAGCAGGAGGCCTGGGAGTTTAGTCTAAGAGAAATATGTAGATTTCTCCTAGTTTCACCTTATCTGTGTTCAGCATGATGACTGTGGCCCAGGAGAATGTATTTAAGTGGCAGAAAAATCAGTGAAAAAGTCTCAGAGGAGAGCAGAGAAATGCTGGGACTTTGGGAGCCAAAGCAGGCAAAAGGAGCCCCAGGAGAGGACTCTGTCTTTAGGGCACTTCCTTTCTCTCTCTCATGAACACTTATTAAGCTCCTACTGGGTGCTGGGCACCATGCTAATGTCTCCAGACCAGTTTGTGTGCAGTTTGGCCCTACCTCTCTCTGGATGGGTGGTGGACAACAGTGCAGTGACTCTGACTCATCCTCATGAACTCACTGTTTACTGTAAGAACGTTGTGAGGCTGCTGTCCAACCTTAAGAGAAATTCTATCTAGCTTTTAGTGCTTAGAACAACAGTGATTCTTCGGAGCATTTGCTTTTGTTAAAAAAAAAAAAATATGTATATATATATATATGTATGTATGTATGTATGTATGTAATCACAAGGATTGTGAATAATGTAACTGACCAGATGGTTGCTCATTTGCATTGGCCAATTGTGAGGTCCATCTGTAATGACAGTGCAGTGATGGCCATTGTGATGGGCACTTCTAGCCTCATTATCTTCATGTCCCCACTCATGTTTTTTATCTTCTTTCCCCCCGACTTATAATTTATGCAATCTTGTTAGATTTTAGACACATTTTAAGTTTTCAGAATTCCAGAAATCTTTTCAGAAACATAGTAAGGCTTAAATGCATTGTTAAAAATAAATAAAATTGCTCATACTTTCTCTGAGAGGGATCAACCTTCAAACACCAAAGTCCAAGAAGCATGATAAATTCACGTAGGAGCCTGGCAGGGAGTGGAGAAAATCTCTATGTCTCTACTTATTTATTAGTTATTGAGCTAATCCTTACAGTAAACTTTAAAAATAGCTACTAAAATCCCCATTACCGATGAAAAAACTGAAGCTCATGGAGATTAAATAACATGTCCAAGTTCTGAGTTGGTGGAGCTGACGTTCAAATCCTGGTTCATCTGAGGTCGAAACCATCATCCTTTCCATCCCATTCCCCTGCTTCCGGGATAACGGCTAAATGTCCTGAAGTCTAGTCCTGAGGAGGGATCAGGGAAGACACAGTCCAGAGGCGAGACAGAGTAATGGTCTTGGGGAGTTCTGTCTTGAGATAAGGGGATTCAAGGCTCCCAACTGCAACTGGGAACCCATAGACAAGGGTCCAGCCTCTGGGGTGAGAGGCTGGTGTTACTGGAGGCGTCTGGGCCCCAGCTGGCCAGGCCTGGGTGTGGGGTCAGGCTCCAGGACAAAGGAAAGCTGAAGTGAGAGCTGAGTCAGAAACTCTGTTTTTAAGTGTTGGCAGTTGAGAAAGAAAGTACAGATGAGGTTTTGGGGGGTCCCACAGTCCCTCCAGAAGAATCCTCAGCACTTTGAGTTAATAAAGTAGTTCTTTGGGCCAATAAAGTAGTTCTAGATCCCACCAGCTGTGCCAATAGGGCTCCTACCGTCCCTTCAGATCTGGGACTGCGTTGGGGACCACAGTTGGGCACAGCAGAGCAGCACATTTTAGTCCAGTAAGTATTGATCTTAAGTCTGAGGTGTGTTGGCTGCTGCAGGAACAGACCTTGGGAACCTCGCTGTTCTGTTGGGGCAGACAGGTCTGAAGGGGGTCTGTTCAGGCCTGGAACCAAGGGTCACAGTAGAACTCACATTCACACATCTCTCTTCCAGGGCCATGTTCTGCAATGATTTAAAGGAAAAGTACGAGAAGAGGATCATTATCAAAGGGGTCGATGCTGAGACCATGCACACTCTTTTGGACTACACGTACACCAGCAAGGCGCTGATCACCAAGCAGAATGTCCAGCGGGTCCTGGAAGCTGCTAACCTCTTCCAGGTGTGTGAACAAATAGGCTCAGCGCTCTCCTCTGGAGCAGGGGAAAGCAGGGATTCCCAGACACCTGCCTGGACCGGCTTCCAGGCCTGCACCTGGGACACACGCACTTAGCTGGGCCTGTGCTTACTTGCAAGTCAGAAGATGCTTCTTTGGAAATTTCCCAAGAGGTGATGAGATGGGGCATTGACTCCTTAATGAAATGAAGCCAGGGGAGCTTGGGGCCTAGAACCTACACTTGGTTCCTGAGTCCAGAAACAATGACTATAATTTACGGAAGACTAATTGGAGCCAGGGGCTGCAGTCACCACTCATATATGTAACTTCTAATCCTTAGCACAATGAGGGGAGATAGCTACTTTCCTCCACTTTACGAGTGGGGAAATTAAGGCACATAGAGGATAAGTGACAAGGCTGTGATTTGAACTGTGGGCTGTTTGAGTCCAGGGGCCACATGCTTGCCACAGTCTCTCTGGGAGCAGCGTCTAGATTCCAGGGGACGCAGGACCTTGACTGGTCATCCCTTTGTGGTGAGTGTGCAGAAGAGCACTTCTCGTGAGGGGTAGTACAGAAGATGAGATAGAGAACCCTCAGAGTTAAGTCTTACTGCTTCCATTTAACTCTGTTTCAATCTGATTATAATAATTATATTGAGCTTCATAGAATAATTAGCCCCATAGATTCTGTCAACTGCACCCATGATTATCACAGGGGTCCCATCCCAAGTTACCATCTTTGCCTAGGTCTAAGATTACACCTTGAACTTGGTTCCATTGGATTACAACAGAGATAGTCTCACTGAGAGTATTGAGATTTATGATAAACAGAGTCCAGGGACAGGCCAGATCATTCTCAGGGACCGGGGACAAGCATCAGATCTTGTCCGTGGTTTGGGACTTCAGGAGGTGGCATCCTCTTGGATCATCAGTAGGTCAGCTGTTGAGAGAAACAGAAAACAAAGCCTGGGAAGGTGGGGAATGAGGGGTCCAGGGTCAAGACCACGGGAGACTGGAGTCTGGGAAGGATTATGAAGTCCAGCAAGGAAGGGAAAGTGGAAAGAGGGAGGAAAATAAACCTTGAAACAGCGCTGATGAATTCTGAGTAATGAGTGTCTGCAGTGTTAGCCAATTTTATTGTCTCAGTTTCCTCAGGGCATTTAAAGCCAAAGCAAGCTACCTCCAGCAGGGCTGGTCATGCCTTACCTCGTGATGTGTCCAAGTCAGTTACCACCCTCACACCCAGCCCTCCTCCTTTCTCTGTCCTTACCTGCTTACACCCTCGGCCTTACTGACCGGCAGGGGGACGCTCCTCATTATGTGGAGGGAGGGGCTCCGCAACCTCATGCTCAGCAGCCCCGTTTCATCCCCTCCCACCACTCCCCCACAATCTAACTTCAGGGAAATCCTTCCTATCTCATGGAAGGGCCTCTATCTAGTTCAGCTTTTATGCCTTTTCTGAACCTTCTCTTAAAAGGCAAATATCCCCCCTCTGCCCCACCTCCCCCAAAAGGCCAATAACCTTGAGCAGAATCATCCCATTCACCTTTATTCAATCAAGCCACAGCTGCCTTTGTTACCTTCATGCTAATCTCCTTTCCTGGGGCCCAGAGAGGGTTGCTGACTTGTCTGAAGATGGACAGGTAACACTGACATAATAGTAATAACACTTATTGTTTTAAGTATAGTGTCTGACACCAAAGTAGATGCTCAATGAACACAAGTTTTATTGAGCACTTAATATGTGCCATGAGTGACAAAGTTGAGACTAGTAACCAGGTCTCCTGTTTTTCCCACTAGCTGAAAGCAGATCCTATATGATAGGCTAAGAAGATAGATTTTGTTTTTCAAAATGCAGTTTTTAATATTTTTAAATTGCAACATTACAAACTCATTATACACAAATTAATTAGAAACCCATACCAGCAAAAAGAACATAAAAATTATCTACATTCCCCTCCTATTCAGAAAGAATATGGCAGCTTCCTCGGTATATATAATTCCAGGTTCTTTTCTGTGCATTAACTTGTACAGAGGCAGCTAGCAGGGTGTTGGATTTAAAGGCCAGCTTTACCACTTACCTGCCGTGTGACTTTGGGCGAGTTTTATCATTCTTTGTGCTACAGTTTCCTTTTCAGTAAAATGGGGATGACAAGAGGGCCTGTTTCATAGACTTGTTGTAATATTTGTAAAGTGTTTAGAACAGTGCCTGGTACATCATAAATGCTACATACACGTTTGTAATATTATCGCCTACTACTTACATATTTTAGAAGAATGGGATCCTATTGGACACACTGTTTTGAGTCTCTTTATTTTACCTGTACTGTATTGTAGTCATCTTTTTATGTCAATAGATGACAGAAAAAGTGCCTGTAATGGCATTTATAATAGCCAAATGGAACTCAATGTACAATAATTTAGTGAGTCAATCCCCATTGCTGAAAGTTTAGATTGTTTTCGTCTACTTAACTATTCAAAACATGCTGTTGTAGACATCCTTTTACTTTTATTTTGTATGGATGTGATGAATGTCCTAATAGAAATGAAATGAGCTAAGGACATGAATAGCTAATTTACAAAAAAAGAATATCAAATGATCAACACATTTTTTAAATGCCAAACCTCACTAGTAATCCAAAAGGCAAATTAAGTCAACAATAAAATAACATTTTGTCTATCATTTTGGCCAAGAATATGTATATAGAATATAATAGTCAATGTTTGGAAAAGTGAGTGAAAATAAGCACTTTTGTTCATTGCTGGTGAAAGTGTAAATGGAAACCTCTTTCTGGAAATCACTTTGAAAATAGATATTAAAACTTTTTATTTATTTATTTATTTCTTAATAATTTTATTTATTTATTTATTTATTTTTTCCCCCAGAACCCCAGTAGATAGTTGTATGGCATAGCTGCACATCCTTCTAGTTGCTGTATGTGGGACGCGGCCTCAGCATGGCCGGAGAAACGGTGCGTCGGTGGGCGCCCGGGATCTGAACCCGGGCCGCCAGCAGCGGAGCGCAAGCACTTAACCGCTAAGCCATGGGGCCAGCCCTAAAAACTTTTTAAATGTACGCATAAAGAAATAAGAAAGGATGTTCAATGTATTTCATATAAATAGCTTTGTAGTGGATTTATTGTGTCTTCTAGAAAGACATGTCCAAATCCTAACCCCTGGTACCTGTGAGTGTGACCTTATTTGGAAATATAGAGTCTTTGCTGATGTAACTAAGTTAAGGCTCTCAAGATGAGATCATACTGGATTTAGAGTAAGCCCTAAATCCAATGACTAGTGTCCTTATACGAGAAAGGAGAGGGAGATTTGACACAGAGACACAAAGGGAATACGATCGTATGAAGACATAGGAAGAGATTGGAGTGATGCAGCCCCAAACCAAGGAACACCAAGGGTTGCTGGCAGCCACCAGAAGCCAGGAGAGAGACATGGAAAGGAATCTTCCTCAGAGCCTCCAGAGAGAACCAACTCTGCCGACAATTTGATTTCATACTTCTGATCTCAGAACTGTGAGAGAATAAATTTCTGGTTGGTTAAGTTGACAAGTTTGTGGTAATATATTACAGCAGCCCTAGGACACTAATACAAGCTTAAAAAGTAAACCACAGCTAAAAGTCTTAAAACAAAAAGCAGCAATCTCCTGTTTCCACTTTTTTGGAGCAATTACTTTCACTTTTTAAAAATGTTTCTTCATTTATTTACTTCCATATTTCTTTTTTTGTGTGAGGAAGATTGGCCCTGAGCTAACATCTGTTGCCAATCCTCCTCTTTTTGCTTGAGGGAGATTGTCCCTGAGCTAATGTCTGTGCCAATCTTCCACTATTTTGTATGTGGGATGCCTCCACAGCACGGCTTGATGAGCAGTGTGTAGGTCCTGCCTGGGATCTGAACCTGCAAACACCATGCTGCCGAAGCGGAGGGCATGAACTTAACCACTGTGCCACTGGGCTGGCCCCACTGCTGTATTTATAAATGATTTGTGTATATTGCTATCTCTTGATGCATCGATTTTGGATCACTTCTTTTCCCTCTGTCCTGCTCTACTCTTAACTGATTGCTCTCTAGGCCTAGTGCACAGCTATTATCCAGAGACTTACCTTTGCTGTCATCCTAGGAGTTCCTTTTAATTCTTTTCTACATTGGATTTTCTCTTCCTGGATCCCCTGTCTTCTTCTTTCTTGTATACTCCTACATTTTAATGGATCACAAATTTTTTTTTTTTTTTTTTTTTTTTTTTTTTTGTGAGGAGATCAGCCCTGAGCTAACATCCGCCAATCCTCCTCCTTTTTTTGCTGAGGAAGACGGCCATGGGCTAACATCGGTGCCCATCTTCCTCCACTCTATATGGGACGCCGCCACAGCATGGCCTACCAAGCAGTGCGTCGGTGCGCGCCCGGGATCCGAACCAGCGAACCCCGGGCCGCCGCAGCGGAGCGCGTGCACTTAACCGCTTGCGCCACCGGGCCGGCCCCTGGATCACAACTTTTAATAGCTTATCATGAAAGAGTAAATAAGAGATAAATTTTTGGAGACTTAAATGTCTAAAGATGTTTTTGTTTCACTTTCACATTTTATAGATATTTTGGCTGCGTATAAAATTCAAGGTTAAAAATAATTTTCTTTTGAAATTTTGAAAGCATTGCTCCATATCATTACCTATTACATACAGATTTTATAAGAATGGGTTCCTGGGCCGGCCCTGTGGCTTAGCGGTTAAGTGCACGCGCTCTGCTGCTGGCAGCCTGGGTTCAGATCCCGGGCACACACTGACGCACCGCTTCTCCGGCCATGCTGAGGCCGTGTCCCACATACAGCAACTAGAAGGATGTGCAGCTATGACGTACAACTATCCACTGGGGCTTTGGGGTAAAAAAAAAAAAGAATGGGCTCCTATTGGACACATGTTTTTTAATCTATTTCACTCGTATTGTAATCATTTTTTCACGTCAATAGATCCATTTCTGCAATCCATAATAGCCGCAAGTATTTTTTCATTTGTTGTGTTGGTTCTTTCAATTTGAAGACCCATGTCTTTAAATTCTTGGAAGTTTTCTTGTGTTATCTCTCTGACACTTTCTTTCCAACTCTTTTATCTATTCTCTCCTTTGGAACTATTGCTAGTTAGGTGTTGGACCTCCCGGATTTAATTTTATTTTGTCTTCCTTCTCACTCCTATTGACTATCTCTAGCCTTTTTGTCCTACCTTGCAGGAGATTTCCTCAACTTTATCTTTAAACTCTTCTGTGAATTTTAAATTTCTGCCACCATATTCTTCATTTCAAAGAGTCCTTATCATTTATTTTAATAGATTCCTACTCTTATTTCTTTGAGGCTATTATAATATATTTGAAGTTTTCTTCTGCTCTCTCTCTTTCTTTTGAGTTCCTTTACTCTGCTTGTTTGCTAAGACGGAAGATCTCCAACTTCCGTCTTAGAGGGTGTATCAGTTTCCTAGGACTGCCACCATAACAAACTACCACAAACTGAGTGGCTTAAAACAACAGATGTTTATTCTCTCACAGTTCTGGAAACCTGAAGTCTAAAATCAAGGTATTAGCAGGGCCGTAATTCCTTTGGAAACTCTAGGGGAGAATCTGTTCTTTGCCTCTTCCAGTTTCTGATAGCTGTTGGCGTTCCTTTACTTAGGGCCTCACCACTCCAATCTCTGTAGTCGTGGTCACACTGCCTCCTCCTCTTCTGCATGTCTTCTCCTCTGTGTGTCTGTGTTTTAAAAAGATATAGATGATTGCATTTAGGGACCACTCAGATAATCTCCTCCTCTCAAGATCCTTAACTTAATCATATCTTGTGCTACATACAGTAATATTCACTCTTTTGCCGTAGAAGGTAATATTCACAGGTTCCAGCAATTATCATGTGGACATATCTTTTTGGGATCCACCATTCAACCACTGCAGAGGGTTTCCTCAAATACTCTTTTGATTATTTGATCCTTGACTGTCCAGTAATATTTAAGATTGAAGCCTTAATATGCTTATTTGAAGCTCAGTGTACATGGAGTAGGATGGGAGGCTAGTAGACTAGAGAGTTTTACCGGAGTTATCAGGTGGCCTGTCGGCTTTTTTATTGGGAATCCTCAAATGTCAGTATCTGTTGGAATTTTCCTAGGGTTGTTCAGTTTCTCCAGATAAGGATCTTCAGTCTCTTGCCTGGGAGTTATAAGATAGCTGCATGAATTCTGGACAGGGTGTGTAGGTGTGGTTTATGTGCAAATCTTTTACTTAACCTCCTTATTTTAAGTATGATGTCGTCGTGTGTCTTCTTCAGTTTCTGGTGTCCCTGAGTCCAGAACCTCTCTGGTCTGGTTTCTCCAGAGGATAAATCTTCTCCAGTGGGAGTGGGAGATGCTTGATTGCAAGAGGTGGGGAGGAGGACCAGAAGGCTTAACTTCTACTTAAACTGACTCCCTGTTATCAGCCCCCACCTGCCTGGTCTTCCTGGTTCCCTGGGACTTTAATATTCCTGCTTTTTTGGGCTCTGAGGGACAAACTTGTTCTTCTGTAGGCATTTGGTCTGATCTCTCTCTTCTCAGCAGTCATTTACCAGTCTTCATATTCTGTGGTTTTTGGGGTTACTGATGTCTCCTGGTTTCACTGAGGATGGAGTTTGTGTTTCTGTTTCTTGTTCTCCTTTCAGTTTTGAGTGATTTGTTAAGAGAGCTATAAAAACTCTTTAGATAGTAAAGACTGCAATCTTTTGCAATAGTGTTAAAAATATTTTCCATTGGTCATTTGACTCATAATTTTTAACTATAGCTTTTTTTAATGTACAAAAGTTCAAAACTAGTATTTAGTCAGATCTGTTGATCATTTCCTTGATGGTTTTTGCCTTTGGTGTGCATTTTTAGAAAGACCTTCCCCTTTGCTCCATTATATACTTATTCACTTATAATTTCATTTAGTCTTGTTATATCTACAGCTTTGATACTTAAATCTTTAATGTATCTGGAAATTATTTGGGTATAATGTTTCTTCTTCTTCTTTTCATTTTCTCTCAAGTGGTGAGCTTCAACAAAGAGTTCGGTTTTAATGAGAGAGGTGGGAGAGGAAGACAGAAACAGGATAGGGATAGAGGAAGCTCTGTTTATTATCGACTCCCTATTCTGATAATCCTTCACCTCAAAATTTTCCAAATTTTGTTCACTTTCTAGGCAAAAAATACTAAGTTATTCTCTGAAGCTATTTCACTGACTTTCCTATGAGTGTTAATTCTTATGAAAATAAGAGAAGAATACTGTGGGCTTCTGGATATCTATTTAACCAACTTTCTGATTTCTGTTGTTTCTGGACTACTTGCTTTGAAGTCTTAGACATAGACACCTGGGAATATTTTCATGCTTGAAGGCACCATAAGGGACAGAAGTTTATAGGTTGTTGAAATCGCTGTGTGGTTTTTAAAATTATTTATTCTTTTGAATGGATAAAACATACCCCTGTTCCAAATTCAGAAATACAGAAGGGGAGACAGTAAAGCATTTTACCATCTTCACTTTTAACAGTGCCTTGCTGTCCTTCATATTCGCACACATTCTAGTATAAATGTGCATATATCACTCCCACTCATTGCCTCCAGTTTTTAAACACAAATATTGGCACACTATACGCCCTATTTTGCATCTTGCTTTTTCTGGCTTCACAATAAATTTTGGAGATTGTTACGGGTCAGTATATGTAGAGCTGCCTTGTTCTTTTCAATGACTGCATAATGTTGTTGGAGTCTATTTAGATACAAAACACATCCAGTCATCTGCAATAGTCTCTTAGTAGGCAGAGTGGTAGAGCAGAAAGAACATGGGCTTTGGAGTCAGGCAGAACTTGGGTTTAAATCTCAGTTCATTGACTTATTTGCTGTTGGCTGTGGACCTTCCGAGCCTCAGCTTTCTCATTTGTAAAATTAGGATGATAACAATACCTACCTTTCAGGGAGAGTTATTATGAGGATTAAATAAGATGATGTTTATAGAGTATGTGGTATAATAGATGCTGAATAGAAGTTTCTTCCCATCATTGGTGAGTTAATTTTTACTTTACTTTGGACAGTTTGTGCATTGGATAAATTGGGCTGACGTGGAGCTGTGAGAACGTTTCCCTAAGCCATCCTTAAATCTTTGTTTTTTCCTGGATTAGAATTATAAGAGATGATGATTTAAAGTTTTGTTTTATCATGTTTATATGACACATGATTAGTATAATGAATTGGACCCTGCTGTATTTTAATTAACTTAGAATTATAGATGGAGAAAAGTGTGCCAGAGTTGGCATTTTGTCAGTTTAAAACATCCACAGAAGCCGATTCCACCTTTGTGGGACTGAAATCAACAGAATCAGATTATCTTGGGATTCCCCACTGCACCTCGTAGTAAAGGTTTCTTAATTTTCACACCACTGATATGACTCAGCTGCTCTTTCGTGTTCTGTTTCTCTTTTCAGATCTTTTAGTCTCTTCCTATTATCCACTGATTGCTTCTCTTCCAGAATTTCCCAGTCCAGAAATAGATAGTTCGATTGACCAAGCTGGTCACTACTATTGCTGTTTGAAAAGAGCTTCTCACGCTAGGCAACTTCGTGAGTTGCTGGCACATTAGCAGACTGATTGCCCTTGGGTCATTACCATTGCCATTGTCAATTGTCATTGGTCCAATCAGCTGTGGCATAGAGTGGGACCGTTTCTTTTAGGAGGACACTTTGGGTATGGCAGGTACTGAACGATCTGCCTGCTAGAGGAACTTTACAGCAAACTGGCCATAACTTATTAGCCAATTAATGGGGAGAAACATATTTTTCTTCAAGTAGTTTTTGGAAAGGTAAAAGTAAGAGAAGCATCTAAGAAGAAAGGCCCAACTGACCGTTTACATGTGAGGCAGGGTTTTTGAATGTCATCCAGAGGGGGCTCCAGAGAAGCAAAGTGCCCTCTCTTGCCTTACCTGGATCTTTAGGCTTCTGAGTTCTAGATAAGCAAGGTGGTACAGAAACTATAGACCTGAGACAATGACTATAAGAACTTTTTCAATCTTGGAGAACTTTGCCATGTTTGTTGGGGGAACTTTGTCATATTTGTTTCTTTCACTTTTATTATTAAAAACTCATGAAAGACTAAGGGCTTGTGAGCTTATCTCTAGGGCAGCAAGATATGAGGTCAAGGAGACCATACTCATGCTGCATTTAGTCTTGGCACAGAAGGATCCCTAAGATAAGAGCAGCTGGTTAGAAGAAGAAGCTTAGAAGAAAAAAGGAGATAAGGCTGAGTGCTGGGGGCCAACACGAGGAAAGAAAGGGGGATGCCAGCATGGGAGCCTGGCCTGGGCGTGGGAAGATCCATCTGGTGCCTCCACAACACCCTCTGGGGCAGTGACATAACTTTCATCATGGTGGCAATTTATGGAGACTTTGGTGAAAGTCCCGCCGTTGCTTCTTTTCATATTTCTTTTGATAATGACATGATGAATAATGGTGAGATCTACGTGGATGAGGTAGCCATGTGGTCAGTGGCCTACTTGATGCCCTGCATTTGCTTCTTGGCTTACTTCATGCCTGGATCATAGCACATAAATATTTGGTGTATCAATGAATGCGTGTATTGCTCTTGTTCATTTCTACCCAAATACGAGGACTACCTCAGAAACTGCTTAAGTTTCCCAATAAAAATTGCCTAACCTCTTTAAGAGGACACTAAGAAGCCCAATCCTTGCTCTCGGAGATGTCATGGGCTAGTAGACAAGGAAGTATTCCACAGGCTAATACTAATAACTGCTTCATTTTTAAGCACCTACTAAGTGACAGGCACCTAGCAAAACAGTAGGTCTCATTCCTGTAAGGTACAAAGTAACTGTTGCCATTGACAGGGACCCACAGATTATATCTACTCAACATCAGAAGAGCCAGTCAATCTGAGCAAGAAACCAGCCCAGCTATTTCTTTATTATCGTCTAGATAAAATCAACCTGTGGACTGTCTAATGAACCTTCTCCTTTTGTCAACCAAGGTTATTGTGTGGCCACTGTCAGTGTTAAGAAATTAGAGTTAATCTCCTGGGTCTGCATGACAGTAACAATTGTGCTTTTCAGAGCACTCACTATGTGGCAACTGTTTTGCCTGGACTCTTTCATTTAAAATGAGGTGGGTGTTTTTACTTCCAATGTATAGATGAGGGAAATAAAACTCAGCGATGTGAAGTAAATGCTCAGGTTTTCACAGCTAATAAGAGAGGAGCCTGAATTTAGCTCCCGTCTGCTTATGCATAGCTTGTGTGTTCTCTGCCACGCATACTGTGTCCATCCCTCAGAGTGGGGCCTGAAACAAGCGATGATCTTGAAGGCAGCTGGAGGCTTCAGCATCCTCAGAGAGGGCTGCCTGATGGAAGAATCTGGGAACCAGTGGTGTTCCGTGAGTGTGTCATGAGGCAAGACTGCACAGCTGCTACCCTTCATGCCCAACTGCCCCTGGGGAAACTCGGACACTTGAGACCACCGGGTGTCCCCACCTCAGCAGTGAGCCTGCTGCTGCCCACACAGTGTCTTTCATCTTTTCCTTTCTGTGTTTGATCTCAGTGTTTACTCTTTTTTATTTTTAGCTATAACTTGCATTCAGTAAAAGGCACACATCCTAAGTGTACAGCCTGGTGATTTTTTACACATGTATACAACCACATAACCACCACCCAG
The DNA here is from genome assembly GCF_020826845.1 of Diceros bicornis minor. Lineage (NCBI taxonomy): Eukaryota > Metazoa > Chordata > Mammalia > Perissodactyla > Rhinocerotidae > Diceros > Diceros bicornis. The sequence goes on from NC_080754.1 coordinate 40,057,204, forward strand.
ATCAAGCTCTAGAACATCCTTGGCATCCCAGAATGCTCCCTTGTGCCCTCCCCAGGCAATACCTCCCCAAGGGTAATGACCACTCTAGCATCTGTCACCGTGGATCGGTTTTGCTTGTTTTTGAATTTCATATTGTTCTTAAGTTCTAATTAGTATAGAGGGTCTAAATCTTAGGTTACACACTCAGATGTGCAAAAAAAAAAAGTGTGACTTAACCTATTATTTTTCTAACATTGAACTTAATCTCTATCCTGAGCTTCCCATTCAACCAGTGGCAGAAATTGTAGTCAACTTGATGATACCTCACTTCAGAAAAGCTTAAAAAATTCAGGATATAAGTTGCTTTTATAGTTCCAGGGGGCATTTACATAGTGCCAGGACATCACAGAAAGAGGCATCTGGCCCAGGCTTACCATGGTCATATGCATCACTGGTCCATGCTGGCACCTGCTGGAGCATCTGTGCTCCCATCAGTCTCTCTCTGGTCAACGACCCCTTCTCCGCTGGCATCAACTGAAAGTCCCCAGTCCCACCTGGTTCTGGCCACCAGTCTTTGTGGGTCATTTTGCATTCTCTTTATCCCATTTGCAAGGCCCCTTCAGGTCTGCCAATCCTCTCAGCAACTTCTGTGCCTCTCTCGGAGACACACAAGAAACTTCTTTTTGCTCTCCTGTGCCAACTACAGGGAACTTGGAGCCACTGCCATAGGCCCCCTTTGCCTAGAAAAAACACACTCCAATTTCTTTTCTGCTGCTGCTGTGCTGGACTGCTGCCTTTCTGATTTCATCTCAGCAGTCAAGGAACACATTCTTTTTTTGTTTTTTTCTTTTTTGCTGAGGAAGATTCTCCCCGAGCTAACATCTGCTGCCAATCTTCCCTTTTTGTGTATGTGAGCTGCTGCCACAGCATGGCCACCACTGACTTAGACTGAGTGGTGTAAGTCTGGGCCCAGGAAGCGAACCCAGGCTGCCGAAGCGGAGAGTGCTGAGCTTTAACCACTAGGCCATGGGGGCAGGCCCATGGCACACGTTCTTTTGTTCTCAGATCCACAACCTATAAGGGGCTTTTAGTATTCCCTCTACTCTGGAGTTTTTGCCTAAGTTGGGAGGCAGGACATCCTCTCAGGGACCCTCACCTCTTTCTCACTCTATTACTAGACTCTCTCTTCTCTCTCCTAGGCCTGGGAATCGTGGGGAAAGCTGACTCTTACATTATCATCCATTCTCCTACATCTACTGTTTTGGCATAAAGTTTATACCTAGACTCTTTAGGATTCTGACTTTTGAAACTCAAAGCATCCAGTTATTACCACTAATTGGTGTTTCAAACCTACTTTTCTAATATAAGTTCTGAAAGTGTATTTAGAAACCCAAAAGCCAAAATTGTCTTCTTTTGTCTACCCTATCATCCCTGCCCTGAGTCGGTAAGCCTGGAATGCTCTAGCTACTGCTATAGGTGTGGAGTACAGGAAGTGGGATGTGGGGTTTTAGTTGTAACGAAAATCCACATTGCTGCCAGAATCTGACTTTACTGCTACCCAACTGCCGCAAATTACTAAGCATCTGCTATGTGCAAGCTACTTTGTGAGAAGCTATCAGAGAGAAATAAAGATAAAAATTGTAAATAAAGGTCACATTTATGTAGCAATTTATCGTATTCTTTCCCCTACATGATCCCATCTGATGTTGACAATATTTCTGTGAGCAGGCAGTGCAGGTAACACCCTCACAACGAGCCTGCCAGGTGGCCTTTCTTGTTCTCAACACTTTCCATACGAGGAAACTGGCTCAGAGAGAGTTCAGCTCATCAAGTGGTGGAGCTATGATATGGGGCCTAAACCCAAAGTCGGAATTTCTGGCTCCTTATTCCCTCCTCCATCCACTCTCCCCAAAGCCTCAAAAACAAGGATTCCCATTGAGCTTCCAACCCAGAAGGCAATCCAACCAGACCCCCAGGCAGAATGTAGGGGTTGAGAAGAGTTCTGGCTCTGAAGGAGGTGGCATTGAACTGGACCTCATAGAAAGGGTAGGATTTCAACAAGTGGCAGTTGGGTTGGGAGAAAAGTGTTCCAGGCAGAGAGAACTTGTAAGCAAAGACTTCAGGTTTCTGCCTTCTCTACCCACTACCCCACTTATTACAGCTGTATGCATTCATGGACCTGCTTCTCAATGCTTGTCTTCTGCTTAGATATCTGCTTCTAACCTTAGATACCTGCTCTACAAGCGCGCGCACACACACACGCACACACTCCACATCCTGAGCATCAACCATGTCCCAGACACAATCATTGCATTTAATCCTCACAATGGTGTCCCTCTTTGGCCTTTATCCTGTACCTGGACTGAGTCACTAAGCCCCAGCTGTGCCACTTGCCCCTTGAATCTTAATGCGTCCCACATGTATCCCCTATTGTGTGCTACTGGCCTTTTGGAGCCCCCATTGTCTCCTCTGGAAACTCAGAGGCTGTTTGTTGCCTGAATCTTGATCAGATTTGCCACACCCTTGGGCACTGCCCCTTTCCTTCCCCTGTGATCTACTTCTGAGGTCAGTCCACCTCTGTCATTGACTCTGCACCCCAGCACCCGCCCCACCCTAGTGAGTGGGCCTCTGGCAGGTCTTAGCTCCCTACTTTCCTGCCCACCCCATACAGCTTTCAGGAACCAATAGACCTCTCAGCCAAGTCTGGAGCAAGGACTGAAAGTCTGGAGGGAGCAGAGGACATCCTGAGGGTAGCGGGAGGAGCGTACTCCCACAGAGTCTGAAGTGGGTGTACCACCTGAGAAAGAGGGAGAGGCAAGGATAGAAGACTAGGATCAGTGGTAATATACAGTTTTTGAGTATGAAGACCCCTCTTTAACACCAATACAGAACCCAGAGGAGAACAGCTTTACTTTTAGTATATATTGTCTGAGAAGAAAAATGGTGACAAAAAATTAACAATGAATTCAGAAACACTTTCAAATAAATTTGAATTTTATTAAGCTCATCAACTTACACACTCTTCACATACACTGATTTGTTGGGGCTTGAAGGTAAGTATACCAATGTCATTATAGACCCTTTGCAATAACTCCAAGGCCACGTAGAGACTATGGTCAATGGAATTGCTGATTTGGACCAAAAAAGACTTCAGTTATTCTGGAGTGGATTTTAAGGAACCTCTAGGGAGATGTGGAATTACATTGGTGAAGTCCCTTAGGACCCCAGGTTCTGGAAAGCATGAAGGGGAAGCAAAGGAGGGGTAGGGGAGATGGGGAGTAGGGGGTACATTCTCTTTGAGGCAGACACTTCTCATGGGAACTGCAGCCATATCTCAAGTGGTTTCTTTGACTGTATTTTTAGTCTCTCAGTCTGAGAGTCAGGTGCCTGGCTGTAACCTTCTGCTCACATGGCCCCCAAACAGGAAGTTGGCTGTCTGTTGCCATTATCTATCATCGCTCAGCTTTAATAAACAAGTTCATGTGTCACTGGGACAAGCTGAGACAGAAAATTTTCCCTAAAGTCTTAAATAATCCTGAATATGAAGAAGGAAAAAAAAAAGAAATTAAAAGGAAACAATTTCTTGTCCCCACGACTGCCCTGCACGTCAGAAGTTTCCCAGCTATTGGCTGAAATCATATGATACTGCCCTACACACCTCACACCCACTAGCGTTTATTGAAGCCTATTTTGGAGTGGAATTTAGGCGATTTGGAGACCCCCGCTCACCCTTGTCCTTATAAGGCCTCTTCATACTCTCCTGGCATTTTATTAGCTCAACAATACAACAGTTACGAAGGCAGTGAAGCCCAGAGAGAAGTATCATCTTTACCGCCTACTAGCTGTGTGATCTTGGGCAACACATTTTAACTCTATGAATTCTCTATTTCTCCCTCTGTAAAAATGGTAATACTAATGTCTACCTTATTATTACTCGTTAAATAAAATATATCTCTTAAAAAATAAAATTTATTTGTTAAATAAAATAATGAATGGGAAAGTGTCTAGCACAGAACTTGGTACATACTGGGGATCTGAAAAATATTTTCTTCCGCTCTTTCTCCTTCTCTTCTTTCCTTTTTTTTGCCAGAGTTTATGCTGGGTGCTGCTGGAAATAAAAACACAAGTCTGACCTGGAACCTGCCCTTGAGATGCTTGACCGTAGTACAAGGCAGAAATGTGGTCAGTACTCCACGAGAGGGGCAAGTGAGTTGCCCAGTGGAGAACAGAAGAGGGAGGAATTGATTCTTTTGGGCATTTCGAGAGGCCGTGAAGGAGGAGGTAGTTTTTGAGAGAGAGATTTATGAATAGGTAGGATTTCTCCACTTCTTTTTCCTTTCTTTCTCTTCCATTCTCCTCCCTTCTTTTTAAAGTGCTGACCCAGAATTAAAAATGTCCAGATGCAGAAAAGGCTTAAAGTACAGTCTGATTAAGAGCCTGGCTCTGTTTTTTCTGGTGCTCTCAGGTTGGCTCTACCGCTTGTGTTGGCTTTGTCCTCAGGTACATGGATACCAGAGAGCAACTCACAGTGTCTCCCACAAACTCAATTCCCAGAAAATGCCGCATGTGCACACAAATGTCTGCATACAATTGTAGGGGTTCACAGACTCTCTGGAGCCCATCCATCTGCCCCAGATTTAACTCAGAATGAAGAAAGCAGCCCTGTGTAGATAAAATGATGCCCATGGGGCTCGTTTCTTCCTCCTTTTTGAGGTAAACTTAAAAGGGTACTTAGTTGAAATTAAGGTGCACTATCCTGAGTCCTTTCTTAAAAAGTGGGGCTCTGAAGTCAAAGTTGCCTGGATGAGGAGAGCAGGATTTTAACAGACGCTAAAGGGGGAGAAAACTGGTCAGGCCAAGGAAATGGCATGAACATAGAAAGGCTGTGACAGGCAAGCATAGGGATGTTTGGGGAAGGTGAGTAGACAGGTCTGACTGTGGAGCAGTTCCATCAGAGAGAGTCCTGGTGACGGCTGAGAGCCAATCTGTGCACAGTTTGAGGGTAGGAGTAGGACTTTCTTCAGTTTCAGGCAATGGAATCCCTAACCTTTGCTATATAGCATTTATCACAGTCGTAATTTTATACTCCTGTGATAATTTGATTATCGTCTGCCTCCCCCACTAGCCGGTCAGCTCCAATGAGCACAGGCACTGTGTCTCTTTCTGCTCACCTCTCTACCCCAGCACTAGTAGAGGGGCTACTATATAACGGATGTTCAATATGTATTCGGGAAATGAACCAGTGGATGAGTGGATGAAGGGATGAATGGTTTCTAAGTGGGAAGAGACATGTTTAGATCAATGTTTCTATCAGATGTGAGCCTTGGTGCTTGATTTGATTCTCCTGCATGGTTTCTTCCTTTGCTCATCAATCGTCATCAAGCAGGGGTAGGAACTGGCATCTTGCTGGCCAGGCCGTCCAGTGTGTGGGCAGATCAGATCATCTGAACTCTCCAGTGAAGTGTGCAAATCAGCGTGGCATCTACCAAGCCGTTGTCCTGTGCACACACTATTTGACCAGAGGCAGCTTGAAATAGTATAAAAACATGCATTTTTGGAGTCAGATAAGACTAGTTCAAATTTTAGCTCTGCCTCTTATTAGTTACAAATCTTTAAGGAAATTACTTCACTTCTCTGAATCTCTTTTCCTCATCAATAAAACAAGAATGATAATAAATATCTACCTTACAGTGTTGCTGTGAGGATTTAATAAGCTGGTTAATATAAAGGGCTGGCACACAGTGGGTGTTCTTTATTTTATTTCTTATATTTTGTTTTATTTTCTCATTGTATACTTGAAAAACGCAAAGAAGTATTTATTTTATTTTATTTTTTTCTGATTTTAAAAGCAACTTCATGCTCAGTGTAGAAAACTTGGTCTATACAGCAAAGTCTAAAAAACAAATTAATAACTGTATTTCTAAAACTGCAACTGAGTTAACCACGATTAGCATTTTGATGTGTTCTCTCCTAGAATTTTCTCTATTTATGAGAAACTTTATGTATTTTAAATAGATAATTCCTCCACATGGAACACAATTCGAGGGGGTACAAAATGGCAAACAGTGAAAAGTAATTCTCCCCTTCTAACCTGACCCAGCCACCAGTTCTCCTCCCCAGAGGCAACCACTGTCACCAGGTTCTTAGGTGGCTTCCCAGAGACAGTCTACATATTTAGAAAATCTATTTGATTTTCATATCATCTTCCTTTCACACAAATGCTGCATGGTGTACCTGCTGCTTTGCACCAGGGGCCACCATCTAAGTGAGTTCCCTTTCAGCCCTCAAGGATGTCTCTGTGGGCAGGGCCACGTAGATCTCTGGTTACAGATTCTCAGGGCTCAGCGAGGCTTGGTCTCGGTTGTATATTTTTACTCTTTGAACTGAAAATTTGCAAACAACTAAACAGGTGTTAGAATTCTCAGTCTCAACCGTTTCCACAGTTGCTCATGTGAGGAGCAGATCTGCAGGCGGTTGGGGCCAGCAGACAGGGTGGTCTGAGGCAGAATTCAGGCTCTCTCCAACATTGCATTGGCCCTCAGGTCAATCTTTTCTAAACTGACAATTGGGAAAGTGTGGTCTGACACAGGAAGATAATATTTTGCAATTGAGATTGATCCAAAAAATCAGGGATGAGTGCCCCCTAGGATGCTCTAGAGTGAAGGACAAAGCCTAAGTCAATATGGTTCACTCAAGACCAGCCCTGCCCTCATTCCCACCCTTCAGGCCCCACAACCCTGCTACCCCCAGCTCCTGTTGCTAGAGCTTCTCCTCTGCAGGCTGCACACCTGCCTGGTCAGATCTGCCCGCCTGTACTCTCATTAGGCCCTGTCTGCACACCAGCCCTCCCCACCAGGCCCTGCCCCTTCAGCCTCCCTGTTTCCATCCTTCTGCTAATTGATCAACCCAAGAACACTGATAACTATAGAACACTATAAGGGGCCCAGTGGACAAGGAGAGGAGATAGGAGGTGGACTCCTTCAAAGCTAAGCTCCAGAGAACAATGAGTAAGAATGAACTGATGTATTTGAGACAACTTATCTGTACAATGAGTATTAAATAATATAACAGATATGATGCGCTTTGTAAGCCATCAAGTGCTGTGTATGCATAAGGGACTCATATTCTTATGAGGATGATGATAATTTAGAAATAAGACATGGAAGCCAATCAATTTTCTAATTGATTTTTTTCATTACAAAAGTATTACTTATTCATTTTAGAGGATTTAGAAAGTATATAAATAAACAAAATAAGAAAAATTGTCATAGTCTTATTAGAGAGTGCGGTACCTTATATTATTTATACAGTGCATGCCCTGTCCATCCCTATGGAAGCTGTTTCTGTGGGAGGATTACTGTTTCCTTGACAACAAATTTTGCCAAGTGACTTACTCTGGCCAGTTAAGTGTAAGTGGAAATGGTATGTGCCACCTCTGAGCAAAAGTTTTAGGAGATTTTTTGTGGTTCTGCCATCTTTTTTCTCCTTCTGCCACAAGACTGGCATATCTAAGTTAAGGGCTTTTCTGTCATCTTGGGTTTTGGAATGAAGAGTCCTGTGAAAAACATGTAATGTGAGTGAGAAATAACATTTATTGCTGTAAGCCCCTGAGATTTGGGGGTTGTTTGTTACTGCAGCATAATTTGTCCTAAGATACCTGATACACAGAGAGGTAACAACTGTTAATATTTTGGTGTATATCCTTCAGTCTTTTTTTTTTTTTTGCTGAGGAAGATTGGCCCTGAGCTAACATCTGTTGCCAATCTTCCTCTTTTTGTTGAGCAAGATAGTCTCTGAGCTAACATCTGTTCCAATCTTCCCCTACTTTGTATATGGGAAGCCACCACAGCATGGCTTGGTGTGTGGTGTAGGTCAGCACCTGGGATCTGAACCCGTGAACCCCAGGCTGCTGAAGCAGAGTGCGTGAACTTAACCACTATGCCACTGGGCCACCCTCCCCTTTGGTCTTTTTTCTATGCCTATATTCTATATATTTTTTCTTTCTAAAAATAGGATCATAATGTACATTTGATTTTGTGAAGTGCTTTCTCATTTCCTCTGAAAATATTTCAGTATGTATCTCTAAAACATAAGATTCTTCTTTAAACATAACCACAACACCATTATCACACTTAAAATTAATAATAATTGCTTTCTATCCCCAACTATTAGTCTTTGTAAAAATTTCTCTGACTTTTAAAATTAGTTCATTTAAATCAGGGATCCAAAAAAGGTCCATACTTTGCAATAGGTTGATGTGTCTCTCAAATCTCTCCCTCCCCTTCTCTCTCTCTCTCTCTTTCCCCTTGTGATGTGGTTGTTAAGAAACAGAACTGGGTGTTCTGTAGAGTTTCCCACAGTCTGGATTTTGCTGATTGCATTCCCACGGGTCCTCTAACATGTTCCTCTTTCCCCTGTTTCCTGTAAATTGCTGATTAAATCTAGAGGCTTGATCAGATTCAGTGAACAGATTTTTAAGCTCAATACATTATGAACATTTTCCATGTCATTTAATATTCTTCTACAACATGTTTTCTTAATGACTATAGAGCTGTCAAAAATATGAATGTATTTTCATTTATTCAGCTAGACCCCTATTGTCAGTTGCTTGGGTTGTTGCTAAATTTTTGCTACTGCACACAACTCACTGATAAACCTCCTTGTGGACTAATTCTTTTCTGACCTGATTTGCTGCCCCTCTGTTCTCTTAGTTCCTGCGGATGGTGGATGCCTGTGCCAGCTTCCTCACAGAAGCCTTGAATCCCGAAAACTGTGTTGGAATACTGAGGCTGGCAGACACACACTCCTTGGACAGTCTAAAGAAGCAGGTTCAAAGTTACATCATCCAAAACTTCGTGCAGATTCTGAACTCCGAGGAGTTCCTTGAACTCCCTGTGGACACTCTGTACCACATCTTGAAGAGTGATGACCTTTACGTGACGGAGGAGGCACAGGTGTTTGAGACTGTGATGAGCTGGGTCCGGCACAAACAGTCGGAACGACTCTGCTTGCTCCCCTGTGTCCTCGAGAATGTGCGCCTGCCGCTTCTGGACCCGTGGTACTTCGTGGAGACAGTGGAAGCAGATCCTCTCATCAGGCAGTGCCCGGAGGTCTTCCCACTGCTCCAGGAAGCCAGGATGTACCACCTTTCTGGCAATGAGGTGAGTTGACGACGAGAGGTGTTGTAGTTAATCAGTGAAGTAAAGGAGTTAGCGGGCCTTACAGAGATATGGATGAGGCTGGCTTACAGTTTCTCAGGGCATCGAGAAGATGCTACACTGTTTATAGTTTGAGGCAGGCAGTTCCAGAAGCCCTGGATTTCTGATCTGTAAAATGGGGATGACACCACATCGTAGACAGCTACTGAGAGGATTAGGTGAGATACGGAAATCACCCAGCACCATGCCTGGCACATCCTTCCTCTCCTCAGTTGTGTAAGGGTAGGAGGTGGGTGGGGGCAATGCACACACAAATGGAATGTGCCCTCCCGTCCATTCCACAGGGGTGCTGCTTTCCTAGTTTGCCTACTCTGGGGAAACCTGGAGTCTTGTGGATCTCCTCTGACATTACCTTGGTTCAGACTCTCATTATTTCCTTTCGGAATTTCTGAAAAGTCCTCGAAACTCACCTTCCTGCCTCCTGTCTGGCCTCCCCAAATTTCGTTCACCAACTAGATGATCTAAAACTCAAGCCTAATCATTTTGCTCCTGGGCTTATCCTCTTCACCAGCTCCCCACCACTTTCAGGATGAAGCCCACACTTCCTGCCTAAGCTCCTAGAGCCTGGCTTCGCATACCTCACCTCCTGCCCGCTTCTCCAGCATCATCTCTAACCTCTCCTGCTACAGTCCCAATGCACCGCTTGTAATTCCCCAAAGTGGATGTACTTTTTCAGCCTCCAGGCTAATGCAGGTGCTATTTTAAATGCCTTTTTCCTCTTCTTCATTTAGTTAACTTCTGCTCCTGCTTCAAAACTCAGTTCAAACGTCACCTTCTCCAGAGACCTCTCTCATTCTTTAGCACCTGGTGCATTGCTCTATCATAGCACCAACAGCTGCATGTTAACCATTGAACTCCTCATCTGTAAATATCTCTACACTGGAAGCTTGTTATGGTAGGAAATATTGTATTATTGGACTTTCCATCTCCAGACCTTAGGAGAGTCCCTGGTGTATAGTAAGTGATTGGTAGATGTTTGTTAAACGAATAAATGGGTACCAAGTTGGTGAATACACATGTCTTTTGAATCTACCTGGTTCTCCTTAACAATTCCTGAAGAAGCGTTTAATTCAGAACTTTATACGGGCCAGCCCCGTGGCTTAGCGGTTAAGTGCACGCGCTCTTGCTGCTGGCGGCCCGGGTTCGGATCCCGGGCGCGCACCGACACACTGCTTCTCCAGCCATGCTGAGGCCGCATCCCACATACAACAACTAGAAGGATGTGCAACTATGACATACAACTATCTACTGGGGCTTTGGGGAGAAAATAAATAAATAAAATCTTAAAAAAAAAAAAGAACTTTATAAAGACAAGAATAGGCTTAGTGGAGAGGAACAAAACAATCATGAAATCATGATATAGGGACAATTTGGTAAGTTTGTACACATGAACACCCACACATACATACCACTATACAATAGTTCTGGGCTTGGCTACCAAGCCTTCTTCATTCGGCCATTGGTAGAAATCTTAGTAGACAAAAGTGGCTCAGAAATTGTCTGTCTGAGGCCCCTCGAGAGCTTCTTCCTTTCTCTGTGTGTCCTTTTATAGTTCTATGTTGTCCTCAGATCTACATCACTCATTCACTCTGCAAACACGTCCTTAAATGTTTGGTAGATTTTATCAATGATGCTATCAGAACCAAAAGTTTTCTTTGAGAGAAAGTTTTTAACTACGAATTGTATTTCTTTAATAGATATAGGGCTATTCAGGTTATCTATTTCTTCTAGAATGAGCTTTGGTAGTTTGTGTCTTTCAAAGAATTTTCCCATTCCATAGAAGTGTCTGAATTTATTGGCATAAGGTTGTTCACAGTATTCCCTTATTATCCTTTTAATATCTGTAGAATCTGCAGTGATGTCACATCTCTTATTCCAGATATTGGTAATTTGTGTCTTCTTCTTTTATTCCTGATCAGTCTGGTTAGAGGTTTATCAATTTTACTGTTTTTCTCAAAGAACCAGCTTCTGGTTTCATTTTATTTTCTCTATTGTTTTTATATTTTCTATTTCATTTGTTTCTACTCTGATCTTGATTATTTCCTTTCTTCTGCTTACTTTGGCTTTAATTTTCTCTTCTTTTCTAGTTTCTTAAGGTGGAAGCAGAGTTCACTGATTTGAGACCTTTCTTTTTTTCTAATATTGTCATTAATGCTATAAATTTTCCCCTAAGTACTATTTTAACAGCATCTCATATATTTTAATATGCTATGCTTTCATTTTTCACAAATAAATCCTGAACACCAACTATATGCCAGATATGCCACTAGGTACTACCAAAACAGTCTCTGCCTTACTAAACTTATGGTCTGTCAGAGAAGACAGGACACTAAGCAAATGAAGGGTGATGAGTAGACTGATGGAGGAAGTCCAGGCAACTACATGGGTCCTATCCCATGCTGGATATGTGCATCACTAGCAGGTGGCTCAGCACTGGGAATCAAAGCCCTCATATACTTGAAGACAGGTATCAGTCTCTGCAACTGCTCTCTGCTCAGCATTTAAAGTACAGAGTCTTGATTAACTATATATACTTCCAACATTCTGGCTATTTTTGTTTCTGCTTCCCATTTCCTAAGTCCCTGTAATGCAGGTGATAAAAGCTTTCCTCTGATATAAAATATCTCTACTATGCCTTCTGCAAAATTGCTGCTATGAAATATCTGCTCTGTCTTTTGTATTTGTAATGGGGTAGGGAGTGGGGAGTGGGATTATAAACTTGGGATTTAGGAGGAGAGAGAATTCTGATCTCTGGAAAAGTCTCCAGTGTCAGGAACTTGGGCTTGCAGTCAGGCAGATCCAGGCTTTAATCTTGACTGCACAATTTACCTACAGTGTGACCTTGGGCAGGCTACTGATCTGCTCTAGGGCTCAATCCTGACCTGTAACTTGGGGCTAATAATACCTACCAACTGATAGAATTGTTCTGAGAATTCAATAAGATAATGAATGAGATGTGTTTAGCACAGTGTCTGGCACGCGGTATGGGCCCCACAAATGAAGACTGTTCTTCTCCTCACTCAGTTCCTGTATGGTGTCCTATCTCCGACGGTCAGCATATTCTCTCTGAGGCTACAATCTCTCTTTTCACTGTGTCCTAGGCTTTTGCTGCCTTATTGTCCCAAATCCTGCTCAGGGCACTTTCTCATTCCCATTTTACAGTCTGGGTAACTGAACCAGCCAAGTGCTGTGATCTCTGAATCGGGGTCTCATTGTCAGTTGATTCCCTGAAACTCCCTGTCTTCTCGCTGCTTGAATGGTCTCGAGTTTCTTCCTGATGACAGTGGTATGAGCCTAGACGATACTCTGAACACATTTGCCCTCTTAACCTTCCTTTCCCAATCTTTACTCCTTCTTGTCCTATCATTATGTCTCCCTTTTAACCTTGTCCCTCCTCTAAGCTCCTGGAGGTGGTGACAGTAGGAAATTTTAGAATCCTAAAAGCCAATGTCAACTTACATTTGATTTAGGAGTAGTATCTGGTTCCTTTATTACGAGGGGTCTTTTGGGGCACAGGAAGTTGCCCCTTCATTTCATTGCCTCCTAAGTTTCCAGGGGCCAACTTGATCTATACCAAAGGCTGCTCTGCCATGTGTGGTGTTGGGGGAGTCTCACTCCTGAGGACAGAGTGGGCAGAGGCTCACCCCTGAGGACAGCTTTGTTGAAGCAACACGGTCCCTTCTGTTAGGTCGCCTCATATAGTCTCTGTGGACAATGAGGCGTCAGTAAGGCGCAACTGTTTGCTCTATTTTTAACAATCTGAAAATAAACTGGTTAAGCCTGATCATTGCATGCGTATCATTGGCAAGCACTTCCGTGTGTCTGCAACAAACTTGTACATCAGATTGGCATTTGTCATGCCTTTGTGGTTAATATCTTGCCGAATGTAGCTGAACTTGCAATTTGGTAATAGTGCCACCACTTGGCAGTTCTGTGGTGCTGAGTTACATGGCAGGTCTCAATACCCAGCCAATCCCATCAACTAGATGATTGTATTAATTATCTATTGCTGTGTAACAAATTATCCCAAAACTTAGCAACTCAAAACAATAAACATTTATTATTTCACAGGTGTCAGGAATCCAGGAGTGATTCAGCTGGGTGGTTCTGGCTCAGAGTCTCTTCTGACGTTGCAGTCAAGCTGTTGGCTGGGGCTATGGTCATCTGTAAACTCAAATGGGGCTGGAGGATCCACTTCCAAGCTCACTTACAGGATTGTTGACAAGTGTCGGTTCCTTGCTGGCTGTTGGCTGGAAGCCTCATTTCTTGCCCCTTGGGCCTCTCCATAGCAGCTGGCTTCCCCCACAGCAAATGACCCGGGAAAGACTGAGACAGCAATCAAGACGGAAGCTGTAGTGCCTCTGTAACCTAATTTCAGAAGTGATATACCATCACTTTTGCTGTAGTCTATTGGCATAGAGACCAATCCTGGAACAATGTGGAGGGAACGACATAAGATGTAAATACCCAGAGGTGGAGATTACTGGCGGCCATTGTGGAAGCTGGTTACCACAATGATCTAGACTGGAAAAAAATCTGTATCGGGTCTTGGATTACCCAGCTTGCCCATTCATTCTTTCATTCATTCAACTAACCCACAAGTTATTTGGGTTAGTTGAATAACCCATTCATTCAACTAACCCACATTTATAGAAACCCACGAGCTCCAGGCACTATTCTTGGTGCTGAGGATAAATTGGATAAAAAGGGCTGTTCCTGCCATCAGGGACCTTGTAGTAAATTATAGTGGAGTATGAAAAGTGCTGTGATGGGGAAATCCAGGACTGTGGGAACATGTATGGAAAGTCAAGAATGGCTTCCTGGAGAAAAAGACAAAGTGACATTGCAAATAATGCCAAATAGCTTGAAGGGTAAGTGGATGGGAGATGGTGTGGGAAACTGAGGACAGATACTATGGGGAGATCCAGCCAGCAGGCAGGAACACAGTGATTTCGGCATTTGGGAGTCGAGGGAGTCAGCGGGAGCAGAGTCTTCCACAGGCCAGGACTTAGGAACAGGATGCCAGTCCTGGGAGCTAGGAGTACGATCACGAGCTAGTGATCTTACTAGGAGCTAGTAAGTCCACTCCCCTACTAGCCAGCAGGCTCTTGAGGCAAGAGAGCAGGCACCATGAATAAGATGGGGGCTTCAGAGCAGAGGCTGAGGCCTGGCCCTCGGAACTGGAGTGAGGGTCACAGGGGAACCAATTCTGGGAGGCTAGTGCTGTTCTCTAAGCATCGCCCTATAAGCCCTAAATTCTCCCTGAAAGAGGACCAGATCAGTGCTGGAGGTTGCACTTCAGCTGTGGGGAGGGGAGGTTTAGGGGCAAGAACCAGGGCTAGTAGGTGGAGGGAAAATGGCAGAGTGGCAAAGTTTGTCTTTGGTGTCAATTCATTGCTCAGATTCTCTCCTGCCAGCTTGGTATTCTCACAGTGCCTCCAAGTTCCCGGGACCACCCCTCCCATCCTTATCCCAGGTGGCCTTTCTACTGTCAATGCCCTCAGGCTCAGCCCTTTGCCCCGCACATCCCCACTCGTTTCTGTTGACCCACAAAGGAGAGCCCTGCCACAGATTTTATGGCCATGGTCCAGCCTCAAGAACTGATGATGCAAAATTTACTGTATCCGACTCTTTGGCACAGAAAAACAAAGTCTCTTATGGGAAAGTAGAGGTTGGGTGTTGGCTGGTCTGATTACATGTGACCATTGACTGGATTCACCACGTAAGGGCACAGTCTTTGCTACTGCAACCTGTTTGTCACCATCTGTGGGCAAGATGGAAGATCCATAGTCTGTGTTAGGTCAGCCTAACCTTGCAGGAAAAAGTAGCTGTTTTGGCCATCTGGGAAATGGATGCTACCTCTGTCTCCCAGCAGCACACCTGCAGAACCTTCCCCATCAAGCTCAGGGGAGGGATGAAACCAGGAGGAGGGCAGCTCTCCCTTTTCCCTAATGATGTCAGTATGAGCATGACTGCTCCTCCTGCCATGACTATCTGTTGAGGGTCATGCATGTGCCAGGTGCTCTGCTCATCCCTCTACATCATAACCTCATGAATGCTCACAATGACCTGATGGCATAGAAATGATTACAGGCATTTATAGAGATTGTGTCACTCCTCCAAGGTCACGTGACTGTAGGTGGTGGCACCAGGATCAAACTCTGATGTATTTGACTCTAAACGTCTGCTCTTTCAGCTGCGTTCAAATACCCAGGTGTGGATTTCTTTGCTTTTTCAAGGCTGTGAAGGTTCGTATGCTTGAGGTTGGGACCCAGTCCCTCAACCTCTCTGGCCACACCCTGCTCCCTTTTGGTTCTTTTCTGCTAAGTCTCTGACTGCTTTCATGTGCCCACTGTCAAGACTTCTCTTCCAGAAGAAGTCTGATAGCTAGCAAATTCTGGGATATCATCAAGAAATTGAAACCAGGGGGTAGTGGAAAGTGGCCAGAAATGGCCAGGATTCAAGGCTCCACACCAGGCAAGAGAGAAGGGGCAGGAAGTGTGTTTGATGGTAAACAGACCCGAACTTCTTAAAAAGCACCAAAATCAACAACAGATAACCTATATTGAGTACCTGTTATACACCAGGCCCTGGGCCAAGCACACCAAGTATATTACCTCATTTAATCCTCACAATAAACCTATGACACAGTTACCACTAAAATTCCCATTCTACAGATGATGAAACTGAGGCTCAAGGAGGTGAAGTCACATGGTCATACAGTGGCAGAGCTGGGAAATGTGCCCTGCTCGTCTGGCTCCATAGCCTGAGCTCTGAACTGCTGTGTCATTCTGTCTTTATGTCCTTCCATTGGTTTTCCAGATCATTTCGGAGCGTACCAAGCCCAGGATGCATGAATTCCAGTCTGAGGTGTTCATGATCATTGGCGGCTGCACAAAGGATGAACGGTTTGTGGCGGAGGTAACCTGCCTGGACCCCCTGAGGCGCAGCCGCCTGGAGGTGGCCAAGCTCCCGATGACGGAGCATGAACTGGAGAGTGAGAATAAGAAGTGGGTGGAGTTTGCATGCGTGACATTAAAAAATGAGGTCTACATCTCAGGTAAGCAGGAGCCATGGGATGCCAAAGCAAGCCCCCAACGGCACTGCGTGTTTTCCTGAGGGAGAGCCAGGCAGCCATGCTAGAAGAATTACTATGAATGGCAATATCTAGCTCTGACTGGGTCAGGATATGGAAACCAGGAACTCAGCTGGTCTTATCTTGGAAAGCGCATTATTACTTAATGAACGCTAACCTGGGTGCAGTATGGTATTAGGATCTGGGGGAGCAGGCAGACAGGTCCCGTCCTTCATGGAAAAGGAGGGAAGAACATGATACTAGAGTTGATTCAGCATCTACTGCAGGCATAGGACGTGGAGCCAGGCATTGGAAATACAGTAATGAATAAAAACTTCTACTCTTCCCCCAACCTGACCCCTCCCTTCAAGTTTATTAGGTCATACTTTTAGACATTCCAGTAGCACCCAGTGCATTTTCATTTCCTGCTGGTAAGTTGTTTGCTTAGTTATTTACTATCACTTCATGCCCGTCTCCCATTAGTCCTTAAATTCCGTGAGAATCAACACTGCATGCCCAGTACCTGGCACTGGGCCTGGCTACATAGGAAATGCTCAATAAGTATTTACTAAATGACATACTGTCTACCAACTTTACAGCATAGTGAATGAATTTACACTTTGGTAGCATGTAATCATTTGCCTCAAATATCAGCTCTATAAGGTAGACGATTTTAATTTCCAGGTTACAAATGGAGAAAACTAGGGCTCAGAAAGGTTATGAAACATACCTAAGGTCACACACTGGTAAATGTCAGGCAGGATTCCAACTTAGGTTCACCAAGTCCCATGTTCTCCCATGACATTGAAAGCCACTTAGGTCTTCTCGGGACCCCAGGGGAGGAGACAAGCATTGCTTCCCCACTCTTGGAGGCTTTTCTCTAACCTGTACTTGTTTGGGAAAGAGTTGCCTCCTGGAGCTGGGTTCCTCCAAAATCAAGGGCAGATCAGTTCTTTGGATATATTAATACTGAATATTAGGTTATAGCTTTCTTTCATCTTGTAGAAAATATTTTTAATTGTTGTAGAAGAGCTAAACAATACAGAGTATAAAGTAAAACATGGCAGTTTCTCTGTGTCATTACAATCCTATATGTTTTAATTTTTTTCACAAAAATTGTTTTATATTGTCTTGGAGTAAGTAATGCTAGCTGCTGTAACAAACCATAAATCACCACAATAGTATGTGGGGGTTGGGGGAGTGGATCTGCTCCACTCAGTCATTCAGGGACCTAGGCTCCTTCCATGCTGTGATGCTACTGTTTTCCACACGTGGACTTCAAGGTTGATAAATTTTAGGAAGAGGGAGAAACTGAACGAGTTGAGAAGGTACACCTACTCCTAACAGCCTCAGCCTGGACGTGAGGCACCAGTTCTGCTCACATTCCATTGGCAAGAACTAGCCCCTCCATGTGCCCCCAACCCCTATGCAGGTGGGCTGGGAAATGCAGGAGGAAAACACAGGCTTGGTAATCATAGTCAGTCTGCCACCTACACTACACGTTATTCTACAACTTGTCCTTCCCATGTCTTCAATTTGAGGTTGTCTTTTTAAAAATTATACAAGCAATACATGAAAGCACGCTTGTTATACACGAGTCACAGAAACTTGTGCTTCAATTAACAGCCCATTCTGGACATCATTACATGTCGGTATAATGGATCTATCATATGTAATAAGTGATCTAATACATGTAAGCATGGTACAATCCCCAGCACATGGTGAGAGCTCAATAGTGTTAGCCATCATTATTATTATCGAGATTATCAGTATTCTTATTCTTTTTACCAGCTGCAGACTGTCTATTGTATGGATAAACCATAATTTTTTTCAGCTTTTTTTTTCCTAGTGAAAAAAATATTGCAATAAGCATTCTTAAACACATATATTTATGAACTTGTGCTGCTGTATGGAGAGATTCCTAGAAGTGGTCATAAGATGTGTGAATTTAGAATTTTTGTAGATATTGCTTAACTGTCCTCCAGAAATGTTGTAATAATTTACAGTTCAACCAGTTATGAGTGACAATGTCCATTTTCTACATCCTTGAGAACATTTTTTACTATCATTCAATTACATTTTTAATAGACTACAATGTTTAAATTTATTCTCTTGGATCATTAATAAGGTTGAGCATATTTTCGTATGTTTATTAGCTAAATGTATTTATTTTAAAAAATGATCTGTTCTTACCCTTTGTTTTTCTATTGGTTGTTTGTCTTTTTCTTATTAATTTTTTGGAGTTCTTGTTATATATTTATTGCTATTTGTATTGCAAATATTTTCTCCCAGACTGCGGATGTCTTTTAACTTTAATTTATATTTTATACAGTAACTTTCTCTCCTATATGATTCTGGGTTTTATGTCATGCTTAGAAAGCCCCCTACCCCAAGATCATTAATATCTTCTCCTATATATTCTCCAGTTACTTTTATAGAATTTACTTTTGAATTTTATTTTTTTTTATTTATTTATTTTTTGTGAGGAAGATCAGCCCTAAGCTAACATCCGATGCCAATCCTCCCCTTTTTGCTGAGGAAGATTGGACCTGGGCTAACATCTTTGCCCATCTTCCTCTACTTTATATGGGACGCTGCCACAGCATGGCTTGACAAGTGGTGCATTGGTGCGCGCCCCCGATCCAAACCTGCGAACCCTCGGGCTGCCAAAGTGGAGCGCGCGTACTTAACCGCTACGCCACCGGGCTGGCCCCTTGAATTTTATTTTAAGTGTAATGTGAAATGTGGATGTAACAATTTTTCTCTAAATAAATAGCCAATTGTTCTAATACCACTTATTTAATAATCTCTATATCTTTTGGCTTGTTTCTGTATTCTTAACTGTTTTTAATTGATTGATTTGTCTAGTCTTATGCTAGTACCACATTGTTTTTATTATCATGGCATTTTAGTATACTTTGATATTTGCTAGGGAAAGCATCCTTATTCATTCTTCCTTTTCAAAAGTTTCTTAGAAAGTTTTCCAAATTTACTCTTCCAAATGAAATCTAGAATGAGCTTTTCAAGTTCCCTGAATAGTCCTGAGGGCACTGAATATCTAGATTAACCTGTGGAGGGTTGACATCTTTGCAATTATATGTCTTCTCATCAATGTACACAATACACCTGGCCAGTTAATCAGGTCTTCTTTTATGTCCTGAAGTAAAAATCGTAGGGGTTTTTTTTTTCTTTTTAATAAAGTTTGCATGCATTTCTTTGAAAGTTTATAGTTATTTTATAATTTTTGACACTACCTAGATGAGGTGTTTATCACAGGGTTTTGAATAAATAAAGACCTCAAAAAGGTACACAACCCAAAGAGAAAAACGGTTAAACTATATGAACAAAAAATTCATGGAAGAGGAAGGAGCTCAGCATCCCCAGCAGCCAGGGGAAACCAAACAGTGACATCGTTTTTCTCCATCAGGCTGTAAAACAAAACAAACCAAACACACCCTCCTAACGCTGTGGGTGGGTTATGGGAAAGGTGAGCGAGGACAGCTTTGGAGAGCTCTTTGGCAGCACCTATAAAAATTCAAGGTGAGCCCGCCCTTGACACAAGAATCCCACTTCTGGGCTCCCCTCTCGAGAAACACTTACCCGTGACACAGAGTATCATCAGTGATATTCATTGCCGCACCAGTGCACATTTATAAGTCTGAAAAGTACATCTTTTGCTTTAGGTAGTTGGTGGTACTCTGTGCTGATGGGGACATGGAAACACAAAGCCGTTACAATACTTCATTCAAGTCACCAAAAAAGTCAGTCCTCCTTTGTCTTGGTTTCTCTCCCTAACTGAATTATCCATTTTTTGTTTATTCAAGAGAATTGTCTTGAAAAAATTATTTACCAGCTCATTCTCTAACGATCTAATAAAAATTATTAAAAAATAGGACAAACCCCACTTATATTTTTTATATAGATCAGAGATAGGAACCAAGAGAATTTTGTAAGATTCCTTGGTGATTTTTCCAGGTGTATATTTTTGTTTGTTTAAATAAATAGCAACAGACCTTAAGCTGCTTTCTAATTCGCCTGCTGGTCAAGGCCCATCTATCCTTGCCCGAAATGGTGCAACCCTACCTGTCCTGCCCCTCACCTGCACGAACACTGAGTCTAGGCTCCTGCTGGCTCCACCTGCCCAGGTGGACTTGGGTGCCACCGCCCTGAAGCCCACCTCTTCTCTGAACTCTCACGGCATGGAGGTGACACGTGACACAGTCTGGCGCATGATTCATCCCAGCCTTACACTGTCGCTCCCCGTTCTCTGCGTTGGCTCTGCTTCCCCAACCAGACCACACACATCTTCAGGATTTCTTTGGTATGCCCTTAGTGGGGCTGGCCCGGGGATTTAGCACTTATGGACTTGTAGAAAATTATGGGAGAAGCTGTATTTCTGACACATCTGGTGGTTACTTAAATGCTCTGTATCTCTTCTAGGTGGCAAAGAAACACAGCACGATGTTTGGAAATATAATTCTTCGATCAATAAATGGATTCAAATTGAGTATTTGAACATAGGTCGCTGGAGGCATAAGATGGTGGTGTTGGGTGGCAAGGTCTATGTGATCGGAGGTTTCGATGGTTTGCAGAGGATCAACAATGTGGAGACCTACGACCCCTTCCACAACTGCTGGTCAGAGGTATAGGAAATTTTTCTATGATTAACTCCCTTTGTATTATTATTTTAAAGCTTCAAAAAAAGGTATATCCTGATGTAGATATGTGGCTTTCTCTCTCCCTGCTCCCGTTGAGAACATATTTGGTGGCTCTGAGCTTCCCTCCTCATAGGAGCCATTGTTTCAGCATTGCTGATCAGGTCACAGAAACGACTTCCTTCCAGATGGGGAAGCTCTATGGGCACCTGTTCTATCCTGGCCAGAACCCCAGATGTGGAGGGGAGGCTTGGTCCTAACACTGGTGCATGTCTTGGCCCGGAGTCTGTGTCTCCTCAGATGGTGTCTGCCCTTGTCTGCTCCACACCAGACACACAGGGGTCCCTATAGCACACTGTTCGTTGAACCCGGAGTAATCTGGTAGTGTTTAGAAGTCAGCCCTTATTTATCTGCCCATAATGATGAACGATTTACATGTCTGCCTGCAAGATTTTAGCAATGCAACCTCAGATATATATCATACTCAGGAAAAGGTAAAGTGTTGCTCATCAGTGCACACAATGTTTCAATTGTGCAGGATGAATAAGCTCTGGAGATCTGCTGCACAACATTGTGCCTATAGAGAACAATACTGTATTGTACACTTGAACATTTGTTAAGAGGGTAGATTGCATGTTGAGTGTCCTTACCACAATAAAAAAAAAGATAATGTGATCTCACTTCCTGTATTTCCAGGTTAGTCCCCATTTCAAATTTTCTTTCTCCTTATCAGATCATATGTCAGAGCATGTTCCAGCTTTGGGTGGTGTAAAACATGGTCATCGTGGGCACAAGCAGAGGTAGCCAGGTCATCATGGCATCCGGCCAAGACCTGTCAACCTGAAAAGTGCTATATAGGGAGCCCTTGACATTTATAGAGGTGTGCCCAAGGTCTTCTCAATTCATCAAGTCCCATCACAGAGTTGCTCCATGACCCAAGAGGGTCATGTCAATGGGCAAGAGGTTCTTGGAAGTCCCCTTTAGTGCCTTGGGGTTCACAGAGTGGAAGCACGAGTCTGGCTTAATCCCTAAATCTGCATGTTGCCCCAGAGTGGGAGAGTCTGCTTACACGTGGCCACCTGAAACTCTTATACCAGCTTTTCTTCCTGGACGTAAGCACCAAGGACAATGTAGGCACTCAGTAAATATTTTCTAATGAATGAACACATGAATGAATATGAAAATAACTGTTTGAGAAAGCATTTTCCTCCAACATTGGCTGGTTTCATCTGGACTCTGTGAGAAACAGGCTGGAAACATCCAACACACAGCCTGCCCTAGCCTGTCTGGAGCCTGGAGGGAGGGTGGGAAATGTGTGCTTTGATCCTCTGTGGCTCTCAAGAGGAGTCAAGCCTACAGGCCTTGTGACTGCAGGCAAAGGATGCCCAGGCTTGTGTCGCCTGGCTCCTAGCCTATGTCCTGTGAGCCACCGAAGCAATCTGGGCAGTGTGACTGACAGCTTCTCCTGGTGTCCTGTGCCTCTGCAGGCTGCACCCCTCCTTGTCCATGTCAGTTCCTTCGCAGCCACCAGCCATAAGAAGAAGCTCTATGTGATTGGAGGAGGGCCCAATGGGAAACTGGCCACAGACAAGACTCAGTGTTATGACCCTTCAACCAATAAGTGGAATTTAAAGTCACCCATGCCGGTGGAGGCTAAATGCATCAATGCAGTGAGTTTCCGGGACCATATCTATGTTGTTGGTAAGTGAGTGAATGGCTTCTTATTATCTCAGGTCGCCCACCCATGCAGCCATGCAGCCATGCAGCCATGCAGCCATGCAGGTAGAGCAGACAAGGCCCTCCTGGGAACTCACGAATTCCTGGGTGATGTGGGTGGGGTTGAAAAGGAAGAGAAGATGGGATGGGCTTTGGTGAACTTTCCCTTTGCAGTCCTGGAGGCAGAATCAGCCCACATTTAGGAGACATACAAAGCAGACGGACACTGGGGCCCAGAAGAGGAGCCAGAAGTTGCTGTAGGAACAAAGTTGTGTTGTAAGCACTAGCAAATGTACAGAAATTGAAATGTGCACAGTATAATAAGTGCCCAATAAATGGCAGCTATCAGGAGCCGGCCCCGTGGCTTAGCAGTTAAGTGCACGCGCTCCGCTACTGGCGGCCCAGGTTCGGATCCTGGGCTCGCACCGGCGCACCGCTTGTCCGGCCATGCTGAGGCCGCGTCCCACATACAGCAACTAGAAGGATGTGCAACTATGACATACAACTATCTACTGGGGCTTTGGGGAGAAAAAGGGGGAAAAAAAAAGGAGGAGGGTTGGCAATAGATGTTAGCTCAGAGCTGGTCTTCCTCAGCAAAAAGAGGAGGATTGGCATGGACATTAGCTCAGGGCTGATCTTCCTCACGAAAAAAAAAAAGGCAGCTATCATTATTTATTTTGTGTTCATGGGAATTTTGCTCTCCCTCCTTGCTTTGGGGGCTCTGAAAAATTGCCTTTAGCCAGAAGGAAGGCCTGGCTGGCTAGACCACAGTTGGCATGCAATGGATCTCAATCTTGACTACACCTTAGAATCACCTAGGGAGCTTTTTAGAAAAATATGGGTAGCTGGGCCTCACTTCAGACCAATGAAATCAGAATGGGAAAGAGGATGTTGCCAACGGTACAAGGTGTTTTTAATGCACAGCCAGGGTTAGGGAAATGCCGAAAATAAAGAACTTCGGCAAATAAGAGCTAATCAGAGAAGGATTCCTGGAGGCAAAATACAGGAACAGATTAAGGAAAAACCCCTTCTCTCCCTTGCATCGGGTGTCATGTGTGTTTATGGTCAGCTTCATGACTCTGCTTCAAGGTTCTAATCTCAAGATAGGTAACTTGGGCTGGTGTCACAGGTCATACTCAGTCTACAAAGAGATGCCACTGCTTCTAGTCACTGCCATGCGTTGACGGCTTCTATGTCCCAGGCCTTCTGTTAGGTGCTTTCTGCACATGGTCCTTCTGAGTCTTATAACTGCCATGGTCTTGGTGCTCATGGTTACAGATCAAAAAGCGGCAGAGCTGGGATTATGAGCAGAGTCTACTGATGTACCAGGTGGGATTTCTTCCGGGCAGCAGTCTTCTGGGACATTTTGGCAGCTGTGGTACGCCAGGTGTCCTTTAGAACTTGATTGGCACCTGGCTGCAGAATTTAAAGGGCATTGTGAAGTGTCTCCAGTGATCCTCTCAGGCTTTCCAGAGAGCTCTTTCTCTTGCCAGGATGGTAGACTTGACCTAACCAGAAGTAGAATTTTAGTGGTTAAAGGGGAAGAAAACCAGAAAAATAGATGCCCACCGTGTTTCCCTTCCTCTTCAGGTGGGGCCATGAGAGCGCTGTACGCCTACAGCCCTCTGGAGGACAGCTGGTGCCTGGTGACCCAGCTCAGCCATGAGAGGGCCAGCTGCGGCATCGCGCCCTGCAACAACCGCCTCTACATCACCGGGGGACGCGACGAGAAGAACGAGGTCATCGCCACCGTGCTGTGCTGGGACCCCGAGGCCCAGAAACTGACAGAGGAGTGCGTCCTGCCCCGGGGGGTGTCGCACCACGGCAGCGTCACCATCAGGAAGTCGTACACCCACATCCGGAGGATCGTGCCAGGAGCGGTGTCTGTCTGACTGCAGAGGCAGGAGGACCACGTGGGGAGCAGGACAGTGCCCCGGAGACCCTCCTCCTCACCTCTCACCCACCTCCATCCCACTTCAGACAGACAGTGGGCAAGGCTTGAGTTTTAGGCCATATATCAGGGGCTCCCCGCGGCTCCCCATGGGGGCTCCTTGGAAGTCACACTTTTGGGACACTTGAGACTAGCCAGGAATGTTTGCATGACCTACCTCAGGAGGGAAGAAGAGTAATATTGAACATTCAGGACATACCTGCCCCATGCCAGGTTCAGCGCCAGGCACTTCTGTGTATCAGTTCATTTAGCCATCACAATGACCTGGTGATTGGATGTCATCACTCCTGTTTTACAGGTGAGGAAACTGAGTTTCAGAGAGGCTAAAACTCAGGTCTTTCCATTTCAAAGTCAGTGAACTTTCTGCCAAGCTGCCTATATCAGAGCAGGAAGAAGCAAAACAAAATCGGCTCATTTTTTGCTCTGACAAGTTTGCTGAAGGATTCACTCAGCAAGGCAGGGAAATAAAGGTGTTTCTTTTTTCTTTTCTTTTTGTTTTTCCTTATATTTAAACCATATGGAATCCTTGGTGTTAGAGCCTTGGGATCCTTGTCAGGAGCATCTCATAGCTTCTTCCATCGGACAGGTTCGGGGAGGTGGGTCTGGGAGGGCCTGTTTGCTTTGAAAGAGATAAAAGACTGCTGCCCTCCCCTCAAAAGCCCCTATTTTTTATGATCACAGGAGGCTCATCTTGGACTAGAACTGTTATTGCCAGACAGAATTGTACCTTCAGCGCAGGCCAGTGTCTTAATGTCCAACAGTTGTATTGCAATGTAGAAAAGAGGTTTGCAGAGACTCAGAATATTGTTTTTTAAAAATGTAAACATCCTTACACTGCTGGCCTCTGCAGAATGGCTGACTCTTCTTGACAGTATACATTCTACTTTTTAGACAGTGATTTGGGTCCATGTCCCTGAGACTCTACCCTCCTGGAAACTTAGTTTTCAAGATCCTTTTAAGACTTTCTATTTGGTTTTTGGATCAGCTTGACACAATTTTGACTCAAAGAACAGAGTCTGTCCTTCACTCTAAGTGATAGAGCTTTCCAATGAGCTCACTGGAAATTCATTCTAATCCCCAAGTTGGGGAAACAGATTAAGAGATCCTCTTTCACATGCTGTATTTAAAAAGCAACAACAATGGTAACAACATAGTAACTGCATTACCCAATGTGCTTTATTTTCATCATATGATTTCAAATCTCTTCATAGAGTTTTATTTTGTGTTAGATGTGGCATATTGTGCTTGCACTTCTCAGTGGTTTGGGAAGTTAGAGGTATTAGAGTTGATAGTGAATTTAATTTTCATAGAAAATTATGGTTAGGAGAAGCTAATGTTCAAAGCAGATTTAAAAAGACTTGGAAAATTATAAGTGAGGTTTCTGTTGATACTTAGATCATTGAGGATAAATATAAATGCATGTTGGTGTGTGAAAAGCTCTGTGCCTCAGGGTCAGGTGTGACAGGTCAGCTCCCTCCTATGAAAAGTAAGATGGGAAAATACAAACATATTTGCGGAAATTTAGAACACATGCATCACTTACTCATGAGCACTAATGACCTTAACAAAGCTCTCAACTGAAACAATTTAATCTAGTTCAGTTCAGCAAACATCCAAGGAGTTCTTTATGTTGGGCAAGACTTGGAGACACCAATGAATAAGACAATTCCCCACCCTGAAGACACTCAGTAAACAGGTAAATAGGCCACTATTCAATATTGTAACATTTCTTTTTGTCAAGTTAGTGAAAAATGAGATCTATATGAAGTAATGAAGCAGCACCCAAGTCTTTACGGGCCTTCCAAGTGGTGTCCTTGGGAAGCTGTGCTCTTCGGTCAACAGTGTGGCCATGGCTTGCATGCTCGTCTTTCTTTGAGATCACCTTCAGAAACTGTTTATGAGCTACAGAAGAAATCAGTCATGTTCCAAAGACAATTTCAGGGAAGAACTTCCAAAGAGGAATCTAATGACAACATCACTGGCCTCCCACATAGACAGCCCAATACACAGAGAGCATCCCCTCAGAAAGAGAGTGCTCCTTGTCATGGCAGTCCTTTGAGAAGAGAAATCAGCAAATTTTGAGCCCATCAGTGGGTCAACCCTACACTGGAAAGTGAGGATTTAGAATCTCTGTGTTATAAACCTGGTTCTAAATGCAGGACCCACATTTCAGGACTAGTTCAGAATACCTAAATGAAAACAAGGGAAGGATTCTATGTGATTTTTGTATCACCAGATAGGCAGGTGAGTCGTGGTAAAACCTCAGCTACCTGGCCCTCAAGAAATAGGAATTCTCAATAACAGCATGGGTTAGCAGACAGAGACACCTATTAAGAAGATCCAGAGTTCCGCACCTGAAGCTGCCAGTCAGTGGCTTTTAGGGAAAGAAAAAAGTTCACGACATTCTGGGTTCAAGGGCAGTGTGTATAAGTATAACATAACTTATACACACTTAAGTGTGTATAAGTATATACACACTTAAAATGTTATATCATCAAGATTTAAGTTTCTAGGCACTAGCCAGTGATGGAAGCGCTTGAAATCTAATCTCCATTCGCAGATAAAGAAAGAGAGAAACAAAAATCTATTTTGCAGGAAGTTAGCTGTCATAACTCATGCCACCAGCAGGGGGATGAGGCTGATTGATGCCAGAGGAACCAGAGACAAAGGGCCGTGGAGCTCAGGCAGGGCGTGCGGGATGTCCCGGCACAGCAGACTGGATTTAAGGCAGGTCCTGTGAGTAGACAGAGCACCCCTGGCTGGGAAGAAGAAGATGAGGTAGGAGGAAGAGGAGGAGGAGGCGGTCAGGTTCTAAGGACACAGGTCTAGAAACTGATATCAGGGGCCTGGACTTGGTGAGCATGACTCCATTCTCAAGAAGGGTAGAGGAGAATAAGGAACAGGGGTTCCGGGCAAGTGGGTCCAGGAGGGAGCCCACTTCTTGGAAGTGAGGCACAAGTTGGAGCAGGATGAGCAGGCAGACCCGTTTGCTGCGGGCCTCTGAGCTGCTTGGCTGGGTCTCTCCTATCTTACTGGACCTGCAGAGAATGAGGCCCAGAGGCTCTGATGGGGCAGAACCCGTAGGGGAGGCTAAGGGACCTCCATCCACAAGGCTGGTCTGAAGCGGGCGGGGAGCTAAGCTCACCAAACTCAACAGATGAATGTTCTCTTCTTAGCTTTCATCACATTCTGCTTTCAGTGACTTCAGGAAACACACACACACACACACACACACACACACACACTGCCTTTGAACCCAAAGCAAGCTATGATCTCAGGAAAATGCAAATATCCTTTGCTTATAGCTGTGAAAGTACAGACTTGCTATTTCTAAAAGTCCTTGAGGTACTGTTATTGCTTACTCCTCCTACTTGATTTTGAAAAGGAAAAAGGAAAGTACTCAATAGAATTTTCAAAACGAGTAACCACCACTGGAATTTCTTCTATAAAGTCCTAACTCGGGGTTGCAAAATCATTTTTCCCCTTAATATCTGATCTGGGTTTTGTATTAGATCTCGTCATTTGAAGAGACAACCTTCATGGAAATTTACAAATATCTCAAATATGGCTACTGCAATATCAGTTTCGACAGGTCAGATCTTCATATTTATAGGTAAAAATAGTCAACACTTAGTTAACTAAATCCTTTAAGCATTTTGATTACGTGAGGTTGTATTTTTTTTTAAGTGATCAAACTAAGGATATTGTTTATAGGTAAAAATACAAACAAAATTTTTATTTATTCAATAAAATATGTGTGGAATGGATAAAAATATGTTGTATACAATCACTAGGTGAATTTTCTTTTTTTTTGCTTGTTTTGGTTGGTATAAGTAAGTGGTATCTAAATAGAAATTAATTTAGGAGGTGGAAATTTAAAACATATCGGTTGGTTCAAGAAGGTTCAGATAAAAATTCATAGGATAAGATTAATCAGATTTTTTTCACAGAATGACAAAAAGTAGACAGCTTTTCCCTCCCTAATGACTCATTACCTCTCCGCGCAAGCTTTTACCAACCCATTTGCCAATTGTGTGACTCATTCTGCCTGGCCTTATGCCTTCCTACAGGAGGCTGCCTTCCAGGTTTCTGATTTCTGCTCTGACCTCTCAGCCCTGCGTCAACCAATGTCACCATGTTGTCTCTGAAGCCTTAAGCGATCTGTGCTTCTCAACTTGGGGCACATGAAACTTGGGATACGAGACAGAGCGCTGTGGTTCTCACTCTGGAAAACTCTTCATCACTTTAGTTTGTTTTAGGTTACAATGCAAAGGCCCTATGCATTGAAAAGGAAAACCTGAGGCTTTAAAGAAAGGTGCAGTTACATGAATAGCTTTAGAGCATTCCACCTGAGCCTCCCTAGAGACAGAGGTTCTTGCTCCTCTGCCTTAGGGATTCTGGGTGGAAAACCTTGGGAAGCACAGCCCCGTCTCACTGGTGGGAAGTGTTCTGCAGTTAATCCTGGGCCATAGATCTGACAGCCAGTTCACCAGCTGTGAGTCAAAATGGGGTTTTGACCTTGACTTCGCTGCCCAGCCCTCCCACCTCCCTGCTGGGTCTGGGTGGTAATCTGGTGCCTGGGCAGCTTGGCCAGACCTGGCGTCTGCCTGGCTTTTCTGGCCTCCTCCACCTGCTGCTGGGGTGTAGTATCCCCCAGACAAGCCTCCTTTTCACGGGAGAGGCAGCCTATACATAGGATCTCAGTTCTCCCCCACCTCCCGTGGGCCCAGGCCTCATTTTCTGTTCTTGCATGCTGCCACAATTCAAGACCCTTGGGGCTGGGGACTAATTCCGGTCATGTCCCACCCACCCCCAAGCTGCCCAGCATCAGCCTGCCTGCTTCTCAATCACTCTGGTTTTCTCTTCCATGTTTGTTTCCAGGGCCTGGGGATTTTCCTTTTCTTCTTGTGTGCTCAGATGTCTCCTTTGTTATTGATTCCTGCATGACAGGCTGCCTGACACCCATGCCTGCCCCATCTCTCATCATCTGCCTGGGTCCCTAACCTGCTGCCTCCCCTGGGGTCTCCCAACATAGAAACCTCAGTACCCTCCTTGTATTGACCTCTAGCTACCCCAGCACCGTGGCGTGAAACGCCCAGTGGGGACAGAGAGTTCAATCTCATCGTCCCAACTCTTGTCCATGTAAGGAGAGTTCTGTACATGACTCTTCACTTAATTTCCCAAAGGACATCACGGACCAGGCTGGAACAGTTAAGTAAGACTTGACAGATGACTTAGAGATGACATAGGGAAATAAGCACAGAATGGAACAACACTCTGGATAATGAGGATGACAAGAGACAGCGATCCCTGAGAAACAGCATCTGTCCTTAGGAGGTGTGTGTGTGTGTGTTTACACGCTGTCAAAGATGAACAAAGCTGGACATGAGTTAAAGCAGCGAAAACAGATTTTATTCAGCAACTACTGAGAGTAGGGGAAAGGGCTGAGCCCCGTTCCTATTTGTGCAGAGCTGACCTGGTGCTTTACAGGGAGAATGAGGGAGCAGGGAGGGGAAGCGAGCAGGGGCTCTAGCAGAGTCAGGGAAGTGAGAAATTACAAAGGGCTGGTCAGTGTAATTGTGATTAGACCAGCTGCGTCTTCTAGCTGGCAACCATGAAGTCAGGATTCTATCCTCCCACAGAGACGGGGAGACAGAGGCCCTGTCCTTCCTGATGATTACATTTCAAAGGAATGGCTTTCAGGTCCTTGAGAAAGACATTCCTGGGCTGTAGAGATACATACGTATATCTCAAAGGGACAGAGGAAGATTCATAATTGTAAGCCCTTTTTGGTAAATGCTTTAAGAAAGGGAGGCCTATCATCAGGTCTTGGCTAGAGCAAATGGTACATTCTTTTGACAGCCTTGAGCTTTTCCAGACAGAAACTCAAAAGGGGGTTGGCTCGTCCTAGGGAGGCAGCCTTAGGGTGCTAGAAGCCACGCTAGGGGTGGGCAAGCCTCTTCGTGCAGGGGTTTGAATGGAGTGTTCATGCAAAGAAATTTTGCAGCTCTCAGTATCCCAGGTATATTTGCTTTACGAAACAGATGCAGTTAAAGAAACAGGTGTGCCCACCACTTGCACTGCTGCTGGGGTTATTTTAAAAGAGAACTGACCATTTTCCACAATCCCTACTGTGAGACCAGGAGTGCCAACACCCCTCCTTCTAGAATATTCTGAAGATAACTAAACAGAAAAATAATGCTAGAACTTCTTTCAACTTATATAGGCCAGAGCAGTGCTCTAAAACTATTTTGACTATGTCCCACAGTTTCAAAATGAAAACATTCTCAATGTTTTCTATCCTACTATATTTTTTCTCAAAATGTTGTTTACAATCCACTAAATTAATTTCAGCAGCCACCAATGGGTCACATGTCACAACCCACGTCTGAAAAACACAAGGTGGGAGGGCACAGACCTGGACAAAGACAGGGCAGGGGTGAGAGGAGAGAAGGTTGGTAAACCCTTGGTTTAACGCTTACAGCAGAAACCAGAGGGAAAAATCTGACTGCACAAAGAAACCTATGAGTCTGATCTCATATAAACAGAATTTCGCGGGTGAAATTCTATTCTTTCATAATAAAAATATGGTAATAGGTGCATCTATTGAGTAATTTCCCAGAAACATGGGACAGAGCCAAAAATAGTCAGAGATTGGGGACAATGACAAAACTAGTCTGGGTAGAAATACTGGGGTTTTTAATTATCAAAGTACATCCTGGTAGAATGTTGCATTCCCAGAAAAGGTCACTGTAGAAACCTGGAGGAAAACAATACATTAGACATTGTTCTGGCTCAGTCATAAATAGACATCAGTGCAGGAAGCCATGGAATGAGTCTTTGTGAAACAATGCAAGAAATATTTATTGAGCACCTACCGTGTACCATGCATGATTCTAGGTACTAGGGCTCCACGTCCGCAAATAAAGTCCCTGCTTTCACAAGCTAACATTCCTGTAGAGAGAGACAGGCCACACCAAACAAGTGTATACTATAATGTCAAATAGTGGTAATTGCTAAAAGGAAGTAAAGCGGGGTAAAGGGAATGCTTGCTACTTTAAATAGGGTGAGCAGATGCCCTTTCTTTTTTTCTTTTTTTTTTTTTTTTGTGAGGAAGATCAGCCCTGAGCTAATATCTGATACCAATCCTTCTCTTTTTGCTGTGGAAGATTGGCCCTGAGCTAATGTCTGTGCCCATCTTCCTCTACTTTATATGGGACGCTGCCACAGCGTGGCTCGACAAGCAGTGCATCGGTGCATGCCCGGCATCCGAACTGGCGAATGCTGGGCTGCCGCAGGGAGAGCGCGTGCTGAACTGCTTGTGCCACCAGGTTGGCCCCGCAGCAGATGCCCTTTCTAATAAAGAGACAGTTAAGAAGAAACTTGAGTGATGAGAAAGTGTGAGGCCTGTGACTATCTGGGGGAAGCATTTTCCAGGCAGAGCAAACAGCCTATGCAAAGGTCCTGAGGCAGGAGGCTCAGTGTGTTAAAGGAACAGTAAAAAGGTCTTGGCAGCTGGATCAAATTCAGAGCCGTGGTAAGGAGTCTGAAGGCCACTGTAAGCACTTTGAGTGTAATCAGAGAGAGATGGTAGAGCATAAGACAAGTTCAGAAATACTAAAGAGTCACAAATGTTACACACTCGAGCTTGTGGCTTACAAATTCAAGTCTGCTACATTCTCAGTGGCAATTAGTAGCCAGGAACTGCTGAACCCACCAAACATTGAGGTCTTTCTCCAAACCCTTGGTCTTTCTGATCCTGCCCTGTGCACCCACGTCGTGATGGGTTGGGCTGGCTCTCCCAACTGCCTAGTCACACGAGCTAGCGGGGTTTGGGGAAAGCTCTCACATAACTAAGGTCTATGGATCATTCCCTGTGTAAGTGGAAACAGCAGCACTCAGCTACATGGGTGTCCTGGTGATAATGAGACCATCAGTGGTGATGTTGGTGGGGTGGTGCATGGGGTATGAAAGCCAGAACTTTTAAAGTCAGTGACCTCCAGGAAGCCTAGATGATTTTTGAAAACCTCTTATTGGTAGCCCCAAAAGAATATGGCCTGAGATTCAGCACTTTAAAAAACAAACTAATAAAAATCCCTAGTGGTTGTGTGCAAACCAACAAACCATTTAAAAAATCTATGTAAAATGTGTGGCAATTCAGATGCAAACTAGAAATTAGGTGCTAAAAGTGCTATTTCCAGGTGATTTTAGAGAATGCATCTTCCCAGGAGGTGGTTGGAATCCTCAGGGGGCACCAAGGCTGGAGATGGGGTGAGTTAGACGAGGCTACAGCCTTGTAGCTCAACCTCCCTGACTCCGTAGGAGGGCTCTCATAGGGGCTGGTTTTTGCTGGTCTTTGTGTCCACAGCACCTTGCACAGAGATGGGCACACAGTGAACACTCAACGAATGTTACTACTTCATCACCTGTCAAGAATAAGGTACGGGGGGGTGGTCCTGAGAAGCTGCCACCCTAGTAATTACCACCACCATTATTGATCATCTCCTGGACACTTTACACACATCAGAGGTTGAACAATGAAAACCATAGATATTGTCGACCGAAATAAAGAATCTGGGTAAAGGTTAAGTGGAGTTTATTGAAATAATCAAAGTGAGGAACTCAAGTCCCAGGAAACAGTCCCACAGAGTATTCTCAGGAACTGCTCTGAGGTCTACAGATCCGAATGCAGTTTATATACTTTTTTTAACAAAGCAGTGTATGTGCAGCAAGAGAGCTTACACCTCTAATGTTCATATACTTTAAAGATAACATAAACAAGAGCTTTTTGGTTATACATCAAACAAGGCTTGTAATGTTGGCGTTATCTATGTGTGGAAGGAGTCAATGACCAAGGTTGTTACTTTTTCCCTCAATCTCTAAGAAATGCAGCGGGGAAATGTGAGAGTGAGGTACCCTTTATCTTTCCTCTTGTGGATCTGTCCAGCTTGCGTCTTCAGTCATGCTGTCAAGACCCAGACGCCTCCTCCCTGCTGGGGACTGTCAGCACTGCCTCTGACAAAGAAGAGAAGGAGAGTAACACTGCCAGCACTGCTGCCTCCTCGGCCCTGGTGCCACAGGTGAGGGTGGGGTCGCCTGGGGCCCCACAGTTCCCAGTTTGGTGTAGAGCAGGGTTTTCCTTTCTCCTTAGACTGCAGCCACAGGGAGATGCACATTTTACATCCCAACACAGGGGACACATGTAAATACATTTATAAAACTAAAAAGTTTATGGAACAATATTATCTTACAATGTGTAGGGTTCTCGTATTCTATTCTATTATTCTATTCTATTCTATTCTATTCTATTCTATTCTGGGAGACAGAGGAGGGGGCTGTGGAAGCGGTGGCGTCACCCACAATCTCCTCACAGCAAGACCCTTCGAAGGAGCGTTTCTTCTGAGACAAACTGCATCTGCTCTGGGTGTGCCCTCACGTGTCTCCCCCATGGGCCCTGGGCTCTTGGCAGCAGAAACGATACCTTATTCTCCTGGAATCCCTATGGCTCTTGGAAAAAGCCCAGAATTCTTAGGACAGGCAAACTTTGAAGAACATCCCTCAGTTGAAGCCCCTGGTTTTATAGGGGAGAAAAGTGCAGCTCACGGGCTGCCTTTTGCTGTATCTTTAGCATTTCTGTATTTAATCCCTTCCTCCTGGCTTCACTGGCCGTGGGGTCTGTAGTACTAAGAGTCTTTGGTGCTAAGTCTTAGGCATATGGAGATAGCAGCACTGAGGGCCCCCAGACTCTTGGGCTTGGGGTCTGGCAGGTCACAGGCACGTGAGTGAATAGATGAGAGGCCCATTGCCTGGTGGTGGGAGCAGGGGCTTTAGAGTCAGTCAGACCTGAGTGCAATTCTGACTCTGCCACTCACTCACTAGCTGTGTGATCTTGGGTAAGCCACTCAACCTCTCTGAGTATCAGTTTTCTTATCTCTAAAGCAGGGATAATACTACCTATTTTGTATGATTGGTGTGAGGGTTAGCAAAAATGTATATAATGTAGAGTGCCTGGGAACTCAAAAATAGCACAGGCCATGATTACTGTTAATTGTAATTAAACACTAACCAGAGGGTCTCAGAACACTCTGGATACTTCAGATGTGCTGCTATTACTTAGTTTTGGAGGAGACGGGGCTGCCATTGTTTTCATCCTAGACA
Organism: Diceros bicornis minor; assembly: GCF_020826845.1. Lineage (NCBI taxonomy): Eukaryota > Metazoa > Chordata > Mammalia > Perissodactyla > Rhinocerotidae > Diceros > Diceros bicornis. Next base: position 40,091,956 of record NC_080754.1, read on the forward strand.
GAAAGGAAATCCTCATAAACACCTGGGGGAGGAAGCAGGTTATGTTTGTCACAAACAGCCTCAATAATAAAGGAAAGGAAAAACACACTCAGAGCCCCCCCCCCCCCCACACACACACAACCCAACCAAGAACACAGGCCCTTGCCAAGGATTCCACCTGGTCACAAAGGGCAGCTGCATTCTTGGAAAATGAACGGAATGACTCTGGTCCAGCCAGCGTCCGGCAGTGTGCTGGGAAGACATAACCCTGGCCTCTCCCAGTCCATGTGCCAAAATAAACACTGTTGGTAGAGAAGGACCAGGTGAATGGGAACGGTGGGCCATGAAAGGTCGTGCTGATAAGATCTGGGGAGCATTCTTTCCCCTCAGCAGACCTTCATCACTATATGATTTAGGAAATTTAGTTTTGGGCTTAGTGTTTAAATACCAATATTGTTGTTTTGCTTTAACTAATTGAATAAAATCTCTTAACTAGTAAATATAATAGTGAGTTTAAGTTATCCTGATTAGAAAACACATTTTTGGTGAATTACAGACTTTGAAAACAAAATCATGAGTACATCAGTTATTTTGCTCTAAATTTGGCTTTTCCCTTGCTGTCCGCTAGATGGCGGGATGGGACCACTCTAGATCTGCTAGTTCAGCGGCAGCTCTTCCCACACAGGTTTAAAGGGAGGACTCTTTTTGTTTTGGTTTTTTTTCTTTTCAGAAAAGAAAGGTAAACAATTTATGCACAACTTTTTAAGGACCCTGTGTAGCACATAAATGGAGGTATGCCATTTCCCTGTCTGAAGGCCCAAACCCTAGGTGTTTTTCTCTTATCTTTCAGGAACAAACAGTGGGTAGTACCAATTAGTAATGAGCAGAAGCTTATCCTAGCCCAGGTGCCGTACTAAGAGCTTCTTCTCATTCATTCTGATCAGGGTCGCTTCCATTTTGTTTAAAAAACACTATCATTTTGTTGCACGAACATTTTGTGAGTAAGAGCACTAATATAAGAATTTCAAATGTGACCACATCCGCCAAAGGAAGAATCTGGGTGAGAGAGAATCTAGGGAAGCTCGCTTGCAGAAAGAGACCTCTTTTGGGTGCCCAGGTTTTCATTCCTGGCGGTTACAGTGAATATGACAGAGCCATTTAATTCTTGCACAAAGAAGCAGGAAACATCTGGATAAATGAATCATCACAAAGCCTGGTCCAGAAATGAAAAGCAGAAGCTGTGGGACAGAGGAGCCCATGATTACAGTTGCCAGAAGCAAAGGGGTTTCTTCCTTTCCAGCCTGATCAAGAACCCAAATACGTCAGCCCGAGAGCCCTTTATTCAGCGTCTACCAGGTGCCAGGCACTGTGCAAGGTGCCTTAATTATGATTTAACCCTCGTTTATTCCTCACAACCACCCTTTGCCATGGGTGTCGTCAGTGTGGGAAGACGCACAACGCAATTCCATTGAGTCGTTAAGATTATTCACTCAGCCTTACCTCTGCAGCCAACATTTTGCTCAGGGAAGTGGAGACTAAAATAGAAATATAGGACATGCTCCTTGCCTCTATAGAACTTGCAACAAAAATACTTCCACTGCTGAATTACACAAACTAGTTCCTGAAAAGAAAAATAGTTTTTTCAGCATGAGTATTCACATTGCAGAGCTTGTTTGTGACCAATCAGGATCTAAACGGAATCTGAACGCATTTCTATCACTCATTGGATTCAGTAGACAAAAGCCTTTGACACAGAGAGAGAAATCAACTTCATCCTGGTTGAAATTCCTAAAGCTGGTCTCTGAAAGTGTTTCCCCTGTGATTTAGCAAAGCCATGAATTATTGAACACACACAAATTGGGAGAAAAATTAAGTGTCAGAAGGGAATTTTCCTAGGAGTTTTGTTTATGAATTCATGCACTAAGGTTCAACTACCTCCTATTACAAAACCAGGTTCAATTTGAACTTCATAATTTAAAAACATAAGTCAGATCACGGCATTTCTTTACACAAAATCTTGTAATGCCTCACCACTTCACTGAAGCCAAAGTTCCCGCAAAGGCCTGCAGAGCCTGCGTAGTCTGGGTCCGCATTATTTCTCTTTCTAAACTTATCTGATTTCTTCCTTTCTTTTTCCCTTTTGTTTCTGATACATCATTTCTACAACTAAGAAAGGATTGCTCTTTGCAGCTCCCTGAATTCCCCTGCCTCTTTCTGTTTTCTACATCGAGTCAGCACGTACAGCCGGTGGGTGGACCAAATGCCAAGCTAAGTACAAGCTAAGAATGGTGTTTACACTTGTAAATGGTGGAAAAAATCACAAGAATACTATTTCATGATGTGAAAACTATATGAAATTCAAATTTCAGTGTCAGTAGATAAAATTTTATTGAAACACAGCCGAGGCCATTTCAAGGGGTCCCCACCACACATTCTGAGCACAGAGGGCCATAGATAATGGCTCTTTAAGATGCTGTTATATGTCTTGAGTTTTTGCACTGGTTAAAACCTGAATATTGTAAAAGAAGCCCCTCTGCTAAGCCACACATTTCATTCTAACCTGGTAGTTGGTCTCGTGTTAAAGTGACCACCATTTCCTCCAAGGGAACCTCGGTGTGGTCTCTCTTAGAATATGTGTATATATATAAATTATGTATACAAATATATAAGCATATAGATTATATATAGTACAAGGTAGAAAAGGGAAATATTAAATCATTCATAATCCTACCATTAATAATCCTAGTGGGGTAACCACATTAGAGATATTTGGTATATTTACTTCTAGTCTTTTATATATACATTTACACATACATTATTAGCTTAATTTTGAATTCTCATTAAATATTTTTTTTTGCTTTTTTGGGGGTTTTTTTGTGAGGAAGATTAGCCCCGAGCTAACATCTGTTGCCAATCCTCCTCTTTTTGCTGAGGAAGATTGGCCCTGGGCTAACATCTGTGCCCATCTTCCTCTACTCTACATGTGGGACATCCGCCACAGCATGGCTTGATGAGTGGTGTGCAGGTCCACGCCCAGGATCTGAACCCACGGACCCCGGGCCACCAAAGCAGAGCACGCTAACTTAACCACTACGCTACCGGGCCAGCCCCTCTCATTAAGTATTTTTATCTGGGAGAAAATATTATTTCTCACTCTCCTAGAAATCCTCACTTCAAAATTACCTTTAAAATTTAATTTTTTAGTATAAATTATAGAATATATACTTATTTTATAAAATTTAGACAATAAACATTATAAACGAGGAAAATGAAATTGCCATAAATCTTCTCGTCCATAGACAAGCACCATTAATGGTTAGTTATATATAAACATTAACATTTGACATGCAGTGCCTCAGCCAAACCTCCTTCTACATCACATGGGTCTGCCTCCAAATCCTTAGGAGACGCAAAATCCAGCAGACCCTGCATTTACCCAGGAGCCTCGTTGGAAATCAAAAAATAGGATGTCAAGCAAATCTACTGTGCAAACAATCTCCAGTCAATGGTAAACTGACTGAGAGTATGGATAAATTTGTCTGTTTCTCCTGAGTAAAAGGGAGAGAATTCATGACATGTATAGCACAGAGGTTTTTTTCCCACATATGTAGAATCGCATTGTACATATTATTTTGCAGCTTGCTTTTCCCCACTCAACAATATATCATGAGCAGTTTCCCATGTCATGTCATCATAATTCTTCTGAAACGTGTTTTTTAATAGTTGCAGAATATTCCATCCCAAAGATAAAACCACAATTGGTTTAGCCTCCTCTACTGATGAGCATTCAGGTTGTTTGTAAATTTTTACTATTCTAATAATCCTAAGCATCTTTGGGCATTATTTCCAAATATTTACCATCAGTGGATTTGCTGGTCAAACTTCAAGGGTTCTGATGCATTTTCTAAGATTCCTTATAGCAAGGTTGAATTCTCCCCTTCACATAGGGTGTTATCATTAAACAAAAAAGCTTTGTTCACTGAATAAACAAACAATTCTATCTCGTTGTTATGACTTGAATTTCTTTGATAACTATAGAGATTGAACATATTTGCATATGTTTGTTAGCCATTTTGACTTCTTCTTTTGTGAACTGCCTTTATCTTTTATTTATTAATCTTCAAGGGCTCATTATGCAGGGAGGATACTAACCTTTTGTCATATATGACGCAAATATTTTCCTCAGTTTTTCATTTGTCTTTTAACTTTTTATGGTGTATTCTATTATTGTTTCTCCTTGTTTTTATTCTTAGAAAGACCCCATACCACTTTCTCTTCTAAATCATGAGGCAAGCAGCCAGACAGTCTCGGTTTCTAATCACCACGCCCTCCAGTCCTCCCCATATGGTACAGAACTCAGGCACTGAGTCACCATCGCTTGTGTGAGAAAACTTGAGCCCTTCAGTACCTGAGGCACCCAGGCTGAGGTTGTGAAGACCCCATTTAGGTCCTGCTTCCCCCTCACAGGGCCTAGTGGTAGGACTTTATGACAGTAAAGATGGGGCAGCCAGAGGAATATGGGGTCCTAAGTGAATACTGCATCAAAACATACTCACAGATGCCACTCATGGAGGGAAGCAGTGGGTCATCATCCTCATTCCCACACTGGTGTGACGTCTCCGTGTATAAAACAACGGCTACACGTTATGGGAAGTTTCCTGGGGGTCAGCACCGAGCGAGCTCTCTTTGTGCATTACTCACTTGCTCCTCACAGCAATCCTACGGGGGAGGTTCAAGTACCCTCATTTTACATATGAGAAAACCAAGGCCTAAGAGGTCCGGTAATCCCACAACTGGTAGCGGCAGAGCCGGTCCAGCCGAGGCTGGGACTGCCGACAGATGAAAGCAAATAGATGGAAAAGGATTAACCATGCAAACACTATAAAAACAGCTGGCATAACTATTTGCATCTTACAAAATAAACTTCAAGACAAGGAATATTACAACAAGAAACAAGAAAAAGTAAAAGGCATACAATTAGAAAGGAAGAAGTAAAATCATCTTTATTCACAAACATGATCATCTATGTATAAAATCCAAAGGAATCTACAAAAAAGGCACTAGATCTAATAAGTCAGTCTCAGAATACAAGGTCAATTTACAAAATCAATTGTATGTCTGTATTCTAGCAAGGAACCTTTAAAATGAAATATAAAAAATTCAGTTTACAATTACATAAAAAACATAAAATATTTAGGGATATATTTATCAAAATATCTGCATGATCTATTCACCAAAAACTACAGAATACTACTGAGGAAAAATGACAAAAAAGCTAAATAAATAAAAACATATACCATGTTCATTGATTAGAAGACTCAATATTGTTAAACTAAAAATTCTCAAATTGATCTATAGATTTAATGAAATCTCAATTAAAATCACAGCAGGCTTTTTTTGGTAGAAATTAACAAATTGATGCTAAAATTTATATAGAAGTGCAAAACACTTAGAATAGCTGAAACCATTTTGAAAAGAAGGGCAAAGCTGGAGGACTTACCCTACTTGATTTCAAGATTTCCTATAAGGCTACGATAATTAAGACAGTGTGGTATTGGTGAGGTATTGACATATAAACATATAGATTAATGAAATAGAATAGAAATAGACCTGCACATAGTCATTTGATTTTTAAAAATTTTTATTTGAAAATAATTTCAAACTTACAAGTTACAAAAATAAAAATTGTACAAGGAACACCCACATACCCTTTACTCACATTGGTCTATTATTAACATTTTAGTGCATTTCCCACCCCCCATGGGTGTGTCTATATATATATATATACATATATATAGACACACACAAATGTGTACAAATATATGTATATATATGTATATATGTCATTTGCTCTGTGTGTGTGTGTGTGTGTGTGTGAGCCTATGCTCATGTGTGTATAATTATTTTTCAGAACCATTTGTAGGTAAGTTACATCCCTCAGGACCCTTTGCCCCTAAATACTTGAGTGTGTTTTTCCTTAGAATAACCACAATATAGTTACCAATTTCATAAATTTATGTTGATATAACACTTTTATTCAACCTACCCACTTCCTGTGTTTGTACAGCCCACAAACTAAGAATGATTTTTATATTTTTAAATGATTGAAAAAAATGAAAAGAAGAATATTTTGTGACATTACATGAAATTCAAATCTTAGTGTCCATAAATAAAGTTTTACTGGAACACAGCCACACCCATTTGTTTATGTGTCCTCTGTGGTTGTTTTGTGCTACAACAGCAGAGCTGAGTAATCGTGATGAGACTGTATGGCCTGCAGAGCCTAAAATATTGACTCTATGACCCTTTACAGAAAAAATTTGCCAACCCCTGAGTGAGGCCAGTGTGATGTCACTGTTTTCCACATCTCTCATATTCTAAACATCCTCGAATGTTCAGTTCCAATCCCACGCTTCAGTAGAGCAGCCTCTAACAAATTCAACCAAAATCAGGACCACAGCCTTGATCTTGTTTCCTGGTCTAAAATAATTAAATTCATTCACCAAATATTTATTGACTTCCTGCTATGAGCCAGGCGTAATTATAGGTACTTAGGATAGAAAGATGAACCAGATGCAATCCTAGCCTTTAGCAAATTCATATCCTAATAGGTGAGATAAGAAAAAATTATTATAAAACAGAGTGAGAAGGTAATAGTGATATTTACACAAGATTTTATGTAAACTGGAGGGATATCTAATCTAGCCAGGGGTGGGGGGAAGACACTGGCAATATTTACTGAGTGAAGTTTGAGCAGAATTTTGAAAAAAGCAAGTGAGGGGAACAGGAGGGGAGAGTGTGTCCCAGGCCCAGGGGCGCACTGGGGAGGAGGGAGCAGAGGCGAGAGATGCATGCTCTCCCGGCGGGTACTTGTAAGCCCTGTGGCGGGGCTGGGCCAACTATAGCAGGACCATAAAATGCTAGAAGCAGATGTAACTGTAAAGGCCATCTAGTTCATCCTCTCGTTTTACAGATGAAACCACGGAGGCCCAGAGCCATGAAGTGATTTGCTCAGGTCTAAGGTTTTGGAAAATTAGAGTGAAAATTAAGATGTCTTGACACTTACTGACTTCAGTGTTCTTGCCCCTTCAACACAGTGTTTTGCGCCTGTATTGGTTAATATCTAAAATCCTAAATGAAACTAGCTTGGTGTTATAAAAATCCTGGGATTCAGTAGACTGCGGTTCCAAGTCTATTTCCACTGCTAACATAGCGGATAACCTTGAGCCAGTCACTTCCTTTCTTGGGGTCTCAGTTTCTTTATGTGTAAAAGAGCTGGACTAGACCCTCTTTACTACCCCTCCTCGCTCTAAGATCATTCTCTAAATATATTATCATTTCTGATAAAAGTTATGAGGTGATCTTTGGTCTAATCGCACTTTGCTTTTCATTTCCACGAGAAAAGAAACAAAGGTCATAAGACTTTCTATTCATTTACAACATCTATTAACTTAACAGTTCATGTGTAACTGAAATGTGCAATAGGACAGCAAGGAGAAGGGGAATCAACGTGGGCTGGAGAGGTCTTGGAGAAGGTGAAATCTGAACTGTCCTCTGTAAGAGGTGAGGACGTGGCCGGGAAGACAGGAGGTGTTCCAGGAAGAAGGAAACAGGAGCAGGGTCTAGGAGTCCTGGCTACACACAGGGCCTTGTGGGAACCAGACTACTGGAGTAGGGTCTGGATGGGAGTGTGGGAGGCAGCGGGGAACCCGGATGGAGGAGATGGTGGTCACGCCAGGCTACAGTGTAGACTAGGTCAGGAGCCCAGGGGAAGGTGTAGGAGATTGATTTGGCCAACAGGGCGGGAAACTGTCTAGGAGCCTGTTTCATTAAGCACAGAATAGGTCCTGAGGGTTCAGACATAGGAAAACATTCCTAGCTTTACATCCTTCTTCTGTTTTGATTAGGTGTTCCATAATTGCATAACAAAATCCCGGAACTGTAAACGGCAACAACATGAAACACTACACACCCACACAATGACCATGTTGAAACCAATGGGTTTTTAAGCATTAATTAAAAATCTGATGTATATAAACGCTTCCCTGGTTCTTAGGAGGCTAACAGTGAGAGTTTTGCTCAGCTGCTGAACTTCCATCTGTTCCTTCCTCTCTCCTTTTGTGTCTCAGTTTCTATCTTTGTGATCACTGGACTTGGTCTTATAGTTCTTTTTTTTTTTTCACATAGTAAAAAAATACTTCAAATGCTTTTTTGGAAGTGAGTGGGATATAAAAAATTATTATTAAAGTTTCTCTAGATGCATGTTCTCCTTATACTAAATAATTACAAAAGAGCTCTTCATACATACAGCCCTTTTGGACAGAGGACCTGAAGTCCTTTGTAAACCCATCTTATTAAACCTTATTCAAGTTAATTTGCATTCGTATAGCATTTTAAGGATTAAAAAGGTAGGTTTTTTGGTTAATGTGCATGATTTTATTGAGCCACAAATCCTCTGACGGTCAGTTCTTTTATCCCCAGGACCCAGCACAGTGCCTTTAAGCTAGATAGATTCTCCATAAATGCTTATGGAAAAGATGAATGACTGAAGTAAGTCAGAAATAACAATTCTGTGAGCAAGAGTTTGTACTGATTGTTATTCCCATTTCACTGAAGAGGAAGCAGCGGTGTGCCGGAGGCACCAGGACCCACTCAGGAGAGTTGATGGCACATATGTCTTCCCAGGTCCACTTTTGTTAAATGACTTCACCTTGGTAGCTTGCAATGGGCCACAGCAGGAGTATTTACGCCAAGGAAATCAGCAAATACTGTAAGTCAGCACCCCTTCCCTTCTATCCCTTAAGAGAGAGTTTTTAAACATTTGCCAGCATCCCACTGAAATTAGGATTCAGACTAGTTAAGTGACTCGACAGAAGTTAAATTCCTGGCTAAGAGGTCAAGTCCAGGCTCCTGGTTCTAAGATTAGAGAGAATTAGAGAAACTGATGAGTCAAGGACAAAAGAGTAGCCAATTTCTGACTGTGCAGCAGAGCTCCATAAGTGACAGGGCCTGCACAGCAAGGATGCACGCAGCAGGTTAGAGGAAAGAGATTGCCTCAAGCCATCACCTGTTTACGCCTGGTATTTAAGGACCCTGGCCTGAATCTCAGAGCCACGGTGTGGAACACACCCACAATCCAAACACAGCAAGACACTGAGTGAGAGGTTTCTGGTACCCCCACGGAGATTCCTGGAATACTGCAGATGGGAACTATTGGAAAGCCATCACTGCTTCAACACGCAGAAGAATTGTGCTGGCAATAATTCCCAGCAGGAGTATCCAAGCAACTAAATAATCTTCAATAAAGAAAAACATTCTGAAATGATGAGTGTGCTTTCACAGGGATTACCTTGAGACACAAGCAGATCTGGTGCAAAAATTCTCAAGTGTGCAAAAAATGACTGTTTAATATTCAAAGAGCCAAAAATGTTTAGAAGAGCCCAGTGCCTTCTCTAGGCCCTTTTTCATCTTTAGTGACCCAGCAGATATTCTGTTATTCTACTAATCCTTTACTCTCAAGAGAAACGTATTCAATACGATAGAAGTGTGCCTCTATGAGATACTGTCCACTTTCTAACATTTTTTCCTCTAAATCTGCAGGTGTCATTATTATCATATAAATATATATTATATTATATATATATTATATAATAAGGTGTTATTATTGTGCTTTAGACCATTCGACAAACCAGGACTAAAAAAATTGTACTGTTTCAGGTCGCTTGCATGTATCAAGGAATTTAGTTATTGGCTTTTAAGAGTTTTAGTATAAGAAATATCTCAGGGGGCCGGCCCGGTGGCGCAAGCAGTTAAGTGCGTCCACTCCGCTGTGGCGGCCCGGGGTTCGCCGGGTCGGATCCCAGGCGCCCACCAATGCACTGCTTGTCAAGCCATGCTGTGGCGGCATCCCATATAAAGTGGAGGAAGATGGGCATGGATGTTAGCCCAGAGCCAGTCTTACTCAGCAAAAAGAGGAGGATTGGCAGATGTTAGCCCAGGGCCAATCTTCCTCACACACAAAAAAAGAAGAAATATCTCAATGTGGAAAAGCATTTCAAATACTCAACCAACAGTCTACTTACTTTAAAAAATATTCACTGTAAATTCCAGGCAGACTTACATCTGCCTTTTGGAGTTGGTTTGAGTTGGATTTGAACCACATATGCTCCATAAAGCAGGCAATGACCACTTAGTAATTATTAACTGTTAAGAAAGGGGAAATAATTATATTTTAGTTGTTTCTTAAATATCAGCACAACCAAACTTAAGTGCAAAATTTCTAACACAAATGATTGCATCTGGGCCAAGCACATAGCCCCCATATCATAGTCTATAACCGTTTTCTGAAAGTCTCCACGTGCTGTAATTTTCTTCTTTTCCTCTATACCACCCCATCACAGGATCCAAATCGTTTTGCTCAGTTTGGATAGCTGTGGCAAAGCGTCCCAATTGTCTTTTAAAATATGTGTTAATCAGACAGTATTCAAGGTTGTCCCTATACAAATGCCATTCATTCACTCAATTTGGATATGCCTCCAGAGTAGGAGAGAAGGAGGCGGAGTTAGAGGCAGCCCCTTGGGACTGGCACAGAATGCTGTATGGCCCTGGCAGTGTGCAGTGTGGGTCTGATCTGCAGGGTAGGAGGGGAGAAAAATGCTGAGGGACACTATCAGGGAGGGATACCAGGTCACTGTCACAGGGGCTGTCTGAGCATTTGCAACATGGAGAAAAACCTGTGCCAGCCTCACTCCCACCCCCAGGCCTCTCCCCTGACCCTCTTCCCCGAGTGAGGCCCATGCTGTCCATAGCACAACTCTACTGGACCAAGTAGGGTCCCAGCAAGCAGGGCCTGCCTCTCCAACACTGTCTCTGCCCCTGGGGGGCCCCTGCTGAGGAGTAGATGGGCACATAAGAGATGCCCTTATGTGCCGATGTGGAGGGAGATGATCGGTTAAGCAAGGCCTCCCCTGTGCAGAGGGGAAGAAAAATGTGTGGGTGGGAGGGGCTGGCGGGCAGTAAAGGAGGAGGAGGCAGCCAAGGAGATGTTGCAGTATTTTAACCAGCGATGCTGTATTCACAGAAAATGTATCTCCAGAGGTGTGAAACACAGCAGGTCCTTTCATAGCAATGATGTTGGGGTGCAGCATGAAGACCACCTCTGCCCGCTCACCAAGGGAGAGGAGCTTTCTGCAGACCGTGGTGGGCATGAGGATGACGGCCGTCCACCCAGCTTATGAGGATGGCCTGAGCCGTGCTCAGCACCTCACACACGTTATTCTTACTGTACTCAGTCCTCACTGCACCCTTCCAAGTGGGAATTACCGTGGGGCGCAGAGAAGCTGGGTCACTTGCCCAGATCCCGTGGCCCCAGGAAGCTAGTCAGGATTCCACCCCATCTCTCCGGCAGCCCAGGGCTTGCATGAACACTCACCTGTTTCAGAATACACAGCTGTGGTGTGTCTCAAATCACAGGACAGGCCCTGTTCCGGGTCTGTGAGGAAATGTGCTACCTGACAGAATCCAGAAAGAGCAAATTAAGCTGAACAAGCCAAGCCTGGCACTATGTCGATTTGTTTCAATCGTGTTAGGTATTAAACCAGTTATCATACCCGTTTCTCCCTGCGTGATTTCAGTAATACTTGTGTCTTCTTTGGGTCTCTTTCGCTTCCTCCATCTCCCAGGTTCTCTTGTACTTGGGTTTCAGTCCTTTTTCCCCATGACTGATGCTACATGCCCTACTGCCCTCCTCTCGGGTCCTCTCACCTACATCTGCTTCTCCCTCTGCTCTTTCTCTGCCTGATCTCGTCCCTTCTAAACCCAACGTGCAAATTGCAATTCCTCTCATTTTTCAAGTTTATCAACTTGATGTCACAGTTTTCTTGTTCCAGTATTTTCCATAGTTCTCTAGTGCTCTGTGAAGCAAATTCCTGACAGTGAAATTGAAAGTCCTTTGTAAATCTAATCGTCGTGCTCTTTGTTCACAAGCAGCCACAGTGGACATTGAGGGCAAGGCCACACTGCCCTCCTTTTTTCTCATGGTCAAAACAGCATCATCATTTTATAATCTCATTTTATTTCTAACTAATTTCAAAAATTTCATGCACTCCCTCCCAATAAAAGAAACTGAGTACTCTGTTCTATACCATCAAGTCTATCATTCTCTTCCTCTCCAGGGGTGGGATGGGGAGCCGGCCTGCTGTAGGAAATCCTCCCAGATGGGCAAAGGAGCCTCCCAGACTTCCGCCCTTGCAGGTAATTGTATCTTTCTTTCTTTTACCATCTGTGGATAAGAACCAAGAACTGTCCTACCATGGGACTTGAAAGATTAACGGTAAAAGGTACAAAGTAGTAAAACTGATTCTGACTGCCGCTTTCTGAGGGATCCTCATCAGTTTACGTTCACACCTTTAAACCTGCCACATTCATCTTTAATGCTGATAATTCATGGGGGTATTTTGAATATCAGATTGATTTTCTAATGAGAACACCAGTCCTATTTCCTAATTCTTATGAAACTATTCAGACTAGAATAAGAGACCTAAAGTTTGAGTGTATTTCCGTAGAGACAATATAGGGACATTCAGAGGGGCAGGTTTTATTATAATACTTCATTTCCCTAATAAGGAGGAACCTGGAGTCAGAATGGAAGGATTAAACGACTTAGGTTTTTTTTCTGATAGTCATATCTCCTAATTCTAGTCCTCTAGTCTTCCCGTTCGATTATATTACCTCATTTATGGAACTGTGGGGTTTGTTTTCTTTTGGCAATGATTGCAAGGTGAGACGATCACTTTACAGTAGGAGAGAACTTTTTTGTTTTTTTTCTGTAGCCCCGCGCCCCCCGCCCGGCCCCGCCCCTCCCCGGTCCGCCCTCGGCCCCGCCCCCTCCCTCGACCACTTCCCTCCCCAAGTAGGAGAGAACTTTGGATCCCCCTACTGTTGGTTTCTTCAAGTTGCAGGTCTCCCCTCAATGGTTCATGGCATCCATTTAGTGGGTTACCGTCAGAATTAAAAAAAAAAAAAAAAAAAGAAGGGAAAGTATGTACTGCATATAGTAAGTGTAAATGTTTCTTGGTGAAAGTTTGTTTTCATTATGTATATATGAATGCAGAACCAAGAACTTTCCAGTCAGAAACATTCAGCACTAGTGGGCTACAGTCAGCAGGATGGGATGAGGAGAGTGAGACAGGGCTGAGTAAATGCAGGGTGGGATTCTGTCTCTATTTAAAATTTTGATGTTTTGTTCGTCATGGATTTTTTGCATTAATTTTAATTTTTAAAAAGTATTGCATTAAAATATTATTTATTTTGATTAGTACACTTTTTGGTGCCCCTTAAAATTTGTGCCCCAGGTGAGTGCCTCCCTTGCCTCTCCCTAGCCCTGGCCCCGACAGTGAGCCTGTAGAGGGAATGGAGAGGGTTGGTGAGCGTGGGAGTCCATGAAGAGGAGACACACGTGGGGATGAAAAGGTGAACGATGTGTCTGATGTCCTCTCCTTCCTCTAGGAGGCAGGAGGTGAAGCCATCAGCTAAGAGTGAGGAGGACAGGCCTTGGGAGAGGGGGGAAGACTTAGCATGGCTGGTGAGGAGACTAGGAGAGGGCAGCGTATAAAAAGGTTAACATTTATAACTGACAGCTGCTATGCCTTTGAGGCAGTACATGATTTTGGTATGTTATGGAAACAAAAGGGATTTATGACAGCAGTTGGTACCCCAATCAAAAATGGACCCCAAATAGCAGAACTTCTAGAGACACCATTATTACCTCAGCAAATTGCTATTATTAAAACTGAGGGACATAGTATAAAGAACTCAGATGAGGTTCGGGAAAATAAACTGGTTGATAAATATGCTAAACTAGCCTCCTCTGCAACCACTCAACAAATTCAAGCAGTTTCTAAGCCTTGGGATTATGCCCTTGGGTCCCATTTTGCAGCTCTATACCTCTGGTGGGATTATTCACCCTCCCTCAAGGGAGGTAATATCTTTAGGTTGTCTCCCAAAGAAATAATAAAGGAGATCCGCACAGCCCGAATAACAGCCTCAGAATTCGAAAGAATTGGATGGGAAAAAAGCCAGATGTTTAATCCATTCAGATGGACTTCGGAATCACCCGGATGGTTTCCTGGTCGCTCCTTCCTATTGCCCCAGTCATTGTTCACGGCTTACACAAGATGACTCACCACGGGAAGGACAAAGTGTAAGATATGTTAAACAATGATTTGAACCCTTCCGCTTTAATTTGGACAAGTGTTGCCACTTGGCTCATCTGCCAGAAGCATAACCCTGGAAGAACGGCAAAGGTGGGGCATGGGAGGGAAGTGGCTCCCCCAGACCCTTTCTTCACAGGCAAATAAACTATTCAGCTACCAAAGGCACAAGGCCACCAATATTTATTCACTGTAATCTGTATGTTTTCTAAATGGTTGGAGGCTATCCTCTGCCAAAATGCGTCAACATCAGTCGCCAAAGCTTTGCTAGAAAAAATCTTGCCCACTTGGAGTATCCCCTCTGCTATTTCTAATGGCAGAGGATCGAATTTCACTGGCAAGATTAGACAGGAGATTGAAAGGGCAACACACATTAGTCAAAGACTCCACTGTCCTTACCATCCTCAAACCTCAGGCACTATAGAAGGAGCCAAGAGCATCCTTACGTCCCAATCGGCTAAATTGTCTGAGGAATTTGACTTACCGTGACCACAGATGTTACCCATTGCTCTTATGACTCTCAGCTCCTCGCCCCTACCTCCTCAACTGTCCCCCTTTGAAATTATTACTGGAGGAGCCATGAGAATGCCCTACCCATCCTGGCTAACTGAAGATTCTAATTTCACACAGTCTAACGTCCTCAGAAACTATCAGGGATTAATTAAATATACACAGTCTGATAATCAACAAGCAAGGCCATCTTTTCTCTTGAACCCCCTGATCAGCCCAACACAATTTAAAAGTAGGAGATCTGACATTTTGGAAATGCCACCATCAGATAACTAACATGAACCCAGATGGAAAGGACCCTTTAACGTTTTGCTCATTGCTAATACTGCTGTCCAATTAGAGTGTTCAACCTTGGGTCCATGTCTCACAGCTAAAAAAATAACATGAACTATTCAGACTGGAAGAGCACTTCAACTGGAGATCCTAAACTGAGGCCCTACCGAGAGCCTCCAGAAGCAGACAGCTGTCCCAAGAACAAGTAGATGTTACGCTGCAGTCAGCTTCTGCCCCAGATCACAGAACAAGACCCGTTTGGATTCTCCTTCTTCGTCTTCTGCCTTTTCATCCTCACTGACAGACTAAATATTCTTCTGCATCTCCCACAACATCCAGTCTCCACTTCCAGTGACTCCTCTTTCTTGCCCTGAATGTATCCCAGCCTTCCACTATGATCCCCCTATTTTCTCCTTACCCGTCTGTCCTGTGCTGTCCTATTGGGATTATAACTCCTTCGTTCTTTGCTCACCAAGTAGCCAATGAGACTAACCAAAGTAATTGCTGGGTTTGCTCTCATCTCCCACTCAGTCCTAAATCTAACATTTTCTTTTTAATTTATTATTTATTTATTTATTTATTTTTTCCTCCAAAGCCCCAGTAGATAGTTGTACGTCATAGCTGCACATCCTTCTAGTTGCTCTATGTGGGACATGGCCTCAGCATGGCCGGAGAAGCGGTGCGTCATGCGTGCCCGGGATCCAAACCCGGGCCGCCAGCAGCAGAGCGTGCGCAGTTAACCAATAAGCCATGGCGCCATCCCTAAAACTAACATTTTCTTAATAATCATCGCCTTTACACTCTTAGATATGGTCCTGACAGGAAACATCACAAACACATGACCAAATGAGTCCCATCACCCTGTGGGACACAGAAAATGCTCCATGTCCTCACGGCAAGATGTATTCTATTTTCATGAAACAGGCTGGACTTGGACTACTTACTGCATCTGAAGGAGGCATTTGTGCACGAGTGGGTTTTCAATGCCGTATATTTGTAAATGACAATCAAGAGGAAATTTATCAAGAAATAGTTGCAGGGGAGGCTCACACCTGAGAAGCAAGTGAAATTTAATCCCTCCAGAAAATATTAGTTTGACTCTTTTTAAATGGTTTCCTCCACTTGCTGGATGGCTTAGCGAACACCTTAAGGGACTTGGCTTCTTATACTAGTCCTAATGGTCATGTTTTTGTCTCTTAAGTGCATCATCGCTCTTGTGAGACAGTTGTACCACTGCTGCCAATATTACTGAACCTCCTTGGTCATCTCATCTGCCACTTTGACTCCTCCTAAATTGCACAGCAGTCAGACGCAATGGCTGGACCTTTCTCAAGGCCCTCTCATGACAAATAGTAGTTGTTCTATGATAAAGAGATTTGCTCTTTCTCTTAAACAAGAGGAAGGACTGAGAACTACAAAAGAACTCAAGCACATAACAACTCTGTCCAAACCCCTGCACTAAGAGACTTGACCAACTCTAGCATGGCTTCTGGAAGCCTAAGCCTGCATCCCTGGGATGACCCAGCCTCCCTTTGAGTTCCTGTCTGAATAAATTCAAGTAAATAGAATTTATTGTTTGTTCTAGTCAATGCCTGAAGATAGGCCCCTGACCTCTCTCCCTTAGAACATTTCTATCCTCTCTGTGGGAGGATAGAATCCTAGCTTCATGGTTGCCAGCTAGCAGACACAGCTGGCCTAATCACATTTACACTGACCCACTCTTACCCACTTTTTGTAATTTCTCACTTCTCTGGCTCTACTTGAGCCCCAGCTCACTCCCCTTCCATACTCCCCCATTCTCCCTTTAAAGCACCCAGTCAGCTCTGCACACATAGGAATGGGGAGTGAGCTCTTTCCCCTGCTCAGCTCTTTCCCCTACTCTCAATAGTTACTGAATAAAATCTGTTTTCACCTCTTTAATTAATGTTCAACTTTATCTTTGACACCTGCAACAAAGATTGCTCCTCTTCCTGTGACCACCTAAATCCTGTTGATCTTAGGCTCTTCTGAAGTCCTCTGACTCATCCATCCCTCACTTATCTCTGCTCTTAGGGACACTCCTATCGGGCCTGCCCTTGGGGGTCTTGCCCAAGTTAGCGCTGACACGCTATCTGTACCTTACTATGATGTGTTGATTTTTTCTCTGTGATTTAGTCTTGATTCCGACTGATTGTCCCCAATACCTTGACGTTGAAGACACTATTAGTTCATTGTTTTCTTTTGTGCCTAGTATAAGTACTTACACAGAAAGTACTCAAATACTTACTGGATGAATTGAAATACTGGAAAATGTGGTAGTTTAACTATAAATTCAAATGCAGACCTTGTCATCTTAATTACAATTTCAATGCATATGGTTGGTTTTGCATATATTTTAGGATCACAAAAGTAGACTCAACAAAGAAATGAATTATCAGCAGGGGTGAGGTAGAATAAATGACAAGTGACTGCAGGTAAACTAGCTTTGTCCAGAAAAGGTTAAAGAACTCTTGTTACCCCACAAAATTGGGGTTTGGTTGCTTGATGCACCTAATCAAGCCAATTAATTACAGCATCAGCCTTTGGGAAAAGAGATCAGCTTTATTCTGCGAGATCGATCTGCAGGGAGAAGAGGGGGCACGTGCCCTCAGATCTGTCTCAATTCAGGATTTGGGGTGAAATTTAAGAGGCTAGGGAGAATAGGCTGGCATGCGGAAATGCTGGTGGGACAGGTTTTGATTGGTGGGCTTCAAACACTTATGGTAAGGTTCTAAACATATATGATAAGGTTCTAAACATTTATGATGAGGTTCTAAACATTTATGATAGGGTTCTAAACATTTTTGATGAGGTGGGGAAGGAATTTTAACACTGGATCTTCCTGAATGAGAGACCCCTTGCTTCTGATAAGAGTCTGACTTTCAAGTTCCCGTTGACCTTGGGTTCTGTGGGAAGGAGGATCTTTGGTTCCATGGTCATTTCAGGTCAAGATTTCTTTTGTGCACGCTCTGGCTCCATGACGTTGCAGATTTTCCAAAAGGCAATTCTTAATCACTCTATTGATAAGAGATGGGGCCAGCTGAACTGGTCCCTGGAGGGCCCGCAGTTATACTCTCTTGTAGAGAAATATTTTTTGAACATTGTGAGGTACAGCTCCAAGACTTGGGGTGGGCTCTACCACGTGCTTCCCAATATTCCTTTACTCTCCTATCCTATTCTTTATCCTTCTGACCACTCTCCCTTTTAAAAAAGAGGATATACATCTGTCTCCACTCCAAACACAGGCAAACCCAAGCTCTATTTCACATATCTGCATATTTTTCTCTAAGAAGTTCTTTGTCCTGTTCTATCCTATAGTCTTTCTTGATTCCTATTTTCAGCAGGCTCTGAAGTCATCTGTAATTTTTACTTCCCCTCAGTAACAGGACATGGATATTTACCCCCAATTTGCAGGTTAAATCACCAAATCAGAGTGCAATGAGGGGTGCCCGAGGTTACACAATGAATCTAGTCGCCAACAGGGGTGGCCCTGGAGTTTCTGGCCTGTTGGATGGTCACTGACCTGCGCTGTGCTGCGGGCGCACAAAGGAAGTGGCACCCCCAGCGTTCCGTTGTGGATGTTGCTGAGCTTCACATGCATTATTGGGATCCTTTGTTCCTGTAAGGCCCAGCATTTTCTTTCTCCAGGTTGGGCAGGCCTGTGGCTTCTTCCCAGTCGCCTCTCCTGCACTTTGAATATGGAAGCTGGAAGATGCGCTTTAGAGAAGCTCTAGGATGCTGTGTGAACCAGAAGAGTGAGCGTTGATTGCATGTGCATGGTCTCCATCAGAAAAGCGGGAGCTGGGGCAACATTGTTTAGTTGTAATTAACGAATTTAGATCATGGCGGTGCTTTTGCTTTTGGTTGGGAAAGGCCACCTAGTGACAATGTTCAATTTGGAGGAGTTTGGGTGTTCTTTGTTATAAAAGAGAAGCTGGGTAACATAAAAGCATAGTTCACCTTTCCTAAATCTCCCCCTCGTCAGATCAATACTACCAGTGGAGTTTAGTTATGACTGATGCAAATGGTGGCTAAACAAATCAAGTGGCTGTGGACGGGACATAAAACTTCCTAACTGTGCTGAACTGAGGAGGGTGACCAACTGTTCCGATTTGCCCAGAACTGCTCAGTCAGCGCTAAAAGTCACGCATCTCAGAAAACCCCTTCCCCAGTACACAAAAATCCCCATTTTAAAGCAATGAGTGCTGAAGGTTGGGGAAAAAATAAAAATCCATATGGCAGCCCTTACAACTTCCCAAATTGGCCCAAAAGCGACACTGTTTTTAGTGTGGAATGGATATAGAATTTATCATCTACCTTCCAGAGCTGCTGTTGTTTTCTGTTTGTTTGCTCCTGGCTGCTGCTGTTGGCAGTCATGATTTGCAGTTCACAGAATTGATTATCCATCTGTGCATTACTCTAAGTGATGCAGCTGAAGTGTACAACCTAAGTGTGTTCTAAGTGCCAGTGTTGACAGTATGTCTTTAACTTGCCTGTGGATTGACTGTTGTTCTTTGTGTCTAGATGGTGCTAGTTTAATTTTAACACTGTGACTATTGTGACCATATTTGCTAAGAATTCAGATAATGAAAATGAAAGTGATGACCATTCCAAAGTCAGCATGATGTAGACATCACCATCACTATCTCGATCTGACAGTGTGGTATTGGCAAATGAATAGACAAATAGATCAATGGAACAGAAAATAGAACCCAGAAACAGACCCACATAAATACAGTTAACTGATCTTTGACAAAGGAGCAAAGGCAATACAATGGAGCAAGGATAGTCTTTTCAACAAATGGTGCTGTAACAACTAAACATCCACATGCCAAATAATGAAACTTACACCCTTCACAAAAATTAACTCAACATGGATCACGGACCTAAATAAAACACAAAACTACAAAACCCCTAGAAGATAACATACAAGGAAATCTTGATGACCTTGGGTTTGGTGATGACTTTTTGAATGCAAAGCCAAATGCAAGGGAAGCCATGGATTTTGAACTTTATCCTAGGCAGAAAGGAATGCCATCGAAGAGCTTATATTGTTATGAGATCACCCTGGGGGCTGAGTGGTAAATGTGTTGGATAGAGCAAGACGAAGGGCAGGGAAACAAGTTTGGAGATAATTGCCAAAGTCTAGATAAGAAGAGGTTCAAGGTAATGAGATAAGTAGCACTGGAGGAAGACGGTGAGTTTGGTTTTGAACATATTGAAGTGCAGTAAGTCATCAGACTGAAAACATCTGGGGAATAATTGGTCTGATGCTTGGAAGAGCACACAGGAAGCCTAAGAAGAGTGTGGGGAGGACAGCAGAGGGCCACATACATAGGAGGGAGACACACGGGAGTGGGTCCCTGGGAGGTGGAAGTGTGGAAGAAGAGAAAGTGAGCATAAGTGGGGCCATCTTGTTAGGCTAAATGGCCCCAGCCCCTCCTCTGTGTGACTACTCGCTGCTCTGCATATACTCTAAAAAGTTCACATGCTCTCCTGATTTATGGCCTCCACTTACACATGTATTCCCCTATAGCTTGAAAAATTAAAACTTTGTTCTATGAGTTTCTCTCCAGGAACAGACTGATCACAGGTGGGAAACACACCTACAAGGTATCCATCACAGCTGACAGAAGAATGGAACAATGAAAGACCCTGGAGTCTGTCATGCCTGAAGGAAACTTCTTCCTTACTGCCCATTTTCCCTATATAACTACCTCAAGATTCTGTAATTTTTGAAGATTTTTTTTGAGACATTAGTATGCCATCTTCCTGGTTATGCTGGCTAATCGAATTAAAACTTCCCTTCTTGATCCCTGCTCGATCCCTAACTCGTTGGCATTAATTGGCTCAGATTGTGGGGAGCAGAGCGAGCCCATTACTCAGTATCAGAAGTAGTGCCTCCCACTACTGAGTTCAAGAAAGTAACACAGGGGTCTTTGGACAGAGATAAGGGTCAACCTTGATCCTGAATAAAATCCACATTATTAAACAGGCTGTGAGGGACTTCTAGCAAATTTTGTACTTGTATTTTTTCCTAATAAAACACGTTACGTTTATTTTTGTCTTATCTTTACACAGTTCTCTCCACCTGCCCTCCAATCTTTGTAGGGAATGGACATCAGGGTAGATGCCAACCCTACATCTCATTCTTTAGGATCTCCTTTTGCATGTTTACTTACTAAGACAGTGATGACTTTTAATTGATCTGATACTTCCAAGGGTTCTAGCGTTTGTCTTGTCATAGCAGCAGTTTTATGATAAGGAAAGTGGCAAGCATCAGTACCAGGAAATGAGCAAGGACAGGGGGCTGCTCTCCCCCAGAAATTCATTACCACATTCTTTTCTAGGTGATATCAATTGAAACAACTGGTGGAATATTCACTGTCTGTCAGAGTGGTTCTTCCGACAAATTATAAGCTGGGTCAAGACAAAGATTGCTAAATAAATTGTGAGTAGGAAAAATCAAGGATCACACTCAGTGTCAATCCCTCTGTAATAGGACTTATTATAGCAACTCCATGTCATGGTTATGGAAAAAGAACTTTACCGATTAATTGTTTATTAACATAGAAAACCTTGCTGTTAAGTAGCTACTTTGCACATACTAGGAAATGTTTTCCATACCAGAAGAGGGATACATCTTTTTCTCAGAGCAGATAATGCTTGGTAGATGGTGCTGATGAACATCTGCAATTGATCAGTCTTTGTGCTATTGACAAGCAGCAGCTAACTTGGAACTATTAAACTTTTTTATGAAAAGTCATATTTGTTGTAACCTTTGTGTGTAATTTTGTAACTAGAATAAAATAGTTACTATAAAATGCTATTTTATCTTCTTTTTTTGAAAATACGGAGTTATGGCAAGAAGTACAAATCTGTAAGGAATGAGGACCAAACAACTTTAAGTAAAAATATACTTTATTGTAATTCATTGAACATTCAATATACATTATGGCCATTTTTCTGGGATTTAACCCTAAGATATGATTGTTGCTGGCATTTAGCGAAAGACTCCAGTTCACACTTACCACTAATAAAATGCTTTACTGAATAAAAACAAAATACTGAACAAAATTAATTTAAATATTTAAAAAAAAATCATTTGAAAGTTCAGTCTGTTCAGTCTAATGACTAACACAATAGGGGCAAATACACTAGTTTAATGTAATCGGCTGATTTTATACAGCACATATCTTTCAGTCCACAAGTATATTATTAAATGATAGAGAACACTCTTTTTCAGAACTAGGAAGTAAATTTCTAAGAAAGATTTTACAACCCCACTTTTCATACCCAACCCCAACAGTCTAATTCTAGAGAAGGTAAAGCCAATGACTTTCCTCCCATGAGTCATGACTGAAGTTGCTTTGCTATCAAAAGTATTTCTGATCTGTTACGAGCATTGAGACAAGATTCAAATATTCCCAAAGAAAGAAGCACAATGCACGTTGTGATCGCCTATTCAGCAACAGCGAGCACTGCATTCAAAACTATCTCATCCCAGGAATTAAATAAGGTCAGCCACATTCATTGGCATTTCCTCCACTGTAGTATTGGAGAAAGTCTCAATGTCACGAAGAATCCTCTTGTCTTCTTCAATGTTTATGGCCACAGCTGTCCTCCCAAATTGACTCCCACTGCCAATCCTGGACAAAAGCAAAATTATTAATCAGAATATTACTTGTCAAATGCTACATGAACTACTAACAATATGAGCTACTTGTTAATCATCAGTGGCTGTTTATTTGCCAAGATTATACATGGAGTGCTTCTAATTGGAGCACTAGATGCTAATCACAATATCTACAGAAAAAGAAAAGATTTCTTCCATTGTTAGTGTAAAGGATTCATCTGGCTACAGAATCAGATCCTATCAGGCATCTTGAGCATTATTATTTATAAACCAGATGACAGTATTGTGTCTGTGATAGTGAAATGAAAGCCCATACCAACGTGGGCCAAGAGCAGGTGTCGGCCTGGGACAGATGTCAACATCAGGGACGAAACAAAAGAATGGTTATGTAATCCATCTTGACACATTTTTGGAACTAACTGCAAATATAAACTCCAGAATATTAACTATTGTTTGGGACTATCAATGCTATCAATAGCCACTAGCCACAAGTGGCTATTTAAATTTAAATTAATTAAAATTAAATAAAATAGGAATTTCAGTTCCTCAGTTGTATTAACCACATTTCAATAGCCGCATGTGGTTTGTTACTACTGTGTTGGGCAGCGCATGTTATAGAACATTTCCATCCCTGCAGAAAGTTCTATTAGATGGATTTGGTCCAGAACTCAAAACTTTTTCCAGTGCAGGGGGGAAACCTCCAAAAATTTGTTATGGTAATCCATATTTATCACTGCTTTCTTCTCAGTTTACCTCATACAGTGTAACACAAATGACTGAGATAAATTTACCTCCACAGCTCTCTACCAAAACAAATAATACAACGAATCAAAAAATGTCTTGGCTGAAGCAATCTTGAGAAAGAAGAACAAAGCTGAAGGTATTATGCTCCCTGATTTCAAACTATACTATAAAGCTATGATAATCAAAACAGTATGGTCCGGACATGAAAACAGACACACAGATCAACGGAATAGAATAGAGAGCTCAGAAATAAACCCATGCATATATGGTCAATTAAACTACAACAAAGGAGGCAAGAAAACACAATGGAGAAAAGACAGTCTTTTCAATAAATGGTGCTGGGAGAACTGGACAGCTACATGCAAAAGAATGAAACTGGACCATTATCTTATACCATACACAAAAATCAACTCAAAATGGATTAAAGACTTGAATGTAAGACCTGAAACCATAAAAATCCTAGAAGAAAATACAAGCAGTCGGCTGTTTGACACTGGTCTTAGAAATATTTTTTTGGACCCATCTCCTCAGGTAAGGGCAACAAAAGCAAAAATAAACAAACGGGATTACATCAAACTAAAAAGCTTTTGCACAGTGAAAGAAACCATCAAAAAAATGAAAAGGCAACCTACTGAATGGGAGAAGATATTTGCAAATCATATTTCCAATATGGGTTTATTATCCAAAATATATAAAGAACTTACACAACTTAATATCAAAAAAACAAACAACCCAATTAAAAAATGTGCAGAAGACTTGAATAGACATTTTTCCAAACAAGATAGATATACAGATGGCCAACAGGCACATGAAAAGATGCTCAACATCACTAATCATCAGGGAAATGCAAATCAAAACTACAATGAGATATCACCTCACACCTGTCAGAATGGCTATTATCAAAAAGACAAGAAATAACAAGTGTTGGGAAGGATGTGGAGAAAAGGGAATCCTCATACCCTGTTGGTAGGAATGTAAACTGGTGCAGCCACTATGAAAAACAGTATGGAGGTTCCTCAAAAAATTAAAAATAGAACTACCATATGATCCAGCTATTCTACTTCTGGGTATTTATCCAAAGAAAACGAAAACACTAATTCCAAAGGATATATGCATCCTCTATGTTCACTGCAGCATTATTTACGATAGCCAAGATATGGAAGCAATCGAAGTGCCCATCAATAGATGAATGGATAAAGAAGATGTGGTATATATATACCATGGAATATTACTCAGCCATAAAAAAGAATGAAATCTTGCCGTTTGCTACAACGTGGATGGATCTAGAGGGTATTATGCTAAGTGTAATAAGTCAGACAGAGAAAGACAAATACCATATGATTACACTTATATATGGAATCTAAAAAACAAAACAAATGAACAAACAAAAAAACCCAGAAATAGACTCATAGATACAGGAAACAACCTGGTGGTTACCAGAAGGGAGAAGGGTTAGAGGGATGGGCAAACTACGTGAAAGGGATTAAGAGGTACTAATTTCCAGTTATAAAATAAATAAGTCATGAGGATATAATACACAGCATCGGGAATATAGTCAATAATCTTGTAGTAACCTTGTATGCTGACAGATGATTACTAGACTTATTGTGATCATTTCATAGTGTATATAAATATCGAATCACTATGATATACACTTGAAACTAATAGGATATTGTACATCAATTATACTTCAATAAAATATATAAATAAATAAATAAATATAAAAAGAGAAAAAGAACAGAAAAAAAGATTGGTAAAATTGATTTGACATTAAAACATATAAAACTTTTGTAAAAAAAAATGTGTTGGCTGGAGCAATTTAAAATATCAAATAACCAAGACAAGAGAAAAACAAATATGGAAATATTGACTCGCTTTTTATCCAAACAATATTCTGTTTCACTTGTAAATCTACGTCCTAACAGGCAAATGCCATTTCTGAGCACGACTTCATCATCTGTTCTTATCAACTACTATATATTTTTTTTAAAATTATTTATTTATTTATTTATTTTTTCCCCATAGCCCCAGTAGATAGTTCTATGTCACAGCTGCACATCCTTCTAGTTGCTGTATGTGGGACGTGGCCTCAGCATGGCCGGAGAAGAAGTGCGTCGGTGCGCGCCCGGGATCAGAACTGGGGAACCCGGTTCGGGGCCACTGCAGCGGAGCCCGTGCACTCAACCGCTTGCGCCACCGGCCGGCCCCTCAACTACTATATTTTTTTGACAAAGTTATTTTTACTTTAGTAGTAAGACATAATGCAATTTATTCAGTGATAAAACCACTATACCTAAGCCAGAGTCAGTATAAATTGCTACCAGAAAATTCTGAGAGAATCTCAATTTTAGAGGAATCACCAAGAAAGCACAAGATATGAGCAACATAACTAAAAAAAAGTCTCATGTGTAAGCTAAGACAACCAGATCTCACAGCATTATTGATTTTTCCTTTGAATATCAACTGTATAAAGTCCAAAATCTGGGCTACATTTCACATTTGCTTTCCCGTGTTCTGATCAACCACGGATCTTCCCAAGTACGATTTAAATACATCTTATCACGTTCCTATGTTTTCTGATTCATTTACCTGATTTTCAAGATTGGCTGACAAAATCATACTTGAAAAGCAATACATGAATTTATTTCACCAGCATAAAAGCAACTAATTCAAGGAAGATGACAAATATTCAACTAGAGAATATAGTTTTCACAAGTAGTGGGCAGATCATAGTTTATAATCATAGACTAGTTGTACATGAAAATCACAAGCCTGAGATACAATAGTATATATTCAAATTCTGATTCAAAAAGCATTGCTGTACACTCTTCTAGGCCACAAAATAGTAAATACGAACTGCATATAAACAGTATAGCTCATGTGGAGTGTGGTCTTCATTCTCCCACATAGCTTGAGTTGACAAAGATGACTCAAAATCTTCCCCTCAAAACCAACTTTTAGTAGATAAATATTGTAGTTCAATAAGGAATTGAAATACCTTATTTCAGTAAGTCAGCAGTAATTAAAATGTGGCTTGTCCCTTATCTGAATTCTCTCTTGATAATGTCTCTTTCTTTCTGTCACCACCTGCAAAATATTAACAAGTCTTAATTTTGGGGAGTCATTCGTTAAGTCAGTGTTTAAATTGGTAATCATGTATGAGACCCTGCATCCCCAGCTGCTACAGCACCCTGCAGACAGGGCAAGGAAGGTAACAGTTTTATTCTGAGCAGGGGGCAAAGACAATGAGGCACTTCACAGCTACATTGTAACTAGACCCTGCATCAGTTTATTAAGGAAACAATTAGATATTACAGTATCTTAATTAAACAATACTAGAGAAGAGCTGCTCTTACGTCAGAAACTGGAATTCCTGGCACCCATTTTCTCAGAAGCCAGTCTATCCTTTGCCTTGTCTTTTGAAAAAGACCAGCCTGTGTACTGGTTGGTCTCTCCTATGTTACAAAGAGCATACAATTTCCCTCCCTAAAGTATTTTAGAGAGGAAAATGTTAATTCATGTCAGAGTTGGAATAAAAAGCCATTTGATTTCTAACAGTCATCCCTACCATTGGAAGAGACCAGTTAGAAATTCATTTTATTAATTCTGCCTAAATACAGATATTATTGTACCAAATCTTAGAACAAAGTAGCCTGCACTTAAGAAAGAGGTTCATCTCAGTTTTTCTACTATGTGGTAGTGTTGTTTCTCTTCTTGTGTTTTACTCTGCTAGCTTTATTACAAATACTAAGACATGATAGAGTTTCTGCAATGTTAGCACAGAGCTAAATAAGAAGGTTAAAAAAATCCTAGCTATAATTTTTATGTGTATCAACTAGAAAAACATTACCCTCTTTCAAAATTATTATAAAATATTGACACTTTCAAGGGTCAATTCCTCCTTCTCCACCAGCATTTGAAATGGATCTCTCATGAACTTTTTGATGACTTTCAGCATATCTACTGGCACTGAGGCAGAAAGCAACACAACCTCAAAAAAGAGACAATGAGTAATTATGTTGACACATCAAGTAAGCAGATACAACAATTTTTATAATAATACTTAGAGAAATAATGTTTGAGACCAAGCGTCCCTGTCTTACTATAGAAATGAGCTAGACGGAGATTGTAGGAAACAATTGCTTTCAGCAGGGGAAAGGACAATATAGCACTTCACAGCTATATTGTAACAATTAGCCCAACCTGCCAGCTACAGAAAAATCATGTGCATATCTGAGTCCTTGTATCTAATTTCTAGTAAATCTCATAGATTTGACCTTTAATCTCTTGGTTCAACATTTTTATCTGCTTCATCCAAAACAAGCATCTTAATCCATTTTGAAAAGTAAAAAAAAAAGTCTTACTTAAGTGTGGGTTGTGCACAGAGACTTCCTTCCAGAGACTACAGATGGAAGGGAAGGGGGAAAGAGTAACTTTACCTGGAGAAACCTGACAAACACCTCAGCCAGATGATCAAGGTCAACATTAACAGTCATAACCCTTGATACAATGAGATGAAAACGGCACTTTAGCTCTATGGTCTTCCTCCCAAAAAACCCATAACCCTAGTCTAACCTTGAGAAAAACATCAGATAATTCCAGTACAAGGGCATCCTACTACATACCTGACCAATACTCCTCAACACTGTCAAGGTCATCAAAAACAAGGAAAATTTGAGAAACTATCACAGACAAGAGGAACTTAAGGAGACATGACAATTAAATGTGACATAGTATCCTTAGTAGGATCCTGGACCAGAGAAAGGACATTATGTAAAAACCAAGGAAATTACAATAAATTCTGAACTTTAGTTCATAATAATGTATCAAACGATTAATAATTAATCGTTTGTTAATTTTAACAAATGTAGCATACTAATGTAAGATGTTAATAATATGGGAAACTGGGTTAAAGGTATATGGGAACTCTCTGAACTATCTTCTCAATTTCTCGATAAATCTAAAACTATTCCAAAAAAATAAAGCCTATTAAAGAAAAATCTTTGTATCGCTCTAGATATTCATGCACAGCAATGGGCTGAAACAATTAGGCTAATTCTTTTTCCTCCCATACCCCAAATATCACTGGTTTAAAAAATGCCCTAGGAAAAATATGGCAATACTTACAAAGATATCTCCTACTTAACACATCAAATGTTTTCCCCGGAGTACCCATAAGTGTATGTGCTGTGAAGGCCTGCATTTTTTCATTTCACTTTGAACGTTGATTCCACAATGCAGGCATGACAAGTTGCTCCCATATAGTATTCAAGTGCCAGAATTACCTTTTGGACGTAAAAGTCAAAAGCTTAAATTATTATGGTATAGAAATACAGGCTCCATGAAACAACTTCTGGAGTGCGTGGCTAAACAGTGAACTCTTCATATTTAATTTAAAATTCTGCTTTGCAAATAGCTTCTATGCAGCACAACACAGAATCACTTCTAAGCTTACAACGCAGACTAATTAAACTGTTTCATGATAAAATCTCCTAGAGTGTCTCATTTTTAATTAGATTTTTATGCTTTTACAAACTTGGGATCCTCAGTTTCCTAGAAATACCAGCTATATAATTAAAGAAACAAAACAAACACTTCCTACATTATTTTTCTCTGTGTAAGCTGTGTAAGTAGTGAAACACCTCTGCATTTACAGCTCCAAGGCAAATTGCTCAGATATGTATTCACTGATTATCATTCACTTTAAAAATAAATCTTTTCTGGGCCAGCCCCGGTGGCCTAGTGGTTAAGTTCAGTGTACTCTGCTTTGGCAGCTAGGGTTCTGTTCCCAGGTGTGGACCTACACCACTTGTCTGTTAGTGGCCATGGTGTGGCAGAGGCTCACATAAAAGAAAATGGATGTTAGCTCAGGGTGAATCTTCCTCAGCAAAAAATAAATAAATAAATCTTTCCAATAGGAAACTGTGACATTAAGCCTTGATTTAATAAAGCCTACAGTTTTGTTAAGAAAATCTTTATATCATAGCTAATAATAGCAGTGACCTTTGAAAACAGATAGTATGCAACAGATGTATCACAAATGACAAAGATTCCCAACTAATTACAGATCACTGCAGTTTTCATGTTGCAAAACTGCATTTAGGGGGCCAGTCCCATGGCCTAGTGGTTAAGTTCGGCATGATCTACTTCAGCCGCCCAGGTTCAGTTCTCAGGCACGGACCTACACCACTTGTCAGTGGCCACGCTGTGGTGGCGATCCACATACAAAATAGAGGAAGACTGGCACAGATGTTAACTTAGGGCAAATCTTCCTCAGCAAAACAAACAAACAAACAAAAAACCCCGAAAAACCCTGCATTTAAACTTAACAACAATAACACAAAGGGCATGGATCCCGTCTACCCTGAAAACAAGAAAGCTTCAGTTTCTCAGTCTGTTGAGATATATAGCCCTGCAAACCATATCTGCAAACCTAGGTCCTGTTTAATTTAAAACAAAAACTCTATGTATGCATGGACAGTAATTAGAAAGGAGCTTTTGAATGCACCACTTTATACTAAGTGTTAAGCTATTCTTTACTTTTGTAAAACCTGAAGTATCTCGGAATTTCTGTCTTCCTAGCAGCAGCCCTTAACCAATGACTGATGATGGACATGTAAATACACCAGCTTGCTGGTGCTCTGGTAAGGACAACACCAAGGGTTGACTACACTGATTTGAGAGTTGTCCGTGGGATTGAGCCACCTCCAGCTAGCAGGCTTGATAGTGCAGCTTGCACAGCCTCCTGAAATAATGCACTGAGAACACAACATCACTTCTGTGGTATTTCTTCCAAAAATGTATAGCCTGAACCTATTCATGAAGAAGCACCAGAAAAAAACAAATCAAGGAATAGTTTACAAAGAAATTGGCTGACATTCCCAATGATTGTCACCATTCTCTACTAATGTGTTTTTAATGCCAAGTAGAGCTCTCTGTTATGGATGCAGTTAGGAATATCAAAAATAACTTCATCATTTAACCTTATTAGAGCCATGAAAGACAAAGACTGAGGAACTGTTCCAGAATGAGGGACACCAAAGAGACATGGCAACTAAATCCAACATGCGATCCTGGATTAGATTCTGGACCAGTAAAAAACACATTTGTCTTTTTTTGGTAAAATGTACATTAGTTGGACAACTGGCAAAATCTGAATAAGATCTACAGATTAGACAATAATATTGCATCAAAGTTAATTTCTTGATTTTTATGACTGTACTATGATGTAAGAGAATGCCCTTATTTCTAGAAAGCACACACTGAAATATTTAGGGGTAAAGAGGCAGTAACCCACTGCCAAATGTTTCAGAAAAATATTATGTGAGTATGTGTGTGCTTGTGTGTATACAGAGGATAAAATAAATGTGGTGTTAATAGTAACATATGAGGAATCTAGGTGAAGAATATTGGAATTCTTTGTCCACTTTTGTAGCTTTTCTATAAGTGCAAAATAATCTCAAATTAAAAGTTATTTAAAAATTCAAAATAAGAACATCAAGCCTACCAACATTTATAACTTACAGAAGAGAAAAAACAGAGATCTTAAACTGGTAGCTTGTTTGTTTTCTTTGTTCCTCAGTGTTTTAAATCTAAATTAGATGCTTTCTCAGGAAATTTCACATGAAAATCCAAATTTCCAGCCTCATTTGAAAAATCAGAAGATTGCAACCCTAACCCTCATCCTCTGGCGGCATGAACTAACAAGCGGCTGCCCACTTTAGATGGGCATATGCATTGTGCTTCACAGAATCTCACCTTTCCCAGTTTTACTCATACCTGGCCCTTCTTACTCACTTATGTTACTGGGCCAGCCCCTCGTAGGCATTCGAGTGTGAGGCTTTTGATTTATCCAAGAGCTCCGCCAAATTTATGGAATTCAGTCTGAAGCTCATATCTAAGCCAATTACTAATTTAAAAAAATAGGAAAGTAAGAGTAAACAGTTTGTTCAGGCCCAAGAATCTCTTGTGGGAAATATGTAGATATGTTTTCATTTACTATAGGAAGATAAAGATGACACAATGAGCATTCAATGAGTATTTATTCAATGAATTGGGAAATTAACAATCTTAAATATAAAAGAGATAAACAGATTGTCTATTATTTTTTTGCTCCAAAGGTCTGTTTTTGTGTCTGTTATTTTTTCTTTTGCTACAAAGGTCAAAATTAGCCTGAGTAAAAATTATGAGGGTTATTTGGGAGAGCACATATTTTGGTTCAATGTAGAGGGAAGAACTTTCTAATGGAGAGCTGACAAACTGTGCTAGGCTACTTCATAAGGTAATGGATTTCCAGTTTTCCGAGGTGTTAAGAGGCTGCGCAACAATTTAGTGGGGATGCTAAGGGGTAGGGTGGGGGGGGTGCAATACATGCATGTGGCAGCCAGGATGAATCCGTGTGATGGTCCTTCCTATGCTCAGATCTACGGTACTATGAGGTGCCGAGGTCTCTGGTACACAAATATTCAATCACAGGACGGTGAAGAGGAGATAACTCAACAATACGCCATGGGGACTCAAGGGCATCTGAGTCTCCAGGGTGTGGTTTAGGAGAAGCCATGAGCCGGCCCGCCAGAGGCCCCCGCAGCAGAGGTCTATCTCTAGTCCCAGTGTCCAAGGAAGTTTAAGCAGGTACAGAGGACACAGCAAGGGGGACCATGAGGAGGAGCGAGCAAAATAAATTGGAAGGGATCAGCACAGGATGTGGGAAGACCTAGTGTATGGATGAAAGAGCCCCAATTCTACAAGTTAGGGGAATAATTAAGTTATATTTAGCCTTTATGGGCGCATCCATGACGTGTGGAAAGCTCTACTTGGTAATAAAACACATCAGCAGAAAATGGTGTCAAAGAAAAAAAGCAGGTTTCAATGAGTCTTCAAAAAAACTTGATAATCAGAAGAAACAGAAAAGCATTCTGTACCTTGTGTCATGTCTGAACTTTGAAAGCACTGGTCCCAGCTTTCTCTTTGAGGATGAGACCTAGAGTTGCCTGGTAGAAAACTTCCCCAGTTGAGGCCCTCTGAGGGGAAATTGATCATTGTGATGCTGAAAGATATGTGTCTGCTCATTTCCAGCCTCCAACTCTGGGTGCCTGACAGGTAGAGTAAGAAGTCATTGTGGTGTGCAGTCTGACAGTCTAGGAAGAGGAAGCCCAGCACAGTCCCTAATGAATGGGAAAAATATCATTTTCAGGAAAAATGCTTATAGGGCATGTGCTCTACTAAACTACTATGGACATGAGGACTCAAAACTGAATTTGACATGACAAGGAGGTCGCAGAGTAGTGGGGTTGAAACTGATTGGCTCATGTTAGGAGAGCACTAAGTGCTAAGTAACAAGTAACAAGCCCTTGTCACTTGTCTCTCAGAACACTCTCACGAAATAGAAAGACTGTACACAGCAGGCAGGATTGCTACACTGGGAGGGGATTGGATTAGATGACCTCAAAGGAGCTTCTTTCCAAATTTAAGATTTGAATTTTACACACTGATAAAAGAAATGTACAGGATAACCCAAGGCCACCCCAATAAATAAGACCAAAAGTAACACCAGCTGTTTGAACCTGAAACAGATGCATTTATTTTTTAATAACCAGATAATAAGGACTTGCTAGCTACTAGCCACTGTAGGACATGGCAGGGGAACAAAAGAAAGTCCCTCCCCTCACAGAGCTTATCTGCTAGTGAGGGAGACAGACAGCAAATAAGTAAACCAAAAATTTCATGTCAGGTGCTATGAAGAAAAATCAATCTGGCTAAGGGAATGGAGAATAAGGGGTTCTATTTCAAATGGGTAGCCAGGAAAGAAATTGCTGAGTTGGTGACAACTGAGCAGAGATAAAGTGAGAGAGAGAACTCTAATTTAGGTTCAATTCCTGGATGTGGAAAAAAAATAATTAAGTAAATCTCTCTTTAAAACACCCTTACTAGGAATTTCCAATAAACTCAATACTATATTTTTATGTATCAAATTTAAGAAGGGGAAAAGTCAATGTTATACATTTCATCAAGGAATGATGTCATTTCAGAAACTGTCACCATGGTTCTCCATTATTTCCGTGAATTCTAGATCTTTTTTTTTGCTGAGGAAGATTTGCCCTGAGTTAAAATCTGTTGCCAATCTTCCTCCTTTTGCTTGAGGAAGATTCGGCCTGAGCTAATATCTGTGCCAGTCTTCCTCTATTTTGTATGTGGGTCACCACCACAGCACAGCTGCCATCGAGTGGTATAGGTCTGTTCCCGAGAAATTAACACAGGCCGCAGAGGCAGAGCACACTGAACTGAACCACTAGGCCACAGGGCTGGCCCCCCTGAATTCTAGACCTTACTCAGCATAATTATGTATCTTTGTCACCTATACCTATATAATTAATTTCATGACCCCATGCCCATTTCAGAAATATGCCAATATGAAAACTTTCAATGATTCCTCACAAATTCAAGTTCACAAATTTTTTTTAATTTTATTCATTTTTTCTCCCACAGCCCCAGTAGATAGTTGTATGTCATAGCTGCACTTCCTTCTAGTTGCTGTATGTGGGACGCGGCCTCAGCATGGCTGGAGAAGCAGTGCGTCAGTGCGCGCCCGGGATCAGAACCTGGGCCGCCAGCAGGGGAGCACACGCACTTAACTGCTAAGCCACGGGGCTGGGCCCAAGTTCACAAATTTAATAATTTAAAAGAAACAGATCAATTCCTTGAAAAACACCAACTACTGAAAATAAACTAATATGAAATTGATAATCTGAATAGTTCTATAACCATTAAAAAATGAATTTGTAATTAAAAAGCTCCCCAAAAAGAAACCTTCAGGCCCAGATGCTTTCACTGAAGAATTCTACCAAACACTTAAAGAATTAACATCAATTTTATACAATCTCTTCCAGAAAATAGAAGAGGAGGAAACACTTCCCAACTCATTTTATGAGGCCAGTATAACTCTGGCACCAAATATAGACAAAGACAATACAAAAAAAAAAAAGAAAACTAGAGCCCAATATCTCGCAACAAGTGTTGACAAGGATGCGGAGAAATTGGAATCCTCTTCCATTGCTGATGAGAATGTAAAATAGTGCAGCCACTTTGGAAAACAGTTTGGCAGTTCCTCAAAAACCTAAACAGAGTTACATATAGTAACTATATGACTGGCAATTCCATTTCTACACATATACCTAAAAAAACTGAAACCATATGCCCATACAAAAACTTGCAAACAAGTATTCATAGAAGCAATATTCATAATGGCCCCAAATGAAAACACAACACAAATGCCCATCAACCGAGAAATGGATAAACAAAATGTAGTATATCCATACAACGGAATATTATTCAGCCATAAAAAGGAATGAAATACTCATACATGCTACAACGTGGATAAATCTGAAAACATTATGCCAAGTGAAAGAAGCCAGGCAAAAAGATCACATACTGTATGATTCCATTTATATTAAGTGTCCAGAACAGGCAAATCCATAGAGACAGAAAGTAGATTAGCAGTCACCAGAGGCAGAGGGAAGGGGAGAATGGGGAGTGGCTGCCAACGGGTATGAGGTTTCTTCTTGGGCTGATGAAAATGTTCTGGAAATAGATAGTGATGATGTTTGAACCTTGTGAATATACTGAAAAGCACTAAATTGTACATTGTGGGGTAACTTTTATGGTAGGTGAATTATATCTCAATAAGAAACAATTTTTTAAAAAAGAAGAGAGAAATATGAAAACCACTTAGGAGGTTAAAGCATTAGACCGAGCAAGAGCTGATGGTGGTTTTGACTTAAGGGTGTGGCGGTGTTCGGCAGAAAAGAAGTAATTAGATTAAAAAATATGTAGGCAATAGAATTAATGCTTAGATGTGGGTGGAACAAGATGGGGAGAGGGAGAGGGGGAGATGTTCAAAGACTCCCAGATTTCTGGCATTAACCTTATGAGCAATGGTGTTATAATCTACTGAGTTACGACAGTCTGCAGGAAAAGCAGGACTAGCACAGGACTGTGAGTTCCATTTCAAACATATTGAGTTTGAGGTACCTATAGCACACCATGTGAAGATGTCGAGTAGGCAGTTGAATACACACGTATGATGCTCAGAAGAAAATCTGAGTTAGAGATAGAAATTTGGGGGTTTTCAAAAAAGCTATAGGAGTAGATGAGATCCAGAGTGCATGGTGAGAAGATCCCACTTCCAACATAAAGTGTTGAGGAATTTCAACATCTAAGGGTCTGGTAATCCAGCAAGACACTGAGAAAGAGAGGAGAGAAGAGTGAAAGGAAAACTAGACTTACTTACAAGGGGCTGTGAGAGCCAAGAGTAGAATTTATTTCCAAAAGGAGGGAGTGGCGTGATCTATGGAAGAGGTTGGCAACGTTCTTCTGTAAAGGGCCAGATAGTAAATATTTTAGGATTTGCAGGCTACAAAGTCTCTGTCACATATGGTCTTTGTTTTCCTTTTACAACTCTTTAAAAATGCAAAACCCGGGGCCAGCCCCTGGCGTAGTGTTTAAGTTCATGCATTCTGCTTCGGAGGCCCGGGTTCGCCGGTTCGGATCCTGGGAGCAGACCTACTTACCGCTCATCAAGCCATGTGGAGGCAGCGTTCCACATAGAAGAGCTACAACTCTACAACTATGATACACAAGTATGTACCGGGGCTTTGGAGAGAAAAAAGAAAAAGAGGAAGATTGGCAACAGATGTTAGCTGAGGGACAATCTTCCAAAAAAAAAAAAAAATATATATATATATATATATAAATGTAAAACCCATTCTTAACTCACAGGCCATACAAAAACAAGCTGAAGCTGGATTTGGTCCACATGCTCTAGTTTGCCAACACTGGTCTACAGTGTTAAATACTGCTAAGAGGTCAAGAGTCCATTGGATTTAGGGACAAGGAGTTATTGGTGACTTTATCAGGAACAGTTTCAGTGCAGGGGTGAGGACAGAAGCACAAGAGTGGGATGAGAAGAGAATGGGAAGTAAAGAAATAGAAACAGCAGGGCAGACAATTTTTAAAAATTGATTATAAATGGGAGAAGAAAGAGTGTTAGGCAGGGGGAAGAGTGGGGACTTATATAACTGTTCCCTGAAGAAAGGAGGGATTGCAGCATATTTAAATATTGGTGGGAAGGATTCAGTAAAGAGGGAGTGGTTAACCATGCAGGGGACAGAAGGGATAACTGATGGTAGAGATCCCTGAGATAGGGAGAAGGGAAGGATCCAGGGTACAGGCAAAGGGACTAGACTCGGATGGAAGCTGGATGGACGCAGATGAAGGTGGGTGGGCCGATTTGCTGGCAGGAAGCTCAGAAGCTCAGGTATTCTATTTTCTCAATAACACTGAGATCATTTGCTGAGAATGGCTTGTAAGGGATGTCAGAGTTCTGGAAAGAGTGAAGAGGATTTGAAACAGCAGTTGCATAAAGTGAAAGAATGAGGTGGCTAGGGAAACATAATGGGCTGGGTGTGCAGCGCGGAAAGCCCAGGTGAAGCTGACTTCCATGAAGTTTATTTTAGCACCAAGTCTTCCCAATGTACTTGTTTCTCCAGCTCTTCTAGAAGGCTTGCTGCAGGCACAAAGAAGACAAATAGTTGGATTCACCCACGGTGGCTGTTTCCTCTGGTGGATAATACCTAGTATTAATTGATAGCATTTATAAACCTCAGGGGTGGGGGAGTAGGTTTTTGTTAGTTATGATTTTACAAATAAACCAAGGCTCAGATATGTTAAGTGACTTGTTTACGATCACTTGCGTAATAAACAGTAGCTGCTAAGATTAGAACTTCAATCTTCATAATTCCACATTCTTTTCTAAGTGGT
Source organism: Diceros bicornis minor (assembly GCF_020826845.1). Classification (NCBI taxonomy): domain Eukaryota; kingdom Metazoa; phylum Chordata; class Mammalia; order Perissodactyla; family Rhinocerotidae; genus Diceros; species Diceros bicornis. The sequence continues at coordinate 40,129,141 of NC_080754.1, forward strand.
GGAAAAGTGTTTTAAGTTTTTTGAAGAAAAACTGGGAAAAGTTCCCAAGAGGAATTTTAGTGAATAGTCTGTAAGTGAACTACTTTAACACCGTAAATACTAAGGAAATAGGGGCTGGCCTGGTGGCGTAGTGGTTAAGTTTGCATGCTCCACTTTGGCAGCCTGGAGTTTGCAGGTTTGAATCCCAGGCATGGACCGACACACCCCTCCTCAAGCCATGCTGTGGTGGTGTCCCACATACAAAATAGAGGAAGATGGGCACAGATGTTAGCTCAGAGCCAATCTTCCTCAGCGAAAAAAAAAAAACCTAAGGAAATAAAACAATATACAAAGAAATACAAAACTCCTACAAGGCTTGACCTTTGAGTTTTAAAACATACTAAGTCTACCTCACTATAAACAGCCACTGACTGTAAACCCATTTTCTGGCTTTACTCATCACCACACAGTCATTGTCTCCCTTCTGGTGGCGGGTAATGTTTCTTCTGTTTAAAACACAATGAAAATGAATATCACATAAAATCATACACGAGGAGCAATGAATGAGACTGATACGTAAATATTTTATTATATTAAGCCCAGCTTGCAGATATTTGATTTAGTAAAATTGGTATATTACAGTCTAAAATACCTGCTTTGACTATTATTGAACAGTACGTTTTTTTCCACTGAAATTCAGATATGCATAAGATTGTTCATTGCTTGGCTTTTTTCAACTTAAAAATAAAAATTAAAAATTATTTATAGAATGATTTGTTATGCCAAAGATTCAAACTTACTAAAGGCCAAATTATAATGACTAATAACAAGTAAAATTAATTACTTTTGATGTCCCAGGCACTTGACAAAGATTTAATACAACCAGCTTATGAAATGGATACAATTATTACCATTTGTATTTTAAAGAAGAGGAAACTGAGGCCCAGAGAGATTATGTAGCTTGCCTACTGCCATGAAAGTGGTAGAACTAGGCTTTGAACCCAGATGTGTCTCACTCCAGAATTTGGGCTCTTAGCCTCTATACACTATACTGCCTTAATCTCTACCTTCACAGGGATGTATACATCTCCAGCAATACAGATGAATACAACCATGTCCACTGTCATCAAAGTCAAATGATATGTCACTGTATATTAACATATAAAACATACTTTCATCATCACAGAGTATATCAATATTCTTTGACGGTTTAGTACAGTTATTTCTTCCCCCCAAAATTAAGTAAATGCCACAGTGGAGAACTTGAATATAAACTAACTCTCCAGCCCTCTGAGAGATAAATTTGCTTTTGTTAACGAGATTCATTCCAACAATGAGAAAGAACTCCCCCGGAATCTTTCTTTGAATTGCACACCTGATGAGGCACAGCAGAACTGAAATGGGCTTTTCAGGCATAGGGACCCCATTACTTACCAGTTGCATAACCTTGGGCAAGTCCCTTTGTGTTTCTTTAGAACATGGATTACAACAACGCTGCCCACACAAGGAGAGCTGTGAAAGCACACTGCCAATCGTTAGGAAGTCTACAAATGTTATTCTTGCCTAGGGTTGCCAGATAAAAAAAACAGGACGCCCAATTAAATTTAAGGCAAATAATAATGTTTTATATTTAAATTTTACTTTACAGTCGGGGTATAACTGTACTAAAAAATTACTTGTTGTTTATCTGAAATTTAAATTTAACTAGCCTCCTCTATTTTTATTTCTAAATCTGCCAACCCTATTCTCGCCCCCATGGCGAGGGGAGCGTGGGCGGCAGGCCCAGCTCCACTCCCCCCATCCCGGAGAAACTGAGGCAAACAGCGCACTTAAAGATGAAAGCAGGGAGGGGGAACAGAAGCAAGGGCTGAGTGTAGGAGGACTCCCTATCGGAGATGGAACTGAAAGCAAAATCCTCTGTCAAGCAGATTCTTTCCTTTTGTTCCCCTCCTCCTCCTCGACTCTAGGTCCCTCCGCACCTCTCACCGCTCAGGCGGGCCAAACACCGCCCCTGGGCAGGAACGCCACCGCCCCTACACCCACCGTTACCTCGGCGGCGGCACCGGGCTCGGGAGAGACGCTCCCACCAGTTCCTCTCACTCGCCACCAGCAGCACCGACACCACAGAGGCCGCAGCCATGCCCCCAGGGCTCGGCTGCTTGTTGAAGAGCGGCTGCGTCTCAAACGTCACCCAAATCATCCCTCCATTCCGTATAGTAGTCTTTTGTCCTCCTCTGGCCACCGTCTAGGTCAGAACCAAGAAATAGGCCAATCCAAGAGAGGAATTCGGGAGGGGGCGTCGCCGCTAAAACCAATCAAAGAACAGAGCAGTGCGTCATGGCGGCGATTGGCCAATCGGGCCGCGTGCCCGCGGGGGGCGTGGCCCTTCCTCCGCCCCTTGGGTTCCGAGCCTAATACGGAGGGGGTCTGCTCTGTCCTGTCTCCTTAGGCCCCCTGGGTGCCAGATAGATGTGTCCTCCTGTGGTCTGTGGGTTTTTTTTCTCTCTGCAGGCTCCAGGACAAGGAATCCTCCATGACCTTTAGTCTTTAGAGCCTCTGAGGGGAAGTAGGGAGGGGAGCTGTCCTAGGATATAAAGGGGTGTGGGATAAGAAGAATACAAAAATTTATGTTTTCAATAACGTGAAAAACATGTATTAAAAAATTATTCTCTTAATCATCTCAAAACAGAAATTACAGAAATTTTTAAGACAATGTTTTTGTAATGCTATTTTTAAAAACTGAGATTATAATTGACACAACATTGTGTTAAGTTTAAGGTGTACAACGTGTTGATTTGATACATTTACATATTGCAATATGATCAACATCACAGTGCTAGCTAACATCTCTATAATGTCACATAATTATTTCTTTTTTGTGATAAGAACATTTAAGATCTAGTCTCTTAGCAACTCGGAAGTATATAATACAGTATTGTTGACTATAATCAGTATGCCGTGCATTAGATCTCCAGAACTTATTTATCTTCTAGTTGCAAGTTTGTAGACTTTATTTTTTACAGCAGTTTTAGATTCATAGCAAAATTGAGAAAATACAGAGATTTCCCATATATCTTCTGCCCCCACATACGCATAGCCTCCCCCATTATCAACATCGCCCACCAAAGTGGTACATTTGTTACAGTTGATAACCTATATTGACACATCATAATCACTGAAAGTCCATAGTTTACATTAGGGTTCACTCTTGTGTACTTTTATGAGTTTGGAAAAATTTATAATGATATATGTCCACCATTATAATATCATAAAGAGTAGTTTTACTGCCCTAAATATCCTCTGTGCTCTGCGTATTCATTCCTCCCTCCTCCCATAACCCCTGGAAACCAATGATCTTTGTTGCTGTCTCTATAATTTTGCCTTTTCCATAATGTCATATAGTTTGGAATCATACAGTAAGCAGTCTTTTCAGATTTACTTCTTTCACTTAATAATTATAAGTTTCTGCCATGTCTTTTCATGGCTTGATAGCTCATATCTTTCTAGTGTTGAATAATATTCCATTGTTTGGATGTACAACAATTTACTTATTCATTCACCTTGGTTGCTTCCAAATTTTGGCAATTATGGATAAAATTGCTATGAACATCCATGTGCAGGTTTTTGTGTGGACCTAAGTTTTCAACTCTTTTGGATAAATACCGAGGAGCATGATTGCTGGATTGTATGGTAAGAGCACCGTTTGGTTTTGTAAGAATCTGTCAAACTATCTTCCAAAGTGGCTGTACCATTTTGCATTCCCACCAGCAATGAATGAGAATTCCTGTTGTTCCACATTCTCACCAGGATTTGGTGCTGTATTTTGGATTTTGGCCATTCTAATGGGTGTGTAGTGGTATGTCATTGTCACTTTAATTTACATTTCCCTGATGACATATGATGTGGAGCATCTTTTCAACATGCTTATTTGCCATCTGTATATCTTCTTTGGTGAGGTGTCTGTTAAGGTCTTTGGCCCATTTGTAAAATCAGGTTGTTTGTTTTCTTACTGTTGAGTTTTAAGAGGTCTTTGTATATTTTAGATAACAGTTCTTTAGCAAATATGTCTTTTGTAAATATTTTCTCCCAGTCTTTAACTTCTCTTTTTATTCTCTTGATAGTCTCCTTCACATCACAGAAAATCTTAATTTTATTGAAGTCCAGCTTATCAATTCTTTCTTTCATGGATCATTCCTTTGGTGTTGTACCTAAAAAGTCTTCACCAAACCCAAGGTCATCAAGATTTGCTCATATATTATCTTCAGGAGTTTTATAGTTTTATGTTTTACATTTAGGTCTGTGATCCATTTTGAGTTAATTTTTGGGAAGGGTATAAAGTCTGTGTCTAGAGTCATTATTTAGCATGCGGGTGTCTAGTTGTTCCAGCACCATTTGTTGAAAAGACTATCTTTGCTCCATTGTATTGCCTTTGCTCCTTTGTCAAAGTTCAGTTAACTGTATTTATGTGGGTCTGTTTCTGGGTTCTATATTCTGTTCCATTGATCTATTTGTCTATTCATTTGCCAATACCACACTGTCTTGATTACTGTAGCTTTATACTAAGTCTTGAAGTTGGGTAGTGTGTCATTCTACCAACTTCGTTCCTCTTCAATTTTATGTGTTGGCTATTCTGGGTCTTTTGTCCCTCTGTGTAAACTTCAGAATCAGTTTTTCAATATCCACAAAAATAACTTGCTGTAATTTTGATTGGGATTGCATTGAATCTATAGATCAAGTTGGGAAGAACTGATACTCACTGTGAGAACGTGGTACAGCTCCTGGACGTAAAACTCACAAAAGTGTCCTCACCTCTCCATGACTGGATCCCCCTGGAGTTTTTAATCTCTCAGATTTTTCCACACTGAGCCTCCAGCAATTCATCAATTACAGTTCAGGTTTCCCTACTAGTTCCTGCAGAGGCTGCTACTTGTGGGTTTCTGTGAGTAAGTTGTGATTCTCTGTATTTGCCTGTTGGTATTTCCAATTTGGGGGTAGAGGTTTGCCCTGTGACCTCATGTCTCTTATGGACTAAGAGATGTTGATTTTTCAGTTTCTTCAGCCTTTTACTTGTTGTTAGTATGGAGTGGCAACTTCCAAGCTTCTTTCATGCTGAACTGGAAACTGGAAGTCCCAAAATATTTTAAAAATAAAAATAGATGAAGCACTGTATATTAGGGCCTGTAGATACTTGAAATCAGTGCTCAAAAGAAAATACAAAGTAAAAATAAATTAAATTTCCAATTAAAATTTTCTAATTTTTATTTATTTACTTTATTTACTTATTTATTTAATTTACTTACTTCTTTATTTATTTATGGAAGATTGGCCCTGAGCTAACATCTGTTGCCAATCTTCCTCTTTTTGTTTGAGGAAGATGGTTCCTGAGCTAACATGTGTGCCAATCTTCCTCTATTTTGTTTGTGGGACAATGCCACAGCATGGCTTGATGAGTGGCGTGTAGGTTCGCACTCTGGATCCAAACCCACAAACCCTGGGTCGCCAAAGCAGAGTGTGTGAACTTAACCACTATGCCACTGGGCCAGCCCCTAATTTTTTAATTAGAAATTAACAAAGTAATCCCAAGGAAAGAAGAAGGAAGGAATTAGAAAGCATAAAAGAAGAAATTCATAAATTAGAGAATATAAATGGGAATATTAATAAATATAATATTTTAAAAAGCAACAATAAAATAGATAGTTGGCTAGCCTATTCAACAATCAAAATACAAAATAAGGGGAAGTAATTACAGATACAGAAAAAAATTAGCAGAGTTGTATGGAATTACTTTACTCAATTCTATGCAATAAATTTGAAAACCTGGATGAAATTCCAAGACAACATAATTTATCAAAACATCCCAGGCAAGACAGAAATTCTAAGGAGACCAGTTACTACAGAAGAAATAGATGTTGTCAGACAACTGCATTTTCCACATCTCCATGCACAAAAGCACCAGGCCTATATTATTTCACAGGAGAATTCTACTGAGAAACTTTAACGAACAGATGATTTAGTTGCTATTGATTCTGTCCTGAGCACAGAAAAAGAAGGAAAGCTTCCAAATTCTATTTATGAAATAACACTGATAACAAAATCTAATAAAACACACATATATCATATACATGTACATACACACTGACCATGGAAAGTCTTATCCAGTAATCAAGTCAGCATGGTGTTGGTGAAGGAATAGACAAATAGATCAACTGAACAGAATAAAGTGCTCTGATACAAACCAAGGAGCAAAGGCAATTCAAGGAAAAAAAGATAGTTTTCAATAAGTGGTGCTGGAAAAAGTGGACAGCCACATGCAAAATAATGAATCTAGACACTAACCTTATGCCTTTTACAAAAATTATCTCAAAATAGATCATAGACCTAATTGTACAATACAAAACTATAAAACTTCTAGAAGAAAACCACAGGAGAAAATCTAGGTGAACTTGGGTTTGGCAATGACTTTTAGATACAACACCAAAAGCATGATTTATGAAAGATAAAACTGATAAACTGTTCTTCATTAAAATTAAAAACTTCTGCTCTGCAAAAGACATTGTTAAAAGAATGAAAAGACAAGCCACAGACCGGGAGAAAATACCCACAAATCACATATCTGGTAAAGCACTTGTGTCCAAAATATACAAAGAACTCCTAAAAACTCAACAATAGGAAAACAAACAACCTAATTAAAAAGTGGGCAGACACTTTACCAAAGAAGATGTACAGATAAGCATACAAAAAGTTGCTCACCATCATATGTCATTAGGTAATTGCAAATTTAAACTACTATGAGATATCGCTACATACCTATTAGAATAGCCAAAATCCAAAACGCTGACAACACCAAATGTTGGTTAGGATGTGGAGCAATAACAACTCTCATTCATTGCTAGTGGGAATGGAAACGGTTTTACAGGACAGTTTGTAGTTTCTTACAAAGGTAAACATGGTCTTACCACATAATCCAGCAATTGCATTCAAAGGTATTTACCTAAATGAGTTGAAAATACATGCCCACATAAAAACCTGTACATGAACGTCTACAGTAGCTTTACCCATAATTGCTCCCAACTGAAAACAATCAGATGTCCTTCAGTAGGTGAATGGATAAACAAACTGTGGTACCTCCAGACGACGGAATATTAGGAATAGTATTCAGCGATAAAATGAAACATGTTATAAAGCTGTAACAAGACATACAGGAACCTTAAATGCATATTGCTAAGTAAGAGCAGCCAGTCTGAAGATGCTACATACTGTATGATTCCAATGATAGGACGTTCTGGAAGAGGCAAAACTCTAGAGACAGTAAAAAGATCAGTGGTTGTTCCAAGTTTGAGGGGAGGGAAGGATGAATAGGTGGAGTGTAGGGGATTTTTAAGGCAGTGAAACTATTCTGCATGATACTGTAATGGTGGATACATCCATGACATTATGCATTAGTCAAAACCTATAGAACTATACAACAGAAAAAGTGAACCTTAATGTAAAATATAGACTTTACTTAATAATAATGTATCCCTATTGGCTCATCAATTGTAACATGTATCACACTAATGTAAGATGTTAATAGGAGAAACTGTTTTGAAGGAGAATGGGTATATGGGAATTCTCTGTACTTTCTGCTCAATTTTTCTGCAAGCCTAAAACTGCTCTAAAAAATAGTCTATTACTGAAAATAATACATGAAATAAAATTTTAAAATCCCCAGTGGTTTTGCCTGGAGGTGGTAGAATTATGATCAGTTCTCCAGCCTTCCTTTTTCCTACCTCTTCTTTACAGTTTTCTGTACTTTGCTAGTATCTTCTACAAAGAAAACACATTATTGTGACAATAGATTAACATTGAGAAAGGACATATATGGGAGAGGAGAGTGGAAGTGCAGAGGTAGAGGCAAGTGTGCTGCCCACCCCTCCCCACCCCCCTGTGTTGCATACTCACATGCAGCCCTCTGCCAGGGGGGCACCTGGTTTCAGGAAAAAGATAGCAGTGAATGACTGTCAGCACGGGGTGAGCTCAGGTGACTTTTTCACTTCTTGGGTTCACCTATCCAGTCAACTGTGCAGTAGGTGGTATGTCGTATGACTCCCTTAGACAAGGACCCCAGTCTGGTCCTTCACATTAGAGCAGCTGGGCTCCCAACTCAGCGAGGGTTATCCTAGCAGGCGGCACTGGGGGAAAGAGGCACCATCACAATGTTGAGGCAGGTCCAGGACCTCTGGAAAACGAGAGGCTTTGACTGAGGGATGTTCTCTCATTCCGGGCTTCACCCGGGAGCTGTGGGGTTTACAGAGGTGAATAAGGTTTTCCCTGACAAGTAGCCTAAGTCCAATGGGGAAGACAGTGAAAGGAGAGTGGGTGTGTAAGGAGAGGCCCTTTAGAAGGGCATTATCTTGAGGCCTTTGTGGTAACCCCTGCCACCTCTCGCAGTGCACCTCTACCTACTTTATTCTCTATCTCCTGTCACATTCCCCCCCTAGTTCCTGTTCTCCATCATCTCGCTTCCTCTTCTCTTTCTTTTTTCTTCTGCTCTGCCTTAGCACAGTGTTTTTCAAACTGCTTGCAGCAACTGCTTCGTGGGTCATAAAATCAATTCAGTAGGTTCAAACAATCATTCTAAAAAACGTTTTATTATGAAAAAGTTTTAAACAAGCAGAAAAGTAAAGAGAATAGTAAAATAACCCATACAGAACCTCGATTTAACAATTTTAATATTTTCCAGTATTTATCTCATTTATTCTGTTTGCTAAGGTAGTTTAAATTACAGACAATGACATTGCATCCCTAAAAACTTCAGTATACATCTCTAAGAGAATAGGACATTTTCTTCCATAACAACAACACCATACTTCCCAAATGCAAATTTCCCCAATTTGGACCACTGTTAAAAAAATGAAAGAGAATGGAAAATATTTCAGGGCTTTACATGTTGTAAGGGAAAAAACTATTCCATACAACTTTTAATTATGTGTATGTATGTCTACTGTGTCGCGATGTAAAATTTATATTATACTGTGGTTTGCAGTCCAAGAAGTTTTAAGAGCCCTGCTCTACACCAGTGGTGCTCAAACTGTGGTCCCAGGACCAATAGCATCAGTATTCCTGAGGACTTGTTAAAAATGCAAATTCTCAGGCTCTATCCCACACTACTGAATCAGAATCTCTAGAGGTGGGAACCAGGAATCTGTATTGGGGGAAAAAAAAAATCACCCGTATTTCCAGATGATTCTGCTAGTTTGAGAACCACTGATTTAGACTAAACTGGATGGCCCCAGTGGTGCCCCAGGCATCCCTCACCCTTACCTGCGGCACACAAGTGGGTCCTTTGTCTTTCTCTTCATTGTCAGAGGCAGTGCTGATAGTCTACCAACAGGGAGGTGGAATCTATGTTGGCAGCGCTTGGAGGATGGTTTTTCTTTCCAAGCTCATGCAAATCTTTACCTGAAGGCAGAGAATGGTTTAGATGCATAAGATTAATAACGCACAGTTTGGTCCTTGTACCAGCAGCATCTGTAAAACAAGACTAAAGCCCTTAAAGCATTATTGTGATGCTTAAATGGAAAATTTGGGAAATGCCTACCATCATACCAGGCACAGAGCAGTCACAGAGCATGGTGGTGGCAGCTGCTGTACTTGCCACTGCCTACCACAACCCTGGGCATATAACTGATGTTCAACAGATGTCACTGACTGGTAGTTAATTCACCGGAGAGGGAGACAGGCTATTCTGGCTTGTTCCTTGATTTTGCCATATATTGAAGCAATATTATTTGTTAGAGACAGGAAATAGATCATAATTAGGAAGGAGAAAAGAAGGCATGGAAGGGAGGAGGGTGGAGAGGAAGGGGAGAAGACATGGAGCATGTCCATATTCACAAGTGCAGTGGAGACAATGACTGTTTTCTTGGAGGAACAAGGAGGTACGGGCTACTGAACACTATGTGGTCATTTCTTCTTAGTTACAGTTACAGGATATCAGAACTAGAAGAGGGAATGCAGAGATCACAGACCTACCCCCACATGGCCCAGGTGAAGCAGTGGAGGCCCTGGGACAGCGTGTGTTAGAGACAGGGGACAGAACTGGTTTCTGACGACCGGCGCTGCCTGCTACATCTTGCCATAAATTCAGCCAATTCATCTCCATGGAAACCTTTGAAGATTCTGAAGGTACAGACCTTAGGAAAGGAGAGCAGTGCTGTGAGTGTGATTTATTTCCTTTCTGTCTCTTTCATACTCTCCCTCACTCCTATTCATCAGCTTCTCCTGCCTTCTCTTGCTCTCCCCCTTCCCCCTTTCCATTCTTTTCCTGATTCTCACCCATAAGGACCCGGCCTTATCCAGGAAGCTGAGCTCACTGGATCTGCAAAGTCCAGAATGCCCCACACCATCAGTCTCCTTAGCAATGTGCTGGTTTCTAGCGACCAAAACTCACAATTGGCTCTGACTGGGCACCAAGCTTCTGACTACTACCAACAGGAAAACACCTCATTTGGTTTCTCAAAAATACTTGTGATCCTTGAATGAGGCAGAAACCACCATGGAAACACAATCCAAAGCTGTCTTACTCCTTTGGGTCTTGAACCCTTTTCTGAATCTCTCTCAAAAGCCTGCTATGAAAGTAGTTGCTCCGCTTGTGCAGGCAGAGCGCGAAGTGACCACACCTCACAGGTGGGAGGGACTTCCACAGGAATCTCACGTGGCAGGTGGACTAACATCATCTCGTAACCATAGCTCACAGTTGTTACAGAGAGCATTTTTAAATGCCCCTAAGCCCCTGGGATGAGCGGCTACTACTAGAAATTGGATCCAGGGTGTTTGGGGTTTGGCTTTTTACCTGTCAGAAGAGGAGAGCTGAGCTTGCTGGCATTGGTAAAGGGCGGTCCTGGCACTTCCGGATATTCAGGGTTCCCGGTTGTAGAATGGATTGAGGGACAACCTGACCAGATTCGCGTTTGCTCAGGCTCTCCCCGTGGAGCTCTGCTGAACGGGCTTAGTCTTTTGCTGCCCGTCAGGTAGCATCTGGAGCCACCTAAGGAAGCTGCGGGACAGCGTCTACCGCCGGATAGCTGCTGGAGAAGACGCTCCTTGGGCTGATGGGGAGGAGGGCCCGCACGGGGCCTGTGCCAGAGCCTTTCCAGGATGGAGCACTAGCGCGCCTGACAGTCGGCCGACGGAGCAGTGGCGCACGGGAGAGGCGCACAAAGGAAAAGGCCCACACGGTGGAGACGTGAGTGCGCACAAGCGTGCCCAGCCCTGTCCGTGCACAGCCCGAGCTCCCGGCTCCAAGTGCCGGTGTGTCCAGTGGACGCCGATAACTGCGTGAGACAACCTCTAAGGGGGTAACAAAATCCAACCGCCCCACCCCTCTGCAACAGCTCGCCGCCCCCAACCCCCTGGCCCGGAGTCAGAATTTAGGGGCGAGCAGCAGAGCCTCACCCAGCCCTCCTTTCCGGGCTCTGGCCGGATGGCAGCACCTCTCCCAGTCAGCCTCGTTCGCGCCTCAGCCTCTCCGCAGACACCTGGCGGGGAAGGACGAGTGGCGGGCCCGGAAGGCGCGCGTCTGGCGTTCAGAACCCCGGTGCCGGCGAGAGCTCGTAAGGTGCAGTCTCCTCTCCCCTGTTCCAAACACAGATTGTGAGCCGCCCCTACTCCGAGGGGCGGAGCGCGAGCTCCCCGGCTGGGGAAGGGGCGCAACTTACCTCCCCACCCCCCGCCAAAACGGGCGGCGCTCCGGCGCGTGCGCTTCTCCCCGGGAACCCCCGGCGCCACCCGGAGGCGGGGAGAGGAGGGCGTGGAGGCCGGAGGCGCCGGGCGCGCCTCGGGGCGTGGTGGGCGGCGCGGAGGAGCCCCTGGCGCTGGGAGCCGCGGCATCTCCGCCCTCTGCACACGCGGGCTCCGCGCTCTTCCTGCGCTCGGCCGAGCATCCTTCATCCTGACGCTCCCGGAGGCGTACCAGAGACCCCACGGCCCAGGACCACAAATCCAGAAACCCATGCGCTCCTTCGGCCCGGGAAGCCCAATGCTGTGGTACAGCAAGATTGGGGCGACTTGCTTTTCTCACCTCCAGAACTTTCATTTCCCTCTCTCAAAGCCAGACGTTACGTTGGGAAAGCTGCCCGACTTAATCTTTAAATTAATTCCCTGCAGGGCGTGGCTGGCCTCCTCTAGGCGAGCGGCCCGGGAGAGCTGGCCTTGGCTGGAAGTGACTCTCGTTTTGTGCCTGAAGAGAGCGAGGAAGAGTGTGAGGGCAGAGCATCCTCGGGAGGAGATGCCTTTTAAAAATCATCCATAGCAGCAGTTGAAACAGTTTTGTGTCGCTGTTTTGTTTATACTGAGTGGTTTTTCGGTGAAATGCTATTTTGGTTAAAAGAAGAAATGGCCCCCCAGGAGCTCACCCGGCAACTGGCCACAGTGATCACTCATGTCGGTAAATGAAGCTTCCTTTTTTTTCTCTTGCGCTTTATTAATGGAGGGTGGGGACATAGACTCTGGGGCCTCGTCTCCCCCTTGCCCTCACCCGCAGCGCAGGGGCAGCGCCCTCCCTGGAAGGCCGTGGGGCGCGTGCCCAGCCTCTCGGCCTCGCTGCCTCAGATGCTGCTGGGGGGGCGAGTGACAGGCGTCCCTGGGGCGCGGCGTTCGCGACCCTGGGGTCCCCCACATCTGCAGAGTCGGGCCAAGCCGTGGGGCAGGTGCCTTCACCAGGCAGTTGGCAAGACTGTTGAGCCCGAAACGGAGGGCTACTGGCCTGTTACAGTCCGTTGCCCTCTCTGACCGCGGGTGGGGGTGGGGAGTGGTGTAGTAGTTTACGCGATAAAGAGAAAGGAGAGGGCTCTTGAGGGACGAATGCCGGTGCTTTCCAGTGGAGCCTACTACTGCCAGACCACTGGAGGCTTGTTTACAAGGTAGCGTAGGGAAATGCGGGTTACATTAGAGGGCCGCTGCGCAGTCTGCCTCCCAGGCCTGTTAGAAGTACTGCCTGGGGGTGTCGGCACACTCCTCTGAACCCCAGTGAAGACCTCTGCAGGCCCCAGGAGACTGAGCAATTTTAATCCTCTCCCACGAGTTACAAAAGGGGAGCAAAACATGCATGCTTTGCTCCTGAAATAAGGGCCGTGGTGGAAAGACAGGCCCTATAAAGTAAAGCGGACATTCAGACAGTGGCAAGGCAATTCCATCTTAGCATTTTCTTCCTCCACCCATTCCCGGGACCTCCCCAAATAAACAACATATTTAGGTTCAGAGCATTTGGATGCAGATGGCCATAATTATCAGGATAATTGTCTTGGTTGCTCAGTTCACTTTGAGACCCTTCCATGAATGCAAATCAGTTTCCATTAATAACGTCAGGAAGTTATTACCTCATAGTGCCACCTCTTTGTTAAAACTGCATTCTTGGTATTTATATGTTAAATATTGCTTCAATTAGTGAGCCCTCATAACTCTTTGAGCACCCTAGTCCAGTGTGTTTAGTGCAATAATGATAGGTATCTTGAATGATACACATGTGGGGCTATACTTTGTGAAGATGATTTATATGGGAAGGCCCAATTTTGATGATTCAGTTTTAAAAAAATGTTTCTGGTGCCAAATGTGGCCACTGAACTGGTTTTTCTTTAAGACAAAAGGTCAGTTGAATCCTACCGGGGAAGGCTGAATGTGAAATATTGCTGCAGGCAGGATGAAATAAAACAGAATTTGGAGTTTGAAATATAGTGAATGCTGAAATGATAGTGCTGAATACCAGCCTGTGCATGAAGTTGTGGTGTAGGGAAAGAGCAGAGAATGGGGTATGACCATCTGGAGTTGAATCCTTCCCTGGAGAAGGCATTCAACCTCAAGCTGAATAATGGAAATTTTAATAATCCTTCCCCACCTGGCTCAAAGGCTGTTTGTAAGATAATGTGGGTAAAAACACCGTCCAAACTGTGACTATGTTACTAGTCCTATCCCTGGGCCCTCTGCCTCTAAAGATCTTGGGAAGATCACTGGGCCTGTCTCAGGGTGAAGCTTCCCATCTGTTAAACGAAGAGATAGACCTGCATGATTATTAGGGTCCCTCCTGTTTCTCTGGCTGAGGGTCTTCTCGAAGATCTGGTAGGCAGTATTCCTTGGCTAACGCCAGGCTCCCTGTGGGTCCCAGGCTATGATATTTTCTTGCCCACTTTTCTCCTCTCCTTCTGTAGTCAGCTCTAACATCCAGGATACCAATGTGAATTTGCTGTAGTTTCTGCTCTCAAAGAACTTCTAATTACTCCCCGCATTTGTGTGCTTTGCAGCATTCTGTTTCCTCCTGTGTAAACCTGTGAAATAGGTGGGGTATATGTTATCATCCCCATCATACAAATGAAGGAATTGAGACTTCGGAGGTTCATCTTTCAAGCTTTCAGGGGCAACAAGTGGCAAGCTTGGGACCAGAAGGCAGCTCTTCAGACCCGCTGTTGGGGGAACTCATTGAGGGGGCCTCTAACCCTGCAACAGGCCCTGCCTTCATGGAGAGTTACTTGAATAGCCAGTGGGGCTTCTGTTAGGGTGGATTGGGTCTGCATTTGACTGTTCTTTTCGGGCATTTCCTTGGTGAGCAGCCTCTGAGGGGTGTGATCGTGAGTTGGGGAAGGGTTGAGAAGTGCTTGGAGCAAGACTGTGGGTTAGAACATTCTCCTGGTCCTGTCCTAGCCACTCATCTGGGTAACAACACTGTGCTTCCGTCTTCACTCGACCACCTCTCTCCCTCGGCCAGTTCCTCCTCCGGCTGGGGTTTCTGCTCTGTCCACAGTCCCTTAGATTTGACGATTCAGGTCTGGGGCCTGTTGATTCTGTTTCTGAAATATCTTACGGGTCTCTCTCCTCATGTCCATTCCCACTGCTACCTGCCTGTGACCTGCTTCTGGGCCTCATTTCCTTCTGACTGACCACCATGCAAGCCTCCTGCCTCTCCTGTATTTGCCTCTAACCTGTATAAGGAATAATAAAAAAACAACACAGCACTTGTGTATTCCAGAACCTTTCATGATACCCTTAGATAGTCATTCTCTGCAGCCAGGAGTACCAGCTCTGTTATTTTACTATTTGGCACCCTTCTAGTCTTATCTCCCAGTATTTGATATTTCTACACCTATGGTTGGTCAACTTGGGCTATTCAGTCTTCAGCTTTGTCTCACTGTATTTTACAACTCGATTCCCTCCTCTAAACTTTTACTTCTTCTTTCCCTCCACCTGGAATGCCCCCTTAGTATATTTCTCCTTACAGAAATAGTACACACCTTTCAAGCCCAATTCAGTGCCTCCTCCGCCGGGTGCAATTTTTGGTCCTGCCAGTGGGACATAATGACTCCTGCTTCTGAATTCCAAAGTAGGTTTTGTTCTACTCACATGATGCCTCTCGCGTACTCTCCCTCTTATTATGCTTAGTTGGTTATTCATGTTCTTGTCTTATCTCTGCTCCTAGACTCTTCATTACTTATTCGTGTCCTAGACAGTTACCTAACACAGGGCCTCCCTCTAAGGAGATGCAGAATAAATGTTTGCTGAATAAATGAATGATCTGTTATGCCCTGGAATGGACCTTGAGTATTGAGTGATGCCAGGCAAGTTTTACACTTTTAAGGACAGCTGTGAAGTATTTGCGGATAACTCTTTTGCCTCCCAAGCCCCATTTTTCAAGTAAACATTAAGCCCTTCAAGTGTTCTTCGTGTGTTGTAGTTCACTGTAGGGACTTGCTTCTTTGGATTTTGTTCGTTTGTCAGGGACCCTCATAAAATACGCAGTTCACATCTAACAGTGTCCCGATGTGTTTTTACCCATGCGGGACACAAGTAGGACCATCCCCTCCCCTTTGTTCTGGACTATAGTCACATTAGTTCCATTACAAAATTTCAGAATCAGAAAAGAGTTGTTTGATTTTCTCCTCCCCAATTCTTGAATCCTCTCTATGGTAACTTTTGCCATACTGCTATTTATATACAGAGGTGCTGCCTAAGTAAACATGGACTTTCTACTAATGCATCTCAGATTGCTCTAGAATTTTGATAGACAGGGCACATATGGCTCCCGTGGAACTTCCAGTCAGTGGAAACCCTTAGTCATCCAACTGGTTGGTGTCAGTAATCGCCCATGCAGGTTTCATATTTTCAGTCCAGCTCACTCTCCACCTTGTCATCTCATATTAGAAGTAATTATTTTGATTTTACTTTATCATTGTTCTAAAATAGTTTCACATGTTTGGCTATGCTCAACTAAACTATGAAACAGAGGGGAATATCCTTTAAGACATTCCTTATATAGTCATGCATCGCTTAGTGACAGGGTTATATTTTCAGAAATGCATCATTAGCCTATTTCATCATTGTGGGGACATGATAGTGTGTAGTTACACAAACCTAGGTGGTATAGCCTACTACACAGCTAGGCTATGTGGTATAGCCTCTTGCTCCTCGGCTACAAACCTGTACAGCATGTTACTCTACCGAATACTGTAGGCAGTTGTAACACAATGGTGAGTATTTGTGTATCTAAACATAGAAAAGGTACAGTAAAAATATGGTATAAAAGATAAAAAATGGTACACCCGTGTAGGGCACTTACCATGAATGGAGCTGGCAGGACTGGAGGTTGCTCTGGATGAGTCAGTGAGTGAGTGGTGAGTTAATGTGAAGGCCTAGGACATCACTGTATACTCCTGTAGACTTTATAAACACTGTACACTTAGGTTACCCTAAATTTATTAAAAAGTATCTTTTTTTGGGCCAGCCCTGTGGCATGGTAGTTAAGTCCAGCATGCTCTGCTTTGGCGGCCTGGGTGGGCAGGTTCGGATCCCCAGCACAGACCTACATCACTCATTAAGCCATGCTGTGGTGGCGACCCGTATACAAAATAGAGGAAGACTGGCACAGATGTTGGCTCAGGGCTAATCTTCCTCAAGCAAAAAAAAAAAAAAAAAAAAAAGAGGAAGATTGGCAACAGATGTTAGCTCAGACCGAATCTTCCTCACCCCTCCCAAAAAAAGAAAGAAAAAAATCTTTTTTCTTCAATAATAAATTAATCTTAGCTTACTGTAACTCTTTTACTTTATAAACTTTTACTTTTTTTTAACTTTTTGACTCTTTCATAATAACACTTAGCTTAAAACACAAACACATTGTACAGCTATGCAAAAATATTTTCTTTCTTTATATCCTTATTCTATAAGCTTTTGTCTACTGTAAAATTTAATTTTTTTTACTTTTTAAACTTTTTTGTTAAAAACTGAGACACAAACACACACATTAGCCTAGGCTTACACAGGGTCAGAATCATCAATATCACTGTCTTCCACTTCCACATCTTGTCCCACTGGAAGGTCTTCAGGGGCAATAACATGCATGGAGCTGTCATGTCCTGTAATAACAGTGTCTTCTGGAATACCTCCTGAAGGACCTGCCTGAGGCTCTTCTTGAGGAGGTGTCACTCTTCAGAAATATTTCCATGATGGTTTGCTTGGTTTCTTTTTTTTATCATAGATTTGTTTCTAAGCAGAAAATGTACTGTGAACTTTCCTCTCTACTAATGAAAACCTTTTGGTGTTGGGGCCCATGTTTTTAAACTTTTTAAGGAGCTTTTTGAGGTCTGCAAAAGCTTCTGCTAAACTCTTTACTGTGAATTTTCTTGGGGATTCTTCTTTTTCGTCTCCTGCAGTTTCCTTTTTTTCTTACCTATTCTTTAGCTATACATTCCTGCTCCAGTTCCAACAATTCCTCATTAGTCAGTTCCTCAGAAACCACTTCTAGGAGCTCCTCAATGTCATCCTCATCCACACCCAGGTTAAAGTTGTTTGCTATCTCAACTGGCCTTGTTAATTTTTGCAACCTCCTTATCCTTGGCAAATCCTTAGAAGTCATAGATGAACCTCTTGAGTGTCTTCTTCTAGATGCTATTCGTATACTCCTTGGTGATATCACCCCAAGCCTAAGCAAGGTTCTTGATGCAGTCATAGATGTTGTAGTCCTCCCAGAATTGCATCAGTGTCTTCTCAGTGTCTTCCTCAGTTGCAGCAATAGCCTGGACAAAGGTCCTCCTCAGATAGTAAGCCTTAAAAGCTGCTCTAACTCCTTGATCCATTGGTTGCATCAAAGAGGTGGTGTTTGGAGGGAGAAACACCGCTTTAATATTGGGATGAAGATCCCCAATAAAAGGAGGATGTCTAGGAGCGTTAACAACAGTAGGCAAAATCTTGAAAGGTATCTTATTCTCCAATCAGTGCTTCTTCATTTCCCTGGCATAGCAATTCAGGAGGGCATCTTGGAAGAGGAGCTAGGTCATCCATGACTTATTGCTCCTGTAGTACACTGGCAGTGTGTGCTTATTTACATGCTTCAAGGTCCTGTGGTTCTCACTGCGCCAGATCACAAAGAGTTTCAATTTGTAGCCTGCAACATTGCCCCCATGCAAGACTGTTATCCTGTCCTTAAAAGCCTTGAAATCTGCCATTGACTTGGCATCCTTATAGACGAAAGTCCTTTCAGGCATTCGTTTCCAGAATAGAGAGCTTTCATGCATATTGAATATTTGTTCTGGCAAGTAATTTTCCTCCACAATCAGCTTATCTAGAGTTTCCAAAAATTCTTCAGCTGCCTTCACAGCAGTGCTTTTGCAGACTCACCACTCACTTTCATGTTATGTAATTAGTAAATATTCTTGAATCATTTAAACCACCCAGAGCTGGCAGTAAATTCAATATTGTAGTCAGGTCCAGCCTTTTCTTTTAACATTGCAAACTAACTTTTTGGTTTGGTCATGATTATCGTGGTGCTGAGAGGGGTATGCTTCTGTGTCTGGTCTTCAATCAAGGCCATTAGAAATTTCTCTGTGTCTGATATAGGCCCTTCTCAAATTTTTGTTAGTCTCGTTGCCTTCAATGAAGCAGATCCTTTAACAGCTTCTGTCACTTTGTTCTCGTTCTTCAAGATCATAGCAATGGTGGGGGCCGGCCCTGGGGCGTAGCGGTTAAGTGCGCGCATTCCGCTACTGGCAGCCCGGGTTCTGATCCAATGCGCGCACCAATGCACCGCTTGTCAGGCCATGCTGTGGCGGCATCCCATATAAAGTGGAGGAAGATGGGCACAGATGTTAGCCCAGGGCCAGTCTTCCTCAGCAAAAAGAAGAAGATTGGCGTGGATGTTAGCTCAGGGCTGATCTACCTCATTAAAAAAAAAAAAAAGATCATAGCTATGGTGGAATGGGACATGCCTGACTGGCAAGCAATAACCATCACTGATTTTTCACCTTCGTCGTCCGTAATCCCTTTTAATTTTGTTTTTAAGTCAATCCCTTGACTCGGCCCCTTACTGGCAATATTAGCGGTGGATTTTGTATGCCTAGGGGCCATGATGAACAAAACAACATGAGATTAAATCAAACACAAGACAAAATGATGCAATCAAGAGACGCGTGTTGCATCTCAGACCTTGACATATGGTGCAGGGATGAGAAGGAAAATTCCACTGTTCAAACCTGCGTTGCCCTTCAAGTGTGGCTTGAGCATTTTCTCCCTCAGCACCTTGGGAAAACTAAACCAGATTTTAAAGAGAAAGATCACGTTCATCATTTTGTATGGCTTTGTGGTATAATCTAAAAAAGAAGCAGAAGAAACGAGAGGGAAATGAACATTATGTGATGTTTCATTGAGGGCTTTAAAAGCTCTGTTTGTAAAAATAACACATGGTCTGTATTTACGGTTTGGAAGAGTCAATATTAAGATGTCAGATCTCCCCAAATTGATCTATAAATTAAACACAACTCCAGTCATAAGTCTATCTTTTTTTTTTTTTTGTAGAAATCAATCAGTTGATTCTAAACTTCATAAGCAGCTAAAAGGTCACATAAAGCAAGATAATAGGCACAAAGAATTACAATAGCCAGAATCTTTTGAAAAAGAATGGAGTTGGAGGACTCACACTACCTAGTTTCAAGACTTACTATAAAGCAAAGTACAGTCATACCTAACTACTTAATGACAGGGATATATTCTGAGAAATTCATCACTAGGTGGTTTCATCATTGTGCATACATCATAGAGTGTATTTACACAAACCTAGATTATATAGCTTACTACACACCTAGACTATATGGTACTAACCTTATGGGACCACCATGGTGTATGTGGTCCGTTGTTGACCCAAACATCATTATTCGGCACATGACTGTAATCAAGATAGTGTGGTACTGGCAAATGGATAAACATGTAGATTAATGGAACAGAATAGAGAATCCAGAAATAGTCCCACACAAATGTGGCCAACTGATTTTTGATGAAAGTGTGAAGGCGATTTCAACAAAAGGTGCTGGAACAATTGGACATCTGTGTACAAAAAATGAACTTTGACCTATACCTCACCCTATATACAAAAATTAATTCAAAATGGATCATGGACCTAAATGTTAAACCTAATTAGAAATCTGTTAGAAAACCTAGGAGAAAATCTTTGTGACTTTGGTTGGACAAAGAGTTCTTAGGTCAACATCAAAAGTACGATTTATAAAAGAAAAATTTGTTAAATTGGACTTCATCAAAATTTAAAATGTTTGCTCTACAAAAGACTCTGTTAAGAAAATGAAAAGACAACCAACAACCAACTGACCGGGGAAAAAAAAATAGTGAATCACATATCTGGCAAAGGACTTCTATCCAGAATACATAAAGCATTCTCAAACTCAACAGTAAATAAAAAACAAACAACCCAATTTAAAAATGGGCAAAAAAATCGAACGGATACCTTACCAAAGAAGATATGCAGATGGAAAATAAGCACATGAAAATATGCTCAACGTCAGAAGTCATCAGGGAAATTGCACAATATTAAAGTGGTTAAAATAATGACAATACCAAGTCATGGCAAGGATGAGAAGGACCTGGATCTCTTACCCACTGTTGGTGGGAATGTGAAATGGTGCAGCCACTTTGGAAAACAGTTGGCAGCATCTTACAAAGTTAAACATACACTTACTATACAACCCAGTAATCCTACCCCAAGAGAAATGAAAACTTATGGTCACACGAAAATCTGTATGTGAATTTTCATAGCAGCTTTATTCTTAATCACTAAAAACTGGAGACAACCCAAATGTCCCTCGCCTGGGGAATGGATAAACAATTTGTGGGACATCTGTAGAATGCAATATTCTGCAATAAAAAGAAATGAATTATTGATATGCATGACAACATGAATAAATCTGAAATACATTATGCTAAAAGAAAGATGCCAGACTCAAAAGGTACATACTAAACGATTTCATTTATGTGACTTTCAGAAAAGGTAAAACTCTAGGGATGGAGTGTTTGCCAGGGGTTAGTGGTAGGGAGGAGGTGGTTTGGCTACAAAGTGATGATTGAACTATTCTGTATCCTGATTGTGGTGATGGTTAAATGACTCCATGCATTCATCAATAGTCATAGAACTGTACACCAAAAAGAGTGAATTATACTGTATGTCAGTTTAAAAACAAATTTAAAACATTACCAAACAAAAAAATACAGAAAAAAAATGTGTTCGTTGTCCAGTATTTGGAAAAGACAGAAAAGTGCAAAGAAGAAAGTCTACAATTCCATCTCCTAGTTATAGTCACAGTTATCCTTTGAGCATATGGCCTTCTAGTTTTTTTCCTTTGGCATTTTTATATAGTTAAAATGATATGATCTATCTCACTTTATATATATCATACATATTAACATATAATTATATGTTGTATTCTGCTTTTTAAAAATATACTATAAATTAGAACTAAATTATATTATAAACAATTCCACATATTATAAAACATCTCCATAAACAAGATTTTAATGGAGTTGTAATTTTTCACTACGTATTTGTACCATAATTTATTTAAATATTGCCCTAACGTTGGCCATATAGGTTGTTTTCAGTTTCTCAGTGTTATTTTTTTAAAAGTGCAAGGAGCATATTTGTTCAGAAATCTTTGCACACATTTCACATTTTTTTTTTTTTTAGTGAGGAAGATTAGCCCTGAGCTAACATCTTTTGCCAATGCTCCTCTTTTTTTTTTTTCCCCCCGAGGAAGATTGGCCCTGGGCTAACATCTGTGCCCATCTTCCTCCACTTTATATGTGGGACGCCTGCCACAGCATGACTTGTTAAGTGATACATAGGTCCATGCCTGTGATCCGACCCTGTGAACCCGGGGCCGCTAAAGTGCAGTGCGTGAACTTAACCACCACGCCACCGGGCCAGCCCCTTCATGTTGTTTTTTAAGGATAGAGTTCTAGAAAATGTTATTATTGGATCAGAGAGTATGAATATTAAGTTTTAAAATACATTTTGGTCAAATTGCCTTCTGAGAAACTGATACATTTTAGTGGCCCATCAACAGAGTATTGGGGGTTCTTGATTTCACCAGCTCTCTTTATCACCATTTGTGATCTGCTTCCTCATACATCAAATGAGGGTAATGACGGAACTTACCTTGTGGGGTTTTGAAGCAATGCATGTTAAGTGCATGGCATAATACCTGCAACGCTGTTGGCTCTCTTTGGTGATATTATTTGAGTTTTTGCTTGTTTGATAGATAAAAATGGCATTGTATTCATTTTAACTGAATTAAATTACTAGAGAAGTAGAATAATTTTTAAATTTGCCATTTGAGTTTTTGCTCTGTGGCTTGTTCATATGTGTTTTGGGACCAAGATATTTTTGTGTAGGTTTTTTCCACGTTAAATATTAAGCCTTTGTTAAGTTTATAGCAGGTACTTTTTATTTTCCAATTTGTTGTTTATTTTATAATTTTGCTTTTGATGACTTTTTTTTTTTTTTTTTTTTGTGAGGAGATCAGCCCTGAGCTAACATCCGCCAATCCTCCTCTTTTTTTTTTTGCTGAGGAAGACGGCCCTGGGCTAACATCGGTGCCCATCTTCCTCCACTTTATATGGGACGCCGCCACAGCATGGCTTACCAAGCAGTACTTCGGTGCGCGCCCGGGATCTGAACCAGCGAACCCCGGGCCGCCGCAGCGGAGTGCGCGCACTTAACCGCTTGCGCCACCGGGCCGGCCCCTTTGATGACTTTTAACATATAAAGATTTTAAGATTTTATGTAGTCAAATCTATAGATTTTTCATTTTGTGATTTCTTCTGTGGCTTATATGTCCTTCCTCAAATAAAGAACAAGTAAATAGTCATCAGTTTTATTCTAGTATTTTTTAATGGTTTTATTTCTTTATTTTTTTATATTTGATTTTAAATCTCTATGTGTTTTAGTCTGTGATATGAGGTGAGAGTCTAAATTTTCTTAGTAGCACTTATTAAATATTCCATTAATTGGTGATGCCTCCTTCTTTACATATTAAGTTATTTTAGAGTTTATAGACTGCTTCTGGGTCTTTCTGTTTATTCTTTTGACTATTTTTGTATCACGTCTACATAGTTTGAATTATTGCTATGTAATGTGTTTAAATATCTTTTAGGAGAGGTTTCCTTTTTCCATCAATTGTTTTTTTAAAAACATTTCCTTAACTCTTCTAGCTGTTTTAATTCTTTCAAATAAACTGTATAATTATTCTGTTAATCCCCCTCATCCCCACAAATTTACTGTAATTTTGAATAGAATTCTATTACAACTATAACTTAATCTGGGAAGAACTGACATTTTAAGAATTAAAAAAAAAATTTCCTTCTAGAAATATATCTCATTCAAATATTTTATATTTGTCAATGAAGTTTTTTTCATATAGATCTCACATATTCCTTTTTAAGGTTATTTATTCCTTGGCAACTTGTGTTTTTTGTTGCTGTTCTGAATGTAATCTTTTTTTTTTTACTATATCTTTTCACTAGTTATTGCTGGAGTATGAGATAGTGATTTGGGGATAGTTACTTTATAACTTGCTATTTTATAGAGATATTAAATCTGATAGTTTTACAGTTGATTTTCTTGTGGTTTTATATTTTTAGCACTTAGGTGCCCAGTGAATATTTATTAAATAATGGCTGATAACCATGTCATTTCCAAATAGCGACAACTCCTCTGGCCCTTTGTTTCCTGTAGTTTACCTTTTATTTCTGCTTCCTGTTTTTGTGTTAGTCAGAAAGTCCAAAACAATGCAAAATTTATAAGACGTATTATTGAAAAGAATTACGTGTTTAGCTTTGAGTTCATATTACATAGAGGGTTTTATACTTGTTTCTGCTCAAGCCCTTTGTTTTATTTATTAATTTCAATTTTCTATTTAATTTTTTATTGAGGTAACATTTATTTTTTTTATTTTTGGGGGGATTTTCCTTTTATTTTTTATTTATTTATTTATTTATTTTTTAAATTTTTTGTTTATTGCAGTAACATTGGTTTATAACATTGTAAAAATTTCAGGTGTACATCATTATACTTCTATTTCTGCGTAGATTACATCATGTTCACCACCAAAATACTAATTACAACCCATCACCACACACATGTACCGAATTATCCCTTTCACCCTCCTCCCTCCCCCCTTCCCCTCTGGTAACCACCAATCCGATATCTGTCCCTATGTGTTTGTTTATTGCTGTTATTATCTACTACTTAATGAAGGAAATCATACGGTATTTGACCTTCTCCCTCTGACTTATTTCACTTTGCATTATACCCTCAATGTCCATCCATGTTGTCACAAATGGCTGGATTTCATCGTTTCTTATGGCTGAGTAGTATTCCATTGTGTATATATACCACTTCTTCTTTATCCATTCGTCCCTTGATGGGCACTTAGGTTGCTTCCAAGTCTTGGCTATTGTGAATAACGCTGCAATGAACACAGGGGTGCATGTACCTTTACAAATTGGTGTTTTCAAGTTCTTTGGATAAATACCCAACAGTGGAAAAGATGTTCAAAATCACTAACTATCAGGGAAATGCAAATCAAAACTACAATGAGATATCACCTCACGCCCGTCAGAATGGCTATAATTAACAAGACAGGAAACAACATGTGTTGGAGAGGATGTGGAGAGAAGGGAACTCTCATACACTGCTGGTGGGAGTGCAAACTGGTGCAGCCACTATGGAAAACAGTATGGAGATTCCTCAAAAAATCAAGGATAGAACTACCATATGAGGTAACATTTATTTATAACATTGCATGAATTTTAGGTGTACATCATTATATTTTGCCTTCTGTGTAGACTACATTGTGTTCCCCACCAAAAGTCTAGTTGCCATCACTGCACACGTGTGCCCCTTTACTCCTTTTGCCCTCTCCTCACTCCTTTCCCCTCTGGTAATCACCAGTCTGTTCTCTGTGTCTATGTGTTTGTTTATCTTCCACATATGATTAAAATCATACAGTATTAGTCTTTTTCCATCTGACTTATTTTGCTTAGCATAAGACCCTCAAGGTCCATCCATGTTGTCCCAAATGGCAAGATTTCATCTTTTTTTATGGCTGGGTATTCCATTGTAGATATATACCACATCTTCTTTATCTATTCATCTATTAATGGGCACTTAGGTTGCTTCCATGTCTTGGCTATTTTAAATAATGCTGCAATGAATATAGGGGTGCATATATCTCTTTGAATTAGTGTTTTCATTTTCTTTGGATAAATACCCAGAAGTGGAATAGCTGGATCATATAGTAGTTCTATTTTTAATTTTTTGAGGACTCTCCATACTATTTTTCATAGTGGCTGCACCAGTTTACATTCCCACCAACAGTGTATGAGGGTTCTCTTTTCTCCACATCCTCGCCAACACTTATTTTTTGTCTTTTTGATAGCAGCCATTTTGACAGGTATGAAGTGATATCTCATTGTGGTTTTGATTTGCATTTCCCTGATAATTAGTGATGTTGAACATCTTTTCATGCCTGTTGGCCATTTGTATATCTTCTTTCGAAAAATGCCTGTTCAGATCATCTGCCCATTTTTTAATTGGATTGTTTGTTTGTTGTTGAATTCTAGGAGTTCTTTATATATTTTGGAGATTAACCCCTTATGGGATATATGATTTGCAAATGTCTTCTCCCAATGAGTAGGTTGTCTTTTCATTTTGTTTATGGTTTCCTTTGCTGTGCAGAAGCTTTTTAGTTTGATGTAGTCCCATTTGTTTATTTTTGCTTTGGTTTTCCTTGCCTGGTGAGACGTGGTATTCAAAAAGGTACTGCTAAGATCAATGTCAAAGAGCATACTGCCTATGTTTTCTTCTAGGAGTTTTATGGTTTCAAGCCCTCTGGTTTAAGCCACATTTTTATATCATTTTTAATATTAGCTCAACTGAAGTAATAAAAAAAAAACCAATCATAATGCCCAAGTTATTTTGCATTGTTTAGCGATTTTACCCTGTGCATGCATCTTATGTGCACTGAAGGCAATAGGAAGACAAGTCAAAGTCTCTCTGTCCCCGTGAACTCCAGTCCCACTCTCCAGTGAGAACCACATGTCCAGCTTCTTCCACATGGATGTAATTGCGTGTGGCAAGCCCCTCCTCCCTGACCCAGAGAGAATGAGTTGTCCCTGCTCCCCTGTGAGAGGAGAAGATCAGGGAGATGAGTGGGTCTGTAGTCCTTGTGGCCCTGTGGTCAACTGGTGGGAGTGTGGTGGCCCCCACAGCTCCACCACCAAGAGTCCTATTACTCCCTTCACCTCCTGGCCAACTCTGGGGGAAAGTCAGTTTAGTCTCCTCAGCAAATATACCTGGCCATTCGAGTGTTGATTTTTTCAAAAGAAGACAAAGTCTTGACTATATGAGGAAAAAATATCTTTCCCTTTAATATAACTTTGATCTTACTTCCAGTAAAATAATGACCCTGATATTCTCATTGTATGGATAATTCAAATCCTTGAGCTCGTAGATTACTTCTCATTCTCCATTTTGCACTGATAGGTAGGGGCAGGTGGATGGCTTCAGTTCTTTCTGCTACACAGATACAAAACATATGCAACTTTTTTTCTTAATAGGGGTGAATCTAGAAGTGCTAAGAAAGCTTTTTTTTTTCCTTTCTTTTATACCTATTACGGTAGTTTCTTGGGTGGAAGATGGGGGAATCATTCATCTCCATTGCCATTACGACTGAAATAATCAGCTCTTTTCTAAGGAGAGTTACCTTGTACCCAGTTATTTTAGAATCTGTTGTTAAACATAAAGAAAATACATATTTGATATTTGATCTTGGTCAAATGATCAAGGTCAGTGCGTGAAATATAGGCTTTATAAGAGCTGTAAACAGTTTGTTCATATAATAGAGTCAAATATAATAAAGAAAGTTTCTAAGATTTTACAGTCTGCCTCTCCCTCGAGTTCTATAAGCTGCAAAAAGATATAATTATGTGGATTTACGTATTTAGCAAAGATAGCTCTTATGTTCATAGGTGCTGAGATGCCAGCCAAGTATTCATGGCTATTCATATCTGAATGAAAGGGTGAAGAAGTTAATATTTAGTAAGATAAAGAGCCTCCACATGGAGAATCAGGCACTTTCTATGTTGCTGGTGGGAATGCAAACTGGTACAACAATTTTGGAGGGAGATTTGGCTTTATATAACAAACTGTTGTTTGAAAACTGCTTTATTTGCTGCCCTGTAATAGAAGACTTGCAGACTGCTCATTTATTGGAGTCAGCATATTCACAATACCTAATGGTAGAGAAAAAAAGAGCTTTCATAAGTTTTAGAGTCTCAAATTATACTAAATTTCTTCCTTTTAGTTTAGGTATTTTCTTAAAGTACTTCACATGCAGTTAACACTAATAAAGAACTGGCTCAGAGAATTACTAAACAGCAGCCTCTAATGTTAAAAGACCTTCTAGTATAACCAATTTGGGAAAAGGATTGGCAGATTCTTACAAGTTTATATATACTCCTTTGACTGAGCAATACCCCTCCTAGGTATTTATCCAGGAGAAGTGCAAACATATGTCCACACAAAGGCCTTTACATGAATGTTCATAGCAACTTTATTCATAACAGCCCAAATTGGAAAAAAACCTGAGTGTCTTTCATCAGGAGAATGGACAAACCAGCTGTGACCATCCATACTATGGGATAAAACTCAGCAATAAAAATGAATGAACTACTGATACACACAACATGGATGACCTTCAAGGCATTATCCTGAGAGAAAGAAGCTAGACACAAAAGAGTACATACTGTATGATTACATTATATAAAGTTTTTAAACAGGAAAAACTAGTCTCTATTGAAAAATCACGATAAGGGTTCACTTGGAAGGGGCATGAAGGTACATTCTATAAATGGAAATGTTCTATATCTTGAAAGGGGTGTGGGTTACATGGATGTATCCATTTGTCAAAACTCATTAAAATGTACACTTCACATATGAGTATTTCAACGTATGTAAGTTTTACCCTCTCCCTAAAAATAAACAGTTCTTTTTTTTTTTTTTTTTTTGTAAAAAAGGTATTCCAGTTTTCTTCCTGGCCAATTGCAAGCCTTAGTCTGAAATTTTAGCTTGAATCATACAAATAAAAATTAAAAGTTTGTATACAAAACTTAATTTATTACTTATCAGATATTTCACATTGTGCTCTTCCTTTAAGTCTTGGAGCATAGCATTAATAAATGAAAACATTAAGCATGGAGAACCAAAATAAATGCATTATGGAAGAGCTGCCTGTCTCTGAGTATACCACACTCTGTGAACAGCACAGTTCTGAAAGGTGAACTCACTTTTCCCCAAGTGGTAGTAACTGGGGTCTCGGTCAGATCATGACAGGCAAAGAACATCCTTAATTTTAGAACTGTGATATTGTACTTGCACCTGATCTTTAGAAGTAGTTCAGGAGGGCCGGCCCCATGGCTTAGGTTAAGTGCGCGCGCTCCGCTGCTGGCGGCCCGGGTTCAGATCCCGGGCGCGCACCGACACACCACTTCTCTGGCCGTGCTGAGGCCGCGCCCCACATACAGCAACTAGAAGGATGTGCAACTATGACATACAACTATCTACTGGGGCTTTGGGGGGAAATAAATAAATAAATAAAATCTTTGGGGGGAAAAAAAAGGTGGTTCAGGAGACACTTGACATCCCATCTCAGAATTTGAACCTTTACCATTTGCTGGGCCAAGCCCTGTTGCCTGGCTAGATAGTGACTTTTTTGGGCTGCAGTGTTAAGTCTCTGGATTTTATTCCACCGCAGCTTGGAGAGGTTGGAAGAGAGGGAGGGGAGAATTGTGGCCTGGAATAAATTTTCTTAAGAGCATCCTTTAAAAAATTTATCCCTGTCTATTATTTTATTTTAAATATTTAGTGGCCTGATGTGTGTCTCATGATGTGATTCCTCTAAAAAAGAAAAAACATTCTCATTCTCTAGGATTTCCCTCTTTACCCCGAGGTCCTCATCCCCAGTTTCCCCTTTGTTTCCAAATGAGGAAGTCTGGTCATCTTTTGGGCCTATAATTCTGTGAGCACTCACCAATCCAAAGGATAAACTCTCAGCAATGAAATGACCTTGAGCGAACTTCAGAGAGATTAGGCAGCAGAAAGGATTAAACACATTTATGTGAGTACAGTGCTGAGAGAAGACCAGAGAGAGCGAAGTGGCACCGTTTCCTGGAATCCAATGGCCTCCTGGTGTAAGAATTGTGGGCAGCGAGACCCTAGATACTTACCTTACACCTCCGTACGGATAACAGAGGCCGAGATGAGGGCTTACCACCATTTCCTAGGAAGTTGCATCAGGCTAGAAGATGTGGCAAAAAAAGGTACTGTGAGAGCAATGATGCCTTTCTTTTACATATGTCTTATTATTCATCCTCATTCTCAGTGGAATAATGGTTTAACTGACAAATTTTACATAAAAAAAATTTACTTTGGAATACCTCAAATTTGCTAAGGAGTTTAAAAAGGACTTTTTTTTTTTTAAAGCAGTATTCAGCTATTAATATTGTAGATGGTCATTTGTTGAGAAATTCATATTAAAAAGAGAAGACCAAATATTCTGAAAAAATGCAGCTGTAAGATGGAATGTGTAAGTACGAACCATTTTAAAAGCATTTATGTGTATACCTACATATATATGTATTGACTGTTATACACCAGTGAAAGAACTGTTTAATTTGGGGTGAAGGAATGATAAGGAGTTTTACTTTTCTTATTTTTGTTTAGTTGTATTTTTTACTTTTTAAAGATAACCAATATACATTGCTCCTGTAAAATGAAAATAAGAATCTAGATTATGAAATTCATGTTCCTGAAGAAAAATGTTGAGCCTGAAGAAAAACGTTAAATCTGAAATGCTAAGACTTCATGTTAGACACATGAGCCGATAACAGACTGGTGGTTTAAGAGTAGAAAAAAGAAAAACACTTCCCTTCAGTGGGCTGGGTGAGAAGGAACAGCATTTCTAAATTCAGATTTTTTTTTTTAATTTATTCCCCCCCCCCCAGTAGATAGTTGTATGTCATAGTTGCACGTCCTTCTAGTTGCTGTATGTGGGACATGGCCTCAGCATGGCCGGAGAAGCAGTGTGTCGGTGCTCACCCGGGATCCGAACCCGGGCCGCCAGCAGCGGAGCACGCACGCTTAACTGCTAAGCCACGGGGCCGGCCTAGGAACAGCATTTCTAAGTATGCCTTAGGTGTACGTGGAAGCCAGTAAGACAAATGCTTTAAAAGCTGAAGCAACTACTTGTTTCTAAGAGTGCTGCTATCATGGATGGGCTTATTGATATACTCGCCCCACTGTTTTCTTTTTGCCTTGAAAATGTTTATAATACATCTATTCCCCTTGGATCACAGGCCAGGAAAGGTGATTAAAGCGGAAGTCTTTGTCCCTCTCTTTACTCTTTCTTTGTACTTGGAAACTATTTCTTCAAAAGAGGGAAATTATTGAATAGAGAAGTGTGCTCTTTTAAAATAAATTCATTGTTGTGGTATACTTTCTGGGTGAGACATGATTCATGCTTGTGCTATATTCGATACCATATACTTATATTGTATATAATACATACTGTGTTATCAAAGGCAAGGGCTACTATGTATTTGCTACTTGAGAAAGAACAACTTGTTAATCAGATTTTGCTTTCCATTCTTAAAACACAGAGGCGCTCACCTGTGCATGCACACAGATCCTTACAGGGCTTGAATTCAGCTGTAAATTTTTGCCCTGGTTTTACTAAAGTTAAGTCACAAGAGCTTTACGGTTTTGTTAATGGTGAGGAAAGGATGCAATTTGAAAGAAGAATATGAAGAATTTCTGAATCCTGAACTCACAGCGTTGCATATACTACTGTTGCTTTTCTTTTTTTCCCACTATAAAAGGTTATGAAATGTTCGCCTACATGCTGTGGCTGTCCGTCATTTTATTCTCTGACTCAAGACAACAACGAAAGTTTGAGTTTCTTAATGCAAGTTTTATGAGTGTCTAAATGGCCTTTCTGACATTACTGCGATCTTACATTCATAGGATGCTGTCAGTCAACTTCTTGGTATAATACTTGTTTCTAGGGATTAAGGGAACGAAACTCAAGAGGTGACACACTGATTGAAATGTGTGTTAATCAAGATCCATATTTTATTTAATTGTTGGGGGTCAGGAAGAGTCAGCAGTTGGAGGTTTGCTTTTCTACTATCTCCCTTTTTTATCTTTTTTAAAAGAGGATTAAAATGTATTTAAAATATTATTATAAAATGCATGCATGCCTGTAAGTTAGGGTAACACCGACTGACTGCTGCAACAACCTCTAAATTTCACTGGATTAATCCACTTCAATGCCCTATCCCTGGTCAGAGGGCTGTTCGTCCTCAGAGTGTTTCAGGGACCCTATCTGCCTCTATCTTGTGGGTCTGCCATCTCCAAGCCTCAGAGTCATTACCTTGCAGCCTGCAGGAGGAAAAAGAGACAGTGGTGAAGACACACTTTTTTCTTAAATACCCCAGCTCAGAAGTAACAGATCATTTTTGCTCATCTCCCGTTGACATTCATTAGTCACATGGCAATGGCTAGAGGTAAGGGGGTTGTAGGGGAAGAGGGAGAATCCCTCTCTGCCCTTTCCCTTAAGGTTCTTATAGTTGGCCAAATAATTAACAAGACAGGTTAGCAGGAGAAAATAATACCAAGTTTAATAATATGTATACATGGGAGAAACCAGGGACACTGAGTTTCTCAACACAGTAGCAGAAATTCTCGTCTTAAATACCATCTTCAGCTAAAGACAAAGGAGGATGTTGGGGGTGGGTGGTGTTTTGGAGTTTCAGAGGGGACGAAGACAATTTACATGGAGAGGGAAATGTAAATTTTTGTCAGACAGTGCTTTGCAGGGCCACCTATAGAGAATGTGGCCAGAGAGACAGGAATTATAGTAATCAAGAGTATGTACATTTAAGTCGTTTTCTTCTGTTCTGATAAGAGTTTCCAGAGACAAGGCCATCTCCCCCCTTCCCAGCACACAGAGGGAGATACCTTTTGTAAATATTTGGTAAACAGAACTTTGAAAAGAATGGGCTTAGCGAGGACCCTACCAGTCTGTCCATACCCAGAATTAAATTCCTTTAGGCAGTTGCGAGGAGAGGTCAAATGTCAGTCAGAAAATAATCAAGGTAAAGAGATATATTTCAGGGTGGCCAAATCTTGATCTTCCACAAAGCGTTCTCCCATATTTTCTTCTGGCATTTGTATGTTTTCATTATCTAATATGGCTGAAATTTATTTTGATGCAAAAAGTGAAATATGGATACAACTTAAAAATTTTGACAGTAATAAAATACCCTTACATAGCACCTACCATATACTGGGAATTTTTCTTTAGTTCTCTAACTATATGAACTCACTTCTTACAACAACCATACCAGGTGGATGTATTATAATTTCCTCCATTTTCAGATCAGGAAATTAAGGCACAGGGAAGGTAAGCAACTTGCTTGAGGTTACTCTGCTGTGAGTGGCAGAGCCGGGATTTGAACCCAGGCATTGTGGCATCAGAGGTCATGCTCTTAATCACTGCACTGATGTCCTGTTATGGCCAGCAGATTGACCCAACACTATTTGTTAAGTAATCTCCTCCTGGCCCCATTAGAAATGCCACTTTTATCATATACTATATCCTGATTTTTTTTTATTTCTTTTTTGACACCTGTACATCGTATATCTGTATCTTTGTTTTTTTTTTAATTTAATTTTTTTTATTGTGGTAACATTGGTTTATAACATTGTTTAAATTTCAGGTTTCCGTCATTGTACTTCTATTTCTGCATAGATTACATCATGTTCACCACCCAAATACTAATTACAATCCATCACCACACACATGTGTCTAATCATCCCTTTCGTTCTCCCCTCTCCTGCTCTGGTAACCACCAATCCAGTCTCTGCATCCAGATTTATATTTTGGTCTAATTCTAATCTCTTTTTTGCTCCTGAGTCCTTCCAAGCTCGTAACAAGTTCTATCAAACTTACTTTGTAGTGAAAGAGAAAGAGGTCACATGACATAAGTGGGGAATTTATGAGCAGAATTTCACAGTAAACCACCAATGCATGGCAATAACATGGGTGTTTGAGAAAAATCTGTTGTGGTACCCTTGGGGTCATGGCTCAAAGTACTGAATGATAAATTTTTTTCTTTTAATTTTATTATTTTTTTAATTTTTTAAATTTATTTTTTATTTTTGTTTAATTTTTTGTTTATTGCAGTAACATTGGTTTGTAACATTGTATAAATTTCAAGTGTACATCATTATACTTCTATTTCTGCATAGATTACATCATGTTCACCACCCAGATACTAATTATGAATGATAAATTTAATTGGCTTCCGTTGAATCTGTTACATACAGACTGCTTCCACATGTTATTTTAAATTAAATTGAATTAGATAATGTATGTAAAGTACATAGCACAGTACCCACTAGGTAGTAAGTGCTCAATAAGTGGTAGTATGAATCCTCACACCAGCCCTCTAAGGAGATCTTGTTAAGTATTATCCATTCCCATTTTACAGAGGAGGACCTGAAGATGGAGGGGCTGGTCAGAGGCAGAGCTGGGATGCAACTCCATTTCCTTTCATTCTGCTTCCATAGTACCTGAAAGAATGAATAAATTGAGAGAGGAAGGAAGGAATGTTGGGCAGAGCCTGCAGGGCTTTTTCTTAAACAAAAGTGAAATCGTTGGGGCCGGCCCGGTGTCGCAAGCGCTTAAGTGTGCGTGTTTTGCTGTGGTGGCCCGGGGTTTGCCGGTTCGGATCCCGGGCGCCCACCAACACACCGCTTGGCAGGCCATGCTGTGGCGGCGTCCCATATAAAGTGGAGGAAGATGGGCACGGATGTTAGCTTGGGGCCAGTCTTCCTCAGCAAAAAAAGAGGAGGATTGGCAGATGTCAGCTCAGGGCTGATCTTCCTCACACACACACACACAAAAATTAAATTGTTTATCTATTGTATTGCTAAAATGTCTAAAATCCTACCATTTTGATTCCTTTGTGTTAAGAAATTTTTTCTCTAAGGAGCTTTCGAAAGAAATGAAAGTGTAGAAACTCGGAAGAATGCCATGTTCAATGATCATTGGTCATATCAAGTCTTCTCTTCTCCTCCTGTTAGACCGTATTATATTACTTTGCCCAAGACACTGCCTCTAGCTGATAGACTTGACTGAGTCCAGGTCTGGGAGTGGGCTGAGAAAGAGGAGGGTGTAGGCATTCAGGGGCCCACCCTGGGCAGTGGGGTAGGGCTTGAGGTACGCTGGAAGGAGAGGCAAGTAGGTTCTCAAACCAGGGTTGGCTTGTTTCCCAGGATGCTGACCCCAAATCAGCACAGAAGGAAATACAGGGCCAAGAGTTACCCCATCTAGGCCTCAGTTTCAAGAATACTTTGAATACTGTATAGATGATTATTTTTATTGAATGGTAAGAGAAGCAGACTAGTGGACAACTCAGATAAAAACTTTTTCTTTTCCTGAGCTCCATTTTTATAAGCAGCAGGAAAGGACCAACAATAGTCTAAGGCCTTGGCATCAATGTGTGGTTGCTTCTCCGTTGAATCAGCAGCATCAGGAGAGCTTGTTAGAAATGCCCCACCCCAAGTCTACTGAATCAGAATATGTATTTAAAAACCCGGGTGATGTATATATCCTGTTATAATTTGAGAAGCACTGCTCTGGGGAGTACTGATTAAAATGCAGGTGGGGACACTTTGAAATCGAGTGCTAAAACATGAGAGCCGTACCGGAGGGAGGGATTAGGTATTTTCACCGAGTTTCTTAACTTCCTCCAGGGCCTTGATTACTGGTTATTCAGATTGCCCCAGGCAGCAGAGCTGGTTCTAGCTCTTTAGACTTAACGAAGGGCTACAGGAGAGCCTCACCTCCAGCTATTGTTGCTAAGGAAACTCTTTGCAGAGAAACTTCCACCTCTGCAGTGATTGTCTCATATGAAGGTACACAATGTGAAATGTCAGCAGAAATTAAGAAGCTTTAAAAAATGTGTCCAATTTGTCTGTAATGGGAAAAAAAAGGGAGAAAAGGGATTTGGACAAGTATTCAAAAACAGAAACATGTATGCCTAGTAATATCCTGTCAGTCCTCAAAGCACTTTTAAACAGGCATTTGCAGAGCCTGAGACAAGAGCATACAAATGGAGGCCCACATGTTAAATAAAATACATTCTATCTTCCTACCTTGACAAACATACCCTCATAGGAACAAAATTAAAATATATATAAAACTGTGGTTTTTATTTGACTAAAAGTGAGAAAATATCAAAGATGACTAAATTGAATTATAGCACATGTCTGAGTGTTGTGTTGATGGGCCAATGAAATTTGGATGAGTAATAAAGATATACATAATCCATAACGTGTCTAGTTTTTTGCTGTAAGTGATTTGCCATAGCAGTTTCAGCCGTGCAGCTAATTGGCCATAAGGGAATTTTGCAGTAAAAGATAAAATATCTGGTTGACAGTTTTGGTTTCATTTGGTTACAAATGGTTTTCACAATGAAACATGAAAAATGAATAACAAAATTAAAGACTGTGAAAAATGAAAATACAAAATATTTCAATAAAATATGTAAATGTGTGTAGATTTACGGCAATGCTGTGCAAAGAACTGATTTTATTTTGTGGATTGTTATCTAAGCACTTTGTCATCTGAGTCTTTCATTCATAGTATTATACTTTTTTTTTTTTGCCCGTTGATTTGTCTCCTTGTTTGGCATCGCACTTTTTTCCTTTTTTTTTGCTAAAATGTCTTCCTTCATTAAGAGGAGTGTTAGTTTCATCCAAATATTAGGATGCATGTTTGTAACCAAATGAAAACCATATGAGCTGAATAAAACCCAGCGATACCATTTGTAACCAAATAAAACCATAATGAAATTAAAACTGTCAGTCAACCCACTTATTTTATCTTTTGCGGAAAATTGCCTTCACAGCCTATTAGTTGTGCATTGAAAGTGTTTGTGGTGAAAATATTTGTGGCGAAACTGCATGTGGCATAGATGCTCACAGCGAAAATGCCTAGAACCAATCCATAAGCCATTAGCTAATCCACAAAATATTTCTTTTTTCTTGCCTTCGTGTCAGCAAAAGCACTATGTCGTTATGAGATTTTTCACATGATTGAGAGCATGTGATCTAAAGTAAATGTGATCTAAGTAAAATGTAATGGTGTTCCCTGAGTTCAAAATTTGCATATATTTGCGTCATGAATTGGATGAAAAAGAAAAGGAAGAACGTTGATGCTTGGTAGTACTGGACGTATTTCATTATGTAAGAATCGGCAGCATTCATGCCATGTGAGAGGAAGGATTTGACAATTAACGTGTCTTTTCTCTTACCTAAGCACTTCCGCTGCTCACTTCCTCACCGCTCCAGTCCTCCCAGCCCTCTGAAGCAGAGTCTGCCCCTGGTGTCAGCAGTGGCGCAGCCCACAAACCGTCATAGCATTTGGATGCAGTCGCCTTTTCTTTTGAGGATATAGATCAAGAGATGTGGAGGAGCATCTCCCTGGGGCCCCAATCGTGTTAAGAGAATAGATGTTTAGGGCTCGAGTGTGCCCTGCCGGCACTGAGCTCTGGATCATGAGTGACAGCGGCACCCGTCTGGTCTTCAATACGTAAATTTTGGGGAGGGAGGGTTGTAATATGTGGAGCTGGCAAAGTTCGGGGCTGGGGCAGGGGTCGCAAGGAGACTTTCTGGGGTGATGGAAATGTTGCATATCTTGATCTGTTTGATGGTTACATCAGTATATATACTTGACAGAATTCATCAAACTGTATTCTTAAGATTTGTACATTGTACTGCATGTAAATGATGCTTCAATAAAGTCCTGTTAGCATAAAAAATAAAGGCTACCAGAGCATACTTTTCTCTATGTAGACTAAAGGGGGTAACCACAGATGATTCCATCACTAACACAACTATTTCATGTATTCTTTTCTCATATGCCTGCACACATGTGCACAAACACACCACAGGCTTTTTTCTTTTTCTTTTTTTAAACCTGGCTGCAATCCCAGCATACATAGGTTTTTCTGTCCTTGATATTATATCTTAAATCTTCTTCTATGGACATGGTCTTCATAATCATATGATTGCTTCCATTTTTTTCACTTTATAAATAATATTCCAGTCCACATTTTTATGTATAAAGTTTATATTTTATTATTTCTTTGGGATAAATTTCCAGATAGAGGGTGAGTGAGTAAAAGATTATGAAGATTTTAATGACTCTATATGGTGATGGTTAAGATATTGGGCTTTGGGGTTCAGACCAAGCTGGGTTCAAATTCTGGTTCTGCTTGACCTTGGATGAGCTACTAAGAATCTAGATCAATGTGGCCTTTAGAGTTGTTTTGAGGATTAAATGCGATGATGTGCATATGTGAAGGGTTTAGTATGTAACCTACACAATAATCACTGGGTAAAATATTGTGAAACTACTTTCTAAAAGGATGCTACCAGCTTCACTCCCGGAGGTGATGCGAAAGTACCAGTTTTCCAACATTATCCCAGGATTGTGGGATATTGTTAGAATCTCAATTATTTTATGGATGAAATGAGATATTCTATTGCTGTTTCAATAGCATTATTTGACTACTAGGAAGTTGGATGTTTTTCAGTTTTCTTGATTTAAAAAATCTAAATTTATGCTTAAAAAAATACCTCTGTCTGCTTTTTAAATGCCTTTTATTCATTGTTAATTTACGGACAAGACTTCAATACTATGTCTTCTGGTTCAGGTTAAGCATCACTATAGGACAGGACCCAATAAAAGAAGGAAAAATGGGTTTGTGTTATTTCTGACCTGGCCAATAAGAAAGAGAAGTGAAACACAGCATGACCCCATTGGGTCGCTTTTCCTACCAGCCCAGCAACTGATTTCTCAGAGCCTCTGGCCCACAAGTGTTTTCTCAGCAGTCAAGTCTGGTCTAGTTGTGGGGGTGGGAGGGCGGGGTGGGCTGGAGGAGGTTCATTTTAGTGCCAGGGCGCATTCCTTTACTGTCATTAGCTAATCAAATGAGTTAATCCCTAAAGCCTTGTTAGGGCTGGCTCACAGATCTCTTTAGTGTTATTAACAGAGAGGCATGCTGTACAGTGGCTGAGAGTGGAGTTCCTGGTCCCATTCCTGGTTTGGCTAACTGGCAGAACTTTCTTTCTGCCCACCAGATTCTTTGGGTAAAGTAGTAATGTCACAGGGGCTGTCAAACTTGGGGCTGCCTTACCTCTCTGATCCAGACCATAGTTTTTTTTTCCATAGCCTATTTATTGATTTTGTAATTTGGTTCTTTTTTTCTCAAACGATACTTGAGTCTTTTTTAAATTCCAGTGTGACCAGAATTTCAGAATAGCAAGAGCCGGGGGCTAAGAATTTCGCTGCACTTTATTTCTTACCAGTTGCAACACTCAGACAGCGTCTAGCTGTTATCTGCACTGTTTCCTGCCTTCTGCTGCGAGGAGGACAGCTGCGAGTAGTAGAAGGGTCCTGCCGCAGAGCCTGCGCTGCTCTCTGAGACCAGAGAATGGACAACACAGGGGTGTTGCCTGCTGCCTACAGCTGAATTCCCAGGGGCTGGGCTGGGCTGTTATTCCATCAGTAGGAGGCTGTGTTGTGGCCTTTGATGCCTTCTGCATTTCTGGAACTGTGGGTCCAGGATAACATACAATCACATGTCTGTATACTTATCAGGGATAGAAAAGGGACCAGTTTTTCCCTAATCTATTTGTAACTTTGCCCAGAGTAGAAATTGTATTGAAATTGAATTATCACTTCCTTTCTTTGTGACAAAGAGACACGTTTCTCCCTAATCCATACACATCAAAAATAGCAAGCAGGAAACAGGAAGCAGGAAGCAAGCACCACCACCTTGGTGGGTCGTCACTGGTTATGCCCAACTGTTCCTGGAGAAGGAAAAGCCATTTTACAGGTGAGGACACTGAGGCTCAGAGTATTCTTGCCCTGGTTACCCAGCTAGAAGTTTGCAGAAACAGCCCTTCCCATGCAGGGCTGTCTGGATTTAAGTAGGTTCTTTCCCGCTGCAGAGGAAGGTGTTCCTTTAGACCAAAGAGCTCTTCACTCCCTCCTCACCCCCTCTACTAGCAGGGCTGGTCTCTGTGTCTCTTTTGGTACAGAGCATGAATGTGCCTTGCTTGGGGCTGAACTGAGCATGCCCTCTTCAACAGACCCACAGTGTCAGGCATCACTAAAAGCTGAGTATATCTGAGGTCATTTTCACGCTCTGGGTCAGCACTGAGTCCAGTAAACTCTCATGATCTATTGCAGCCAACCAGGTTGGGTCCTGTGACTCCTTTGCTGGGAGGTCTTTAAAGATAACCATGTTACTCTCTGGCTGGGGACCAAGCTCTCTCAGCAAAACCTGGGCCACAGGCAAACCAGCTCATTTCTATTCTAGAAAAATCAAATCATAAATTTTAGTCCTGTTCATTTGGTAACCACAGGAGACAGGTGAGGAAGAACTCTGTTGGAAGGCTGGGCAAGCAGATTCCCATGATGAGAGACACTAGTCAACCTCTAAAGGGTGGTGGAAGCCACTGCTCATCAAGGCCAAGGGTCTGAAAAGTCCATCACATGTGGTTGAGTTTTGCGTCTTAGGTCAGGTGATCCGGGGCTGACCTAGGCTCCACACTTAAATTGTTGTGTGACACAGGCAAGATCAGAATCTCTCTGGGTCTCCATTTCTTCATTTGAAAAAAAGACAGGGCAGGGGGATGGTTGGCTTAACTCATTTCTGTTGTCCCTTTCAGATCATACTTTTTTACTAATTTAAAATGTTTAATTTAAAGCACACCTCAAATATTGAGATACAATAACAATAAATTGCATTTTATGATCTTGGTTTTTCTCTGGGATCATTGTCTCTTTAGTATGCCTCCTCAGGTATTAAAAAATAATAATTCAGCTCTATTTTTGAGTATGCCACTTTCCCAGACCACTGAGAGATTGCATTCTGAAAGACTCTTCAATTACTCTTTCTGCTGAAATTCTCTATATTGTTGTCCACTTGTAATTTACATTTTATTATGGAAAATTTGAAATATATGCGATGGAATTGTATAATGAGCTCCCATGGACCCATCAACCAGGTTCAACAGTTATCCACATTGTGTCAGTCTGGTTTCATCTCCCCGCTTCCCTGCACATTTTTGCAGAGGGGAGTGCTGAAGTATTTTTAAGCAGATCTCAGACTTCATATCATTTTACTGTTAAATACTTTACTTTCTATATCTAACAGAAAAGGCCCTCCCTTTTTGTAAAACATAACTACAATGCCATCATTGCACCCACAAAATTAACAGTGATGCAAGAGTTCTTTGAAATTTTAGTGAATTCAGAGTGGAAGGGGTAATGGGATGAAGGCGCTCAGACCTGGGTTTACCCCCTTTCCTCCAGGAAAAGTGGTAGAATTCATTGAGAAGGGTCTTGGGGTTTAAGCTGGCACTTGCCCCACCCTTACAAGACTTTCAGGAAGCAAATATGGGAAAGGCCTTCCACAGCAATGGGTATAACTAGCACTTACGGAGCACCTACTGTGTACATCTCCATATGCATCACCTCCTTTAACCTTCACACCAAAGCTGAGAAGTAGAAACCAAGGCTCTGGGAGAGGTTCCCACATATTACTTCTGATTCGTCAACAATAGAATATCATAACGTTGGCCGGCCCCGTGGCTTGGTGGTTAAGTGCGCGCGCTCCGATGCTGGTGGCCCGGGTTCGGATCCTGGGCGCACACTGAGGCACCACTTCTCCGTCCATCCTGAGGCCGAGTCCCACATACAGCAACTAGAAGGATGTGCAGCTATGACATACAACTATCTACTGGGGCTTTGGGGGGAAAAAATAAATAAATAAAATCTTTAAAAAAAAAAAAAAAAGAATATCATAACGTTACCCTGACTCTATGCTGAAGCAATAGGAGATTCCTATTTAGCATCAGTGTACAAGGCTATTTCATTCATGCCTTAATCCAGATGTTTAACTGCTGTGAAACAATAACCTGTTCATTTTTTGAGATTCCGTGGGAAATAGTTAAATGAGGATAATAATATCTTAAGTGGAGAGAGGGTGAAAATGCCCAGGCTCTTCCAGCCCAGGCTAAGGGATTCCACCCAGTCTTCCCTTCTTTCTAATCCCCTTTCCCCAAATGGATAGAAGGCAAATCTTAGGGTTTATAAATCACTTGTTAGGGTTAGAGGACATTTGTAGGTTTGTGCTTGAAAGATTTGAATTTTTGCCTTGGGAATCTGTAAGCTTTTACTCAGTAAGGAGCATCTTTAATTAGCAAAATGGAGAAATGCCCCCTTAAA
The DNA here is from genome assembly GCF_020826845.1 of Diceros bicornis minor. Lineage (NCBI taxonomy): Eukaryota > Metazoa > Chordata > Mammalia > Perissodactyla > Rhinocerotidae > Diceros > Diceros bicornis. The sequence goes on from NC_080754.1 coordinate 40,170,846, forward strand.
TGTGCTTGGCAGTGGGAAGAGGCCCCTTGAAGTATTCTGGAAGAAAAACAAAAAAGAGGAATGGACTAAGGAGGGAGGCAAAAAGCAAAGAAGGGAGGGAGGGAGGGAAACAAAATCAAAGAACCTTCATAAATCCCAGATTGATTTTATGACCCAGCTTGAGATGAACTCTGGTAATTTACCTTGTTTGTGTTTAAATGGCCTCATGCAGACCCAAAGGAGTAGGCAGATACCTAAATACCTGCCTTGGTAATGAGACCATCTGGCACGTTTACTGTGACGCTGCTGAAGCTTAAACTTCAGGGCCCCTTCCTTGCACTGACCCCTTCCAAAACCTTGGGAGAGACTCTGGAATGTGTTCCTCTGCTCATGTGTACAAGCTTCAAACCACATAAAACCGGGTCCATCCCTGCGACTTGGGAATTGAGTTCTCAAGAGAATAATGTGTCCATAATCATACCTTGATAAGTTCCAGATTTTCCTAGTAGTGGAGCTTCCCTTTCTTCCTTTTAATTTCTCTGTGTAATTTGCAAGGATTTAACCTCATTTCTATTTCATTTGTGCAGATGAAATTATGCAACAGGAAATCAGGCCCCTGGTGGCAGTGGATATAATTGAACAACTTCACAGACAATTCGCCATTCTTTCAGGTAAGGGGCAAATTCATTTGCATTTCCAGATTTTGTTGGGGGGCTCCTGCTGGGAAGGCCTGGTCTCTTGAATCTTGAACATTATACTCAAGTCTCAGTCAGCCCTTAAACCTCACCCAGGACTAGAAGGAACCGAGGACTATCCAGCTAGGAGGCTGGGGTCTCAAAGATGTCATTCGTTTTGCTGTTGGGTGTAATTTGATCTTTCCCAAGGGAGTACAATTCTTTGAACTTGTAAAGAACAGAGCTGAAAAGATCTTGAGGAAGGAAAAAGAAATAACTACTGACATTAGCTGCCACCATGATGTTCTTCTGATGTTCTTGTTGGATATTCTTCCAAGATCCAACCATAAGAAAGTCTTGGTTTTGAGGGTTCATGAACATTGCTGAGGTTATTTGTTCTCTGAGAGATTTGTCTTAGCTCTTAAGGACCTAATTTTAATACATTGATTTCCATTAAGCATTTGATTGCTTAATGAAAAACTGCTTAGCCAGTTTGCTTCTCTGGGCCTCAGTTTCCTCATTGGAATAATGAATGGGATCATTATCATTGTTGAGGATTAAATGACATAAGGTATGAAAAGTGCTTAGTATTGCAACTGCCAAATAAATGTTTGACTCTTTTTCTGGATACATTTTAATCCCATAAAAATGTTTATTTTGGGGTTATATTATGGAAAATGGTTTTAACTATGATACAGTTTTTATCAGGAACCACAGCCATGCTCACAGTGAATATGGTGTATAACGCCACAGTTGAGTCAGGAATAGAGATAACTGTCACCCTTTAATGTAGAACATAGAGCTGTGAAAACTCACGCTGTATCAGAGGACACCTCTGTGTTAGGGCAGGCACTTGGACCATGGCAAACAATCTTTTCGTTTCTGAGCTGCTTTTGTCTTGTGGCCTCTAGTTTGCCCTTCTTGTGAGAGAGAAGCATGGGTTAGCTGTGGTAGCATTTGCAACAGGGCAAGGCTGGAAGGGTATTAGGTTCTCTGCGTCAGTGCTTTTTGGGAATTAGTGAGCCTGCTTTTCGTCTTTAACTATTCCTCTTTCCCTGGCAGAGGCAGCAGCTGTCAGCCACAAGGCCGTTGTGGGTGCCTGTGTAGTTGTGGTTGTAAAACAGAAATCTCTGCGATTAGGTCTTTTCCCGTTGCTGTGGTAGCCCCACTGCGGCCTCTGCTCTGGGTCACAGCAGTTTTCCTTTTCCTGATTCAGGGAAGCAGGGTGAGGATGTTCTAGCTGCAGATTTTTCTGCAGATTCCACTGAGCTCTGGAAAGAGCCAGAGGCCCCATCAACCAGGAAGGCTGTGAAGGAGAGAATGGAGCCTTTTCCCAATGAGGCCCAGTTTCCTGGCCTACTGTGCTCTGTCAGTGTGCTCCCAGGGCTGGTGGGAAAGCAGGTGGGAAAGCCTCATTGCATGAAGGCTGACCCAGATTTGTGGCCAGATGGTTTGAAGCCTCTGCGTGATGAAGCCTGTGAGCAGGGGGCCACCAGCAGGAAGTGAATAGTGACCAGGGCTGGGGCCTCTGGTAGCTTTGACCTGGGAAGACAACCTGTATGTTCCCAGTGTACTTGGGATATTTCTAGGTTCAGTGCTTAGCTAGGAAACAAGAGAATATAAGCAGGTTAGTGTGGTGGAAACACTCCAGGCTTTGGACTCAGACAATTCTGGGTTCACATTTCAACACAACTAGTAGGTTGCTCTGAACCTCAGGTTTCTCATCTGTAAAGTGGTTAAAGAAAATGCCTAGCATGGTATCTGGCTACGAGACAACTTAGCCTATAGGACGTGTTTGTTTGTTTGTTTAAAACCACAGAACAAGAGGTCAGGAGGTAAAAATTCCTAGTATTGGATCAGTTGTTCAGCGACATGAAGGCTGGCATCTTTGTGATTCTCTTGATGTTTCTCTTGTTTTTAAAGTCTTAATCTCAACATGGCTGCTGCAGCTCCAGACATCAAGTCTGTGTCCAAAGCAGGAAGAAGGAAAAGGAACAATGCTGGCTGCTTCTGTTCCTTTTGCCAGGAGAGCAAAAACTTTCCCAGAAGTTCTTAGCCAACTTCTGCTTATGTCTCATTCCAGAACTATGTCATGTAGCCATTCCTAGCAGCAAGGGAGTCTGAGAAGGCAAGCATTTAGCTTGTTCCACCATAGTAGAAGGTGATCAGAGAAGAGGGGTTTGGGAATAAATTAGCGATTTATCAGTGTCTGCCATAATGCTTTTCCTTTAATTATGAGGAATTATCCTTTTCTTTTAATGGTTATTTTCTCCCTTGGAATCATTGTGTCTGACTTTCTTTCTCTTTCTCTCTCTTCTCTCTCTCTTTCTCTCTCTCACAATACCTTTAATCCCTTTAGAAATAACTAATAATGAAGGAATAAAGTACTCTTAGCCTTGTGGAGTCCCCAGTGTTTCCCCCCATACACACAGCGGTGGAGCCCAGGGTTGGTAGAGGTGGAGTTCCCCAGGGCAAGTGGGAAGGCTCCCCCACCCCGCACCCCCCGCTGGAAACAATGGAGGGTGTCAAACCAAGAAAGAAAGCAGAGTCAAAACTCATATCTAAATCAAAGATGGAGCTAGTAACTTGGTACATGGGAAATGAGAACCAACGCAAGAAGGTCTAGAGCAATGCTGTTTAATAGAAATATAATGGGACCCACATATGTGCTTTTAAATTTTGTAGTAACTATATTAAAAAAAAGGAACATATGAAATTAATTTTAATGATATATTTTATTTAACCCAATATACCTAAAATATTACCGTAATATGTCATCAATATTCAAAATTATTAGTGAGATATTTTACATTTTTTTTTGGTACTAAGTCTTCAAAATCTAGTTTGTATTTTATACTTACAGCACATCTCAGTTTGGGCTGGTCACATTTCAGATGCTCAACAGACACGTGTTTAGTGGCTGTCGTATTGGGCAGTGCAGGCTGCAGAAATGGTTCTCAAACATGTTGGACTAAATGCCTTCTTTTTATAACAAATGATTTGTATCGCCCCCCACCATCCTGAAATGAAATTTATAGGTACTATAACCTCTTAGTTAGGGTGGGCTACACAGCTGTTACAAATAGACTCCAAAGTGTATAGTGGCTCAAACAAACACAATAGAAATTTAGTTCTTACTCTTGGAATAGTCCAGCATGTGTGCTCCTGGTCAGCAGATGACTTTTCTCCATGTGAAATTTCAGGAATGAAAATCCATTCACGTTGTGGCTCTTATTATCATTATTATTATTATTTTTGTGTGTGTGTGTGTGTGTGTGTGTGTGTGTGAGGAAGATTATCCCTGAGCTAACATCCGTTGCCAATCCTCCTCTTTTTGCTGAGGAAGATTGGCCCTGGGCTAACATCTGTGCCCACCTTCCTCTACTTTATATGGGACACCGCCACAGCATGGCTTGACAAGTGGTGTGTCGGTCTGCGCCCGGGATCCGAACCTGCGAACCCTGGGCCGCTAAAGTGGAGCACACGAACTTAACTGCTACGCCACGGGGCCAGCCTCCTCTTATTACTATTATTCCTTTTGTGGCCTTCTTATTATCTGCATCTGGAAAGCAGACAGGGAAAGAGAGCATACTGCTTCCTAAGAGCCTCGGCTCAGCCACAGCACACACCACATCCCAATGACTTGAATCTGGCTCAGTTATGTGGATACACTTGACAGCAAGGGAAGCTGGGAAATGTAGTTTAGCTGTGTGCCCAGGAAGAGGGTGAACAGCCATGCCCTACTTACATATATACTTAAAAAATAAAATGTCAGTCGACTTCCAGCGACCCTGTGTACAGCAGAGCGGAACCCTGCCCCGTCTTTTTGTGCCATCCTGTCACCTTCTGGTGCTATATCAGACAATTCTCCGCTCTATTTATAGGGTTTTCATGGCCAGTTTTTTTCAGAAGTGGGTGGCCAGGCCCTTCTTCCTGGTCTTGCTTAGTCTGGGAGCTCTACTGAAACCTGTCCACCATGGGTGACCCTGCTGTTATTTGAAATACGGGTAGCATAGCTTTCAGCAGCACAGCCCCAGGCAGCTGCCACAGTATGACGACTAACAGACAGTGATATGGTTCCCCGACCAAAAACGAACCCGGGCTGCAGTGGTAAGAGTGCTGAATCTTAACCACTAGACCACCAGGGCTGGCTATTTCTAGCTACACTGGAAGAGATAATGAAATAGTCAGGTGCTTGCCCCTGTAGGTGTAGACACCATGAATATGACAGGTGCACATGATGGGGTGTAGTATGGATGATCAGATACCCGGAGTGGCCTTACTAGAGTGATTTTCTGAAATAGTTAATAATCGTTGATAAAGTTCTGAACAAAGTAAATTATTTTCTTCTCTCAGCTTATAGGGTAGTTGCATTCCTGGAAAATTCAGTATACATTAAAACTGTTTAAAAATACTTTGTGATTTGCAACAACATGGATGGACCCTGAGGGCATTATGCTAAGTGAAATAAGTCAGACAGAGAAAGACAAACACTGTATGATATCACTTATATGTGGAATCAAAAAAACCTGAACTCATAGAAACAGAAAACAGATTGGTGGTTGCTGGAGGCGGAAGGGTGACGGGTAGGGAAATGGGTGAAGGGGGTCATAAGGTACAAACTTCCAGTTATAAGATAAGTAAGTCCTGGGGATCTAATGTACAGCATGGTGACTAACAATACCGTATTATATATTTGAGAGTTGCTAAGAGAGTAGATCTTAAAAGTTCTCACCACAGGAAAAAAGTTTTGTAACTATGTGAGGTGATGTTAACTAAACTTATTGTGGTAACCATTTCTCAATATATACATCTATCAAATCATTATGTTGTACACCTTAAACTAAGACAATGTTATATGTCAATGATATCTCGATAAAACTGGAAAAAATATTAAAAAAAATACTTTATGATTATATGTAAAAGAGAGAGTCTAGGATCAGGTCACTATAAAAACATTTTTGAGTCTCTGGTAAGACATTGGGAAATCCTATAGGATGTGGGACAATTCTTCCTTATGTCGGACAGGTCATTTAGTATCCCAGGCACTGAAGTCTCCAAAGTGCCTCACAGGGAGTGGCACTGCTGTTTTCCCAGCTAAAATCAGTTCTTTGGGGGAAGAGAAAGAGAAAATAGATACTGGAAGGCAAATGGCAGTAGCTGCCTTGCTCGTTCTCTCTTTGTTGGTCTTCACCGTTTTCCTTTAGGGTTTCCCAGCGTTCCAAATTCTCCATGTGATGGAAGTCTCCACGTAGCCGACGCCCAGACCCTTATGGAATAGTCTTATCTACCCCAAGCACTTACTAGTGTTTTCCTCAGTAAAGCTAGTTCTCTTCCATTAATGAAATGTAAAAATTATACTATGTTTATTTTATTTAAGTCGTTGTTTTACTTAGTTCCAAATAGTTTGGTTTCCTTTGTCTTCCTTGAATGGGACTTGGGCACAATCTTTCTTTCTTCCTTTTGCATTCCCACGCTTCCTCACAAGGTGGCACTGAATGCCTGTCGTGGGTTGTCACAGCTGTAGGTAGGCCCAGCTTTGTTTCCTTGGTGCTTCTGCCTCTTAAGACTGATATTCAAGAGCAGGTGGTGTCCCCAGTTAACCTCAGGGCCCTCTCTGGTGTTCAGTATTGGTATTAACCAAGATACAAGAAAACTCCACCTACCTTTCTCCATTTAGATGTGAACCCCTTTAATTTAAAATTAATGATAAAAGGTAAAATCATTAAATGGTGTAATCATATCCTAATGAATATGTATGGTGTTTTGGTTCCTTGAAATGTTTTAGCCATTCTCTTGGCAAATATTGGTTATACAATTTGTACAGTGTTATAACGCATCTAACTTTAACCTTACTAGAGATGCAAATTCTCTTAACTGACATTTCTCTGAGACTTCCTATACTTGTGAAACTGCAAAGAGGAAGAATATTAGGGGAAAGCTAATAATATCCTGATCTCAATTGTTTTCAGTAAGCATAGCAAGGTAGTTCAATCTCCTTGTCAAAGCTTGACAAACATCTAATCTGCAGGTGTCAATTTTTGAAATTTAAAATAAGCATACAGGATTAATAAAGAGCTACTTCCTGGAGAAATACCTGGTCATGTAGATAAATCTCACAGTTTCATTCCATAGTAATTGGTCTCTGAGAGCCTGACTCATATTAAGAGTTTTCACAAGAGTCTCGTGTAGAAAAACCACAGTGCTAGCTTATTCTTTTCATGATACAAATATTCATGTTTGCTCAATAGCATAATTCTCTTTCTTGAAACAAATTTACATAGAATGTCAGAGTCTAAGCAGAAGATGCTTATCAGGCATGGACTTAGAACAGCAGAATAGGTTTGATGATCTTGGTGAGGGTGTCATCAGATAGATTGGTGACATGGAATGGATTCTCGTGGTGGTGGGCCAGGACCCTCTCTCCTTAGAATAGTATTGGCGGTACACGACCCGCCTTTGTTTCTCTGAGTCTCCCTTTTCCGTAGTTTCTTCGTTGATCCCACACTCTTATTAATCACACAGTCTTCATTAAAGCACACCCTGCACTGATACCTCTTTTGCACAGGTTCCCCAGCTGTCTCAGTTCTCGGTGCCTTAGTAGCTCAGTAATTTTTTCATGGCCCTTCTTGGCCAAAAGCAATACCTAGCAGGTAAAACAACTTAATAAGTCTATATGTCCTTAGTTGCTGTTTGAAAAAATAATATACATAAAGTGAAAGAAAAAGTAAAATTTCAGTTTCGTTTTTAAGTAACCACAGTTCTCTCACACCTTGGGCTCAAACTAGACATCACCACCCTCATTTCCTGTTCCACAATGGTTTTCATGCTGCACTTGCTTTTTATCCCAGCAGCCACCAAAAACCCAGCTTTACAAAGCTACAGTGCCATTCAAAATAATATAACGCAGTTTAATGTTGAAATTGTGAACTACCTCAAGCTGGTAGCATGCACGGTGTCTGACAGGTGCCAACTGTTGCTGTTTCCCTCAAAAATTTAAAATACTCACAGTGTTTCTGTGAGTTCACTGTGGTACCCTGGGTACTTGGCACACAGTTTGGGAACCATGGGGCTAGAACTTAGTCATGTGGCTACATCTGGCTGCAAGGAGATTGGGAAATTGAATCTAATTTAATCTAGGTGGCTCTGCTCCAGTGAATTAAATTTATTTATTTATTTTTTTGTGAGGAAGATCAGCCCTGAGCTAACATCCATGCCAATCCTGCTCTTTTTGCTGAGGAAGACCGGCCCTGAGCTAACATCTATTGCCAATTCTCCTCCTTTTTTTCCCCTTTTGCTCCCCAAAGCCCCAGTAGATAGTTGTATGTCATAGTTGCACGTCCTGCTAGTTGCTGCATGTGGGGCACCACCTCAGCATGGCCTGACAAGCGGTGCGTCGGTGCGTGCCCGGGATCCGAACCCCGGGCCGCCAGTAGTGGAGCGTGAGCATTTAACCGCTAAGCCACGGAGCCGGCCCCGAATTGAATATTAATTTTTACATTTTTATTCTCACAGGGATGGCTTATCTTCCTGTTTATAAGTTGTTGAAGGGCAGCTGATTATTGCCTTCTTGTAATAATAATTATAATAAAAGTCACATTTATTGAGCATTTATATGTAATAAGCACTCTCCTAAGGTGATTTTCATATATGTTCTTGATGTTCACAATACCTTTTGAGGTAGGTGCAAGTATTATTCCCATTATATATATATATATATATATATATATATATGTGTATATATATATATATATACACACACATATATATATATATATATGAGAGGAAACTATTTAGGTTATCTTGCCTAAAATCACATAGAAATTAAGTGAAAAAGCAGGATTTGAACCAGGCTGTCTGATTTTAGAGCTAACTCTCTTGACCACCATGCCATTTTACCTTTGACATTTACTGCCTACAAAAATGAAGAACAATATTACATATTCGTGTTGGCATTATTTACCATTCTACCTATGCTAAAATAATTAAATCAATATTACCTTTTATACAGTAACCATCTTCAAAGGATTGAAACTGAATTCTCACACCACCCCTGAGAAAGCATGACGGAGAAGAGATATTTGTTCAAAATAGTTCAGTGTCAACCTTCCCACATTCTAGTCTGAAATAATATAGATAGAAAGGGGGAGGCCAATACACATCTCCTGACTTGGTATTAGTCAAAGTCCCTTACCTGCAGGGGAGTGACGTGAAAATGTTTTGCTAACATCTTGACCACCCATTTTTGTTGCAGGAGGCCGAGGGAAAGACGGAGCCCCTATCATCACTTTTCCAGAGTTTGTGGGGTTCAAACACATTCCAGATGAGGACTTCTTGAATGTCGTGACGTACCTGACTAGCATCCCCAGGTGAGCTGAACACAGCGTTCTGCTGCCTCCCTAGTCTCTGGCTTTATCCCGCCTTTCCCATGTGGCAGGGCTGGGTTGAGATGGATTCTTCCATGAGCGCAGCTCACACTGGTGTGTAACTTGGCCAGTTTCTCTTATCCGTCAGTCACAGACAAGGGATGTGGAAAGAGACTAGCAGACAATGATAAATGAGTTTCAGTTTGACACATAGAAGTTACTTAATCAACATTGTCGAGAGAATGAAAAAATGGATTGAACAGCTCATGCTGCTTTTGTCCCTTCAGGTTCCTGGCTCTAGATGATTAAGGGGATTCTGGCTTCCTGGGGCCTATTGTCTGGGACACATGGCCGGTGCTCAAGGAGCTCAAGCCATGTTAAGAGTTATTTAATTTATCTCCCCTAAATAGGGCATTTAGGGGCAGATTTTATAATTGTCATCGTCAGATGGAAAAACTAAAGCACAGAGCAAAGAAACTAAAAGGCTGGGAATAAAACCTATGCTTATAGCCGAGAGTATGACAGAAATGTTTTTGAGCATCTGCTACGTCCGCCTTCTTCAGCCCACGTCTCCCGTCTTTATGCCACTTAAGTCAATAAATACCCAGACCTCCAGTGTCCATTCTCCGGCAGAGCAGAGTCAGCCAGGAAAGGCCCCACCCTCCATGGGTTTGGCTTATGATACCATGTCTCACTTAACTGCTGTGTGATTAAGAATTTACACGACAGTCTTGTGTGTGCTGTTTGCTTGCTTTCCATCTGCCTTATGTGATTTGGAGGTTAACACCTGCTTTGAGATTGAAAGGCTGCCTGCAGTCTGATCCTACCTGTGGAGATTAGGAAGTTTATAGTTTGCTTTAAGCAAACCCACCTTAAAAGATTTTTTTTGTTTTGTTTTTTTACTCTTCCTACTTCAGGGAAGGCTATGGATTTATTTTTAATGCACTTCTTCAAAGTTCAGTACTTAAATTATATTCACCAAATCCCTCCCTCTCCTCCTCCCATCCCCGCATATGGTGTGCGTTATGCAAATGTTGGGCTTCATTGGTTGGAGGGAAGGATGCAGTAGTCTCTGGGCGTTGCTCATGTGGGTCTCTCTGCAGGAACACCTTTCCTACCCTCTGGGCTTGGCTAACTCCTACGCAGTCATCAGCCCTCAATCTGATCTCATTTCCTCCCTGACCCCAATTCTGCTCTCACAGACTCTTTTTTCTTTCTGTTTCCACAGAACCCTGAGCTTACTTACCCCTTATAACACCGTAGTTGATAGAAATTATTCCTGCCTCTCCCGTTAGATTGTGAACTACTCAGAGTAGGGGCCAACGCTTTCTTTTCTTTTTTCTTTTTGTTTTATCTTTAGCCCTAGCACAGTAGGTTCTCAAGAAGTAATGTTGGTAGAATTTCCAGTTCTGATAGGATTCATTTCAATCAAAAGGTATTTGTTCTAGAGTGAGAAGGGGGACACTGACAGAGAGAGGGGAACCCCCTTCCTCACTCCTTCCTTTACCTCCCTGGGTTGTAGGGAGTTGAACTTGGTCTTCCTCTTTGGCTCAATCGCATTCCAGGGCGATGACCCATCAGTTTAGCAACTTCTGTTTCCGTGGGGAACAGCAACAAGAGGGTAAGCAGGGAGGTGGGCAACGGGTGGATGTGCCCCTCCGTTCTCATTATATTTGTTTTAAACTCACTAATTTTCTAATTCTACTTAACCCCCGAATGCAGTCATATGCTAAATAAAATGGGTGATTTTCATCTTACACTTGCAGCCTTTTCTGAGTCACACTGAGGACCATACATTAAGTGTGTCACCTGAACCAGGGTGGAGAGAAGCAGTGAGGGGTAGAAACTCTTGCCTCACAGATGTAGAAGATAAGAGAAAACCAGGGGCTGCTGTTTTGGCCTGATTTCTTTTTTCTGCTCTATGTTCCTTGTATAATTTCTGGTCAGCTAGGGAGTATTTTAGTTTCCTAGAATGCTGTTTGTCTCTTGAGAAAGAGTAGCCATCTGACCAGTTATTCCCCTTCCTCTTTCTGGAGTTTGCTCATACCCACTCACTGCCCTACCCCTTGTACCTTTCAACGTAAGACAGAGACAATGGGTAAGAAGGCCTGAAAGAGGAGTTTGACCTGAACTTTGCTGTCTCAATTTCTATTCCAGGTTCCAAAGAGTGAAACCACCTTTGTTCCTTTTATGATTCATATTTATCAAAATTTGCATCTTCCTGAATGTTACAGTGGTTACCAGGCACCAGAGCCCTTCCCAGGTTGCAAAATGCTTTATAGGCAATTGGCAAAGAGCTCATGACATATAGCAGGGAAGAATCGGTGCAATAGTTTTATTTATTTATTTATTTATTTTTTCCCCCAAAGCCCCAGTAGATAGTTGTATGTCATAGCTGCACATCCTTCTAGTTGCTGTATGTGGGACGCGGCCTCAGCATGGCCAGAGAAGCGGTGCGTCGGTGTGCGCCCAGGATCTGAAGCCGGGCCGCCAGCAGCGGAGCGCGAGCACTTAACCGCTAAGCCACGGGGCCTGCCCAGAATTGGTGCAATAGAAGAGGAGAATGGCCAGATACTCAGAGCAGGGAAAGGATGTCTCTGTGCCTGAAGTTACTAAGGATCTTGCGTTGTGGCTGGGTTGGATGAACACAGGATGGATTCCCACAGGAGCTCATTCTTCACCAGATCTTTGCTGAGTGCCATCAGTGTGTACGGTGCTGTGTCAGGTGCTATAAAGGACCAAAAAGGCCATAAGACAATGTCTCAAACCTCAGGAAACTCATCACATGACTCTGTTGTCGTGATATTTTGTGACATGTGCAAAGTACTATAGGAGCTCAGAAGAGAGAAAAGTCACTTCAGACAGGAAAAACAGGGAAAGCTTCAGGAATGAAGTGGCCTTGCAGGATGGATAAGATTTCTACAGGTAGATATGGATAGGGACATCCGGAGAGAGAGAACAGGATGGTGTTTAAGAGCTTTGGAGGGGCTGGTTGGTTTAGCAGCAGTTAAGTTCACGCACTCCGCTTCGGCGGCCTGGCGTTCGCAGTTTCGGATCCCGGGCGCCGACCTACACGCTGCTTGTCAAGCCATGCTGTGGCAGCGTCCCATATAAAGTAGAGGAAGATGGGCACGGATGTTAGCCCAGGGCCAATCTTCCTCAGCAAAAAAGAGGAGGATTAGCAATGGATGTTAGCTCAGGGCTGATCTTCTTCTCTCTCTCTCTCTCACACACACACACACACAAACACACAAAAGAGCTTTGGTCATAGCCCAAACCTGGATTGAAATCCACATTGGACTGCCCACTAGCTGTGTGATCTGGGGCAAATGACAGCTTCTATTTCAAACCCCTCTGGATTTTGAAATTTTAAATAGAGCATGTTTGGGGAGTTACAGACTATCCAGGTTGACCAGAACAGAGTGAGCTCCTTTTCAGATAGTAGTGAGAAATGAGAGCTGGAAAGACAATTGGGAACAGACTAGGCAAGGCCTTTTCCACCAGGTTAAGGAGTTTAAGCACAGTGAGTGGGAGAGGCCATTGGAGGTTTTGAGGAAGAGAATGACGATCAGATTAATTTGGTGGTGGTGTGCAGGATGGACCGGAGGGAGTGGGAGAAAGGAGGCAGAGAGACTGATCAGGGGCTTCTACACTGGGATAGGTGCCAAGTGAAGAGGGGGTGAGCTAGCATGATGGCAGGAGGACTGGGTAGAAAGGGATGGCCAGGAAAGACAGGCCTTGTTGGTGGGGTGGGAAGGAGGGAAAGTGAGAAACCAGTGATGATGCTCAGCTTTGGGAATCCTATTCACCTTAGGATCTCGTTGCTCTTACCTGTCTGGGCACGTGGAATTGAGGCCTCATTTTGGTTTTGATTGTCTCATCTTGTTTTATTTTGCTACTTTTCTTGGCTCTCCCTTACCAAAATCATGCTAGGACAATGGTTCCCATTCTTAGTTATACCTTAGGATCACCTGGAGAGTTTTTAAAAAATCCAGATGCCCAGATTATGATCAGACCCAAGTGTGCAGCCAAGGGTGAGAATTGCTGTGCTGGGAGCTGACAGGGAGAAGCTGTGGTGGAGGGAAGAGGGATTTGAGACGTGAGGAAGAAAACGTGGAATCAGACGTAGCTTTTGGATAAGATGAAGTGGTGGGAAATGTGGTGAAGTTGAAAGATTGAGGGAGGGCTGTACCCAAATCTTTTACTTTTGCTTTTATACTTCTGTATTTCTTCTGTTTAAATGCAATATAAGCCAAAAATTCTGTTTCCTGAGCTTCCCAGACTTTGGCATTTCTTTGTGAATTATATGTAGTACCTAACTATTGAATTATAAATCTTCCCACATAGATCTCATGGTATTAAAATATATGTGAATATATCATTACTACATCACCATTATGTTTCCAGTAACAACTGAGGGCCTATTTTAGCCTGTCAGGTGCCATCTAGAGTGTAAATTAGACTACTGAGAATTTTCACAGTCCATCTTATAACAATAGCAGAATAATTCTAGGGGTCAGTTTCTCAGAGGTATTACTTATGCAGGATATTGTCTTTTTTTGTGTGTGTGTGTGTGAGGAAGATCAGCCCTGAGCTAACATCCATGCTAATCCTCCTCTTTTTTTTTTTTTTTTTTTGCTGAGGAAGACCAGCTCTGAGCTAACATCTATTGCCAATCCTCCTCCTTTTTTTTTTTTTTTTCCCCAAAGCCCCAGTAGATAGTTGTATGCCAGAGTTGCACATGCTTCTAGTTGCTGTATGTGGGACACGGCCTTAGCATGGCCGGGGAAGCGGTGCATCGGTGTGCACCCGGGATCCGAACCCGGGCCACCAGCAGCGGAGTGTGCGCGCTTAACCGCCAAGCCACGGGGCTGGCCCAGGATATTGTCTTTTAAAACATGTCTCCTGTGACTACAGATTGTAGCCAAGTGATTCAAAAAGGCATTAGTAAAACATTCTGAATCATTGTTTTTTCCCCAAATCAACATTTGTATAACTAAGCATGCATTTTTATTACTCTAGTCCTCTATTCAGTTTCTTCGTTTTACTCACAGTTCTAAGTTCATTATTAGAAAGGGATTGGAGAGAATACTTTTATTAGATGGTACAAGAGTCGTATTTGATAGCAGTGGTGGTTTCACAATTGTTTACTATTTCTTTTTTTTTTAAATTATTTATTTATTTATTTATTTCCTCCAAAGCCCCAGTAGATAGTTGTATGTCATAGTTGCACAGCCTTCTAGTTGCTGTATGTGGGACGCGGCCTCAGCATGGCCAGAGAAGCGGTGCGTTGGTGCACGCCCGGGATCCGAACCCGGGCCACCAGCAGCAGAGCGCGCACACTTAACCGCTAAGCCGTGGGGCCGGCCCTGTTTACTATTTCTAAAGGTCCTTTTCTATAATGAATCTGTTGAGAGACCTATTTAAGTTAGAAGAATTCTCCTATGTCCGAAGAATTCTCCTATGTCCGTTTTCCTCCCATAAAGCGTGATGAATAGTCTGAGATGAGTTGTATCCTCTTTTATGATAGGCTGTCTGATATTTGTACTTCAGGAAAAGAGGAGAGAAGGACAGCGTTACTATTTGGCTTGAGAATTATAATGAAGCTTGCTCCTTTGTACTGAAAGACTGAATGAGATTATAACAACTTGTCAACTTTAGAAACAAGCCTCATCAGAGAAGTGAGTTCAGTCTGGGCCTCTTACTATTATGAAGGCAATGGAAAAGCTCCTGTTTTTTTTTTTTTTTTTTGTGAGGAGGACCAGCCCTGAGCTAACATCCAATGCCAATCCTCCTCTTTTTCTGCTGAGGAAGACTGGCCCTGGGCTAACATCCATGCCCATCTTCCTCCACTTTATATGGGACGCCGCCACAGCATGGCTTCACAAGCGGTGCGTCGGTGCACACCCGGGATCCGAACCGGCGAACCCCCGGGCCGCCGCAGCGGAACGTGTGCACTTAACCGCTTGCGCCACCGGGCCGGCCCCCGAAAAGCTCCTGTTTTTAATTGGCTTTGAATAGTGTTAATGGGAAAGTGCTGCTTGATTGAGTAGCTAGGGTAAGATAAGTTGTTTCCTGGACTGGCTATGGAATTACCCCCTAGAGTCAAGGAGATGGAATCCTTCATTTGACTTCTAAGGATAGAGGTCCAGCGTGGGGAGTCTGGTTGGGCTGCTGCACTGCCCAAGGTGGGTAGATATGCTTCAGAGCCCTCAGAAAGGATGACTTGAGAGGCCAGGCCTTAGGCACCAACTAAGGCTCAAAATCAGAGAGCACCCTGTAGGTTTATTATGAATAAATGGTGACCCTGGCAAGTAAGTCGTATATGCCAAGAGAATCTGAGTGAACTATACTAGAGGGTAGACCAGAAATTTAATATGCCTAATTCCTGTGCTTTTCTATGTGAGACCTAGGGGTCTGACGTTATTTCTCCCCAGTAGAATGACCTGGTGTGTATATAATGGCTTTTCTTTGTTATTTGGTTAGGTGATTGCTTTAGAATACCTCTACTCCATCCTGCCTTTGTGTTGTCTGTCAGATAGGAGCCCACTTTCCCTTTTCTGATATGTTCCATTTAGGTTTCTTTAGACATTCAAACCACAACCTCTTGAATTTATGGATGCTAATGGTTGTAAAGATCTAGAATGTGGTCTACTCAGTGGTATTATCAACTATGAAGAAGATAATTGCCAAAATTCATGAAAAGTAGGCTCTTCTGTTTATTATATGATGTGGGTTGTTTTGGTGATGAGGTGGTCTGAAGAATTGAGATAAAATTGGAGAAGATATTGGGTGTGGTATTAGCTTTAAAATGTGAATATTGCTTTTTAAAAATCAAGCTTTGAATGGAGAGCAGGCTCAACATGCACTCCATCAGTCATTATGTGGTCGAGAAAGTTTCCTAAAACTCTGTGAGCCAGAGAAGTTGTTGACTTTTTACTATTTATTTTATTTTATTATTTTTAACAAATAAACTATTTGTTTATTTCCTAATTATTACATGACTTTTTACTATTTATTACTTACTATTTTAAGGAGTCCTCAGAGTGAAGAGGGAGGAGGAGTCAGAGTTAGTCCACAGTAGCTTACTAAAGGACTCTAGGCATTAGCACAAACACCTTTCTGACTGAATAATCTTCAGAACTTCACTGGGCTGATAAAGCTTGCATTAAATTTAGTAATTATGTGCACTTGGCATTATCAGTCAGAATATTCTAAGTTAAAGGTCATCAAACTTTTTCTGTAAAGAACCAGAGAGTAAATATTTTAGGCTTTGCAGGCTGTATGGTCTCCTCCTCAACTATTGAACTCTGCTGTTGTAGCTCAAAAGCAACCATGGACAATATGTAAACAAATGAGTGTGGCTGTGTTCCAATAAAACTTTATTTACAAAATGGGAATGGGGTGGATTTGGCACATGAACTGTAATTTGTTGTCCCCTGGTCTAGATTGGTGGCTCTCAGACATTAGCATGCATCAGAATTGTTTGGGGGAGTTGTTAAAACACAGATTGCTGGCCCCACTCCAGAGTTTCTGATTCAGTAGGTTTGGGGTGGGGCTCAATAATTCATTTCTAACAAGTTCCCAGGAGATGCCGATGCTGCTAGTCTGAGGACCACACCTTGAGAACTGTCCACATTTACAGAGGTGGATATTAAATCAGGCAGAAGAAAGAACTTGTATAAATTCCCATAACTGGTGAAGGGCAAAGCTTAGGACTTAGATTTTCTGGCTCCTGGCTCCGTGCTTCTTCCACCACCCCACAAAGCTTTCCAATGACATGGTGGTAGTTATCTTCATGATGCTAACCTATATATGTATGTATATATTTATTGATTTGTCAGCTTTAGACAGTATCTTGTGATTCCTCAATGTGAAAAATGTTTTGCATACTAATGATGCATTCTGTCTACTTGCGCCCTTTTAACCGCCTAATTTTCGTTAGTTACATTATTATTTTTAGACCATGTAATGGTTACTATTATACATTTAAACAACATACTTAACTTCTGTCTGTGATCTAGCAACTGTAGATATCTGTTGATTTTCTACTATGTATTTCCATCTTTCTTTACTCTCTCATCCTTCAAGTTCTTCTACCTATATACCACTTCCTTTCCATTGCTAAAATGTATAATGTGTTTTACCTTTCTTCTATAAGTGGGTTTTTTTTTTCTTTGACTATAGGTTGATTCTAAATCGTAGAAATCAGTAAAAAGCATGTATATACATAATATCATTAGACCTCTGGAGTGAAGGATGTAATCCTATATCATTAATCATGTGTCACTCAAAGGAGAATGCTACCAATGTTAAGGTAAAATGGGTACTCTTTTCACATACTCCATCAGTTGCTCAAAATCATGCCACAGTTTAATTCATTTCAGACTCAGACAATGATGTCTTATATACCTTTCCCCTGGCATTTCTAATTGCCTTTCCTTTTTTCTTATTTATAGAGTGGCATATATCTTTATTGCATTAATAATATCTCATAGATTCTTTATCATAGAATTTGTGTAATGCATATATTTTCTTCTTGAAGACATACTTCTGAGGCCCTCTGGCCTACTCATAATTCAGGGTGGCTGCTACAAACTGTCAACCTGGCATTGCTTTTGATTGTATCTCTGAGAAGATCATCCCCTTCTTTTTTTGGATTTCATTTTCATTGGAAAAATTTCAAGTTATTTCTTTTTCAGAAAGAGTTTATGGTAAGGGAATCTTACAAGATCTTGAATGTCAGAAAATGGCTGCGTTTTGTCCTCACGCTTGATTGGAAGCTTGTCTGAAATTTTTACTGTAGAATAACATGGATCCATTGATTTCTAGCATCCAGTGTTACTGATAACAAGGCTGATGCTTCTCGCGAAGATCCGAGTCTCATTCCTTCATAAGTAAGCTGTTTCTTTCTCCCCATAGGAAGCTCTTGGGGTTTTTTCTCTATATTTTGCAGGTTTGAAATTTCATACCTTTTTCTTTCATTCTCCTGGGGCTTTGAACTGAAGATTCAAGTCTCTCTTAGGTTTAGAATTTTTTTTCTGTTATTTCTTTGACTGTTTCTTCCCTCTAACTCTGTTTTCTGCTTCTGGAACTCAACTTAGAGGGATATTGCATCTTTTGAATTCTCTTCTGTGTCTTTAACTTTTCTCTCATGTTTTTCATCTCTTTATTACTTTACATTTTATATATATATATATGTATGTATTTGTCTGTTCATATCTTTGCTCTTTTTTCCATAGAGTTTTCTATCTTTATTTTCCTCTCAATTTTGAAGAATTCTTTATGGATTAGGGATATTAGCCGTTTATCTGTGATGTATGTTGCATATATTTTCTCTCACTTTTTCATTTGTTCTTTGACTTTGCTTAGGATGATTTTTGCCATGCAAAATTTTTATGTCGTCAAATGTATCTATGTTTCTTTTATTGCATCTGAATTTTGAGTCATTGTCAGAAAGCTTTCCTATACCTAGGTAATAGAGGAATTCACTCATGCTTTCTTGGAATATAGTATGATTTTATTTTTTACAGTTAGCTCTGATGCCCTTGGTATTTATTTTTGTGTGTGGTAGGAGGTATAGATCTAAGTTTACCTTTTTCCAAATGGCTATTCAGTTATCCTAACAACATTAATTTTAAAAGTTCATCTTTGCCTCAGTGATTTGAGAGTTAATTGGTCTGTCTATTCATTAGTGACTAACACATTATTTTAATTATAGAGGATTCAAATATGTTTAATATCTGATAGGCTTAATTCCCCCTCTCCTCCTGGCCTCTTAAGCTCTACTTACTTTTTTTCATATTTTCCTAACTATTCTTTCTTGTTTTCTTTCTATGTGTCTCACTCTATAAAAAAACAGCTTATTGGTCTTTTCATTGGGACTGTGTTAAATTTATAATTTACTTAGGGAAAAGTGACATCTTTATAGTGTTGAAAACATCCCATCAAGAAAAAGAAAAGTCTTTCCATTTGTTAAAGTCTGCTTTTGTGTCTTTCAGGAGTGTTGACAATTTTCCTGACATAGTTTTGTACATTTATTGTTAAGTTTATTCCTAAATATTTTACCTTTTGTTGCTGTTTTAAATGGGATCTCTCGAACCAGCCCTGATGGCCTAGTGGTTAAAGTTCAGCCTGGGTGCAGTTCCTGGGCACAGAACGACACCACTCGTCTGTCAGTAGCTATGCTGTGGCGGTGGCTCACATAGAAGAACTAGAAGGACTTACAACTAGAATATACAACTATGTACTGAGGCTTTGGGGAAATAAGTAAATAAATAAATAAATGGGATCTCTCTACCATTATATCCTTTAACTGGTAATTTTATTTTTGTACTGTCTTTATTAGGTTTAGGTATCAATGTCATACTTGCTTCATAAATAGTGTTTTGAAATTTTCTTCCATTTTTTAAACTCTAAGGCAATTTTTGTGGCATTGGGATTTTATGGTCACGGAAGATTTGAATTTCCCTGTGAAATTCCCCTGTGAATCAGGACCTTGACAACTTCCTCTATTTCGTCTATGGAAATTGGTGTGTTTAAGCTTTATATCTCTAACAAGATCACTTTTGGTGAACTATATTTTCCTAGGAAATTACCTGTTTATGTCTTGGTTTTCAAGTTTGTTTCCATAGAGGTGTGCAAAGTAGTTTCGTAGAAATTTAAAATTTCTTATGTTTCAGTGGTTATTTTCCCTTCACTATTTCTTAGTTTGTATATCTGTGCTTTGTCCTCTTTTTTCCCTGATTAAGTTAGCTAGTGGCTTATTTATTTTGTTAGTTAAAAAATGGGATTGTGATTTATTCAATTAGATCTATTGCTTTCCTTCTCTCTACCTTATTCCTTCTGCCTTTATCTTTAATATCTTCTTCCTTGTGCTTTCTTTTGGTTTGACTTATTTTTTCTCATTTTTTTTGAGTTGAAATTAAAGTTATTTTCATTCTTTCATTTTATTGATATAAATGTTTAAGGTAATAAATTTTCTCTGATCACTGCTTTAATCGTATCCCATAAATTCTGATTATGTAGTATTTTCATTACCACTATATTTTAGAAATTCTGTAATTACATTTTATATTTCCCCCTTTCTGAAGGGTTGTCTAATAGAAGGTTTTTAAATTTTCAGGTGTTTTCTTTGTGGCCCTTTATCATGACCAATTTTTGTGGATATTCCACGTATGCTTGAGAAAAAGATGAATCCTCTATTATCAGGATGTAAAGTTCAATACACATTCTTTAGATCTTCTCTATTGATTATGTCGTTTAGGTCTTCTATTACCTTATTGATATGTTCTCTATTTGTTCTGTCTTGTAGTGAAAGTGGTGTATTAAAATCTCCTATGTAAAGTATATTTCTAACCTGTCTCCTTATTATTAGTGTATTTGGAGCATAGATATTTATAACTATTATATCTTCATTGTCAATTATGACTTTTACCATTAAAAAGTGTTCCTTTTTGGGGTTGGCTTGGTGGCGCAGGTGGTTAAGTGCGCGCACTCAGCTGTGGCAGCCCGGGGTTCGCTGGTTCGGATCCAGGCATGCACCGACGCACTGCTTGGCAAGCCATGCTGTGGTGGCGTCCCATATAAAGTGGAGGAAGATGGGCATGGATGTTAGCCCAGGGCCAGTCTTCCTCAGCAAAAAAAGAGGAGGATTGGCAGATGTTAGCAAAGGGCTGATCTCCTCACAAAAAAAAAAAAAAAAGTGTTCCTTTTTATGTATAATGCTTTATGGCTTGAATTCTACTTTGTCTGATATCAAGACTGAAACGTCTTGCTATGGTTTCCATTTGCCTACTGTACTTTTGCCAATTCCTTTACTTTTAGCCTTTCTGAATTTCTTTGTTCTAGATCTTTTTCTCAGTTAGAGTATATAGTTGGTTCTTACTTTCTGAGTGAAATTGAAAATCTTTTTCTTATATTAGGTGAATTAAGCCCATTCATATTTATTGATATGACTGATATAATTGGTCTCAATTTTGTCATTATTTTATGTTATAACTACTAGATGTATTATGTTATATTTACTGTATTTTTCTACGTGATATGTTTTCTTTGCTCTTTTTTTATTTTTAACTTCTTTTGGTATTTGGGAATATTTGTGATTTTTCCTTTGTATTTATCCCTTTTTTAATGCCCTTAGACCCTGTTTTTTTTTTTTTTTCGTGAGGAAGATTAGCTCTGAGCTAACATCCAATGCCAATCCTCCTTTTTTTTTGCTGAAGAAGATTGGCCCTGGGCTAACATCCATGCCCATCTTCCTCCACCTTATATGGGACACCGCCACAGCATGGCTTGACAAGCAGTATGTCGGTGTGCGCCCGGGATCTGAACCTGCGAACCAGGGGCTGCCGCAGCGGAGCACGTACACCCAACCACTATGCCGCCGGGCTGGTCCCCCTTAGACCGTTTTAAAATATAACCTTTTATTATCTGGTTTTTCAGTTTTCAGTAATATCCTTTGATGCCTACCTATTGCCTACACAGCAGTCTTTGAGCTTATTCTTGTCTCTTCCCCTCTCCTTTCTCCTTCTATCTTTTTTTTTGTTTTTTTTGTGAGGAGGACCAGCCCTGAGCTAACATCCAATGCCAATCCTCCTCTTTTTTGCTGAGGAAGACTGGCCCTGGGCTAACATCTGTGCCCATCTTCTTCTACTTTATATGGGATGCAGCCACAGCATGGCTTAACAAGCGGTGCATCCGTGCGCGCCTGGGATCTGAACCAGTGAACCCCGGGCCGCCGCAGCAGAGCTCGTGCACCTAACCGCTTGCACCACTGGGCCAGCCCCTCTCCTTCTATCTTTTAACGTGCGTTATTTCTACATGTTATTCTTCCAACATGTTTAGTGTTAGACCTGCTATTACATATACTAAATTGATCCCTTTGGTGAAGTTTCCCCAAGTTCTCTCTTGATTAGATGAAGGTCAATCTTTATTAGATTCTTCAAAAAGGGGTCTCAGGTACAGAATTCCTTGAGTTTTTTTATGTTTTAACTATTTTTCTATTGCCTTAATGTTTGAAAGACAGCTTGTCAGGATATAAAATTCTTGGTTTAGGCTTTTTGTTTATGAATTGTTCTAGAATGCTGTTCCCTTCTTTCCATGATTTGTATGTTGCTTTTGAGAACTATGATGGCTGTCTTTTTCTCTTTTCCTGGTAAATTATTCAATCCTTTTCCTGGAGGTGCTGAGAATTTTTACTTTATCCTTAAGCCTAACAGTTGTACTAGGATATGTCTAGGAGCTGATTATTTCAGATTAGTTTTCCCTGGTGCTTGCTAGGCTTTTTCAGGTATATGTAGACTCGGGTCTTTTTTTGATTTTGGAAAGTTATCTTGGATTATACTTCTAAGTATTATTTCTGTTCCTTTGTTTTATTTTTAGTCTTTAGAGATTCCACTTATAAGTCTGTTGTTTCTTTTTTATCTGGCTTCCATTTCAACCACTTTCTTTCTGATCTTTTTGCTGTTTTCTTTTTTTTGTTTTCATTTACTGATTTGTTTTCTTTATGTTATTTACTGCGTCTTATTAAACTTTTGTTCAAATATGTTATCCCTTGGGTATCTTGTAGTTTAGACTCAATTTCACATTTGATTTTGTCATTTCCTTTTCTTTTTCTGACCTTAATCAACTCTTATTTTATTTCTTCTTTTCTTTATATTTAAAAAAAAAATCCATTTCTGTTCTTGGTTTTTGAGTTTCTTATTTAAGGTGTCTCCCCCCTCAACCCCCATACCCCCAAATGCTTGTTTGTAGACATGTAGTTCAGTTTGGAGAGCTATATTATAGGTTTTTTCTGCTTAATGACTAATTTTTTGGAGGAATGTTCATTACCTAAAAAGATTTTTTTTGAGAGACTTTATTTTTTAGAGGAGTTTTAAGTTCACAGCAAAATTGAGTGGAAATTGCAGAGATTTCCCATATACTCCCTGCCCCTGTATATGCACAACTCCCACATCATTAACATCCTGCACCAGAGTGATACATTTGTTACAATTGATGAACCTACATTGATACACCATTGCCACTCAAAAAGTCCATAGTTTATATTAGGGTTCACTCTTGCTGTTATACAGACTTTAGACAAATGTATAATAATGACATGTATCCACCATTATAGTATTATACAGAATAGTTTCACTGCCCTAAACATCCTCTGTGCTCTCTGTTCATCCCTCTTGCGCCCACAAACCCAGTCCTTTTACTATCTCCATAGTTTTGCTGTTTCCAGAATGTTATATAATTGGAATCATACAGTATGTAGTCTTTTCAGATTGACTTCTTTCACTTAGTAATATGCATTTAAGTTTCTTCCATGTCTTTTCATGGCTTGATAGCTCATTTCTTTTTAGTGCTAAATAATATTTCATTGTTTGGATGTACCACAGTTTATCCATTCACCTACAGAAGGATATCTTGGTTACTTCCAAGTTTTGGCAATTATGAATAAGTACACTGTAAATATCTGTGTGTGAGTTTTTGTGTGGACATAAGTTTTCAACTCATTTAGGTAAATACCAAAGAGCACACCTGCTGGATCATATGGTACAAATATATCTAGTTTTGTAAGAAAGTGCCAAACTTTCTTACAAAGTGGCTATACCACTTTGAATGCCAACCAGCAATAAATGAGAGAGTTCCTGTTGCTCTACATTCTTGCCAGCATTTGGTGTTGTCGATGTATTAAATTCTGGCTATCCTAATAGGTGTGTAGTGGTATTTCATTGTTGTTTTAATTTGCAATTCCCTAATCATACGTATTGTTAAACATCTTTTCAAATGCTTATTTTCCAACTGTATATCTCCTTAGGTGAGGTATCTGTTTTGGGTTTTTGCCCAGTTTTTAATTAGGTTGTTGGTTTTCTTATTATTGAGTTTTAAGAGTTCTTTGTATATTTTGGATAACAGTTCTTTATCAAATATGTTTTAGCAAATATTTTCTTCCAATTTGTGGCTTGTCTCCTCTTGAAGCTAAAAAGTTTTAGTTCTTATTTTCTTTTTTTCCCCTTTATAGTAGCTCTGTATAGATGAATATTTCTTGCATCTTTGCATTTAGTGGACAGGTTTGGTGGTTTGGGGTATTTACAAAATTCCTAGTTCAAGAATACCATCTTTTTGTTAGTAAAGTTAAATATAGTTTCTTTTATCAATGCCCTTAAAAATTTTTGGAGGGAGGTTAAGGGAAGGGGTTTGTATCCTTGATTTATTTATTTATTTATTTTGTCTTGTAGGATGCTAAATTTACCTCTTGCTTCTTTTTGCCTGTACCACACAGTTACCACCTCTGTTTTCATTTCCTTTTCTCTCCCAGAAGCTTTGCCTTTCCAAGACTGCCTCTTTGAGTCCCTTTCTAGTCAGTGCCCTGATGTCCCAGGACTCTTTTTTTTCAGTATCTTTGCGCTTAGGGTGTACTTTTTTTTCTGGGAGTGGTTTTATCTTAATCTCCTCTTCTCTTGACACTTCCTATGTATTAATAAGGGTTCTTCAGAGAAACAGAATCACTAGGATATGTATATGATGGTTAATTTTATGTGTCAACTTGACTGGGCTAAGGGATGGCCAGATAGCTAGTAAAACATTATTTCTGGATCTATCTGTGAGAGTGTTTCTGGAAAAGATGACCGTGTGAATTAATGAACTGAGTAAAGCAGATTGCTCTCCCCAGTGTGGGTGGGCATCATGCAATCTTTTGAATAGGACAAAAAGATAGAGGAAGGATGAATTCTCTCTCTACTTGAGCTGAGACATCCATCTTCTCCTGCCCTTGGACGTTGGTCGTCCTGGTTCTTGGGCTTTTGGACCCAGATCAGGATTTAGACCATCATCTCCTGCATTCTCCAACCTTGACTCAGACTGAGTTATACCATTGGCTTTCCTGGTTCTCCAGCTTGCAGATGGCAGATCATGGGACTTCTTGGCCTCTATAACTACATGAGCCAATTCCTATAATAAATCTCCTCTTATATATATCTATATATATTTTATTGACTTTGTTTCTCTGAAGAAGCCTGATACATATGTATAAAGAGATTTATTATAAGGTATTGGCTCATGCGATTATAGAGACTGAGAAGTCCCACAATCTGCCCTCTGCAAACTGGAGACCCAGGAAGGCCAGTCATGTAGTTTGAAGGCCTGAGAACCAGGAGCACTGAGGGCAGGAGAAGATCAATGTCCCAGCTCAACAATCAGACAGAGAGAGAGCGAATCCTCCCTTCCTCCACATTTTTATTCTATTCAGGCCCTCCATGGATTGGATGATGCCTCCCCACTCTGAGGAGGGCAGTCTGCTTTACTTTACCAGTTCAAATACTAATATTCTGGAAATACCCTTGCAGGCACACCCAGAAATAATGTTTAACCAGATATCTGGACATTTCATGATCCAGGTAAGTTGTCACATTAAAATTAACTATCGCCAAGTCCACCTTTTGTCAACTTGACACTTACATGCATTTCCTTAAGCCATACTTAACCTCCAAATAACAATACAAGGTCATAAAAGACAATAACAAGGTCATAATTCTGCCTAACATGATACAAGCATCCTGTATACAATTGAAAACACATTAACCCTCTCCCCAAAGAGGAGGTAAAGTCCTTGAGTGATGTTTACTCCTCTTCTTGATATCCTGTAACTTAAATACTATGATGTAAAATTAACAATACTTAAATACTATGATATAAAGTCAATACTTTCTACGTCACATGATAAGGGAATAAGAGAGGGAAGAAACAAATATTTGATATATATGTGTACACATACATGTTCTCAGGAGGAATACTCATGACAGGTACAGTCCTTGTTTCTGTAACTGGTCACTTGCTCATAGCTGGTATTTGTAACTACCTTCTACTACTCACTCTATATTCCCTTGGATTTGATCAAGCACCTCAGCCAGTCACAGTTCTTTACCTGGTGGGATGACCCAAGCCTTCATTCCTGAAGGGTCTATGTCGTTAGTAGTCCTGTCTGGTTTGGGTGAGTAGTTTTCCATTTACCTTAATGACAGGGTATGGTAATACTAAGAGGCGCCCTAAGGAATCTTCTGCAATCCAGACATACTCTCCCTTACCTCCATTGTGGAGTTGCAGTCCAATTTCCCCTGGGTGGTCAGGATGATCAGCACCATTAACTCTCTTCTTTGCCCATTGATCCAGAGGCATGAGGAATTCAAAGTGGCTGAGTGGCAGTCTTCACTTTCAGTCAATGGAATCATTGTTGTGTCTCTGGTGGAAGTGTTCATCCCTTTGGAACTAAGACCTCTATGCCAGCAGGGGATAAGGTCATGGGTACAGGAAGCAAAAATTTTGCTAGTGGGTCACTAAGAGTAATAGTAAGTTGTGCCACTGCTATTTTCACCCCTTGATTCCTGAACCTGTGAATCCTGGCTATGGGAGAAACAACGCCATATATCCAACGCTGATTCAGAGCATATACAGCCTTCTGGAGAACCTCACCCCATCCCCGAAAGGTATTGCCACCTAAGTGGTGCTGTAGTTGCATCTTCAAAACGCCGTTTCACTGTTCTATCAAGCCAGTTGCTTCAGGATGGTGGGAAACATGGTAAGACCAGTGAATTCCATGAGCATGGGCCCTTTGCCGCACTTCATTTGCTGTGAAGTGAGTTCCTTGATCAGAAGCAGTGGTGTGTGGAATACCATGATTATAGATAAGGCATTCTGTAAGTTCATGGATAGTTGTTTTGCAGAAGCATTGTATGCAGGGAAGGCAAATACATATCCAGAGTAAGTGTCTATCTCAGTATGAACAAAACCCTGCTTCTATCCCTGCCACCATGGCCACTTTGTTCATGAGCCCATTGGGTGATGACAGGTGTGGCTTAGGAAGAGGCTGACTGAGATCCACAGAACAGGTCATCCTATCGCCTTGATTATTAAAATCCTCCTCTGCTGAGGTCACCCTTTGGTAAGCATTCACATGTGACACAAATATCTTCACTTTTTTATTTTTTCCATTCAGAGAGGTCTATCCCATATACCTATTTCCCAAATTTCCTTATTGCCAATTTTCCAGTCATGTTCCTTCCATTCCCTGACCATCCAGCCAAACCAGTGGCCTCAGCCCATGAATTGGTATACAATCACGTCTGGCCATGTTTTTCAAGCAAAATAAACAACCAGATGCGCTGTTTGACCTTCTGCCCACTGGTAGAGTTTCCCTTGACCAGTGTGCTTCAGGGTTGTCCCAGAGAGGGGCCGTAGTGCTACAGCTGTCCACTTTCAGGTGGTGACTGTATATCATGTAGAACCATTTATAAACCAGGCCC
The DNA here is from genome assembly GCF_020826845.1 of Diceros bicornis minor. Taxonomy (NCBI): domain Eukaryota; kingdom Metazoa; phylum Chordata; class Mammalia; order Perissodactyla; family Rhinocerotidae; genus Diceros; species Diceros bicornis. The sequence continues at coordinate 40,198,155 of NC_080754.1, forward strand.
AAGTCTTCTCTTCCCCTGCCAACTGATCTTAGGGAACTCCCCATGAGGCCGTAGGTGCAGGCTGGGAGAGAGAAGGCAGTGTAGCAGGAGTGGGGACCATGGGCATTTGGGCCACTTCTTTATGTAACTTATTTTTGCCTTCAGGTCTGGCTCAGGCACAATTATGTATATACCACCTCCATGTGATGATGGAATGCTGCTGTGCATGCCCAACTTTATGGCTTGGTGGGTCAGATAACACCCAGTTCATGATGGGCAGCTCAGGTGACATGTAACTCGGTGTCCTATGGTCAGGTGTTCAGTCTCTACTAAGGCCCAGTAGCAGGCCAAGAGCTGTTTCTCAAAAGGAGAGTAGTTATTTGCATATGATGACAGAGCTTTGCTCTAAAATCCTGAAGATCTGTGCTGCGATTCACCTATAGGGGCCTACGAAAGGCTCCAAACAGCTTCACTATCTACCACTGACACTTTAAGTACCATTGGTTCTGCTGGATCATATCCCAAGTGACAGAGCAGCTTGCATAGCAGCATGGACCTGTTACAGAGCCTTCTTCTGTCTGGGCCCCACTCAAAACTAGTAGCTTTTTGGGTCGCTCAGTAAATGGGTGGAGTAACATACCCAAATGAGGAATATGTTGCTTCCAAAATCCAAAGAGCTCCACTAGGTATTGTGCCTCTTTTTTTGATTGTAGGAGGGGCCAGATGCAACAAATTATCCTTCACCTTAGAAGGGATATCTTGACATGCTCCACACCACTGGACCTCTAGAAATTTCACTGACATAGAAGGCCCCTGAATTTTTGTTGGATTTATTTCCCACCCTCTGGCATGCAAATGTCTTGCCAATAAGTCTAGAGTAGTTGCTACTTTTGCTCACAGTGTCCAAGCAGCAAAATGTCATCAGTGTAGTGGACCAGTATGATATCTTGTAGAAAGGAAAGTCAATTAAGGTCCCTGTGAACTGAATTATGACATAGGGCTGGAAAGTTGATGTACCCCTGAGTTAGGACAGTGAAGGTATATTGCTAGCCTTGCCAACTGAAAGCAAACTGCATCTGGTGGGCCTTATGGAAAAATATGGAGGAAAAGGCATTTGCCAGATCAATAGCTGCATACTAGGTACCAGGGCATGTGTTAATTTGCTCCAGCAATGAAACTACACCTGGTACAGCAGCTGCAATTGGAGTCACCATCTAGTTAAGTTTGAGATGATAATCCTCTGTTGTTCTTCAAGATCCATCTATCTCTTGCACAGGCCACATAGGTGAGTTGAATGGGGATGTGGTGGGAATCACCACCCTTGCATCCTCCAAGTCCTTGGTGGTGGCACTAATCTCTGCAATCCCTCCAGAATGCAATATTGTTTTTGATTTATTATTTTCCTAGGCAGAGGCAGTTCTCATGGCTTCCACTTGGCCTTTCCCACCATAATAGCTGTTACTCCACAGGTCATTGACCAGTGTGGAGATTCTACAAGTTGCTGAATATATCTATTCCAATTAGGCATTTTGTAACTGAAGAAATAACCACAGAATGGGTTTGGGGACCAACTGGGCCCACTCTGAGACAGATGTGGGCTAAAATTTCATTGATAACCTAACCTCCATAAACCCCTACTCTGACTGGTAGGACATAATGTTTTGTGTCTCCTGGAATTGTTGTCAGTTCAGAGCCAGTGTCCAGTAGTCTCTGAAAGGTCTAATTATTTCCTTTTCTTCAATGCACAGTTACCTTGGTAAAAGGCTGTAGGTCCCTTTGGGGAAGACTGGGAGAAAGAGTAACAGTATAAATTTTTAGTAGTATACCAGGACCCTTCCTCAAGGGGACCCAGCCTCCCCTTCATTCAAGAGGTTCTGGGTCTGTAAACTGGCTCCTGTCTGGGAATTGATTGAGGGGCTGTGACTCTGTTTTTATAATTCAGGTTAGATTTTTGTTCACTTGACCTAGAATGTTTCTGCTTATACAGATCAAGTAAGAATTTAGTAGGCTCCCGTCTATTTTACTTCTATGAAAACCATGATCAACTAGCCAACTCCATAGGTCTGTGTGTAAGACTATTCTGATTGCTGCTTCAACTCTGAGTCCATTGTGGTAACCACGCCCACCTTGCCTTTGGTGGTTGAATGCCAACACTCAGCCCCCGCCGCCGCCACTCTGGGATCCAGTTACTCCCACTGCATTTATGCTTCCCAATTCATTGGCAGTTCCCCTTGAAAGGTTTGATCTACAGAGAAAAGTGATCACAGAGCTGCCAGGGCTCCCCTCACAAATTTATTTCTCACAGTATTAGTGAAAGGCATGCCTTCTGGACCTCCCATGTGGGTGAGTAGGTCTTAAGTGACCTATCTACTCCAACATTCCAATCTCCCTAAACCTTTGAATCCCTTCCTCTACATTAAACCAAAGCTGGTTGGGCATTTTCAGTTCACTGGGAGCTACCTTTTGGTCCTTGGTTCAACCAACCACCCAAACAAATTGTTAGAGCCCTTTCTAACTTCGCAAGCTGCAACATTAAATACAGAATTTCTGCTTAGTGAGCCTGCTATAGACTAAATGTTTGTGACCCCCACCCGCCCCCAAATTCATATGTTGAAACCTAATCCCCAATATTTGTATTTGTATTTGTATTTGGCAGTTTGGCCTTTGAGAGGTGGTTTAGTTAGGAGGGTGGAGTCCTCATGAAGGGCATTAGTGCCTTATAAATTAGACCTCAGAGTACTCCCTCAACCCTTCATGTGAGAACACAGCCGGAAGACAGCCATCTATGAGTCAAGAAGCAGGCCCTCACCAGACACTGAATCTGTCAGCGCCTTGGTCTTGGACTTTCCAGCCTCCAGCACTGTGAGAAATAAATTTCTGTGCTTATAAGCCACCCAGTCTTTGGTATTCTGTTGTTGCAGCCTGAATGAACTAAGACAGAGCTTGTATCAATAAATTCAGCCTGCTCCAACTTTGTATTTCTTCCACCGTTATCCTATACCTCAATATCTACTCCCACACATGTTCCCTGGAGTTCTGTCTATATATATTAGAAAACTCAAGTTGTTCTTTTGGAGTATAGCACATCTCCTCATGAGTCACACTTTGTCCTTTACCTTGAGGGGCCTGCTGGGGCTTGAGTCCAGTTATAGGTCTAGAAGCAAGGAGGGATGGTGGGGCTGGGTCCTGAGGAGAATCAGGATTGTCTTGCCTGGCAACTGCTTAAGGGGAGGCCGTTTACGATTCCTCAGGCAATGCAGGGTTAATCCCCTCAAACGGGATAGAAAGGCTGCTACCGCTGGGTATAGGGAGGCCTCTTGCACTGGCAAAGAAGACTCATTAGAATTTAGGGGCTCAATGTCCCCGGCTTCATCATGGTCTTTTCACATATCCCCATCCCACCTTACAGGATCCCGTTTTTTCCCAATCAATGCCCTCACTTTAAAGGTAGACACCGTGATGGGTTGACAGTTCAACTTGCATTGTAAATCAGCCAGTAGTAGGATGAGATCTTGCATTTGATTTTTAGTAGTCTAAGCCCTTAGGCTACAGGAGATAAGAGTCTGCTTCAAAGTACACAAAGAAACCCTTAGGTCATTTATAGGGCGCTTGAATTCAAATCTCTGAGTTCATTCTTTCCTTTCACCACTTTGTCCAGACACAGTAGGAGCAACCAGCCAACCTTATTATTTTTGTTAGTTTTCTAAAAATGTTTGAAAATATCATATACACAGTCACCCAGCTCCTTGCTTTTTATAAGTAGTTGATTAGAAGTATCCAGTGGAGATATTTTGTGGATCTTTATTGCCAGATCACACCATGGACTATTAATGTTTTCTTTCTTTTTTTTTTTTTTTAGATTTTATTTATTTATTTTTCCCCCAAAGCCCCGGTAGACAGTTGTATGTCATAGCTGCACATCCTTCTAGTTGCTGTATGTGGGACGCGGCCTCAGCATGGCCGGAGAAGCGGTGTGGCGGCGCTCGCCGGGGATCCGAACCCGGGCCGCCAGCAGCGGAGCGCGCTCACTTAACCGCTAAGCCACGGGGCCGGCCCTCAATGTTTTCTTTACAACTGGAAATAGAATCATCGGTGTCTTTAAATCTAATGAGAATAGAGAGCCAATTCCAGAAACTCCAGAACCAATTCAGAAAACTCATCCTTAAAATTCTTTTCTTCTGGAACCACTCCTGGTACCAAAATCTGTATTAGTCAGAGTTCTCCAGAGAAACAAAACTCTAGGATGGAGATATATATTAGAGAGAGAGAGAGAGGTTTATTGTAAGGTATTGGCTCATGCAATTATGGAGGCTGAGAAGTCTCAGAGTCAGCCCTCTGCAAACTGGAGACCAGAAAGGCTGGTCATGTAGTTCAAAGGCCTGAGAGCCACAGAGCCAATGTTGTAGATTCCAGTCTGAGTCTGAAAGCCTGAGAACTAGGAGCACTGAGGGCAGGAGAAGATGAATGTCCCAGCTCAACAGTCAGAGAGCAAAGCCTCCCTTCCTCCACTTTTTTGTTCTACTTAGGCCCTCAATGGATTAGATAATGTCCACCACATTGGGGTGGGCAATCTGCTTTACTCTACCAGTTCAAATGCTAATCTATTCTGGAAACACCTTCTTGGGCACACCAAGAGATAATGTTTAACCAGATATCTGGACATCGTGATCCAGTCAAGTTGGCACATAAAATTAGCTATCACACTTGAGATCTCTGCAAAGGCTTGTAGCAGGAGTTCAAGACATAGCTGTGCTAGAAATTGGTGTCTGTTTTTTTTTTTTTTTAATCTATTTACAAGTAACTTGAAGTTTGTAGTGTTCTGTCTTCTACTTATGTTCAAGGCGTGGGATTCGTGTGGCTCTATTTGTTCTTTTTGTTCATCTATATAGTTTTTAGAGGATATGTGAAGATTCAGATTTTGCTAGTGACCCGGAAGTCCCTCTCTTTATCATTTTTGATAAACTTTTTATTTCAGACTACTAATTTTGTCATCAGCCATGTCTGTTCTTTTTTGTAAACTCATATAAATTTTTAGATTCTGGCATTGTCTTAGTTCTGCTGTAACAAGGTACCATAGACTGGGTGGCTTACAAACAACAGAAATTTATTTCTCACAGATCTGGAGGCTGGAAATCTGAGATCAGGGTGTCAGCATGGTCAAGTTCTGGTGAGAACCCTCTTCCAGGTTGCAGACTACCAACTCGTATCTTCACATGGTGGAAAGAGGGTGAAAGAGGGACTCTTATAGGAGCCCAATCCCGTTCCTGAGGGCTCCACCCTCATGACCTAATGACCTCCCCAAAGCCCCACTTTCTAATATCATCGTATTGGGGGTTAGGATTTTAATATATGAATTTTGGGAGGACACCAATGTTCAGGCCATCACAGGCATCACTCTTTCTTATTCTTTCATTCCTTCGTTTTCGTAACAGGCTGTTTTTGTATTATGGATGCAGTATCCTTTCAAGTGTCTGAGATTACTAATTAGAAAATATATAAGAGTTCTTTTCTGTTTCTTTCATTATTTCTGTTTCTAGGTTGGTTGTTCTGTTTGTTCACCTCAATGCTTCTCTTTGATGCTTTGGTTTCATTCATTTCAGAAGACCTTTGGTTGCCTTTTCATATTTATGAATGAGGGTTATATTGTTAATATAATTATCTGGCTTGTATTTCATTTGCATTTGGGTAGGTCTGTTTAACCAAAGTCTTTGCACTTGAATGGGAGGAAAGTGAGGCCATCTGACTCTGCAACAGTGGGTGGATCTTGTAAACACATTTCCCTTTAGCATGTTTGACTAGGGAGTAGGAAGGGCTTTATTTATCATAATAAAGAGACTTTTGCCCTGGAGGCAGAGTTTTTTAGTCAATTCACTTCTAGAAAGACCTCCTTTTCATATTCTTCAGAGTCTTTTGTGAGGGCTAGAGTCTCTTCAAGCTCTGCTCTGCCTTCTCCCCAGCTTCAAAGCTTGTAATCTCTGCTCTCTCTAGGCACATTTAATTTGTAAAAGAAAGTGTTCTCAAGGCTATAGATGGAGGGCAAATGCTACAACCAGCTGCTCTCTGTTCACAACTGCCCGAGTGACTCCAAAGTTGGCCCATACAATGGACATCACCTGGAAGTTTGTTAATGTTGAGGAGGAAGAAATTTTCCTCTACCTTTCTAGGTTCTTCTGGCTGGTCTAAGAATTAAATTGACATGTCACAGATTAACAGGAGAAAATCCAATTTAATTTCATACGTATGAGGGTTCCATAAGAATAAGGGGGGCCCAAAGACAAATCAGACAGTTGGGGCTTATGTGCCACCTTGAGCTAAGGAGAAGGGGGTAGTGTTTTGGGACTTCAAAGGGAGGAAGGCAATTCACATGGAGATGGAAAAGCAAATGTTGGTAGACAAAGTTTGCTGGGCTATGCAGAGACAATGTGACACAGAGCAGACTCTGATCTCTAGGCCCTGCCAGGTCTCCCCCACCACACCTAGTCCATATTCTTTGTAGATATCTCTGGTGATAGCTCTATTCTGGGAGCAGGCCCTTTATCTAAATTCTTTTAGGCAGTTAAGGGAGAGTTAACAAGAAAAACTTTCTGAGTCTTCTCTTTCTTAAAAATAATCAGCCTAAGTTAATCCTCATGCCAAAGAGACAGATTTTGAGGTGGCACATTTTGCTCCCCTACATTAGACATGCAGAACATGGGGCCTCATCCCAGACTGCTTGAATTGGAATTGGTCTATTAACAAGATCCTCAGGTGATTGATGAGGACATTCAAGTTTGAGATTCATTGTTGTATATGACTCTCTAATTAATTACTCTGCCTTTCCTGCTCTCTGTCCCCACCTACCTCAAGACTGAGACTGTCTTGGAATGCCACTAAGAAGCCCTCAAGCATTTTTTCCACTCTATTTTCAGCATCACTAGAAAGAGGAATTTATTCATATCCACAATCCCCAAAAGATATGATCCTTTTCTAGTGACATTATCTATCTTTGCTTCCCCCACAGAATCCCCTAGTTTTTTCCATTTTCAAATATTAAATGTATATTCTAGAAATGAGTATCATTTAAAGAAAGTTGTGGTGGAGTGTTTTTGTGGAGGTGTCACCGACTAATTACCCCCGGGAACTCAAGGGAGATTTCGGAAGCATTTAACTGTTTCTCCAAATTGTTTTGTTGTTGTTGTTGTTGTTATGTTAAGAGATGCAGTCACCAACCACTCTGAACCAGACCGAGCCCCACCACAAGGGCAGTGCCTGCACAGATGCCAACTGAGCCTGTGCAAGTGAATACCCACCTCTCCCTTTTGAGTATTCATCCCCATCTGAAATAAAAGTCCCCTACTTTCTTGTGCTCTGGGAAAGCCATGACCTTAGAAGTGATTCCATGTGATCTCCTATTTGCTGCAAATATAATCTAGTTTGTGTGACAACTACTTCTGTTGGAGAGTCTGATTTTAACTCACCAGGAGGAGACGAACCCGCTTTGGTTTGGTAACAGAGGGGGCGGGGTCCTTAATACCGTCTAGAAGCCTTTTATGCCAACACTTTAAACAACTGCATTTTATTTTGTATCACTATCCACAGTAAAAAAAAAAAAAAAAAAAAAAAAAAAAGGCAATATATTTTATTCATATATTTACTCATTCACGATGGAGTTTTAGGCTTACAGACACTTTATTGTGGCTCATACCTGTTTCTCTGCCCATTAATAAAATGGTGGTGGGGGGAATGGAATTTGAAATGTGGAAGCTATATAGGAAGGAACATTTGAATTTAGGAAAAGGCTACCTCATTCTGTGAGCAGCCTGGCAGAGAATTACATTGGCTTAGAGGCATTGGATGCCCTGGTATTGGATGTGTCTGGGGGAGCTGGATGGGCATCTTGCAGAGATGTGCAAGGGGATTCCTTAATTGTTAAAGGGTTGAACTGAGTCGTTGACCATGTTCCTTTCTCCTACAAAGAGCAAGTATCCCCTAAGTGTTGTCTATCCTATGAATGAGTACAGTTGATTCCTAAAGTTTCAGCCTTCTATAACTCTAGATTTTTTTACTCATATATAACCAAAGAGCTTTTGGGTTTTTTTAATAATTTTATTTATTTATTTATTTTTCCCCCCAAAGCCCCAGTAGATAGTTGTATGTCATAGCTGCACATCCTTCTAGTTGCTGTATGTGGAACGCGGCCTCAGCATGGCCGGAGAAGCGGTGCGTTGGTGCGCGCCCGGGATCTGAACCCAGGCCACCAGCAGCGGAGCGCACGCACTTAACCGCTAAGCCACGGGGCTGGCCCATGGGTTTTTTTAAATCTTTAAAATTTTTATAGAAAAATCTAAACATATGTAAATTCAGAAGACTCATATAATAAACACCTCAGTTTCTATGGCCTAGCTTCAACAATTATCAACTCATTGACAGTTGTCTTTCACCTATCGCTCCACCCACATTCCCTCCTATCATTATCTTGAAGCAGTTATTATATCATTTCATCTGTAAATGTTTCAGTATGTATTTCTAAAATATAGACTCTTTTTATTTTTTATTTATTTATTTATTTTTTAAAAGATTTTATTATTTAATTATTTATTTCCCCCCCAAACCCCCAGTAGATAGTTGTATGTCATAGCTGCACATCCTTCTAGTTGCTGTATGTGGGACACGGCCTCAGCATGGCTGGAGAAGCGGTGCGTCGGTGCACGCCCGGGATCCAAACCCGGGCCGCCAGCAGCGGAGCGCACACACTTAACCGCTAAGCCATAGGGCCGGCCCCACTCTTTTTAAAACATAATGATAATACCATTATCACATCATGATATATACCTTATTATCACCAAATAATTGTTTTTGTATTTCTCCAATTGTCCTTTTTTCTTTTAACTTTGTTTGTTCGATCAAGATCCAAAAAGGGGAGAAGGATACCTTGCCATTGGTTGCTCTGTAGATTCTCCCTCCTCCTCTCACCCAGGCCCTTTGATGTTCCTCAAAGCACTATTCTTTCCTGGCTTTCCTGTGCAGTAGGAGCGCATCTGATTCTCCTCATTGGTTTGGGCAGGGAATTGCAATTATCATCAAGGAGAACACTAGAGTCACAGCCTTCAGTCCCTTCTAAATAAAGACTTGAGTTTTCCTACAGAGAACATGGGAAGCAACTTTCCACTCTGGAAGAGGCATCAAAGAATATAGCAAAAGATAAGGTAAGGTGAGGTTTTAGGTTTGAGGAGAGAGGGAAGATATGAAGAAGATTCTGAAATATTCGAGAGGTTAAACTAAATTGTCCCCTATGTATTTCCTTCTTAATTTGAGATTACCTTATAATGTCTTCCACATTCTATAAAAATTATCAACTGAATTTGTAGGAGTACATCTGTGGTCTCTAGGGACTTGAAGTCACTACACAGAATTAAAGAGTCATAGAATGTTGAAGTTGGAAGGAGTGTTTGAGACGAGCTGGTGCCAGCCCACCATTTTGTAGGTGAGGATGCCAAGAGAATGCCAACTGCCGTAAGACTGGAAAGCAGTATGAAATCTTCTGAATTAGAGGAATATTAAAAAAAACAAACAAACTTAGGCTGATCATTCTAACTCCTATACCAGGAACAACCTTGAGCACTGCCATTCAAAAGGGAATTCCTAAGATGACTTAAGATCACAGAGTAACTATCAACAAACATAAATGGTTCTAAAGAGTAGTTTGATTTCCTCCAGTAAGATGCCCCATAGGCAATATGCCAGAGACAGTCGTATTAGTGCTTGGAATTAGGTATTTGAATTAGGGTTACCAATTGTCCTAGTTTTCCTGAGACTATCCGTGTTTTAGCACTGAAAGTCCTATGTCCCAGGAAACTCAGTCCTGGACAAACTAGGATGGTTGGTCACCCTGCATTTAATTCAGTTCTTATGGCAATGCAGTAAAATTTCAGTTAACCAAAATATTTTCTATTCCTAGGTTACTAAAAAAGGCAAATTATAGGAAAATATATTGATATCAGAGCCTAATTAAGAAAATAATTAAGAAAATCCGTGACAAAACTGCTTTGGTATTTTGAGGTCAGGACACATTTACTTCAATCTCTTACACTTCTGTATTTATATTTAGTCATATTCAAAATGTCAGGTTTGACTCATCAAAAATTCAATTCTCTTTGTTATGGAGGAGTTAACTAAGATTGGAAAATGAAGGAATATAGTGTTAAAGTATTTTCCAGACTAAGAGAGTATGAATTTTGTGTCATGAGCATTGGTCTCGGAGTCTGAAGACTTCGATTGAATCTTAACTCTCCACATAGTATGTGACTTTGGGAAAGTTATTATTATTTTTTAAACATCTCTGAGGATTAGTTTCCTCATCTATAAAGTGGAAATATTATCACCAACCTGGTTGTGAGGGTGGTTGTGAGGACTTTATTAAATAGCATTTATGCAAGTGTCTAGCACATCATAGGACCTTAGTGTTAAAAAGAACAACAGAGATTAAAACAGCCAAGTGTTACTTAAAGAAATACGTTGTTCAGAAACTCCATTTCCTGTGCATCTGGTTTAGTTGAGGTTTTGATGCTTCTGTGGAACCAGATAGAATGAGAAAAAAACCCACGGTAGTTGATATTACTGCATGTTGTTTAGGATATGTACTTTATGGGAGGTTATTCAAAATCGTTGTTGTGACTTATTTTCTCTTCTTCCTGAATTGTGACCTGTACACAATTGTGTCAGGAGACACAGCCCTTTATGTACACAAGAATTTTCCCCACTGGTTGCCCAGATGCTCTGGTCGTGAGACATGGCCTGCATGGAGCTGAGAAGAGCCTTATTGTGAGGGGCATTTGCCCTCAGTTTGGCTGGGGAGGCCACATACGCTGGCAGCTGCTTAATTTATAGATCATAGAACAGCCTGTCTTTATGTCCTGTGTTCTGTTCCTCTCCCAGCTCCACCTTGTTTAAGAGCCCTGGGTGCTGCCTTAGAATTTTCTTCAATGATTATTTGGTTTAAAGAAAAAAGAAAAGAAAACACTAATAACAGCAAATATACAAAATAAAATTGCCACAAGGTAGAAGCAGATCTGCTGTGAAAAATGATTGAAGGGGGGCAATGGGATGGGGTTAAGAGCATGAACATCGGTGTCAGAGAGCTGAGTTTGAAATCCAGTTTTGCTAGTGATATCAGGCAAGTTATTTTCTTTCTATCAGCTTTTGTTTCCTTATCTGTAAAATGGAGATAACAATATCTTTCATAAGATTAAGTGAGAAAAAATAAATATTCCTGACAAATGATAGGAGCTCAATATATAGTAGCTATTATCATCTAAAATTATCATTGTTGTTATTAATGTCAGTTTGCTTTTGCTGTACTACAGAACTGTTTTGCTCATTCTGGTATCCTCTTTGATCAGCCTGACATGTATTGGGCACTTGATAAGTATGGATCTTTGTTTTTAAATTTTACAATATTTTTCCTTTTTCACAACTTGAATTTATTTAATTCTTTGAGTTTTTAAACTGAGTTGTAATTTACGTCTAGTAAAGTATACAAATCTCAACTGTATAGCTCAATGAATATTTACCTGTTTATACACTATGTAACAACCAATATTTCTGTGAAGGTTCCCTCCTTCTTCTTTTCCATCAATATCTGCACGCCTAGTCCCTCATTTCTTTACTTCCCTCCCCCAAGGAAACCACTATTCTGACTTTTATCACTATTGATTAGAAAAATTGCAAAATATGTGCAAGCTAAGCAGCCACCTCTAAATAATCCATAGACTAAAGAAGAGATCACAAAGAAAATTAGAAAACATTTTTAGCTGAACAATAACAAAAACAATATATCAGCATTTCTGTGACGTAGTTACAGCAGTGTCTAGGAGGAAATTATTGCTTTAAATACTTGTATTAGAAGAGAGGAAAGGTTTAAAATCAATGATCTGATCTTCCACCTTAAGAAGTTAAAAAAAGAGAACGGCAATTAAACCCAAAGAAAGGAGAAGGAAGGAAATTGTAAAGGAAAAAAAAAAAAAGGTAAATGAATTAGAAAATGGAAGAATACTAGAGTTCCAATTTAATTTCACGGTGATCAGAAATACCCCCTCTATGGTTTCAGTCCTTTAAAATTTGTTAAGATTGACTTTATGGCCTAGGGTAATGGACTGTTTTAAGAAATGTCCCATGTGCATTTGAAAAGAATGTGTGTTCCACAGTTGTTGGTTTTTCAAAGTGTTGTTAGTTTGTTGTTAGTTGTTAGTTTTTCAAAGTCAGGTCTATATCCTTACTGATTTTTTGGCTGCTTGTTCTATCAGTTACTAAGAGAGAAGTGTTAAAACCTCTAACTTCGATTGTGGATTTTTCTACTTTTCTTTTAGTTCTATCTCTTTTTGATTAATGTATTTTGAAGCAATGTTACTGCATACATACATATTTAGGATTGTTATGTCTTCCTGATAAACTGACCCTTTTATCTTTATAAATCTTTTATCTCTGTCAATCTTCTTTATCTTGAGCACTACTTTTTCTAATATTAACGTAGCCACGCTGCTGGCTTTCTTATGATTAGTGATTGCATGGTGTATCTTTTACCATCGTTTTTCTTTCAATCTATCTCTGTCCTTATGTTTAAAGTGTAATCACTCTCTCTTATAATCAGTATTTTCACTCTTACACTATTTTCTTTCTAAATGGAGCAGTATAAACCATTTCCACTTAAGGTGATTGTTGAGATTGGCTGGGTTTAAATCTACCATCTTTCCCTTTGTACCATCTGTAACTTGTTTCTTTATTTCTCCTTTCCTACTGTACTAGTCTGTTCCAGCTGCCAAAAAACAATACCACAGACTGGATGGCTTAAACAGCAGAAATTTATTTTCTCACAGTTCTGGAGGCTAGAAGTCCAAGATCAGGTTTCCGGCCAACTCCTTTTCTGGTGAAGGCTCTCTTCTTGGCTGCAGGTGGCTGCATTCTTCCTGTGTTCTCATAAAGCAGAGCAAGAGCTCTGGTTTCTCTTCCTCTTCTTATAAGGGCACCAGCCCTATTGAATTAGGGCCCCACCTTTATGACCTTATTTATCCTCTGTCACCTCCTTGCATGCCCTATCTTTAGTTACAGTCACATTGGGAGTTAGAGCTTCAACATATAAATTTTAGGGGGACAGCTAAAGGATCTGCCCTCTTTTGAATTATTCAAGTATTTTCAGTATCCCATTTTATCTCCTCTACTGGATTTTAAGCAACAGTTTCTCTAGTGTTACAGTATGTATCCTTTTACATATATAATATATCCAATAATTATTTTTGCTTTGAATAGTCAGTAGTCTTTTAGTGAAATGAAAAGCCTAGTTGATAATGTTTATCCACAAATTTAGTGTTTACAGTGCTCTTCATGCCTTCTTGCACATTCAGGTTACCACATGGGATTATTTCCTTTTAGAAACGTTCATTTGCCTATTACCAGAATAGGCAACCATCATTTCTTATGGAAGCTTCCTCTAGTATTTGCTCACTATGAAAGGTCTTAACTCTTTCTAGAATTGGTTCATTTAGCTTTCTTTGTCTTCAGAGTTCTCTAATATCTTTAAGGAGAAATATGAATTTTTAATTTAATCAGTTTGGTTTTTTCTTTTTCTTTTTTTTGACTAGGAATGAAAGTCTTCCTGTTCAGCAGCTGAACCTCCTTTTCAGGCTGTTTATTTTTCTTACACTTTCACGCTTCCAACTTCATTCAGCCTGGAGAACATCCTTTAATATTTCTTGAAGTATGTGTCTGCTGGCAATAAATTCTCTCAGCTCTAGTTGTGTGGAAATGTCCTTATTTTACCTTCATTTTTTAAAATGAATTTTCAATGGGTATAGAATTCTTTTTCTTTATAATTTTATTTATTTATTTATTTTTCCCCCCAAAGCCCCAGTAGATAGTTGTATGTCATAGCTGCACATCCTTCTAGTTGCTGTATGTGGGACGCCGCCTCAGCATGGCCGGAGAAGCAGTGCGTTGGTGCACGCCCGGGATCCGAACCCGGGCCACCAGCAGCGGAGCGTGTGCACTTAACCGCTAAGCCACGGGGCCGGCCCTAGAATTCTAAATGGGTAGTTTTTTCAGGTCAATACTCTGAAGATATCATTCCACTGGATTGTAGCTTCCATAGTTTCTATTGAAAAGTCAGTGATAATTTTTAATATTATTCTTCTGAAGGTAATGTGTCTTTTTTCACTTGTTGCTTTTAAGATTTTCTCCTTATCTTTAATTTTCAGCCATTTGGCTTTGATATGCCTAGGTGAATTTTTCTTTGTATTTATCCTGCTTGGTATTGGACGAGTTGCTTGAATCTGTGAGTTGATGTCTTGGATCAGATATGGAAAATTCTTTACCATTACTTTTTAAAATATTGTTTCTGTAACATACTCTCTCTCCTCTTCTGGAACTTCTGTTCATGTCCCACATCTCTTTCACATTCTGTTCTTTCAATTTTTCCCCTCTCTTGTGTTTCAGTTTAAATATTTTCAATTGATGTGTTTTCAGTTCCACCTATCATGTCTTCTGCTATGTTCAGTCTGCTCTTAAACCAATTCAGTGAGTTCTTAATTTCAAATATTGATGTTTTGTAATTCTAGAAGGTTCATTTGATTCTTTATTATAGATTTTAATTCTCTTAAATAGAAATAATGCATCTTTTAATCTATTTTGTCTACCTATTTCTGTTTTCTTTAACATGTTGATCATAGTTATTTTGAAGTTTTTGTCTGCCAAAAATAGAAACATCTTTGAGTCTGTATCTATTGACTATATTTTTTCTCCTGATTATTGGTTATTTTTTCATGCTTCTTTGCAGTTCTATTAATTTTTAATTTTATGCTGGATATCATAGATGATATCTTGTAGAGGCTTGTCTGCTTACAAACAGTATTAAGTTTTGATCTGGCAGGCAGTTAAATTACTGGTAGATTACCTTGATCTTTTTGAGGCCTGATTTTAGGTTTTCTTAGGGCAAGTCCATTTCTGTTTTGTCCTTAATCCTCGAGTGTAGCTGTAATCCTATGGCAACTCCTATGGTGTTTCATTTACCCTAGAGCATGGCCTTTCCGCCTGAAGTATGGAGTTATACCTGAATGCCCAGGGTATTCATCAAAGTCTGTCTATTCTGGCTGTGCCCAAACACCAATTGTCTCTCCCCAGAACTATGCAAGCTTCATAATTTCTCATCAGTTCTCACATGTACTGTTGTCCTCTGTCAGCCTCTTGGAGTCTCAGCTAAAATTGTGGGGTCCAGGAGTTAGCTGAGCATTAAAGGGGAATTTCCATTAAGACTTCTGGGGTTTCCTCTCTGAGGCTTCCCTTCTTGACAGCCACTCTCCCTCAAATCCTGGCCACTTTTGCATTTATAATCTCCAATCTCTGCCTTTTCTACCCAGTGAGACCACCCCTCCTTGCACTGTGGCCTGGCCTGGAAAATGTCCCCAGTGAGAGAACCTGGGTCGATGTGGAACTGTGATAATGGGTTGGCCGAGTAATGCTTACTTCATATCAGCTACTTATGTTTTCTTGCAAAATTTGCTTAGATCTTCTGCCTTATTCACATACAGATACTTTTTAGGGTAAAGCTCACCTTTTACCCAATATTAGAGAGTTATTGAAGGTTTACTGTAGGCCAACTACTTTTCATGTACTTGATCTCTTTTAATCTCCATGAAAAGCACACAAGAAATAATCATTATAATACTTCTATAGTGTTACCAAGTGCCATGCATTGTTCTGAGCATTTTATACATCTGTACTACACATACTCATTTAATCCTCACACCAACCCTATAGATACATACTATTATCATTCCAACTTTACAAACGAGGAGTCTCAGAAACTATAGAGGCCAAGTAACTTTCACCCTAAAATACACAGTATGTAAATGGTAGAATTCAGATTTCAAACCTAGGCAGTCTGGCTTCAGAATTTGTGCTTTTAGCCACGTCACTGTTGGTGGTATCGTTCTCATTTTAAAGATAAGGAAACTGAGCTTTAGGGAGGTTAGGGGATCTCCCCAGGGTCTCAGTGCTAGTAAGTGGCAGCACTAGGATTTGAACCAGCTTCCAAAGCCTTTGCTCTTTCCTTTATACCATAGTTCCTCCCAAAGATAGAGAGAAAAAATGTTATCCCTTTTAGGACTTTAGTTTAAAAGAATTTTGTGGGGATTTAGAGGGAACTTAACAGCTTCCTTTTGTTCTTAATGAAGATGATATCTTCTTATGCATATAGTTTGCTGGCTGTTTATGACCAGGCACTGGAGGGGAGTTCTTTTTCCCATTGACGTGTTATTTCTGAACACCTCTAGGACTGACTCCTAGGGAAGCATACTGATACCTCTGAGAATGTCAGTCTTGGCAGTGGAAAGATGGCAGAGCTCAACTTTGAGGTCCTCTGCCTACACTGGGATGTGTGATGCTCAACTGACACGTGCATCTTCCTTTAGGTAGGAGTGTGTGTGCTCCTTGGGTGTTTCATACATTTGCCAGCTGTTAACAGAGCCCTTGAGAGGGTTTGAGACACCAAGTATTTCTGTTTTGTTAAGGCTGGCAGACTGAGATGAGGAGAGGAAGTTGGCTCCTTTGTCAGGGAAGTCAGACCCAGTTATTCCCTTGTGCCATGCAGAGTGTTTACACTTGAGCCTGGAGTGCCACAGAGGCTGTAGAATGTATTCTGCTGAGGGAGCCACCCAAAACCCAAGTGTCTCACCTGGTCTCTGATACTGACCATCCTTTTTTGCAGTGTGGAGGCTGCCAGCATCGGATTCGTCATTGTCATCGACAGACGAAGGGACAAGTGGAGCTCCGTGAAAGCATCCTTGACACGAATAGCTGTAAATATTTGTTTTTGTGCTATTGTTATAAAAGTAATTTAAATCATCTAATCAACTATTTCATATCAAAGTCATGGGGAAAAGGCAATTATTTTATGCCAAATTTTGGGGAGGTTTTTGTAGCAGAGGCTGTTGTGTCATGTCCATATCCCGTCTGCCACCTGGAGGTCATTGCAGACAATTCCTGAGCATGTCAAAGGCTTCCTGAGTCTCTCTACCTTATTGACCTCTCTGGTCACTGCAGAGGGGCAGGTAGGGAGTGCTGGGAAGTTAATGCCCCAGGAGTGACCTGAAACTATTGAGTTGTGGGAGTTGGTGGATAAATACTCCTCAATGGGGCAATTGTGAGATATGTTCCACACAGTATCTCAGAGGGTCCCAGCCCTTCTTGCCCATACCAGTGCCCCCTCATTGGTACATTCGCTTTCTAGCCATCACTATCTCACCCTCCCTCCCGCCCTGACTCCCTCACTGTGTTTTCTGGAAATACCTCCTCAATAAACTCTTTATACCCAGATCCTTGTCTTAGGGTTTGCTTGGGGGTCACCCAATATAAGACAGTCTTCATTTCAGTATTCAAATTATTTTTTCTGGCAAAACCAGACAAAATGATATGATATGTGCTTGCTTTTGACGTTAAATTATCCAAACAACCTTGGATGGGTTTCCTTTTCCCTCTAATTATTCTGATTTTGATCCCTGTTTGTTGCCTTTCAGCAAGTAAATGTATCCTTTCTCTGTAGGCACCTCAGACAGGGATCTCAGCCACATGGGCAGGCAGAGACACCTCAGGACCAGCCACACCAGCATTTCCACCAAAGCATGGACTCCCTGGGGCAGTTGGCACTGGTGGAAGAGGATGGGATATGTAGGGTGGTAATGTGTGTGGAGGCTCAGACGGGAGAGGGACATTTGAAGCCTCACTTGTGCCTACTTACAGAAGCAGTCATACATACAGACGTGCACACAGAGTCTCTCTCAAAGCCCTTTAGAGCCTCAGCCAGAGACACAAATAGTGTCTCAGCTCACACATCCTGTTACAACAGAACAAAATGCAATGTTCTTCTGTTTAGGAGCTTGCATTTCAAAGATGGGGGAAGGGAAGACTTCCTTCCCTTTGTACATGGATTGTTTTGTCTCTTTGGTTTAGTTTTGGTTATAGGATTTATTTTGGGGGTAACTAAAATGATAGTTGATGCCCTGAGGATTTAGACACTTAGTGCCCATGACTATTTCAGAGGACTGGCCTCTAGAGAATTCTGGTTTCCCAGAGTCCATAGACAATACTTGAATAATTTAATACTTGAGCCTAATTTGTCCAAGAATTGCATTGATTATGTTATGCATAAAAGATACTGTAGTTCAGGGATCCCCAAACCTGGCTACCAATCAGAATCTCTTCATGTGCTTGTTATAATACTGAAACCTGGACTTCATCCCAGTCCTAATAAATTGGAACATTCCAGAGCAAAGACCAGATTAATTTTTTAACAAGCGTGTCAGGAAGTTGCTTTTTGGAATCACTGGAAGAATGGAAAGCCATGAGCAATGGGAAACTTGGATTCCCAACTTTGCCACTAAATTGTGATATGAATCTGATTATCTCGTTTCTCAGAACCTCACCTCAAGATGAGGGCCATGCTTCCTGAAAGCAACCTAGCAATAATATGCATCAAGAGCCCTTAAAATACTAAGTCTTTGACTCAGTAATTCTTTTAAGAAGCTATTCTAAGAAAATGTTCCAAAATGTGGATAAAGATGTTCATTTCAGTGTTATTTATAATAGTAAAAATATGGCAAAGCCTAAATCACTAGCAGTAAGGGATTGGTAAAATAAATTATGCACCCATGAAAAATAATATTTCCAAAGAATTTCAAATAACAAGAATAAAAACTCATGGTATAATATTTAAGTGAAGAAGCAGCTTACAAAATATTTATATAGTATGAGTTTAACCACGATAAAGATATTTAATCAAAGAAAATAGCCTACAAGTATTTAGACTGAAATATTAAAAATGGCTATGAGATTATGAGTGGTTTTCTTTTTCTAATACGTACTTTTCCTAATTTCCCAATTTTTATATAAAGAATATGAGTTATTTTTATAATCAGTAACATTTTTTGTTTGTTTAGTTCTGGTTTGGTTTTTAAGGAGGAGTTCGAATTTTCTGACCTCTGAGATCTCTTTCAGCTCTGAATCCTAAGAAATGTATTCTAATTCTTTGGCATTCATGGTGTCCACTTTAACTTTCTCATCTGTGATCTTGGGCAAGAGGAGACCAATGGATGTGACATTTTCCCTGACACTTTTGTGATCCTTCTAGGTAGCATTTCCAGGAAACTTGCAGCTCATATTCATTCTTCGTCCATCTTGCTTTATCCAGAGGACATTCACTGACATTGGCATTAAATTCTATCGAAATGAATTTAAAATGAAAGTGCCGGTAAGCATGACCTTTCATCTTGTCTTCATTTGGTTCTGGCATGCGTAGAAGATGGCATCTGAGTTGGGTTTCTAAGGAAGGTAGGACTCCACAGGTACAGAGGGAGAGGAGGGTATCTGCCCAGAGGGGATAGCATGTGTAAGGACGTGGAGGCAGGAAGTATACACTTTATGTGAGGTCCATGGGGAAGCCCCATTCTTATTAGAGTACATATAGGGTAATCTTTTGGAGTACATATAAGATAATCTTTTGGAAGAAAAGGTAGGAAACATGAAATAGGTCTTAAGTATAAGGATAAAGGGTCTAGATTTTATTCAGTAGGCAATGAGGATCTAGTGAAGGTTTTTGAGTTGGGGAGTGACTTGGGTAAAGTGGTGCTGGAGTTATATAAATGTGAAGGTGTTGTCCAAGACTGTAGAAAAAGACTGAAGGAGGAAGAGAAATTGTAAAGGTACAGATGAAAGAAAATAAGGATCTAAAATATGAGGGTGATATAAATATAGGCAACTGTAGAGTAAAAATAAAAACAAACACTGTGATAACTCATAACAAATTAAAATGCCAAGATTAAAAATTTTACCTCTAACTTTGACAGAGATGTGGGGGAAACAGGCACTTTCATACTTTGCTGATAGGAATGAAGTTGGTAATGACCAATATGAAGGACGAATTGGCAGTATTTATCAAAAATTAAAATGTACACACTCTTTGACCTTCCTATAAAAGTTATTCTACAGATACTTTCTCATATGTACACAAAGCTGCATATACAATGATATTCATTACCAAATTGTTTGTAATAGTAAATGATTGGACACAACTTACTGCCCAACAAGAGGGGACTGGTTAAATAAATTATGGTCTACCTGATCAATGAAATACTTTGCAGCCATCAAAAGTGGTAAAGTATGGTACGACCACAGTGGAAACAGTTGGCAGTTTCTTATAAAGTTAAACATACACCTACCCTATGACCCATCCAAGACAAATGAAAACACATGTCCACAAAAAAGACGTGTACAAGAATGTTCATCAATAGGTGAATGGATAAAGAAATTATGGCATATTCATATGATGGAATCACATTAAGTAATAAAAAAGAGTGAAGTACTGATACATGTAACAACATGGACACATGTCAAAAATATTCTCTTGAAAGAAAGAAGCTAGACATTAAAGAGTATATACTCTGTGATTCTTTTTTTTTTTTTTTTTTGGTGAGGAAGACTGACCCTGAGCTAACATCCATTGCCAATCTTCCTCTTTTTGCCTGAGGAAGATTGTCCCTGAGCTAGCATCGGTGCCAATCTTCCTCAATTTTGTATGTGAGATGCTGCCACAGCATGACTTGACAAGTGGTGTGTAGATCCGCACCCGGGGATCTGAACCCACGAACCCCAGGCCACCGAAGTGGAGCACGTGGACTTAACCATTATGCCACTGGGCCAGCCCCTGTGATTCTTTTTATATAAAGTTCAAGAAGAGGCAAAACTAAGCTATGGTGGTAGAAAATCAAAACAGTGGCTGCTGTTGGGGTGAGGGGTAGTGGAGATTGACTAGAAGGAGGCACAAGGGAACTTTCTGAGGAGATGTTCTATATCTTGATTGGATGGTGTTAGGTGTATATATTTGTAAAAAGTAATTGAACTACACTTTTAAAATCTGTGCATTTTATTGATGTAAATTATATCAATTGAAAAATGAAAAACAGAAAAAAGAAATCTATAGTGATATAGAAAAGTTTCTAATATATATTTTGGTTTTATTTTTTGTTTAGTTGGAAATAATTTCAAACTCAGAAAAATTCCAAGAATAAGAATATTACAAAGAACGTTCCGTGCGCTTTACCCAGATTCATTCACTTATTGTTAACATTTTATCTTCATTTGCTTTATTATTTATTATTTGCTTCTCTCTATACGTTATTATACATCTCTATAGAAGTATACAATTCTTTCTCTCTATTATATATTATAATATGTATATTTATAGAAAGAAAAATATACATATAGAAATTATGTGTATGTGTGTATGTATGTACAGGATCCAGTCTAGGATCAGATAGTGCATTTAGTTGTCATGTCTCTTGAGTCTCTAATCTGAAACATTTCCACAGCCTTTCTTTGTCTTTTATGACATTAGCATTTTTGAATAATACAGTCCCTTAAAAAAAATAAAACATACCTCATTTGGGGCTTGTGTGATGCTTTCTCTGGGTTCGATTTTGGTTATGCATTCCCAGCTGGACTACTACTTAGGTGATGTCATGTCCTTCTCAGGGTATCACATGTGGAGACACACAGTGTTCATCTGCCCCTCATTGGTGATGTTAATTGTGATCCTCTAGTCAAGGCATTGTCCAATTTCTCAGATGTATTATAATGTTTTCCCTTACAGGGGAATCTTTGAAGAGACACTTTAAGACCATACAAATATCCTGCTCCTCAAAAAATTTCTCTTTATATTTAATATCCATTGATGATTCTTGCTTGGAACAACTTTATTATATTGGTTGCAAAAGAATGATTTTCCAACTCCAACACTCTCTCATCATTTGCTAATTAGAAGTTGGTACTCTACTGTAAGCTAGAACTTTCCCTTCTCCCCTATTTATTGATTTGTCTGTTATCGTTATGGATTCTATTTTTTCAATGGTGTTTATAATTCATTACTGTTCTTAATTATTTTGGAGCCCAAATTGTCTCAGATTTGGCCAGTAGGAGTCCCTTGAAGCTGGCTCCTGTGTCCTTGTGACATGCCTCTTCATTTTTTTTGATGCTAGGTGTGCTATTCCTACTCAGGTGTCTTTACTTCTAGGCCCTTTCAGCAGAGTCTGTATATATATGCGTGTATATACACATATACACACACATATTTGTAATTATATATACGCACATTATGTACACATATATAGATACATAGATATATGTATATAGTATATATGAATATATGTTTTTATTCTAGAAATCATAGATTTCACACTGATACCTTAAATTTTAGGCCATATAAGATAATTTTTTTTTTAGGCCATCTAAGATAATATTTTTAAGTGGGGATAAAAACAAGGGAGAATAGTAAATATAGTATTTTCCCATTTGAATAAAATAGGGGGATCATATACATGATTGTGTATGCCTGGATCACTTCAGGAAGGATATATAAGATATACAAGAAACTGGTTGAAGTGCTTGCCTCCTGGCTAGAACTGGAGGCCGGGCGGTAGTGGTGAGAGGAAGACTATTTTTCTATTTAGAGAGACTCTTTTTCTGTTTGAATTTATTATCACCTACACATATTACTTGTTCAAAACAAACCAAAAACCCCACTTTAATTTGACATTGCTTTGAGAAAATATTTAACCCATCTCAGTAAAAACTGATCATCTCAGACAAGGGATTTTTCTGTTTACTTTTTCACTCTTATTTTCCCTCTTTTGGTTCCATTTTATATTGATAATCATATTTCTTAAAATACTTTCTTTCCACACTTTGGGTAATAACCAGATTCAAAATAAATTTCCCGTTCTATTTTAAATACTTATTTTAAAATATTTGAGTGTTTAAGGAAGTGTGAACCATGTGTTTCTTATTCTGTTTTGCTGAGTTGGATAACAATTAATATTGGGGAAGAGATGATGACTTACAAGAAGTTAATGAACTTCCTTAATCTTCATAAGCTTTCTTCCCCTTCAGAGATGGAGACTAGTCAGTTGCTTCTTGTTATCAAAAAGGTTTAAAGTTTGAACTGAGCATTTGACCAAATGTCGTCCATGTTTCCCGGGCTGTGTATAAAACACATCTCTCCAGGTGAGACTATGTCTACAGATACACATGGGATTTATGCTCTGCTCTCACCTGGTGCATCTTTACTAAGGAGAGAATGAACATCTACTTCATCTTGATATTACGTCTTCAGCTACTTCTATTTGTGGTAGTGTATGTTGATTCCTTACTCATCATACTTTTCATTTTAAACTTAAAATCAGCTTGTTAAAAAGCTGTCAGTCATCCAATCTATGGGCACATTTAGTAGGGCACTTTTTTTTTTTACTAAATTTTTTTTTTTAGGAAGATTGGCCCTGTGCTAACATCTTTTGCCAATCTTTCTCTTTTTTCTTCCTTTTTTTGGAGGGGGGGTCACCACCACAGCATGGCTTGATGAGCGGTGAGTAGGTCTGCACCCAGGATCTGAAGCGGCGAACCCCGGGGTGGGGGGGTGGGGGGGGGCCACTGAAGCGGAACACGTGAAACCACTATGCCAGCCCCTATATTTTGCCTTTTAAATGATGATTCAAACTGTTGGTTTGTCTTCTTTACTTTGTTTTAAAAACATCTTTGTGATGTTAGCACTTTACTTTGTAGCTTCTTGTCCTCTCTTATAACATCTCCCTGCTCATTTCTAGTTAGATAATAGTTATATTTTCAC
The DNA here is from genome assembly GCF_020826845.1 of Diceros bicornis minor. Lineage (NCBI taxonomy): Eukaryota > Metazoa > Chordata > Mammalia > Perissodactyla > Rhinocerotidae > Diceros > Diceros bicornis. The sequence continues at coordinate 40,221,829 of NC_080754.1, forward strand.
AGGTTCGGGGGAAAAGGAGTTTATTTTGCATGACTCATAAGAATCAGGTGGACCAAGGATGTAATTGTAGTGAAGTCACTTAGGCTTGCTGAGCCTTCCCCCAAGGAGAGGGCTGCTTTGATATAGCAAAGGGTTTCTGAGTGCCTATTGCTGGTACTTATCTATTCTGGAACATCTGTACTCATAGCTGCCTCACAAAAGTGTTATGAAGTGGCTAAGGCAGTCTTGCAAAGATCCCTAAGGAGGCTATGCAAATTGGTTTCTAAAAATGGAGTTCGTAGCAGAATATAGGAAATGCTTCTTTCATAATTAAAAAATCACACATCACCTTGAAAGAACAGCTTTAAGCAACTATAGATAAGAACATAAATGTATACTGAAAAGGAAAAAAACCCACAACATTGTTAATCTATAGCAGCTGTTCTAAGAATGTACATGTTGGATATGGTATGGTAAAGCTGATGCTGCCACAGCAGGAAATAAGAACAAGGCATAGAAGGAAGAAGTTTATTATACTCACAGGTCCGGGAGTGGGGGTGTACCACACAGGGCCACGGGGGAGGCACCAGGTTTTGACCAGGAGCAGAAGCAGGAGGGGAAAAGCCTAGGCCAGAGCCTTTATTGGGATTATCACAGGAAAAGCAAATCAGGGCAGGGTAAACAGTTTAGGGTTGGCTGGCTTGAATAATTCCAGTGGGTTTGAGGGCATAAGGGTGGTCTCTAGTTGCCTGATACCCGACCCCGGGATGGTTTAGAGCAGGGGAAATATTGGCTTTCTGTGTGAGAGTTAGATAAGAAAGTAGTTGAGGGATATGAGTTTGGGATTGGTTGGTTTGCATATCAAAGGTGTGCTCCCTTTTTTTTTTTTTATCTCTAAGTCTTTTCTTTGGCTCCAGCCCTGGAAGGGACAGTCTCTCCCTAGTCAGTGAGGCCACAAATGCTAGAGCATCAAGAATACAGAAAATAAGAGAATATAGTTAATATAATTGGCCCTGTCATGAAAGGATGCCAAATAGACAAATATAGAATTTACGAAAACACGGAACAGTTGTTTTAAGGTCAGGTTTATATGTTCAGTGTGTCCTGTGAGTTTGATGAGCAAAATCATTCCGCTTTTCTCTTTCTTTTTTTTTTCGTGAGGAAGATCAGCCCTAAGCTAACATCCGATGCCAATCCTCCTCTTTTTTTTTTTTTTTTGCTGAGGAAGATTGGCCCTGAGCTAACATCCGTGCCCATCTCCCTCTATTTTATACGGGATGCCACCACAGCATGGCCTGACAAGCGGTGCGTTGGTGTGCGCCTGGGATCCAAACCTGCGAACCCCAGGCTGCCGCCGAAGCAGAGCACGCGTGCTTAACCGCTTGTGCCACGGGGCCGGCCCCTGCTTTTCCCTTTCTTATATAGAATTTTTAAACTTTTTTTTCCTCTCCACCCTGTAAAGATTAATAAGAGGAAAAAATTTTTGTGGTGGAACTGCCTCTCTTTCATTTATTAATTTGCATGCAGTAAAATTCACTCTTTTGGTGTGTAGTTGTATGAGTTTTGACAAAGGCATGGTGTTATGTAACCACCACTACAGTAGAGATACAGAATGGTTCCATCACCCCCCAAAATTTCCTCATGCTGCCACTTTGTAATCAACCCCTCACCCCAGGCCTAACCCCTGGCAGCCATTCATCTGCTCTCCATCCCTATAGTTTTACCATTTCCAGAGAGTCATGTAAATGGAATCATAAACTAAGTAGCCTTTTGAGTCTGACTTCTGTCACTTAGACTAAACATTTGGATTTCATCCATGTTGTTGTGTATGTCAATTGTTCGTTCTTTTTATCGCTGAATATTATTTCACGTTACAGATGTACCACAGTGTATTTATCCATTCACCAGCAAAGGACATTTGAGTTGTTTCTAGTTTTTAGTGATTAAAAACAAAGCTGCTGTAAACATTCACGTACATTCATATACACATTCACATAGGTTTTTGGCTGGGCCATATGGTAAGTACATGTTTAACTTTATAAGAAACTGCCAAATTGTTTTGCACAGTGGCTTTACTATTTTGCATTCCCACCAGCAATGTATGAGAGTTCCAACTACTCCCATATTCTTAGCGCTCTTGGTACGGTCAGTTATTTTCTTTTTTAGCCATTCTAGTAGTTATGTTGTGGTATCTCACTGTGTTTTTAACTTGCAGTTTTCTAATAACTAATGATAATGAACCTCCTTTCATGTACTTATTTTCCATTTGTATATCTTCTTTGGTAAAGTATCTGTTCAAATCTTTACCCATTTTTAATTGTATTATTTGTTTTCTTATTGTTGAGATTTGAGAGTTCTTTATATATTCTGGATATAAGTCCATTGCCAGATATGTGATGTGCAAATATTTTCTCCTAGTTTATAGGTTGTCCTTTCATTCTCCTAACGGTGTCTTTTGCAGAGCAAATGTTTTAAATTTGGGTGAAATCTAGTTTTTCAATTTTTCTTTTGAGTTGTGCTTTTGGTATTGTATCTCAAAACTCTTTGCCTAACCCAAAATTTTCTCCTAAGATTTTTCTCTTATATTTTCTTCTCCAAGTTTTATGTTTTACGTTTAGATCTGTGATCCATTTTAAGTTAATGTTGGGATAAGGTGAGGTCAAGTTTCCTTTTTTTGCATATGGATGCCCAGTTGTTTCAGCACCATTTGTTGAAAATGGAATTACTTCTGCATTGAATGGACTTTATACCTTTGTCAAAAGTCAGATTAGTGTTGGCCAGGGCTCAGGGATGGTGGGAGGGGGGATGGGTGTGACTGTACAGGGTAACACAAGGGAGCTCTTTGTGGTGATGGAATAGTTCTGCCTCTTGATTGTACTGGTGGTTATGTGAATCTACACATGTGAGAAAATGACATGGAACTATACACACACGTTACACCAATATCAAATTCCTGGTTTTGATATTGTACTATAATTATGTAAGATGTAACCACTGAGAGAGGACTAGGTGAAAGGTACATGGTACCTCTCTGCCCTATCTTTGTAATTTCCTGTGTATCTATAATTACTTCAAAATAAAAAGTTAAAAATCAATTGACCATATTTGTATGAGTCTATTTCAGGAGTCTCTATTCTGTTCCATTGATCTGTTTGTCTACCCTTTGTCATTACCACACTCTTCATTACTGTAGTGTTTTTTTTATTTTTGTGAGGAAGATCAGCGCTGAGCTAACATCCATGCCAATCCTCCTCTTTTTGCTGAGGAAGACTGACCCTGGGCTAAAATCCGTGCCCATCTTCCTCCACTTTATGTGGGACGCCAACACAGCAAGGCCTGGCAAGCGGTGCTTTGGTGCGCGCCCAGGATCCGAACCCCGGGCCGCCAGCAGCGGAGCGCGCGCATTTAACTACTACGCCACGGGGCCGGCCCCATTACTGTAGTTTGTAAGTCTTGACATCCGGTAGTGTGAGTCATCCAACTTTATTCTTTTTCAAAATTATTTTACCTATTATATGTACTTGGCATTTCCACATGAATTTTAGAATCAGCTTGTCAATTTCTATAAAAAGCCTGCAAGGATTTTGATTGGCATTGCTTTGAATCTACAGATTAATACTTAACAGTATTGAATCTTCTGTTATCTTTTATCTGTTATCCTTTTATTTCTGACGTTCACTTTTAGCTTTCAATTTAAAATTTCTGTAGGTCCTCTTAATCTAAAGATGAGAAAGCAGAGTCCTGACAAGTGTGGGAGCACACACCTCCCTCTCCTGTTCAGTTAAGTGGGACAGAAGACATGCCGCCTGGCAGGAGAGGTTTCTATAACTCCAGGCTGTGGGGCAAAGTTACTTATGCCTAATACAAAGTTCCATGCTGGTACTTAAAAAAGAGTCCAAGTGTTACCATAGCAACTAATGTTCTGAGAAGCAAAATATATTTTTGACTTGATAATTTCTTGTTATCTGTCCTATATAATTTCTAATTTTAGAAAGACTAAAAATCTTTTTGAAACTCCCAAAAGTGGTTTAAAATTGTTAGGAAGGAAAGGCATAGATGGATTCAGGTTTTTTTCTTTCTCTCACGTTATAAAAATAATTTTTAAAATTCCCAAACTCCTTTTCAGAAATGAAGGAGAAAGGCCTGGGGCCTGACAAGGTTGACACAGTGATATGTAGTAATCAAATCCCACTAAACCTAAGTTCCTCAAATGTGGGGACTGTCATGCACACTGTTTTATTCCCCAGAGCCAGGCATTTATTAGAAGTTCAATATATATTTATTGAATGAATAAGTCAATTTTGTTTTCACTTATAGACTTTGGGCCCTAACTTATATTCTTTTCATTCCAAAGTGGTTTTGTCATTTGACTAGTACTATATAATAATAGAATAAAGCCTATGTTCTTATGTCCTCTGACCAAGAATCAATTTTGAAAATCATTAACAAGGAGTGAAGAAATACAAGGTCAGTAGTTAAAAGCTTCAAGGGGGATGCCTTTCAGAGATAGGAGGGAGGAGTTCTTACTCCTGGTTAGGAGTGAGTAGGGGACGTGACATAGTCCCTGGGACAGAGAGCCAGGACCACACCCTGGTCAGGACCGCTGCAGAGGAGTGGAAAGGTGCAATTTGGAATGTATCATCTTCTGCTAGGGGTGTCAGTGTTCGTTCATCAGCATGGGTGTGTTCATCAGCAGGAATGTTAATTTATAAAAACCCACTCCCTATTACCTGCAAATCTCCTCCATGCAAGATAAACTGGGGCGCAGCAACATTCTTCATGGGGGGATCCATCAGTGTAGTGAATCTTTTCAATACATACTCCTCAGTAGGTCCCTGTATTCTAATTTTATTTTTATATTCACCAGCCCACCCTTTATTGGGCTTCTCATCACAGATTTTTAGGTCTCAGTACGGCACTTGATTTTGGTGGCTGAAAAGTATACTTTAGCCTGGAAGATGTTGACAAAAATTCATCTCAAGTAAGACCTGACTTCTAGGTAGCTTAGAACTGAGCTCCCTGACTCAAGTCACCACTTTGTCACAGACTATTCAACACTTTGGTATTTCTCGCTCAAAGGGGGAAAACGGAAAGGGACTTAAAATGTTTCTCTGTTGAGTGGAGTAACCATTTGGGGTATAAATGCCTGATCAGGCAAAGCTGAAGTACTGTTTACATAACAGTAGAATCTGGATGAGCTACTACTTAATTACCTGTGAGGAATACATTAGTTTTTTTCTCTTACAGATCGTTATGTTAAACTCTGTCTCTGACCTTCATGGCTACATTGAGAAAAGCCAGTTGACAGAGGACTTAGGGGGAACTTTGAAATATCGCCACAGTCAGTGGATAAATCATCGAACTGTAAGTACCAACTTATGCGCCCTTTTCAGTGTCTCTCCTTGTTTTCCAGAAGACAGGGGAATTAAAGATCAACTGTTGGGTGGTCATTTCCGTGACTACCTACCATCAGGAAGGTTGGGTTTTCTAAGCCACAGATTGGGGAGAAGTAGGGTGGAAGGTGAAGGCTGGGGCTTCTCCTGCTGACTGCCTTCGCCTCACCTCATCTTCTGGCATGGGGGGTTTGGGAGACTTGACTTAGAGTGCACCTGGGGAGTTTTCAAAATACCAATACCCTTCTATACCTCAGAGAAATTAATTTACTTGATCTGGGACGGGTCTCAGACATTAGTGTTTCACAAAACTCCCCAGGTGATTCTAATGTACAGACACCAAGTCAGAAGATGCTGCATTTAAACATTGTCACCATTACTTATTGTCTGACCTTGGTTGAGTATCTAAACCTCTCTGAGCTTGGTTCCTCCCCTGTTAAAATGGGACTAATGCATGATTCTCAGCTGGGGACAATTTTGCCCCCCAGAGGACATTTGTCAATGTCTTTAGACAGACGTTTCTTATAGTCATAACTTGGGGGAAGAATGTTAGGGCCATCTAGTAGGTAGGGCCAGGGATGCTGCTAAACATCTTATAAGGCACAAGACAGCCCCCTACAACAAAGAACTATCTGGCCCAAAATATCAGTAGTACCAATGGTGAGAAACCTTGGACTAACAAAAGCTCCCTGAAAGTTTGATGTGGGGAATAAGTGATATAATGTCTGTGAAAGCACCTGATATGTAGTATTTTACTTTTTCCTACTTACTCATGTTGGTGGTTATTATGCTAAACTAGAAGGGTCAGTAATATTGAGGAAAAAGTAAGATTGAATCTCATCAAGTAATAAGTATTTCTATATAAAGTCGTCATTCCCCTTTCCCTGCTCTCCTAGCGCCTATACCCTAGAAAAAGTTAGGTTTTCTGAGCAAGATCAGAATCTCCCTTTACCACCCTGATGACACTTGTGGTGTCAGCGCACCTCTCTGTATCTGGTCACTTAGGAAACATGTTGCCCAACATTTCCCGATGAAGCCCTGAACTGCGTTTAATTAGGTAGGAGAATTCACCCTGTTTTAGAGTGCTATGTTTTGTGATTTAAAAAAAAAAGAAAATTTAAGAATTAAAAAAAAAATAAATTTCTAGCAACACAATGCATTTATTTCAAAGCTACAGATTCTCATCCCTCTCTCACTTCTTTGTATGCCATGTAATTCCAAGGAAGGCACGTCCCTTTCTAAAACCTAGAGGAAGGTCTGTGACCTGCGCAAGAACCTTTTAAACTTCTTATCAGTTTTACCACAATAATGATGACTCCGAGAGAATCTTATAAACAAAAAAGAATGGTGAGGGGCCGGCCTAGAGGCATAGTGGTTAAGTTCGCACATTCTGCTTTGGAGGCCAGGGGTTTGCAGGTTCGAATCCTGGGCACAGACCTACACACCGCTTATTGAGCCATGCTGTGGCAGGCATCCCACATATAAAGTAGAAGGAAGATGGGCACAGATGTTAGCCCAGGGCCAATCTTCCTCAGCAAAAAGAGGATTATTGGCAACGGATATTAGCTCAGGGCTAATCTTCCTCACCAAAAAAAAAAAAAAAAAAGGAATGGTGAAGTTCTTCACAAACATATAATTTTATTTTATTTTATTTTTTTTTAAATAATTTTTATTTATTGATTGATTTTTCCCCCAAAGCCCGAGTAGATAGTTGTATGTCATAGCTGCACATCCTTCTAGTTGCTGCATGTGGGATGTGGCCTCAGCATGGCCGGAGAAGTGGTGTGTCGGTGCACGCCCGGGATCTGAACCCGGGCCGCCAGCAGCAGAGCTGGCGCACTTAACCACTAAGCCACGGGGCCGGCCCTACAAACATATAATTTTAAATAAGCCTAAATATAAAAGAGATGCAAGGAAGCTGACACAGAATATCATACACAAGTAAGTGTGATGAGGGTGGTCCCAGAAAGCAATTTCATTAAATCGTGTAAGATGTGGAACCTGAGTGCTTCTAGTTTTTATTTCTTCACTTCTTAGATTTTTATTACGTTACTTTAATAATCAAAAGAATTGATTATCCCACCAGCCTTACTGGGCTAGCCAGCTCTCTCCTTTGCTCTGATTTTTCTACCAATCCTTTATTTTATTATGTTCTTAATTATGTTTAGTAATAGTTCTCTAAGAACTTAGAGATGTAAAGAAGACTGAGGTCTTGAAGATTGATTATTTTAAAGACATGGCGTGAACAGACATGCACACACATCCCCCCAGGCCTAGTGTGTATCCATGGTTTGTGTTTGTGTTAAACATAGTGAACTTTAAAAAATACTGTTTATTGAAACATCAGAGATATTCTTTACATGGCTTTTGCATGTTTTACGTATATGTTTTATATACACGCACATATATAATTAGAAATATAATAATATATATACATATTATTTTATATCTCATGAATACATAGACCCCCCTTTTTTTGGTAACAGTGTGCTTTCAGGATGTCAGATCTTTGAGACTCATAAAAAGTTAGAACTGAAAAGAACCTTATAGATCATTTATTTCAGTCACCTTATTTTGCAGATAAGGAAACTAACCTTCAGAGTAAAGAGGTGACTTATCCAAGGTCATATGGTCAAGTAGTGGCAGAGCCAAGACTAAGGCCAAGCTCTTTTTCATCACCCTCTCAGGGTCAGGTCCCCTGTACCATTTCCAAGGTGATTATTCACTAATCAGACATATAGAATCAAGTTAATTTGTTAATAGGACCCACCACAGGAAACCTCTGGCTTTCCTCGATTTTTAGAACTCACACCTGATTCTCTTAGTTCTTACTGTTATTACACTTATAAGGTACTCTACTTTACCCAAGATCCTTTCACATTTGTTATTCCTTCAATCCTCGAAAAAAAAAAAACCCTGCAAAAACAGAGCAAGCATTATCCCTCTTTGTCAAACGAGGACACTGGGACTTAAAGGCATTACATGGCTCACCCGAGATTACACAGTTAGAGAGGATCAGAATCTGGACTCCAGTTCAAATCTTCAGCTCTCAAGGCCAAAGTCTTTTGTTAATCTAGCTGTAAATCTAGTCTTTTAAGTCTAGTTTTGACTGCCAAGAGGCGCTGTAGCTTAGTGCTGAGAGTGCCAGCCCTGGAGCCAGCTTACTGGGGTTCAGGTCCAGTTCAGCCACTTACTTTTTGTGTGACTTTAGGGTAATTACTTAACCTCAATGTGCCTCAGTTTCCTCATCTATAGATGTGGAGTGGTGATAAGAATAATACCTAATTGAGATGCATTACCAGAGTTGGTGCCTATAAAGCAAAGTACTTAATAATCTCATATTTTCTTGTTATAATTCCCCAGATGAATTGGATTTTTTATGTTATTCATCATAGGCTGTTAGTGAATGCAGTTGAAAGAGTATTTTATACAGATGTTAGATTATGTGAAAATAATTACATTTTGATGTACTTGAAAGAAAGATTTTCATAACAGTTAGTGTTTGTCTGACTTTCCAGGCCAAAAGTACTATGATGTTCAAGATGGTGGGTGTATAAATACTTGTGCTAATAGGAGAGATTTCACCTACAGCAATACTTCAAGTAGGAAAATGGTTGATGTAGAGGAGACTCAGAGTCCAGACAGTAGGAGGAGATGTGCCATGCTCTGGAAGCCTTATTATGCCAACCTCAGCCCTGGCCCCTGGCATAGAGAAGAGCCATCTCAGATCTGGCACATTCCATATGTTGTGGGTTTGGGTTTACAGAAATGTTCTTTGATGATGTAGGAAAAGAAGTAACTTTTTCCCAAATGAAAATTAGGTTGGGTCTCTTTGTTCCTACCATTCACCCATTCAGCAGCTGTTTATGGGCCACCTACAATGTGACAGGCACAGTACCATGCCCTGGGGGAACAGAGATGAATGTGACATTGTGTTTGCCCTTCAGGGGCAAAATTATCTGAGGAGCAGAGGGAAGAGGGCATGGCAGTGCCATTCTGGCTGAGTGGAATGATTTGTGGGACTCTGAAAAGCCACTCACCTTCAACTAACTCTTCTGATGGTCAGTGTCACTTTTTCTAGGTTAGGCCACGGATTCCTAAAGCTCTCTGCTAAAATGCAGATATCTCACCTGGGATGTTAGCTGCAAAGTCAATCTACTCACTAGCAGATATTCATTTAATGGCAAAGTAGAGTCCTTAGTGGAAGGGACACAGGACAGGTAAATTTTTATAAAGAAGTGAGAGGAAGAGGTTCCCAGCCCCTACCCACATGTTACAGAAGTGAAGATGATTAGTGACATAATCGCTACATCCGTCTTTTCCCTCAATGTCATATCCTCTCAGCAGCATTTGACGAGCTTCTCAGAGGTGTCAGGCAGCCAGGCTGTGTGTGGGGGGCGGCGCGGGGAGATACAGGGCAGTGTAGGGGCTAGAAGAGGAGGAAAGGTTTATTAGAAGGAGGGGTGGGTGGTCCTGCCCTTTTTAGCATATCACCTAGTAGAAATCCTGCGTCAGATTTCATGTTAGGTGTTCTTGGGGTAATGAACAGAACCTTGAATTTGAAGCACCTGACTTTGGTTGAATCCTGCCTGCCCGCCTTCCTTACTGCCCAAGTTATATGATCTTGGGCAATTCACCTGACTTGTTGGAGCTTCTGTTCCTTCTTTCATAAAATGGAGATAAAATACCTCCTGCTCCAGATTATTGAGATGATAGACAAGCGTATAGCACAGAGTACAATGCATGCCCATTGTGGGTACTGAGGAAATGGTAGCTAGTTTTACTGTCCTTCTATTGAGAGAGCATATTGGTGAATGTTAATCCCTTTGCATTGTTATGATTGTCTGCTCTTCCAGGCCATCGAAAACTTTGCCATGACATTGAAGACCACTGCCCAGATGCTCCAGGCATTTGGGGCCTGCCTGGCCACGACAGAGCTGCCCAGAAGTGTGCCATCTGCTGAAGACCTTCTCATGTCCCACACAAGACAGCGGGACAAGCTGCAGGTAAGTGACCTCTTAGAGGCCAGCCTCTGGGCCAGCAGATGGTCAGCCTCCTGGAGAGTGCTAGGAGCAGAATTAAGAATTAAGCCCTCTTTTTCCCTCTTCTCCAGTGACTTGGCAGCCACTGATGATCTTCAACCTTCTGAGTAGGCAGTACGTGAAGAGAAAATTAAAGCCTGGATGGTGCATGTAAAAGGGTTGCAAATCAGACCTGTGAGAAGCAGCCCCTCAAAGGGAAACTCATTCCAGCGTTATGCTGGTGAGATGAGGTGTGTGAGCATCCTTTCAAGGGCATCGCTCCTATGATCTGCTCAGGACAGAGCAAGATATACTGGGCTGAAATTGTAGCGAGGGAGGGAGGGATGGGAGTCAGCTTTGCAACGTAAGATTTCCTGTGGCTGTTGTGAAGTTTTGAGGCAGGATAATAAGTGAACTTATTGCTTCACTTTCTCAGGGATGTGTCTTTTTATTTGGGGACTAATTTGAGAAAGAAAACTATGAAAGGTGCTGTGAACTGGGTTTAAGGAGAGGCACCAATTAAATGATTCATAAAAGCACATCAGAACCCGCTGAGAAGGGAGCGGGCAGATTCACGTCATGCAGTAAAGGGAAGTCTTCCTGGGAATTATTGAGTGGGTGTCAGCCCCTTTCTGCCTCCAGAAGCACAAACAGACCGAATCCATTATTTCACAGAAGACCAGAACTCAAAAGGGCAGCAAACCGAGAATTAGAAGGTTGACGTGTCTTAGCATTACATGTATTCTTGCTGCATTGAGCTTGAGAAGAGCTGAGCTCTTTTATCTGTGACCCAAAATTTGCAAAAATGCTTTGCTAGGTGGTTGATTTGTTCACTTATTCAACATGCCACTACATGCCAGGAAAACAAACAAAAAAATGTGAATCAAGGAACACGTAGTTTAGTTAGGGGAGTCTCCGAGTCTAGTAGTCGAGGTAAATTAATTGTTCCATGCTTCAGGAAGCACTATTAAATTCTCTCTTTAAGGAGCTTGATATCCAGAAAAAGTTCAAAATGTATTCAAGATTCCTCTGAGGAATCAAAAGATCTGGTTTGAAACTGTGAAAGCTTGAAAGTGTCCTGGAAATGTTCCCTGGACATGCCTCTGCAAGGCTTGAGCTGCTTCTTTGCCAAACATATTGGCTAAGTTCACCTCCCATGATTCCTGGAAGAGACGGCACAGGGTGCAGAAGGCTGGGTCTAGGGTGCCTCTGTGAAGTCTGCTAGAAAAGGGTTGGCAGTTGCAGGTCGCAGGTCACAGGTCACAGACCACAGGAGCCTGCAGAGCAGTCAGTTGGTACACGAGTACCAATATTGAGGATGCCGAGCGCAGCAGGAAGGTGCTGCACGCAGGGCTCCTGGCCTGGATTCTTGAGCAAATGTGTTGGCTGCTTCGTTCCAAGAAGGATTTGGAGAGGTTACAGAGCAGAAGCACCGAGATGACGGTGTGGTCAATCAGAGAGGTCTCGGGAAAAGGGAAAACATTTTGGATTTTGGACGAGGACACATATCTGAGGGGTGAAACCACAGTCGGGTCCTGCTGTATGTGCAGTGAGGGTTCCCAGGCAAGGCCGACGAGTGGGTGTTCTATCGTTTCTACACAGGCAGAGAGTTCCACAGCGGTAAAGGGAAGGGAAAGAACCAGCCTCCAAGAGGGAGTTAAGTTCATTTTCTTGTGCATGGCGACCAGCTGTTCTTGGAACTAAAATGTGCAACTCCGGGCAAAGGAGGCTAAAATTTCACTCAGATTATGTAGTGCAGTAATTGGCAGATTCACATAGTTTGCAGTATTGTCTGACATTTATGAGAAATAACTTTATACTTTAATTATCATATCTCAATTTGGTTAAACACCCATATCTAATAGTAAGACAAGTGAAAGGAATTTGGGAGGCTCTATTCATGCCTTTTAGTAAGAAAATAAATGCAAAGTCTTACATAAACTAAACTGTTATGCTTGCATTTACATTCCATGCTGCCCTAAAACCGTGGAGAAAAGCCTATAATTATTTTAAGATAAAATTCTCAGAACAGTTTAATTTGTCCAAGCATTTACCTTGATTAAGAATATTAAGGGGCCGGCCCCGTGGTCCAGTGCTTAAGTTCGAGCACTCTGCTTTGGTGGCCTGGGTTCATGGGTTCGTATCCCAGATGCAGTCCTACACCACTCGTCAACCATGCTATGGCGGCAACCCACATACAAAATAGAGGAAGATTCGCACAGATATTAGCTCAGGGCAAATCTTCCTCAGCAAACAAAAAAGAATATTAAGTGAATTTGGATTAAAAATATAATTATTCTGTCTTTATTTTACTAAGTAATAGTAATATCCTTTTAAAGACAATACAGAGGGTTTCTTTCAACCATTTTGTGATTACTAAGTATTGGCCTAATACAAATTTGATTTTTTTCTTATCTTGTAAATTAGAAGAAAGAATTCCAAAATCATTAAACTAGAGTTACATTTTTTTCTTTTTCTCATCCAAAAATGTTTTAAAGAGAGAAAGGGTTTATATTACAAAAAAAGAATACTGTTTAAACTTTTATTGATAACTTAGTAGTTTTTGTAGTTATTTATACATTTTTTAGTCTTATTAGAGTGTTTGACTTACTTTTTTTTTTTGCTTGAGGAAGATTCACCCTGAGCTAACATCTGTGCCAATTTTCCTCTGTTTTGCACATGGGTCGCTGCCACAGCATGGCCACCGATGAGCGGTGTAAGTCTGCACCTGCGAACCAAACCCAGGCCACTGAAGCTCAGCGCGCCAAACTTAACAACTAGGCCACAGGGCTGGCCCCCATTTTACCTACTTTTTAATCAAAGGTTTGTTAATGAATAAGAGGCATCAACTGCAAAAGAAGCAAAAAGTTTATTTGGGGTCTCAAGAATTGCAATTTGGGAGACACAGATTCAAGTAGAAGCTCAAATATGCTCCTAGGAAGACAAAGGAGACAAGGGTTTATCAAGGCAAAAAAAGATAAATTACATAGGTTGTTTTGCAAGATTTGTGATTGGTGCTGGCAACAACCATTACTTCTTGCCTGTAAGTGATTGGTTGCAAAGGCCATGTCTAAGGCAGAAAGTTCTTATCTATAGGAGTAAGCATATTTCTTGGAAGAAGGTCAAGATGACAGCAGTGAAGCACAGTTCAAAGGTGACATTCCCTTTGGGTGGAGACGTGCGTGAGCCCCACTTCCCTAAAATGGCCTCCCGGCTCCATTTTAGAAGCCTTGACATGTGTTACTCCATTTTGTTATGGTCATCTACAGGTTCTATAACTAATTGAATAATTTTTTTTTTCTATTTGGAAAGTACCTTTTCCAAGTGAAAAACCAGCGTAAGGTTTGTCCTCAGGACAATGAGCTTTTAAATCTGTTTAAATATCTTTATAAGTTACAGCATATGATTTACAGCTTTCTTTCAGCCGGGAGAGATTTTGTCTGAACAGTTAGCACAGCATTAAGAGATTTGGCTTGGTTTCTTGTTTTCCTTCCTCCTGCGGATCTTTGAGACCCCTTATTTTAGATCCACATGAGCACCTAGTTGCCTCTACAATTAACCAATAAAAATAGGAGAACTTTTATGGCCTTATTTGCTAGTTCTTTATGGCGTTGTTACCACCTTCTTCAAAATTATCTTCCAAAAGCATCCCTTCTCTTTTGGCCACCCTGGTATTTCAAACCAATCTGTTTACAAAGAAAAAAAAATCTCAGAGCATTCACAGCAGAAGAATCATATCAAACTCGCAAGCAAACTTATGACTTCAAAAAAGGCTCTTCTCTAGAAACAAATTCTTTCCCCTAAGGTCCAGCCACAGGTTGGCTCTTAATCCATGTTTATTGTCAAAGAGTGCACCCAACTTCAATATGTGTTATTTTCTGTCCAATTAGATTGTGGGCGTTGGGCTTTGTGATGAGATTTGAAACCTTATTTTCTCTGTGATTTCACTGTACCATCCGAGGGACAGAAAGGAGGAAAGAGTCCTTTACACACACCCAGCTTTGGCCTTCTCTGGGAGAGGCTGAGATCTCCTGAGGCAAGCACACACAACTCAGCATCACTCATCTCATCCCTGTGTGTGCTTTTCACACAAGGACGGAGAGTTAGAGCACACATTCAGAGCATGTGCACACAGGTGCCCCAAGCTTTTCTGCAAACTGGATCCTTCTCCAAGGAAAGCTCTCATTTCCTGAGGAAAGGTAGCTTGGACAGGCAACAGGCCATCTGCTCGTTTACAAGTAGTATGGCGGCAATCACCCTGCTGTCACCAGGATCCTGTCTACACAAAGAGAGGAAGCTCACTGACACGCCCATGAACTTATACAGATGTTCTCAGAAGCAGGTCGCTGAGCTCCTCCTCCAGCCCAAGTGCTAGCAGTTAAAAACAGTAAATACCCAAAATAACTAAGGGTGTTTTCTTTCCCTGGGAACTGAAACTGCTTAAGATCCTTGGACCATGAGTCAACTGGATATCCAAATGGAAGAAAGGGAAATTGGAGGCTTACCTCACACCATATACAAAAATTAACTCAAAATTGACCAAAGAGGGCCGGCCCCGTGGCTTAGCGGTTAAGTGCGCGTGCTCTGCTACTGGCGGCCCGGGTTCGGACCCTGGGCGCGCACCGAGGCACTGCTTTTCTGGCCATGCTGAGGCTGCGTCCATACATACAGCAACTAGAAGGATGTGCAACTATGATGTACAACTATCTACTGGGGCTTTGGGGAAAAAAAGGAGGAGGATTGACAATAGATGGTAGCTCAGAGCTGGTCTTCCTCAGCAAAAAGAGGAGGATTAGTACAGATGTTAGCTCAGGGCTGATCTCCCTCACAAAAAAAAAACAAAAATTGACCAAAGAACTAAATGTAAATTCTAAAACTATAAAACTCTTAGAAGAAAATATAGATGAAAATTTTCATGACCTTAGATTAGGCAATGCCTTCTTAGATATGACATTAAAAGCACAAGCACCCAAAGAAAAACTAAATAAATTGGACATCATCAAAATTAAGAACTTTGGAACTTCAAAGGACAATACCAAGAAAGTGAGGGCCGGCCCCGTGGCTTAGCAGTTAAGCGGGCGCGCTCCGCTACTGGCGGCCCGGGTTTGGATCCTGAGCGTGCACTGATGCACCGCTTCTCCAGCCACGCTGAGGCCGCGTCCCACATACAGCAACTAGAAGGATGTGCAGCTATGACATGCAGCTATCTACTGGGGCTTTGGGGGAAAAAAAAAGGAGGAGGATTGGCAATAGATGTTAGCTCAGAGCCGGTCTTCCTCAGCAAAAAAAGAGGAGGATTAGCACGGATGTTAGCTCAGGGCTGATCTTCCTCACAAAAAAAAAAAAAAGAAAGAAAGTGAAAAGGCAAACCACAGAATGGGAGAAAATATTTGCAGATCATAGGTCTGATAAACACCTAGTATACAGAATATATAAACAACTCATACAATTCAACCGTAAAAAGGCAAGTAATTCAATTAAAAAGTGCAAATGGTTTGAACAGACATATCTCCAAAGAAGATATATAAATGGCTATTAAGAACATGAAGTCCAGGGGCCAGCCCGGTGGTGTAGCAGTTAAGTTCTCACACTCCGCTTTGGTGGCCCAGGGGTCGAGAGTTTGGATCCCGGATGTGGACCGACGTACCGCTTGTCAAGACATCAAGACATGCTGTGGCGTCGTCCCATATAGAGTGGAGGAAGATGGGCACGGATATTAGCCCAGGGCCAGTCTTCCTTAGCAAAATGAGGAGGATTAGCAACGGATGTTAGCTCAGGGCTGATCTTCCTCACACACACAAAAAAGAAGAACATGAAGTCATGTACAACATCATTAGTCATTAGGGAAATGCAAATCCAAACCACAATGATATACCCACTAGAGTAGCTATAATCAAAAAAGATGGATAATAACAAGTGTTGATGAGGATCTGAAAGAATTGGAACCCTTATACATTGTTGGTGGGAATGTAGACTGTTTGGCAGGTCCTCAAAAGGCTAAAAATAAAGTTACCATATCACCCAGCAATTTTACTGCTAGGTAGATGCACAAGAGAACAGAAAATATATGTTTCACACAAAAACTTATATATGAATATTCATAATAGTATTATTCATAGCACCCAAAAAGTGGAAACAACCCACATGCTTATCAACTGATGACTGGATAGACAAAATGTGGTGTATCCATACCATGGAATAATTTCAGCCATAGAAAGTAATGAAGTACTGATGTATGCCACAACATGGATGAACCTTGAAAACATTATGGGAAGTGGAAGAAGCAGACACAAAAAGCCATGTATTATATGATTTCATTTATATGAAATGTCCAGAATAGGCAAATCTGTAGAAAAAGGAGGTAGATTAGTGGTTGCCAGGGGCTAGGAAGAGGGAGAAATGGAGGTGATGAAAATGTTCTAGAAAAAAGCATGGTATTGTACACTTTAAAAGTATGAATTTTATGGTATATGAATTATATCTCAATTTTAAAAAAAAGAGAAAGATCCATGGGCCCTAGGGCAACAATAAAATAACCACAAACCCCGTACAGATGTGTACTTTCTGTGTTTGATGGCCCTGCAGTCTTTCTTTCTCAGCAACCAGTTCTTCCTGTCGTCTTGTTCTGTGCTGGGTTGGATGCAGTTCACAGATGCAAGCAGTCTCCTTCCTGAGTCTCAAAGTCCTCAGTCTCACTTCTTTGCCAGTCTTATTTAGACCAGAAACATAGGGCCTCGGCCTTCGGCTCTCAGATGCTTTAGTCAACTGAGACACTGTACCATGTGTTCGTTTAAATAGGGTGAGACTCTCCTTTTTGTTGTTGTTGTTAAAGTAAGAAATCCAGCAGAGCCATAGGCCTTTTTCTTATCATGCAGACAGAGAGGAAAGTGCCGGTGGCCCTTCAGTTCTGTGACAGAGCAATCTTTACAAACATGAATACTGTCTAGTATTCAGTGTTGGTTCCATTCAGTATTCATTCAATTTTTGTATTCAGAGATGACAATTCCATCAATATTACCAGGGTAACAAATAATCTAGAAGGTAATCAATCAGAATTACGCGTTATTTTCATAAGCCCTAGAAATAATTTTATAGTTTTAGGAGTTTTTTAAGACCCCCTTGTTCAAACCCTACTTCCAGAGAACATTAGCTAGAAATGGATAGGCACGGAGGTCTTGATCTTACACAGGAAGACAAAATTGGTATTCTTATGAATGTTTGCAAGGTTAGGACCTTAACAGGTCAGTGTTTTGAGCTAGTTTTCTACCACAGGAAGGTCTCTCTCAGTAGCTGCTGAGGAAAATGGATATCTCATCTCTCTCAAGGACTTCCTTTGTCTAAATTATGAAGACTTTCATTTGAAAGGCCAGATTCTAGAATTCGTTAGTCGGCTTTATAAACAAAACATGACAGTAGAGCTGACTTTTAGCTGCAGAAATGGGATAAGTAATAAAAGTGAGATAGGGAGTATGAAGCATTAATCATTTATATGTTCTCTAGGCTCTGATTGATTCATCCTTTTACTTCCTACCCCACCTCCACCCCAGCCGGTGACAGGCGAACACAGTACCTGGCATGTAATAATAGTTCTTTATAAATGGATTTTGAATGAATGAATAAATGCCTACGTTCAAGCTTATCTTTGTCATAGGAAAGAATTCCCGCCTTTTGGCTGTAACCACCATCTTCCAGTAATTGGCCAAAATGACCAACACAAAGAGAAAGAGGAGAGGCACCCACTATATGCTCTCTAGGCCTTTTAGAAAACATAGAGTTGTTCTTTTGGCCACATACATACAAATCTACAAGAAAGGTGATATTGTAGACATCAAGGGAGTGGGCACTGTTCCAAAGGGAGTGCCCCACAAATGTTACCATGGCCAAAGTGGAAGAGTCTACAGCGTTACCCAGCATGCTGTTGGCATTGTTGTAAAGAAACAAGTCAAGGGCAAAATTATTGCCAAGAAAATTAGTCTACATATTGAGCATATTAAGCACTCTAAGAGCGATGATAGCTTCCTGAAATGTGTGAAGGAAAATGATCAGAAAGAGAAGGAAGCCAAAGAGAAAGTTTCTTGGGTCCAACTAAAGTTCCAGCCTGTACTACCCAGAGAAGCACGCTTGTGAGTACCAAAGGAAAGGAGCCTGAGCTGCTGGAACCCGTTCCCTATGAATTCATGGCATGATAGGTGAAAAACTATAAAAGACTCTGGACTGTAAAAAAAAAAAAAAAAACACAAAGAATTCCCTCCAGAAAATTTAAATTCTTTTGAGCCTGAAGTAGTCCCCCTTGCCCTTTTTAGTGGGTCATCTTCTGAACCAACTGCTTGTTTCCACAATGATGGGACCATAATGATGAGTACACACTGGGACAGCCATACCAGTTGTTGAAAGAGTTAAATATTTACGTCCCTTGAATGCCCCGCTCCAGCCCCCTGGCCCATTTCCTAGGACCCACAAGACCTCCTCATGATTCTGGCAACTAAAGGGTTAACACCTGAACCACAGTTGGCCTCAAGACTATTTCACCATTGTGTCTGACATCTGTGCTGACTGATCAGTGCCTGCTCTATACAGGTATTACATATTTTGAATTGTCACTGCTGTGGACAAGAGCAAACTCCATTTTGGGGCTGGGCAACTTACCTTTACACTGTCCAAGTCTCATAGTTCCTCAAACTTTCCCTCTGTGTTGATGGCAGATTTTGGTAACCCTACTGAAGCTGACCATGTGTTCTAGTCCCAAAGCAGTCACCAGGTCACTGTTTTTCCTTATATTTTTTAACCATAGGAAGGAGATACACAGTGTATGAGATCACTGACTAAGATTCACCTTCCTTCTCTCATACGCCTTCCTCACACTCTGCAGCTTTTGGGGTGTATTTCTTTGAAGCTCTCCCCTCCAAATGTTTCCTTCTGCCCTAGCAATATGCCTCTTCTTTGGCTCCTCCACTTTTCCTCCCAGCTAATCCTGCTGGAATGCTGGACACTCAGGGACAGTAAAGAAACTGAAGAGAAAAGCCAAGACCCATTTTAGTGGGGAGGAGGAGGAGGGAAAGACTGGGAGCACTTAACAATGAGTGCTTTTTCCTGGCATCATATCCTACTTGTCTTTGTTCATCTGCAACCTGATTTCTTTTAGACTATTATTAATTCATCCAACCTACAAATATTTAATGAGCATTGATGAGATAAGTAGAAATGAGGGCCGATACCTGAGAGTGGAAAAGAAGGGATATGTCCCGTTCCCAGGCAGGAATACCAGCCAAGAGGCCAACTTAGGGGCATTACTTGGAGTGGACAGAGCCATAGAGGGTGTCCGAAGAATTTTTAGGGGCTAGATCAGAGAAGTCAAATCTATCATCACCCAGATCTGGAGACAAGTTTGAGGCTGGGTATGGACGATGGAAGCCTTCAAAGGGATGAATACTGGTGTGGGATGGGAGACAAGGAGCAAAGGTTGAGAGGGCCCAGGCCTCTGTGTGAACACAGTGGAGAACTATGTATAAAACTGCACCCCACAGGGAATGAGCTCCATACTGTGTGAAGGCTGGAGGTGGCTGGGCCTGGAGGAAGAGATTCAGTATTCATGTGCACAGAGGTGATCATTTTGTAGCTATGGGCCTGTCTAACTCACAGCGCATACCAAACCAGCATCCTGTGTGAACCAGGACCCAAACCCAGAACTCCCAGAAGTAAATTCTAGGCCAGGCTCTGCCCTTTTGGTTTACCTTATGGTTAATGCTGAGGGCATAGAGAGACTACCTGCGCTGTGCAAGTAGAGGAACAGAGCTGTTTGATTTGGAAGGAGATAGCCTTGCATCTTCCCCAGTTGCAAAGCGCTAACTCCCCAAGTAAAAAGAGCAGAATGGAATTGCCTTGGAAGTATGAATTTTTCCCTGTCAAACTGAAGTTGCTGTCCATCTCTGCCAAATTTCAATAATTGAACAAAGCCACACTTGAGGGCCAGGTAGAAGGAGAGGCAGGTGTTTACTGATGAGAACAGATGAAGATTTTTTCATTGTCAACTAGCAATTATTCTATTATTATTGCATGGCACTTCCCAGCACTTAACATTCAATATCTGTCGCTTTCTTGCTTCTGGTCTCTATCTTGGGTTAGAAGCCGATTTTATTAACAATTTTGCTTTTAATTTATAAGAACAGCTTGAGAAACACACAAAACTTAACAGTTGTTGCTTTTGGAGAAGGTAAGTGGATGGGGTGGGGACAAAAGACTTGCTTTTTCCAATATATACCCTTTTGTAATTTGAATTTTGAATTTTGTATCATGGGTACGTATTGCCTATTAAGAATAAGTTCATTAATTCTTAAAAGCTGCAGCTTGACTTCTTTAGCATTTAATTTCCTAAATGAAAAATATACTCATCTACCATTCTCCTCACCCCAGATCTACCAAGAGTTTGTTTTGTTAATTCCTTCTAAGAAAGACTATATTTTTCTTTTTCTAGGATGAGCTGAAATTACTTGGAAAGCAAGGGGCCACATTGCTGTCATGCATTCAAGAACCAGCAACCAAAAATCCCACCAGCAAACTCAATCCCAATGAACTGGAGAATGTAGCTACCATCAAAAGGTGGGTGAGGGAGGTAGAATCTTTTTCAGGAGAGAATATGTAGAACTAGATGATCTGAAACAACCAAGAACAGATTGGAATAGCTACTCTTGGGTCTCAGTGGGGTCAAGAAAGAATAATATTTGAGACAACAACAACAAAAAAGATGATATCTATCTGGCGTCCATCTACAGAGATCTTTTTATGAGAATGCCATTTCCTCCTCTTATGATATGCTGTCATCCCAGGATTGCAAGGGAGAGGGTAGTATTTGTTGAGCTTCATTTCCAAATGACAGTTTGGCTGAGTGCTGTGCTTTGCCCACCTGTCATCTCAGGTGGGAAACAAAAGGCACAAAGGTAAGGTTACCTGGGGCAAGTTTGAAAGCACAGCAGCTGCATCTAAGTGAAGTTTCTGCCTAGCACTGAGGGTGTCCTGATGGAAAAATGGAAAATGTGGGAACCAAGTGAACCATGAGAAAGTCATAGGTGACACAGACTTTCATCGTAAGGAGATTACCACAATCAATAACACTGACTGAAAACACAGTTGTTATCTACATAAGCCTGTACAGACTCCTGTGGAAATGAAAGCTACCCACAACGTCGCGCTCTCATTTTTTCTTGACAGGTTATTAGTTCAGTTGGATGAAACAGAAAAAGCCTTTAGTCAGTTTTGGTCCAAGCATTACCTGAAGCTTAACCAATGCCTACAACTACAGCACTTTGAGCACAATTTTTGTGAGGTATTATTTTCTTGTTTAATAGAACTTCCTTTTATGATTCAGTGACCTCTGGTTCTCTCTTCCTCCTTGAATTCTGGGTATTGGGCTTCCCGCTTCTCCCTAATCCAGCCCCCTCCTTATATCCTTGCTTCCTCACAGACCATCCTCGTCTCACTCTTTCAGTGGGGTAGCAATGTTCTAGAATCCCATTTTCCTGTTGGCATATATGGTATTTCAGTGATGGTTTATCTTCCCTTTTGATTGATAATTTGTTGAATGTAGCTATAATATTGTACCTACCTGTGTCTCAGCCCCCTCAAAGCTTAATCTAAAAGCTAGTGAACTGTAAAAAAAAAAAAAATGTATATATAGATACACACAAGTCTTGAATCTGTTTTGGATTTTTGAGTTTTCTTAGAGTATAACAAGCCTATACTTCCAGATAGGTACTCATTGGCTTATTTCTGGACTGTTCTAATGTGTCTTCTAGGTTAAACTTGCCCTGGACAATTTGTTGGCAGAGCAAGCAGAATTTACAGACATTGGAGACAGTGTGGTACGCGTAGAGCAACTTCTTAAGGAACGCAAAGAATTGGAAGGAAAAGGCCAGGTTTGTTTATTGCCATTTTTGTGGACTGGGAAGGAAGTTGATGTGGACAGTGACTGATCGTGTCCACTGATTATTGTTGAGATGTTGCTAAAGGACACAGGGATGCCCAAATCCTGCCCATTCAGTCACTCCACTCTCCCCCGAGGACCACAAGGAGATATTCACGTTAACAACTATAACGAATAGCGCCAGCAGTGAGAGTTCTGTGAAGGCTGCTGGAGCACCAGTTTCGGGCTGGAGGCTCAGGTGGGGTGAGAGCTCCTGTGGCCCTGCCTGCTCATGGGTGGCAGTGCTAGGGAGGTGCAGCAGGAGGAAAGGTCACAATGGGTGCATTACCCACCAGGGTGGATGTGGGGGTGGTGTTAGTGGTAAGGAAAGGAAACTTTAAAAGGGGAAACCAGAAAAAAGTAACTGCTAGTTTTATAACAAGCAAGGTGGTGAGAAGGAGGAAATTGGTCCACAATAGTTCTGCTGCTACACAGAATTGGAAAGCTTTCTCCTTTCTCATGCCCAAGAGTTGTAAATATCAATCTTGTCAAGGAGTATGCGTTTCACAATTCTCATACCAGAATTAAACAGTTTTACAGATCTGCACACAAGTCAGCACTCAGGAGTCAGTCTATTTTAAGTCCTTACAAATTTGGGTTATCACGAATTAAGAAAGCTGATTTATATCTTTCCAGAGAAGTTCCTTTCTGCTTTTCTTCAGTTAGGTTCTCTATATTTCTCTCTCTTGGGGACCAAGTCCTCTATGGTTAGCACTTCCTTTATGAGCTAATCTGGGGGCATTTTTCTCAGATGGTAATTTTGTAGTACTAGAGATTTGCTTCTCAAAGCATGATCCTCTGTCCAGCAGCATAGATGTCACCCGAGTGAGAACTTGTTAGAAATATGGCATCTCAGGTCCCACCTCAGAATCAGAATCTGGATTTTAATAAGATCCCCAGGTGACTGACATACACATTATAGAGACATACCTCCCTAAAGGATAGTAACAAATGTGGACCAACGCTACTCTGACTTTAAGAGCCGTTGGTTGTGGGTTCTAAGCTGGAGGTGCTTCTGCACATGTGTGAACACACGACCCCACTGTGCACCCAGACTCTCACTCAGGAACCCCATCCTTCCCTAGTGAGCACTTCTGTTATCAGCCTTCATTTGACAGTTAAACACATTAGTGCTAAAGGCACAAGTCATCAGAAACATCTATCAAACAATGAAAAGATTGAATTTCATGTATCTGATAATTATATGTCTCCAAGACAGTCCCAATTTTATGTAATTTTAGTTTTTTCAAGAGAACCCCTTATTAAATGTAGCTATTATGTATTTTCACTTACCTACATTCATATACTAGGAAAAAATGCCTCATGAAGCCAACTACCTTTATATTTGGTTTGAAAAATATGGTCATGGCTTATATATATATGAAGGTAGCTAATGACTTGCCAGAAAGGCATCTGTTCATCACCAGGTATTCCTTGTCCTAGGTTCTGTGGATATGGTGGTGAACCAGGCAGTCAAGACCCTATTTTCATGGAGCTTACATTCTCCTGGGGAGAGAGAGACAAAAAGTAATCAAATAAATAATAAGATCAGACAGTAACAAGTAGTATGAAGAAAATAACAGGATATAGTAGAAAGTGACTGGGGGTGCTGCTTTAGCTAGAGTAGTGAGGAAAGGCCTCTCTGAGACGGTGCCCTTTGATCTGAGATCTGGATTAGCCATGCAAAGATTTGGGGAATAGCATTCAAGGCAAAGAAGCTGCAAGTGTAAAGGTCTTGAGGTGGGAATGAGGTTGGTGAATTCAAGGAAGGCGGCTGGAGCTTAGTGAGCCAGGAAGGAGCCAGGTGGGAGCAATGATGGTGAGGATTTGGTTTTTATTCTCAGTGGAACTAGAAGCCATTGGAGAGTGCTCTGGGTTGTGTTTTAAATAGTAGGGATAGATCTGCATGACTGCCTCCACATTCTCTCTTCTGCCCACCTCCTTGGACTTGTGATCCTTGGTACATACTTTAAAGATCGCTGACCAAAGCTAGGGGCACAGCCCTATGGTCATGGGACATAGGAATTCTCTGTGAACCCATGACCCATCTTTCATGGGCAGAGTTCCAGAACCAGCTGGAGTAACCCACTGAAGATGACCTGCAGAGCCAGGCTGATTGATTTTACCCATTCTGTGTCTTGCTTGCCCTGTTTTTTACTTATTTTCTAAAGGATATGGTAGACTTATTCTTCCTCCTTTGGGTGGACCAAGCAAAGCTATCTTATCATAACTGGGACCTTTTTAAGATGTCTTTACTCAGATTTCTAAGAAGCATTGGTTCTTCAGGTGATAAGCGTTGGCTAGTCTTTCCATTTGTCCTGTTAAAGGAACAAGGTGATATCTGGCTGGAATCCACCAAAACCTGCTTGGGGTTTGTCCTTCACTTAGCAGTCAGCTTCCCTCTCGGCATAGCCACACACTGATTTCTGGGTTGTTGCCAGCTTCCTTATTCTGTGCAGTGATACTATCCCCTTGGGTAACCTCTGAGCCAACTCTCTAACCAGACTCCTGTTGCATGCTGCTTGAGCCTCTTCCTTTATTGTGTTCTGGTTTGAGGATTTAGCAGCCTTTTGAGTGCTCATTTCTAATTCTGAGAAACAGTGGTTTTAGCCAGCCTCTTACTTCATTAAAAGCAGAATTTGCTGGGGGCTGGCCTGGTGGCATAGCGGTTAAGTGCATGTGCTCTGCTTGGGTGGCCCAGGGTTTGCAGGTTTGGATCCCAGACGTGCACCAATGTACAGCTTGTCAAGCCATGCTGTGGCGGCGTCCCATATAAAGTAGAGGAAGATGGGCACGGATGTGGGCCCAGGGCCAGTCTTCCTCAGCAAAACAAAAAAAAAAAAAGAGGAGGACTCTCATCGGATGTTAGCTCAGGCCAATCTTCCTCACACCCACACACAAAAAAAAATTGCAGAATTTGCTGTAGGGTTTTGGCTTTGAGGCATGCTGGGGCCTTTGGTGATGGGCCAGCAGGGAATAGACCAGGACTAGGCAGAGACAACCAACCTTTCCACCCTACGGCCAAGAGCCAGCAGTTACACTACTTTGTCCAAGAAGGCGTGGAACCCGGATCATTAATCTCCCAGGGACATAATCTAACTGGAGGGGCATGGCTTTTTTTTTTTAATGGAAATTTTAAACACATTCAAAAGTAGATCAGCTAATACAATGAACTTCTATGTGTTTGTCACTCAGTTTCAACAACTATTAACTTTCTGCCTTTCTCGATGCATCTGGCCCACTTCCCCATGCATACATTCCATCCTATGCCATTATCTGTGGCTCCCTGATATAGCAGCATCACCCTTTCTCAGCATTTTCTTCCACAGTAGGCACTCCCAGCTTTCATCTGTCATAGCAGTAGAGTCCTTGGGGGAAAAATTAGCTGTTATTACAATAAAGATTTCTGAATCACATGTTGCAACTTGACTATCCAGCCTTCTGGAATTTTCAGCATCTGAAAGATGCCAGGCGGGCTTGTGATCAGAGCATCAGATTTCAGCCATTTCTTTCTCATTATTTCTCGTTTACTTTGGAGGTTTTGTTGCCTGATTATCTTGAGCAAAAGCTGTATAGATTAAAAAATAAGCTGCGATTTGGAGGTTTTATGGTCAAGTTCTTTGTAGGCACCTAAAGGATCTGATAGTCATGACCATGCAGCCATCATTCATAGTACATGGGGGCTGGACAGTAACAAGACACAGGCTTTGGAGTTGGACAGAACTGGATTCAAATCTCAGCTCTAACAGCCACCAGCTATGTGACCCTAGTCAAGCTTCTTAGCATTTCTAAAGACATCCTCTCATCGTAAAATGGATAATAGTAATTCCTACCTCACAGAGTCCTTGTGGAGATTAAACGAGTGAGATGTTTAGTAAGGACTTATGAGTACCTAGACCATATTGGGTGGTCAGAATTCAGAAACTGTTATATTATCTGTTCATTTCAGTACAGTGATCTTCCAGCCATCCAGTGTTGGCTCCTGATATATTTGTATTTGGACCTGTTACTCACACCTTTCCTTCAACATCTCAACTGTTTTAAGAACAGTTTTGAAGGATGAGGTGCCACATGCCAAGTGAAGAGCAGGCTCTGATCACCACAGGGCACTTGGGCAATATCCTGTGGTACAGTTCCCTGGGCCAGAAAACTTGTGCTATTCTTAGTAAATTAGGCAGCTGGACTTAAAAAAATATGTCAACAGAGACTTCCTTGCCGAGTTTTCATGCTTCTGTATTTGACTAAAGTCAGACAGGTTTGATCAACCAAGTGAGCTTAGACAGAACAAGTGCAGCCACTTTTCTGTGTGTTTGTTGGTCAGAGCCAGATTCTGGAGCCAGACTGCCTGAGTTTGAAGCCTGGCTCTTCTCTGTCCACCTGGGTCATCTTGGGCCATTGTGCCTCCACTCCTCTTTTGTAAAACAGCACATATTTTAAAGGGTTTGTTGTGAAGAGTAAAAGAAACAATCAATGGAAACATTCAGAACAGAGCTCAGCATGTAGTAAGCCCTCAGTGAATGTTAGCTGTTGTTATGAATATCACAGAGGTGGTAGGGTAAATTCTGAGCTGCAGAATGTTTCCTAGGTTCAACCTAGGAAACCTAGTAAGGTCCTCAACCTAGTAAGAGTGTCTCATTCATTCTTCATTCATTCTGCAAATATTTGTTGATCTCCTACAATGCCAGGCACTATTCTAAGTTCTAAGAGGAGGTGGTGAGGGAAAGATAGGGCTTTCTAGGCACAGAGAGCAAGTAGAGAAGGCATGGAGGCCTGAAGCTGTGTGAATATTTGGGGAACTACAAATGGGTCATTAGTCCGGTTACAGCAGAGGATGGGGGAGAGGGAAGTGGAAGAGGAGGAGGCACAGGTATGAGCCAGAAAATGAAAGGCCTTCTGTGCATTGCTCAGGAGTTTGAACTTTCTCTTGAAGACCGTAGGGAGCCAGGAAAGGTTTGGAGGCTTGGGAGTGATGTAAGCATGATAAGACGTTGTAATGGAATTGCTGCTTCATCAGCAGCATGGAGCCTGATTTGAAGGAGAGCCAAGGAAAGTGAAGAGACCAACTATCCTGGTCAGAAAGCATGAAGGCCAAAACAGACAGTGACAAGGAGGTGGTGGAGAAGGGTTCAGAATTCAAAAATTGTTAAGAAGGATGTGGGCTCTTCAGGGCTTGGACAATGACTGGCTGGGTAAAGGGATAGGCATTTTGAGATTCTTAAAACCATGAACCACTGTAAGTTAAGAGAGGGGCAAGTTGTCATCACCTAGAGTCATCATGACTCCTTGTGTTACTGTAAAAAGCTAAACCAGGGTAAATGTGGTGCACTGGATACTAAATGTGAAAATGTGATCAGCAAGGGTGCGTAGGGGCTCTCTGCTCCTAGAGACCTTTGGGAATGTGGCAGTCTTCTGTGTTGACTCAAAGGTCAATATTGGTTCACACAATTCCAGCCAAGTGGATTACTGCATCGCCTTGGTCATTTGTTCATTTATTCATTCATTTTGTTGATCAAATATTTATGAGATGCCTACTAAGTGCTCTCATGGAGCTTACCCATTGGTGGGAGTGGGTGGAGGAGAGAGGAATCATACATTAAAGTAAACACAAAAGATACTTTCAGATAGAGATAAGTGCTGTTAAAAATGAAAACCAAGTGAGGGAGACGGTCTGGGTGGGTGGGTTGTGGGGAGTGACTTTAGAAACAATAGTCAGGGAAGGGCCTGTGAGGAGGTAACAAGAGCTGAGACCTGAATGACCCTCGGAGGAGCCTCCCAGGGAAGGAGCTAGTGTGGTTGCCAGCCTTCTTTAAGTTACACCTGTTACCTGGGTTACTACAGTAGCCCCCACCTGGTCTCCCTGCTTTGCCTCTTCTCTGCCATTCTCAACACCACAGCTGGAGCACTTCTTTTAAAAATATGAGTGAGATTCTCTCCTCCAAACCCTCCAGTGCTTCCCGTGTCACAGTAAGTAAAAGCCAAAATGCTGACAATGGCAGCAAGGCTCTCCCCAGTCTGACCTCCCTCTTTCTGCTCTGATGGTGTCTCCTACTCCTTTCTTGCTTGCTCCTCTGCTCCAACCACAGTAGCCTCCTCCTGCTACCTGAACCTGTCAAACATACCCCCACCTCTCAGCCAAGGACTGTGTGGCTTGTCCATAACTTTAGGTCTTGGCTCCTGTGTCAGGGGTTCCCAAGACCACATCCAGATTTGTAGGTTTGCTAGGAGGACTCATAGGACTCAGCATATAATTATACTCATGGTTATGATTTATTACAGTGAAAGGATACCAAGCAAAGTCAGCAAAGGGAGAAGGCGCATGGGGCAAAGTCTAGAGGAAACCAGGTACAAGCTTTTGAGAGTTCTCTCACAGTGGAGTCCCACAGGGTACACTTAATTCCCCCAGCAATGGGTTGTGACAGCATTGTGAAAGGTTGTCTATCGGGGAAGCTCATTCAGGACTCAGTGCCCAGAGTTTCTACTGGGGGCCAGGCATGCAGGTAGCCTCTGCCTGGCATATACCAGAATTCCAGACTCCCAGAAAGAAAGCAGGTTTCGGCATAAAACATATTATTTGCATAAATGGTTTAGGCATAGTGAGCATTCTTATCAGGGGATGGGAAGAACCCTCTGACATTCCTAGATGCCAGCCAGGGGCCAACCTTGCAAGCAGGCCTTTCTAAGAACAGCAGTCTCAGGCCTGCTCTGTTAGCCCTTCTGCACAGCTTGGTTAGCACCTTCTCATGAGGCCTTCTCTCACCATCCTGTTTTTTTGTTTGTTTGTTTGTTTTTGTGAGGAAGATCAGCCCTGAGCTAACATCTATTGCCAGTCCTCCTCCTTTTTCTCCCCAAGGCCCCAGTAGATAGTTGTATGTCTTAGTTTCACATCTTTCTAGTTGCTGTATGTGGGACGCGGCCTCAGCATGGCCGGACAAGCGGTGCGTCGGTGCGCGCCTGGGATCCGAACCCAGGCTGCCAGTAGCGGAGCGCGCGCAGTTAACCGCTAAGCCACGGGGCCGGCCTCTCACCATCCTGTTTAAAGTAGCAACTCCTCCACCAGCACTTCCTGTTTCATTTTCCTCCATAGCACTCATCACTATCTAAAATATTAAATAATCTACATTTTTTTTATTGCCTGTGTCTCCTCTTAAAATGTAAGCTTCATAAGGGCAGGGATTTTTGCCTGTTCTGTTTACCACCAAACCCCTAGCACCTGGACAATGCTTGGCACCTGTTAGGTCCTCAGTAATATGTGATGAATGAATTAAAAACAGGAAAACATGGGACATGAGGTTAGAACAAAGCTAGCCATGCAGAGAGAAGTAGATGTGGTTGCTGAGCAGACAGGGACCTTCTGGGTTGCAGGAAGGGGTTTAGACAAAGCTTAAGTCTCATGACCCCCCATAAAGTTGTCCAAACCAGATCTTGACCAGTTTTTCAACTTCAGCTCACTTGCCACTCTTCTCAGGGCCACATACCTATCCCTTTTCCTTTTCCATTTAGTTGACAGGGGAATTCAGTCTCCTGTCCTGTGTGATATAACACTTCTTGCTTTTCTGCCCTAGAACTTATCACAGTTGTAATAATTTAATTATTTGTATAATTTATTTAGTATCTGAGTTCTCCATTAGACTGAAAATTCCCAGCTTGTTAACACTATATCCTCAGTGCCTACCCTAGAACTCAACAAATATTTGAATGAATGACTTGATCTTCAGAGTGCAGATGACCCTGGACTAGGCTAGACTTCCTGGGGACCTTGAACCCCCACAGAGCTTCCCCAGCCTCCCAGCCTAAGACCTGAATCAGCATCTCCCTAGCCTCCCTCCAGGTGTGGAGCACACAGTGCCAGGCAAATATCAGCCACACCGTGACCTGGCTTCTGATGCTGGACTGTGGATGTTCACTTCACAGGAGCCCTTGGAAAAGGCCCAGCTGCTTGCAATAATTGGGGACCAGCTCATCCAAAGCCACCATTATGCGGTAGACTCCATCAGACCTAGGTGTGTGGAGCTCAGGCACCTCTGCGATGACTTCATCAATGAAAACAAGAAAAAATATGACGTTTTAGGAAAATCTTTGGAGTTGCATAGACAGCTGGACAAGGTGAGCAAAAAAAGCTGTGATCATGATGTCTGCAAAATTTTCTGTAAAACAGTCTTTTTTTTTTTTATAATTTTATTTATTTATTTTTTCCCCCAAAGCCCCAGTAGATAGTTGTATGTCATAGCTGCACATCCTTCTAGTTGCTGTATGTGGGACGCGGCCTCAGCATGGCCAGAGAAGTGGTGCGTCGGTGCGCGGCGGGATCCGAACCCGGGCCGCCAGCAGCGGAACACGCGCACTTAACCGCTAAGCCACGGGGCCAGCCCCTAAAACAGTCTTAATCATACTTGTCCTCCCTGCCCTACAAGACTGCTGAGAGGATAAAGT
The DNA here is from genome assembly GCF_020826845.1 of Diceros bicornis minor. Lineage (NCBI taxonomy): Eukaryota > Metazoa > Chordata > Mammalia > Perissodactyla > Rhinocerotidae > Diceros > Diceros bicornis. The sequence goes on from NC_080754.1 coordinate 40,252,608, forward strand.
ACTTTGTGTGAAACAGTGTTCAAGAGGCATTAAAAACTGCAAATTCTAGATCATAGAGCTACTGAAGGTCAAAAGTGCCTGAGCCAGCCCACCGCATCCCATTAGAATGAACTAAAGTCCATTTCCCTGTGTGGACCCAGACTTCAAGAGTGTGTTTCGGACTGGCCCTGTGGGACGTTTCTTGATTCCCCTTCAGGTGTACAAAGAACCAAGCACTATATTTGCTCAGTGCTTTTCCTCGTACAGAGGCATCAGATTCTGAATCCTTTTGGAGAAGCTTAAGTAATAATGACCATTATACACTCCTACCATTTATTGAGCACCTACTGTGTTCCTTTGAGGAGCATAATTGTGTCATCTATTTAATCCTCAAGACAACTTGTGAGGAAGGTATTAATGGCCTCATTTTACAGAGGCAGAAACTGATATTCATTGTGGTTAGGTCAATGGGTTGCAACATTTAGTAGGTGAGAATTTAATGAGCTGCTATAATTGCTGATTCCCTGATGGACCACTGTGGAGAAGCAGATTCAGTAAGTCCAGGATGATGCCCAGGAATCAGTATTTTCATCAAGTGTTCAGGTGATTCTGGTGCATGCGGCACAGGGACAACCCTGAGAAACCTTGGGATAAGTCATTGCCCAAGACCACACATGGGGTAAATAGGGATTGCAGATTTGAAGTCAGGACTGCCAAATTCCAAACCCTAGCCTCCTTAGACTGGACAGCAACACTGTGTGCAGAGGGCTCACAGGGAGGGGGCGCAGCCCCTGGTGCCCTCCGGCAGTGATCTCTGGGGCAACTGCCCCGTCAGCAGGGGAAGTGGCTTCTGGAGCCTTCCCTGTCAGCTGTTCCCAGGCAGCACGCAGCTCATGGCCGTGAGTCAGCATGCTCCATTCCCACAGTTGTTTCTCTCCGATGGCTGAGGGCACCTGCCCAGGCTGCTTACATCATCCCATTGCCAATGGGATTTTAATGTCAATGAAGTACAGCTGTTTCAGAAGCAAGTGGCTCAGAGGGCTTGGTGTGCAGCCTGCTCTGTGTGCTGAGCTCTCTGAAGGATCAGCTGTTGTCTTCCTCACCCATTTCTGCTCCAGGAATAATAGCCTCACGCTGTGTGGAGTGTGTGTGTGTCTGGGAGAGCAAGTCGCTGTGACTCTGCAGAAGACTCAGCTTAATGTTTTCTACAGATCTAGGCATGATGTTTCAAGGGAAAGTTTTCAGAGTATATATCAAAGCACAGTTTTATATTATTTTGAAAACCCAAAAATGTAGGAAGGAGGAAAAATTTATTCATGGACACCTACTTATATCCCACTGTACTCCTCATCGCCACACAGTGGTAATCATCAATTTTTAAATGTTTATCATTTTTTGTTATTCAAAAAGTAGTACACATTCAGTGTAGATAATTTAGAGAAAAATAAAGACAAATTTAAGTTGCCTTTAGGGGCCGGCTGGTGGCGTAGTGGTTAAGTTCACGCGTTCCACTTTGGCAGCCCGGGGTTCACCGGTTCAGATTCTGGGCACAGACCTACTCACCGCTTATCAAGCCATACTGAGGCATGTGTCCCACATAGAAAAACTAGAAGGACCTACGCTAGGACGTACAACTATGTACTGGGACTTTGGGGAGAAAAAAGAAAAAGAGAAAGATTGGCAACAGATGTTAGCTCAGGGCCGCTCTTCCTCAAAAAGAAAAAAAAAATTTAAGTTGCCTATAATTTTCCCCCTTAGAGATAACTACTTTAGAGTGCTCCCTTCTGATCTTTTTTCTCTGTATAGTTATTTTACATAGTTCTTCAGGTCACATGGTAAATAGAAATGCAGATATAATTACACTGGCAGTTTCTTTTCGTATAAATATTCAGGTAGCTTCTGTCTTTCTGTTTAAGTCTTTTACGTTTACCAGGGCTGCTGTCTTTCTGTTTAAGTCTTTTAAAAGTTGAATTATTAGAGTTCATCACCTATCTGATTTCATCCCAGCCTTCTGGAAAGTTTGAGTATGGCTCTCCTGAGTTACAAAGCTTTGCATTCTTGGATTCTTTCCTAGGCAAGACAAATGCCGATAAGTGCAAATCTGGATGGAGGAAAGTGGTGCTTTTGTTAAAAAGGACATTCCCTCCCCGAGGAAGGCGTGTAGGGCCAGGTCTAATGCCTCATTAGTTATCTTGTGCTCTTGTAACCAATTAGGATGCAAGACAATTGGCCTAGCAAGAAATCAGAAAAGCCATTGGTTGCATTTCTCTGAGTTAGACCAAACTTAGAAATACTTAACTGTCTCCTCCTGGAGATGTAGTAATTACTGTCAATGGAAAACAGAAGAATGTTTATATGATTTGTTTTACTGACTGGGTGACTTCCCTGAGAAGTGGACAGATGTAAAATTGGTTGGGCTTGTCCACTTCTTAGTGGTATTTACAGTGAGTAGACCTCTAAACTTGAAGCTGTCCCACGACGATTTCCCATTGTCTCAGAATCTTTGCAGACCCCAGGTGAGCTCAGACCTCTTGAGGCTGTGGTGACTGAGTTGTGGTCAGGCTAACTGCACAGGACATTGTGTTTCTTTTCAAAAGGTCAGCCAGTGGTGTGAAGCAGGAATCTACCTCTTGGCTTCCCAAGCTGTAGACAAGTGCCAGTCGCGAGAGGGGGTTGACATTGCCTTAAATGACATTGAGGCATTCCTGGGCACAGAGAAGGAGTACCAGCTGTCCAGCCTCAAAGAGTTTTACAACCAGTTTGAGATGATGCTCACCCTTGACATAAAGGTAATGATCTGGGTTTTATTCTGTAGTTGGGAGGGAGGCATTGGGGGGCTTTGCCTGTTGCCTAAGAAAGTCTAGGCAGGATGCACTGAGCAGGCTAACCAGTTCTTGAGCCCTCAGTGGCCTGTTAGACTCCTGGTCTATGCTTCCTGGCAAACTGACCCTACATGGTCTGACTTAAATATCACCTTCAGTTATTCATTTCTCTCCAAATACTTATGAGCATCTCTGATGTATGCACTGTGCTGAGGACACACAATGAGCATAAATAGATATGGTTCCATCCCTCATGGAACTTACAGTTTAGTGGGAGAGGCTGACATTAATAAATATCAAACACAAAACACAAAAATGTGTTCTAACCTGAGATAAGTGCTCTGGAGGGTGGATTCAGGGTCCTATTGGGCATGTAGCAGAGGAGCTTGACCTGGACTGGGGGTCAGGGAAGGCCTCCAGGAAGAGTCACTTGAGCCAAGGCCTGGAGAATGAGTAGAGACAACAGGGGAGCCTTTCCAGAGAGGAGAAATAGCATGTGCTGAGGCCCCAGGGCTGGAGAGAGTCTGGCACAAGGGCAGAACCCAAAGGTCAGGGTGGCTGGAGGACAGAGAGCAAGGGAAGAGTGTTTGGGGTGCGATTCAAGAGGGGCAGACATGGTGGGGCTTTGTGGGCCATTTAAGGAGTTCGGCCTTTATTCTAAGAGCAGTGGGAAGCCACTGAAGGAGTTAAGCAGGGGGATAACTTGATTGACTTTGCATTTTGAGAGGAGCACACTTCTCTGAAGCCAGCAGAGTTATGGATAGCACACTTCCTCTGAGTCCACATCACCTTGTATGTACCTCTGCTGAAGGGGCCTCTTGACCTCTTTTGAGTCATGGACCCTTTCAAGAAGTTGATTCACCTATTTTCAGGGTTCTGCGTAGTTGAAGGGAGTTTGATGTAGGCACTGTTTACAAAGATGTGGGCAGGATTTAGGGAACCAAGAGGGATGGCAAAGCACCCTGGGGCTAGTAAGAAACGGAGCAGTTACCACGTCTAAGCCTGAAAGACAAAGGGGACCCAGAAAGTGCTATAGCTGTGACTGTAAGAGAGGCAGCCAGTAAGAGCTGTGGCCTTGGGCAGAGGAATGTAGCCACTGGTGGAGAAATACAGACCTATACCTCTCTCTCTCCCCTTCTCAGATTTCCTGCTGGTGCTTCCCATTGGCTGAAGGCAAATAAAAACCCATGGGCAAGTGAGCCCATCTGACAGAGTCCGTAGAAGCCAGCTTCTTGGGACACAGAGCAGGGTAGAGAAGACGTAGTTGGGGAACAAACAGGGAATATCCAACATATATAACTTTTTATAATTAATTTTAGGGGACACCCTGAGGTCCATCCATGGACCCAGGCTAAGACCTTTGCTCTAATATGACACATATCACACTGTATTCTAGTTATTTATTTTTAATGTCTGTCTTGCTTATTACACTGGGAACTCCTGAAGGGCAGAGCCTCATCCATCTCTGTGTCCATGTGCCTAGCCTGTGCCTGGTGTCCAATCTATGTTTATTGAACAAGTGGGCAGGCAAGTGGCAGAGGGCTGAGTGCAGTGGTAGGGGCAGCTCGGTGTAGAGTTGTATCTTAGTAATGTACTTTCCCTGACTCTTCCCAGTGAGTTTTGGTCATAAGGTGTGATCCTGAGATGGGGTAGGGAGCGGTTGGGCATACCACATTCCCCCAACACAAGGACCCTTCTACTTCCCTGCAGAGAGGACAAAGAGAAGGTCCATTTGGTGTAGTTGCTATACTATGGACCCAGTATCTGTAGCCCCCGGTCAAATTCCTAATGCAGAACAATCTCACCCAGCTTCAACTCCATTAGCTGCTCAAATAAGTGTATCAGGTCACCCAGGGAGACTTTGGCTGCTGCTGCTGTTCTGGCCAACTTCAGCAAACTTCCTCACCACACCATCCACCAAGAAATGAATAAAACTTGATAAACTACCTCTTGGAAACAGGCAGACACATGGAGGAAGGAGAGGATTAGGAGACAAATAATTAAAAAAAAAATCCTATATGTAAAATGGACCAAAATATCCACAGGTCCCAACTTTTCTTCTTTTGGTTTGGAGTAAAATTCTAGGTTATAAGATTTAAATATCTTATTGTGTCAGAGAGTTTGTCCACTAAGGAGTAATGACTTTGTTGTCAAAATTGGTAATCTATACATATAGAAATATGCCTAGATATATGTATATACACAGGTTGGTATAGACACATGTATCTCCTTTCTTGGACAGTTGAGAGGGCTTAGAAGCAATGAGACCCCCAGTATCAATGAGCACACCTAACACTAAGGTCTTCGTTTCTAACTCCATTCTTCAATAAAAGAGAACTGAGCTCCTTGGAGAAATGGCTGATTCTAGGACTGGAGCAGGAAATATAGAAGATGATCCTAGAGCATATTGTAGTGCCAGAAAGTAAGGAATTGCTAAAAACAAAACAACGCACCACAATGATGGGGCGTTGGAGGCAATTGAAAGAGCTCCCATGGCCAATGCTGGAACAATTTGAGAAATGAAATTAATAAAGTAGTGTTGGATTCCAACCCAAAGTATAAAATAAATATCCATGAATCCACACTGATATAAATAAATGATGGAATAGATAAATAAGTGGGGGAGGAGGAAACTAATCTCGCATGAAGAAGAATTTCAAATTTTCTGAGGGTAGATACTCTGCCCTCGAGAAGGTGAAGCGTAACTTCCCCCCTTCTTAAGTGTGGGCTACAGGGAGTAACTTTCTTCCAAAGAGTACAGTAAGGGAAGGGCGAAATAAAAGAGTGACTTTACAATGGAGAAATCTAACAAATGCTACCTCAGCCAGGTGATGAAGGTCAACATCAAGTCTTAAGTTCATGCAGGTAGTATGTACCCTTGATGTGATGTGATGAGAACGGCACTACTTCTGTGCTCTTCCCCCCAAAAACCCATAACTCCAGTCTAATCATGAGAAAAACATCAGATAAACCCCAACTGAGGGACATTCTACAAAATATCTGACCAATACTCCTCAAAACAATCAAGGTCAGCAAAAACAAGGAAAAGCTGAGAAACTGTCACAGCCCAGAGGAGCCCAAGAAGTCATGACAACTAAGTGTAATATGGTATCCTGGATGGGACCCTGGGGGAAAAAGTACATTAGATAAAAACTAAGGAAATCTAAATAAAGTATGGACTTTAATAATAAAAATAACGTATCAATATTGGTTCATTAATTGTAGCAGATGTAAGATGTTAGTAATAGGGGAAACTGGGTGTGGTATATGGGAAACTGTACTATTTTGCAGTTTTTCTGTAAATTTCAAACTATTCTAAAAAATAAAATTTATTTCTAAAAATCTGGTACTCTATGTCTAAATGATTGAATCTGTTGCATTGAAGACATAGTGATTATCAAAACTACATCAGCAATTCAACTCTTGTTCTTGTAGCAGCCACCCTGTCTCTGAGGCTCTGCAAGTGCTTCTCCCGGATACCTTGCTGCTGTGCTACCCTCTTCGTGCTGCTACTTTGATTTTTCTCACCTGTTCACTTTCACCACCCAACCTAGAAAATGAAACAGTCTCAGTAGCAAATAGCAAATAGCAAAATTCAATTCTTAAAATATTCGTTGGGTACCCAGTTTGTGTTTTATTCTGGGAATACAATAATGAAAGTCACAGTCCCTATAATCAAGGTGCTGGCAGTTTAGTGGAAGACAATTGTGTCCCCAGTAAATGCTGCTTGGTTGTGTCGATGCAAATAATCCATAGTCAATCTATAAATCAAAATTGGGATGAGTTTATTATGAGCCAAGTTTGAGGACTATAGCCTGGGGCCTTCCTTCCCCAAGGAGGGAGGGGCACCAAAGAAGTGAGTGTACAGAGTGGTTATATGCTTGGAACAAAGAGCATACATCACATATGACAGGAATATCTCTTTTACTACTGTCACGAGATGCTTAGCTGGCATAGCAGGTCGGTGGTCAGCAGGTCAGTGGTCACAAGGTGACACAGCAGGTCGGTAATTAATCCTTAGTTCCTAGGAAGAGATGCTTATCCTTAAAGAAATGCCAATATGGGGGGAAGCTACATCCCTATCTTTAAGGGCATCATTCTTGTCTTTGGGACATAGTAAATGTTTAAAGCAGATGTACAATGCATGCTCAACAGCCACGTAAGGCCCTTTTGGAAAAACAAGATCAGGCCCAATTGGTTTTAAACCAAATGGCTTCCTCATATACTCCGATATATCCTATTGCTTTTCATTTATTTATCAGTCCAAGAGCATATAGAATGGAGGGGCCAGTGGGCATAGAGGGGAGGCAATGGTCAGCTCAGCCTGGGGAGGCCAGGGTGTTTGTAGGAGAAGATGCCTACATTTGGTCTGCCAGATTGAGTAGGAGTTTCCAAGGGAGACAGTGGAGGGAGGGAACCTCAGCAGAAGGAACAGAAAGTGCAAAGACAGAGAGGCTGGAAACAAGAGCATTTACGGGAACTGCCACAGCTGGAGGCTGGTGTGTGAGGGGTGGGTACTGGCGGGAAGTGAGCCTGGAGGGAAATCAGCGTCAAGTAATGAAGAGCCCAGTGTTCTAGCATGAGTCTGGACTTTATCTAGATGCAGCAAGAGCCCCCGCAGGGCTTTTCAACAGGGAAGTTCTATGATGAGGCTGTACGTTTTAGAAAGATAATTCTCATTGTGGTATGGAGAAGGGATTTGCAAGTAAAAAGGGGAAAGAGGAGAGGGAGGAATGCAGTTGCTAATCTTGCACCAACTTCCTCCTCACCTGAGTTTAGGAATTTAGGGTCTCACTGCCTCACCATTTCCAGGGTTCACCCGGTGATCTTAAGGGAGAGATGCAAAAGGGCAAAGGTGATTCGAGTCCTGTCCGGTCTAAGTGGTGAGCCGTTGGGCCCTGGCACATGGCGCTGACCTCACACCAGGGCTGTACACCGGACATCGCTGCCGATGCAAAATAACCAATAATCATTCTATAGATAAGAGAGAGAAGGTGAGTTTTACTTGAGCCAGAGTGAGGATTATAACCTGGGAAGGCCTTTTCCAGAAAGGAAGAAAGTTCTGGAGAAGCATGGTTTTCAGTACAGTCTTGTACCTTATTAGAACAAAGAACACACATTAAACACGCCCAGGGTACATATTCATCAAAGTTTCAAAGAGGTATTCAGTTCCAAATTAGCGGGTCCACATGACCCTGATTTCAGGAAAGGGACTAATACAGCTTTATCAATAGGGCATCGGAGGGGAAGTACGTGTTCTTAGCTTAATAGAGTGCATCCTTTACTTTAATTGGTAAAGCAGATGTACAGTTGTGTTTGTAATTAGTCAGGCTTCTTCAAGCGGAATCAGTTTTGAACCTGAAGAGTTACCCCTTATACCTCAATATGTGAAAATCTCTCGTCATCACCAATCTGACAGTCATTCGATCAGTCATATTTCTTGATCTTTGAGCAGCAATTAACACCCAGGCCTTAGTTTCCTTAAGCTCACCACTGGGCCAGAAGGGCAGGGTGGTAGTGGCTGGTCACCAAGTCTTCTCACCATCCCCTCAGAAATAATAACTGACTGCCATTTGGCAATGTCATAAGGGAATTTGGTTTCTTTTGGGACTTGGACTTGTGGCTGCCTTATCAGAACCTCTAGTCTACTATACAGCTGAGCTTCCTGAGGCCCGAGACATGTTCTCTGAAGAGACCTTTTTAAACACAGACCCTGAGCTTAATCTAGTCTAGGGGTCAGCCAACTACAGCCTGTGGGCCAAAACTGCTTGACGCCTATTTTTGTAAATAAAGTTTAATCAGAACACGGCTGGGCCGGCCCCGTGGCTTAGCGGTTAAGTGCGCGTGCTCCACTACTGGCGGCCTGGGTTCGGATCCCGGGCGTGCACCGACGCACCGCTTCTCCGGCCATGCTGAGGCTGCATCCCACATACAGCAACTAGAAGCATGTACAACTATGACATACAACCATCTATTGGGGCTTTGGGGAGAAAAAAGGAGGAGGATTGGCAATAGATGTTAGCTCAGAGCCAGTCTTCCTCAGCAAAAAGAGAAGGATTAGCACAGATGTTAGCTCAGGGCTGATCTTCCTCACAGGAAAAAATATATATTATAAATAAATAAATAAATAAATAAGAACACGGCTACGTAGCCCGGCCTCCACTTTGGCGGCCTGGAGTTCGGATCCTGGGCGCACACCGATGCATTGCTTGTCAAGCCATGCTGTGGCGGCGTCCCATATAAAGTAGAGGAAGATGGGCATGGATGTTAGCCCAGGGCCAATTTTCCTCAGCAAAAAGAGGATTGGCATCAGATGTTAGCTCAGGGCTGATCTTCCTCACAAATTAAAAAAAAAACAACATGGCCACACTCATTCATTTATGTAGTATCTATCATCTATGACTGCTTTTATGCTACAACAGCAGAGTTCAGTAGTTGCAGTAGAGACCAGATGGTCTTCAAAGCCTGAAATATTTACTGTTTGGTCCTTTATAGAAGAAGTTTACTGAACCCCAGTCTAGACCAACACTGTCCAATAGAAATATAATGCAAGCCATATATATAATTTAAGATCTTCTAATAACCACATTTTAAAAAGTGAAAAGAAAAAAGTGAAATCAATTTTAATGATGTTTTATTTAACATATGTCCAAAATATTATTTCAACATACAATCTATCTCAAAAATTGAGATATTTTACATTATTTTTTTCATACTAAGTCTTCAACATCCAGTGTGTATTTTACACTGACAGCTCAATTCAGATCAGCTGCATTTCAATAGCTTCCTGTGGCCAGTGGTTACTGTACTGGACAGTGCAGATCTGCACTCCAAAGAGTGAGGCCAGCCCCCAGATCCTGGTGTAGAGGTCAGCCTTGATAGGCCCTCAGGCCGTAGAGGACCAGTTGTTCCATAGCTCACATTCCAGTCCTGCCTCAGGGCTCTTTGCTCTTTCCCTCAGACGATGGCCCAGCATGAAAAAGACAAATAATTTTTCCAGTTGCAAAATGTGGCAACCTCCCTGGATGTGTTCTGAGCCTCTACTTTTGGAATTAGGCATCCTCAGAGCACCCTCCATGGCCTTTGGTGGATCAACTCTTCTAATTCTGGATCCCTTCACTGGTGGCTAAAACCATTCAGGACATGGATGCCAGAGTTTGCATGACGGAGAAAAGGCTACCCACTTCCCTTGACCCACCCGAGCTAGAGGGCTGTCATGCTGGAAGCAAGGCTAGAAGAAACATATTCAGAGGAATTCAGGCCTTGGTGTAACTCAGAGACTTCCAGGGCTTTGTTTCTTGTTCTCATGACCCTCTGCCATAGAGCATATAGTCAGTTAAGGGGACATCTGTGAGTTGCATCTTTCCTCTGGATTTCTTCAGTTTATTTCTTTCCTACTTATATATAGAGAAAGAGTCACACAGAATAACATTTAAATGTGTATCCTTTTTATTACAGGTACTGGTGGTTTTCTTGATCCTACTTCAGAATTTAGCCAACTCTTTCCCCCAGAACACTAAAACTCTTTTCTCCATTAGGGCCTTTATTCAGGGTAGACTTCTTATTTTGAAATCCTCCTGCTTTGTGAGTTGGCCTAGTGCCCTTCATCCATGGCCATTCTTTTCTACCATTAATGGACATGGCTTAGTGAACGTTTATCCGCTCAGCATCTATTTACCGAGCACTGCTTGTTTGAGGCAATGTTCCAGGCACTGGAGATAGATACAGTAGTGAAAAGGTATAATTATTGCCAATCAAGTGGGAGATGCAGACTCTTGGAAGCACAATTCTGGTGCAAGGTGAGACTTGCAATGACTTGCATGTGGATGCCCAGAGAAGGGTTACCTGAGGGAGGTAAGGAGTGGGGAGGAGGGGAAGATGGGAGAAAGGGAATGCTTCATGTCAGAGTGACCAGCTCATGATTTGCTTTTGTTCCTGCAGGCCAAAGCCCAGAAAGTCCTGCAGAAGCTGGGCGATGTGCAGGAAATATTTCGCAAGAGGCAAATGAGTCTGATGAAATTGGCAGCCAGACAGACTCGCCCAGTGCAACCCGTGGCTCCCCATCCTGAGTCCTCCCCAAAATGGGTGTCACCGAAAACCAGCCAGCCCTCTGCCTTGGGTAGGTTATTTAGGAAAGGAAGCTTTGTGGTTTTATGTTTCATCAATGCCCATGAGGACTGAGATTTTCATTGTTTAAAATACAATAATGGTCATGGTTTTGACAGATATTATTTAAAACAAACTACAGATATGGAGTAGTACAGGCATTGAAGACTTATAAAGTTAGATAAAACTAGGTGCCTGGATGCAAGGAGGAGCTTACAGTCAAGTAGAGGAATAATATAAATGCACAAATAATATGAGCATAAAGTAGACTCCATTAAGGACCCTTGAAAGTCCCACCAGACTCTATTAACAATGGAGTGGTGGGCCGGCCCCGTGGCTTGGCGGTTGGGTGCGCGCGCTCCGCTGCTGGCGGCCCAGGTTCGGATCCCGGGCGCGCACCGGTGCACCGCTTCTCCGGCCATGCTGGGGCCGCATCCCACGTACAGCAACTGGAAGGATGGGCAGCTATGACATACAACTATCTACTGGGGCTTTGGGGGAAAATAAATAAATAAATAAAATTATAAAAAATAAAAAAAACAATGGAGTGGTAAAGTTGCTTCTTTGAAAAGATTTTAAAAAAGTAAATAATTTCTTGTACCAATCCACATGGTTGTGATTACTATAGGTTATTAGTAAACCTTGAGATCAGGTAGCGTTAAGTCTTCCAATTTTCTTCTTTTTTCAAGATTGCTTTGGCTATTTTAGGTCCTTTTTGTTTCCACATAAATTTTAGAATCACTTTTCAATTTCTGCTGGGATTATGGTTGAGATTGCACTGAATATATAGATCAATTTGGGGAGAACCGTTATCTTACCAATATTGTCTTCCAATTCATAAACATTGTAACTCTCCATTTATTTAGGTCTTCTTTAATTTCTCTTGGCAATATAGTGGTTTTGAAGATAAAAGCCTTAGGCAATTCATGGTTTTTTTAATCCTATAGTAAATGGAATTACCATATATAACTATCAATAGGAGTATATTTCTATATAGAAATACAATCATGTCTTCTGTGAATAGGGATAGTTTTACTTCTTCTGTTTCAATCTTTATGCTTTTTTCCCCATTCCCTTATTATGATGGATGGGACCTCCAGTACGATGTTGAATAGAAGGTGTGAGAGCAGACATCCCTGTCTTTTCCCAATGTTAACGGAAAGAGTTCGTGTTTCACCTTGAAGTATGATGTTAGCAGTAAGTTTTTCACAGATGCCTTTTATCAGATTGAGGAAGTTCCCTTCTATGCCTAGTTTGATGAGAGTTTTTATCATGAATAATTATTGAATTTTTCAGATGTTCTTCATTTATTTATTTTTTAATTATTTATTTAGTGTGTGTGTGTGAGGGAGATCAGCCTTGAGCTAACATCCATGCCAATCCTCCTCTTGTTGCTGAGGAAGACTGGCCCTGAGCTAACATCCGTGCCCATCTTCCTCCACTTTATGTGGGACGCCGCCACAGCAGGGCCTGACAAGTGTTGCTTTGGTGCGTGCCCAGGATCCGAACTGGGCCGCCAGCAGCAGAGCGTGCGCACTTCACCACTATGCCACGGAGCTGGCCCCTTTTTCAGATGTTCTTTTTGGTGCTATCTATTGAGATGATCATATGGTTTTTCTCTTTTTTTTGTTGATATGGTGGATTACAATGATTTATTTTCAAATGTTAAAACAATCATGCATTCCAGGGATAAAACATTCTGGGATGTGATTACATATGTTATTTTTTCCTTCATGTATTTTGAAACTCTGTTATTAAGCACATACATATCCATAATTGTTATGTCTTCCAGATACATTAGCCCTTTTATAATTATGAAATATCTCTCCTTCCCTCATCTTTAGTAATACTCCTTGTCTTGAAGTCTGTTTTGTCTGATACTAATATAGCGATTCCAGCTTCCTTATGCTTAGTGTTTGCATGATATACTTTTCCCATTCTTCTATTTCTGTCTTTGTTTTTAAAGTGTATTTCTTGTAGGCAGCATATGGTTGAGTCTTGCCTTTTTAATACATTTTGTTAACCTCTGCCTTCTAATTGGAGTGTTTAGTCCATTTACATACAATGTAATTATTGATATAATTGGATTTAGAGCTACTATTTTATTTGTTGTCTGTCTCATAAGATTTTTATTCCTCTGTTCCTCCTTTCTTGCCTTCTTTTAGGTTAGCAAATTTTTTTTAGCACAGTCATGCGTCAAATAATGACATGACAGTCAGTGACGGACCACATATACGATGGTGGTCCCATAAGATTATAACAGAGCTGAAAAATTCCTATTGCCTAGTGACATGGTAGCTATAACATCATAGCGCAACGCATTATTCACGTGTTTGTGGTGGTGCTGTTGTAAACAAACCTACTGCGCTGCCAGCCGTATGAAAGTATAGCACATACAATTATGTACAGTACATAATACTTGATAATGATGATAAATGACTATGTTGCTGGTTTGTGCATTTACTATGCTATATTTTTCATGCTTATTTTATTGATTGATTGATTGATTGATTGATTGATTTTTGTGAGGAAGGTTAGCCCCAAGCTAACATCTATTGCCAATCCTCCCCTTTTATTTTTTTTTTCCCTTTTTCCCCCCAAAGCCCCAGTAGATAGTTGTATGTCATAGTTGCACATTCTTCTAGTTGCTGTATGTGGGACGCCGCCTCAGCATGGCCGGAGAAGCGGTGCGTCGGTGCGCACCTGGGATCTGAACCTGGGCTGCCAGTAGCGGAGCGCGCGCACTTAACCGCTAAGCCACGGGGCCGGCCCCTCATGGTTATTTTAGAGTGTACTCTTTCTATTTATAAAAACGAAAGTTGATTGTAAAACACTATGCCGTGTTATGCTAGCAGCATAACATCTCATGTTTAGTTTATCTCTTGATTACATGATTTTCTCTTGTTCTTGATTTAAGTACACTGTGATATTTGCACAATGATGAAATTGCCTAACGACGCATTTTTCAAAACGTATCCCCATAGCTAAGCGACACATGACTGTATTTTATTTCAATTCCTCTATTGGCCTTTTAGCATACATACCTCTTTGCATTATTTTTCACCAGATGTCTCTCCTAGGGATTATCATATGCATCCTTAATTTATCACAATCTACTTTGAGTTAATATTGTAGCACTTTGTGTAAAATATAGGAAATTTGCAACAGCATAGTTTCATATGCCCCCCGCCCATCCTATGTGCTATTCTTATCATAAATATTCCATCTACATATGTTAAATCTCCCAATATTGTGTTATAATTTTTGATTTAAACAATCATATATCTTTTAAAGAATTAAGAGAAAGTAAGAAAAATATATATATATTCTTTTATATTTACCCTCCTACTCACCATTTCTGGTGTTCTTTATTCTTTATTGTAGATCCGAATTACCATGTTGTGTCATTTCTCTTCAGGCTGAAAAACTTCCTTTAGCCTTTCTTATTCTGCAAGTCTGTTTGCAACAAATTCTTTCAGTTTCTATTTATCTGAAAATTATGAAGTCTTTTGGTAATTCTCCATTTAGTACAATTTACAGTCTCCTGTCTCTCAACATATATTCCACTTTTTAGAAGTAAGCCTTGAAAACAGTTTTGTACATTTCTTTCCTGAATTTTTCTATGTGCACACACTCACCCACACACGTACATACACTTGCTCACTCAGATACACTTATGCACGCATACCACAGATACATACAAACAGACATTCACTCACATGGAGACATCCTTCTTGGATGGCTGGAAACGGGACTTGGTTCTCCTGATCTCTCATTTAGGGCTCTTTTGCAAAACGCAACTGTGTTCACTTCTATGACTTTGCCTCTCTTGTTGTCTTAAGGGACATACATATGTTTGTTACAAGTAAATAAAGCAGAATGATAGATAGTTTCTCTTTATGTTTCTTTCCAAACATAAGATTTCATAATAGGTAATTACCCTCCTAGGGTAAACAGGTCTTCATCATGTCTAAACCTGTATCATTGACCTTGGTCAGGCAACTAGCTCATTTTGCAGAACAATCCTGCACTTTTGTTTTGGAGAGTAACCACTGAGTGTGGACTCAGGCAGGTCACTAACAGGATTTTCAAACACATTTGTCTGATTCCTCAGTAACTGAGTCTGTGCCAAGATAAACTATTATATTTCACAGTGTAGGGAAGGTGGGTAGGGAGCTCAGAGGTGGGAGCTGGAATCTCAGCTCTGACTCTTGTTAGCTAGGTGTCTTGGGTACAATGTTTAATCTCTTTCTCTGTAAGGAATGTGAAAAAATTCTTTTTAATGCCATGAGGCTATAATAATAGCTAAAATGGACTGAGTGCTTACCATGATCTAAATGCTTTGTGCATATTAACTCATTAAAGCCTCATAGCAACCCTATCCTGTAGGCTTTCCCATTGTTCCCCACTTTACAGATGAAGCAGCTGAGGCGCAGAGAGTATGTAATCTGATAATAGGTGTCTTATACATGGAAGAGTAAGACTTGAACGCTGGCACTGTGGCTCCCGCATCCCTGCCGTTAACTTCGTCACTGTGCTCACAGTATTAAGGGCAGGTACTTCTCAGTCATGGCTGTAGCCGATTACAGTGGTTGTATTTCCAGCATCCAGTTATTACTCCTGGAATCACTAGCTCATAGAGATCCTGCAGAGAGTGAGGAGCCCAAAGGACTGTCCATTGTTTTAAAGTAGCTTCGGTGGTCATATAACCCCGGGCAGCAAACAATG
This sequence comes from Diceros bicornis minor, assembly GCF_020826845.1. NCBI lineage: Eukaryota > Metazoa > Chordata > Mammalia > Perissodactyla > Rhinocerotidae > Diceros > Diceros bicornis. The sequence continues at coordinate 40,268,243 of NC_080754.1, forward strand.
AACTTCACTACAAATGTCAACATAACCTTTATGAAAAAACCATAGACAGCACCAGCTGTGTCCAGTTGGCTCACAGAATCTGAGGGTTGGGAGGGCCTCTGGAAGTCAGACCGTCAACCTTCATCAAGTCCACCACAGAGAAGAATCAAGGTGATGTGTTGGTGGCATTAGATGGATGGTATTTTGGCCATGGGACCTAGAAATGCTCAGATCCTGTGTCGGGTTGATCACACGTATCCTGTGAGTTGCCCAAGGGAACTATATATCCAAGGGTGGTGATGGTGACAAATAAGAATTCAAAGTACCACTTACTTATTGGCCTTGTAGCCATCACCCCCAGTGTAGCCCTCTGGTACAGCTGGGTTAGAAAGCCTCAAGGCCTAACCCAGGCTTCTCCTCCCCAAGTCCCAGTCTTACTACTCAATGCCATGGAGCCTGCAGAATGGTATCTCCCAGGTGTCCGAGAGCCCTGTGGGAAGGAGAGGAGGGAGATAGAGTGACAGAGAGAAGAGAGCAACAGCAGACAGCTCAATTCCCTCCTGACTCAGCCAACTGATTCCTTACACAGTCATCTCTCCACTAATTAATGTGGTTACATTAGTTCTGGAATCCAACTGTTAGATCATCAGATTAGCAACAACTCCTTCTGGCTAGGGCAGACATGGACATCCCCTTACATAATCGTAGTATGATTACGTGTGTGTGTGCAGAGAGAGAGAGCATGTTAAAGAAGATGTAAAAAAATATACCAGACGGTTGTGTTTAAATAGTAAGATTTTAGTATTTTTTAAATTTTCTGTAATAAGCACAAATTAATTACCTGTATAATGAAAAAATATATTCAATGGAATGTGGTACCTAGAACTGAATCTGGTCTTTTAATCCAAGAACAACATCAAGCACAATATTATATAGCACAAATGCTAAATGCTAGAGCAGCTGTGCATGAAAGAATCCATGAAATTTGAAAATCAAGGAAGACTTCATGAAGAAAGTGAACTTTTAGCTGGGTCTTAAGAATGGAAATAATGGAAACTCTATCGTTTTTGCCACATTACATTTACAGAATTATAGTTTGACGTTTTATGTGGTATTGGGCGTGACATTTGTTTCTTCAGACCAAATCTAAGTGCCTGGTGTCAAGGACTCTTACTTCATTTCTGCATCTCTCCTTCACCTCCCATTTCATCTGTCACCTCGGAAGTTACTGTAGCAGCTCTATCTAGCTTTGTTAACCAACTGCCCCAACACAGTCTAGCTGCTTGTCCAAGTGAGGCTAAGTGCTCTGAGTTATTTATAAACCAAATCGCTAAATTAATGGCAGGTTTTCTTTGTCCCTCTAGCTCCTCTTCAGAAAACATCTGAGGAACCTTATGCAGAGACAGATTTGAACTCCCCGGAAAAGGAAAACAACAAGACTAAATCTGAAGTCAAGGTAAGATCACCTTTCTTTTACAGGTAGAAATTTCTGACATGAGAGAATATGGCTGCCGTAATTATTGATAAATCAAGTTCCTCTATTTCGTACCTATCATCACCTCCACCAAGATGTGCCCATAAAGGCATGTAGCACAGACTGGTGCTCTCAAAAGCTGAGGTTTGTAGGGTTTCTTCATTTTCTTTCTTCTTCTTCTTTTTTTTTTTTTTTCCCTTTTTCTCCCCAAAGCCCCAATAGATAGTTGTATGTCATAGTTGCACATCCTTCTAGTTGTTGTATGTGGGACGCTGCCTCAGCATGGCCGGAGAAGCGGTGCGTCGGTGTGCGCCTGGAATCTGAACCTGGGCCGCCAGTAGCGGAGCGTGCACACCCCACTGCCAAGCCACGGGGCTGGCCCCTCTATCTTCTTAATTGCAGCTAGAAATGAAAAACTATTTGGTCATGTAAATAGTTATTGGTAGATATTGTTTTATTGAAGGAAAAGTCATTTTATTCGTTCCTGTAATCTGACTTCATATTTAAAATTGGTGGAGCAGTGTGTAGTTTATATAAATAAAGAACATGACAAAATTGCATAGAGCTACACACACACACACAGAAACACACACATAAGTGCAGGTATAATTGGTGAATTCTGAATAAGCTCTGTGGATTGTGCCAATGTCATTTTCTTGGTTTTCATATACTCTAGTTGTGTAAGATGTTAACATTGGAGGACGTTGGGGGAAGGGTACATGGGACTTCTCTGTATGTTTCTTTGCAATCTCATGTGAATCTATAATTATTTCTAAATAAAAGTTAAAGGGCCGGCCCCGTGGCTTAGCGGTTAAGTGCGCGCGCTCCGCTGCTGGCGGCCCGGGTTCAGATCCTGGGCACGCACCGACGCACTGCTTCTCTGGCCATGCTGAGACCGCGTCCCACATACAGCAACTAGAAGGATGTGCAGCTATGACATACAACTATCTACTGGGGCTTTGGGAGAAAAAATAAATAAATAAAAGTTTAAAAAAAAGAAATAAATAAGAGTTAAAAAAAAAGAGCATAAGCTTTGGAATAGGGCAGACCTGAATTTAAGCAACGTGACCTCTCTAAACCTCAGTTTCTCATCTGTAAAAACAGGGATAACAACAGGTACCTCCTGAAACTATTTTGAGCATCAAATGAAAATTTGAAAATTGCCAAGCACTATATAATTATAAAGTAACATTATATTTAAAAACCTAAATAAAATGAACTGTGAATATATATGATTGCATAGCAATCCCAGAAGGGGTCCTGTTTCCCCACCTCACTGAAAATTAAATATCTGGCTCTGAAATCAGAGGCCAGTAGACCATGGGCTCAAATGCACTTCAGCAACAGTTTGGATCCGTCATCAATTCCTAATGTGTTTGACTATAGGACCGCACAGGGACTCCTCTGACCATTAAAGATCAGGCAGAAAGCAAGTCTTCCTGGAGGCAGAAATACTGTGGGAACTAGAATTTCCAGCAGACTTTTCTTAGAGACAGAAAGCTACATTCTTCATCAATTTGGAGGAATTCCACCACCATGTTTTCCAGAGTTAGGAAACAGTTTACAATTTCATTAGTCTTGATTAGCCATTTAAAAAATAGCAATTTTTTAAAATGGGTAAACGTAATTAAAGTTCATCTGACTTGACATCCATGAAGTCTGTGGAATCATTAAGTGACATAAAAAAAAGAGTTTAGCTGAGCATCACCCTACCCTTTTCTGTGTACCCTGGGCTTCAGAGAATGTCATCTTTGAAGGTGAGGGATGTGTCAAGTGCACCAGAGCCCAGATCTAGCCCCTGAACTCATACCATTGACCTTGACTCGTGATGTGATTTGAATTCACTTCATATCTCTGTGACTTACTTTACCCATATTAGACAACATATTTATGACCTGCACACTTTATAAAGATGCCATGAGAGCTGTAAGTATGTGGAGGTTCTCTTATATAAGATTCCAAATTAGAGTAAATTATTTCAATAATTGTGAGCAATAAAAATGAGTGCTATTGTTTTATTTGTTATAAAAAAACAGGAATGTTGTCATTAAACATAAGGTGCCTTTCCTTAGGGAAGACCTCAAAGTATTTAAGACCAAAGGTTTCCATAAGCTACGTTTATTATTTACTCCTGTTTTACAGGTAAAAATAGATAATGCAGGAGCAGGGGTGGGGATAAAATCAGAGGCCTAAACGGTTGGAAAATGTTGAGTAGAATCCAAGAAGGTCTGACCACCAGACTTTTGGTTTCTTCCTTCCTCTGCTATGCTGTTTATTTAATTCAGACTCCAAGCCTGTCCTGGCAAGATGCTAGCTCCCTCTGTGTCTAGGCCGATATCCAAGAGTATAGGTACTGTTAAGCAAGCATAAGTACATGTTACAATTGTCCTTCTGTGCTTTTGGTGTTTTTTTTTCCCTTACTGTTGCTTTGTTTGTATATTCAATGAAGGGCTTCCCACAACATCATGTATGTTAATAGTCAAGGTGGGGGAGGAGGCAGGGTACGAACAGAGGCTGCCAGACTTTCTCAGTTTGGCAAACAGAGGCGGGTCAGACTCCTGCTTCTAAAGACTGTTAAAATCAAACAGAAAGAGAACAGACCTGAAAATTCCCTGAGCAGACAAAACCAGTTTAGTCGTACAGGCGAAGCTTAATTTAGCTTATTTTGCAAGACAAGTGAGGCTAACTTGACCTGGATCGTTTCTTGCTTATGCCTCTGAAAATCATAAAGGAAACCTAAAGTCTTCCCCTAAATTGATATGAGGTAACCACTAACCAATTCCTTTTCATTTAAGAAAATTCTAAAATTGTAACCAGTCACTGTGAAGAAGAAACACTCCCTGCCTCCACGCTGTATAAGCTGCTTTATAACAACATGCCTCTGAGCCTCATTCCATGTTTTGGTTTGAGTGCTCTTGGTTTACAAACTCTCTTTTTTGTGTCTGCACAAGAAACTTTTACTAATTACTACTTCAGTGATTCATTGGTTTTACTTCTGGTGTTTTTTCCTATACTTTATTTTTTTGTGAGGAAGATCAGCCCTGAGCTAACATCTGATGCCAATCCTCCTCTTTTTTATGAGGAAGACTGGCCCTGAGCTAACATCCGTGCCCATCTTCCTCTACTTTATATAGGACGCTGCCACAGCATGGCTCAACAAGCAGTGTGTCAGGGCACTCCCGGGATCTGAACCCGTGAACCCCGGGCCGCCGCAGCGGAGCGCGCGCACTTAACCGCTTGTGCCACCGGGCCGGCCCCTCCTGAACTTTTGACAAGACCAAGGCTATAAGAAGAAATGTGGGCAGAATGCATACTGTTGTGAACAACATGAGTAGGAAGAAAGGAGATTTATGCACTAAATTCCCAGGTCCTAGACTTAGAAATCAGTTTAGGACCAATAAATGCAATTAGTGTTTCCCAAGGTGGTTACAATAACTAGGGAAATCATTATTCCGAAATATGTAAGAATACTAGTAAGAAAAAAGTTAGGTTAGAAAAAAAGGTTTAGATTCATGTCTGCGTGCCCCATGGATTATTAAAAGAGGGACAAGGAGGTTGACTATTATCAATAATAATCATTTTCCTTTGTGTTTTCTGCCCACTGTCCAAGACAGATAACCAGGGTGGATAGATCATGCTTCTGACTCTGGGTGACAATTCTGACATCCTTTGGCCTTAGGCCTAGAACTCAAAGATGAAATGCAACAGTAGTCTAAGAGAGTGAATCATAACATTGTGATAAATGCCCCTCCTTGCCCTCAAGGGTCAATGCCCACAGCAAAAAAAAACTATAAACCAAAACTATTCATGACTGCTGCTGGAGTCACTAATACTCACTACCTGCAACAAAATCATGATATGGTTTTATCATCATCAGAGAACTCATTCCCAAAAAAGGTGTTTCCTCTTCTCGAGAGGGGTGATCCTTGCCATGCCAGTTGGAAGGAACTTGACAAGCTAAACTTGATGGGGCAGCTGAGGCTCACAGGGCTCTCTGGCAGCCAGGCAGCCACGTGCTTGGCTCACTGACCACTGATGTTGTCTGGGAAAGCCTAACAGTGGAGGAGGTTCACTGTGGTTGCTGGCAGTAGTGATGTGGCTGCTTCCTGTTCTGTTTGCCACTAGCTGGAAGCTGAAAGCATGACTCACAGGGGCTGCTTTCCCTTGGCAGCTCACAGCACAGCCTCTTTGGAGCTGGAAAGAAGCCAAAGGCTGATGAGAATTCCTTTTTCCTGAACCCTCAGGATAAAGGAAGAGCTACTGGCTGTGAGCACCAATGAATAGTGTTCCTGGACATCTATTAAAGTGGTTTAAAGTAGCAGAGGCCTTTTCAGGCATCTGAGCCAACAGGCTTCTTCATAAAAATTTTAAAAAAACTAACGAACAAAAAAAGTCAAGGCTAGAAGGGAACGGAGAGGTGAGGGGAAAGTTTCGAACCCTGACTGAGGGCCAGCCGTTGTATTAAGTGCTGTCTGCACCTGAGTTCATCTCAGGTCCTCAGTGCCTGGTGAGGAAGATCATGTTTCCCTCGTTTTATCTGCGATGCTGTTGGGACTCGGAGAAGTTAAATAAGTTTCCCCAAGGATCACACAACTAGTAAATGGTGGAATTGGGATTTGAAACTAATAGTTTACTTAATCTAGCAGTTTGCTTATCTATCTAACTTAACCTATCTACCTGATTACTCACTTAATCCACCTAACTAGCGGTTTATTTAATCTCTCATACTCTAAATTTCCTCTTCTGCAAGATGGGGATAAAGAAATAAACCTCACAGGTGGTTGATTAAATGAGAAATATATGGAAAGCAGCTAGCACAATGCCTGACATATAGCAGATTCTTAGTAATTGTAGTTTCCCATTTAATCCTCTGTTTATAGATAGAATGTTCTATGTAAAAGATGAAAAGAAGTAGAAGGAAGATAAAATTCAAGTTTTAAATTGAATAACTTCTCCTAATCTTGAATATGTACCTTTTTACCAAATAATAACAGGTCAGGGCCAAATTCATTTCCTTGCTTTCTCACTCCTTTGAATCCCAAAAGCTTTCATTTACCTTTCTGATTCTCAACAAGAGAACTGTATAAACGATAAGCACATTTCAGTGTCCACTTTCTATGATATTTGAAGTCGAGTCATTTTTAGAGCTAATAAGAGACTCAGAGAATCCACCAGATCCTTGAGGCAGCCCCCAACCAAGCTCTCTGAAGAATTTCTAGAACGCAGATTCTCAAGGTTTTCTGTGCACTGTAGCTCTGAGAAGCTTATTAATAATGCAGATTCTCAGGCTCTACCCTCAGAGATTCTGATTCAGGAGATCTGGGGTGGGGTCCAGGAATCTGAATTTTTAACTTGCACATTTGGTGACTAGAATGCAGGTGGTACAAGGACCGCACTTTTGGTCACATTGGCCTAGAGGCTATATTCATAGGCCATGAGGACTTGGAATAAAGGAAAACTCATGAAGGTGGACATGGATCTCTTAGGCTAATACAGAGTTCAAAAGTCAGGGGAGTGGGGGTGTGATTATATTAATCTATGAGAATGTGTTTTCACTGAGGGAGCTACATAAGAAAACAAGAGAATAACAGTAAGACCACTGTTGGTTTTGCTCTTTGACCAATAAAAAATTGACATAACTAAAATATTTGATGGGTCCAATTTGGGCCTTATTCAGCTCAATTTAATATATATCAAAGCAATTGCTATGGGTCACATGGAAACAATTCTAACATGGGGCCTAAACTCAAGAAACTTACAAGTTTCATGGGGGAAACAACATATTTCCCAAAATATATAATATAAAGCAGAATGACAGACCTCCAATAAAAGGAATATAACGTTTTAGAGGGCAGAAGAGGGAGCAGTTCATAACAAGTATATTGGGGATGTGTTTGCAGGGACATAGCATTTGAACTTAACTTTAAAGAATAAATACAACTTTGAAAGGTGGATAAGAGGGAGAAAGGCATTCCAGGATGGGGAAGGACGTAAAGTCTCAGAAGCCTGAAGGGACATAGGCTGTTCTGGGAATGGTTCGAGAAAGCTTGCTAGGTAGACCAAAGACAGGTTGCTGAAGGTTTTGGTTGAGGATTGTTGACAAGAAGGGTACTTGTGTATCAGAAAGATCATAGCTCTGGTGTGATAATAAAGAGTAGATTAGATGAAGGCAGACAGGCTGAGCAGCTGCCAGCAGTTGTCACAGTGCAGGTGAGGCTTCAGTGTTGAGAGTTCACCAATGGCAGTGGCAAAAAGGGAGATGGGCAGAGCTCATACCTGTTAATCCAGATGTTCTCCCCAGTGCCTAGAACACACTAGACTGACAGAGAAAGTTTGATGAATGAAGATCAAGACAGAGAAGATAAAGGAGAGAGATTTAATAGGGAAGGAAAGGAAGATATTGAAGATACCTTTGAGGTTTCCATCTTAGATTTCTCATTGGATGAATTTGTTGGCCAATATAGAGCACTCAGAAGGAAGAGCAGAAGGTGAAGGCTTATGAAGGCTGAGTCTAGCATTTGTGAAGTCTCATAGATCTATAACAGCAACCCACACCCTCTCTTCCTGTTAGCTGGGCTAACTCTGCCCCAGAGACTGTAACCCTTCCCATGCCAATGAGAATCAACCAATTGGCCTTGAGGTTATGTGGAAATTATTTGTGAACTAGCTTAGGAACCGAAGATGGGTCTAATAAAACATTTTTCAAATTTGGGATTTTATTTATGAGTTAAGATTTACAAATACATAAAAGTTAGCTTACATTGACATTTATGCATTGAGATTAAAATCACATGAAATCAAACAGCCTGAGAAAATTCAGGATGTATGGGCAACTTCTTTTCAATGTCCTTGGATCATTTATTTCCTTCACATTTTCTTGGTTTGGGAATGGGTGGAAGGTATCATGTGATATATTCCTCACTTTCTGATATTTTAAACAGAACTACAGACTTGCAAATCATTGTTAAAACAATGTTGCAAGATTTGCAGTTTTTAAGAAGACCCCTTTCCTCCAAACAAAATATTATAAATAATGTTTAGACTATTAGTCCAGCCCCTAGAAGCCAATTTAACCAGTAAGAACATTGACCTAACTACTAACAATACTAGCTGGGAAATTCAAGATCTTAGATAAAAGAGACCCTGGGAAAATTTTGAAATAGGCAAAGTTAGGGACTCATTCCTTTCTCTTTCTCTAATCATTTCCCATTTCTACAAAGCCTCTGGACCACTCATGCCTGTCTCCTCAAGCCTGCCCTTCCCTTCCAAAGGGCTTCAGTCTATAAAATGTCCTAAAACCTTCCTCCCCTCTCCGCTCCCTTTTGGAAGCCCCCTCCCAATGCAGCTGATCTGGACTAGAGGTAGGAGAAAATCTGAATGTGCTAGTTCACAGCAGTGCATGGATGATGAGCGACTGACAGCTCCCTAGCCTTCCTGGAAATACTTACCATTTTAAAAAAGGACTGCCCTATTGTTCAAAGGAATCTTTAGGCAATGGCTTCTTCAGGTAATGTCAATGAAGAGTAGGGAAAGATGTGCCAGAAAGGACCAGTGAGATGGAGCAAACGGGGCAGAACGAACAGCTAGGAATTTGCTTCCAGGATAGATTCCCTAAGTGGTTTCTGTTTTTCAAAAGTTCTTCCTATTCTCTACATCAGAACCCACTGAGCCAAAGCAATCCTGAGAAAAAAGCAAAGCTGGAGGTATCACACTCCATGAATCAAAATATACTACAAAGCTATACTAATCAAAACAGCATGGTACTGGCACAAAAATAGACACACAGATCAATGGAATAGAAGTGAGAGCCCAGAAATAAACCCACACATCTATGGACAGCTAATTTTCAACAAAGGAGCCAAGAACATCAAATGCAGAAAGGAAAGTCTCTTCAATAAATAGTGTTGGGAAAACTGGACAGCCACATGGAAAAAAATGAAAGTAAACCATTATCTTACACCATACACAAAAATTAATTCAAAATGGATTAAAGACTTGAATGTAAGACCTGAAACCATGAAACTTTTAGAAGAAAACATAGGCAGTATGCTCTTTGACATCAGTCTTACAGTATCTTTTTGAATATCGTGTCTCCTCAGGCAAGGGAAACAAATGAAAAGATAAATAAAATGGAAATACATCAAACTAAAATCTTCTGCATGGCAAAGGAAACCATCAACAAAATGAAAAGACAGCATACCCACTGGGAGAAGATATTTGCAAACATATATCTGATAAGGGGTTAATATCCAAAATATATAAAGAACATACAACTCAAAACAAAAAAACAAACAACCCGATTAAAAAATGGACAGCTGATCAGAATAGACATTTTTCCAAAGAAGATATACAGATGGCCAGCAAGCATATGAAAAGATGTTCAACATCACTAATTATTAGGGAAATGCAAAGCAAAACTACAATGAGATATCACCTCACACCTGTCAGAATGGCTATTATTAAAAAGACAAGAAATAACAAGTTTTGGAGAGGATGTGGTGAAAAGGGAACTCTCATACACTGCTGGTAGAAATGTAAACTGGTACAGCCACTATGGAAAACACTACAGAGATTCCTCAAAAAATTAAAAATAGAACTACCATCTGATCCAGCTATTCCACTGCTGCGTATTTATCCAAAGAACAGGAAAACACTAATTCGAAAAGATATATGCACCCCTGTGTTCATGGTAGCATTATTCACAATAGCCAAGACTTGGAAACAATCTAAGTGCCCATCAACAGATGAATGGATAAAGAAGATGTGGCATATATATACAATGGAATACTACTCAGCCATAAAAAAGATGAAATCATGCCATTTTTGACAACATTGATGGACCTTGAGGGTATTATGCTAAGCAAAATAAGTCAGATGGAGAAAGCCAAATACCGTATGATTTCACTCAATTGAGGGTATTATGCTAAGCAAAATAAGTCAGATGGAGAAAGCCAAATACCGTATGATTTCACTCATTTGTGGAAGATAAAAAGAAAAATCAACAACAAACAAACACATAGACATAGAGACTAGATTGATGGTTACCAGAAGGGAAGTGGGAAGTGGGGAGGGCGAAAGGGGTAAAAGGTCACATTTATACTGTGATGGATGGCAGCTAGACTTTTGGTGGTGAACACGATGTAGTCTACACAGAAGTCAAAATATAATAATGTACACCTGAAATTTGCATAACGTTATAAACCAATGTTACCTCAATAAAAAATAATTAAATTTAAAAATATATATGTTTTATACAATCTGTAAAATTCTCCTCTTATGTAGCTCTTAAAATACCTTCAACCACGTTAAGGAACGTTTCGCTCTGGAAATGAACTTGGAAGTTGTACAAACCAAGAAGATGGCATTTAGAAAGTAACTTCTACAGGCTGTTTACCATGATCTCCTTCTATAGAACAAAACTATGTAACAGAATTTTAAATGGTTTGGGTTTAGGTGAATGGCCAAGGGTAATGCTTGTGGCCTTGGGTTAGACTCTTCCCCTGAACCAAGTAAACTAACCTGAGAGGAATCAGAGAGGGCATCCTTGGGCCCTGTTAGCATCATGCTGTGACCTACTGAACCAACCAGGCAAGCTTGTCAGTGCCTGTCAGCCTGGTGTGTGCCAAGTCAATGAGATATCCTGTGACTCGTCTATAGTGGAAGGACAGGGCCACCTTTCCCCTCCTTTTTAAATGATAACGATTTTGGGGGCCACATGTTTCTTGAAGAATACTTTTCTTATAACCAGCCTATGCCATTCACTGCCACGTGGTTCTGGGTTTCCAGCATCCTCTGCAGGCTACTCTCTACCTCTAGGAGTATATGCCTGAGTGGAATCCACCCAGATATGATCCTGGTAAGGTTCAAAAGCTCCTCTCAGAGCAGGAAATTAACTGCTGAATTTCCCAGGTTAATTTTACAGACTAACCATAAAAAGGAAACTCTTGACGTTGACAGGTGCCCGTGTTGTTTTCTCATTGAAAACCCAAATGTCTAATAAATAATCCCAACTAGAAAGTAAAGAAAAGTGGCACTTTAAAATAAATTAGTGATTCAAAAGTTTAACTATAGTTTCTAGGAGTTAATCCCTCAATGATATATTTGGTTTCCTAAATAAACATTGACTTTTTGACATCTGGTGTTAGATCTCTTACATTTATGGATGTGGCTCAGTTCCTGGATAGTGTGTAGTTAGTTACGCAGAATGAGTCGTCAGGCCACACCTCAGTGTACTTACCACTAGGACGCTAAAAAAAAAAAAAGAGGGTTTCCCCCTTTTCCCCAGCAATTCCTGCAAGGGAGAGGGGAAGGCAGAGCCACCCCTTCCCAAGGCTGATGTTTTGAACTCTGGGACTGTGTCCCTTAAACCACCCTGAACTGAGGCTGGAGGTGAACGCCCTTTGGAGAGGTTTCCTTTCCTTTCCTTCCCACTATCCTCTGCTACGCCCCATCGTTCTGTAATTTTTTAGTGATTCTTACTTGTCATACCTTTTCATTTATTTTCTCGGGTTTTCATAATTACAGTCATGCACCTCAATGACATTTCGATCAACCATAGACCGCATATATGATGGTGGGCCCTTCAGATTAGTACCATGTAGCTTAGGTGTGTAGTAGGCTATACCATCTAGGTTTGTGTAAGTACATCCTGTAATGTTTGCACAATGACGAAATAGCCTAACAACACATTTCTCAGAATGTGTCCCTGTGGTTAAGGGACGCATGACGGTAATTACAATGCCAGAAAATGCTTAACCTTAAACCCTTCTTGTAATGATCAACATTTATACTTTAAATGGAGAGGGTGGTTCAACCCCTTATCTGCTTTTACCTTTTCTCAGAGCGAGGTCTGGTAGCTTCTCTTTTTAAGAAATGTGATAATATAATAAAAAGTACTTTCGCCTTAAATGACCAAATACCATCACTTTAAAAGAGTTGAAACTGAAATTGCTTTCCAAGTAGCCCTAAAACCATAAAGAGAAAGCATTTAACTTCAGGGAAAAACTAATTTGATTCAGTTCAAATGTTACTAACTCTCCCTTGGGGAAGAAAAAAATATTTTAATGAAAAGTTGAAAATTAGCTATTGATACCTTAAAAAACGTGAGTACTTTTAAATAAAAAAGTTGATTGATACTTTAAAAAAGATATATTCTTCAGAGAAATTGAAATAAAAATTTTTTACAACATTCCTTCAAGCTAGGCACTTAAGCCTGTTTTCTCAATTTTGAAACATGTTTTCTTCAAAATATAGGGGAAACAAAACAATTAGATTATATGTTTTTGAGAAGGCATAAGAAGTCATCATTAAAGGTGCTCCTAGAGAACCTGAATGTAGGCTGTTGTCACTGGGAAACTGAAAGGTGGCTGGGGTGGAGATGAGGGTAGGGGAGTGATCTTGGGCCCAGAGTAGTTGCCAGCCTGCCTGCCTTCACTGCCACCCTTTGTCTTCAGAATAGAATGAACATAAAGAGGGAGGGGCTTTTCCACCTGTTTGGCCTCCCAATAGGGTAGTTTATGGGTTGGATCCCTTTTAACGCACCAATTGGCTGAGAAAATCCCCTCTTTGGGATACCCTAGGAGCATCTCCAAGTCAAGGCGACTGAAGGGAAACAGGATATGATTTCAAGAGGAACTTGTTGCTCTGTTTTAAAAGAGCATCATTTCATAATTCAATGAGGCTCATAAGGAATCCCTAACCAAGAAATATAGCAGCAATTGGTGGGTTGGTCTGTGGTCAATTCTTGGCCTATTATTTGAATAAAAGGACCAATATTTGAAAAAAGCAAGCATTTCTTTGAATATGCTCTCTTCCTTTTAGAGCTTTCAGGAAGCTTAATTTAAATTTTTCCCAAAAGTACTCTGGCTACAGTTTACATTTCATCTCAAAATGAGAAGTAATAGCAGCTATGTTGATATTTTACGTTCCTATAAGCAGAGGAACATTTTGTAGCCAAATCATACATCTCCCTCACTTTACACAGAAGAAAATGGAGCCCAGGGAGATTAAGTGACTTGGCCAACATCTCCGTGCTTGTGAGAAATATGGGGTCTGTATTATAGGTGAGCAGGTAGGAATTGCCCAGCACTTACTGAAGGTCAGTGTTTTGAGTGCTTTACATACATTACCTATTTAATCCCCACAAAGTAGACATCAAAGAGGCAACCATAAATGCCATTTATTGAGTCTTTTCTCTGTACTAAGCATTTTAATGTTATCTCTAGTCAGTTATCTCTAGTCACCACAATAACCCTCTGATATAAATGTAATTGGCCCTATTTTATAGATAGAGAACTAAGGTGCAGAGAAATCTTGTCCAAGGCCACTTTTATTTTTTATTTTTATTCTTTTTTTTTAGGAAGGTCAGCCCTGAGCTAACATCCGATGCCAATCCTCCTCTTTTTGCCAAGGAAGATTGGCCCTGGGCTAACATCTGTGCCCATCTTCCTCTACTTTATATAGGACACTGCCACAGCATGGCTTGACAAGCGGTGCATCAGTGCACGCCTGGGATCCGAACCCCAGTCCGCTGCAGCAGAGGACGTGCACTTAACCACTGCGCGACCAGGCTGGCCCCCAAGGCCACTTTTAACATTGTGAAATTTTGGGTTGTGCATTTTTGTTTGTCCATCACCATATATGTGACTCCCTTCACCCCTTCTGCCCACCCCCCACCCCCACTGTCCCTGGTAACCACAGTACAGTTTTCTCTGTCCATGTGTTGGTTTATATTCCACATATGAGTGAGATCATACAGTGTTCGTCTTTCTCTTTCTGGCTTATTTCACTTAACATAATACCTTCCAGGCCCATCCATGTTGTTGCAAATGGGACGATTTTGTTTTTTTATGGCTGAGTAGTATTCCATTGTATATATATACCACATTTTCTTAATCCAGTCGTCAGTCGAGGGACACTTAGGTTGCTTCCACTTCTTGGCTATGGTGAATAATGCTGCAATGAACATAGGGGTGCATAAGCCTCTTTGGATTGTTGATTTCAGGTTCGTTGGATAGATTCCCAGTAGTGGGATGGCTGGGTCATAGAGCATCTCTATTTTTAATTCTTTAAGGAATCTCCATACTGTTTTCCATAGAGGCTGTACCAGTTTGCATTCCCACCAGCTGTGTATGAGGGTTCCTGTTTCTCCCGATTCTCTCCAACACTTGTTTTTTTGTCTTGGTGATTATAGCCATTCTAATGGGCGTGAGGTGGTATCTTAGTGTTGTTTTGATTTGCATTTCCCTGATGATTAGTGATGTTGAACATCTTTTCATGTGCCTATTGGCCATCTGTATATCTTCTTTGGAGAAGTGTCTGTTCATTTCCTCTGCCCATTTTTTGATCGGGTTGTTTGTTTTTTTGTTGTTCAGTTGTGCGAGTTCTTTATATATTGTGGAGATCAACCCCTTGTCAGATGTATGTTTTGCAAATATTCTCTCCCAGCTGGTTGGTTGTCTGTTCATCTTGATTCTGGTTTCGTTTGTCTTATAGAAGCTCTTTAATCTGATAAAGTCCGACTTGTTTATTTTTTCTTTAGTTTCCCTAGTCTGGGTAGGCATGTCATCCGAAAAGATTCCTTTATAACCAATGTCAAATAGTGTGTTGCCTATATTTTCTTCTATGAGTTTTATAGTTTCAGGTCTCACCTTCCGGTCTTTGATCCATTTTGAGTTAATTTTTGTGAATGGCGATAGCAGATGGTCCACTTTCATTCTTTTGCATGTGGCTGTCCGGTTTTCCCAACACCACTTATTGAAGAGACTTTCCTTTCTCCATTGTATGGTCTTAGCACCTTTGTCGAAAATTAGTTGTCCGTATATGTGTGGTTTTATTTCTCGGCTTTCAATTGTGTTTCATTTATCTGTGTGTCTGTTTTCGTACCAATACCATGCTGTTTTGATTACTATTGCTTTGTAGTATGTTTTGAAGTCAGGGATTGTGATGCCTCCTGCTTTGTTCTTTTTTCTTAGGATTTCTTTAGCTATTCGGGGTCTTTTGTTGCCCCATATAAATTTTAGTATTCTTTTTTCTATTTCTGTGAAGAATGTCATTGGGATTCTGATTGGGATTGCATTGAATCTGTAGATTGCTTTAGGTAACATAGATATTTTAACTATGTTTATTCTTCCAATCCACATGCATGGGATATCTTTCCATTTCTTTATGTCATCATGGATTTCTCTCAATAATGTCTTGTAGTTCTCATTGTATAGGTCCTTCACCTCCTTGGTAAGATTTATTCCTAGGTATTTTATTCTTTTTGATGCAATTGTAAATGGTATTATCTTTTTGAGCTCTCTTTCTGTTAGTTCATTATTAGCATAGAGAAATGCAACTGATTTTTGTAGATTGATTTTGTACCCTGCAACTTTGCTGTAGTTGTTGATTGTTTCTAATAGTTTTCCAACAGATTCTTTAGGGTTTTCTATATATACAATCATGTCATCTGCAAATAGTGAGAGTTTCGCTTCTTCGTTACCTATTTGGATTCCTTTTATTCCTTTTTCTTGCCCAAGGCCACTTTTAAATAAAAAGTGAGCCAGGGATTCCCACCCAGGTCTACCTCTTACACCTGTCTGTGTTCTTTTCACTCTCTAAGAGGTTTTCAAATTACAGGTCACAATGGTGATAGTGAACTCAGTTTGGTGGGTTCACCAACATTTAAAAATAAATAAATAAAAAGAACAGAATGCAATGGGATAGCATAATTAAAAAATAGAGTGTTATCACATCTGTCATATGTGTGTCTGTTGTATGTGTTTTTTTTTCCAACACCACCAAGCAGTTAACTCAATTCTGACATTATCTATCTGGAGATAGCATCAGATCCCACAGGGTAAGGGCTCAGTCCTGTATGACTGCCCCTCCCCTCTTCCGACGCCAAGCCAATCCAAGTCCAGGTTGTCACTAGTGCTTCTGAGCAACAGACCAGCTATAGATCAGAGGTTCCCATGACCCCTTTCTTGGGTTCAATTAATTTGCTAGAACAGCCCACAGAACTCAGAGAAACATTTATTTACTAGATTACCTGTTTATTATAAAAGGATATAATTCAGAAACAGCCAGATGGAAAAGATGCATAACATAAGGTATGTGGGAAGGGGCGTGGAGCTTCCATGCTCTCGGAACAAGCCACTCTTCTCCAATCTCCATGAGTTCACCAACCCAGAAGCTCTCTTTTTGGGTTTTTATGGAGGCTTCATTACATAGGCATGATTGATTAAACCATTGGCCATTGGTGACTGAACTCAATCTCCAGCCTCTCTCCCCTCCCTGGAAGTGGGGTTAAGAGGGGACTGAAAGTTCCAACCCTCTAATTACATGGTTGCTTCCCCTGGCAACCAGCCTCCATCCTTAGGTGCTTTACAAAAGTTATGGTATTAACATAAACTCAGGGGGCCGGCCCGGTGGTGCAAGCGGTTAAGTGCGCGCGCTCCGCTGCAGCGGCCTGGGGTTCGCCAGTTCGGATCCAGGGCGCGCACCAACGCGCCGCTTGTCAAGCCATGCTGTGACGGCGTCCCATATAAAGTAGAGGAAGATGGGCACAGATGTTAGCCCAGGGCCAGTCTTCCTCAGCAGCAAAAAAGAGGAGGATTGGCATTGGATGTTAGCTCAGGGCTGGTCCTCCTCACAAAAAAAAAAAAAAAAAAAAACATAAACTCAGGAGTGGTTGAAAGGCGTTTGTTATAAATATTGAGCCACCTTTATCATGCTTATCACTTAGGAAATTCCAAGGGTTTTAGGAGCTCTGTGCCAGAAATGAGACAAAAGCCAAATATATATTTCTTATTATAAATCATAATATGTTTCCATGTGTGTTATGATGTAAATGTTTTTCTTGTGGGTTGTGGTCAGACTTTGAAAGCCACTGCACTAGAACACAGTTAATCTGTCTAAACCTTAGCAAAACGTTGGTATGCAGTATAGTTAACTACCTCACTGCAGGTTCTTATTAAAGCAGTCCCCAAATCTGCTTTGGATCCCTCCCATCATATCCTCAACGTTACCAGTGTTGTATTCCATCAAACTTGATTGGCAGAGGACTCTCCCTCTACCCTGATACCAGTTGTTTCATTATCGAACCAAAAGTGGGTTCACCTCCTGGCAGAGTTAAAATCAAACTCTCAACCAGAAGTAGTTGTCACACAAAGTAGAATTTATTTGCAGCAAATAGGAGACCATGTGGAATCGTTACCAAAGTTCTGGCTGTCTCTGAACAAAGGGAAGCAGGGGCCTTTTATTTTGGCTGGGGAATGAATATTCAAAAGGGAGAGATGAGCATTCGTTTGCGCAGGCTCATTTGGAAAACATGCTTCCACATACACTGCAGGTTATGGTAATAAGGCCTAAGCTCCTCCTGGAGAGGAGATCTTAGCATTAAAAATGAGGCAGAGGTCATAGGCCTCGCTCTTGTGGTGGGGCTTGGTCTGGTTCAGGGTGGTTGTTGATTGCATCTCTCAGTTAAATGCTTCTGAACCCACCCTTGAGTTCTTTGGGGGCAATTAGTGAGTGCCAGTCTGACATGTAGTCACAGGAACATGGGTTGACACAACGAAGTCCATGCCCAGGCATTTCAGCAAGCCCAGGAGGGCCCCTCATGCATGACAAAGTCTGTAAATTAGAGAGACGTCATCATCTGGTGTAAAAGATGACAAAGTCCATACCTACATCTTGAATCATTGTTATTTTTCCATTACTAAGTTGTCATGAAATAAGAGACTTTACAATCCAGCACACTAATAATAGATTAATAGAGGTGGAAAGAGCACGATTCATTTTATAAGCAGTAGCAAGTTTTACAGTGAGAGGAAGTTTTGTTAGTAACAGTGGTTATTCTTTATGAAGGCCCTATATTAATATTGAGGATCCAAAGATGAATAAGGCTGGAGCTCAAAGTCCAGTGGGAGTTGCAGGCACAGTAACGTCACAGAGGAGGAACTAGAAGGGGATGTAATGTAACATTAGCTGCCATAGTAATTAGTTCAACATTATATAGCAAATTTAAAGAAGGAGCTTTGGTAGTGTGGTGAAAATAACTAGATTGGTTTGAATCCAGGGATTGGTATTTATTTCTGCATATTGAGTGAAATGGAAAATATATTCTACTCTCCGGTCAAGCCTATGTAATAGAGAGAATGAAAAATTTAGATTCTTATTGAAATGCTATCCTATTTTAAAAGAAAAAAAGATGAACTTAGAATGTAATATTGTCCTTGTATTTTAGAGCTGAATTAGCAAGACTAGTATCCCAAATGCTCCTTTATTTGTTAGCTTGCTTTCTGGATATGATACCAGATTTGGGAAGACATCTATGAAAAAGAACAAAGATCCATAATTTTCTTTCATCCACTAAACATTTTTGAATTGCTGTCTCTGTGGTCAGCATTGTTTCTAATACTTACCTTGACTGCTTTCTGTTAATCCAGGGAGAGGACGCTCTTCTCACACTGTCAACAACTAGCTGAGCAGCCTGTCACTCTCACCTATTTTTCAAGGAGGTTTCCCATCTGTTCCTCAGTCTGGGGAAAGCTTATCCTTCAACTTCTAGCTCTACTTTACAAGGAATTTTTATGTTTACTCATTAAATTTCTCTTAACAATACTTTTGTAAGAGAGCCCTTTCTCAATCTGTACTCTCTTTTGTGAGAATGTAAAATAACTCATTTAAACAGAACCTGGCAGACAGGAAGAACTCAAATGCTGGCTAATTATCTACTTGCTCATTATCAGTTAATACCTTTATGATATTCTCATTGGTAGCAATATGTGATACAAATTCGCTTCCTTGTTAAAACAGTATTTTCTTGAAAGCAAACTGAGTCTTACCTCTTTTCAAGAATTAAATGTCTAGTATTATTCTGAAAAGGGCCACAGCCCTGTGTGGTACATGGTGCCACGGGATCCATGTTTTAGGGAAGGAAATGGAGGCAGAGAGTTTCAGTGAGCTTGCCCAAGGTCTTACTGCTGGCACATGGTAGAGCAGGGCTTCTGACCACCAGCTGGCTTCAAGCCTACACTGGTGACCACTCTGCACTGCCTAAGGAACTGGCTGCTTTAAAACGTGGCATGATAGAACGGACTTGTGATTACCAGCATGTGAAAGTGGAGCCCAGGCTTATCTCACCTCTGCCTCTCTTTCTGGCTTTGGGTCATAACTTCTCCAGACCTTGATTCTTACCCCTCACCGCCACCCCCCCCCCCCAAAATGGAGATATTGAGTCAAATGATCTCTTTGCTACCCCTTTTAGCTCAAATTCTGAGTCTTTTTTGTGAATCAGCAGGGAAGGGGGAGGAGTACAAGGTTAATAGCCCTTCATTGTTAAGGAACAAGGATACATGCTTTTGCGAATGAGTTTTCGATGTTCCTAAAGGAAGCCTGAAGGGCATCAGATCAACAGAGCAGTTAGGGAAAACCCAAGAAAGAAAGAGAAACATGAGAAACTGGATATGTTGCTCATCTAGAAAATTAAAAACAGAGCTAGCCCTGATGGCCTAGTGGTTAAAGTTCTGCCTGGGTTCAGTTCCCGGACGTAGAAGCACACCACTTGTCTGTCAGTAGCCATGCTGTGGCAGCAACTCACATAAAAGAAATAGAAAGACCTACAACTAGAATATACAACTATGTACTGTGGCTTTGGGGAGGGGAAAAAGAAAAAAAGAGATTGGCAACAGATAGTAGCTCAGGACGAATTTTTCCAAGCAAAAAAAAAAAAAAAAACCACTTTAGAAAAAAAGGTAGAGGGCCGGCCCCATGGCTTAGCGGTTAAGTGCGCGTGCTCAGCTACTGGTGGCCTGGGTTTGGATCCCGGGTGCGCACCAACGCACCACTTCTCCGGCCATGCTGAGGCCGCGTCTCACATACAGCAACTAGAAGGATGTGCAGCTATGACATACAACTATCTACTGGGGCTTTGGGGGGAAAAATAAATTAAAAAAAAAAAACAAAAAAAAAAACTACATATGCTTTTAAAAAAAAAAGGTAGAAAATTAAAAATAAAACAAAGAAATTTTGGGAAAGCAAAATGTAGATTAAGAGCCCCCCTGCCCTCCAAATCAAATAGACTATCATACCTAAATTTCTTTCACTTCAGAATGAAGAAATACTTGAAAGCTGTCATGATGGGGAGAACCCTGAGCCAGAACAGCTTGGCAGTCCTGAAGATCTTTGCCCCAGCAGGTAAGAGTGCAGGTTCCTTTGTAAAAGTCATTTTAACCTCTTGTGGGGGAGGGGTAGAATATCCTCTGTTTTAAATTTCGTCACTTATCTTTCCCAGATAAAATCACATATTTATTCTGTATACTAACCTGCATTTATGTACCTGAAAATAAAACTCATGAATCTCATAAAAGCAACAAGCAAGAGCTGAAAGTAATATCTTATAAACCAAGCTTCCAAGGATATTGTTAAAAAACAAAATTCCACTGAGTAAATTTTAAAGATCTTGCTGGATTTATTTGGTGATGCGTGAATCGGGCAGCATCCCATCTAGCAGATAGAAAGGAGTTCTGAGGAGCAGAACAAAATGAAAGATTTTTATACACAGAAGGAAGTGGGACAAGGAAGTTATACTAGTAAAAAGGGATTGGTTGTGGCAAGGTCACTTCCCTTTGAGGGAAGGTGGGAGTCTTTCAGGCACATCACCTCACTAGTGCTGACCAGGTGATTCCAGATTGACTGGTTTCAGATTCCACTCCTCGAAGAGGCTGAAACTGTAATTGAGTGAGGTATTAAGTCTTGGGTTGGTGATGTGGGGTTTAGTGTAAGTGACTCCATTTTGGGCCTGTCTTTTTTTTTAAACAATTACCTCCTTTTGATTGGGCTTTCAGCTTAACTGAGAGATATGATCAAAATTTAAGGCGTTAACACCATTCTCAGCTGCCACTCTGAAGTTCTTGCAGTTTTTGCTGACCCTCTGTGTGGTATTCACAGGTTGTGACATTTTTTTGCTGAATCTCTGGTATCCACAGGTCATGACTTCAGGTTCACATTTTTTAATTGGTCATTCTCTTCATTCCTTTTCTGATGTTCCAGTCTTAGGGAGATCATTTGCTTCAGGGTTAGTGGCTGCAAACATTCACTTAAAGCTTTTGAGAGAATATAGCACACACAGGGAGACTACTATGATTATTATAAGCAGGGTAATTCCCAGTGTCTGGAGTACACTTCAGAGTCATGGTCCCCAAGACCCAAACCAATCAAAAGCAAATAAGTCAACGAAAGACCCTGTTGAAGGAGTCACTTTCTTAAGCCAAGTGGCTTGTTCAGTGATCTCATGTAAGTGACTTTCAACTTTCCCAGAAGTGTTAATCCAGATGCAGCAAGTGGTGTTGGCCACAGCACAGACACCTCCTTGCTCAGATAAAAGATAATCAAGAGCTGTCCTATTATCAAGAACAACTTTGGCCAGAGAGTCTAAGGAATTTTTATTGGGCAGCTATTGCTTTAGCAGCAAATTCTGCAATATCTTCAAGAGTTAAGGAGAGCTTCCTTATCATAGCCTCATTTGCACCTACTCCTAGCCAGGAGAGCAGTGATCTACCAAAGAAAGGAAATTTTGAATCATGAATGCCTCCTGGTAATTCCTGTTTGAGTCTGTGGCTCAGGACTGGAAAAGTGACAGCTATGGAGGCCATTAAAATTTAAGGGTCTTTAGAGCACACAGGCAGTTTTATTCTGGTTACTCTTGCCTTGTCCCTTTCTTTGTACAGAGCCTGGATGCAAGGTTCCCTGGGTTTGGAGTTGTTAACCAGAGGCAAGAAAATAGACCCCCAGGGTTAGAAAGCCTGACACGATACAGAGGGGGCTGAGTTTGTTCCACAGAAACTGAGGCATTGGAAATCAGGGAAAAGTTTGTGATGGGCAGAACTACAGGATCACCAGAATCATGGCAAATCCAACAGACATTTGGAGGTTGGATTACCCTCCTTTGCAATGGCCTGAGATATGTGAACAATGCTATTATCTTCCAGGCTAGAGCAAGGCAAAAGATGGACAAAAGAATCATAAAAGACCTTCATGGGGGCCAGCTCAGTGGCGTAGTGGTTAAGTTCATGCGTTCCACTTCGGCAGCCTGGGGTTTGCAGGTTTGGATCCTGGGCACAGACCTATACACTGCTTATCAAGCCATGCTGTGGCAGGCATCCCACATATAAAGTAGAGGAAGATAGGCATGGATGTTAGCCCAGGGCCAATCTTTCTCAGCAAAAAGAGGAGGATTGGTATAGGATGTTAGCTCAGGGCTAATCTTTTTCACCAAAAAACAAACAAACAAACAAAAAAGTGTAAGAATTAGGAAAAAGATGGTCAGAGAGGGATGGAGGAATAGAAAGAAATGTTCTTGATCTGACATCTTGGGAGGAAGCAGTCTGCCTCGATGTTGGCTACTTCTCTTCCTAGTCAATTCGATTTTGAGGTCTCCAGCCTTTGCACAGGACCAGATGTGAGGTGGGGCCTTCTTCAGTTGTGAAATATGCACCCAAGGGTTGACACCTTGTAATTTGGCAGTGGTGTCAGTGGTCAAGAGTTCTTGGTAGGATCCTTTCCATGAGTCTCACTTTTGTAAAAGCATCAGAGTAAAACAATAACTGTCTGTTAATGACAAAAGACTTAAAAATCCCCATTGTTAAAGATCTGATGAGAGTTCATTATACTGGAGCTGACAAGGAAATTTGGTTATCTCTGTAACATACAATATTTTAAGATAACTAGAATTATGATTGATAACATTATACCAGGACATATCAGACTTTAGGAATTTCATACAATTTCTGGAACGTTTATAATGTATACCTATACAAATACAACATAGTATTCTTCTTAATTGACAATGCTTCTCATGTAATTTAACGTATCAAATAAGCCCAATTAGTTTAACATCTCCCTTTTTATAAGGAGAGAGGACAAATCTTTTAAGATATTTCAGGGCCCCTCTGGAAAATCCCCAAATTATTTTGAGGTCAAAAAGACTTCATTTAGAATTTGATTTGAGGAAGTTGTAAACAGTATCCATTTAACCAAAGTGACAATAGTAGATGTTAAAGGCAAATGCAGAAGGTTACATAGTTGTGAGCAAAACTTTAGCTATTTTAATATTGAGAAGATTTGGATTTTCTTATGTAATCAAATAGCTGATAAAGACAACGTGTAGCACAGTAAATTATTTTGTTAAGACACAAATTTTTGCTTTCCAGGTAGATTACCCAAAAGGTTAAAAACAAAAAACTTTCACGATCTCTTATCAAGAGCAGGCCAATAATTCAAGAAAACTTTGTCGCTTTAACAGAGAGAAAACCAAATTCTAATTTTGCACCAGTGTATTTTTGGTATTAAAATTTACTCATTCATTTAAAAAAAAAAAAAAACTTAATTAGATCCATTCCAATCTTAGCCAGCTTGACCACACATAAAATTCCTTTCCTAAGATTCCTTTTTCACAATCCTTATACAACTTTCTTTTTTACATTCCGATTTTGCTCTGTTTTTCCTCTTTCCCATTCTGAAATAACCAGCCTCACTCTAGGACAAAATTACTTTCTTTTCCCTCAACAAAAATGCATCTCTATTCTTTATACCTTCTCTTACTGAAAACACACATCATACTTTCCTTGCATACAGAGATGTTTTCCTTACTATTTCTAATAGCTTTAATTTATGTATATTAGAATTTTTAACCCTTAAAAAACCTTAATTTCTAGTGAAAATAAAGAAGTAAACAATTGTGAACTGTCTGTTACACTTTACATTCTTTACAGTGGCAAATTTATGAATACATTTCATAATTTCTAGAAACACATCCTTCCTCATAGTACAGTTTTTCAATGTGGCATGTTTACTAATAGACCCAAACATTTTTAGTTCCTCTTCAAAGGAAAGCCAAAGTGATAACTAATGTTGATATTGATTGAATTATTGGTTTAAAAGCATTTAAAGGCTATAGGTTCCCAAAAGACACAATTTATACAAATTTAATGCTATTTTTGGGCTATGAAAGTGTTTGCATGCATGTGAATGCTCTACAGTTCAGAAAACCTGAATTAGGGCAATAAAGACCAAAAACAAAAGGAGAAATTCATTTTTTTTTTTAATTTTCTTTATACTCAGAATCCCCATCATCACCTCTGTTCTAGCACTCTTCGTGTTGTTTACACCCACACCATTTGACTTCTTGACTTCTGAGCTGCTTTTACACCCAGGGTCTATCGTAATGTTTAGCTCTTAGCAGGCCTCCAAAAAAAATGCCTTTAGAATGATCGAACAAACGTCTTTAGGAACTTGCCCCTTGATTAAAGCCAATATTAGTTTAATTTAGACTACTTTATACTTTTTCACTTTTAAGCTATACTCAAGGAAACATATGGGCTGTTATTGATTGAAATGTATCTTTGTGTTATAATAAATGGCCCAATTCGTCATATCTGAAAGTGTGATTTAGTTGGGTTGTCTCTGAAAAGCACCACTTGGCAAAGTGTTCTGTTGTTTTCCTTAAGTGACAGTATATCTTTTGGGACTCTCCTGACTATTGCTACAACTCATACCTACTTTTATAATTGTAATTTTACTTTTATAAGACTTTTATAAAAGTCTTAGTTAAATGAGTCCTTTAAGTTAGTTGAATTATTGTATTAATTTACAGTAGATCATTAAATCATACTTCTAATGAGAAATACAAAGGAAAAAAGTTACAGCATTTAAAGAAACAAAAATTTCTTTATGATTCTTGCAAAAGAACCTTGAGAAAAGGCAAAATTAGGTAGTGGATTAAGCAGGAGATAGGAGAATCTATAAGACTACTGTTTTCTACCACCAGCTTTGAATAAACACCTTAGGATCACCAATCTTTGCTGCAACAGTTTAATTTATAGTTCCTTATTCATTTTTTATTTTATAGATTTGTTTTTATGCATAAATAATATAGTCATGTGCTGCATAATGACATTTCAGTCAACAGCAGACCACATATATGATGGTGGTCCCATAAGATTAGTACCATATAGACCAGGTGTGGAGTAGGCCATACCATCTAGGTTTATGCAAGTTCTATGATGTTCATTCAGTGACGAAACTGCCTAACGATGTATTTCTCAGAACATATCCCCAT
This sequence comes from Diceros bicornis minor, assembly GCF_020826845.1. NCBI lineage: Eukaryota > Metazoa > Chordata > Mammalia > Perissodactyla > Rhinocerotidae > Diceros > Diceros bicornis. The sequence goes on from NC_080754.1 coordinate 40,293,796, forward strand.
CATTAAGCAACACATGGCTGTACAAATTTGTTGGGGTCAGAGTTGATAGGTACAATATACTTGGCATATAGTTAAGTATTTGGATTTTGTTGAATAAATTATAAACTTTTAAGTAGTATAGGTAAAATGTTATACCAGATAGTGTCATTAAGGGTTCTGAATAATTAATCTCTTTTCATGTTTGGATGGCTTGCCAGAATAACATTACTTTATTATATTTGAAAAGAATAATGATTTTAAGCACTATGTGATACCACCGTGCACCCACCTTCAGAACTTATACTTTAGCTAGGAAAAAACACATGAAACAATTAGTAGGTAGCCTAATAATATATGTGATTATATATTTTGGAGGGAGGGGAGGAGATGCTTAATGGAGGAGCAAAGTTAGGGTAGGATTTCCAAGGTTTCCACAGGTACAGTAGAAATAGTGTTCCTGGCAAGGGACACCAACTTATGCAAGGTATGCTCATGAATGATATTTGTGATGGATAATAGTGGCAGTGAGAAAAATAAAGCTACAGGGAATGAAAGAGAAAAAGAGGATTTCATAAAGCCTTGAAAACCAGATAGAAGAGATTAGATTTGATGCTGAAGGCAGTAAGGAGCCTTTGAGGTCTGGAGCAAAGGAATATCGTAATGAAAGCTGTGACGGAGGCTTGTCTCACTGTAGAATGCAGTGACTGCAGGAAGAGCAGAGTCAGGGAGACACCTCACATTTCCCTCATTATTACAGCAGAATGAATAACCCTGTATATTGAGGTCTATGGTCTGATTCTCACTGCAGCTATGATGTTCAGCTAAAGTCCCAAATACAGGTCAAGTTCATTAATTCTTCCAAGCAATCATCATTTTAGTCCCAACTACAAATACCCTAACCGTGCCTCACAAGTAAAAAGTTCTCCTACAACCAAATAATTCAGATGCTTCCAAGTTTTAAAAAGTAAATAGATTGGGGCCGGCCCGGTGGCGCAGCGGTTAATTTCGCAGGCTCCGCTTAGGCGACTGGGCTTAACAGGTTCGGATCCAGGGTGCGGACCGACGCACCGCTTGCCAAGCCATGCTGTGGTGGCGTCCCATATAAAGTAGAGGAAGATGGGCATGGTTGTTAGCCCAGGGCTGATCTTCCTCAGCAAAAAGAGGAGGATTGGCAACAAATATTAGCTCAGGGCTGATCTTCCTCATTAAAATAAATAAATAAATAAATAGAGTGAATCACACCATATACTATCCTAAGAATTGAGCAGGAATCAGGTGAAAAGCAGATGAGAGCATATTGTGTATGACTATACTGAAACACCAGACACTGCAAAGCAGGCCTAAGAACATTCCTGACATGAAGAGACTAGAGTAAATTTGAATATGCTTTCAGACAGCTAATGATATCAAAGGAAGATATGACCTTTCAAATGGTGTCTTAAGGCACTATGGCTATAGGTTCTAATTTCATCCCTTCCTGAACAATCTACTAGGAGAGAAGAATTCCTCCACTTAGACATTCCAGCATAAATCATTTCACAAACAAAAGAGGCGTTTTAGGTGGCTCTATAATGCAGAGGACACAGTAATCCTCTATTCTGGGCACAGCAGCAAGTCTGAACAGGAATAGGATTAAGATTGTGTACTATAGGCCTCTCTGACATTAAACAGATCAAGTTGATTATATAAACAAATGATGTTCACACAGGGGTTTAAAAACCTTTGTGAAAATACACATCTGTTGACAATTTTCAAGTTGTTTATTGGAAATCATAGATTTATTTTTAAAAACCCACTAATTATTTTGCCATACAAGAGCAAAATTCAAATAATATAAATATTTAACAGTTTGGTATAAAATTAATAATATGGAAAAAAGATGCAAACCAACCAAGAGGTAAAAAGTTTTTAGCAATAACACTGTGTACAACCATCTTCTACTCAAGGGGACAGACCAGGCTGATAGTTTATCTTACCCTTCGTTGACGATTTTTAAAAGACAACCCTACGTTGGAGCACCAAAAAGTTTTTTCCTTCCTTTGTAAAAGGTTGGAATCCATTTATTTACAAATATTCTTCTCAGTACTTTAAGTCTGATGAAGGAAGCATCAGGCAATTTCCTTCTTATTAAAAAAGGAAGTGCCTTCATATTTTCTTTAAATTTAAATGTTCCATTCTATTCTAAGCAAAAATAAAAAGATGAAGACAGTTGAGGAGATCTCTTTTGCAAATAAATAACTGTTTCACAAAAGTATTTCTGTAAACAAGATCATTTTGATGGCCAGAGACATTGATGTTTTCAACCAATGGCAAATTTAAACAGTTACAAGTTTAGATACACAGGGTATGTATGGCCAAAAGGCAAACGGTTATTCAAGAATCAACTGGTAAAAATTAATTATAAACTTGGTTTGTCGAAATGTGCTTTTGTTCTCTACAGTTTTTAAAATTGGTCAGAAAATTTAAACTGTAATGATCTAAAAACCCTGAACCTATTCTGAAAATAACTACAGACTACAATGTTTGACACTGTAGTTCTGACATTAGATAAAAATTCTAAATTATCTGAGCAATCAATGTAAACAAGCTTCAATTTTCAAAATAGAAAAAAAATTTCCGTAAACATTAAAAACCTACCTGCAAAAAAATTATATATATCATTATCCAGTTGTGTATATTGAGAATTCCTTTTTAGTTCTGTTTTACATGTTTCAAACATCATCTAATTAAATGAGACATCTTAGTTTTCCCTAATAGGTGCCTCTGCAGCCAAAGGTTTTAGAATCAGTTCAACTGCTTTTGCTGAAGTCACTATTTTGGCTTTCATATAATCCCCCTAACAATAGACATCACCTAGTTCTTTCTGTAGTGAGAGGAGGTTGTTTGCATCATGGCCACATTTTTATCCTGCTTTGTAAAATAAATGTAACTGACTCTATGAGATCTCAGCCCCAGCTCTTTGATTATAAGGAGCATGTAGCTTTACAAATGCATTAAAACTCATTCTGGCAACTTTTCTATCACTTTCATTCTGCTTTCAAGTTTGAGATATTGAAAAGTCTTCAACTTCATCACCTCTGCTAGTCATTTTGATGAAAGAATAGATTTTTTGTAGATACTGTAGCTTTGATTTGATGTTTAATACTCTCACTTTTAAAATCTGAACTTGGAACAAAGTACTGTAGTTTATGAGACCTTGTTAGGGAGGAGTGGACTATTCAGTAACTATTACAATAATTTAGACACTAAGAATTTTATTTTATAAATTATGGAGAGGGGCAGGCCCCGTGGCTTAGCGGTTAAGTGCGCGCGCTCCGCTGCTGGCAGCCCGGGTTCGGATCCCGGGCGCACACTGACGCACCGCTTCTCCGGCCATGCTGAGGCCGCGTCCCACGTACAGCAACTAGAAGGATGTGCATCTATGACATACAACTATCTACTGGGGCTTTAGGGGGGAAAAAAATTATGGAGAAAGAGGCTTTTAATGTTCTATCTTTTCTTTTGAATTCTTCTCCATTATTCTATTCCTCTGTGCAAACTACATTCAAATAACTACCTTAAAAACAGACTGATATTGAATATTTAAAAACCAGTTGAAAAACTCCTTAAATTAAAATCAGCTTATTTGAATTAACAATGATTTTTCCCTGGAGGAGGACCCTATGGGTAACTAACTGCCCATGTTTTGTGTCATTTCCTAATAATCAAAACAAACCCATTTAAGTACCACTTAAGGCAGAGCTAATGACTTCTCAAATTTCACATTAAACTTTAAAAAAAAGATATAAATGTATTTTAAATGACTCCAACACTATCTAGGGAAAATAGCTACATGGATGTGACAATAAGTGATTTGGCTGTTTGGCTGTGTTAAAGAAATTGTGTACATCGTCCTAAATCTCCTCTGAAGGAGACTTTCTTTTACCAAATTCATGTACTTTCTTCTATGCCAATCCTCCCCTGCTCCCACCACTTCTGTCAAAGGCTCTTAAATATACACTTGTATACCTGGTGAACAATGAACAATATATTCATTTCTTTGAAATGTTGTACTATACATTCACTTGGTATTCTCCAAAAGCAGTTATTCTGACACCAAGGCACCTTAATAACATCTCTACACCTCAAATATACATGTGGCATTAAGTGAGAACTTAAATTTCCCTTTAGTTTTGTTTTCATAAACCTTTTCTAAAATATAAATTCCTTGAAATGAATTTAGGCAATGAAGTAGATAAGTCACATTGAATAGCTTCTAGAATCAGAGAAACATTCTGATAGACTGGGCTTTCAAAATATTTGTTTTTCATAATCATTTCACTTAGGATATAGACAAACAAAGGTTTTTTGTCCAGGTTTGGCTCAGTGACAGTGAAAACAGACAACATTCAAGTACTGTTAGAGAAAGGCAGCCCTACAAGGATATGTGTCCATATAGGTCAATCTGCAAAGGAGGACTATCTTAATTATCCTGCAGTATATTTGACCAAAAAAACCTTTTGAAATCGTTTTTACTTTCGGGTCTGTGGCAGCCTTCCAAAGGTCCTGAAGGTCTTGTACATGTCCATGAGATGTCATCATTTTATCGTAGATGCAGGGATGATAAGGAGTTTTACCTTCCCCAGAGAAAAACACATGGTATTGTGGTACTATCCCCATTTTATTGGCACAGAGGCCCATGAACACATCGTCTATGTAAAGACTAGAGTTAATCGTCTGTGATGCCTCATAGACTTTGGCAGCTACATCATTGGAGATCACATAGGCAGCTCCAGCGGTATAGTCAGGGTAAGCTGGCCACTGGTACATTTCATAGGAGACATAGTATTTGCTGCTTTTGTCTCTAACGGGAGGGGCACCGAGATGAACACGACCAATCCAAAAGTCTTGAACACCAATTTGTGCTAAACTTTGAAGGTATTCAATAAGATTTGGCATGTGAATAAATATGTCATCATCAGCAGTCATAAGGAATTTGGCATGTGGACAAAAGCTATTTGCCCAACTGAACTGCAGAAGTAATTTAAGAGTAAGATTGTAGAAAGAATCCACAAAGTCTTGCTGAATTATATCATTGTACGTTTGATCTTCCCACACCAGGTTTCTTTGCAGTTCTTCTCTGGTCAGTGGGTTAAAAGGTGTCCCTAAGGCAAACAGAGTTTTGATGTTGGCATTAAGTTGAGACCGAACATACTCCTCATTGCCCCACGTTTTTCTAATTGCAGAACGTCGGTCGTAGTTTTCAGGAGCAGTCTTTATAAACAGTAAAAGGAGAACATCTTGTGCTTGACACTTCTCCTTGTGGTTGATCAAGTATTGATAGCGAGTAGCCCCATCCATGCTGTGCTTAAGAGACAGGCTATCGTTCACGAAGTCATAGCTGTTGATGAGGTATCTGTACGAGTAGGACTTCATATGGCTCACAACGAGATTATCAGTCGTTCCCCAATAAAACATGAAGGTTAGTATAGAACTAATGGCAAATAAATTAACAAGCTGCCATATTTTTACTCTTCTGCTACTAACAAACATTCTGACAACCATCATTCAGGTCTATTTTTATTTAGGATCAGTTTTAAATGGGTGTCTTCAAGACCATAGAACTTTGTCTTCTGTAGAAAGGATGTCCATCTTAATACACGTTGGTCATTAAAAATGTATAGGGAGATTCTTATTTCACAAAACGTTTTCTTTTAGTACCATTTTTTCTGATTGCAAAAGAATGGAACACACCGTAGAATGAGGACACTGGCACATCAAAATGGTTCCACCCCGGCATCGTTCATTAAGTTCGGTGATTGGCCTCATGCAGCTAGTCCATCTACTTCTTTTTGTGAAGGTTAAGTGTAACCTATTAGAGTTACGAAGAGAAAAGATGACAAGCGAATGGGTTAGTGAGTTACCAAAAAGAAGCAAACTACTCTTAATTCCTTAAAAACTAAATGTAACCTGACTGATTTAGACAAAAGGTGATGAGACAGCTAGTATTTAGCAGAGGCACACAGCTGTTTATTTTTTTAGAAGAGTACAGGGAAAAGGAAAGAACCACTCTCCTGTCTTCCCATTCAGAATACAGAGACGCTTTTCTCTTTTCAACCTTTAAAAAAAGAAAAAGCCTGCAAAATGGATATCAACTTATATGCTTAAAGTTCAAATTTCTCAAATGCATATATCCATGAATATATTGACTTGGAATATAGTCAGGGTGAAAGGAACTATATAGTTCAAGGAAAAATACTGCATGAAAAGAAAGTTCATAATAGTAAAAATCCACTAAAGCTTGCCCCAGACAAGGCAGGAATAAGAGTAAGATTTTTTTTTTTAAGTTAAGGTTCATAATCAAGGATTCAAGATATGCTTCTCAAAAAGCACAGTCCAAACTGTCTCTAACCAAAATGACTTTTGCGAGTCTCAAATCTATACAGTCATCTTCTTTCTGTACTTTTTCATTTGGAAACCTAACAGGCACCTCAAATTTAACATGTTCAGAACTGGGAAGCCACAGGATGATAGCCAAAAGCACTATCTTTGTACTCAGGCAATTTGGTCACCAGTCAACTGGCTCAGCCATTTACTACTTGTTCTACCGTATCATGCATCTAACCCAGAAATCTGAAAAATGGGAATAGCACCGCTTAACTCAAAGTCTTTATGCAGATTAAATGGGAACATACATAGATACATAGAGGAAGGTAGATAGATAATTACCTGGCACACAGGGGTACTCAGACTCAAATGCCATTTCTAACCCATTCTACTGTCTTCTCTCCTAAAACCTGCTGTTTCCATTTGCTCTTTATTTGTGTCTGAGTGCAGTTCATGCATCTATGCCAGAAATCTGAACGTCTGCCCTCTCCTCCACTTCCACATCCAGTTATTTAATCCTGTGAATTGCTTCTTCTACATCTCTCTGCACCCTTTCATGTCATCATCACTTCTCGCCCAAAGCAGTGCAGCAGACTAAAGGGTTCCTGGTCAGCCCATCCCCTACTCTGCAGTCAGCAACCTTTCCAAAACTCACATCTAACCACCAGACTAACTGAGCTCTTTAAACCCCTTCAGATGCTCTCCACTAGCTGACAATACCAAATGGTCACACGGAGAAGTGTCACACCGAAAGCTCAGCCACACCTGCTACTTCATACACGTTGGCTCTGGCACCAGCACCCCTGTGGCCTGGCAAGCCCTAGTCCCCTTGCTGATGAGAAGGCTACTAATCCTGACTAAGTTCTACAGGCATCCCTCTCTGGGAAGTCTGAACTGCTCCCCTCTAAAGATGTTTCTTATCTGTATTGACACAGCACCTTCTTACATCCATCTTCTCATACTGAGACTTTGTAACTGCCTCCCCAGTTACACTGTGAACTCCTTGATACAAGGTAGGATGTAGATACCCTACGCTCAGCATCCAGGTCAGCGCCTGACACCTAATAGGTGTTCTCTGAATGTTAGTGCAAAGAACCGTGCTGGGGGTGGGGCCACCTTAAAGAACTGGGGGTCAGGATGCCCAGTCAGTCACGTGGCCTCCCTTTTCTTCCACCACTAGGAAACAGCACCTCCCTTCCTCAAGGATTCTGTCCCAAGTGCTTACCACAAGTAAGACACATCCTTCTGCCTGGAGAAGTAGGCTCTCCCCTCAGGGCTGACACATCAGTCCCCTGGGCTTTCCACAGATTGACAGGGAAAGGACAAAGAAGGCTCTACCCAGTGCAGTGCAGGCTGGCTGGGCAGCCAAGCCCACAACACAAGGCCCAAGGCAAAGGCCCTCCTTTTGTGCCCGAAGACCTCATCCTCAAGTTCTCTGCCCTTTGCCCCTAATATAAAACCAACTGCACACATTGAGAACACCCTGCGGTACCAGCCTAGCCCTGGCTGTGCGACTTCCTTCCCATCATCGGGCTTTTTGCATCCAGCTGTGTTTCCCATCCCCCTAAGATTGCTCCCCATTAGGGTGATAACTGCAGAGGCCAGGCATGCAAAAAGTCCAAGGGGGACTGGAGATTACAGCCAAGCCCCACTCAGACTTTGTCCAGAGATAATCAGCACAGTAACATTGTATCCCCAGGACATAGATTTTAAAAGTACTAAAATCACAACCAGCATTTAAAAAAAAAAAAGGAGAAAGAAAAAGAAAGAACAGAATAGAGAATGGCAGAGTGTACTGAAAGTAGGAAGTATAAGTATTCTTTTGTGAAACTGAGTTTTTTGTCTGTGTGCCTTCAGGGTTGTAACGTAAAATGTATTGTTATTGTGCTTTACCATCAAAAAGGCAAGAAATACTGCTCTAAGGGATAGATGGATATCAGTCATTTCCTTCTTGGTAAGGTGAGAAAGACAGCAGAAAACATCCGTTTCTGATGGTGGCATCAACCTAAACTTGGCAAAATCACTTTCATTGGTGGGGGGGCACTTGCTCTCAGTCGTAAGTGCTCTCTTCGAGAACGGCCCACCTCTGAAGGCCGAAATCCCCTTCTGCCTCCTCCATGATACATACTGAAGGAAATGGAGGCTTAACACAGGGCAACAGAGAATTCTTAATGGCAGATTTTAAGACAGTACAAGTGTTTAAGAATTCTAAGAAAATTCTCAAGAAACTAATCTGCAGTCTCTATTCCAGCAGACCCTGGGAAGGAAACAAAGGGGAGAGTAATCTTTGGAACCACAGGCAAAACTAGCTTCCCTTTTCTGTGCAGCTGTGCCCAGTATGTTCCAATGCCAGCTCGCTTTGCACCTATTCACAGTTGTTTACAAGTCTGAGCTTCTTGCGGACAATCAGCCCACAAGCCCAACTCCTCCAGCACCCGCCTGCACACTTGACTCACAGAGGCCCTAGTATCTCGCCAATGAATGGGGTCATTACTCATCCACTTGGTGTGTTGCTGCTGCTAACATTGCTACTACAACCTAGCGGCCAGCCTGTAACATTCATTTTATCCTCCCTCCCCGCTGCCATGTATGTATTTACCTTATTTTCTTATATTTCTTCAACTGTTTCCACTTGACCTGAAAGAGTCGAAACAGTTTTCTGAAGAATGACAAAGAAGCTGTCATGAAGCCAACAACCCACACTACTTATTTAGGTTCAGTACAGCATGTGAAGTTCTAAAACAAGATCTCTCTACCCTCAGCAGCTTGAATTGTTTAGCCACCGTTTACATCAGTCATAACCAAATCTCACTGGTAGTACTGATTTGACGAGGGGGAGATTTAGGAAAGGTGAACTATGCTTTTATGTTACCCAGCTTCTCTTTTATAACCAAGAACAGCCAAACTCCTCCCAATTGAACACTGTCACTAGGTGGCCTTTCCCAACCAAAAACAAAAGCACCTCCATGACCTAAATTCCTTAATTACAACTAAACAATGTTGCCCCAGCTCCGGCTTTGCTGATGGAGATCACGCACAGGCAATAGATGCTCACTCCTGGTTTGCACAGCGTCCTGGAGCTTCTTTAAAGCACATCTTCCAGCTTCAGTATTCAGAGTGCTGGGGAGAGGACTGGGGAGAAGCCACAGGCCTGCCCAACCTGGAGGAAGAAAATGCTGGGCCTTACAGGAACAAAGGATCCCAATAATGCATGTGAAGCTCAGCAACGTCCACAGCGGAACGCTGGGGGTGCCGCTTCCTTTGTGTGCCCGCAGCACAGCGCAGGTCAGTGACCAACCAACAGGCCAGAAACTCCAGGGCTACCCCTGTTGGCCACCAGATTCATTGTGTAACCTCGGGCACCCCTCACTGCACTCTGATTTGGTGATTTAACCTGCAAATTGGGGGCAAATATCCATGTCCTGTTACTGAGAAGTAAAAATTACAGATGACTTCAGAGCCTGCTGAAACTAGGAATCAAGAAAGACTATAGCAGGGGCCGGCCCCATGGTGTAGCAGTTAAGTGCACACGCTCTGCTGTTGGCGGCCGGGGTTCGGATCCCAGGCACGCACTGATGCACCGCTTGTCAGGCCATGCTGTGGTGGAGTCCCATATAAAGTGGAGGAAGATGGGCACAAATGTTAGCCCAGGGCCAGTCTTCCTCAGCAAAAAAAAAAAAAAAAAGAGGAAGATTGGCATGGATGTTAGGTCAGGGCTGATCTTCCTCACCAAAAAAAAAAAGAGAAAGACTATAGGAGAGAACAGGACAAAGAACTGCTTAGAAAAAAATATGCAGGTATGTGGGAATATAGCTTGGGTTTGCTTCTATTTGGATTGAGAAGGAACAGATATACTTAGCATTCTCTTTCCCTAATAGATAGTAGGCAGAAGGATAAAGAATACATGCTGAGAGGGTGGCAGACCCCACCCCAAATACTTTTCAGTCTGGGAGCCTTGCCCCTCACTTACTCAAAAGGATATTTCTTCACAAGAGAGCTCTTTAAACTTTCTTGGAAAAAAACTAGTTACTGCACCTAGAGGCTACAAGTTTCCCCTATAATGACTCCTAATTTTTTTTCTACTTCACCCCCGCTGTCAACTCATTTCTTTGTTGAGTCTGTTTTTGTGATCCTAAAATATTATGTAAAACCTGCTATAAATTTTGAAGTTTTAATCAGGATGGGGAGGTCTGCACTTTAAGTCCAAATTAAACTACCTCAGTGTCCAGTGTTTCAATTAGTCCCACAAGTATGTGAGTATTTGCTGTGTCAATGGTCACATCTGGCATGCTGGGAGTCATGAAGGAGTATTGGATAGTCTCCAATCTGAAAGCATCTACAATTTAGTTGAGATAAGACTCATGGTGCCCACGTGAAAACACGATTCCCACGGATAGCAGTCAGTATGAGGTACAGACGATGTGTCTGCGCTACTGTGGGCAATACCAACTGCAGGCATAATAGGAGTGTTCCTAGGAGTAGAGATCAGTGACAGTTGGATCATGAGGGCCTGAGGATGAAGAGGACTTCGGTGGCTACAGGAAAAGAAGCAACCTGTTTCAGGCAAGAAAGGAAAGAATCGCAATACGGCAAATATTTGAAAAAGAGGCATGTATTTGAAAGTGGGGATGTTGAGTCTACTTATGGAGAACCTTGAAAATAAGGCAGGAGTCAGTGAGGAAGTCACAGAAGTTTCTGTTTTTTTTTTAAATGATCACTCCCTTGTCAATATGTATGAAGCTATATGCAAAAAGGACTCATCTGGCAATGGCATGTAGGATGGATGCAGGATGGCTGGAGTTGAGGACACTACTTCTATTGAGGTGAGGAGGGCCTGGTCTGTGGTGGTAGAAGTGCGGAGGGAAGGAAGAGATAAGGAAGACCCTTTCAGGAAAAACAAGAACCCAGCAGGACCTGATGAGTGACCTGGGATGGGGAGTAAAGGAGGAGTGAAGTTGAGTTTCAAGCATTACAGACAAAGGAGAGACAACTGGTTTCCTGAGTTAGGAGTGAGGGGGAACATGTTTGGTGTTAGACTTGTGTTGACTGTGAGGTGTTGGAGAGACAACAGGTAGACAAGTCCAGGAGGTACCCTGAGACTGGAGGTGGGCAGGACTGAAGATCCGGGCCCTCTGAGCACAGAGAAGATGGCTGCTGTGAGTCTGGGTGAGCTCTCCAAGGGGAGAGAGGGGAGGAGAGGGCTGGAGGAAAAATAAACTCAGGGGAAGGAGAACAGGGAGAAATCAAAGAAAACAGAAGCTATTTTAAAGGGCTAGTTCCTCAGAAAATTAAGATGGGGTGACAAAGGGGTAGAGGGAGGTAGTGGGAAGGCAGGATAGACAAGGCCTGTCACGGAGCTCTGAGTGGGAAGACAGCCATGGAGCAAATAGTGAGAGCTGTGCGGTGGGCACAGGAGGGTCTAAAAATGGAAGTCAGGTGGAGGCTGGGGAAGGCATCTTCCAGGAGGTGAAGCAACGCTGAATCTGAGACCTGAGGCTGAGTGATGTTAACTAGAGAAAGCCAATGGGTTTAAATTAAAAAATGCATTTATTTTTGTTTCCATCCGTATGCTTCTTGACCACTGTTTCTGGCCATTGTTGTAATATGTTAACATCTAATCTTAGGGAAACTATATTTGTACATCTTATTTAGTAGGCATACAACACTCACAAGTTTAAGGAAACCTTACTTTACAATGTATATGCCATTTTGTTCACATTACTTCCCACACGCAAGACAACTTATCTGCAAGAAAATCATTATGTGGCTTCACTTAGAAGGGCATTTCCTCTTAAATTTCAAACTCTAGTACACTCACCCTGCAGTACACTCACTCTTCAACTCCAACCTCTAAACATTGATCTGGAATCCTCTGCCTGCCCCCTAACACACCCACCCCACCCAGCAATCTCCTGACCTTTCTTCTTACCCACCTCCCTGTCTCAGATGTGGAATCATCTGACACCTTTGCCCTCCTCTCCCTGGTTCCTGTCCTTCCACCCCAGTGACCCCAGACCTTAAGTCACTCCCGTCTTCTCTACTCCTACAACCCTGCCGGGCTGCTGGAGAAGCGTGACACGCCAGGCAGACAGCATCACTACAAATGGCAGTATCCAGCTGTGGGCAGAGTACTCAATGCTGTGTGACCTCCTTTCACTTGTCCTGGACCTCCTCCCTCTCCCAGTCTCCTCACCAGCCAAGCTCAGTCTTCTTCCCTCTCCCAAGGCCTGTCCTCCTCACTCTTAACTGATGACTTCACCTCCTGCCTGCTAGAGAAAGGAGAGGACATCAGACACATTGTCACCTTCTCATCCCCACGTGTGCCTCCTCTTCGTGGATTCCCACGCTCACTAACCCTCTCCATTCCCTCTACAGGCTCACTGACTGTCGGGGCCAGGGCTAGGGAGAGGCAAGGGAGACACTCACCTGGGGCACAAAATTTAAAAGTGAAATAAATATGACTATAAACTAATGATGCTCCTCCAGTAAGTCAGTGAAAAAAAAAAAGCCTCAGTATTTGATACCTTTTACACTTAAACTTTTATTACTTAAAGTCCCATGTGAGAGACAATTTTTGGTTCCTGTCCAGGCAGAACTCAAAGGACAGAAAGATAACATTTTCTGTCCCAGTTTTATGTTGCATTTTGTTCTACATTCCAAGCTTTTTTTCCTGGCTTGTTTTGATCATCTGTTCTCTGTTAAACATAGCTAGGACCAATCCTCAGGAGCCAAACTGCCATGTTAAAAGAAATCAGGAATAAAAAGCCCTGAATTTACTGAAAAGGCTATAATTTGATCTTCATAGATTTTTCTTAGTAAATTAGTTGTAGTAATTGGTGCTATGATACAACTGGTTCTGTCTGCTGAAGAAAGAAGGAAGCAACCTAAAATTTGAATTTACAACTCCCATTTTAAGTGTGAAAAATTAGATATTCTCCAAATTGGTATTTTATTCTTTAATTCAAATTTGAGTGTTTCTAATATAAGGCCTGTAAAAAAAGGAAAAATTTTACCCAACAGCTGTCTTCGAGTGTTTTGTGGCTGTGACTTTGTCTATAAAACTAGCTCAAGGACAAAGATTAGAATCCATTTGGAGTTATCACTCCACAAAGAATATATTTATAGAATTAGTTCTTGATTCAGTGTTAGTCCAAAGACTTTAAATTCCAAATTAACAAGCATAGAGGTGGGACAGAAGGAAAAGCTGGGTTATAAAATCTACAGTATGAATCCATTAACAAGCTCCCTACCCATATAGATTATATGTTTTTATATAAGTTAAACATGGGTGTAGATTTCTGTTTGCTGGTGAGACAGAGAAATACCAAATAAACAAGTAAAGACAGGCCCTAAGTAAAGACAAGCACTAAGGTACTGGTGACAAGGGATTATAGAGTCTTACTATATTTCAGAGGAGTTAATTAAAAGTAACTAAAGATTCCCAGTAACCAGTGCGATTATGCAGAATTTGAAACAAACAAAAAAGCTGAAATATACAGTTGGTCACAGAGATCAGAGACATGCTTTTCTCAGCTTGGCCATCTGTATTCATTCTCGAGTTGTTTGGGTTGTTCGGGTTGACAGGGCTGCTTGCTCTTTTATTTTTTTTATTTTTTTATTTTTATTATATATATATTTTTTTTGGTGAGGAAGATTGGCCCTGAGCTAACATCCATGCCAATCCCCCCCTTTTTGCTGAGGAAGACCGGCTCTGAGCTAACATCTATTGCCAATCTTCCTCTTTTTCCCCAAAGCCCCAGTAGATAGTTGTGTGTCATAGTTGCACATCCTTCTAGTTGCTGTATGTGGGACACGGCCTCAGCATGGCCGAAGAAGTGGTTCGTTGGTGCACACCCGGGATCCGGGCCCAGGCCGCCAACAGCGGAGCACACACACTTAACTGCTAAGCCATGGGGCCGGCCCTGCTTGCTCTTTTAAATATGATTCTTGTCAGTTGTATTCCTGCCTACTTAAGAAAGAAGCTTCTCCTTTTCCCACTCAAGCAGCAGTTACTAACATGGGTGTGTTTGCTGTGCACCAGGCTCTGTTCTGAATGCTTTACATATATAGTAACTCTTTAAGCCTCACAACAACCTATGAAAGAGAAAGGATCTCCCCATTTTGCAGAAGAAACTGAGGCACCAAGACATGGGAGTAACCATGTAACCTCCATAAATCCCAGACCTTGTGGCAGCTCAGAAGCAGCTGATCGGTTCCCGGCCCTGTCCCTGAGCTCCTCACCTGCCCTTTCTCCCTGGCACCGGCACAGCTGATCCTCCAGGAGCTCCCATCAGGATGGGAGGGCAGAGAGCAGGTGGGGTAGGGCCAAGAGAAGTGACCCAAGAAGGCAAAGAATTTGCTTCACTGTCTGAAGTTTAGAGTCATTTATATTTTGCTACCACCTGCATTTTGTCAGTTTGTTCTCATTTTCTTTACTAACGTACCCTTTTCCTAACCTTCCATCTCAATTTTCCCCCCTTCCTTTTTTTGATCCCAGTAGAACTAAAAATGGGCAAAAGTGACCTTGTGAATCTGTGTCCTTTGGGTACACAGTCTCTCCTCCACAAAGAAGACTGGGGGATTTAAGGGTGGAGATCCAAAGTGGCAGAAGGAGGTTAAAAAAAAATTAAACAAGGTGAGGAGGAGGAAAGGAGAGGAGAGTAAAAATTTAGGATTCAGAGAGGATATTTTAAGCAAGTATTTGATGAATAAGTATTGGATGAAACGCAAGGAGATGAGTCATACACAGCTGAGGTCAATATGATATGAAAAAGGGATTTAGAAATAAGGTGACAATATAACCTGGCATAAACCTGTTATACAAGCTATACATACAAGCCTTTTGTCCAACGGCAGTTCATATGTCCCATTCTGAACATTATATTTGGAAACAACATTTGATTGAAGGTTTACAGAGTACAAAAAAATAAATGATATTATAAAACATAAGAGGTATATATGACATGTTTCTGTCTCAGTTGATCAACATTTATTATAATAAGTTCACTACCAATTATTAATCACCTACCCTGTTCCAAGCATTATGCTGGGCAGCCCTGAAAGTAGGTAATGCCTACATTTAATTAATTCAACAAATATTAATTTATCACATACTGTGTAGTAGGCCACTGTGTAGAAAGGATGCTGGGAAGGCTTTAGAGATGTTTCTGGTGTAGATCTCCAACCAGTGTAAGGAAATGTTCTGTACAACCTGGAATCTGGACCTGATAGAGGCAAGAGAGTAGAAAAACCAAAAGTTTAGAATTTGAACAAAAGTAAGACATATTTTGGTGCTTCCATTTACTAGTCACAAGAGCTTGACTTGTCTCTAAACCATATCCCACAGTGTTTTCTGAGGACCATTTGAGATAATTTATTGACAAAGTGTGGTCCAGGTCAGGTGTTCAATAAACGCTAGTTTCTCTTCTCTAGAAATTGTTCATGCATCTTTACGATGATGGTTTAGTTAGTAGATGGCTAATATTCTCTAGCGGTTATTTTCCTTTTAAAATGATGAGCTATACTCTTACTGTTCTTCTCAAAAAAATATTTATGAGATATGAGTTTTTAAAAATACTCATCTGATTGCTAAGGGCCACTTACATCCCAAATATTGCTGAGACTGAGAACAGAATTATCATCTCTAATTTACTGAACATGGTCTTCGATTATCCTTGACAGGAAAGAATAATATGGTCCCCGCAAGCACTTAAAAATATATTTCAATGACGATGACACTGCCAAAAGAATAAGGCCCTGTAAATTATGGAGAAGGAAACATAAGTTGAGACAACGTTTAAACTTACTTTGCTTAGAGCACTATCAAAAAGTTGTAGAAAGAATTGTAGGAAAGGAATAAAAGAGATAAACTATGAAATCTTAGGGGATCTTGAGCTGTGTAATAGTATTTTGAACTTGGACTTTTGGGGGCTTATTGCCTACAGACTTGGTAGAACATTCCTTTCTGTAGAAAACTAGCTTCTAATGTGAAAGCCTTCACTATGGAAGATAAAGCTTAAAAATAAGTTACAGATCAAAGCCAGCCTCTTAATGTCCAGCATTGAAATGTAAAAAATCACTTTTGTTTATTCAAAGTTTATATTTCACCTGATCAATTTTTTCATCTTTAAATATGAAGATTGTTATAGCTCCTATATATATGCATACTGTAAGAAAAATATTCTAGATTTACACTGTTCTGGCTAAATCTTTGCTGGCAGAGATTCTGTGTCAAATGGCAGAGCTCTTGTAGTAATTTGTTATTCCTCAATTTCTGGAACATAGATACAATGTATGCATCTCCTCACAAGATTATTCTAACAATGGAATAAAATAATGGCTATAGAAGTAGTCCAAAAAAGGTAGTATAATGTGTCATAAACTGCAAATCTTAGATCTATTCAATAGAGCATATACAAAATTCCAAAAAGGATACATTTTGTTACTTTGAGAAGAGACCATTTCCTCCTTGAATTTCTCAGTTTCTTTCAACCACATCCTATGTTCTGTTATGTAGATTCTAGTGCAGTTGGTTCTCAGAAAGAACTCTGCCTTTACAATTTGCAAGTCACCAAGTACAATGATTCTAGCCAAAGTGACCCACTTTAAAAGATGACCCATTTCAAAATCCATGTGTTATTATTCAAGCTGTTTTATATTTGAGAATTAGAAAGTTATTTCCTTTTCCTACAATCTCGTCATTTGAATCAGTCTTTAATAAAAGGGAAAATTCATCTCTATTTTAAGGAAATATAATGTGACATGTTTACTTGCTAGAGCCTGCACTTTATTTTGAAAATTCATCTCCACCTTCTGAGGTTTGGGGGAAGGGGGTGTGCGGGGAGCACTTATGTGGAATATCATCCATGCCTCCTAGTCATCTTTGATTTCTCACTTTCTCAGAAACAGCTTCTCTGAGCTTCAGCTTGAACTTTCCCTGTCATAACACTCATCCCCATCTTCAGGTGTCACCATGAGCCCCTGGAAGACTGAGATGGTTCAGACTGAGCCAGCTTCATCCTCAGAGGATGCACAATAAACGCTGAGGGGGAGTGCCTGAGGGAGGAGGGGTAAAGGAGAGAAAGAGACAAGGAGCAGGAGAAAGAAGGGTCATTTTAAGTACATAATGGAAATATTTCAGGTACTGAATTTATCTTGCTTTAAAATAAAAAAGACTTGACCCAAAAAAGCAGTCTCCCCTCCCCCATGACAGGATTTAAAATCTACAATAAGTTTCTTTGGAGAAAGTTAAAACCTCAGCTGCTAATCACCAATCTCCCTTTCAGAAAGTTCACAATGGAATCTTTTCAGCGCGACCACTTAATACAACCACCTTCAATCATCCTTTTCTGGGTCAGTTTCAGCTTCTTACTTCCTCTCCCTTCCCCTCTCCCTTCCCCCATAGGGACCAGGCAAAGTTTCCCAAAATAAAGGCACAGAAGAACAAATCCAATTCTAACAGATGTACTTTTACCAGAGAATTACCCTAAATATGAGCTACAGGCCACCACCAGCCACTATGCGGTCACAACATTGGTGTCCCTTTAACATGACCCATAACCTACGAAAACCAACATTGGGAAAGGAAAAATATAGGGTGTGTCGTCAGAGCTGGATGAAAAGTTGATAGTTTGACCTGTATGGTATCTGAGTAATCAACTGACTCCGTCACAGCAGGATGCAAAATAAAATTCCGCAGAGTCAAAGAAAACGTAGAAAGACCTCCCCGCTAGGAAGAGGTCTCGTTTCCCAGTTTCCCCTGGCTGCCCACTTCCTTGTCTCCATTTCCCCCACCAGTAACTGTCCGAAAGCCTCCCCAGTCGGGCGGTTTTCTAATTTCCAAATCGACGCAGGCTTTCTATCCGAATTCACCCCTGCAGCCGAGGGATGGCAGCCAGCTTGGGGGCCCCCGGCCGGAAACCGAGGCCCGCAGAGCGCGGCGTTCGCCGACGACTCTTGCGCTCCGGCGGGTTTCGGCATCGCGGCGCGGCGGCCCCCTCCAGGGACCTCTGTCGGGAGGCGGACCCCGGTGGCCCAGGGAAACTTAACCCCAACCGGACTCCGGGCCCCCCAGCCTACCTGCCGCGCCTGGGCAACGGCTCGGCCCGGGGTCACGGCCGCCGGGCGCCCGCCGACAGGCCGGGGCGAACAAAGGCGCTCTGGGGAGGGAACGCGCCCTCCTTCCCCGCCGCGCTTTCGGGCGCGGGCAGCCCTGCCCCGCGGCGAGGAGGGCCCGCCCGGCTTCCCGACGCCGGGCCGGGGCAGCGGGCCGGGCCCGGCTGCGTCTCCAGCGGCGCTCCCCGGCCCGAGCGCGCGTCCCACCCTCAAGTCCTGCAGCCTCCGTGTGAACGCGCGTGCCTTCACTCCTCGCGACTCTCGTCCCCTCTCGGCCCTTCAGAGACCTCGCCTGGTCCGGAGGAAGCAGAAGCGACTCCGACCCTCCTTTCCCGGAGCCCGAGAGCTGCTCCGGCGAGGAGGCGCGCGCCGGCGGGGCTGTCCGGCCGGCAGGGGCGGGGCGGGGCGGGGCGGAGGCTCGGCGGCCCGGCGCCCTCGCTGCAGACGGAGGGAGCCCGTCTCCGATCCCCGGCACAAAGAACACACCATCCCAGGAGTTGAGCTATGTCCCCGCCGAGCGTGCTGGAACTTCCTCCATTCAGTGATCCGGAAGGGAAGACGACATTTCCACCCACGAGGGGCCTCGGCCCCAGTTAGAATGCAGTCGGCTGCAGAGCAATGTTTTAAATCGGATATTGATCACATCTTAATAGATGTGTTTCCATATGAAACAACTGGTCTCGATACACTTTTCATTAGGTAGAGTGTGCGAGACTAATGATCCTTTCGTTCAGAACAAGCAACAATTACTCATCTCCGGGAGACAAGTTTTGACTGAGTTGCCGTCCTGTAAACATCTTATTTTCGTTTTTAGAGCAAGAGTTCTAAGGGCAGGCTAGTCTTGTTCAAGATCTCTTGTCACACCACTATGCCTTGAGCTTCTGGGGGCCTAAAGGACAAAGAAAGGAAACCCTAATTTACAATGAACTAAAGCTTCGCTACCGAGGTTCGTTTTAAAAATACAATGGAGGGGGGATCACCCCGCCCCGCAATGATTTTACCTACAAGCCCAGCTTAATTTCAAAGAGAGTTGAAAGCAAAACTCACCGAGTCCAAGCCCAGCTCCTTCAACTCCGAAATCGGAGGTCGGCTTTCCTCCCGGCGTCGGAGGGAAAGACATTGGTCTCAAGAACAAAACTTGCTCGTTTTAAATCTTGGGCGAGGAGCCGGCAGCCCGCGCTCGGCTCGGCTGGGCTGGAGGCCACGGCTGGGAGCCGGCTGGAGCGGGCCGATTGGGGCGGACCCAACCAGGGGTGGGGCGGAGGGCCGGGGCGCGGCAGCCCCGAGCCTCCCCCGCCGCGCCGCCGCAGTGCGCTTCCTGCACCTCTTGGCTCACTGCCAAACCCCAGACTGGCCTGCGGCTCCGCCACCAACCCGGGGTGTTCGAGAAGGTGATGGGTGCCGCCCGAATCTGTTCTTGTGGGTGTGTGACAACTCTAGGAAGTGCTTCCTCCAGCCTCCCCAGTTAATTGAGGTTATTTACTCAGATGATCAACTGGGAGCTCGAATCCGCTTGAATGTTCTCTTTGAGCCGTTTTCCCCATTCAAAATACTTAATGCACATAACTAGACAAAATCAGGAAATATAAATTTCTAGTGAAGGAAAGAGATTATAAATAAATCCTTTATGGGTTTGGTTTCTCGTTCCCCAAATTTTGTTCTAGCATCCCCCTTATAGACCAAACGTTATAAAACAGAGGTAGTTTGGAACGATTTTGTAATTGTACATATTTCAGAACAGGACAGAATACAAAAGATTAACCCATGTACTTCAGTAAAATAAAAACTTTGGGTTTATTATTGTAAAAGGAATAAGACAGGTAATGGGTTAAAAGTAGATTACTGAATCAGAGTTTGAAACTGTAAACAACGTTGTACTTGTGAGTTCAAACTAGATTTTTAGGAAGTTTTGTAATTGCTTTCTTTAAAGCCTTTAACATATTTTCAGTCATGCAATTCTTTTCATATATTACCTGTAGAAAGCGTGGCTCATCACAGCTCTTAGCTCAGAGACTATAGTGCCACATGCACATCAGACCACGGACAGAAATATTTATATAATGTGATTTGTAAGGGAGTCACTGACAGTGACCCATAAATTAGCTGATTCGTTGTTAGTACAGTGCAAATCACCTCCGTTCTGTACCTATGCAAAATAAAATTCTGAGGGTAATCCCACATACGTTCCCCCCAGCGATCATATGTGTATGTTGTATTTATGTGCAAAGATTCAGTTCCTTTCAGGTCATTTGGAACTAGGCCCACATAGGTCCATGTGTCAGCGTGTGCGTATTCCACATGCACCAACACATAGGACTGTACCCACAATATATACAAACTGATCCAAACATTGATAAATACATATAAAAATGACACGTTCGCATCCTCCTATATGGAGTTAGATACTTCAGACAGATAAATGATTTCAAAAGTAAGTCAGGAGATTAGTGAAAGAATGTGTGGCTTCTGTTGGGGGCGGGAGACGGGGTGTAGATGAGAGATGGGGATGAGGAGAGTGTTCCAGAATGCCTGCCATGGTGCCCACACATGCACATGCCACATAGGGAAGGGGGCGGAAGTCTGGGAGGCTCCTTTGCCCATCTGGGAGGATTTCCTACAGCAGGCTGGCTCCCCATCCCACCCCTGGAGAGGAAGAGAATGATAGACTTGATGGTATAGAACAGAGTACTCAGTTTCTTTTATTGGGAGGGAGTGCATGAAATTTTTGAAATTAGTTAGAAATAAAATGAGATTATAAAATGATGATGCTGTTTTGACCATGAGAAAAAAGGAGGGCAGTGTGGCCTTGCCCTCAATGTCCACTGTGGCTGCTTGTGAACAAAGAGCACGACGATTAGATTTATAAAGGACTTTCAATTTCACTGTCAGGAATTTGCTTCACAGAGCACTAGAGAACTATGGAAAATACTGGAACAAGAAAACTGTGACATCAAGTTGATAAACTTGAAAAATGAGAGGAATTGCAATTTGCACGTTGGGTTTAGAAGGGACGAGATCAGGCAAAGAAAGAGCAGAGGGAGAAGCAGATGTAGGTGAGAGGACCCGAGAGGAGGGCAGTAGGGCATGTAGCATCAGTCATGCGGAAAAAGGACTGAAACCCAAGTACAAGAGAACCTGGGAGATGGAGGAAGCGAAAGAGACCCAAAGAAGACACAAGTATTACTGAAATCACGCAGGGAGAAACGGGTATGATAACTGGTTTAATACCTAACACGATTGAAACAAATCGACATAGTGCCAGGCTTGGCTTGTTCAGCTTAATTTGCTCTTTCTGGATTCTGTCAGGTAGCACATTTCCTCACAGACCCGGAACAGGGCCTGTCCTGTGATTTGAGACACACCACAGCTGTGTATTCTGAAACAGGTGAGTGTTCATGCAAGCCCTGGGCTGCCGGAGAGATGGGGTGGAATCCTGACTAGCTTCCTGGGGCCACGGGATCTGGGCAAGTGACCCAGCTTCTCTGCGCCCCACGGTAATTCCCACCTGGAAGGGTGCAGTGAGGACTGAGTACAGTAAGAATAACGTGTGTGAGGTGCTGAGCACGGCTCAGGCCATCCTCATAGGCTGGGTGGACGGCCGCCATCCTCATGCCCACCACGGGCTGCAGAAAGCTCCTCTCCCTTGGTGAGCGGGCAGAGGTGGTCTTCATGCTGCACCCCAACATCATTGCTATGAAAGGACCTGCTGTGTTTCACATCTCTGGAGATACATTTTCTGTGAATACAGCATTGCTGGTTAAAATACTGCAACATCTCCTTGGCTGCCTCCTCCTCCTTTACTGCCCGCCAGCCCCTCCCACCCACACATTTCCTTCTGGGTATTCTTTTCTCACCACCCTTGCTCCTTGGTGATCTCACCCATTGCCTTTAGTCCCTGATTTATATTTCTAGTCTAGATTCTGAGCTTCAAACTTGAATGTCTTCACTTAAATGTGTCACATCAGTCTTAAGTTTAGCATGTCTGAAACGGAATATCCAAACACATGCTTATGAAACCGTGAATGGATGGGGCTTAAATGCCCCAAAGGCCAGAACCCTCCTCCTCCTCACCAGTGGACCCAGACCAGGGTGTTTCATGTCAATAATAGTCGGTGGCGTTTTGTCGCTATATAAGTTGTCTGGGGAGGCTGGCCCTGTGGTGTAGCGATTAAGTGCACACGCTCCACTGCGGTTGCCCGGGGTTCGGACCGGGGCACGCACTGACGCACCGATTGTCAGGCCATGCTGTGGCGGCGTCCCATATAAAGTGGAGGAAGATGGGCACGGATGTTAGCTCAGGGCCAGTCTTCCTCAGCAAAAAGAGGAGGATTGGCATGGATGTTAGCTCAGGGCTGATCTCCCTCGCAAGATAAATAAATAAATAAATAGTCTGGGGATCTGTTTTCCCTACTCTTTTGAGAGTCCCTGGACTTTGCTCACGAGGGTGGAGACCACATCCTGCTCATCTCCAGTTCCCTTGACGAACCCCCCACAATGCCTTGCACAGGGTAAATACGTATTAACCGCTGGTCAAATTGAATTTTTGCTGAAAGCTTCCCACATTCATCAAATGTTCTAACTTTCATTCCAAGAAGCCTCATCCGCAGTACAATGGCCCCAGTGTACCTCTCCGTTGACGCCAGCAAGGCCCCAAAGCTGACACTGGAGGCACACCAGCCCTTTCCTACAGCTCTTGCTTCTGCTCCTGTGGTTTGGCACTGTTCGGCATCTTCCCTCGTTCCAGGACCTTGGCAGTTGGATGAAACCATACTAGGTACACCCAGAAATGGAAGATGAAGGGAACTGACAGCACAAAGGGGCACTCACTGCAGGCCATTCTCAGAACCTATTCTGTTCCTTTCTCTTCTCCTCTGCACAGGGGAGGCCCTCCTTAACTGATCATCTCCCTCCACATCAACACATAAGAGCATCTCTTATGTGCCCATCTACCCCTCAGTAGGGGCCCCACAGGGGCAGGCACGGTGTTGGAGAGGCAGGCTCTGCTTGCTGGGACCCTCCTTGGTCCAGTAGAGCTGTGCTGTGGACAGGGTAGACCTCACTTGGGGGAGGGGTTGGGGGGAGAGGCCTGGGGGTGGGAGTGAAGCTGGCAAAGGCTTTGTCTCCATGTTGCAAATGCTCAGACAGCCCCTGTGACAGTGACCCAGTATCCCTCCCTGGCAGTGTCCCTCAGCATTTTTCTCCCCTCCTACCCTGCAGATCAGACCCACATTGCACATATCCAGGGCCATACAACATTCTGTGGAAGTCCCAAGGGGCTGCCTCTATTTC
Source organism: Diceros bicornis minor (assembly GCF_020826845.1). Classification (NCBI taxonomy): domain Eukaryota; kingdom Metazoa; phylum Chordata; class Mammalia; order Perissodactyla; family Rhinocerotidae; genus Diceros; species Diceros bicornis. The sequence goes on from NC_080754.1 coordinate 40,317,544, forward strand.
CACCTCCTTCTCCTCTACTCAGGAGGCATATCCAAATTGAGTGAATGAGTGACATCTGTGTAGGAACAGTCTTTTTTTTTTTTTTTTGAGGAAGATCAGCCCTGAGCTAACATCCATGCCAATCCTCCTCTTTTTGCTGAGGAAGACCGGCTCTGAGCTAACATCTATTGCCAATCCACCTCCTTTTTTTTTTTTCCCCCAAAGCCCCAGCAGATAGTTGTACGTCATAGTTGCACATCCCTCTAGTTGCTGTATGTGGGACGCAGCCTCGGCATGGCTGGAGAAGTGGTGCATCGGTGCGCACTCGGGATCCGAACCCGGGCCGCCAGCAGCGGAGCGTGCGCACTTAACCACTAAGCCACGGGACCGGCCCTAGGGACAGTCCTGAATGCTCATTAACAATTGTATTTTAAAAGACAATTGGCACAGCCTTGCCACAGCTATCTAAACTGAGCAAAACGGTTTGGATCCTGTGTTGGGGTGGTACAGAGGAAAAGAATAAAATTACGGCGCTTGGAGACATTCAGAAAATGGTTATTGACTGTGATAGGGGGCTACGTGCCTGGCCCAGATGCAATCATTGTGTTAGAAATTTTGCACTTAAGTTTGGTTGTGCTGATGTTTAAGGGACAGCTAAAATATAATTTTTTCCCTTTTCTTAATAGTTAATCGTTACTAGGTGCTCATTGCCTGCTTTATGGAGCATATGTGGTTTAAATCTTCCTCAGACCAATTCTAAAAGGCAGTTATAGGGCTCCTTGGGATCTATGTTGAATATTACTTAAAATAAGTGGACCATTACTTAAGAGTTAGAAATAGTTTTGCTATACTGAGATTTCTCTTATAACAGCACTTCTAAAGAGCCAATTCTAAAGTCCTTGGTAAAGCACGTGATCTGAAACAATATGCATTGCATGAATCAGTCTTGGTTCGTCTGATGGTCTAAGTCATAAAGCCCAATATTAACACCTGTTTAAAATAATCTGGCAGATAGAGGACTAAAGAATCCTAGAAAGCTAGAGCAATACGTTGCTATCATCATCAATAAATAAACAAACAAACAAACCGTCTTGGGAGGAAAGGGATTAATAGAGTGATAAGCTATCTACTGGGTAGATAAAGATGCAAATAAGTCTGCAAAAAAGGGTGCACAGGGCAGAGAAAGCATGTGTCTCTTCTCCATGTTTTTTTATCTTTGACTATTTTATACACATGTTTTTTATCTTTAGGAATTTCCTTTTTGCAGTGGTGGAAACATTAACTATTTCACAATTTCCTTCTCTTTACTGAAGATCAAGTTACTTGGGTTCTCCTGCTAGAGTTAGTACCAGTACTACCCTTTTCCGTGAATTGAAGTAATAATGGTTTTCCTATCAGCAGTATTCCAGCAATCTCCTTGGTGTTCCAGAAATAGCTCACATGATGCCTTGTTATGCATGGATAGCAGATGTGCATAGGTAGCACGGCTCTGAAATTGGAGCCAGATTCCCTGAATCTTAGGCATAAACGAATGATGGCCTGAGCCAGCGCTTCTTCTCTAACCTGCTTCCCGGTGCCCTTCCTGTGCAGGCCCTATCACTTATGGAGCTCTGCTGCAGAGTCAGAATCCTGGGTGCTATTTCAGTGGACTGACATTCACCCTTGGCACATCAGGTCCTCTACCACTAGTTTTAGAACTAGAAGGCCCAGACATGACTTCTTGCTGGCAACGCCTAGCCAGCACTTTGACCTCAATCAAATGACTTAATACTCTAAGTCCCAATTTCCTGTTTTTTGAAATGAGAATAACAATTAGTATCTACTCTTGCTTAGAGAATTGGTGTCTGTTCCTACAATCTATCGTTCGTCCATTCAATAAGCATTTATTGAGAATTTACCTACTTATAAGGCCTGGGGACAAGGATGAATAAGACGAGACATCTGCCCTGGAGAAGCTGTTTGTCCAGTGTTGAATGGATCAAGGAAGATAGTATACACATTAAAAGAACAACTTTACTTCACACCCATTAGGCTGGCTATTATAAAAAAAAAAAAAAGGAAAATAGTGTTGACAAAGATATAGAGAAATTGAAACCCTGGTGCATTGCTGGTAGGAATATATACTGGTATAGCCACTATGGAAAACAGTATGGTGGTTTCTCAAAAAATTAAAAATAGAATTACCATATGATCTAGCAATACCACTTCTGGATATATACCCAAAAGAACTGAAAGCAGGGACTCAGAGACTTGCACAACCATGTTCATAGCAGCATTATTCACAGTAGCCAAAAGGTGGAAACAACCCAAGTATCCATCAGCAGATGAATGGATAAACAAAATGTGATATATAGAAACAATGAAAGATATTCAGCCTTAAACAGGAATGAAATGCTGACACGTGCCACAACATGGATGAACCTTGAAAACGTTATGATAAGTGAAGTCAAACACAAAAGGACAAATATTGTATGATTCCACTTATACAAGCTACCCACAATAGGCAAATTCATAGAAAAAGTGGAATAGAGATTACCAGGGACTGGGGGAGGGAGGAATGGGGAATTAGTGTTTGATGAATGCAATTTCAGTTTGAGATGATGGAACAGTTCTGGTGATGGTTGCACAACATGGTGAATGTACTTAATACCACTGAACTGTACACTTAAAAATTATTTAAATGGTAAATTTTATGTTATGTGTTTTTTACCACAATTTAAAAATAAACTTTATAATCCTTAAAATGCTATACAAATGCAGGATTGTTAACTTGAATTGGAATTAATGGAATTGTGTTTAGAATCAATTCCTCTTTTAAAAAGTACAGTATGTGGGGCCAGCCCCATGGCGTAGCGGTTAAGTGCATGTGCTCCGCTGCTGGCGGCCCGGGTTCGGATCCCGGGCGCACACCGAGGTACTGCTTGTCAGGCCATTGCTGTGGCGGTGTCCCACATAAAGTGGAGGAAGATGGGCATGGATGTTAGCCCAGGGCCAGTCTTCCTCAGCAAAAAGAGAAGGATTGGCATGGATGTTAGCTCAGGGCTGATCTTCCTCACACAAAAAAAGTACAGTATGTATGAAATTACTTTGTAATTATTTATTATGTGGTATTGAAGAGCGAGCATCCATCCAGATAAAAATTAATAATAATTTGTTTATGCTCCATCCTCTTCCAAAAAGAATTTGGGGTAGTTTACCCTTAACACATCAGAGTGATGAGATCAAATCCAATTAACATAAGACAAAATATAGAAACTGAGATACAGAAGAGGAGAAGAGAGGACAGATGGCAGAAGGAGCAACTGAGCAAAACTCTAAACTGTTAGCCTTCCAGGAGCCAGGGAACTGTTTATATTCATCAGACCTTTTATTAATGCTTAAAATATCATTGGTGTCAACATAGTCATCGTTTAGGTCTTTAGTGTTTCGCGTTGTTACCATTTATAGTTCTAGGAATTTATTATGTAATTATGGACCACTTAATCAAAACGGAAGAACGATGTAAAGCTAAGAACGCATTTTCCTAAGTTTGAGCACCTCAAATAAGCACACCCCTATTCTGTGCTTAATGAAACAGACTTCTAGACAGTTTCCCGCACTGTTGGCCAAATCAATCTCCTAGACCTTCCCCTGCACTCCTGACCGAGTCTACACTGTAGCCTGGCATGACCACCATCTCCTCCATCTGGGCTCCCTGCTGCCTCCCACACGCACCATCCAGACCCTACTCCAGTAGCCTGGTTCCCACAAGGCCCTGTGTGTAGCCAGGACTCCTAGACCCTGCTCCTGTTTCCTTCTTCCTGGAACACCTCCTGTCTTCCCGGCCACATCCTCACCTCTTACAGAGGACAGTTCAGATTTCACCTTCTCCAAGACCTCTCCAGCCCACGTTGATTCCCCTTTTCCTTGCTGTCCTATTGCACATTTCAGTTATACATTAACTATTTAGTTAATTGAGGTTATAAATAAATAGAAAGTCTTATGACCTTTGCTTTTTTTCTTGTGAGAAATGAAAAGCAAGGTGCAATTAGACCAAAGACCACATCATACATTTTATTAGAGATGATAATACATTTAGAGAATGATCTATGAGAATCAGGAGGTTATCTAATTTAGCCTTTCGACACATAAAGAAACAGAAACTCTGCGAAGGAAAGTGTCTTGCTCAAGGTTACCCTATATATTCGAAGTAGAAATCGACTTTGAAACCTATTTCTCTGAAACCCAGTATTTTTATAACACCATGCTATTTTCATTTTAATTTGTGTTTTATTTAATGATCAGCAAATAGGACTTTATTTTTATTTATTTATTTATTTATTTCCCCTAAAGCCCCAGTAGATAGTTGTATGTCATAGCTGCACATCCTTCTAGTTGCTGTATGTGGGACGTGGCCTCAGCATGGCCGGAGAAGCGGTGCGGCGGTGCGCACCTGGGATCGGAACCCGGCTGCCAGCGGCGGAGCGCGCGCACTTAACCGCTAAGCCACGGGGCCTGCCCAAGCAAACAGGACTTTAGATGCACCCAAACATAGGCCTAGAGAGACAAGAGAGACAAGGTAATGTCGTGGGAAGAACACTGGCTTTGCCAAAGCCGTGGACCTTGGGCAATTCGCTTCATGGCTCTGAGCCTCTGTTTATTCATCGGTAAAATAAGGATGAACTGAATGGTCTTTATAGTTATATCTGCTTCTAGCATTTTACAAACCCACTAGACTGTTGGCCCAGCCCCGCCAAAGAATTGACGAGTACCGGTGGAGCATACATCTCTCGCCTCTGCTCCCTCCTCCACGCTGTTCCCCTCCACCAGGGACACACTTCCCCCTCCTTTTCCCCTTGTTCCTTTCTTTTTTAAACTACGCTTAAACTTCACTCAGCTCAAAACTGGCAGTGTCTTCCACCACCCTTGGCTTAATTACAGTCCCTCCTCTGTACCTGACTCCTCTGACTATCAGGTACCTTATCACAGTGCATTGGAGTCATTGATTTTCTTGTCTCTGCCATTAGACTATGAACTGACGAAGGCCTGGGATTATGGTACATTTCTCGAACCCAAGTGCCTATATTGGTGTCTGGCCCATAGTAGGGAGCCAATAAGAGTTTGGCAAACGGATCTAATGATTTTTGCCTGGGAAGCAAGGGCAATAATGTGGTACTAATTTCATCAGCAGCTGTTGGAAAGAGTTTTCGTGGAAGAGGGAGGATTAGAACTGAGTTTTCAAGAATGATTAGAATTTGAAAGAAAGTATAAAATTTTGATAACACTGGCCTAACTAAAGGGGGGGAGGTGAATAAAAGGAGTGGGTCATATCAGTGTTGCTTAGTTGAATAGCAGAACATCTGCAGTAGAATCATCTGGGGTGCTTGTGAAAATTACAGATTCCACCTGTAGCTCCCACCCACCACTCCCCGTTCTGAATCTGTGGGTCTGGATTTACCTTTAGAGCACGGTCCCTAAGTAGATTCTTATCACATGAATGGAGAATCTTGAAATCCTGGAAGGAACGTTGGCAGTTGCGGACAATTGAAAGCTATTTTAAGTTTTTAAAGAGAGAGAATGAGGGCATGATGGAAATAGAGCTTTAGGAAGAGCATAGACAGGTGATCTGCAAAATAGATTGATGGGAGAGAGATCTTAGAGGTAAGGGTGAGCTGCTCGGAGTGCACCAAAGTATTCAAGATGAGAGGAATGGAGAGTTTATATTGGCAACACTGGAAATAGACAATAAGCAGTGACTCCAAGAGGCATGTTGAGAGATGAAATGACAAGGCTTGGTGACAGATTGAATATAAGTGATAATGGCAGGGAGGAGTTTGAAATGAAAGCTTTAGGGACCCTAGAAAAATGGCGGTTCCACTGATATGCATGCTATTTCTGTCTAATGAGTTCTGTTTCAACCTGAGATGATTGAGGTGTCTGGGAGGCATTCAGGTGAAGACGTGTGTAGACCATTGACAACATGGGCTTGAGCATGACCAGAGGTCTGGGAGGGAGATAAAGATGTCAGAAAGTCAGCAGCATGAGGGAAGAGGAGGGAAGGAAACCTGAAAACCTGAGTTCAGACCTTTGGAGAGCAGCAATATTAGATAGGAGGAGGAAGATAAAGCGAGGAAGGAATAGAGAAGAAATAGAGAGGTGGGTGGTGAATGAAGATTGAATAATAAAGAAAAACCAAAGGAAGACAAAGGTTTAAGGTGAGTATCCGTTATGTCAGATGCTCTAGAGTTTGAAATGGATAAAAACAGACCTTTCAATTTGGCAAAGAGGATAATAGATGAAAACTAATTTTTAAAAAGTGAAAATCTGTAATACTGTCTGACATGTATAATGTATAAAATACCAGGAGTAAATGAAAACTCTTGATGGAAATTGTGTTAACAATTAACAAACAAAAATATACTTCTGACAGGCTGGTTCCCAAAAGGATACTCTTCTGTTGGAGAGCTGCGAAATAGGAGTGGTGGGGGATGAGGGGCAAGGGTTAAAAGGGGGAACAGATTAGGATGTAGGGACAAAGAAGAAACTTATCAGGAAAGCCTAACATGTAGGTACTTTAGTGATCTTGCTTAGCAAATAGGGTTGCATTCACTTTTTAAAAAGGCATATTCTTTCCATTCTTGCTCTTTGGTTATAGTGTCATCTGACACAAACATGAGGTGTCGTATAGAATGGAACCAGATATCCAAAGCTCTGTTTTTATGCTACCTTGAAATACTACTTCAGAGAAGAAACAGTCCCTTAAAACGTATTCTGCCTCCATTTCCTCTTTAATGACCTGGGGGTGGGGGAGTGGAGGGATATCCACAAGGTGCCAGAATGTACACTAGTGTAGAGTACATTAGTGCAGGCTGGTCTGGCATTGTCAACTCCACTCGGTTTTGTAATTGCTAGTGCTCCATCTCTGGGTAGATATCCATCAGGACACAAATTGCTCTAGGTGTTTAAAGGTTTTTAAATTACTTACTTGAGTACTCCCAATGTTTACTGTTCTTCATCTACACTGTATACACTTTATGACTTTAGATGTTAAATCCTTGAACAAAGTTATATGCTTTGAAATAATAAAGCAGGCAATCATCAGAATCATAAATTTTCTCCTGTTTTATAAGGCTATTTGGAAGGAAAACAAAGGAGGGGAAAGGAAAAAGAATGGCTCAACAGTGGTGTGAGGGCTGTTTTTTAAAAGAAATCTGAACTGAAATGTAGGCTACCAGTGTTCAAGGGACTTGCTATCATTGGAGTTTTATCTGTTGCATCCAACAAGTAAAATGAAACCATTGGATGAGATCTCTAGACTGTTTTCCAAACTATACGCTGAAACATGACCTGACAGAAGATTTTTTTTCTTCTGAGTTGTGAATATTTTCTTGCTCCAGATTCCTAAAAACTCCTAAGAGTCTCTAAGTTCTTACATTAGCTGTTGGATAATAAGATTGATTTCTGCCCACCACCTAGTTATTTCTGCCTTCTGGCTTCATTTAATGGTCAATACATCCTTAAACAGACTTGCCAAATTGCTTAAGCCCAATGCTTCACGAGGGCATAAGAGGCTGGCTGTACTCTGGTTTTCTATGAATGCTTAACTGTTGCTCTGGTCCCACTTGATGTCATGGCTCATAGAAATAAATTGGTATCAAGGTCTATATTTCCTTGTGACATAGCAACTGTCATCATTTCAGGATAATTTATAAAAAGCAGAGGAAGCTCTTACTCAGTGACTGTGTCAGCTAAGTGTGATCTTAGAGTAACTTTTTGGTAGTCTTTATACTTCTTGAAATTGTATCCTCTGTCAGCGTGTATCCTTTTTCAGTCTTTCCTTATAACAAGCATTTATAAAAAGATATAAAAATTGTAATTTTAAGAAAGAGTAGTTGAGGTATAAAATATGTAAATTGTAGGATTTATTTATCTCTCTCAAATGGAGCTCATATGTCATTACCTCCAGTAACGTTCATTTTAAAATGTCATGTAAATCATTTTTTTTTTAATTATAAAAGCAGTAAGTGTTTAAAGTTTTTTTTTTTTTTTTTGAGGAAGTTTGGCCCTGAGCTAACATCTGTTGCCAATCTTCTTCTTTTTGTTTTTTCTCCCCAAATCCCCAGTACACAGTTGTATATCCTAGTTGTAGGTCCTTCTAGTTCTTCCATGTGGGATGCCGGCTCAGCATGGCTTGAGCAGTGAGTAGGTCCGCACCCAGGATCGGAGCCGGCAAACCCCAGGCCACTGAAGCAGAACACGCAAACTTAACTACTACACCACCGGCCCAGCCCCTTAAACTTTTTGTTTAAATCAAAGATTGTAGAAGAGTGTAGAGTAAAACGTAGAAATTCTCCTTCCTTCCCTGTTTTCTAGCCTTCAGTACCACTCTAGAAAGCATCACTATTAACAATGTCTTGGTTTTTTTGCATGAATTTTCTAAGCATATACAATTTTACATATACGTATGCATACATACTCATTTTTACACAAATAGTCATACTATGTATACTCTTCTGCATCTTATTTTTTTTGAATTCACTTAAAATACCTGGACTGTGTCATATCAGCATGATTCAACTGGCTTCATTCTTTTTTAAATCTGCATGGCATTTCATTATATGTATGTATTATAATTCATTGAGGAGCATTTAAGTAATTTCAAGTTTATATCTCCTTGTTTTTGAAGTGCTATTGTTCTAGTTCCAGACAATGAACATTCTTAGAAGTGAAATTACTGAGTCAAGGAGCATGTGTTTTAAATTTTGATGAGACATTTCTAAGTTATCTTGCACAAATTTATAGTTCCACCAAAATTGTCTGAGAGTGTTTCCACATCCTCATCTATCATTCTTCCTTTGAGATTTGAAATTTCTGCCATACTAGTAGTTGAAAATTTTTACTCATTTTTACTATGCCTTTGTTGGATTGGTGAGTATTGAGCACTTTTTTTGTAAGACTAATAGCCATTCGTATATTTGTATGAATTTCCAGTATTGTGTCCTTTGGTTATTTCTCCCTTGCCATATCCATTTTATAAGAGGGAAAGAAATCCTTTACTAGGATAGGCTACCGTTTAATAGATAACCCACCAACGGTTCCCAGGAACTGTAAATGTGTATATTCTACACATGAACACTTGTACAAACACTAACCCACCTGGAGCCTAAAAGAAAGCCTGAAAAAGAAAGTGTGTTCACACAGCCTGAGAAGAGAAAGAAAACAGTTTGGTGAAAGATGTGGGGCCTGGCCTCACCCTTTCTCTTACTTTTCTATTGCTGCGTAAAAAATGGCCACAAACTTAGCAGCTCAGCTCACAATTTCCCTGGGATAGGAGTCTGGGCCCAGCACGGCTGGCTTCTTGCTCAGGTCCCACAGAGCTAAAATCAAGGTGTTGGCCCGCTCTGCTTGGTACGCTCTTCTAAGGTCGTGTGGTTGTGGCAGAATTCAGTTCCTTGCAGCTCTTGGACTAAAGTCCCTGTTTCCTTGCTAGGTATCAGCTGAGGATGACCCTCAGCTCCTAGAGGCTGCCTGCATTCCCTGCCACACGGCTCCCACCATCTCTAAAGCTAGCAAAAGAGAAGCTCCCTTATGTTAAATCCTTCTCATGCTTCCAATCTCTCTGACTTCTAGACCCAGATCTAAAGTGTTCATGGGATTAGGACAGGCCTAACTAGATAATCTGCCTATTTTAGGGTCAACTGATTTGGAACAAAACAGAATGGCAAAATCTCTTCACAGCAGCACCTCAATTAGTATTTGATTGACTCACTGGGAGGAGGTTTGTTGTACACCAGGGGCCAGGAATCTGGGGGCCATCTTAGAATTCTGCCCACCACACCCCTAACCTGCCTTCCTCAAGGGAAGCAGGCAGAGCTCATGTCTTTGGCTGAGGAAGTCCATCACACTGAAACATCGAATGCCAGAGGAAGGGGCTTGACTGGCATCTGTCTAACCCTACGCACAACAAATGACGTCCATGTGGGTCAAAGATCTTGATGTGAGCCATGAAACAACAGAAAGCTGGAGAGAAAATCCAGGAAACAGCACGTACAGTGTGGAGGTCAGGCAGACCTTCCTGACCAAGGATCCAAAACTGGCAAAGGTATTTGTGACGCCAGCGTACGCCCTCTTGATCCCTACGCTACAGCCCACCGGAGGACAGGTCACTCGCCGGCTGCACAAACGGATTTGGAGTCCTCTAACCTTGTCATTTCTTCTTATGCCAGTGTGATCACAGTGTGCTTTTGTGAGATGTTGGCATTGGGTGTTCAATAGAACAGAATGAACTGCCCACAACCTAAGTAGGTGAGCCACTAAGGGGAACTATATTGTTGAGCATTATTCTAAAAGAATTCTAAAAAGTACTCTCTCCTCCCTCTGTCTCTCTTTCATCTTCCCACCTGCTGCTGTGATTCAGGCGCATTATACGGGACTTGCTTGAGACTGAAGAGATTTATATAAAAGAAATTAAGAGCATAATTGATGTAAGTAGATGGGGGGGCACATTAGGTATGTATTCAAACTGGAGAAGTTTTGTTACCCAAAGAGACTCAAAATAGTTGCCTTATGTCTCTAGAATTTCTACCAAGGTTTCAGGTCTTATAATATCGCAACTGTTTTGCTGGTAGGAATAAGAACATTCTTATGACTATTGATCCATGTAACCAGATAACTTCCAAAGAATTGTGTCAATTCATACTGATTCTAGCAATGCCCAACTAGGTTCACCATATGCTTGCCAACAATGGATATGATAGTTTAAATGTTTTTGATAATTTAATAAGGGAGAATTATTTATCAGTGTTTTAAGTAGCATTTTTTGCCTGAGAGTAAAATGTATATTTTCTCTATTTTCCTAAGGGAATAATCTTGATGTACATAATCTATATGTACAAAGTTATAATAGAATTTTTTTAATAAAATATCAGAAGAAAACCAAATGTCCAATAAAAAAGAAAATGGTTAATAAAGTCTGATATACATGCTAAAAGAAATATTATTTAACTGTTACAAAATAATTATTTTGAATAATATGTAGCAACATTGAAAAATACTTATAAGATTAAATTAAAAATAATATATGTAGAAATTTACAAGCAGAGTCTAGAATGTAAATGGAAAAACAATACAAATTATATATGTACTGTGATTATAACCATATAAAATAAGCTTTTAAAAAGTCATAAAGGAAATATAATAAAACAATAGTAATTGCATCAGGTCATAAAATGATGGGTAAGTTTTTTCCTTTCAGACTTGACTTGTATAACATAAACATTTTAAATTATATTTGTTCCTCCTATAAAAATCCCATTCTATTTTCATTGCCATTAAACCATCTTCTTCTGAAGATGGACACATGAGGAAAATAATATCAAAAGAAAGTGTTTGATGGAATGGCTTTCTGGAAACATGGGTGCCATATTCCCCAGTTATTTTATTCAAGTTTTGGTCCCTGGAGTAGCTAATTCAGAGCATCTCTTATGTGTTTCCTATTTGTAAAACCTACCTTGTTTCCATCTCTGCAGGGATATATCATTCCAATGGATTTTATTTGGCTGAAGCATCTGATTCCAGATATTCTTCAGAATAACAAGGACTTTCTTTTTGGGAATATTAGAGAACTTTATGAATTTCACAACAGGTATATAATAATTCAAATTATCAGGAAAAATGGAAAGTAAGAGAGAAGGATGGAAATCAGATTGATGGAATTTGGGGATTAAGTGCTTAGACGTTTTCAGGCTTAAGAAGTAGTCCAGGGCCAGCTCCTTGGCTTAGTGGTTAAGTGCGCGCGCTCTGCTACTGGCAGCCTGGGTTCAGATCCCGGGCGCGCACTGACGCACCGCTTCTCTGGCCATGCTGAGGCCATGTCCCACATACAGCAACTGGAAGGATGTGCAACTATGACATACAACTGTCTACTGGGGCTTTGGGGGGAAAAAAAAGGAGGAGGATTGGCAATAGATGTTAGCTCAGAGCTGGTCTTCCTCAGCAAAAAGAGGGGGATTGGCATGGATGTTAGCTCAGGGCTGATCTTCCTCACAAAAAAAAAAAAAAAAAAGAAGTAGTCCAGAGTGAGTGGATAGAGTTGAGGTGGAATGGGATGAGAAGGAGGGAAGAAGTGCCGCAAGATCCTCGAGGAAGAAGGGAAAAGGCATTAGTGGAGCGTGCATTAGGTATCGGGCATTAATGCTGTATTCATTTGTGTGTTCCTTTGCTTATTTATCGATTCATACATCAGCATTTATTGAGCACCTGTTCTGTGCCAGGCATTGTCTTCAACATTGGGAAGACAAAGATGACCAAGATACACGTCCACATACTTATTATCATAGGGAGGTGCTAGGAACTAGCGTGTTAGAAAATGCTAACTGGTCAAACAAGTTGTCCTCTTGGTCCAGGGCTGCTTGGGTTTTGAGTTTGGAGAATTAGAGAAGGAAGGGACTTTGTAAATCATCTTCCAACCCTTTCATTTTACAGATAAGGAAACCACAGCTTGTTGACTCATTTTACTCTCCATAATGACCCCAAGATCACACGTCTAACTGATGGAAGGGAAAAACTGCTTGGCAAATTGAACTGCAGTGGTTTCCTAACCATATCTTTTGTGCATTGGTCAGACACAAAGCCTAAATGGAAATCCCATTTCTGCTCCTTTCCCTGGAGAAGTTATTCAGCCTCTTTCAGCCTCAGGTTTCACATTTATGAAACCCTATGTTGCAAGGTTTAGTGGAGGATTAAATGAGATATTGTTTGAGAAGCACTTGGTTTATGCCTGGCTTCTAGAAAGCTCTCAGTGACATTGTAGCAGTAGCAACAGTACCAGCAGTTCTTACTAACATTATTATTATGTAGCAGGGAGCATCAGTGCACCGACTCTGTCTGTGGTTAGTTCGTAGAATTATCAGAAGAGCTGTGGGTGGTTTCGGGGAATCCTAGTAATGTCACAGAATACATTTTTCTTCTTCCAAATCAGTGTGTTGAAGATGAGTCAAGGGTGTTAAAGTCTGGAAAACAGCATTTTTCTAGGCACGTCTTAAAACTTTATGTAATTTTACATAAAAAAATCTTTTGAACCCCATACATGTAAAAATCAAAGCATTATTTTACTTTTCTTTCCCTAGGACTTTTCTAAAAGAATTGGAAAAGTGCACTGAAAACCCTGAACTTCTGGCACGTTGCTTTCTCAAGAGAGTAAGTCTGTGCTCCCAATAACTCAAAATAATCATGTGATTAAAGTCAGCCCTTAATTTTCTGTGTAAGTGGCAAGGGCAATGGAAACACCAATGGTCTGAAAACTTATATCTGCCTTTTGAATGCAAAGCAGGAGTCCTTTGCGGTACTTCATCCAGGGTGAGATGAGTCCGGTTTGACTGAGCTCACACTGATAGGTGGGAGCAACTTACAAGCCTGGCTTCCTGCAAAGCCCAGTGAAATGGGAAGACTGGCTCCCCAGGCCCCCAGAAGCAAATGATCCTCCTCTGAATGGCTAAGCTAACTGTGTCAGGACAAGAATCACACAGCAAGCTTAAATTCTTCACTCAAGTTGTATTAACACTCTCAAGAGGAGAAGTACTGATGTTAAACTAAAAATCTCAGAAAATGTATTTTCTTCCATTTTATTTTTTACAGCACAGAGGATGGTTAGAAAATCTTAAATCTACAGCCTCTCATGTTTAGCACCAAGTTTCTAAATTTCCTGTCCTATACCACCATACCTCTGACTACTTCCCCTTCCCACCACGCAGACCTCTTCCTTCTCGCTGGTTCTCCACCCCTGCTTTGGGCAATAAATAGGCTGTTTGGGCCACTGGTGCTCCCTGGGATCTGGCACAGAGAAGTGTTGTACCTGACACCATTCCCCAGCAAGTGCGTTCTTCCCTGTAGGAGGATATGCAGATGATCCTGCTGCCCTCTACTTTCTAAATCTCTCCCCTTTCTTCTCTCTCTCCCAACTAGTCCTATTCATTCTTTTCCTTGTTTTTCTTTTTTGTGAGCCTGAGACAACAGATTAAACACTTAAAAATTTTTAAACAACCTAAATTATAGCTGATAAGTCTAAGAGCAGTACTTGTGATAAACTAAAAGCAGGTGAACAGAAATCTCCAGGTTTCAAGGTATTTGACATAATGGAGAAACAGAGCCTTCCACCCTCAGAACTCTTGACAGGCTTAGAAGGCCACTTCTGGGCCGACCCGGTGGTGTAATGGTTAAGTTCAGCACACTCCACTTCAGCGGCCCGGGTTCTCCGGTTCAGATCCCGGGCGCGGATCTACACCATTCATTAAGCTGTGCTGTGGAGGCCACCCACATACAAAATAGGGGAAAGATTGGCATGGATGTTAGCTCAGGGCCAATCTTCCTCAAGCAAAAAGAGGAAGGTTGGCAACAGATGTTAGCTCACCGCCAATCTGCCTCACCAAAAAAAAAAAAAAAAAAAAGAAGGCTGCTTCCATAGCCCTGTATCGCCCTTCCACCACAGCCTCATCATGGGTTTTTCATCCAGTGCCTGAATCAAGATGCACTAAAATGTATTTTGTATTCAATCTGATTAATTTCCTTTTGAATTACTTTTATAGCGTTATTAGTATTTTATACTCTTTTGCAGTTTTACTCTCATCAAACCACTGTGTGAAATCTAGTTTCAGAGTGTAGAAATATTTTCTAATTGCTTCTGTCATTACTGCAGAGACTTATTTAAATTGTTCAATGAGCAAAGGACCAAATTCCTGTGGGAGAAAATGGATATTATCAAATAAAAATTGTCCAAGTATGAGAAAATGGTCAGGGAATTGCTGACTAAACGTCTTTTCTTAGAAAGAATTCCTCTTCTAAGGTTTTACAAAGCTTTTTATAGTCCTCTACGTTGGGAAAACTTTAGAAATCATTAATCCAGACCACATACTCTGCATATAATCCTATAGGATTTATGATGTTGGAGACAAAATACAGGTAATAAATTCTTATCAAGAACAAAGTTATTACTCTGGGACAAACGGAGTAATTAAAAAATACAATTACCTAATCTTGGAGATTCCTTGAGGGAATTGGCCGCTGCTGTGCAAAAGCTTGTATTTGTTAGCTAATAAAGTGGGCCCATCACCCTTTATTTACTATAGCAGTTTTTACCTTTTCTCAATAACATTTACAGAGTTCTACTAATCATAGAAATGAATTTTGAAATATTGCTCTGGCCAAGTGTTTTAATCAGACTCGATAGCCTGTAGTGTCCAGGAAGATTCTGCCCCAGAGACTGAGCTCTATGTAGAATAATATTTGTCAGTAGTTTACTTTGAGTTCCATTTGCTCTGATATCTCACGCGGTATGATGGAAAGAGCCCTGGGATGGACTCAGGAAATGGAACTTAGAGTCAAGCCACTTGCTATCTGCGTGACCTCGAGTAAGTCACTTAAACCCCTGGAGTCTCACTTTCCTTCTCCATACAACACACTTGATAATATCAATATATAAAATTATTGTGGAAATCAAATAAAGTAATGCATGCAGAAAGGTTCTACAAAGTAAAAAGTGCTCTGACAATAGCTACTGTTTGTTAGGTACTCTGCGTGTATCAGGCATGTGTTGGGAGGTTTCTCTACATCATCTTGTTTAATCCCAAAACAACCATAGGAGTTGACTGCTGTTGTGAGCCCACTTAACAGATGAGAAAACTGAAGTATAGGCAGGTTAAGTAACTGACTCAGGCTGTTTAGTTTGTAATTGACAAAGCCAAGAACTGAAGCTGGACCATCCACCACCAGAGCCCATAGTCTTAATCCATAAGCAATCATGTCTCCCTGTGTGAATATGAGTTTTTGGTAGAAATTTTTTTAGCCTCCTGATTTACTCTATAAGGAGGTAAGGGGAATCAGGCATTTTCATATGCTTTCATATGTTGTGTTTTGGTACTAGAAGGCCTATAAAGGCCTCGAAGAGCAGACACAGGACCAAGGGGTGAAGTTTTCAGGATGCACGTTTCAGCTCAACATCCACCAAGATAACCAGGTCCCTCTCTGTTACTGGGAGAGTTTGGGGAAAGGTGGCTAACTACTGAGGATGTTTTACTGGGTGGGAGGCTAGATCTCCAAAGTCTCCTCCAGCTTCCGAGAATCTTCTGGTGGTGAGTGTTGCAGAAACCTTAAATTCTTTTCGGAGCTAAAGGCCAATGTCTTTGTGCTCTGACGGACCAAATGTGGGTGAGATGCCTTAATCAACTTGTAGTATTTTATAAGCGTGGCCTTCAGTCTGGCAGGAATGTTCCCCATATCGAGGCTACTATGCCATGGGAGCCACTGAGTTTAACAAACACACTTAGCACAGTGCTTGGCACCTCAGAGGTACTCAATAAATAGTTCTTGAGTGAATGAATAATGAATGTATTTTTGTTAGGCTCTGAGTTGTTATTCTAGTTCCTTAACTAACCTGAACAACATTTCTCAAGGGCCGTCTCCCTAAATGTGTGTGTGTGTGTGTGTGTGTGTGTGTATAGTTTTTTCCTGGAGAGAGTAGCAAAGAACAGAGTTGCTGTCGTTTTTGTAGTGAAGTGAAATGACCCCTTACCATCCATCAGGAGAGGGGAAGAGCTGCAGAAATGGAAATCAATCAGTACAGCAGTGGGTTTAAAAGTAGAATAGACATAGTTGAAGCTGTGAGGGAAAAAATAACCCATGTCCACATGAAGGACATCAAGAGTTGGCCTGAGTAGAAGGATAGGGACACAAATCTGCAAGGAAGTAGCCACATGGACTTCTTCCTCAGAGCCGCTTGGGCTCTGTGGCAAACACAGCTGCCACGGACCAGGTTTTCCTGATGGGGTGTATGAAGCTGGCAAGCTGACCCCCTAGACCAGAGGTATCTTTTCTACCTGAGATATTGGCAGATGTGTGCCCCACTCAAGGCCTTCGCTACAATGAGAATACAGGTCGCACAGCACCTGGAATCCCTCTTGATCTCCAGCTCTGAGATATCACGTCACTTTTCCTGTCTCAGAGTCTTGTGCTGCAGGTTGAAGGTGATGTCTGAGGCAGAGCTTGCTGCTTTGGGGGTTGCCGAATGACTTAGATCTGTGTTGTTTTGTCCAGACTGTCACATTTTCCTTCTGAGGTACATCTATCTTTTGGTTGTTTCTTAGGTTTTTTGGTAGAATTGGCACCAATGATGATCACAATAAGGAGAGAGTGGGGCGAGAGATGGGCGGGGCCATCGGCTACCAGCACTTTTTCTGTCAGTTCTTCACTCACTGCAGGACTATTTTGGGGAGATGTTGGTGTCCTGGATAAAGAGCAGAGAGGAAGAGTAAAGTTAAAAATCGATGCCTGTTCATGAATTTACTTATTTATTTCCCAGAGCCCTGTAGTTGCTCCTAAAGCACTCTGTTCATATCTCTGTTTAGTACTTATAGTTGTTTATAATGCTGTTTGCCTCCCCATCACACACTCATCCCAACATAAGGTTATTTATCATGCATCCCCAGTTCCTTAAACATTGGAAATACTCAGGTTTGTTGAATGAATGAATAAACTGTATTATCCTATCCATGTACTGAAAAAATGCTACCTGATTAATTTGTTCTAATTTTTTTCCCCACTCAGAAAGAAGATCTTCAAATATATTTCAAATATCATAAGAATCTGCCCCGAGCTAAGGCAATCTGGCAAGAATGTCAAGACTGCGCCTACTTTGGGGTAATGTTGAGATTACTGTGTTAGGAAACACAGATTGTTTTCCCTAGACAATGTTTATGTGCATCAACTTTTTAAAGAAATCAAAAGTATGAACAAGGCAGAGGAATTTGGCATTGGGATTTATGTTTATTAAAAGTCTCTCCTGGGGCCGGCCTAGTGGCACAGTGGTTAAGTTCACGTGCTGCCACTTTGGCGGCCCGGGGTTCGCAGGTTTGGATCCCAGGCGCAGACCTGTGCACTGCTTATCAAGCCACGCTGTGGCAGGCGTCCCACATATAAAGTGGAGGAAGATGGGCACGGATGTTAGCCCAGGGCCAATCTTCCTCAGCAAAAAGAGGAGTATTGGCAACAGATGTCAGCTCAGGTCTAATCTTCCTCACCAAAAAAAAAAAAAGTCTCTCCTATTTTGAAATTACACATTGGAAGTTTCAATGCTGCCCTGGGTCTCTTTGGGATTGGCCTGTGAGGAGCATCTGTAGCCTCATGAGAAAACCAGAGTCCTTTTCTAGAATGGATTTTAAAAATGGAATTAACTCTGAGCCAGCCCTGATGGCCTAGTGGTTAAAGTTGGGCACGCTCCGCTTTGGCAGCCAAGGTTCGGTTCCCAGGCGCAGAATCACACCACTTGTCTGTCAGTAGCCATGCTGTGGTGACGGTTCACATAGAAGAACTAGAAGGACCCACAACTAGAATATACAACTATGTACTGGGGCTTTGGAGAGGAGGGAAAAAAAGAGAGAGAGAGAGGAAGATTGGCAACAGATGTTAGCTCAGGGCGAATCTTTCCCAGCAAGGAAAAAAAATGGAATTAACTCAAAAAGGGCACACTTTAGGGCTCCCTGGAATGATATCAATAAGCTATCATGTACCCTCCAGATTCCAAATGACCTGAATAGACCCCACCCACCCCGTACTCAAAGACAGGTTGCCTCCTTTTCAGAAGGAGTTGAAATGCCTCGCTGTCCTCTAGCAGACTTCCTTTCTAAAAAAATAAATGGTCCGGGGCCGGCCCGGTGGCGCAAGTGGTTAAGTGCACGTGCTCCGCTGCGACGGCCCAGGGTTCGCCGGTTCAGATCCCGGGCGCGCACCGATGCACTGCTTGTCAAGCCATGCTGTGGCGGCGTCCCATATAAAGTGGAGGAAGATGGGCATGGATGTTAGCCCAGGGCCAATCTTCCTCAGGCAAAAAAAAAAGAGGATTGGCAGATATTAGCTCAGGGCCGACCTTCCTCACAAAAAATAAATAAATAAATAAATAAATGGTCCTGCTTCTCTGGTTGCCTATAAAAATACTAGCCAAACCATCCCCTTTCCCCTTCCTCTCATTTCACACACCATTGCTGAGGGACTGAACAACTCAGTACCGTTACAAAACTGGTCAATACAGCTGCCCCTCTTGTCCCCGAAGAGCCCATTTCATTTCTTGTATTTAAATGCTGCCACTTTTGTTTTGTGTGCATTGTTTGTTGTGCTATATGTTGTTTCTGTTTGGCTTTTAAAGGTCTGCCAGCGCCAACTGGATCACAATCTCCCTCTTTTCAAGTATCTTAAAGGACCAAGCCAGAGACTTATAAAATACCAGACACTGTTGAAGGTAAAGTCAGTGAGACAGTGCTCTCCTATGTTGAGGAGCCAGATGCCTGCCCTATGGTGCTCTCTTTCTTAGACATGTCGCGTTGTGACTTCGTCTTGCAAAGGTGAAGATGTGTATCTCCTTCGGGCTTTTTCTGTCCTCCAAGTCTAAAGAAGCCCTCCTCAATGAGGAGTAAGACCAAAGAGTCATAGAGTTGAAAGGGACCCAGGAGCCTGGCTAGTCCAACATGCAGCCCAAGGCATGAATCTCTAAGGAGCCTGGCTTAGGGGAGGAGAGGTCCTTGGGAGCAAAGGGAGAAAAGGAGGATGCCGCCACGCTGCTGGCAGCTGAGAGGGTGGGGAGGCAGCCGGAGCCTCTGCTTGCATTTAAGATATCTACAGGTAAGATATCATCTGCTCCGTTTTACAGATGAGGGAAGGAGCTTCAGCAAAGAGGTGTGGTTTTCCCCAAAGTCACTATTTTACAGGCATTAAAACAGTGGAAGGGAGAAGGCACAACTGGAGTCTTCTCTTCTTTTGCAACATCTACCTTCACCCTTAGGTTTAGGATCTTTTTCAAGAGCAGCACAACAGAATGAATTTTGCTCTGCTGAACCCCGGGGGTTCTTTCTCTCTCTGACACCAGCACACCTGCAGGAGAGCAGCCCAGACACCCCAGACAGAACGGGAGGCTCTGTCAAGGCTGCTTCCCGACGTGTGAGCTGATGGGAAGGTTTGGGCCACTCCTCCAAGTCGTGTTTTGAATTAACCTTTATGAGTAGCTCTTGCTCAGTGGCTACTCTTTCTTAATAAGTAAAGAGCCCCTGCTGTTTCCTAGGTACCTTCCCACGTGTATTTCTTATTTAATCCCCACAATCAGATGTGCCAGGAAGGCTCTGGAGTGTGAGGAAACTGAGGCTCGGGGAGGTTAAGCTCATTGCCCAACATTCTGCCCTCAGAAGAAGTTACCCCTTTGAGCTTTGCCTCAGCAGTCCCAGCCTCGGCTGGACTGGGTCTGCTGCTACCAGTTGTGGGATTACTGGGCCTCTTAGGCCTTGGTTTTCTCATATGTAAAATGAGGATAATTGAACCTCGTCCATGGGATTGCTGTAGGAGCACGTGAGTAATGCACAGAGAGTTCGCTCAGTGCTGACCTCCGGGAAGCTTCCTGTGACATGTAGCCGTTGTTTTATACATGGAGACGTCACACCAGTGTGGGAATGAGGATGATGACCCACGGCTTCCCTCCATGAGTGGTATCTGTGAGCATATTTGGATACAGTGTTCACTTAGGGCCTCATATTCCTCTAACTGCCCCATCTTTACTGTCATGAAGTCCTACCACTGGGCCCCATGAGCCGGGAGCAGGACCTAAGCAGGGTCTTCACAACCTCAGCCTGAGTGCATCACGTACTGAAGGGCTCGAGTTTTCCCATATGAGTGATGGTGATACAATAGCTGAGTTCTGTACCATACTCAGAGGGCTGTAGGGCGTAGTGATTAGAAACTCAGACTCAAGATGTAGACATCCTGAGTGTGGATCCGGGCTCTGACGCTTCCAGACGCCGTGAACCCAGGCAAGTTACTTAACTTCTCTCTGCCTCAAGTTTGTCACCTGTAAAATGAAGGTAGTAATAATACTTTCCTGGTATGCTTTTTAGGAGCATTAAATGAGGTAATACATTTTAAAAATACTTAGAAGATTTTGTTAGCTTCATCTCACTGAGGAAACAAGAGACAGAATCACTATAAAATATTCCTTGGGGTCGGTGCGAAACCGTGGGAGACTACTCAAGGCAGACCAGTTTTTCCCATAGCTGAGCCTGCTGCCTGCCCAGAAAAACAAGTTCAAACCATTGGCACGCCTGTGAAGAGAAGACAAACTTTGTAGTGTTCTCCACCTTGAGAATTGGAGCTCCTTCTGCAATGCCTACCATCAGCGTCTTTGAGAAAGCATGGATGTTGGACGGGTTGCCTCATGGCTTAGAAAGGATCGTGGGATCCTGGTGTGGGAAAGCTTTTCTAAGTATAAAAAAAGGGAGGGGCCCGCCCCGTGGCATAGCGGTTAAGTTTGCACGCTCTGCTTCGGCGGCCCAGGGTTCGCCGGTTTGGATCCTGGGCACGGACCTATGCACTGCTCATCAAGCCATGCTGAGGCAGCATCCCACATAGAGCAGCTAGAAGGATATACAACTATCTACTGGGGCTTTGGGGAGGAAAAAAAGGAAAAAAAGGAGGAAGATTGGCAACAAATGTTAGCTCAGGGCCACTATTCCTCAAAAAAAAAGAAAGGGAAAAGACTGATAGACTATACCATTAGAAACAGACACATGAAAAATTGGGAAAATATTTTATTAGCAAGATATGTCACAAATGGTCAGCATTCTTAATGAGCTCATAGAAATTAATAATAAAAAACAAAAACAAGATGATATCTATAAAATGCTTAATATCTTTTCTGGGATGTTATGAAAATTGTCATGACAGTTTTTTGAGTATATTAATGTCTAATGAGTCATGGCAAGTTAATTAAACAATATTAGTATATTATTTATCAGCATACATAAGAAATAGTAGCATTTAGGGACAACAGGAACTCACTTTTATTGAGCTCATGAGTTCTGTTAAACAGGGTAAGTGATGGATGGAAATTATCAAATTTAATGTAGACAATTTTTCTTGCATGTATTTTGTTTAATTAAGATATGGTTTATAAAATGGTGTGTTATTTGTTTACTGTAAGTTTTGCTTATTGCAGGAAGAATGTTCTAGAACAGGTGGTCATGCTGGTTTCCTGTGTGATCCAACTCATGTCACAGGAGCAACGTTCGCTTTTCTTTTTTAAAAAAAATTAGGCTACTATTAAAAAAAGGAATTAATAAGGAGAGGTTGGTAAAAGGGTATAAACTTTCAGCTGTAAGATAAATACAGTCTGAGGATCTAATATACAGCATGTGACTATAATTGGTAACACTGTATTGTATAATTGAAGTTTGTTAAGAGAGTAAAACTTAAATGTTCCCCCCCACATACCAAAAAAGATAAATATGTGAGATGATGGATTTGTTAATTAACTAGATTGGGGGACTCCTTTCAGAAGGCGTACGTACATCAACTCATGTGCACTTTACATGTACACTTTGAATATCTTACAATTTTATATGTCACTTATACCTCAATAAAGCAGAAATTTAAAAAAAGAAATTAATAATAAAAAGATGACCAAGGGACATAAAGAATTTTATAAAATAATAAATGCTAATAGAAAACATTTTTTTGAAAGTTCTACCTCACTAGTTATCTGAGAAATTCAAATTAAAACAACAGTGAGGTAGGATCGCTCTGTTGATTCAATTTGCAAAACCTTTTGATAAGTGGTAATACTCCAGGTAGGCTAAGGGCTGTTGAGACAAGGAATGGCTGGCGGGAACACAGTCCTTCTCTAAAGAACTTGGAAATATGCTTTAAAACTCTCAACACTGACAATTCCACTCCTAGGAATTTATCCTTAGGAGAAATGCACAAAGATGATGATGAGGAGGAGGAGGAGGATGATTATAGCAAAAAATTGTTGAACCTAAATGTTCAACAATAGGGGAGATTAATCAATTATGATTAATCTATAGGATGCAACAGTCTTCTACAATCAAAAGCCATGTTTGAAAAAGATACAATGTCATGAGAAAATAGATGTTCATGATATGTTGTTGAGTGAGAGAAAGCAGGCTACAAAATAATGTGTCCAATATGATTTTATGTTTGTGGAAAGAATTCTGTGCTGAATATATCATTCAATCTTTCCCTCTTACCCATGACAAATAGACAAATTTACATATAGTTTAGTGTTGGCTGGAGATTGTTTGTATAGTAGTTTTATTTCTCATTCTACTTTGTGATTTTCAATAAGGCTTTTGGGTTAATGCAGGGTCTGCTGGATTTTGAGTCCCCTAAGGATTTGGAGATACACCCAGGTGACCTAGAAGGAGGTTCAGCTAAGGTACTGGATGTTAAATATTGTTTTATATAACTAACTGTTAATGGTGTTTGTCTATGGCTGGGAGGATTTATGGCGATTTTTTTTTTTCCTTATGATCTTTTTTGTTTAAATTTTCTAAAATTGTATGTATCCTATAATTCATAGTCAGGAAAAAAAACAAAAAATTGAAGGCACTTTTGAAGTGGGAATTTGTAGCAGGGTAAGTGATAATATATTTTCTTCCTTCCTCATAAAAGTGTCTTAACAGGAATACAAAATTGAGTGAATGTGTAAAATGGATACATAAAAAACTGGAGGTAAATATGATAAAATCTCTACTATGGTTTTTCCTGCATGGTAGGATTGTGAATGATTTATATTTCCTTCTTCGTACTTCTTAGTATGTTTAATTTGTACACATTATTGCCTTGTTTCCTTCGATGTGTGTGTGTGTGTGTGTGTGTGTGTGTGAATTCTAAGAGAGACAGCCAAGGTTCCCTTGGAGGAAATGGTGACTATACCAGATTAGGAAGAAATTTGTGGTTTAGCACCTTTTCAATTTCCTATGGAATATTCTGGTTTTAACAAAGAAAACATAAGGCATGTGTCTCAAGGAGCAGTCATTTGCATGCCCTCTCTGCTCGGAATGAGTGGTGGGGACCCCTTGCAATTAGAAGCTCAAGGCACAGGTGATAATTTTATAGCCTGGAGCAAAGATCTAGCCTGAATTACAGGGGTTGAATAATGTTTGTAAGGATTTTTCTGAGCCCTACATTACACAGGGTAAAACTAGCAGCCTGCTGTGTTTCTGGGAGGAGAGTTAGTGAGAAGAAGAGGAGCAGTTGAGTCTCTAAAAGGAAATTGAGTTTAAGTGTTGGGAAAGAGGAAGCTGTCTGGTATAAAAATTTTTAACCCTTTATTGATGACGTTACAGTAAACTCAGGTGAGAGTCTGTTGTCTTTCACCAGAACCCAGAGCGTATTTATTATGAGTGAGAAGGTAAGAATCCATGGCACATTGTTTAGTGGAGGCAGCGTCCTCTGCTCCATTCATCAGCCCTGTCACTCTGTCTCTGATCCAAAGATGCTGATCCCCAGAGCTTTGGCCGAGATTAAGAAAATACACCAGCCTTTGCTTCCATCATGCAGTAGAGGGCAAAGAGAGGTGGGGCTGTATGGAGGCAGCAAAGAGCTATCTGTTCTTTGTTGTGTGTGTTTTAAAAAAAAGGGAAGAAACCAAAATCTTTTTGTTTGTATTTTCCAGATAACAGATAAATATGCTATGTAGGTAGCAGGGGAATAAAATACCAAAATCCTAAGCAAAAGGCTTTCAAGCTGAAACAATCACCCCTGTCATGTCCTAACTATCACAGTGGTAACAACTGGAACATTGGTTTCTTGAATGAGCAGTTATTGCTTTTCCACTCAATGCTGAGTCTTTATGTTTGGGAGATGTAGACCATGGTGGCTTAGCTCTTTGTCATCTGTAGTGGTGATGGAATGTGGGGAGTGCCCAGGGAGGAGAGGAGGGAGGAAGGGCAGAGCTGGGGGAGCTTCACTGTGGCAAATGCAAGCCTTATGGTGTTTACACGTAAATCATCAGTAAACCTCCACATGGCAGCCCATTCTTTGCCTGTATAGGAGTTTACAAATATCCTCCTCTGCGATGGTTTTAAGTATAATTTTACCCAAAGGAATCAGACTTTCACATTAAATATAGGAATGTGATACTTAGATTGTACTTCTCCATAGAATCCATACAATCTGCCAGGAGATAGGGATGTGAAAGAGAGAGCAGCCTATTTAAAGGGGCTGGGTTTTTTTTTATGCTTTAATAAAAAGTTCAATATGTTTCTTATATAGCAGGAGTATAATGTCCATGATTTTATCAACCTCATTCTTCATTAGTACAATATACAGAAGGTGTGGCTGTGATTTTGTTTGTGTATATATCATATCCTTAAACCAGCAAATATCTTTAGCCACCATTATCTGAGAGCAGGGAAACAGATCAATGTACCCACCTTCTCAAACACTTCGTGCTGGCTGGATCCATGGCTCCTTATCTCTGTCCTGTTTTCCTTCTTTGCTTGGTAGATGGTTTACCTTTTGATTTCCAACAAGGCATTTGGTTTCCACAGAATGGGTCAAGGAAGACCAAGGATTCAGCATTCTTAGCCGAACTGCAACAAGCTTTGGCCATGATGGAGGATTTGATCAAGTCCTGTGAGTTGGCTGTGGACCTGGCAGCAATCACTGGATGTCCGGTATGTTCCATAGCAAGTGTTGGAACATTTCACACAAAACGCAGGTGCAATATTACAAAGGTGGGAGATGCTTTGGCAAAGTTAGAGAGATGATCTATGGTAAAAGAACTTGACTCGGGGGAAAGTAGTGTGAATCAGTCAGCAAACTCATGCTACGAGATTCCAGGCAGCCCCTCAGCATTTTCAGGAATCTTGGGTTGTATTCCTCAGGGTCCTAAATGTTGAGACTGACCCACACTCTAGAAAAACCAGGAACTCAGGGGCAGGGGAAAGTGCTGAAAGACTAATTTATTTTCTGACTTGTGGCAGTATTAAAATATTAAAAAAATTTCCTTCTTGACTCAGATTTTCTTTGTGAAAATTACTTTGAAAATGGGTTCTAAGTAAAAGTCTAACCCCATTTTACATCACAGATCCCAGAAAAGGCCCAACAAGCATATATTGTACGTCCCTTATTCCAAATGGTTGAAGGAAAATACCAACAGAGGTAGTGCTGGGGAGTTGAGCCATCTCACCTCTAGCGTCGGGGTTAATCCTGAGCAGGCTAGTCCCAGCCATTCCAAGCCAACCATCCTCTATAACTGTATGATCTCCTGGGGCCTGGGACATAATTAATATTCAGCTGGTTTTCACTGTGAAGTACTCTAGATTTTGACTCAGGTGTATTAGTTTATTAACAAATTAGTTATTAAAAAATTAGTTATTAACAAATTATTAACAAATTTATTAACAAATTTATTAACAAATTACCACAAGCTTGGTGGCTTGGAACAGCACAAATTTATTATCTCATGGTTCCATGGGGCAGAAGTACAACACAGTCTCACCTGGCTAAAATCATGGTGTCTGCCTTCGTTTTTGGAGGCTCTAGGAGAGAATCTGTTCCTTGCCTTTTCCAGCTTAAAAAGACCACTCACATTCCTTAGCTCATAGCCTCTGCCTACATCTTCTAAGCCAGCAACAGTGGGTTGAACTCTTCTCGCATTGACCAGATCACTCTGACCTTCTTTTCTGCTTCTTTTCCACTTGTAAGGACTCTTGTGATTACAGTGGACCCACCTAGATAATCCATGATAATCTCATCTCAAAGTCAGCTGATTAACAACGTTAATTCCATCTGCAACCTTAATTCCCATTTGTCATGTAACCTGACATATTCTCAGATTCCAGGGAATGACATGTGGACCTCTTAGGGAGGCTATTATTCTGCCTACCACACAGGGATCAAGCATTCTGAGAATTACACTTCAAACAGATACTTTCTTTCTCTTTTTTTCCTTCTCATTTTTACCTGGTTTTAACAACTGTTTATTGAGGTCTGAGCAGATGAAATGACCATTCTTTTCTTTCCTTGTCATAAATCAAACCATACAAATTAATTAGGGGCAAAAAAACTGTGATCCTTTTATGTCCTCCCCTCCTGGTATTTCTCTGGCCAGCACCTTGGAAACAGCCCTACTGGGTTTGCCGTGATCCTGGCAGTGAGCGATGCTGTTACTATCCCCTGGGGCCCCCGGGGTGCTCTCTGCTTACTACTGATGCATGATTTAAGAAGGTATTCATGAAGCACAGGGTGTGTGTGAGAGGAGATCGTTTTCTTAGTAATAATTTTTTTCCTTCTTCAGCTAAGGAAAGTCAAGGGAACAATTTGTTTAATCATTTTGGGGTATCTTTGTATCTTTGACCCCATGTCAGCTACCCCTGTTAGATATCCATTTCCCTGAATCAAATGAACATCTTGAATCAATGAATGTTTCAGGGCAGGAACCTCCCAGCTATTATTCTGAGTGTAGGTAACATAGAAGGAGGAAGTTATGAGAAAAGAATGATTAAAACGTGGGTAAATAGCAATCCACTCTAATTTCATTCCAAGCCAGTTTATGTGCAAATAGATGAACCAGTTTATAAAATTTTAGAGATTTTACACCAAATGCAAAAAACTTTTTTTCCCCCTTGCATTTTCAGAATTGCACTTTGACATACACTTTATGGTTTCTTTTTTGCTAAGATTTTAACTTGCTTTACATCTCGTACATTGGCTAATTTATCCTGACAGCTTTGTATAATCCTATTGACTTATGAAGGAGCAGGCATTGGAATTTTCAACTTTCTGATTCAGCGACAGATCCATGGAAGGAAGAGTTAACTCGCCCAAGATCACATGGACGTCAGCTTGACTATTTCTTGATCTCCTAACTCCCTATCCAGGTGCCGTCCTCTCGACACATTTTTCATCTGATTCTCTTTAGAGTTTACTAACAACTCCACTACTACTAACTCAGATCTAATGATTCTGAGATTCTTTGCCTCAGCTTTTTTGTAGAACTTTATCACAGGGTGTTTACAATCATATGCTGGATGGATGGATGAATCCAGAACTTAACCTCTTAGTTTCTCTACTTGACATCCAGTATTAACTTGGTTTTGTAAAGAAAAGACATTGAACTTGAGTGGATGAATTCATAATTAAAACAATTAGAAAAAATTCCCTTCTGATATTTACATTTTTCTCCTTGTTGCATACACTCAATTCTTGGTTTAATTTCATCACAGAAGCTTAAAAAATTATTTTTAAAAGAAAGTTTGTTTTGTGGAACACTGAGATGTAATTGTCGTCCCTCTATGTCCACACACACAAGAAAGGTTTCCCCTCTAAAATAAAGATAGATAAAATAGAGATGCATTTAGAGTTCTTTTAAATCTTGACTTGCTAGGAACAAGTTCCAAAGTTGAATAGTAAAGTTTGAATGAAACATTTATATTTCCTGGAACAAATTTGCATAATTAAATAAAAGAGGTATTTTTATTGTGGGCTAGGGCCAGGTGTTTTATTTCTACTTTAGCTCCCACTTTTCTTACCATAGTGTTGGCTGCAGAGGTAAGGCTGAGTAAATAATCTTAATGACTCAATGGAATTGCCTTGTACATCTCCCCACACTCACAACACCTATGTCAAAGGGTGGTTGTGAGGAATAAACGAGGATTAAATCATAATTAAGGCACCTTGCACAGTGCCTGGCACCTGGTAGATGCTGAATAAAGGGCCTGAGGAGTGACTTATTTGGGTTCTTGATCAGGCTGGAAAGGAAGGAACCCCTTTGCTTCTGGCGACTGTAATCATGGGCTCCTCTGTCTCGCAGCTTCTGCTTTTCATTTCTGGACAAGGTTTTGTGCTAATTCCTTTATCCAAATGTTTCCTGCTTCTTTGTGCAAGAAGTATACAGCTCTGTCACATTCGCTGTCCCTGTCAGGAAAGAAAACCTGAGCACCCAAAAGGGGTCTCTTTCTGGAGGCTGGCTCCACTAGATTCTCTCTCAGCCAGATTCTTCATTTGGCCGATGTGGTCACATTTGAAATTCTCGTATCAGACCTCTTACCTACAAAATGTCCACACATGAAACTGGTAGCATTTACTGGTTTATTTGTGCCGTCATTTCCCGTATGGAGGAGGCCATCTGACTTTCCACTTGCTTATTTGTTTGGGTAGCCCCTGTTCTGTCTCTGAGCTCACATCCGTCAGATTCTTCAACACACCAGAGTGAGGGCCACACTATTAATGTCACTGGTGGAAAAACTGGTTGGGGGTTTATTCATTTCCTGGAGCTACCATAGCAAAGTACCACAGACTGGATGGCTTAAAACCACAGAAATTTATTCTTTCACAGTTCTGGAGGCTAGAAGTTCAAAATCAAGCTGTTTTCAGAGCTTGAGCAGGCCCATGCTCCCTCTGAAGGTTCTAGGAAAGAATTCTTCCCTACCTCTCTCCTGTCTTCCAGTAGTTGCTGGCGATGCTTAGCTTACAGCTGCATCTCTCCAATTTCTGCCTTTATCTTCACATAACTGTCTTCTCTATGTGTGTGGCTCTGTTTTCTCTTCTTATAAGGACACCAGTCATTGGATTAGGGCCCACTCTAATCCAGTGTAACCTCATTTTAATGAATTACATCTGCAAAGACCCTATTTCCAAACAAGGTCACATTCTGAGGTTCCAGGTGGACGTGAGTATTTGGGGAGATGCTATTCAACCCAGTACAGGGGCATCACTGCATTAGCTCCCTCACAGTGCTGAGCATTTAGCTTCACGTCCCCCCGCTCCCAGCACTCACTAAATGCCAATAAATACTTCCTAGGGGACAAGTATCTGCAAGAGGTTGTGTATGTGGTCTCTGGCCTTGAGACCAACTAGAGTCTAATTGGAAAGAAAGGATACTTATGGTTGAAAAGACGGCCACAGGTCATCCCGGGTCCTACTCTGAAGAATTCCCCTGCCTGCTTCCACTGGGAGGTGAAGTAGCATCCACACAGGCACGTGTCCTGGCTGATGGTAACGTACATGCTCCTGCCCTTCATTAGCACTGTACAGGGCATGTGCCACTAGAGGATTGGCTTTGAGCATGGAGATGTTGAATCCCATTGCGAGTGTGGTCTTGAGAAAGTTCATGCAAGATGACCTGGAGGATATGCAGCTCATCTGTTTCATCTGGATTCAGAAGACTCAGCAGTTGCCTCCAGTGACCTCCAGGGATGACAGGCTTACTGGAAAAGCTGACCAGAGAGCCTTGGGAAAGTAGGACAATGACAGAGCTGTGCTCACAGAGGTGGGAACTGGAAAATTCCAGGATCTCTAGCAGCTCTGGGGCCTTAGTCTGGGAGGGAGGTGGGGTTCTAACCTATGTACTCTGCCTATATGTGCCAGTACGTCTACATACCTGCTGTCCCCTCCTCTCACCACCCACAGAGTGGTTCTTTCCCTCCATCGTTGTCTTTTCCTCTTCCTCATTGTTTCTGGTGATTCACCTTCTTAATTGCTGCCCAAGGTTGCCTCTTCATCAGGGCCATGGACAGGACTGTTTCCTCTGCAGCCTGTGGCCTTGGCGGACACCTTGGCTAACATCGCCCAGCCCTCTGCAGGTCGTCAGAGAGTGTACACCTGGACTTGTTCCCTACTCCTCCATTGTTCTGACCTCTTTTAGAATTGCTTTTACAGCTGTGCCTGTGAAGTGATGCCTCCACATTCTCCAAACGTGTTCTTAGAAACAGCTTTGGCTGAAATCCAGTCATCTATCTATTGTGGGATGTGCTCAGGTTTTGACTCAGGGACCCTTTATGAGGAGCCATGGGAGAAATTTCTCTCACATCTTATTAACAGGAATTGCTTTGCTTTTCCTGAGCAACTGGTTTGGGTAGGTCTTTGGACAAATGAGTCATATATCTCACCATGCTTCCCTCTGTACTGCTTCCTAGAAGCCTGTAGCACGTTTACATGGCTTTATTGTATGGATTTCGTGTACAACCTCTTCATCTGACTTTTTTTTAATCTCTATTTTTTTCTTCACCCTAATTTCCTCCGTTGTTTTCTGTCTGCCTATAATGTATATGGTTTTATAAGATGTATCAAATTTTTGAAATGAGGTGGAATATAAATACATTTCAAAATAGAAACTACCAATTACAATTGTTCATGTGGCAAAATTAAGCACCTATTTTTGCCTGTTGCCTTGACTAAAACATGTTTCCTGCACTATTTGTGTCTATATAGCACAAATTGAATGGGTTTAAGGGAGAAAGCAATCACTGGGGGCTGGAGTGGTTACATTTGAGTAGCTCCTGCAAGGATGTGGATAAAGTGAAAAACTTCTCAAGGGTCCTAATGGACCCTTCACCCATCTGTCTTGGAGCCTGGTCAAGCTGAGCCTGTGTAACCTAGACCAGGAACGTCATGCTGTGAGGAGAGAAGGCCTTATGACTGGGGGTCTTTATTCCTCAATATGGGTTTCACTTACTACAGTTTACATATGTAAATTTTACAAAGCAAAAAGAGAAAAATAGCACAGAAATATGCCACGAGCGCCATAGAAATGACTAGTTTTGGGCCGGCCCCGTGGCTTAGCGGTTAAGTGCGTGCGCTCTGCTGCTGGCGGCCTGGGTTCACATCCCGGGCGCGCACCAATGCACAGCTTCTCCGACCATGCTGAGGCCGCGTCCCACATACAGCAACTAGAAAGATGTGCAGCTATGACATACAATTATCTACTGGGGCTTTGGGGGAAAGAATAAATAAATTAAAAAAAAAAAAAGAAATGACTAGTTTATTGCTCTCAAAGTTTTTATTTTAGAATTTCAGAAGTACGGTCAATTATTTTCAAAAAGATATTCGTGTTTTGCTCAACGTAAACAATAAATTATAACAATGCCCAATCAATGATAAATAATCTACATATTTCTAGTATTAACTTGAAGAAATCATAGGGATTTATCTCAGCTAGATATAACTTAGGGAAATTTCTCTGTCCTCGTCCTGTTCAAATAATTTTCTCCTTTTGGTGTTTTGATTCAGGGAAGTAAATTCTTGATTATCTGCTTTAAGTGTTCTAATTTTTGAAAGATACCAGATAAAATACAATATTCCTAGACAACCAAACAGATGAGAAAAGTGGGCTGGCTGGTGGAGGGAGAGGCATCATAGGACGTGCCCTGGAGCCAGACAGACTTTTAAAAAATTTTGTCATCTTTGCACTGTCCACTCACTCGGAAAACGGCAGAGTTGAAGGTAATAACCATTTCCATTACAATGTCATGAAGATTAGGTTGTACTAGTCTTTCTCCTTTCAGAACAAATCTCGTGTTCTCATATACCTGAAGCAGATGTCAGGATGCAGATGGAACACGTGGATCATCATAGGTCCATAATGCAACAAAAATTCTCTCTCTCCTAAACATAATTAAAATGTTGATTTCTTGCCCTTTTTAAGTAGACTGTCATGGATCAAAAACAGAGAAGAGGAAATGGAATTCTGCTAGCTAACATTAATTACAAGACAAAAATATCAGACTACCAATATCTTTAGTTCAGGCATTTCCAACATGCTTTATGTTTATTACCTTACACAACTGAACTCTTTCCTCACAGAACCAAATGGTGCCGTGTTCAGTGAAGCTCACAAAATTATAATTTTGATTTAGTGACAGATTAGCACTTAAAAGTGAGTGGCACTTTTAAGATTGAAAAATTCAAATAAGCATGCTTTATCATTTGAGAACAGACCCCTCAGAGTTCTTTCCTTGTCAAGTAATTTAACAGCTTGTTTTTGTGTGTCTGTGTTTCCAAAAGGATGACATTGGAAAACTGGGCAAGTTGTTGATGAATGACTCCTTCAACGTCTGGACAGCTCACAAGGATGGTTATAAGATGAAGGATTTTATTCGATTTAAGCCCAGCCGGAGGCAAATCTATCTATTTGAAAGGGGAATAGTGTTCTGTAAGATACGAATGGAGCCCAGTGACCAGGGCCTGTCTCCTCATTACAGCTTTAAGAAGTCTATGAAGGTAAAGGGGTCCTATTGCACATGAGAGTCAGCACACCCCTGTGGAGAGAGATATTGTCATCCTTATTTTACAGAGAAGGAAACTGAAGCTTAGAGAGGTGGGTTAACTTGCCAAATGCCACACAGCAGAGCTAGAATCCATACCCAGGCCTGTCTGACTCCAGAATCAGGGCTTGTAATCAGTCACCAGATAGGACTAGGGCTGGCACAGAGGTGCCTTTGTGCCGGGTAGAGAAAAGGGACCATATGGCAGCCTGTCTGGACAAACTAATTAGAAAAAGTACTCTCTTTCCTCCAGCCAGAATAGTGAAAGACTTGGTGATTAGAGCATGGAGCATGGGCCAGATTTCATCTTTGGCTTGCCCTCCTCAACCGTGCATCTTTGCATACAAGTGTAGGCAGCATCCTGACCCAGGGGGTCTGGGAACCCCTGACCACACCAAGCATTGTCTCTCGCCTGTGTAGGAAATATTTCATAGCTAGAGGTGAGACACACACACACACACTTGTACTCTTGTGATTAAAGTTAATTTATTCATAGTAACTTTTGTTATTTATGTTTCTTAATGGATACTAATTTAGTTACTGTTGTGTAAAGATTTGTGAAGTACTTAGATGTTAAAGGAGAGATGATCTCTTCCCCTAAAGGTTGAGGGCTACAGCTCTGCATATGGAAAGATATAGTGTGTGTAGTCCTCTGAAATAGACAAGACAGATGACCCTGTGCCAGATTGTGTTTTACGCTGCTTTTGGGGCTGTTAACAGAGGACAGCAAAACACTTAGAAGGAAGATGGAAGAAGAGAGCTATCAAGGGTAGAAAGGATGAGAGTGGCAGACAGGGACAAGTTTAAAATCAGAAAATGATGGTATAGAGCATTTCTCTTCTTTCTTTACGATAGTTGCTGACACTTTCAATTCGCCAGCTTGGAAGGGGGAGCAACAGAAAGTTTGAAATTGCCAACCGAAATGGACTTGAGAAATACGTGCTGCAGGTAAAGCTGAGGCCTTCCGCACAGGTGTCCTCTACCCTTTCCCTGGTGCGTTCCCACAACTTGACAACTGTTTTCTACCTCGTTGTTCTAAAGGCCACCCGGAGAATAAAAGCCCTGTGCAATTAATCCAGGTGGTCTGATACTCATAGTATTTTCTTATTTGTAATTGTAGGCAGCTTCAAAAGAAATCAGAGATTGTTGGTTTTCAGAAATAAGTAAATTATTGATGGAACAACAAAACAATACTAAAGGTAGGTTTACCCGTGCTGACTTTAGTCTGGAGAATTATACTGTTTCCAACTTTGTGGTGGGTGTGCAGATTGGGTATATTGTTAAAGAAAATGGTTTGCCGGGAAAATAACTGTGGCCACATTTTCATAGGCCTTGGAAGCATCTGTGCTTGCTTTAGATTGTGTGGGATTTTTTGTGGTTGTGTGTGGGTGTGTCCCTTTTAGTTGTGTTCCTCCCACATACCGAATTGCCAAGATCAACTTTCTCAATCCAAAATCCTAGAGCTACCCAAGAAAATGTTACTGGAGATTTAAATAGCCAATACTACTTTCAGAATCTATACTGCTTTTTTTTCAGTTAAGATATAA
The DNA here is from genome assembly GCF_020826845.1 of Diceros bicornis minor. NCBI lineage: Eukaryota > Metazoa > Chordata > Mammalia > Perissodactyla > Rhinocerotidae > Diceros > Diceros bicornis. The sequence goes on from NC_080754.1 coordinate 40,351,922, forward strand.
TTAATATACCATAAAATTTATTCTCTTAAAGTGTAGAGTTCAGTGGGTTTTAGTCTATTCACAAGGTTGTACAATCATTACCACTAACTAATTCCATAACATTTTCATCACCCTCTCCAAAAAACCCTGTACCCATTAGCAATCATTCCCCATCTTCTGTCTCCCCCTGGCCCCTGGCAACCAGTAATCTACTTTCTGTCTCTCTGGATGTTTTTTTCCCCCTAGGAAAGATTTGCCCTGAGCTAACATCTGTTGCCAATCTTCCTCTCTTTCTTTTTTTTCCTCCCCAAAGCCCCAGTATGTAGTTGTATATTCTAGTTGTAGGTCCTCCTAGTACTTCTATGTGAGCCGTCACCACAGCATGGCTACTGATAGACGAGTGGTATGGTTTCGCACCCGGGAACTGAAGCCAGGCCACTGAAGTGGAGCACACTGAACTTTAACCACTAGGCCGTCAGGGCTGGCTCATCTATGGACTTTCTTATTCTGGACATTTTATATAAATGGAATCATATAAAATGTGGCACTTGCTGTCTAATTTCTATCACTCAGCATAATTTTTTCAGTGTTCATCCATGTTATAGCATATATGAGTACTTCATTCCTTTTCATGGCTGAATAATAATGCATTGTATAGATATAGCATATTTGTTTATCCATTCATCAGTTGATGGATATTTGGCTTGTTTCCACTTTTTGGATATTGTGAATAATACTGCTATGGAAACTTGTGCACAAGTTTTTGTGTGAACCTATATTTCCAATTCTCTGAGATATATATATATAAATTGCTGAACCATATGGTAACTCTGTGTTAACTTTCTGAGGAATTTACAAATGGTTTTCCAAAGTAGTAGCACCATTTCTCATTCCCACCACAATGTATGAGGGTTCTATTTTCTCCCCTTCCTCACCAATATTTGTTAATATCCTTTTTTTATTATAGCCATCCTAGTGGGTGTGAAGTGGTAGCTTATTGTGGTTTTGATTTGCATTTCTCTAATGCTAATGATGTTGAGCATCTTTTCTTGTGCTTATTGGTCATTTGTACATTTTCTTTGAAGAGCTGTCTATTCAACTTCTTTGCCCATTTTTAATTAGGTTATTTGTCTCTTCATAGTTGAGTTGTAAAAATTATTTATATATTCTGGATACTAGACTCTTATCAGATATATGATTTGTAAATATTTTTCCCATTCTGTGGGTTGTCTTTTCACTTTCTTGATGATATCTTTTGAAGCACAAAAGTTTTTAATTTAGATGAAGTCTAATTTATCTACTTTTTCTTTGGTTGCTTATGCTTTGGTGTCATAGCGAAGAAACCATTTCCTAGTCCAAGGTTATAAAGATTTACACCTATGCTTTCTTCTTAGAATTTAGTTTTAACTCTTACATTTAGGTCTTTGATCTATTTTGAGTTAATTTTGTATATGGAGTGAATTAGGTGTTTAAATTCACTCTTTCATATGTGGATGTCTTGTTGTCCATGAGCCGTTTGTTGAAAAGACTGTTCTTTCCCCCACTGAATGATCTTGGCACTTGGTAAGGACTCAAGTGCCGTAACAATGTTTGTGTTCCCCCAAAATTCATGTGTTGAAACTTTACCGCTCACTGTATTGATATTAGGAAGTGAAGCCTTTGGGAAGTAATTAGGAATAGATGAGGTCATGAGGGTGCAGCCCTCATGAAGGGAATTAGTGACTTTATAAGTGCCACAAGAGAGGTTGCTTTCTCTTTCTGCTCTCTGCTATGTGAGGATACAATGAGAAGTCAGCAATCTGAACCCAGAAGAGGGCCCTTATCAGAACTCGACCATGCTGGCACCCTGATCTCAGACTTCCAGCCTCCAGAACTGTGAGGAATAAATTTCTGTTGTTTATAAGCCACCCAGTCTGTGGTACTTTGTTACAGCAGCCCAAACTGACTAAGACAGCACCCTTGTTGACAATCAATTGGCAATAGATATAGAATTCTTGGTTGACAGTCTTTTTCTTTAAGCACTTTGAATATGTCATCCCACTATTTTGTGGCCTCCATAATTTCTGATAAGAAATCAGCTATTAATCTTATTGAAGATTCCTTGCATGTGACAAGTTACTTTTCTCTCACTGCTTCCCAGATTCTTTCTTTGTTTTTGACAGTTTGATTATGATATGTCTAGGTGTGGAACTCTTTGAATGTATATTTGTTAGAGTTTGTAGATCATCTTGAAGGTATAGATTAGTGTTTTTCATAAAATTTAGGAAGTCTTTTGTCATTATTTCTTTGGTCATTATTTCGTTAAGTATTCTTTCAGCACCTTTGTTTCTCTCTTCACCTTCTGGGACTCCCATTATGTGTATGTTGGTATGCTTGATGGTGTCCTACAGGTCTTTAAGGCTCTGTTCATTGTTTTTCCATTCTTTTTCTTTCTCTTCTTCAAACTAGGTAGTTTCAATTGACCTATATCTAAGTTCTCTGGTTTCTTTCTTCTGCCTGCTCTAATATGCTATTGAGCCACTCTAGTGAATTTTTCATTTCATTTATTATACTTTTCAACCCAGAATTTCTATTTGGCCCTTTTTAAATATAATTTCTCTCTCTTTATTATATTCTCTATTTGATGAGTTTGTTCTCATACTCTCCTTTAGTTCTTTATATACGATCCTTTAACTCTGAACATTTTTTAAATAGCTGATTTAAAGTCTTGGTCTAGGAAGTCCAATATCTTGGCTTCCTCAGGGACAATTTCTATTGACTGCTTTCTTTTTTTTATGCATATGGGCCATACTTTCTTGGTTTTTTTTTTGCATGTCTCATAATTTTCTATCGAAAATGGGACATTTTAAATAACATAATGTGGCAACTCTGAAAATCAGATTCTCCTCCATATCCAGTGTTTGTTGTTGTTAGTGTTTGTTGTTTTTGTTGTTGTTTGTTTAGTTACTTTTCTGAACTAATTCTGTAAAATCTGTATTCATTGTCATGTGTGGCCACTGAAGTCTCTGCTTAGTTAATGACTAGGCAGAGATTTCCTTAAACACCTGAAAGAAATAAATATTCTAGTCTTTGCGAATGGGCTCTGTATGGATATTGGGGCACATCTTCAACACTCAGCCAGGCAGGTGACAATTTCACCTTAGGCTTCACTTCCTGTTGGTGCAGAGTCTCAAGATCAGCCAGAGGTGAGAGCATAAGGCCTTATCAGATCTTTCCTCAGCCTGCACACAGCCCTAGGCATGTGCACGTAGCCTTCTAGACTCCCAGGGATATTTTGGAGCTTTTCAAAGCCACTATGGGCATCTCATTCCCAAGCTTTTTCTTTTAAACTTTGATTAGCCTATTTTTGGCCTATTTATTATCCAATGCCTCGGGCAGCTAAGAAGTTAAACCATTGCCTCTAGTCATTTTCTACAAATGTCCCTGGAAAAAAAGCTTTTCACACTGGGCAAGCTCTGAATCAGGTCTAATAAAGACAGCCTCACAAGTGGAATATTCCAAAGAACCCCCAGAGAAGTCAAATAATGACAGTTCTCTGGGAATGAGACTGGAAGGAGCTCCAACCCTGTTCTGCCCCCTCCTATGGCTTCCAGATTGCTACTTTTCACCATGATCACAGGCTGTTGGTTTCTAAGGCTACCACCAAGAAGGAGGGGGAGGATAGGAATAGGGCAACTAAAACACCATAAAGCTCACTTTTCATACTGATATTCAGCCATTTTTCTTGAATAAATGCTGTCCTGATTGCTGTAAGCCTTTGTTTAATTTCCAGTGTTCTGAAAATATTGTTTCTGACTATTTTTGCCAGTTTTTCTTTCATGCTTTCATGGAGGAGAGAATTTTTGGAGGGATTTTTTTCTGCACCATTTTCACAGATGTCACTCGCTGTACTCTTTTATTTTCTTTCTTTTTTTTTAATAATATTTATTTATTTATTTATTTATTTATTTTTCCCCAAAGCCCCAGTAGATAGTTGTATGTCATAGTTGCACATCCTTCTAGTTGCTGTATGTGGGACACGGCCTCAGCATGGTCAGAGAAGCGGTGCATTGGTGCGCGCCTGGGATGCTAACCCGGGCCGCCAGCAGTGGAGCGCGCGCACTTAACCGCTAAGCCATGGGGTCGGCCCTGTACTCTTTTCAATAATTAAAAATCATCTTTGAGTAAGCTTTACCCTTTCGCATTTATTTTTTCAAAGATCCTCATAACAGCAGAGATATTTGGTAGGAAAATGCACAATAAGCTTCCCTAGAGCAGTGTTTCACAAAAGGTTCACAAAAGGTGGTTTAGGGACAACCTGCATTATAATTACTTGAAGGGCTTGTTAGAAATGCCAATTTCTGGGTCCTATGATAGAACTATGGAATTAGGAAAGCTAAAGTTAATGCCTGGGAATATGCATTTTAGCTTATTAAGGTTTCTAGACAGAGGCCTTAAATTACTATTTTTAAAATATCTTTATTGAGGTATAATTGTCATAATAAACTGTACCTATTTAAAGTGTACAATTTTATAAGTTTTGACATATGTACATACCTATGTAAGCATCACCACAATCAAGATAATGAACACATCTGTCACCCCCAAAAGGTTCCTCATGACCCTTTTTATTACCTTTCTCTTGCCTTTCCCTCTCCCTCTACTGCTCCCCAGGTGATCACTGATCTTTCTGTTACTTTAGATTAGTTTGAATTTTCTAGAACTCCATAAAGAGAATCATATAGCATGTAATTTTTTTGGTCTGGTTTCTGTCACTCAGCATAATTATTTTGAGATTCATTCATGTTGCTTTATGTAGCAATAGTATATTCCTTTTAATTGCTGTGTAGTATTCCATTGTCTAGATATACCCAAATTTCTTTATCCATTTACCTGTTTAAAATATTTCAGTTTTATTCCACTCTTTTGGGCTATTTTGAATAATGCTGCTATGAATGAGTACAAGTCTTCTTGTGGACATATGTTTTCATTTCTCTTGGGTAAATACCTAAGCGTGTAATGATTAGGCCGTATGGCAGGTGCATGTTTAACTTTCTAAGAAATTACTAAACTATTCTCTGAGGTGGTTATATCATCTTATATTCCCACAGCAGTATATGAGAGTTCCACTTGCTCTGCATCCTCACCAATGCTTGGTTTTGTCAGTCTTTTTAATTTTAAGCTTTCTAATGGGTGTGTAGTAGTATGTCATTGTGGTTTTAATTTGCTTTTCCCTAATGACTAATAGCTGAGCATCTTTTTGTGTGCTTCTTTGCCATCCATATATCTTCTTTGGTGAAGTGTCCATTCAAATCTTTTACTCATTGTTTTCTTATTATTTAGTTTTGAGAGTGTTTTTATATATCCTAGATACAAGTCCTTTATTAGATATCTGCTTTGCAAATATTTTCTTTCATTGTGTGGCTTATCTTTTCATTCTCTTAAGAGTAACTTTTAAAGAACAGAAAATTTTAATTTTGATGAAATCTAATTTTTAGAAATTTATGGACCATACTTTTGGTGTTGTGCCTAAGAAGTCTTTGTCTAAAAGTCACAAAGATTTTCTCCTATATTCCCTTCTGGAAGTTTTGTAGTTTAAGTTTTACATTTAGGTCTCTGATCCACTGCGAGTTTTTGTTTTGGGGGGGGGGAGGTTGGTATATGGTGTGTTGTATGGATCAAAGTTCATATTTTGTTTATTGATGTCCAGTTATTCCATTACCATTTCTCCAATTGACTATTTATATATAAATAAGTGCATCTATTTCTGGATGCTCTATTCTGTTCTATTGATCTATTTGTCTATCTTGACATCAATGCCTTACTATCTTGATTACTGTGGCTTATAGTAAGTCTTAAAATAACATCATTGGAGGAATACTACTCAGCCATAAAAAAAGACAAAATCGTCCCATTTGCAACAATATGGATGGAACTTGAGGCTATTGTGTTAAGTGAGATAAGCCAGACAGAGAAAGATAAACACCATATGATTTCACTCATATGTGGCAGATAAACAAATACTTGGACAAAGAGAACAGATTAGTGGTTACCAGAGGGGACGGGGGTTGGTGGCTAGGCATAAGGGGTAAAGGGGCACATATATATGGTGACTGACAAATAGTAATGTACAACGGAAATTTCACGTTATAAACTATTATGACACCAATAAAAAGAAAATAAGATCATCTGAGTCCTCCAATTTTCTTCTTCCTTTTTAAAGTTGTTTTGGCTATTCTATATCCTTTACATTTCTTAGAATCAGCTTGTTTCTACCAAAAAGCTTGCCAAGATTTTGATTAGGATTGTGTAAAATCTATAGATCAATTTAGTAAGAACTGATGTCTTAACAATATTGAGGTTAATCTACAATTTTAACTGAATCACCCTTCCCTGCCCCGCCCCACAGAAAAAAACACACGTTTGTTATGAGGACATGATATTTATTTAGTTATTATTTAGTTAACAATTCAGAAACACATTTCTTAAGTCCTCTTCAAGTCCTAGCACTGTGCTTCCTAGGTTGTGACAGGAATGTAAAATCTAGATAAGAAGCAGAACCAGACCTAGCGTGTAGTTTAGATAAAAAGAAAAACCTTACTGAACTGAAAGACAGGCCCAGAGGGTCATCCTAGCCCCTTCTGTTCACCGACAGGCAATCAGAGGGTCAATTTCACACAACTTTTTGGCAGCAGAACAGAGGGGCCTGAGCCTGAATCACCGAGCAGGGTCTGATGAGATGTCACCGTGAGTGAAGGCAACAGCGAGGGCTCTAGGAATTCAGAGGGGCCTCAGCGCGCTGTGTGAGGGAGCAGGCGCAGGGCCCTTGGGCTGCTCCCTGAGACGAGATGAGGCTGCAGGGGCAGAGTGCAGACTCAGGGGCATCAGGCACCAGGGGAGGGAGGTTTTGAAGACTCTAAGATCAGGAATATCAGGACCTTATATCTGTCTAGCACTTTACAAAGCTCTGGCACATACGACATTATCACCCCAATTCATTCCTACAGCGCCTCTACCCTGGGATTGCTGGGCACGATAACTCTGTGCACTCTGGGCGAGGCACACAGGGACCCCAGCGACATGGGCCTCTAAGGTGACAGGAAGGACATGGGAGCCACTGAGGGATGTGGAGACAGGGCCTCTGGTGACAGCTGGGCAGAAGGGGCCTTGTGCCCAGAGAAGTTACAGACTCAGAGAGGCCTTGAGCAGGAAAGAGTAGAGTGTAACCCAGTGGGTGGGACACGGCAGCACAACGAGTCAAGGAGGGAAGCAGGCACTGTGGTTTGGGACAGCCTCTTCATTTGTAGCCTGATCACCTGTGACCTGAGGCCTAGGGAGACTGGGGAAAAGATCAGCCCCCCGGGGAAGCCTCTGGCAGCAGAAAGCTTTGTAGGGGCAGCACAGTGCAGTGCGTGGGATACAAGGCTAAGCCCCAGTCCTGGCAGAGAGCCAGAGTACGAGGCCAGAAATCAGGGCCGCAGGCCCATCCTAGCAACTCAGCAACTCGTGCCGGTCACATGGGTAATGAAAGGAGGACCCAGGAACCTTTGAAAATCACCGAGTTGCCTCTAAGGGAGCATGATCAGTGATGATTCGGAGCCTCACTTGAGAGGTTCATGGGTAGAGTGGAAGGAAATGAGATTGAGAGAGGAGGTAGGCCTCAAATATCAGACTGAGGATGTGGCCTGTGTGCTGGTGCAGACGGAGGGAGGTGAGACCTGGTGTTGTGCTCACAGCTGGGACAACACCTGGACAAAGAATGTGATTCTTATCACTGTCCCTGAAACAACTGATCTTTCCCTCACCAAGTCATGTAATTTAGGCTCAGGTGAAAAAAATGAGCACTTAATGGGCACATTGTTTATTCCTTAGTTCAGCATTAATGGAGCTAACTGTGGAAACTTGGACAGACCAGAATCAAGCACTCAGGGAACACAGCAAGCGGGGAGAGGATGCCAGGGCCCCATGAGCCAGGACGGCAGAAACGGTTTCTGAATTACTAGGCAAACAAGACTAAGATCCACACACTTTCATATATTTTTATAGAATTCCCTCTATGTGTGTATAAAATCAATATGTAAAATCCATTCAAACTGGCTTACATTTGAGAGTGCTGGTTCTTTTTTTTTTAATTTCAGGCAAAGAGAATCTACAGTTTGAAGCAAGCACTAGGTGTATACTAATTTTTGTGTGTGTCAAATATTGTAGATAGTCCATATTAATTCTACATGATTGCTTTTATTGATTTTTTTTAACACTGAGCTTATTACAAGGGATTTCCAATTAAAAATATATATATTAGTTCCCTGAGTCCACTGCCAGCCTAGGGTCTTTTTCCTAATGCTTGCTTGCTGTGTCACCAGTTGAGGTCATACCTGCCGTTTTGAAACCTCCCTTAATTGCCCTTGCTTCTGGCTCTTTTCTTGAGCTTTCATGCGAGAACCTCCAATTCATGTGAGAAGCTATTTCCACCAGGCTGCCTGCCTCCTACTTTGCAGAGTAGGCAAATGTACCCTCTGATGTTAACCCGTTCAGCTTCCCTCACTCCACTTGGAGCTCTCCTGACCAACATTCTTCTCTCTCCATCCCTCCTTGTCTGGGAGGAAGATGCACCCACACTTGTTTGAGGGTTAAGTTCTCAGTGGTGCTCTTTACCCCATCTGTTCCAGGCCACTTAGAAACTGTCTCTGCCTGTAATGCCTCTCCCTGTCCAAGGCACTCAGGAGGTACCTAATAAATGCTTGTTGAATGAATTTCTAGACTGTGATCCAGTTCAGGTACAGAAGGCTGCTTAGTTTTTCAAGACATATTTGGCCTGATCCTAGTGGAGATACCCTGGGCCTTAAAACCAAGAGATGATAAAGGTGGGAAGGAGTGAGGGCTCTGGTAGACAGCTGAGTCCCTTTCCCTTCTCTCTACACCCACACTCTTATGGAGTATCCTGTTGCAGCATTTAACATGCTATATTATAATTTTATGATGCGTTTAAGTTTTTCTTCCCACTAGACCATGAATTCCTCTAGGGCATGGAGGTTGTCTTATTAGTTTTAGCTTCCCTTGGGCCTCATATTATTACAGAAGAGCCTGGGGCTGGTATAGGTGCTCAGTAAATGTTTAGTGAGTAAACAAATAAAAGAACTCATTGAATAATCACAGTAGGCTAGCAAACTACTCTGCAAGTGGAGTCAGGGGGTGACGAGGTTTAGCTCAGGGCACTTCTTACTCATCTCGGACCTCCAGTGCCCAGCAAGTGGTTATTTGTTGAGCTAATCTAACCCAAAAGAGTTACTATAATAGTTGGCATTTCAGGACAGGGGAGAGGGAAGGAGGGAGCTATAGTGAGCCAAGGAAACAGCTTTTAAGAGGATGAAAGGGGATTCCTCCTCCTCACCCCTCCGACTTTAAGACTTGCAGCCAGTTAGATGTTAACTGTATAATCCAGCAAGTGGTATCCCTTGAACATTCCCTTATTGAATGTCATGCACAGAGCTGGGGCAGGTCTTAGACTAACGTGAAGGAGGAGGATAAAGCAGGTCCTTGAGACTTTAGACCAGGAGAACCTGGGGTGAGCCAGCACCACTCCAACTGCTGTAGGGAGGAATGCATGTGCCATTCTTTCCGATGGTTGAATGTTCATACATATTTCTCTAAAGCAAAGGCAATGGAGTGGAATTTGTACCCTGGATTGAAAATATGGAAAGAGCTACCAGTAGTAAGGAAGACCTAGTCCCCAGCACATGAGGGATTAAAGATAGGATCCAATGGGAGAGGGGGGCATGGAAACAGTGGGTGATACCAGCTGCTTAGAAGCTGAGAAAGGCATCGCCTAAGTCTGAGCCCTTCCTTAATTATGTGAGCTAGAAGAAAAAGGCATAAAATTGATTTCCTGCTACTCATTTGTGTAGATCTAATTAGGCCAGAATTAAAATGAAGGGCAAATGTTTCACCTTGAGAAGTGATTCCGTCTTTGGGAAAGCTGTCCTCTTAAGGAAATGTTTGTAGGGATAAGAGCATTGCCAGAATATCTCTACTTGGGAATAAAGACATCGGATAGTGGCACTTTGTTTCTTGCTCTATCCAGGATTCATGGATTTCACCTCCTTTCCAAGCTTTCCACAGAAAGGGTTAGGAACCCTTCTTCCAGGTGCTTCCCCACAAGACTTCGGCTCTGACTTCTTTGTGTGTCAGTTTTCTGGTAGGCAGAATTGGGTGTGGGATCAAAAAGAAAAACAAGTGTGGAAGCATTTTTATATTTTATATTTTAATGACATCATAGATTATGTGTTTATGGGGCTTTGAATGTGCTGTTTTTGTTATCATCTTTTCTTTCCTTGCCTATTTAAATTAAAGATAGTCATTTCTAAAAGGCCTTCTACTTTATGCTTTTTCCACTACCCATAATCAAAGTCTTGGGAATTTAATATTTGAGATTTTGGTTTAGACTATCATGATTTAATTTGATGGGACATGAAGTATGTATTCAGGCATATAATTTATTTAGAAAAGGCCTCCAGAAGGAGTTTTAGTTCAAAATACACTTATTGAGCACCTATAAAGTACAAAAAGTCATTGAAGAAACGTACACAGACCCTCCCTACTCCAGGGCAAGGCTAACTAATGTGTGTTTGTTTTTCTGACTTCTAGACCCTTGGATGCTAATGAGTATGAAATGGCAAATTAACAGGAAGATGGTCACATAATTAGGAAATTGGATATTCAGTCTTGGTCAACAAATATTAATGGCAACGCCATTAATAAGGCAGTGATTCTCAATTAGAGTGTATATGTATGTTATAAAATTTTGTTATAAAATTTGTATGTTATAAAATATGTATGTTATAAAATTTAGAAAATAAAAAATGACTTATTTTCTTCTTAGTACAGATCAGAAAAAGTGAGGCTTGAGAAATATCTTGGCTGGTGAGAGTTCATAGAATATAGTCCCTAAATTTTCTTTGCATAATAAGCCTGTCCCTCTATGGGAATACTACAGCACAATCTCTGGGAGGGATGAAACTTTTATGTTTTGTTTTCTGTGGAGACTTCATATGGGCTTGTAAAAAACTTTTTTAAGAAAAGATAAAATCAGGGGCCGGCCCTGTGGCTTAGCGGTTAAGTGCGCCTGCTCCGCTGCTGGCGGCCCGGGTTCGGGTCCCGGGCGCGCACCGACGCACCGCTTCTCCGGCCATGCTGAGGCCGCGTCCCACATACAGCAACTAGAAGGATGTGCAGCTATGACATACAACTGTCTACTGGGGCTTTGGGGAAAAATAATAAATAAATAAAATCTTTAAAAGAAAAAAAAAAAAGAAAAGATAAAATCAGATTTTCATCTCCTAAATAATTGGCTTTATTCCCTAATACTGTCTCTGATCAAATCATGTCTGCTTCCCTTTCTATTTTGAAAAACTCAGAATGAAGGAAGACCCCTGGTATTGGACCCTTCTTTCAGCTGGGATCCTACAGACGAGTAAAATGTGTCTTGAGAATTCCAAGGTTATTGGCAACAGATGACTCTTCAGATTATCAAGGACTATTAGAAAATTCAACCTATCAACCTTATCTAGTCATAGAGTATATTTTGTTCTTGAGGTACTTAACTCCTTTTTTCATGTGCCAAGAATCCCTCAAAGAGACTTTTAAAAGACCCTTTGCTTGAGGACAGAAGGGGCAACATTGGCACAATCTACAAATTTGCAGATATGAGCCAATTGATGGAGTTATAACTCCTCCGTCACCCAAAATATAAGGACGTCGATTGTCCAGGTGCCTTTCTTTTTTTCCTTCTGTCTCTATCCTGCTAATTCAAGATTATCGGACCCAAAGGAGTGAGATGAGCATGCACACACATGCATGCACACACTATTGATGCTGGGAAGGCAGGCTGGTTTCAGGAGACAGAAAGATAACAGGGGGATGACTGTTATGTGACTGTGAGCTTTGGTGACTTTTTCACTAGTTAGGTTCACAGAAACCAATCAGCTCTCCAGAAGACTGGTTGACACCTCAAAAAAACTCAGAGTTATTTTGTGAAAATTAATAGAGTAAACTGACAATACCAAATGCTGGTGAGGATGTGGAGCAACAGGAACTCTCATTCATTGCTGATGGGAATGCAAAATGGTGCAGACAGTTTGGCAGTTTCTTACAAAGCTAAAGATAGTCTTACCATATGGTCCAGCAATCATACTCCTTGGTATTTACCCAAATGAGTTGCAAACTATGGTACATCCATACAATGGGCTACTATTCAGCAATAAGAAGAAATGAGCTATCAACCACAAAAAGATGTGGAGGAAACTTAAATGCATATTGCTAAGTGAAAGAGCCAGTCTGAAAAGGCTGCATACTGTATGATTCCACCATATGACACTCTGGAAAAGACAAAACTATAGAGATAGTAAAAAGATGAGTAGTTACCAGGGGTTCAGGGTCGGGGCGGGGGGTGGAGGATGAGTAGGTGGTACACAGGAGATTTTTAGGCCAGTGAAACTTTTCTGTATGATGTAACAGTGCATACATGATTAGAATGTACAACGTAAAGAGAGAACCATCATGTAAACTAAGGACTTTACTTAATAAAAATGCATCAATATTGGTCCACCAATTGTAACAAATGTGCCACACTAATGCAAGATGTTAATAATAGGAAAAACTGTGGGGAGAGGGTGGAGAGGGATTATATGGGAACACTCTGTACTTTCTGCTCAAGTTTTCTGTAAACCTAAAACTGCTCTAAAAATAAAATCTTCAAAAAAATTTTTTAATTAAAAAAACACCACACACACAGTTGTATAGTAGAGGCTGTTGACACCTCGTCCAGATCCTTCTTATCATGCAGGTGCACCCACAGGTGTCCAGCCGCGGTGAGGTTAGCTGCTAACAGCTCACAGTTGTGCCCTTCTGAGAACTGTCCTCAGCTGACCGGAGCCATCTCGCCTGGAAATACCTGAGAGGTTATGGCCTCCCTCAAGGGCAACTTACAGCCAGCCGATGGCTGACGATTCAGGGTACAAAACCAGCCTTTCTGCCTCAAGATGGGACACTGGGGGCGCCATCCAGGCTCCAGGGTTTCACAGGGGATCAGGCGCCATCCAGGCTCCAGAGTTTCTCAGGGGATCAGGCTGGTGCTAGACTTTGGCTGAACCCACGTCTATACCTGGTTCTTTTCTGCCCTGTCTTCTGCCCTCAGTGCCTTACAGGTTTCATCTGAAAGCCTTTTCTCCATAACTCGCTTGCACAATCTGCTTCTGGGAGAGCTGACCACGACTGTTAGTACCAGGAGAGGCCCTAGAAAGGATGGGATTCTGGTGTTGGATCACTAGCTGGCCTAATGGCAATGAGGACCCCATCACTGGTGGTAGGTGGTGTTGAGAGTCCTGGTCCCTGGCCTGCTGTGGCAGTTCAATTGCTAAGACCTTCACCTGTGGGGACCTGGGGTCCAGATATAGGCAGACAGGGATGCACCAGCTGGTGCAATGTCCCTGTCATTTGAGAGGTTTGGGGGAAATATCAACTATCAGGACCGAGGAATTGGGAGGCTATTGCTAAGCACCACCGATGCATTGAAGGACATGAAGAAATGACAGGCTCAGATTAATCACCAATTTAAAGCACAGTCAGAAGATCAGAGGACCTCCTTGCCAATGTTCAGCCCCTCATCTCCTACAGTGGAGGGCAGTACTTGACAGAAGGATGAATTCTCAGCTTAGGCAAGTCTGCTGCCTGATCATTTGGGGCTCCTAGTGCCAGTAGATGAGCAGGCAAGTCAGACCCTGATAGGGAAGATGTGGGACCCTAAAACTTGAGATGAGGATATCTAGGTTCATGCCCTTGATTCCCCTGGACTGGCAGCAGTGATCCACTCCCCATTGTTGGAAGATAGACACCTTTCTCCTCCCCCTAAGATTATGCAGAGACTTCAGATGAGACACGCTTGCCCTTCTAAGGATGCATCCCCACTGCCTTCCCTACCCCTTCCAGAACAATAACTAGCATCAAATTACAACATGATCTGACTGGGGAAGAGGCACATAGATCTCTGGACATGAGCTCAAAATGTGAAGATCTTTTATCGTGCTTTAATGCCCACCAGAGAACATCCGTTGCAGAAGAGGTCCCAAACAACTAAGCTGACTGGATGACTTGACCAGCAGGTGTCAGCCAGCTTCTGCCTCGGCACCTGAGTGCCTGCACCATAGGCTCACAAATGGAGAAGCCCTGGCAGCAGAATGGGAGGCTGTGCATGGGCCCAGCAGTGTGGGTCCCTGTCATCAAGACTGATCTAGCTACTGCCACCGTTGACTGTCCACCCTGCCAGCAACGGCGGTAGATGCTCAGCCCCCTGTTCAGTACTACCCCTTGGGGAGAACAGTTGATTTCATCAGACCGCTGCAGGCTGGAAAGTACAGTGACTCATCCTGGTGGGATTGACACATGTGCCTTTCCTGCCCACGGTGCCTCAGTCAGCATCACTTTCTGAGGACTCACATGTGTCTGATCAGCCATAGAACATTGCTTTGATGGAGGGAATCACTCTATGCAAAAGAGGAACAGCCATGGGCATATGATAATTGTTAAATTATTTCATGCACTGTCATAATGAAGAAAATAAGTTCTAGCAAACAGTCTTCTCTGGTGAGAGTGCAGGTTATTTTAGATATCTGACCCATTGATTTTAACTATTTTAAGTTTCCTTTTCTGATTATAAAAGGAATACATATGTAGATTATCAAAAATTTAGAAAATACAGAAAAGTACAAATAAAAATGCAAATCAGACATAAGCAGAGACAACCACTGTAAATATTTTATCCCAGACTTTTTGTCTATAGAAATGCATGATTTTTTTTTTTAAAAAAATGGATCCATACTACACAAACAGTTTAGGGGGCTTTATATTTTAGTCTTAGTGAAAAATTCCCATGAAGTCTCGGAGGAAATGGGCAAGGCTTTGACTGAGCCCCTTTAGACACATCAGCTTGTTCTTCCCTCCCACCACCCACCTGTGGGCCTGCTGCAACCCAGAGCATCTGAGGGCAGCTGGTTGCTGAGCTAGGAGGTGGTTTCCCAGGTGTGAAGTTTCTTTGACCCCAGCTCCTAGCAGCTCTGAAAGTCTAAGACAACAAGCTCAGACCGCCCTAGAAGCTGCCAGGGACTTGGACAACAGAAAATGCACTAAAAAAAAAAATGTGTTGTGAGAATACGTGGAATCTGAGAGCAATTCATTGAATGCTTAGGAGTGATTCGCTTCCTCTTGGCCAAAGACAGGTTTGCAAAGGAAATGTACACTTCAGGTATAGACCAGCCTAGATGTCCAAGTTTACACTCTGGGCCACCAGGCAAAAGACCCTAATCCAGCCCAGTACCCATGGAAACATCCTGGGGAATCTCTCCTGTTGTGAGCTCTGGTAAGCTACTGGGATGCATCAGGCACAAAGTGACCCCACGGGTTAACTTGGAGAAGGCACAGAAAGAACCTGGTTAGCAGCAAGCACAACAGTTAAGGGCTCAGCACGGAGGGCTTACAGACCCCAGCTCAAATCCAGCTCTACTTCTGTGGATGAATGAGCCTCTTTGTGCTTAAGTTCTCGTCATCATTTGTTTCACAAAATAGAGGTAAGACTGTATAATCTTGCTGTGAGAATTAAATGAGATGAAGCTCTTAGGCTAGTGCCTAGATCACTGTGCACATATTATCATTAGCAACTAGTCACCCAGGTTTGTTCCTCCGGGGAAGGGAAGGAAAGCCAGGAGCTCAGGCGTTACTTTAAGGCAGCTCTCCACGCCAACACCCCAAGTGGAAGTGATGAACTTTAGATCATGTGATAGAGATGGTCCTTAAAAAGTTTTGCATAATTGTAAGGAATAGAGAAAAATCCAGTTCGAAAAAAAATAAAAATAGTTTTGCCCATTTGAAATCTCTGAGCTGAGTGGCCTCTGAACTAGCGGGATCTCCATTGTCCCTTTGTGCCACCTAGCGGACAGCAAGGGAAAAGCCATGATTTTATCTTCAAAGTCTGTGGTTTAGGGCCAGCCGGGTGGTGTGGCAGTTAAGTTCGTGTGCTCTGCTTTGGCGGCCCGGGGTTCACCGGTTCGGATCCTGGGCACGGACCTACCCACTGCTCATCAAGCCATGCTGCGGTGGCGTCGCACATAGAGCAACTAGGAGGATGTACAACTATGACATACAACTACCTACTGGGGCTTTGGAGAGAAAAAAAGAAAAAAAAAAAAACAAGAAGATTGGCAATAGATGTTAGCTCAGGGCCAACCTTCCTCCAAAAAAAAAAAAAGTCTATGGTTTACCAAAAACATATAGTATTCTGATGAGGCTAATTTAAACTCACTAATGGGTTCACTTGTTAAGAAATTTCATTCAGTTCTTTTAAGCAAAATAGAAACTTAGAATTCTGGTACTAAGTGCTAAAACTAAATTCCCTAAACCATTTAGGATTGATGTGATGTGTGTTATAAAGATCATCCACTGAGGGAAATGAGAATATGCCCCAGTACTTATCAGCATGAATTTTCATAGCCCACCTTTCCCATCCTTCTCATCCTTCTCCACTCCTTATGCTTCTTCTGGCATGTGGACTGAGAGTGCCGCAGAGGCTCAGGGTATGTCTTCAACACACTGCTGAACCTGGCTGGTACCAGAGTCATTCTGCTCATTTTCCTAGAATGCAATTATCACTTAAAATTTTGCTGTAATCAAATTGAATATTTGTCAAGTGTTTGGTTTGGTTTTTCCAGTGTGTGTGTGTACGTTTGCTCTGTGTTTCCTTTTAAAGCCATTTATTACCTTTATAATCTGTTTTCTCCTCCAGATGTTTATGAAGATGAAGACAGTGGCAGACAAATCTCTCCCAAACGTGAGTAATAGTAGCACACTTGGAGCCCCCGAGCTGTCCTGGACCTTCTCTATAGTACTATTGTAATTACTATTAACCATAATCATTACAGGTGTTATTTATTAAATTCCTAGGATGTACCAGACATTTTACTTTATAAACATTTTTGCTAATCCTTACACCAACACTGAAAAATAGATATTATCCCCATTTTAGAGACAAGGAAACTAATGCTCAGAGAGGTTAAGTGGCTTACCCAAGATCACACAGCTAGTGAGTGACTGGCAAAGTCAGAATTGCACTCAGGTCTGACTGACTCCAAAGCCCCTGCTCCCACCACCAGGCAATGGGCCTCTCATCTATTCACTCACGTGCCTGTGACCTGCCAGACCCCAGGCCCTCAGTGCTGCCACTTTTGTAGTTCCTAAGACATAGTACCTGAGACTCTTAATACCACAGAGCCCGTGGCCAGTGAATCTAAGAAGAAGGGATTAAATATAGAAATGACAAAGGTACAGCAAAAGGCACACCCAGAACGGATGCAGTTTGTCTCCCTTAAGGGTCTTGTTGTGAGGAGATTGTGGTGACCCCCCCCCCACCTCCCACAGCCCCTGTCCTCCCCTGTCTCCCAGAATAGAATAGAATAGAATAGAATAGAATAGAACAGAACAAAATAATGGAACATAATAGATGTGATCATCACACATTGTAAGGTAATACTGTTGCATAAACTTTTGCTTTAGTTTTATAAATGTATTTACGTGTGTCCCCTGTGTTGGGATGTAAAATGTGCATCTCCCTGTGGCTGCACTCTAAGGAGAAAGGAAAACCCTGCTCTAGACCAAACTGGGGACTGTGGGGCCCCAGGCGACCCCACCCTCACCTGTGGCACCAGGGCCGAGGAGGCAGCAGTGCTGGCAGTGTTACTCTCCTTCTCTTCTTTGTCAGAGGCAGTGCTGACAGTCCCCAGCAGGGAAGAGGCGTCTGGGTCTTGACAGCACTGGGGGGGATGGTTCCTCTTTCCAGCTCGGGTAAATCCTTACCTGCCTCCAGGTAACCTCTGCCTCTAGATGACCCTGACATAATGCAGTCAACCCGCCAAACAAGTGAGAGCCCCTCTGTGCCAGCCCTCTGCGGGGCTCAAGTCCCGCCCGCCCCTGGAGGGCCCACAGGAGAGGCGAGCAGCCGCCAGCACCAGGTCATCGATTTACCCCTGGTGCCACCTACCCTGCGGAGAGGCTGGACCTTGGTGTCAGGTCTTTCAGTTCCCGCGTTGCCTCCAGCCCTGCCCACCCCAGGCTGGGGGTGTCCTGCGGCTGACGGAGGCCTCAGCCCGGCCCCATCCCCAGCCTCCCCGCGGTGGCTCTGGGGTCCTCAGCACCCGGCATTGTCTGGGGCGCTGAGGCCACGGACCCTGGAGACGCAGAGGGTGGTTAGGGCACTGCTTGTCCGTTCCTCCCTCACAGCCTCTCAGCGGGACCGCCACTCCTCCATCCTCACTGTCCCTCCTGGTGTCAGGGGCCGGGGTTGAATGACCACCCGAAAGTGGCGTCTCTGGGGGTTACTGCAGATGCCCGGAGTCACATCCGGAGGGGGGCGGTGGGAGGCACCTCCCTGAGCCAGTTTCTCCTCTGCCATCCCCGCCTCACCCCTACCACGTCCTGGGACCAGGGATTAAACCAGGCTTTGCTTCAATCCGACAGGACTGTGTCCCTCCATCTGGAAACGCCCCTCTCCCCACCTCCCACCCACTCCCACTTCTACTCCCCAGACCCACCCCCGCCCTGTGTAAGGCAGGCTTCTGGATGCCAGGGAGCTGCCTGGCTGCTCCCTGTGTTGGTCAAACAAGGCCCACTGACCTGCTCTGGGGAGGGCTCCGGGCCCCGGAACGCAGCTTGGGGGGCCTGTGGGCAGCAGGTGGGGGCTTCCACTTGCTTGCCTCCTGCTCGCCTAGATAACTGTGCCCCCACCCCACCCGCAACTGCAGGCTCCTCCACTCCCTCTCCTTGGCCATTCCTCTGCCCAGAATGCCCTCCCTCCCCACCCCTGCCCGCCTTCAAGGCCTCGCCCCAACCCCCTCCCCCTGAATTCTCCCCCAACAGAAACTCTGCACTCAGATTCCTGTAGGATCCGATTACTCAGCTGACCCTCAGCCTGGGGCTGCCTCTCTTCAGGATCTTTCTGCAGATGCTGCCTCCCTAACCTGACTTCTGGGCAGTGTAGGGGCAGAGACCACGTTTTATTTACGGGTGGAGGAAAGAGCAGGAATGTTGTAGAATCCAGCCGCAGTGCTTACAGGCCAAGGGAACTTGGCCAAGTGATTATTTCCCTCTCATCTCAGTTTCTCATCTGTGAAATGGGGCTAAGGCCCTTGCAGGGTTGTGTGAGACAACTTTTGACAAAGGCTGACATCCCGGCAGGCACAGAGCGCGCGCAGTACTGTGGGGGATGCTGTTCCGCACAGTTGAACAGTCCCCAGCATGTAACTGGTGCACAGTCGCGTGACTGGTTAATCAAGTCACTGGAGAGAGAGGCAGGATGTGCTCCTCCCTCTGATTTTCCCGTGGGGAGAGCAGTGACATTTGGCAGAGCCTGCAAGGAGATGGGAAATGGGCAGTAATCAGCGGAGAGGAACGGAGGCAAGGACGAGAGGAGGGCGGGGAGCAGGGAGGGGAGGTAGGAGGGAAGGCAGGACAGTGGTCAAGCACAAAGGACAATGAGCGTTTTCTTGGAGGACAGGGAGGTAGGGCTGTGAACACCATGTGGACATGTCTTCTCAGGTCTCCTCAGTCACAGTTACAGAATTTCAAGCTGGAAAAGGGAACCTGGAGATCACACACACACACACACACACACCCCAAGCCCACACACACACACACACACACACACACCAAGCCCAGGTGGAGCAGTCCAGGGCCTGGGCGAGCAGGACTAGAAATGGAGAATGTGGATGGAGAATGGCTTCCTCTGCAGGTGCTGCCTGCTACATCCTGCCCTGGGCAGCAGGGCTCCTCCTCCCACCGCCTCGCCCTGACAGCAAGCCCAAATTCTTCCCTTCTTTCCCCGAGGCTGCTCCAGCAGGGAGTTTATCTCCGTGGAAACCTTTGACGATTGTGAAGGTGCAGAAGAGATGGAAAAGGAGAGCCGTGCTCTGAGTGTAGTTTATTTCCTTCTTCCCTCCTTCACACTCTCCCTCACTCCTAGTCATCAGCTTGTCCGGCCTCCTCTTCCTCTCTCCCTTCCCCCTCTCCCTCCTGTTCATGAGTCTCATCTATAAGGACCTGGCCTAATCCAGGAAGCTGAGGTCCCTGGATCTGCAAAGTGGCTCAGACCCTTCCAGCCCAGCATGCGCTGGTTTCTGGTCATAATTAGGGGGCTCCTGCTGAGACCCAGAGTGACCAGGTGGGAGAGCTGGGCTGGGCCCCGCCCCCGCCCTGCCAGCGGGAATCGCAGGGTGGGCCTGGCTTAGGCCTGGGCATCCCCCGCACTGCTAACTCTGAGGGTGCACCCCTGTCCCCTCCCTTCCAGCTCTTGAGACTTTTCCAGTTGGACGACAGTTATGAAACCTGTTCCTCCAAATCTGTTCTGGAAACGGGAGAAAGCATCCAGGGAGAAAAAGCACGTGATGAAGAGGAAACGTGAGTGTGCAAGAGGAAAGAACAGTAAGCGAATGTGTTAGCCAGTGCTTCTCTTCTCGCATTTCCAGGGCAACAAACTAAACTGGGGATGTCCATTGGCTCGCTCGCCCCTGGGGAGACGACTAGTTTCCGGGCAAAAGCAGTGCGGGCGAGGGAAGGATGCCCGAGGCCCCCTCCCCGGAGAACCGACACTCGTTCGTGACACCCGCGGCTCCTCGACTGGGGGCGCGGAGGGCGCGGCCCATCTTTAAGCAGAAAGCAGCAAAGGGGCCTCCGAGCCTGCGGACCTGCTGCCCGGGCAGGGGGCGCCAGGGCCGCCTTCCACGAGCCCGAGGACGGTCCACGTCCCGCCCGCGGAGCCCACCTATCCGGGTGACGCCCGGAGAACCTCGAGCGCAGCGGAGCTCCCGCCTGGAGGGCTCAAGGCAGGGTTTGTCAACGTTGGCACTTTTGACTTTGGGGGCCGGATAGTTCTTTGTTTGTAGGGGCTGTTCTGTGCATTGTAAGATGTTTAGCAGCATCCCTGGCCTCTGCCCACTAGATGCCAGTAACCCCCTCCCCGCCCACCTACCCATATTGTGACAATCGAAAATGCCTTCAGACGTTGCCTAATTTCTCCTGGGGCTGGGGCTTGGGGGAGATCGGTTGAGAACTCCTATGGAGCCTTGGAGGAACCCAAGCTGCTCAAACCCGACAGGGTAGAAGACTGCCGCCCCCCCCCCCCCCCCCCCCGCCCCGGCGCTCTTCCCCCCAAGTCCCGGGAGAGTGTTCACGGGATGCTTGGGTTCCTTTGTTCCAGGACTGTGTCGTTTCCGAGCACATGGGTTACAAGTGAACTTCTGAGATTTTTGTGTTATTTTATCCTAGTTATTTAGTTTTAGGATTACTGATGGTCACAGTTATTTATTTTAGGTTCTGGGTTGTTTACTTTTACGTTGTTAGATTTTTTAGTTATTTGGTTTTAAACTAGTTCATTTTCAGATTTATTTCATTTTTGAGCGTTATATTTTCTGAATTTTTAATTTTCATAGTTTTTGAGTGATTTTCAGAGTTACTTATTCTCAGTTATTTTCACTTATGTCGTTGCCATTGAAAATTTTTTTGTTTGGTATTTTATTTATTTCATTTTCAGAATTATTTATTTTCAGAATTGTTTAGTATTTAGTATTAGAATTACTTAGTCTATCAGTCAGGATTTAATCAAGAGAGAGACACCATCCCAGTTATTTTAACAGAGAGAATTTAATATAAAGAATTGCTATTCAGTTTATCGGAGATTTTAAAAGGAAAACCAAAGTGATAATGAGACGTCATGGAGATTTTAACTGCGAGAAGCAGCTACCAGCCCGAGGGCTGAGGGAACAGAGCGGAGAGGTTGGAGGTGGCCCCGCGTGGCTCTGGTCAGCCCTCTGAGGAGGAGGCGCTGCCTGATGGGACAGGTGCCCCAGGAGCTCACACGCAGCCGGGAGCTGGATGCAGAGCTCTGAGGAGGGGGCGCTGCCAGCTTGTGCTGGTGTCTCTGAGGAGAGCTGGTTATGGAAGTGTTGGGAAGATGGCAGACTGCAGCTACTGGAACCAACTGTTGCTCTTGGGGTGAAGAGCAGTTGCTGGGGAAGGCTGACAGGAACCCCGGCACACAGGGTTCCTCTTTTCTCCTCCAGCCTCTGGTCCGTCTGCCCTACGGGCCGAGCCTGACAGGCAGCAGCCGGCAAAGGAGGCAAGCGGCCCCACACCAAGAGGCGGAGAACAGAAGGGTGGGCCGGCAGCTGAGAAATAGAGCCAATGACCAGCACGCTGAGCTCTGGAGTTATCTGGTTTTAGAGTTAGTTTTGGATTTAGTTAGTTTTGGAATTGTTAGGGTCACTTTTCACTAGATGTGTGATCTGGCTGAGTCTTCAGTCCCCTGATTTGTTTCTGGAATTGAGTGGGTCAACAAACACTGAGAGGAGTGTCTCCTATGAGACTCGAGAAAATCACTTTAGAATTCAAGAAAAACAAAAATAAGTGTCTCACTTTGTTCATGAAGAAGCCCTTTGAATGCATGGCCAAAAAACGGCAGAGACTAAGGGACAGACTTTCAGGGAGGGGCTCCTTGGCGCAATTGTCCAGCAGAGTGTTTTTTGAAATTTTTGTTGTGGGGCCACCGTCTCATGACTCCTTTCCTAACAACAAAGTATCTTTCCTGATAGAGTGTGTTTCAAATGTGTAGACTATAGTATTTATTATTTGAACAATAAAATAAAGTTTTCCCCACATCTATAGGAAATCTTATTTCCTTCTACCTGCGTTATTTTCCAACCCACATTCTTCCATTTTGACCATAATAACATTTATTTATTTGTGTATGTATTCACTCATTTCATTCAACACCCATTTCATGAGCACACCCGTCATAAGGCACCAGGAGAGGCCAGGGAGTTATGAAGATGAGTGAGAAGCTCTCAGTCCAGTTGGGGGAGACAGATGTGGAAACAGATCATCACAACATGGTGTGACAAATACTGTGGGGACTCAGAACCCTGACACTGACTCTTGCTGATGCAGGCAGGGAAGGGGTGATGGCTGAGCTGAGTCTCCCGGAGCAAGCATTTTCTCCAGGTGAAGAAGGAGAAAGGCATTCTGGTCAAGCACACGCACAGAGGAGCCATGCATGGCGGGGAGGATGCATTGACAGAGGTCGCTGAGCCACAGGGTTCGGAAGGGCGCTGATATTAAGGACTGGCCCTGGTGCGTGACAGACGTGGCCTCTTTTGGTCCTCACAGCCGGACTGGAAGGGAGCAGGAAGCAACCTTGGGAGTCAGTGCTCTTCCTGATCTTACTGTTCCAACCACAGTTCACAAGGCCCTCTGACTTGCCATTTCTGGAATTTTCCAGTTTATTCTTGGCTTTATCCTTGGTCCATTCACTCCTTCCCACTTACCCTTGGAGGTGAGTCCTTCCCTTCTCCACCTTTTGATTCCTGCTTCTTAGACATCTGTAGGGAAGGAGGAGGGTTGAGACCAGCCAGCTGTGAAGCACAGGAGACATCGGAGGAGACAGAGAAGGGCAGAGTGGAGGAGAGCTGCTGTGGGGTCTCCTAGGGGCGTTCTGCAGACCACACGGTGGGGAGTGGGCCCCTGGCATAACCAGTCATGACCCCCTCCACCCACATTCAGCAACCATTGAAAGGGTGTGGGGATGACCTTCCCAAAGGGGGAAACCTGCTTTAGATCAAACCCACGCTTGTGAATCAACAGATTGGGATTTTTTAAAGCACACAGAGCCATCGGCTGTATTAACAGCGTTGGACATGTCTACCCAGTCAAAAGAAAGTATAGTCCTGCACGATCTATGATGGCATATTTTCACAATTTTTATGATACTAATTCATACAGTCAGTCTTGAATATAGGGTTCTCAGCAGACTTTGGTCCCTCCGATTATCTTATCAATCACAATATATACATTTCTCAATGAGAATATGTAAGAACTAGAGCTGGACAGAAGAATCTTCAGGGTTCTAACTATTAGAGTAGTCAGAAAACACATCACTTGGATCCTCTTAAACACTGTTGGCCATTGACTAGTCAGCTGCCCACTACAGAAACAGCCTGAAGCTTTCTCAATCCTTTGGACCTCATTTTCTGAAGCTACAAAAATGGCCACACTTGATGGTGCTGGCAAAGTGCAAAGTGCCCAGACCTCCCTGACCTCCCAGGAGGAACCTGTCCACAAACCTCACATCCCAGGTGGGCCACCAGAGGAACCACTTCAATACCAGCCATCACTGGTTATGTTCCTGGGTGCTGCCCCCAGGTGCTCCAGGATGGTCCACTCCGACCTTCCACTCTGGCCAACTTACCGAGCCCCACACTGCTGCTCTGCTTACAGGTGTCCTCTAGGAGAAATCTGGGCTCAGGGAATCAGACTCCCACTGAGCTCGTGGTGGACTGTGGGGTGGGACAGGAACAGTGGGACAATTCTCATAAAGCCATAGATGCACAGTGAGTCCCCAGCGGACACTGCATCCCCTGCTCTGAAGCCTGGACACATTGCTCACTCAGGAAGTAGTGGTGAATTTTTTAGACTTTAAAACCGGGGGTTGGGGGGAAAGGGTGGATCTTCTGTGAGTGAAATTTGTGTCATCTTTCCATTTGAGTAAATGGAAAAGAATCCAAAACCATCAGATACAATCCTCCAGCCTTCTTTTACGAGTTGTTCAAATTACACATGGCTTTATAACGCCCACTAGAGGGACTCAGATTTCAACCTGTTGCTGAGGATTGGGAATGCTGTACCCCAAATGACAGTGCCCCAGCTGAGCAGCTGCACTAAAAGCAGCCCTGGATCTGTAAAATCTGGGGGACATCTGAGTGCATACTAAACACGAGCCGTGCATTATGAAATAATTAGAAAAGTTAGAATCCTCTAAACCAGCATTTCCCAGAGTATATTTTACAGAATAGGCAGAACAGTGTAAGAGTTCAATGAGTTAATCCCACAACAACAAAATTATCTAATAATAAATACATTAAAAAAATACTACGTGTCCTGTTTCTCCCATGGTTGATCCCAATTAGTAGATTAAAGGATCTGAGAACTCTTGCAGGGAGGAAGTCTATATGCTTTCTTTAAATTCATCATTTCCCAAACTTATTTGACCACAGGACCCTTTTCCTTGTGGAATATAATTTCTCGTGTATTAATAAGGGGAAAGGCTAAACTGCTGTAACAAAGATATCCAACAATGTAGTGACTTAAAGAATATTTCTGTCTCATGCAACAGCCCAGGTTCGGTATACACGCTGCTCTGCTCCACGCAATCATTTGGGGTCCCAGGTTTCTTCCTGCCAGTTCCACCATCCCCTACAACATTGTCTTTATCTACATAGTGGAAAGCAGATCTCAGAACATCCAATTTCTAGCTCACATTTTTCATTATCAGACAGTCCAACATTTAAAACTTTGATACTATCCAGTGTTGGAGAAGATATAGGAAGACCAGTATTCTCATACACTATTGGTGAGAGTGTAAGTTAGTACTAGCTTTTTAGAAGACAATTTGCAATAGCTACCAAAAACTTAAAATATGAATAGGATTTGATGCAGCAATTCTACTTAACTAGGAAATTATTTTAATGATATACAAATGAACAAAGATATGTATGTGCAGGTGTCCATTTTAACATTACTTTTAATGGGAAAAGAAGTAGTGGGAGATGGGGAACACCCAAATGTCTGTGGTAGTGTTAAAATTTATCCCCAAATTGATCCTCCTCCCTTCAAAGAGTGGAGTCAAATTACCCTCCCTGTGAGTGTAGGCTGTACTCATGACTCCAGTAAATAGAATGTGGTGGAAGTGATGGTAATATACTTTC
Source organism: Diceros bicornis minor (assembly GCF_020826845.1). NCBI lineage: Eukaryota > Metazoa > Chordata > Mammalia > Perissodactyla > Rhinocerotidae > Diceros > Diceros bicornis. The sequence continues at coordinate 40,377,727 of NC_080754.1, forward strand.
AAAACTGGGTTATAAAAAGCATTTTGGCTTCTTCCTCATTCCCTCTTGGATTACTCATGGTGGAAGAAGCCAGCTACCATGTTGAGCGGACACTGAAGCAGCCTTCTGGAGAGACCCCTGTGGCAGGAACTGAAGCCTCTCGCCAAGAGCCCTGTGAATGAGCCACCTTGGAAGTAGATTCTCCAGCCCTTCGCATGGCCTCAGCTCCAGCTGATGACTTGGCTGAAACCTCTTGAGAGACCCGGAGCCAGATGAACTCAGCTAAGCTGCTCTTGAATTCATTACCAGAGGACCATGAGATAATAAATGTTCTTGTTTATCCTACTAAGTTTTGGAGTCATTTGTTAAGCAACAACAGAAACAAATATAATATTAAATAATAAAAAGCTGGTTAATAAAGTATTGTACTGACATACGAAAGAACTCTATGCAACTGGTAAAAATAATATCTTCTACTTGAGATGTAGAAAGGTAGAAGGAGTACCATCCCCACACCTGCAAGATAAAAAAATTCTGGAAAATATGCAAATTCACAACTTTTCCTGAACTCATGAGAGAGCTGAGTTCAACCCTCAGGCAACCGTCTAACCTGAAATCGAAAGAAAGAGATGGGGCTCCAGCACTTGTCTACCTGGGGCAGGCACTGCTACACGCTGGCAGGGAGAATTCAGCTAAAATTGTTAATGGCCCAATGTGGCCTGCAAGAGACAATAGAAACCTTGGGGACCACAGATATAAGGAAAATTTGCATCCACTTGCAGACTTCTCTCCAATGATCTCACTGGGCACCCACACGAAAAAAAGATTAGCAAGTCCTGAGAAAGGCTCCTTCCTGGCACAGACCTGGGGGAGGGGAATATCAGTTGCTCCAGGAAAGGTATGCAACTATGCTCAGATCTATTGCCCCATCTCTCCGACAGAGCAAAAACAGACCCAGCTGCTGGAGGAAGGGCAAGAAACACTTACAGCCTTAGGGGGCTGGTAAATCCACCTGCAGCTCGGGAAAGATAGCAGAATAAAAACCAAACTTCTGATCCTGGAGAGGGGCAGGAATAGCTGTTGGGCCCAGAACTACTGCTGAAGGAGGGACAGAAACACTTTGAAGGTCACACCCCACAAGACCCAGGGACATAGTGCCTACAAGACTGAGAGGCAACAGAACAGAGCACCCTACCCCTCAGCCACCACCACCACCCCCAGGCTAACAAGTATAGACTAATAAGTAACAGTGGAATACTGCCGGGAGAGCTACGAGAACATGGAGAGAGACTCCGCATACTGCAGGGAAGACCTAAAGCTGAGGGTGGAGCAGAGATTGAGAAAAACATTTGGGCAAACAAGGCCATACCCTTAGCACAGGTAACACTTGAGGAATTTGAAGTGTGTGGTATACTTAGGGTAACTATAGCAACAACAAACCCAAGGATCTACGCAAAGGAATGAAGACTGCAAGAAATAGTAATCACATGTGTAAGTATGAAAGCTTTTTTCCCTTATTATTTATATCTCTTTAAAAGATAATTGACTGTTTAAATAAAAAATAATAACAATATGTTGTGGAGTTTATAACATATGCAGAATTAAAATGCATGAAAATGATGAAACAGAGACCAGGAGGGAAGAAATTGGAGTGTACAGTTGTAAAGGTTCTTATATTATGTGTGAAGTGGTATAAAATCATTTAAAGGTACACTATATTACCTTAAAGATATAAAGTATAAACTCTAAAGCAAACACTAAAATAATGTGACAGAGTAACACCTAACAAGCCAACAAATTAGATAAAATAGAATTTTTAAAACACAACTAATCCAAGAGTTGGCAGGGAAAAAGAAATGAAACCAAGAACAGATAGGAAAAATAGAAAACAATTGTCAAGATGGTAGATATAAACATAACCATATCAATAATCATATGGCCTAAACACCCCAATTAAAAGGGAATGATTGTCAAATTGGATATTAAAAAAAAAAAGATCACCCTGTGGCCTACAAGAAACCCACTTTAGGTATAAAGACACAAATAGATTAAAAGTAAAAGAATGGAAAAAGATATACCATGCTAATACTAATCAAAAGAAAGCCAGAATGACTATTGTTGACCTTAAACAAATAGCCAGTTATATCTCCAGCAAAAATGGGTTTATTGAGGATCAGCAAAGAATTGCAATTCGTGGTATGTAACCATAGCAAGCCATGTGCAAGTTCCCTGCGAGAAGGGGAAGAAAAACTCTTTAATAGAGGGGAAGAGGAAGTTGGGAGGGCTATTGTAAACAAAGAGTTCAGAGGTGTACTGGCTTTTCATTGGCTGGGTTGTGACAGTCTCTCATTGGCTGAGCTTCTTACCAGTCAAGAAGAGGAAGTCTTTTTTCCTGTTGAGCTCTGCTATCACCATTGGGCATAAAAACTCCCACTTTTGGCCTCTGGACTCCAATTTAATGAGGTTTCTGCTTCCTAATTTTCACACTATGTTAATATAAAACAAAGTGAGTCTCAGAACAAGAATATGACCAAAAATAAAGATCATTTAAAAATGATAAAGTGGTTAATCCTTCAAGAGGACATACCAATCCTTAATGTTTACATTTCAATAACAAAGCTTCAGAATACACAAAGCAAAAACAGAACTGCAAAAAGAAATAGACAAATCCACAATTATAGTCAGATATTTCAACTCCTCTTTTGCAAGAACTGATAAAAGAAAATTCGTAAGAATATAGAATACTTGAACAACACTATCAACCAATTTAACCTAATTAACATTTATAGAACTGAATTCAACAGCAGAAGAATACACATATTCTTCTTAAGTGCGCACAGATCATTTAACAAGACAGACCATTGTTATTGGCTGAATTGTGTCCCCCTGTGTTTTGTCAGCCTCATCCTATTGATAGTGATACGATCAGCTAAGAATGCCTGAGGCCCTTTTGGGGCTGTATTATTCATAGTGAGCCCCTCACAGACACTTCCCCTGGAACCAGTGTTGTGGCTGGACGGGCCTTTGTGCTTCTTATTATGATTGCAGGATGCACTTCAGCAAAAAACCATCAGGGAACTTTGAGGAACAGGATTTATTACTCACAAGTCCTGGACAGTGCATAGCATGCCTGAGGCCCACACAATGAGGTCATGGGTAGAAAGAGAGAGACAGAGCAAGAAGGGAGAAGCCAAAAGAATGTTGAAGAAGAACAAAGTTGGAAGGCTAACAATACCTGGTTTCAAGATTTATTATAAAGCCACAGCAATCAAGGCAATTTGATCCTGACATAAATATAGAAAATTATATCAATGGAGCAGAATAGACCCATATATACATGGACAGCTGATATTCAACAAAAGTACAAAAGCAATAAAGTGAAGAAAGGATAATCTTTTCAACAATTGGTGTTGAAACCATCAGTTATCCATATGCAAAGCAATGAACTTTGATCCATATCTAAAACCATATACAATTCTCAATAAGATTAATAGATTTCTCATCAGAGACCATTGAAGCCAGAGGCAATGAGATGATATATTTAAAGTGCTAAAAAAAAAAAAAAGACTGTCAACCAAGAATTCTGTATCCACAAAACTATCCTTCAAAACTGAAGGAGAAATTAAGATATTCTGGATTTTAAAAACTGAGATAATTTATCACTAGCAAAACTTCCCTACAAGAAATATTAAAAGGAGTCCTTCAGAAAGAAATGATAGGTTACTAGAGAGTAACTCGAATCCACATGAAGAAATAAAGAGCACCAATGAACATAACTACATAGGTAAATGTAAAAGACATTATGAATATTTTTTGTTTGTCTCACTCAACTCTGGCTGCTATAACAAATTACCATAGACTGGATGGTTTTAACAACAGAAATATATTTCTCACAATTCTGGTGGCTTGGAAGTCTAAGATCAGGTTGCCAGCATGGTCAGGTTCTGGTGAGGACCTGCTTCCTGGCTTACAAACAGCTGCCTTCTCTCTGTATCTTCACCTGGTGAAGAGCAGAGAGAGGGCTAGCTCTCTTCCTCTTCTTATAAGAACACTAATCCCATTGGGGGCTCCACCTAATTACCTCCCAAAGGCCCCACCTCCAAATACCACCACATTAGAGCTTCAATATATGAATTTTGGAGGAACACAAACATTCAGTCTACAGCATTGTTTGTAACTGTTTTTTCTTTTACCTGATATAAAAGACAACTGCATAAAGCAATTATTATAAGCACATGTAAATCCATGATGATGAGTGTACAATGTATAAAGATGTAATTTGTATGACAATAGCAGCAAAAAGTGGGGGGAGGCAATGGAACTATGTAGAGGCAAAGTGTTTATATACTACTGAAATTAAAGTGGTATTAATCCCAACTAGATTGTTTTTGTTTTGCTGAGATGTTAACTGTAATCTTCAGGGAACCACTAAGAAAATAACTTTTTTTAAAAAAAGCACAAATGGAAGGACAAGGGAAGTAAAATTGTATACCAGAAGATATCTATTTAACACATAAAAAGACAATAATGGCGAAACGAAGAACAAAAAAGACTAGAAACAAGGAGCAAAATGGTAGGCATAAATCCTGCCTTATCAATAATTACATTAAATATAAATGGGTTAAACACTCCAATTAAAATGCAGATATCGGCAAAATGAGTTAAAAAAAAGATCTCACTAAATGCTGTCTACAAGAGACACGCTTTAAATTCAAAGACACAAATATGTTGAAAGTAAAAAGGTGGGAAAAGACATACCATGAACAGCATAACCAAATGAGAGCTGGAGAAGCTATAGTAATATTAGACAGAAAAGATTTAAAACAAAAACTGTTACTAGAGACAAAGAAAGACATTTTATAATGATAAAAGTGTCATTCTATCAAGAATATATAAAAATCATTCACACATAGGAGCCTAACAACAGAGCCCAAAAATACATGAAGCAAAAATTGACAGAACTGAAGGGGGAAATAGACAGTACAATAACAATAATTGGAATCTTCAACACTCCACTTTCAATAATGGATAAAAAAAACTAGACAAAAGACCAAGCATGAAATATTCTTGAACAACACCTTAGACTAACTAGAACTAACAGACATCTGTGGAACACTCCATCCCCAACAAAAGCAGAATACACATTCTTCTCAAATGCACATACAACATTCTCCAGGATAGATTATATGTTAGGCCAAAAAACAAGTCTCAATAAATTTGAAAGAATTGAAATCATAGGTATGTTCTCTAACCATAATGGAATGAAATTAGAAATCATAACAGAAGGAAATTTGGGAAATTCAGAAATATGTAGAAATTAAACAACAAACTCCTAAATAACTGATGGGTCAAAGAAGAAATCATGATGGGAATTAGAAAATAACTTGGGATGAATGAAAATGAAAGCGCAACATACCAAAACTTATGGGATGCATCTGAAACAGTGCTTAGAGGCTCCAGCTCTGCTGAAACACCCAACTCTAGCATCTCTTCTCTAGTCAAAGGCAAGAGTCCTGAAAAACAGCCTCAAGACTCTGATCCTCTAAGCACCTGCTCAGGAGATTGTTTCCAGGCATACTCCAGTAAATGTTGCCTGGATCAATGGATGAGCCTTCTCTTTCAAAGCCACAGGGCCCTTACCATGTGTCAGGCTAACCCCTGCTTCCACATACAACTTGTCCCTTCATGGGGGCCTTCAGTGGCCTCCATGTCCTCTTGGGTCGAGGCTGGACTCCTCTGTCTGACTTTTTTGGCCTCTCCAAAATGGCACTAACTTGACTTTCAACCATATTCCCCACTGCTCTCCAGTACCCTTAGGTCAGGCCTGTCACCACTCAAGAGACTTTGCTCCCTGTGGTCCCGCAGAAAGGGCACAGGCTTCAGGGCTAGACAGGCCATGAGGCAAATCTTAGCCTGTTGTGTGATGTTGAGTGGTTCAGTTTCCACATAATAAAATGGGGATTTACAAAAATCTGCCTTGTAGAGGTGCCATATGCATTACACAGTGTCGGGCACATAGTAGGGATTCCTTATATGGAAACTGTTAGTGTTATTATTATTGTTATTGCTATTCTCCAACTATCCAAATCCTCTATGACCTTCAAAGTCTCTCCAAGGTCCAACCACCATGAAGTCATTTCTCACTATTCCTTTCCTCATCTAGGGTGGCTTTAATCAGAAAGCAATTGATTAGTCACTCCCTGGCTATTATCGTATATCAATAAATGTTGTTTCTCAACCAGGCAGTAAGCAACCCGAAAGGATATATTATATTCTAGTCTAGAAGGCCTCTTCAGTGTAGTACAGCACAGTGCTTAAAATCCTAGACTCTCAAGCCAGACTGAATTTATAGCCTAGCTTCTTCATTTGTTACCTAAGTGATTCTAGACAAGTCACTTGACCTCTCTGTGCTCAGTTTCCCCATCTGTGAAATGGGACAGCAATAATAACAAGTGCCCACATATAGTGGCTGTGGGGCTTAAATGTAATAAGAAGAGTGTCTGGCACATAGTATCTGCTTAATTATTGTCTGTTGAATAAATTGACTCAAAGACCAGAATATTAGGCAAGTAGTTGCTGAAATTATGTACACCAGCACAAGTTAATCTCCTTCCACTATAAAAATTCAATTTGGAAACACACTACTTGCTTTGGTAGGTTTGCTTGATTAGAGTGTTTAGAGCAACATACTAAGACAAAACAGTTGTAGCCAAAGTTGTCTTTCAGGAAATGATTTGAGACTAAGCTGAAAGCCCTAAACCCAGTAATCAGGAGGGTATCCTAATATACTGCCTAAATGTAAATGTAAATGTGAGTCACTCGGACTCACAGGCCTGAGAGATAGACTATCATTGTTTTGTCTAATTAGTAGAGGAAGGGAATAAAACCTGAAAAGTTTGCCTTTCAAACATTTTTTTGTGTTCCAGGAATTTTTGGTTTGTAAAATCACCTGGGAGTAGGCATTATTACCCCCATGATACAGCAGAAGAAACCGAGGCTCAGAGATGTTACTCAAGGTCGTGGTTACAGCTGATGAGTTGGCAGGTCAGATTCAAACCCAGATCTCCCTGACTCCAAGCTCATGTTCCTCCCGCTCCTCAGGTGAGGCCCAGGTGAGGTGACCACGGGCATCCAGCCTCAGACTTTCTGTGAATACACACAGAGATAGACGGTGCTCCAGCTCCTGAGTTTGAAGACTCCTGCCTACCCTCATGACTGAGGGACTGGTCTTCTCCTGGCTGAGAAGAGTCTCTGCGTTTACAGAAATGTACTCAAGATCTTAGAGGAAAATGGAGACCCAACTTAAGAGAGAAGGAAGCTGGCATGGCCCCAGATCCACCACCTCTTGTTAAGAAAATATCTCAGATGCCCTTCACCTTGGGCATCCCCCATCCCCGCCCCTCACAAACTCTACAGGCAGAGTTGAAAGTGTCTGCTTTCACACAAGGGCCACTTGTGGTTTTCCTCCCTGCTCAGTGCACCACTTGGGAGGGCCTTTCAGCCACTTCTCATTATGTAAGTTATTTCAGTTTCTTTGCCACAAGTGAATGAGGGCCAAAGAGAGGTGTCTTCTCTGTTCCCGGAGCCTGCCCTGGATTTAGCCTCGTGCCACTCAGAAGACGCAGCTGTGCTGAGCGTAGCATGGGGCAGCAGCATAGCCAGCCCTTGGTGAGGCAGCGGCTCTCCTTCCCTGGCTCCCCAGTCATGGCCTGGCAGCGCTTTGCAATGGTGGTGCTCTTCATGTCCCTGGCAGGTGAGTGGCACACATGACTTGCCATAGTGACTCTGCCACGTCTGGTTCTATTAAGTTTAATGCCTTCTAGTGTGCTGACCAAGATGAGGCAGGACAGCCTGAAGACAGCTATAGTCGCTTCAGCTACTGTGGGTAATCGGCTTGGGAACATCTGCTCCTTATTACCGTACACACGTGGAGCACATCTTCATCTTTTTCCGAGAGCTTTCACTGTTTGGACTTGTTTCCGTGAGTCAGGCAGAGTAGGTGTCAACCCCAGAAGACAGTGACACTGTCCCTGGTTCCCAAATGGACTCCGGGCACCTTATCGGGGAGAGTTTGTAGAAATCACTTAGGTTTAAGAGATGGAGAACTGAGCCAGGGCTTGGAAATGGGGGTCTTGCTACATTGTCTGGGAAAACACATCATGTCTTGCTTTTCTTGTTTTTCTCAAACGGAAATGCTGTCTTTATATTATATAAATGGTGAATCGTGAAGATGAGTCAGATATGGTCTGACAAATTGTGCCATTTCAGGAAGGTGTAAGGCCGGGCATCGAAGATTTTTTAAAAATTACCATTATACTTCAGATCAGAGAGGTTGTCTGGGAAACTGAGCTTTTAATGATTGTTTTATGTCCCTACTCCCTGCTTTCACCAAGAACATTTTCTCCCTAGGACATTGAGCCTTCTTGTCTGCTGTTATCAAGTTTGGTGATTAATTCACGATTCTTTCTAGAATCTCTGAACTGAACATGTGCGGGAACTGGCTCTGTCAACATGGCCCTGTTCATGTGCTCAAATAGGGGACACAGTGGCACTTGACTATAATACGAATTGTTATGAAAGTTGGGTGAAGGGTCAGGCCCGCTGTTCTAATCCAGGCTGTCTTTCCTTGTGCCACACTTTCAGAATTAGAGTTTCACATTCTTTTGGAAGCAAAAAGGGAAGTCCTCGTTATATTTAGCACGGAAGCTAATAAAAAAGCAAAACATCTCATTCTGGCAATAGCCCTGGGGGACCTGTGTGTGAGCGCCAGTTCAATGGCTGACGGATGCCTGGTAGATTCAGGAATGCAATGAGCGCTCAATAAATGCAAGAGCAGGTGGAGAGGAAATGCCTACATTGCCCTTTTCTCTCTGAGCTGCAAATTCTCAGAGGTGAGCTGAGCAAATGAAGCATGCAAAGGTGCTGGAAAGGTACCCATTTTCCAGATGAAGGTACTGAGGCAGGTGAAGGAATTGCTCATGATCACTCAGCTGCAGCCCTGAGATTTACATGCAGGAAGTCTGGCTTCGGGGTCCATGGTCTGCACTACTGCACTACACAGCCCTGCATACAGCAGTTCAAGAAACACTTGTTGAATTGAAGCAAAAACCATTAGACATTTTGCTAGGAGAGAGAACTTCTAGGTAAACTAGCTGTGTAATCTTTATCCAGTCACTTTGCTTCCCTGGTCTCAAATTCCTCCCCTATAAAATGAGGAGATTTAAGTTTGTATCCGTTAATTTTAGGTTCAGCTGCACATGAGAGAAAAGCCCTCAAATAACAGTGAGTTAAACAAGGTAAATGTTTGTTTCTCTCATGTGAAAACAAGTCCAGAGGAATTTAGACCAGGTCTGGTGGGGGTGCTTATTATCATGGACCCACCATTCCATGGTAGTGACTTCTACCTGCAAGGTCTCCTCATTGGTTCTAGATGTCTGCTGGACCTCCAGCCATCACACAAAAGTTGCAAGCTGGTTACAGGAGGAAAATGGAAAGGCAGTAGAGAGACCACGTAGGTGATTGAGCTCCCCTTAAGCAGCCTTCCCAGGAGGCACACATAGCCCTACCCCCTCTACTGCTTTGGCTCAAACTCAGTCACATGTTCTCACCCAGCTGGAAAGGCAGCTTAGACCCAGAATTCTTTATTCCAGGCAGCAAGTGCTCAGCTTAAACTCATGGTTCTGTTACTAAGGAAAAAGGGGAGATTGGATTTTGGCATAGTCAGCCAGTAGTCTCTGCCACAGGACTGGAGCCCCTTCAGGTCGAGGGTTCTCTTTGAATCTCAAGTCCCACAGGAAACTAACAGAAGTAGGATTTACATCTTTTTGCTAAAAGGTCTAAGGTTAACCTGTGAAACTGTGTGCAGAATCTTGCTAAGGGCCTACCCCTGCCACTCCACACGTCTAAAAACAGTCTTCCTGCTGCGCCCAGATGGGGCTGCTTCTGCTGCCCAGGGAGGTGCCAGAGAAAGTGCTTGGAGGCTAAACTCATTCCCTGCCCCTGGATGTGGCCACAGGGCTCCATTTACTCCCCAACTGCGTTCCTTAGAGCTCTGCAGACAAAGTGTAGCCTCCAAGACCTCCCAGGCCTGCTCCCTGCTGGGTCCCCACCTCACCCCCCCTTCCCCACACCCTCCTTATGTTCCGTCATGCTGACCCTCTTGCTCTTCTCCAGACATACCAGGCTCTGAAGCCTCGTGCCTTTGCACATCCTCTTCCTCCTGCCTGGGATACCATTTACTCCTTGTCAGCCTGAAGAATTTCTCCTTGTTTTGGAATCCCCTACCCCACCCCACCCCATAGCACTCAGGGCCTACCTCCATAATAACACTTGTCCCCTTGAGGAGTGTGGTCCATTTCTGTGTCTGCCTCCCAAGGCTTTTGAGCCCCTGAGAACAAAGACCTACCCCCAGTGCCTGGCATGGAGCTTGGCTCAGAGGAGGCTCTCACATGTCTGTTGACTTGGGTGTGGCAGGGAACCAGACAGACTCTATCTGGAAGGGGCTGACTGTAGGAAAATACCTAGAAAACCCCAGTGTTGTCACTGACTTTCCCAGGGTCTGGCCGATGAGTCACCTCTCTGTTCCTCCTGGGGGTTATGGGGGAACCAAAACCTTTTCATGCCTCTTCCTGCAGCTCACCACCTAGAGGACTTCAAGCAATGGGTCAAGGCCCTGGGGTACCAGTTTGCTGAGTCTCCTGAATCCTGGAGAGGAGATGCTGGGGCACGGGGGTGAGGACTTGGCAAATCAGTGTGCAGACTCCAGGACTCTGTTCTTTTGAGGAGAGGAAGGGTCGAGAGAGATTCTGGCTATACCCTGCCCTTGCTTCTACGCACTGTCTTCTTTGTGGGTCTCAGACAGACCCATGAACTTGACTAAACCTCTATGGGGCCAAAGTTCCCATTTAAAAACTGTGACCGAATTTTGATGAAGATTGGTCATATATGTGTGGTTATATACGTAGATTTTGTAAAAGAGAATATTTCTCAGAGTATTATTTCCATTGAGTACCTAACACATGAACTTTCTGGGACATATTACAATGCACAGCATACCTACCCATCAGTTTTCCAACTAATCACTGCCCACCTTTTATATCCCACACCCCTACAGGGAGATGGAGAGAGGAGGGGAGGGCCAGAGAGGGGAAGGAGAAGAATATTAGAAAGTATTTCCCAGACTGGTTCAATCTGTAACACACTCTGACCAATTTTTGGTCCAGCCACCTGCCAGCCCAGCCTTCTGTCCACCAGGAAGTCAGGTGACATATTAAGACACCATGACTGCCATCACCTCCCGGCACCCCACGAACACTTCCTACACACCAAGCAGACCTTGACGGGGTACCATGAGTCTTCTTGTCCTGTTTGGGATGCTGTGCTTTCATGAATGACCAGTGTGCTTTTTTCTCCTTATTTGAGTTCATTCATCGCTGCTGAGAAAGGCACTCTAATCGCATTATGAGGAAGCTACCTCCTTTAAAAGGGTGTGTTACTCAACTGAGGAAATTCTACTTAGTTGAGAAGATTGGCTTTAGCTCATAAGCACAAGCTGTACACAGTGGGATTTTATCAAGGATCTAATGATCTCCCCAGGAGGCAAGTGGTTTCCTGTCTCCCAGAGTTCTCTGCACAAGATACAAGATATTCCTGGAAACCACATCTGGGAGTGAATTCTTTCCATAGTAATAGTATGAACTTACAACAGGAACTTAGGGTTCCTGTTGGGTTCTTGAACAAGGAAACAGCAACTCAGGTTTAGCCCAAATGCATTGTGCAAATTAATCATTGATAACTGTCAACCTTCAATAATAATCTTGAAAGGAAAAATCTTACTCCAAGCTCTACAATGTGGTCATAAAGGTTCCATGTATAATGCTTTTACGAAGGCTTACAAAGCAAACCTACAGCCCATAAAATCTGCAACTCTCAAGTAGCATACATTTCAGTTATCCAAATGAACATTTTAGCTGCAAAAAAGACTCTTTAATAGTAGTCTCAAGTAACTTAATGTCATTAATAATGTCTTTTTTTTTTTTTTGGTGAGAAAGATTAACCCTGAGCTAACATCTGTTGCCCATCTTCATCTTTTTGCTGAGGAAGATTGGCCCTGGGCTAACATCCATGCCCATCCTCCTCTACTTTATATGTGGGACGCCTGCCACAGCATGGCTTGATAAGTGTTGTGTAGGTCTATGCCCGGGTTCCGAATGTGTAAACCCTGGGCTGCCGAAGCGGAGCACACGAACTTAACCACTATGCCACTGGGCCAGCCCCAATAATAAATCTTTTTTAAAGGTTATCCAAGGCTATGTGAACTAATATTTTTGTTTTTCCCATTTGGCAAGCCAGCTGTGCAGAAATAATTCATAAGTGTTACTTCTGGGTTTAAAGTTAGAACTTTTCTTTGGGAAGATAATCACTATTTTAGCACACAAGCCTTTGAAATCCTCACCAAGGACCACCATTATGAGAGTTTGGTGAATTGGGGTCACTGGAGGGGCACCCTACTCTTCTCTCCTCTGCTATTGTCTCTTCTCTCACCGTTCTTCCCAGTGGCACACCACCTCCACCTGTCCCCAAATCCAAGGGCAGGCGTTGGTTCAGACAGGGGATCAAGTCCCAGCTCCAAAATTCACTAGTGGTGTGATTAAGGTCAAGTGGATGGAATTTTCTAAATCTGAGTGTCCTCCTCTGAAAGATGGATAAAGACAGTACTCATTAGAGGGTTTTTGAGAGGAGTTGATGAAACATGACCCTTGACCTGAGGCCTGTCATGTAGTAAGTGTTTAGTAACTTAGAGTTTTTAGTGTTATTATTCTGGGAAAGGTAACCACTTGGAAATATATTGAAAGAAAGAGGGAGATAGTACAGGAGTTTATGGATGATTTTGATGAGATATGAACTTCAGGACTCTATAAACACCAGCATAGAGTGACCTGCCATCCCTCCACCCCATGTTCTCCAAGTCACTGCCCAGCACCAGGAAGCTAGGAAGCTCCAGCTCCAGCTAGTGTAAATACAGTGAAACCACTGCATGGAAGAGGCAGATCCATGTCTCCATGTGCCCGACCATAGACTCTCAAGGAACATCGTCTGCACTTTGTCCACTTTTCTGGCTTGCTATGTGCCTGGAAGGAGGAAAGGATAGAACTATTCTGGTTGAAAAAAAGCCGGAAGACTTTGCCCTTAAGGAATGGCCCAGTAGAGAACCTGTGACAGTAACACGCACTGTAGGAATGCTTAATGGTCCAGGAAAGCTTTCGCTTAAACCAACTTATTTGAGCATTACCATAAGTCTAGAAGGTCTACAATGCTGTTTTCCTCACTTACCCATTCAGTTATTTATTCATCCAATCCATATCCGCTGAACACTTTCTATGCACAGGCACTGGTAGTGAAAAAAATACACACAGTTCCCACCTGGAGGTCACTTTTAATCTAGTGGGTGAGATGCACAGTCAGTAAATAAGCCAATAAACAATTACATAATCAGGACTGACGTTCTGCTGGTACACACTCTCTGGCCAGGCTTATTGTTAAATATTTGAATACCATCTCCTTATATAATTACACGTTGTGATTAGTGCAGTGAAGGCAATGAATATAACACTGTGGTGGAGAATCATGAGGGTGGGAGCTATTTTATGTAAGGAGGACAGGGAGGACTCTCTGAGGAGCTGACATGTAAGCCAAACCATGAAGGACAGCCCACCAGATGTATCAGAACAATTATGGCGTAATTTTCTTTCTTAGTTGAGAGAGGCTGGACCATTCAAAAGGTTAAGTAAGGAAATGACAAGAACAGGTCTCTACAGTATTTAGAAAAACTGGTGGCAAGATAAAAAATGGAAGGGAAATGAATCTCCCATTGTTGGAGGTAATTATGTATAGACTGGACGAACATGTGGCAGATATCCATAGGTACAATTCACACATCAGATTAAGGTTTGGACTAGATGATCTTGAAGATCCCCTTTGGACCTGGGATTATACGATTCTATGCAAACTATACAACTCTGCGTAAATCTTTACTACCATTATTCCTGCAGCCCCAGCTCTATCAGGTCCTCACAGCAGCGCCCTACCCCGGAGCACTCTCTACCCAGGAACACTCTCTGGATTCACATTTGAATTTGGGGAGTGAAGAGGCATCGACATTTGTGATATCTCACTGAGCATGATCACTTTGGGGTGTTAGTACCACACCCCACACAAAGGGGCTGGATGCAGAGGAATATCTGCAATAGGATCACAACGCTGTCACAAACATGAGAGCAACCAGAACATTAAAATTGTGGCCTTGTGGTAGAATCTTGGGTAATCTTCACTTCATTATTATATCCTTGTAAATTTCCCCTAAATCTAAAAATATGCATGTTAATTTTTAATGAAGGAACATTAAAATGGGAGTGGGGGAGGGACTCATTCATGTGAGCTATTGATTATGTGTTTCCTAATTTGCAGTGATGTTGCATTATGGCAATCAAATCAGAGCAAAAGTGTTTCCAGAAATCACAGACTATTCTGAATCTACGACAGCAGCAACCGTACAGGCCATGGGAAAACCTTCTCTCCTGCAACCAGCTAACCAAGTAGCAGCAAGATCAATGGATGGTCACGTCACCTCTCGAATAGCTGCCACAACGTCCAGCCCTGAGACCCCAATCACACACACAACAATAAAAACTCTAGCAACAACTTCCCTGGTAACTACAAACAGCACCCCATCCACCAGCCCAATAATCAGCACCCTACTCACAACTCTGGCCACACCCAACAACTCACACACGGCTGCTCCGGTAACTGAGGCTACAATCGGCCCCAGCGCAGGTCCCAGTTCACCGCCCCGTACCATCATCCCACCAGTCCATACAACTGGAACCAGCCAATCAACTGTCAGCCACACAACTGGGAAAACCACCCAACCCAGTAACCAGACCACCCTTCCAGCAACTTTGTCCACCTCACCACAAAACAGCACAACCAGTCAGAAGCCTGCTCAACCCACCCACGCCCCAGGACCAACCACAGCCACACACAGTACCACCCAAACAGCCTCACCAACCACCACGGCTCCTGGGCCCACCCTCGCACCTCAGCCATCGTCAGCCAAGACTGGAACATATCAAGTTCTAAATGGAAGCAAGCTCTGTATCAAAGCAGAGATGGGGATAGAGCTGACGGTTCAAGACACGGGCTCGGTAAGTTGGGGCTGTAGGACTGGAACACTATTTTCAAAAAGTCTGAGTGGAGCCAAGAATGAACATCCCCCTGCATCCTCTGTCTTTTAATGAAATAAATAGCTGTGAGCTCCTCTTTCTCCAAGGTGCTCCATTAAAAGGTGAATCTGTTTTAGAATATGTGTAAAAATAGAAAACAATGGCAACTGTTTGGAGAGAGGAAAGCACACACCAAAATTTTAAATATGCACACTGCTCACTTTTAGCCAACGCAAGCAGCGTTGGGGTGTGTTCAGTATTGACCCCAGCCGGGCCCTACCCCTCCGATGATTTCCAAGCCTCAGCAACTTTCCTGTGAAATGAGAGGTCTGGATTAGATGGTCTCCATGGTTCCAGCCAGCTGTGACATTAATGTGAAAAATCCAGATTAACAAGAAGATTGGAGGGGGGTAGGGCTAAGATGATCTGGTTTACTAAAGGAATCGCCATAAAAATAATACTTTCTTTTTTTGCACAGTTTTTATGATTTCAAATA
Source organism: Diceros bicornis minor (assembly GCF_020826845.1). Lineage (NCBI taxonomy): Eukaryota > Metazoa > Chordata > Mammalia > Perissodactyla > Rhinocerotidae > Diceros > Diceros bicornis. Next base: position 40,393,423 of record NC_080754.1, read on the forward strand.
AAACTTCCACATTCAGGTTTTCATTTGAAACAGAAGTACATTAGATAGCAAACCTTTCCTGTAGTACCTTTCCACATGCTTAGTTTAACAGAAATTAAATTCCAAGTAGTTTATCCAGACTATATCTGCAGTGAATTATCTATCAAGGAACTCCTTTCTGTGAGAGAACTCCTTCTTTAAAAAAGTTTTCAAACATAACAGTTTGGAAATGAGAGGTGTCTTCCGGGGACTTTCAAATTCTCAAGTGAACACCCATTAGCCTTGAGTTTCAGGCTCGCTTATGAGCCTGTGGTTCTGGTTCCCTAGCTAGAGTTTTCTTCTGCATCTCATTGAGCTGATCTATTTTATTTGGTTTAGGTTTTTTCACCTCAGAGATACTTCAACATTGACCCCAATGCAACTCAAGCCTCTGGGAACTGTGATTTCCGAAAATCCAACCTTCTCTTGAATTTCCGGGGCGGATTTGTGAATCTCACGTTTACCAAGGTGAGGGCTGAGCTCCTGCATACTAACTGGCTCTAGCGTCGCCTTCCCTTTTCCTCACCCTGGGGCCAGGTGGTGCAATCCTGCACTTCACTTTAAGTTCCAGGGGAAATAGGTCTCAGAGCCTTTTGAGATATTCTCTGATAAGAATGAGGGGCATGGAGATGGAGAAGAAGGAAGTGGCAACACCTTATGTTTGCCTTCTTCCCCTTTCAGCCTCCTCCGTGCAGCCCAAGAAGGGCTTCAATGCCTCTTAGGGGAGACTTGGCCTTGGGGAACCTGGCGACAGGTGCCCTTTGCAAACCACTCAAAGGAGGAAGTTGTACAGATGAACAGACCCATAGAAATTCCCAGTGGGCACAAACAAACTGGATTATTCCAAAACCAAAATCAAATGTCACAATGGGTCTTTCCAACCACGGCAGGCAGAATTTAGGGACTAACCAGGCACTGGGTTTTCCAGATCATCTCCTGGAAGTGGGGAGACAACACAGTAGAATGGAAAGAGCATGGATGTGAGGTCAGAGAGTCTTGGCTACAAATTTGACTCTGTCACTTGTTCTCCTTGTGACATCAGGCAGGCAACTTAACCTGTCTGAGCTTTATTTTATCATTTGAGAACTGGGGGAAAGGAATTAAAGATCACCTCTGTAAAGAGCATTGCCCAATACATGGAAAGTCGATGTTCAATAGCCAGTAGCTATGATTACGATGACCAAAATGGGCAAACGTCTTGGGGATGCAATGTTGGTCATCCCACTTTCAAAGGAGAGACTTGCCCCTGCTTGCCCAAAGTTTCTTTCAAATAGGCCAAGTAAGAGCTGGGAATGAGGTACTGAGAGGCCCCTTGTAGTGGGGACTTAGTGTGGGCCTCCTTCTCACCTGTCTAACACGACCCCTGAAGTGAGAGGGGTCTTGGTTAGCAACTCTTGGAGGGGAATGAGCATAGACTTTGGGGTCAGACAAATCAAGATTTACTCTCAGCCATAAGATGTATTAGCTCTGTGATCTCAGATTAGTTGGGGCTTGTTTCCTCATCTATCAAATGGAAATAATTACACCTACTTAGTGGGACCATTGGGAGAATTAGGAATGGTCTCTGTAAACCGTCTAGCACAGTGCTTGGTACATAACAATCATCAATAAAGGGGGGTTGTTATTATTATTGTTGTTGTTATTAACTAGATCTCAAAGTCTTTATCCTCCTTGTGCCTACTTTTCTCCTTAAGTTAGAGATGCACTTGAGAAGTCAGTGGTTTCCTTTCAGTACTAGGTGGGAGAAACGTAATCCCTCATGCCAGAAGAAATTCAGGGCAGAAGAGGTACTCTATTACTGGACAACTGAGGTTTCACCATAGAGGTGTCAGGAATTTTTTAAAAGTCACTTCAGCCAACGGCAGAGGATATGGACAGAAGCCTTTATGCCTCAGATCAAGGCTTGATTCCACCCAGACCACTGCCCGTGTGAATAACTGCCTAACGGAAAGCATCAGAAACCTCCAGCGTTTGTCTGTGGCACACAATGGCCACTGCTGCCAGGCCTGAGGCAGAACTGCCAGCAGGACTTTCTTTGGCTCCTTTCACCATCTCTTTTTGCTCCTTTCTTCCCTCTCCTGATGCCCTCTATCCCTGCCTTTCCGATGCCTTTGATCAGACTCCACCCAAGTTTAGAATCCCCGCCTTTCTGGAAGTCCTCTGTATCTCCAGAGGTGTGGGCAGGAAATGAGTGCCCAGATAGAGCTAGAAGGACCAGCAGGGCCTCCCTGCCTCCACCCACCCTTGGGAAGGTGCAAGGTGAGCCACTCAATCCAGAACCCCAAGTGCTGTCGTAGCTGCTTTGCCTGAGTCTCGCCAACCGGGTTCACCCTATTCATTCCATTCCCAGCACCAGTTTCCCAAGCAGCCTGCCGCCACCTTAGCTCTGCGACAAGAGGAACTCTGCTTTCAGGCTCATAGAAGCTCAAAGTTTCCGCCGGCCTTAGTCCTTCTGGGGAATTTCTGCGTTTTAAAAGACAACCTGGTTAAGCTAAAATAGCGGCTACAAATTCAAAGATTACAGGGGCTAAGCATAGACCTTAACGAGTGAAGTAGGCTAGTAAAAATTTCTTTTTCCTTCAAACAGGCAGACCTCATTTTTCATTTTCCCACTTTTGATGAAGACTTCATTTTTCCATAAGTCTGCATAGAGCAAGTGTGAGATGACAAGTGGCAAGCCTCAGTTTTGAGGTGACAAAGGGAGGGGTAGGGACTGCCCGTCCTCCCCACAGGGGGCAGCCACTCCTCAGCTCCAGCTGGCAGTGCCAGTGGCCGGGCTGGCATGTAGTCCCAGGACTGTCACTGTTGTTTATGGTGGGCATTCATTCTGGATGACTGGGTGTTCATTCTGGGTGGCCGCTGCCCTGCTGTGCCAGTGGTTAAATATTTTACATATCACCTCCATCAGATGATAATGGCAGACCAGTGTTGGCAAGAGAAGTCAGAAATCCAGATCTTTTTATAAAAGCACATGATTTTTAAGCATTGGCAACACATTTTTAAAATATTTGAACACTATGCTGGCCAAGCAAAACACAATTGTAGGCCCGATATGGACTGTGGACCCCGGCACTGTGCCTTCTGCCCTAACAGGTAGACTGTGTGAAATGCATTTAGGCAGGAAAGCCATCTAGATTCTTCCACAAGAGAAATGGGCTCAACAATTCAATCAGCATTTTGCTTTTTAATTGTCTAGACCAGTGTTTCTCAACAGCAGCGGTATTAACATTTGGGGCCAAATAAGTCTTTGTGGTAGGGGCTGTCCTCTGCCTTGTGGGATGTTGAACAGTATCCCTGGCTTCTGCCCACTAGATGCCGGTAGCAACACCAGACCCTAGTTATGACAACCCAAAATGTCTCCAGACATTGCTAAATGTCCCCTGGGGAGACAAAATCACCCCTGGTTGAGAACTACTGCTCTAGAGAAAAACAGCCTTGGAAAATAGGAGTTTATATTAGTTATAACATATGAAATGTTATAATTGAGAACCAAGTTGTAGAATGATAACTGGATGCTGATTTATCAACCAATTTATCAATAAGAATTTACTGAGCGCCTACTTTGTCCCCAACACTGAGCTAGACATTACAGGAGAAAATAAAAGTAATATAGGCTATAGTTCCTGGTTTCAAATCATATACAATAATTTGTCGTTTTTAAAACCAAAATACTGCCAATGATAGACGCATAAAGAAAAATCTGCCTCCTAAACTGTCCCTTGATACTGTTGTTCAATCAAGACTTAAATTATCTGTATCATTTCTATGTGACCATGGACAGGTTGCTAGCTCTCTCTCTGAGCCTCAGTTTCCTCTTCTGTAGGATGGGGCCAACCAGTACCTCTTTTGCTGGGCTGCTGTGAGTGTGAACTGGGCTGGCATATGTGAAAGTGCTGAGCAGGCGTTGGCCTACAGTGGGATTAGGAGAGGTGGGTTTCCTTTCTCTTTTCTCTCAGTTTCATCTTTTAAAGAACTGAAAATCTTTCCACATCAGCATCCGATGTGATTAAGGTGGCATGCTGAGAGTTGTTCAGATCCTTCAGGTGCACGATAAATACACCTCGCTTCCCCCCCCTCCCCACAACTTCCTTCCTGCTTGGATAGTTTGTTTTAAAACCATCTTTCAGCAACTTTGTGTAGAGTTTATTTTTCTGTGCTCCACACTATCCGTTTCTCATCCACCTGGTTGGCAGGGCAGCTCAAGGCCTCCTGCCCTGGCTCTGGGACGTGGGAGAAATCGGTCACCCCAGGGAAAAGGCAGCAGGGCCAGGCAGTGTATTGGCCAGCGAGGTCTGGAAATCCAATACTGCCCACCCGCTGGTGCATCCCCAAAGCCTTTCAGGGGCGTTTGGAGGTCTCTTAGCTTATAGACTCCTGAGAACTGTTATCAGCGCTCAAATGATAACACTCTCAGAGAGCACTATTTAGAACTTCCCAAATGGGCTATACCATTTCCTGCCCTGTTCTCCCTCTGCCTGGAATGTGCCTCCCACCCCTCAGCCCTCTTTTGCATTCATGCTTTAAGATGGCTCAATTATCTTTCACCCTATGCAGTCCCCCTTTTCCCACCCCCATCTCCATCCCAGGTAAAACCAAGACACTTTCTTCTCTTGGTTCCCTGAGCCTCCATTTTTTGTTCCTCGACCTCCATTAATGCACCCGTCACACATTTTGTCATCTTGAAGGCAAGTCAATGACTTATTCACATTTCTCTCTCTTGTGCCCAGCCCTGACTTTGTACATAGTATATCTTTAGCAAATGTTTGATGAAGAAATGAATCAATAAAGGAGTGCCTCTAAATTTCACAGAGAACTCTGGGCCAAGTTGCGAAAAAGTAGATCAGCAACTCTAAAAACAGCCCCTTTGGCTGCCATTTGCTATGTCCAGCGCAAAGGTTTCTGGATGTAGTTACAACAATGCTGAGCAAAAAAGGCCTGATTGATGTTGAAGACAGAATCCACACCCTAAACATCTGTGACTATGAAACTCTCACAATACAATTTGCAGAAGTCAAGGAGAGGACCCTGGGCCTCACGGTCATTGGTATGCTGCCTTCCTGGGCAGGCTTGATTGGCTGCCTTGCACTGGACCCCGTCCTTGCAAAGGAGGATGTTAAGGTTCCTTGAGGAATTAGGATTTCTTTGATCAGATATTGCAGAACTCTCTTTAGATACTGGCAGTGAGGAGCCACTGTCTCGGCATCTCATTGGATGAATAGTGAGATGGCACTTTTGCAAGTGGTCCATTCAAACAGGCATACTGTAAAGGCTAAAGTGCCATATTTGGTTATTAGGAGTCCTTGGCCCCCTTTTGTCAATGCTGATGGGTACAGAAAGGATTTTTGCTTTGTCTTCAAGAATCTGGCATGGTAGACATTTGTCACTCTCCAACCAAAACCCCAAATGAGAAAACATCTGGCAGAGAATGATCCTCTTGTGTGTCAAAGGAGAAAGCAGACACTATAAACCGTATAATGTGTGGCATGTAATTTCCCCTGGGCTTTGGGTTAGATCTAACACCTGCCTGAAGCTCCTAACCCCCATCCCCAGTCCCCTCCTCTGTGTCCACCTGACTCCCATCCCCCAGAGCTGAGGTTTCGTCTCTGGTTCTTTAATCAATAGGGCTATCTAAGCTTAGCTCACTTCCTTTCTCTGTCTTTCTTTCTCTTTATGGTAGATCTGAAGTCTAAGAAATAGATAAAAATTATCACTTGAGCTCAATGCGAGAGGTTTACTGGGAAGGGACAATCTAATTTACTATTACTGTTAATAAAACCAGTTAATTTGAGTGAAGACTCTGTGATAAGTTTTTAATTCCTTCATTTAATCCTCACAACAACCTAAGAGGTAAGTCTTGTTATTATAATTCCCACTCTTCTACTGAATAAGTAAAAAAATTAAATTTTTGGAATATTCACAAAGATTTGACAACTCAAACTAAGCTAACATGGGAACAAAGAGCTATTTTTTAAATAGTATTAAAAATTTCTTAGCAACACTTTATTCTCCCAAATAGGAGGTTAACCACTCTCTTTATAACATTTCATAACCAACTGATTTGCTCAGCAACCTTGTTTTTCATTGATGATGAAGACCAGGAGTCGACAAGCTATGGTCCCCAGACCAAATCCAGCCTGCCACCAAACAAGCTAAGAATGGTTTTATATTTTTAAATGGTTGGAAAAAAGAAGAATGTTTTGTGACACACAAAAATCATGTGAAATTCGAATTCAGTGTCCATAAGTGAAGTTTTTTTGGAACATGGCCACACTCATTTGTGTACCTGTTGTCTGTGGCTGCTTTTGTGCTACAGCGGCAGACTCGAGTGGTTGCTACAGAGAACCACAAAGCCCAAAATATTTACCATCTGGCTCTTTACAGAAAAGATTTGCCAACCTCTCACATGGAATAAACATCAGCCCTATTCCCATTCAAATTATACAAGATTCTGAAATTGCAAGTCTAAAAAATGATTTGCTCTAGTTTAAATATAAGCTAATTTTATTTACATTGAGAACATCTTGTAACACCGCAACTCGAAAGAAAAAGTGGGCACAATTGTCTAAGACTCATTTGATATCAGCAGCATAAACTATATAAAACTTGGAATCTCAAGGAAACTAAACATCCCCCCCCCCCTTTTTTTTTACATTAGATCACCTAACAAATACTTTTCCTTTATCTTGAAGATAGCCATCACCTCAGTCCCCGTCAGCATTTGGCTAATTTTGACTCAGTCCAAATAGAAGGAAATCTGGATACAGGCCCTGTCCTGTTACATCATCAAGATGAACTCTCGGTGGATGTGAGCACGCTGCCATATGCTTTGGAAGGCCTCACTTTTGGCATTAGCCCTATGGCACACGGATCCTTGTAGAGCAGGGATGGCTTTCCCTATCAGGGCTGGCTTCATGGGCGTGCAACCTGTGCAGTTGGAAGGGCCCATGCGCGGTTTAATGCTTTGCTGTCATCTCTTGAAATTCTTAATGATTTTGGAATAAGAGATCTTGCAGTCTCATTTTGTACTAGACCCACAAATTATGTATGCCCTGCTTGCTATAAATGGCTACATATAGGCAACTGCATTTCAGGGAATGGGAAAGAAAGTTCCTGCACAACGAATTTTTGCTCTATATCTACATATCCCAGGGAGGACAATGTAGGGCAAGATCCAGTAGACAAGATCTTGCTTTGTCTTGCCTACAAACGGTGTGAATCAGAAGTAGATGATGAACTCCTCCGAGCCTCTTTGTTTTCAGCGGAAACATGGGCTGATAATATTTATTCTGTCTCAGGGGCTTGTCCTGAGGATCAGAGGCAATGTGGGTGAAAGCGGCACTTGGAGAGCTGTGAAACCCGTATAGAAATACAAAGCACCCTTTCCTTGCATGAGGATCCATCAAGGAGATGCCATAGGAGGTCTCCCCTGGGGCTCGGAGCTGGCCTCATCACTGCTCTCCTGCTGCTCCTTAAATCAGTCTCACGTTGTAGCCCAAGCAATTTCCAAAAATGAAGCCATGCTCACGTCACTGCCCTGCTTAATACCCTTTAATGGATCCTCTCTGCCCTTAGGATGAGGCGGGGGTCTTGTAGCAGTGACTGTGGGCCCTAAAGTCCAGGTATCTCTTAAGCTAAAAGGAACTGCAAATAAAGAATAACTTGAATCAACGGTATGTGAGAGCAACTCAAGAAGGGCGGGGGCCACAGATGTTTCTCTCTAAAACAAATGGATGGTCCAAGCGCATTGTTCAACTTGCCTTGAGACCCAAGCCTGAGCATCTCTAAGGAGGGAGCCAAGTCTTACTCTTCTTCCAGGACGTAGAGCAGTACCTGGCCTGGAGTGGCTAGAAAAGAGAGGTTAAAGCAAGACTCAGAGACAGGCAGCTTGGAGTCATAGTTTCCTCTGCCAGCTATTAGGGCTGTGACCTTGGGCAAGTCACTGAGCCTCCATTTCCTCTCAAGTTGCTGTGAGGATTAGGTAAGGCACAGCATAGAAGTGCCTGCTCCAGTGCCTGGCACACAGTGAGAAGCCAGGACGTGGTAGGTGCTGTGACATCAATTGTAGGGTCTGGAGTTCAGTGTATCAATAGCAGTGACCTTACTAAAACAGTTTGTATTTCTGGAACCCTTGTATTGTGTAAGGAATCATCATTTCATCCACAAATGATTGACAAATGGACTAGAATGTGGTCCAGATCGTTATTGTTAAATTTCTTTCATGACTAGATTTGAAACTCCTAAAAGTAATTCAATTTCAAATTCTGATTTTGGTTGCTCAACATTTTTTGCACCTCTTACTTGTGGATAGATTTCTAATGAATGTTTAAAAGCAATAACAGGGCCGGCCCCGTGGCTTAGTGGTTAAGTGTGCACGCTCCGCTGCCAGCGGCCCGGGTTCGGATCCCGGGTGCGCGCCGACGCACCGCTCCTCCGGCCACGTCCCACATACAGCAACTAGAAGGATGTGCAGCTATGACAGACAACTATCTACTGGGGCTTTGGGGGAAAAATAAATAAATAAAATCTTTAAAAAAAAATTAAAAAAAAATAAATAAAAGCAATAACACTGTATATCACCTACTTTAAAAAGTAAAAACTCCTTTTTCAACTCACGCTTTCATATGTCAATTCAATTCCTTTTAACATTTCATACCCTGAGTCTCTCAGTGTATGGGAGGTTATAGGGCTCTTTTGTAGTTTGCTTATTTGTTTTGTTTTTCCAGAAGGACAGTTCCTGGATAAAATGTGGAACACTGCTTTATGTTTCTGAACACAACTACCTGGGTCCTCTTCTAGACCATACCCAGTAATCTCAGGGGAAACCATTTCTTCCCAGAATCCTCATGGTGCCTCCATCTAACCATTTTGGAGACATGAACCCATTAATCTGTTTAAAGTAATTGATACCCTACCCAGGAAAATGCACATGCAATTTTGCACACACTATTTTTCCCAGAGCGTTTATGGACCCCATGAAGTCCACCCATGGTAGCCTTAAGGATGAGGGGTCTCAGTTTGAATCCCTACCCTAAGATATTAATTACCAGTAAAAGCTTAATGTATGTCCCTCCAACCCCTCCATCTTGTAAATGTATTTGCATTTTAACAGGGGGAGATTTGGCCCAACTTAGGGGACTCAAATTGTACCAGTGGAATTTGAATTTCAGGCTCTAGAAACAAGTATGCAATAGAGAAATTTTAGGCCAGGAGCAAGCCATTGCTTATTATTTATTTATTGTGTGTCAAGTTACTTTTTTTGAAATTTTCAAACACAATTATGGTTTCATTCCAACACACCTTCAAGCCCCCATATCAAGGGTTTAACAGCTGGAATCCTGCCTAAACAAAGTTTGTAAGCCAGGATCATAAACGTAAGAGAGCACCCAAATGTTAACACTGCTGTTTTACAGAATGAAAACGCGTATTATATCAGTGAAGTGGGAGCCTATTTGACCGTCTCAAATCCAGGTAAGTAGTTAGAGAAGGCTGTTCCACCAGAAATGACACTGTGTTTTTGGTTAGCTCATTTTTCTTCCCATTGAATTCGCTAATCTTTGGTACTACTTTTGAGAAACAGACTGAGTAACCAGCAATAGAACTTTGGGGGAACTTACTGTATCTTTGTGTGCTTCATTTTGCTCATCTCCTCATGAAAGAGATTGGACTACATTATGTCGGAGATTATTATCAGCAACAGTAAAGTGTTGAGTGACTTCTGGACAGATTTGCTATTGATGGTGCAGTTTATTCAATATTCTTGGAATCGTGCATTCATTCTATAAAAATGTGCTTAGTGCCTGCCAGCTGCCAAGGCAGTGGGGATCCATAATTATCCAAACATATAGTCTCTGCCCTCATGGGACTTACATTCTAGAAAGGGGGAGAGAGGACTATTAATAGACGTAAAATTATAATACATAGTTAAGCAGTGATAAGTTCTATGAGCAAACACAAGCAGGGTGGGGTGGGGAGGACTGGAAAGATGCTTTAGGTAGGGCAATTAGGGAAGCCCTCAGGGGAGGAAGGTCTCTCTGAAGAGGTGAGGCTTGAGCAGAGAGATATGCCCATTTGGGGACATCTGGGCCTGAGGAAGCTCTTTCCAGGTGGCAGGAACGACAGACACACAGGCCCTTAGGAGTGAGCTCGCTGGTGTGTTCAAGGACCAGCAGGGGCCAGTGTGCCCGAGAGAGCAAGCAAAGCAGCAGGTGAGGTCTGAGGGGCAGCCAGGCCAGAGCACGCAGGGCCTGTGGGCGAGGCAAGGTCAGGACTTTGGATTTTATTCTAAAGTGTGAAAGGATGCCATTGGAGGGTTTGGTGTAGGGAAACGATCTACCAGATTTACCTTTATAAGGGTTCACTTCGGTTGATGTATGGAGACTTGCCCGTAGTGGGAAAGTTGAGAGAACTCCTGCAATGTTCACTTCCAGAAGACTAGTGCTCCCAGTCAGGTCGGGCGAGTTTCTCAGAGGCCCCAAACATTTCTCCAGAAAGTCCAGACTTAGGTAACAAACTTATTGAGCATCTCCTCTGTGCCAGATCCTGTACCAGGAGTTTTCATGTCTGTTTTCTCCTTTCCAAAATTCTTTTCACTGGCTTAAACTTATTACTTTATTAATTGAGGAATTATACTAAGGAAACTTGCCAAGAAATGAAAACGTGGAGAAATGTCTGTTTAAAATATTAGCTATATTATATTGATATTGCTGAAAAGGATATTGTCGGGGCCAGCCCGGTGGCACAGCGGTTGCGTTCGCGCGTTCCGCTTTGGCGGCCTGGGGTTTGCAGGTTCGGATCCTGGGCGCGGACCTGCTCACAGCTCATCAAGCCATGCTGAGGCAGCATCCCACATAGAAGAGCTAGAATTCTAGTACTATGATACACAACTATGTACTGGGGCTTTGGGGAGAAAAAAGAAAAAAAATGAGGAAAATTGGCAACAGACGTAAGCGCAGGGCCACTCTTCCTCAAAAAAAAAAAAAAGAGGATGCTGTCAATGATTATTGGTTAATGTAAGGAAGATGTCATAGTTGGCACTTTCATATACGTTAACTCACTTAGACGACTCTCCTCATAGAGGCTGAGGAATAAATATTGTGAATGCTATCATAAATTAGCTACTGTTATCACTACGCATGGACCAAATTTTAGCTAATAATAGGGTAATGATGTCTCAAGAGGCAGGGGAGGGGAAAATGAGGTTAGGAACTAACTTAGAGGCTGAGGGAGGGAATAAAACAATTCTAGCTCCCCATGCTCAAGGCTCAGCAGTAGCAGAGGAGCTGCAATAGTCACAGTAATGATAATTTTCATGTCAGTGGTGGTGGTGGTATGAGTAACAATAGCTAGTTGTAATTATAGTGGTAATGACAGTTGTAATGTTAGTAGGGGTGGTAGTACAGATGACCCCAGGATATAACACATGATACAGTAGTGTACATCGATAATTCAGTACATCATGTAGGACATTTGTTGTACAAATGCAGGAGTCTACAGTAAATACTGCGGTAGTGAGCAGGAGACACAATAGCACAGTGGGTAAGACAAGCTCTAGAATCAGACTACTTGAGCCCAAATACCACTTACTAGCCGTATGATCTTAGGGAAATCTTTTCAACTCTCTGACTCTCCATTTTCTCATCTGTGAAATGGAGACAGTAGTACCTAAGTAGTCTCCCCTTATCTGCAGAGGATGTGTTCCAAGACCCCCAGTGGATGCCCGCAACTGCCTATAGAACTAAACGCTATATATACTATGTTTTTTCCTATAAATACATACCTATGATAAAGTTTAACTTATAGATTAGGCACAGTAAGAGATTATCAACTATAACTAATAATAAAATAGAACAATTATAACAATATACTGTAATAAAAGTTACCGTAGATCTTAGCAACCTCAGCATATGATTTTTTTTTCCTTCCTTATTAAGTCGAGAACTTGCACCTTTTCACTTAAAAGAAGCACTTTACGGCTTCTCTTAGGCATATCCGAATTGCCAGCATCACTACTTTTGTGCTTGGGGCCATTATTAAGTAAAATAAGGGTGACTTGAACATAAGCACTGCGGTACTGTGACAGTCGATCTGATAACTGAGACAGCTACTAACAATTATAACAGGTGAGTAGGGTAGCGTATACAGTGTGGATACGCTGGACAAAGGGATAATTCAGGTCCCCGGTGGGATGGAGCAGTAGGGTGCGAGATCTCATCACCCTACTCAGAACAGTTCACAATTTAAAACTTGCGAGTTGTTTGTTTCCAGAATTTTCCATTTAATATTTTCAGGCCTCTGACTGCAGATAACTGAAACCATGGAAAGAGAACCAATGGATTGGACGGGGAGGGCTGCTATATCTCAAAAGATTGTTACCAGAATGAAGCAGGAAAATGCATGTAAAGTACTTGCACAGTGCCCAGCACACAGTGAGCGACCCTCAATCTCAGACATGGGTGAACACACCCACAGAGGCAGGCAGGGAGGGAGGCTTCCAGGCTCCCTCACCAACAGCCCAGGGATATTTCTTGGAGGCATAACTTTGGTGAATTCATGAAGGTCCACAGGCTGGTCGTCAGCCCCGGGATCTATTGGCAAACCCTTAGGTAGCAGCTGTCTCTTCAAGGATACTTATGTTAAGCCAGGGTAGGAAACTGATGTATAAAATCAGAGTGCCAGTTTGCTTATTTATCATGCAGCTATTTCTCACTGTAACTGCCAAGGGGACCAGACAGTGGGGTCCTCTGGCCAGTGAATTTTCTCCCATTCAGGAAGCCAAAGTAGAAGGGCATTTGGTGAATGTGGAATTAGAACAAATGGAGTTATTTATTTGATTAAAATGTTTAACCCCATCTGCCTTGAAGCATACACCTCCTTGAACAGGGTGTATCTGTCATGAAACAGGGCCAGTCCTTGAGCAGCTCCTTCGCCCCCCAGTAGCACTCAGATGGGCAGAGATGGACCTCTCCCTTCTCTACATTTCCATGGATGGATGCAACAACCCCTCTCAATGATGGGCTTAGTCCTTCCTTGTGCTATATTAGTACATTCAGTCTGGTAATATGCCAATGTTCCCTTGGTAATTTGCATGTCTCTGCTCTGATTCATTAAAGGTTCATGTGATTTTGTCTCAGAGAACAATCTTACTTCTTTTATTTCTGAATTTTTGTGGGCATTTCTCTGTAGTCCCCAAGCATTGACAGTAGTCCCCACCAACTCTACCCTCAATTATTTAAAATAACTGAAGAACATATTCCCAAAAGTTTTCACTTCAGTGTTATCACATTCCAATTTATGTAAGGTTGCCCCCATATACTCCAAACAGAGCATCAGAAAGAGTCCCCAGAGAGCACCAGTGTGATTTTTCTTGAGGAGAAAGGGCAGAACTCCAGAGAGCCACATCTAAAGGAAGGCCATTTAACTGCACATGGGCCACCCAGCAACAGCTGGGACTCAATGGATATTTGCCAGGATTCTTATATGTCTGTATTTCACCTTTGTGTTTTCAGAGAAAATTTACCAAGGAATGAAAAGTTCTGTGGTAATGTTTGAGACTGTGATCGGGCATTCCTTCAAGTGTGTGAGTGAACAGAGCATCCAGCTGTCAACCTGCCTTCAACTGAAAACAGTGAATGTCCAACTTCAAGCCTTTGATTTCGAAGACAACACCTTTGGAAATGGTAAGTTAAGGGTTCATCATGTCACGGATATAAACTTCAGAGACCCAGGGATAGTTTCAAGTTGACTTTGTTTGAAGCTGTCAAAGGGACAAGAATCAACTGAGCTTCCTAGAACGTATGATTCCACAAAGCTCTTAGGGCCAAGTTTCTCTGGCCACCTGTCCCTCCCTCCATTCCTCTATGAGTCAATACCAACCTCAAAATCAGACACCTTAGCCCACTCATGTCCACTGCTCTCCCACAGCAGAGCACATTCTCCTTGTCTGACCAAAATACATATTCTGACATTTAAACACACACACACACACAAACACTCAATCAAAAAGTCAGAAAACACCATCTTCAACCTCCCCTTTACAAGCTGTTGAGTACTGTAACCTCAGGTATATTTGGAGAACATTCTAAAGATCCTGAGTATTAGTGATGTCTAAAATTCAAGATTTCAGGATAGATTATTTCCCACTTGCAGAGGGTAAAGAGAAAGATGCGATAATTCGAGATAGAAACACACTCTGTTGGATCCCCTCTTCTCAAATACAGGCTGCTCCACCTGCCCAGCACTTCCTCATAGTTAGTCTTAGTTCTCACGAAACTTCTGCTTTGGGTTTTAACCACCACAGAGGGAAGCAGGTCCTAAGGAGGAGGCGAGGGGCAGACCAGGGTGACTTGCCAAAAAAGCCCTTTTCTCCCTACTAAAAAAACAGTGTTACAAGGATTTCTACATATGACCAGGAATTGAACTTCAGCTTCTAAAACATCCCTCTCATAATCACTCAATGACATTATGATACCTCAGAATTATCAAAAATAGATTTAGCTAGAAGTTTAGCTATAATTAAATTTCTGTAATATGAATCTGATTTCTCTTTGAGTTCCATTCTAAAGTTGAAGAGGAGTCTGGTAGGAAACTTCTGGTATATTTGGTGGAAAGCAGTTGACAAAGGAAGGAGTAAAATCTTGCTGGCCTTGGATCCCCTGATCTCTGCAGTTTTGTCTGAGTCCTACAATCTCTACCTTTGTTTCAGAACTTTACCATGGTATTAAGATTAAATATTAAAATCTGCTAGTAGGTGTTGCCCCCACTTTGTCATGTGATCTTAAGATTAAGGTGCATACTTGCTCTTCTTCCCCCTCAGAACCTCTGTGAGGCAGGAAGTGAGCAGGTCTGGGAAACCTCGTAGTGGCAGAGGTGAGAAATAAAACCTTTCAGCAGCATACACCTGGCCTCCTTTTAGCAGTGCTCATAGGGAGATGTAAAAAAGCTACCTTTTCATTTTTTCGTCTCCCTCCCTCACCTTCTCATTCAGATAGGCCCAAAGCCCTCTCATTCCTACCTCCAAATTATTCCTCATTCCATTGTCACTGCTTCAGCTCAACTCCATAGTCCCAGTCTTTGAGCTTCAAATTTCACTAAAGACACTCAAATGTAAAGTTGTACGTCATTCTGTAAATAATATTTTCTACCAGAGAGTAAGAGAAGAGGAAAAAAGGAGCAAGTTAAAAAATAAAGGTTACCATACAACAGGCTGTTGTAAAAGCCGTGCGTACAACAGGCTGTGGGAGCACAGAGGAAGGTGTGATTAACACAGTGTTGGGGGAGGGCGTCAGAGAAGTCCCGTCCAATGCGTGACAGTTCAACAGGGGCTCCAAGAACTGGAGAGGAAGCCAGCAAGTGTAAACACTCAGACTATCAGAGAGAATGGTCATCCCAAACAGTAGGCTCCTGAAACCCACATTCTCAACCCCTCCTCCCTAAACGCCTGGAGCCTGCAAGTTTTCTCTAGGACCAGAAGCCCTCGGCTGCCCAGCAGCCCCTTTAAGAAGCACGGAGTTTGAATAGAGAACTTTGGCTACGTGATTTGGTGCAAGTTTCCAGAGCTGGGAAACGGCTCCAGCGCTTGCCCTGGCTTGAGAGTCAAGACACGATTCTGATCCTTGCCCTCTAGACTGAACTGGTGTTTCTCAAAGTTGGATCTGCCTCTCAGCTGCATCAGAATCACCCAGGCCCCTCTTCTGACCCACTGAACCATAATTTCTTGGGTGTGGGCCCTGGGGATCTGCAATTTAACACACTCCTTAAGTGACCACAAGCACTACAAGTTTCAGATTGTTGCAGTGACCCTTTCCCTCCCATTTTCACCCATCTGTGTGTCTGACACAGCAGGTGGGAGGCCCAGCAACTCCATCTTGCCCTCAGTTTCCCTCTCAGGGACGCTGAGGCAGGCAGGGGCAGTATCACTTCCCAGCACCGTGGCCAGCCTGTAACACCTGTTACTCTGACTTCACTTACAGCGGATGAATGCTTCAGTGACAGAAACAGGAGAGAAATGCCTGTGGCCGTGGGCCTGAGTATCGCAGGACTGTTTGTCATTTTGCTAACAGCATGCCTGGTGGCCAGAAAGAGACCCAGTAGAGGATATGAACGCATGTAAAGCCCCACTTTCTTTGAAATGTGCAAGGTTAAGGCCTTGGGAATTCTGGCTTCATATTCAGCCTGAAGTGAAAGGATCAACTTTTCTAGTTGCCTGTCCCACCCTCCCAAACTGATTAGGAAACCTAGTTTTCCACCACAGGCACATCCAAAGGCTGACTAAAACGTAGCCCTCACCCCATTTTCTCCTGTTAGCTTGGGAAGGCTGTGCCATGTGGGCTTGATTTCCATTTTCCACACCTGATAATCCAGGGCTGGCTTCGAGAATTAGGGACCAGAGGCGGGGACATGAGCAGGGTGCTTGTGAGAAGGAGAAAGCAAATACCCAAAGGGAGAATTGTGGGAAAGACATTTTCAAACTGTACTGATTTTTCTTATACATTTTTAAGAGTCTCAATATCCAATTTTTTAAAAAAAAAATATTACTCAAAAAACCAATCCATTTCAAAATTGATTCTAAAGTGATTTTAAACTTCCAGATTTTGCCCAATTTCTGATTTACTTAAATTACAGATGGCCTTAATAGATTATCATTTTTAAAAATATATCTTCTATACTATTGTAATGTATTAGTAAAAAACTGGAAAACTTCCAAACATTTCATTTTTTTAATGTAAAGCACATACTTAAGATCTTGGCAAACAGAAGAGGCTCAATAAACATTAGTTCTCCAATTCCTTCAACTTCTTTTGTTGTCTGCCTTCTGGACACTTTTTTTCTGCTTTATCTCTATTTTTCTTTGACTCTAATTGATCCTTGTAAATTTGTTAATTTGGGCCGTTGGGGGTGGGGGGTAGGCAAAGCTTCAGAACAATCAGAAATGGCAAGCAGGAGAGGTAGATCTACCCCAATTATTGTTCACTTTGCCTTTTTAGCAAACATTTACCAAAAAATTATAAACCAGGAAATTCTGATTGGGAGCAATTGGTATCTAGAGGAAAAGTTCTATTAAAATATGGCATGGAATGTTATTCATGGTTTTCCATTCCATTGACTGTTTAAATAGGAGAATGGGGGTTTTAATTTCAGAGAAAGAGGAGAGTAATGGACTTCTAGATGTTTTTAACTGCTTTTACCAACGAGAAGTTTTCTTGTTTTTCTACATTTTCCAGAGGTGCCATTCATTATATTTAACAGAAAGTTTATGAAAGTTGGCAACAACTCTATAACCACTGCTTATCTAGGACAAGTACCAGCTTTCCCTTGAGGTATTTTAGCTCTCTCCCCTTTCTCAGAAGTGAGGGAGTAGGGAGGGCACACGGCAGCTTCAAGAGGGCTTCAAGAGCCCCTGAAGACATCTAGAGTGTCAGGAAATTCCTGTTTCCTCCTTACAACAGGAGATGTTGATGAAAATCTGGGATGTGAGGACCCGGTGTTCCCCAAAGTGACTCAGGTTTAACAGAGAAGGCTTGGCTCTGGAGAGATGCCATCTGTCTCCATCTCCTCCCTCCAACAGGCATCAGCATGTACCCCACTCCAGACTATTTCCAGTTCTGCCTCAAGAGTGCTTGAAAGGTTCTATACTGCAGAGCACGATTTGTTTATTTACTGGGCCACTGACCATCCTGTAGAATGACTAAAGGGAGGTTAATCTTCCAGTGTGGAAATTTCTCCCACCACAGGTGGAAAAAGAAGTGGAATTAAAATCAAGAAGAGAGGACTAAGCCCGTTTACTTAAGTTTCATTTTCCTTTCTGCCTTCTTCAGTGAGCTCTTTGGAGCGAGGGCTGCTGCTTATACCCCTGTTATCTACCTGCCTCCCCCCACCCCCGCCAATTATCTTTAAAATTACTTTGAATTAACATTCTAGTAGCCAAAAAGAGAAAAAGTTTCATTTGAATGCCTAGTAAATAACTGCCCCGAGGCCTTATTGCCTCGCAGTTCCGCCCACTTGCTGCAGTGACGTCCCGGAAGTGTCCCCGAAAGGCAAGTGCCGAGATTGAGACTGCGATGAACTGTGTGTCTGGAAGCTGCCTCCTCCGCCCCTGGGGTTCTCCCTCGTGCTGTCTCCACGTCTGTCTCTTAGGGCTGCAGTGCCAGTGGCTCCGAGGCTTACTGCAGAGGCTGCTGGTCGCTTTCTGGGGTGGCGGCAGGAGGCTGCTGTAAATGACTGGGAAGCCCTGCGGGGACCTTTTCTGGCCTCTCTGTCATCGCTTGCCTCTTGCAGTTAGTCCTCCTGCTGCTTGCCCATCCGGCTGGTTTAGACTCATCTTTTCCCTCCTGCAGAAGTGAGAGCGTCCTGAATTTACCGCTCTCTCTGCAACCCACCCAGAGATAATAGAAACCTTCACTAATGCCCACCTGGAGATGACCTATCCATTGTTAATTTTGATGCGTTTCCTTCTCATGAATATTGTTTTACAAACTGAAAGCATGCAGAGTACACGATTTGCTATCTTTTTAACCTGTGCATCATAAGCATTTCTTCATGCTATTAAAAGTGCAAAGTATTATTATTAACGGCTGCTATGATGAATATGCTATCAACATTATACAATAATTTACTTAACTATTCTGTTGCTGAGAATTCTTGTTGTTTCTAGGTTTCCACAATTATAATGTTGTGATTAAATTACAAATTATGTACAAAACAAACAGTGATTAACAAGTGTGTATAAATGTGTGCCTGAATTTTGGTTTTGTCCCATAGAATAAATTGTTTAAAATGATTATAGTTTATTCTTCAGTACTAATTCTTAATTTTTAAGAAAAAAGTGGAACCAAAGAAAAACATAAAGATGGTTGAAAAAATTTTAAGCACTATAGAACTATATGAAATGAAAAATTGGAGTTAATATAGTGAGTACAATTTTCCTTCTTCAGTATCTAATAGATCGAGGGGAAAAAGTTTTTAAAAATCACCAGTAGCAGGCAACGTTTTGTAACCTAATGCAATAAACTTTGAAAACTGGTGGAAAGAAAGAAACAAGATTCAGAAGAAGAGTGGAGAGAGGCAGCAGAGCTGGGCTCCTCAACCCGCCTCCTCCAACACACCTACTCCAAGAAACCGCATGATGAGAGAAAAAGATCCTGTGATCTAGGTTTTTAAATTGTCCACTAATCTAGGAATAGTGAAAATGGCTACTGGGAAGACTGGGCGGAGTGAACACAGAGACTGATGGACATGAACTGGGGAGCCAACCCAGAACCAGAGGCTACCCCCAGGCTGCAGCTAGCTCCCAAGGTACGGAAAAGATGGTAAATCCAGATAGGAAGCTCAGCGGGGAACATGAGCTGATCTCAGATGCAATGGGAAGAAAAGCCCTAACTTCCCCAATAATATAAGTGTCCACTGAAATAAACAGTCTAGGTGATGTTAGTGAAGGAGTTTATTCAATAATCAGCGTGAGGAGTTGGAACCCGGGGAAAACAGTTCAGCAGAGCGCTCTGATGGAACTGCTCCGAGGCGTGTGAGTTGAAGCACAGCTTATATCTCTTCACAAACAGTGCACATGCAGGGAAGAGGAAAAGAAAAAAAAGACTTAAAACTAGATTTCAAAAAAAAAAAAAGGAAAAGAGTACATCTGGGCTTTTCTCTAGATTCTGCATTGAAGGTAACATAAACAAGAATTTCTTGGTTATACATCAAACAAGTTCAGAGATGCTGATGCTATCTGTGCGCGGAGGGAGGCAAGGACCAGGATCGTCAATTATTTCCTCAATCTCTAAGAAATGCAGCTGGGAAACGTGAGAGTGAGGTACCCCTTTATCTCTTCCTGTTGTGGATCTGTGCAGCTGGCGTCTTCAGTCATGAGGTGTGGGGTTGCAAGGTCATTTGACACAGGCTGAAGACGGTCTGCCCAGCTGCTTCACGGTACAGCATGGATTTTATTGTCCTGACTTAACGCCTATGCAGTTTGCTTGGTAGATTTACCTGTTGGACCAGGGAAAGAAGTCCCAAAAATCTGTCCACATAGGAAATTCAATGTCTGGATGAGATGCTCAAACATGAGCAAGATGAAAAGAAACCACATGACCACAATGCAAAATTACTGCAGCAAAATAACAATAGGAATAATATAAACATCAATTAAATTATGGGTACAGAGTTTTAGTTTTGCAAAATGGAAAAAGGTTCTGGAGATGGAGGGTAGTGATGGTTGCACAAAAATGTGAATGTACTTAATGTCACTGAACTGTACACTTAAAAACAACTAACATGGCAAATTTTATGTTATGTATAATTTACCACAATTTTTAAAATTAAAGTAAATTAAAGGAGGAAGGGTTAGAAAGAAATATCGTTGATAAAATACAAAGAAAACATAACTCAAGGAACAGAGAGAGATTCCTGACAATTGGTTTCTGCTGAGAATCACTTAATAAGAATGTGAATTCCATATGACCAGAGCTCATAGATGAGGTGTTATAATGAAACAGTGAGGTCAATAGGAGATTTCACCCTGAAGAAAACAAATTGACTATCATAGCAGCACGCTTACATGATAAATGGAAATAGTAAGAAGCAGAATAGATAGAGCTGAAAACTGAATTATCTTCATAGAGCAAATGACTGAAATAATCAGTTAATGCAGATGAAAATTAAGATTATAACATTATAGGGAAGCTGCTAGGTGTGGAAGAAATTCAGATCATCTAAAGTAAGGATAATTGGTGCTTCTGAAGTAGAGAGTTCACAAATAGAAGGAAGATATATTTGATGATTTAAGAGATTTTCCTTAAGATAAGTAATTGAAGTTGCAGATTGAAAGAGCGCAGTGTATCCCAGAAAAAAACAGATACAGAAGGCTTAACATTAAGATATATCCAAAGTAAGCTATAGAACTTTAAAGATAAAGAAAGAATTCTTTAGACACACAAACTCCCCCTCACTTGCAAAAAAGCAAATCACTTATAAAGGCGGAGAGTTAAAGTTGGCCTCAGATTTCTTTACAACGACATTTAAAGCCAGCAAACAATAGAACAATGTCTACCAAATCCTAAGGAAAAGAAAGTGGGATCCAAAAATATTATTTAAGCATAAAGATAAAAGGCAGGTATCCTCAAGCATGAAATAATTCAAGGCATACAACATCAATGAGCTCTTCTTAAACATACTGCTTGACAATGAAATTTGATGAGATCAGAGAGAAGCCACATTATAAACGAAGATATAAGCAAATATCCCTCAGGAATAGAGACGTCACAGTTTAAAAAAAAAAAAAACCATTTATCTATTTAAATAGTTAAATAGAAAAAGCATTAAACAATTAGGGATCTGAGAATTTATTATACAAATACACTTTCTCATATATGAAATGATATATGTACATGGCTATTCATTACTGCATTATTTGTAGTAGCAAAAGATTGAAAACAAACCAAGGGTCCATCAATCTGGGACAGATACATTCCACAGCAGAGTACTATACAGTTAATAAAAAAGAATGAGAACATACATGTTTATGTATGTATAAGGAAAGTTATCTAAAGTATATTGTTAAATGAAAAAAGCATAATGCGTAATAGTGAGAAAAGGGGAAATAAAATATATATTCATTTTTGCTTGTATCTGAAACGTAAATATCTACAAGAAACTAAGTAGTTATCTAATGTTGGCAAGAGGAACTAAGAAGGTGGGACAAGGGTGGAAGTGAAACTTCTCAGTATACAGCATTTTGTATTATTTTCACTTTAACTCGTGAATGCGTGATATATTTGAAACAAATTTTTAAAAACTATAAGAATGATAGTTATCAAATAGAATTGAAATATTGTAAACCTAAACAATGTTTTAAGAAAATAATATAACTATTGAAAATTTTAGTTGGGAAGAAGATAGAAGGGAATCTGTTAGTGCTAATTTTTCAAAACAGGATCGATAGATAATATCTAAATTGGAAACAGAATTTAGAAAACACACAATGTCTCTAATTTGTTTCATAACCTCTTAATGTATTTCATAATCTTTTAATGTGTATTTATAATCTCTTTTTTGAACCTTAAAGGGATCTTTCATGAAACAATATTTCTTGTGACAAACATACGTTTATTTGAAGTACAGTAATTCCTCCAGTTTGTTTTAGTTTTTTTTCTGCTATGAAATTCAAGTAATATTAAAATTTTGGTAAAATAGCACTTGTATGATCCTATTTTAATAAAAGTACTTCTGTTTATTTTTCCACCCATCTATCCTTATAGTCGTAAAGAAAGACAGACTCTTGAAATAATGTTTGTTCATGTTTCAGCAATGATCATTTCTGGGTGGGTGGTTTTCAGATGATTGGTATTTACTTTTTTATTTGTGCTTTTCTAAATCATTTTAATTATTCCTAATAAGCAAATATCATTTTTTAAAAAATGGGATGATTTTTCTGTAAGCATACACTCGAGCACACACACGCACTTCTGTGTGTACAGAAGAAGCAAATGCCTCAACAGGTTTACAGTGATTGAGTCAAGTGGAAGAAATGTGGTGATTGGATAATTATTTTCTTTGTGTACTTTTCTGCATTTTAAAAACATTTAAATAACAAAATTATCAGCTAGTCCAAAAGGGCTTATCATGCAAAGCAAATTTCCCTGTCCTTCCTCTAAGAGACAAAGCACTTTTAACTAATTTTAACAATTTCTTATTGTATCTATCTCCACAATTCTTTTAAAAAATAGTAAAAAGCTGATCCTACTATTTCTTAATTTATCAGCCTTAAACTTCTTGCTATGGCAGATAAGGATTTAATACTCTGTCACCATCCCTTTTACGGTTATATCACTATCTTTTGTTAAATCAATAAGCTATATATTATTATAATATGTAAATATTGTCCACTGCCAAATCAAATAGTGTACCACAAGCACAGTTCCCGTCTTGTACAGATTTTGTTTTTTTCCTGGAATTTCTAATTACCATTCCTTCTCTTCTGGCCGCTCCTGATTCTTTTTTCTTGGACCTCAGGTAAGAATTGGGTTAATGGTGATCCTTGTTTCATTTCAATATTGGTTCATGCAAAAACCTCATGGATATTTCCTCTTGTCTATCCTTGAATAAGATATATATATTGTTCTCCATTTATTTGTGTTCAGTCAAGTTTCCCTGTATCCCCAGGGCCCTCCATCCTTCTCCAGTCGAGACTGATTACATTTTAAATGGACTGAATAAGTACTCTCTAATGGAATAAAGAGAAAGAGTTTTGCCAAATTTACAAACCTTCACTTTTAAGCTCTCGTAAATAATTAGGTCTATTTTCTAATATTTTTAGCTCACTAAAAGCAACAAAAAAGAACTCTAAGTGTGACAAAAAATGCTTTATAACGTGGATAAACATCCCATGTTTTCAAGAAATCATGTGTAATTAGTGACACAGTCCCCTTTACGTAAGCACATCCCACTTTGCAGCGAGCACATCTGGAAGAAAATAGGGCTAACAATGATTAAATATCTATTTATGGCTAAGAACAAGAAGTTATCTTATTCAGTCCTCCAGCAATCTTGTATATTATTTGCTTACTTTATGAGGAAAATGAGGAAATTGCAAGGTTAAATAACCCACCCAAGTTCACACAGTTAGTTAGTGGAGGAATTAAAAGTCTAGCCTAGGTTTGACTCCCAAGTTCATATTCTTCCCAATCTACCCTGCTTTCTGGTCTGTCCTCACCAAATCTTACCCACTATATTGTATTTGTTTTTTCTCTTAGTGGACGAGTGTTCGTCTGACTACACAATTGTGCTTCCTGTGATTGGGGCCATCGTGCTTGGTCTCTGCGCTGTGGGTCTGATTGTCTATGGAGTCCGCCTAAGGCGTGAAGCATCTGGATACCAGAGAATCTAACTGATGCCTAGGGGAAAAGAAAATAATGGAGTTTAGAGAATTTTGTCATCATTTCCAGGATATTGGAGACTTCCCTTAGAGTGTGGTCCTTCTGACAATGTAAACCACCATCTTTCACAAAAACCAAGTCATTTCTGATTTAAGTTCAAGCAGCACATCAATTTCTAAATATTTTTTGTGCATTTTATGAGAGATCCAGTGAGCTGTTTAACAGTATTTTCTACTTTCTTTCTAAATATTTTCACCACTCAAAGTCAACATTTGAAATATGTTAGATTAGCATAATGCATGTAAAGTGATAGACACCTCCAAATTATAAACCAAAGCATCAATTGTAATTAACACTACCTGTGTTCACATTGGGAATTTTATTTTACCCTTCATCTTTTCCATTTTAAAAAATGCCTCTGCTTTATCTATAAAACAGACTTGCAGTGCTTTTATTGGTCACGTTTTATATGATGTACATCTGCTTGGAGATCTACTTACCTCCTTTTCCACTTTAAATGTTTTTTAAAAATCAGCAAAAAGAGCAACATATCACAGGTTGTCTAGGTTTTTGATGCGACCCCCAACAAGAGGAACAAATCAGCTTTTATTTTTATCTTGATGACTCCTGCTCCAGAATCACTGAAGACTAAGATTTAGGTGGCTATGAACAACAGAACTAAATAATAAGCAAGAAACAATAATAATGGCCCTTAATTATTGAACACATATGTGCCAGACACTAGCCTAAGCAGTTTATATACATCTCATTTAATTCTCACAACTAACAGATGAGTAAACTCAGACGTAAGGAAATTAATCACTTAAACGTCACCCAGCTAACAAGTGGCAGAGCCAGAATGTTGGTCTGGTACCACGGTCTCTGGTCTTCTCACTATACCAAGTTGCCTACAAGGACAATAACACTAAGTGTTGCCTGAAGCCTCACATGACCATATGCTCCCTTTCTACAGAGGAAATGAATTTATCCAGAATCGTGAGAGATTGGGGTACATGAATGAGGTCTTGATGGATAATGAAATGGCCTATCTTTAATTAAGTTCTCAAACCCCTTGAAGGAGACTGAGGGGCTCTGTAAAACATTAGTTTCTCATTTTTATGGGATTGTTTAGCTGTGGCTCTAAAGATGAAAGAATGGAGTAAACTTCTCAAGGTATTTTTTATTTCTTTGAAAAGAGAGACAGGTAACTGCTCACCAACTTTTCTTTCTTGGTTATAGATCTCCCTCTTGTGGTAACTTGCTTCTTCTACACTTTCATAGCCACATTTTCGTTCTGGTTCACTTTATTCTATAGAGCAGCTGGCCAAGAATATTTTTCCTGTTTGTTTTTACTGCTAAAGAAAAGAACTAAGTCAGGACATTAACAGAGAAGACCACATACCTCTAGCATTCTTTAATAAAGGAATAATTCAAGTCACCCCAGAGGACATATTGACTTTCCTGATTTGTCCTCTTATGAGTCAATAGAGTTGGCAAGGTCCTAACTTTAGTCTTAATAGAATATTGAATTGTATTAAAAGTTCTCATAATAAAAACTTATTTTGGAGATTTGTTCATGTCATTCATTTCTTATAATTCAGTTTTCCGGGGGTTTTTTTTTTTTTTTTTTGGTGAGGAAGATTGGCCCTGAGCTAACATCTGTGCCCATCTTACTCTATTTTGTATGTGGGATGCCCCCACAGCGTGGCTTGATGAGTAGTGCTTGACAGTAGGTTCACGCCCTGGATCCGAAACCGCGAATCCCGGGCTGCCAAAGCAGAGTGCACGAACTTAACCATTACACCACCGAGCCAGCCCCCAGTTTTTCAGTTTTTGTGCTGTAAAAAACTTTATTTACAATCTTAATGGTCAGTCTTTAATATGAAGGTTGTCCCTTGAATCAGTAAGTTAAATCACCTTTCTATAAATAATTTATTTTACTCTATTCTCCATTGCCACATTATTACTAGGTAGGAAGACCTATTGGAGAGAAACTGAATATCTGAGAAGATAAACCACGTTAAAGTTACAAACTAAATCTCTCAACTCCTAGTCCAGATTAACTGATTGGTTTACTGGTTTACTTATGGGCTGCCACAATTTATCCATTCATTCATTTATTCATTCAACCAACATTGATTAAGGACTTACTAAATGCCAGACACTAGTAGGGGCTGAGATAAATAAGAAGAGTCCTGTATTAGTTATCTATAGCTGCTCAACACATTACCCCCAAATGTAGAAGCTTAAAACAACAAACGTATTATCTCACACAGTTTCTGAGGGTCAGAAATCTGGGAACAGCTTAGCTGGATGGTTCTGGCTCAAGGTCTCTCACCAGGTGGCAGTTAAGCTGTTGGCCAGAACTACAGTCATCTGAAGGTTCACCTGGGGCTGAAGGATCTGCTTCCAAGTTCACACCATGTGGCATACCCATAGGGAGGCTAACAACATAACAGTTGGCTTTCCCCAGGGCAAGTGGTCCGATAGAGAGAGGGTGACCACCCAATCACAGGAGTGACATACCATCACTTCTGCTGTATTCTATTGGTCACACAGACCACCCCTGGTACAATGTGGGAGGGGACTACACAAGGGCGTGAATACTAGGAAAGGCAGAAATCGATGGGGACTATCTTGGATGCTGGCTACCCATGTCCATTGTCAAGGTACACACTATGGAATTACTAGTTTACTTTTTGGGGGAACTCAGGTAAATAAATTCCAGTATTCACACTAAGAAAATTGGCTTAGCAGGAATCCATACAAAGGGTAATGAGAGCTGGGCCCTTTCCAGTCTGCTTCCAACTCTGCTCCAGGTGTAACACGTCCCCAGGAGAGCAGCCTCTCAACCCCTGGTGCTGACAGGCTATGGACCAGCTGCTGCTCAGGCTGACTTGCCTTTCCATGAAGGCTGGTTATTGTCCCATTGCTCTACAATATTCATTTATAGCTTTGCCTTGGGATTTGTTAACTCTCCTGTCCTCTGTCATAATGTAATCCAAGAGATCTGGACCACACAGACATCCCACGGGACACCATACTGCACCGTTGCATTGATGACATCGTTCTAATCAGACAGGATAAGTACAGAGTGGTTAGCAGGCTGGAGGCCTTGTAAGACACGTGTTCCCGGAAGTGGAAAATCAGCCCTATGAAGATTTAGGGATTGACTGCTTCAGTGAAGTTTTTAGGGACCCGGGGGGTCAGAGGCATGCTAGAATATCCCCTCCAAAATAAAATACAGGGGCTAGCCCAGTGGAACAGCAGTTAAGTTCACGCGTTCTGCTTTGGCGGCCTGGGGTTCACCGGTTCGGATCCTGGGCACGGACCTACTCAACCACTCATCTGGCCATGCTGAGGTGGCGTCCCACATAGAAGAACTAGAAGGATCTACAACTAGGATATACAAATATGTACTGGGGCTTTGGGGAGAAAAAAGAATAAGAGGAAGATTGGCAACAGATGTTAGCTCAGGGCCAATCTTCCTCAAAAAAAAAAAAACAAAATAAAATACAAATGTTTTGCATTTTGCATTCTTTCTACAAAGAAAGAGCCAGGTAGGTCTTTTTAGGTTCTAGAGGCAACATTCCACTAGAGGCTAGAAAAATTCCTCTCGCCCATTTACCAGGTGACATAGAGAAAGCTATCAGTTTTGAGTAGGGTCAGAGCAGGAAAGGGCAGTAAAGTAACTCCGGGCCACAGTGCAATCAGCCCTGCTGCTTGAGCCACACAGTCAGGCAGACTGTATGGTGTTGGAGGTGTTGGTGGTGGGAGAAGTTACAGTATGGAATTTTTGGCAAACTCCAGTGGGAGAATCATAACACAGGTCCCAGGCATTTGGGAGCAAGGCCAAGGCCATGCCATTTGCAACAAAGAAATATATGCCCTTTGAGAAACAGTGCTTGGCATGTTACTGGGCCCTGGAACACTTGACTTTGGGACACTAAGTGAGCATATATCCAGAATTGCCCATTTTGAGCTGGATTCTGTCAAATCCACTAAGTAAAAAAGTCAGAAGAGTCTAGCAGTAGTAAATGATAAGATGGAAATGGTGCATCCAGGATGAAGCCCTAGCAGGTCCAGACAGCATGAATAGGCTGCATGGCCCAGACCCCTATGTCACCCACCAGAGTTGCACCAGTGCCCCTCCCATGGCTTGCACCTATGTGGGGGAAGGGGGCATATAACCAGTTGAAAAAGGGGGAAAGCTCAAATTGGTTTACAGATTGGTTGGCTTGGTACGTGGGTGCAGACGAAAACTGGACAGCGGCTGCATTATAGCCACATTCAGAAGTGGCCCTGAAAGACAGCAGGGAAGAAAAACCTTCCCAACGGACACAGCAGTGAGCAGGCACTGGTCATCTACTTTGTGTGGGAAGGAAAAGTGGCCCGGGGTGAGAAAATACCCTGATTCCTGGACAGTGCAGTGGTCTGGTCATCTGGTCAAGGGTCTAGAAAGAAAAGGGCTGGAAGATCAGAGACAAGGAGGTCTGGGAGAGCGGCCTGTGGATGACATATTAGAGTAGGCATGAAGTGTGGAGATTTTTCCATCATGTTAATGTCTACCAGAAAGTATCCACTGTGAAAGAGTCACTGAACAACCAAGATGACAAGATGATTCAGCCAGTCAAGTTAGCTAGCCTTTGTCATAGGCCACGCCAGAATTTGCACAATGGGCATCTAAATGGAATGAACACGGTAGCAGAGACAGAGGCTACGTATGGACCCAACAGCATGGTCTCCCACTTACCAAGGCCAGTCTAGCTATTGCAAATTAAAACCACAATGAGATACTGTTCCACAACCTCCAAAATGGCTAAAATTAAAAAGATTAGCAATACTAAGTCTCGATGAGGAACCGCCATTTATTGCTGGTAGGAGAATAAAATGATAAAACCATTTTAGAAAAACTTTTCAGCAGTTTCTTATAAAATTAAACGTATAACTATCCCAGGGCTTGGCAAACTTCTCTGTAAAGAGCAAGATAGCAAATATTTTAGATTTTGTGAGCCAGACAGTTTCTATGCAACTACTCCGCTCTGCTGTTGTAGCGTGAAAGCAGCCATAGACAACACATAAGCAAACAGGCATGGCTATATCCCACTAAACTTCATTTACAAAAACAGGAGGCCGGACCATGAGCCTCTGTCCTATTACACAGAAATTTGACAACTGGGTATATATGCATGAAAAATGAGTATATATGTCCACAGAAAGAGGTGAGAAAAAATACTCATAGCAGCTTCATTCATAACCATCCCAAACTGGAAATAATCCAATATCCATCTTCAGGAGAATGGATAAACAAATTGTGGTATTATTGTGTATCAAAATACACACAACATAAATGAAATTCAAAGACATTATGTTGAGTAAAGGAAGTCCACCAGGGAAGTGCACATTCTGTGTATCAGTTTTACCTTTGGCTGTGTAACACATTGCTCCAAAACTTAGCTTAAAAAAACAACGATTTATTTAGTTCATGATTCTGTAGATCAGCTGTATGGCCTGGGTTGGGCGGGCTGTTCTTCTAATATTGGCCAGGTTCACTCAGGCACCTGCAGTCAATCGAGTCAGCTGGGCCTGGCTGGTTCAACTACAAATCTACATGAAATGCCAAGGACAGACGACCATGTTAAAAGCACCAAGAGGATGCAACCAGCAAAGTTCAAACTTCAGGGAACTGTAGAACAAACAATCT
Organism: Diceros bicornis minor; assembly: GCF_020826845.1. NCBI lineage: Eukaryota > Metazoa > Chordata > Mammalia > Perissodactyla > Rhinocerotidae > Diceros > Diceros bicornis. The sequence goes on from NC_080754.1 coordinate 40,423,009, forward strand.
GAATTCTTTAAATAAAAAAATAGTCAAGGGATTTAAAATTGAGACTGAGGGACCTATAGTCTCATAATAGACTATAGGTCTATATATACATAGATACATAAGAAATGTATCAACCAACTCTGAAGTGTGGACATTTTCTGTAAGCTCGTTCAAACAAACTGCAAAAATTAATCTTAAAAATTTTTTTAAAAAGAAAAGAAAAATACTTATAAAACAATTAGAGAAACTTGAACACTAACTATATTTGATAATATTAAGCAATTATTGCTAAATTTGTAGATATGATTATGATATTTGGGTCGTGCTTTTTTTTTAAAGAGTTATTACTTTGGGATATACACATATTGAAATATTTCTGGATGAAATGAAATGATGGTTGGAGTTTGCTTCAAAATAATCTGGTAGGAGGTGGTAGTGGGTGGTATATAGATGCAAAGGACTAAATATGAGTTGATTATTGTTGAAACCAGGTAATGGGAGCAGGGGTTTATTATATAATTCTATCTTCATTTGTAAATGTTAAAATTTTTCTGTAATAAAACGTTTTTAAAACCAGAGGAGAAAAATCCAGATGCATGTGATAAAATATCCTTTCTTTGCTGGATGTGGTGTTTGCTGTGATGGCAGGAACCACTGCAGCCTTCCTGTGACACTCACTGAGAATGGCAAAACAAGATGGAAAGCTCTTGTCTACATCCTTGATGCTATTTGAGCTACTGAGTTAACTAGTAATGGAAACAGCCTACCTTCTATCCTTATCATAGGAGATAACAAGGTGTCTTCATTTTTAGTTGAGTGGTCTGCGACTTACAGGCAACAACATCCTAACTGATATGGGGAATCATAAGAAATTTGTAGGATTGACGAGATCATAGAGGTTAAATCAAATGATGAGATTGATGATGAGGAAAATGTCATAGCCTTTTTTAGGTATTGGAAAACTGCACTGGTGTAAATTTGCTTTCAGTACTACTGAGCCTTGCTCTATTTCACTAAATGGATTTTCAGAAGTCTAGAGAGACCTAGAGCACTTCTATTTTTTAGACATGTAACAAAATAACACTTTTAACATGAAAATTATAGTGCAAAATTATGGCTATTCACAAGATAATTACAAGCTATAAACAAAATGTTAATCCATGGTGAACTGTAGGGAGTGTGGTCCAGCACCGAGGCACAGGTTCAAATTTCTGTCATTCTGATCACTGTATTGCTGTGACTGTATGGATGACTTCATTTGGAGAGGGTCTACATTTCAGACCTTTTTTGAATGAGAAGTCCAGGTTGATAGCTGTCCTGGACCTGTGACAAGCCTGAGAGTAACTCACATGTATATAGCATTTCACAGTTTGCCAAGGTCATTTGATATAACATTTAATCTTTGCAACAACCTTATGAGATAATGTACACACAGGGCTGCTGTGTATGGTTATGCAGGCTGTGCACTGCACTGGGATTCTGAGGGGGTTTGTGGTGACTGAAATCCAGCCAGCCCTGCACTCCATCAACATGCTGTGTGCACTGTCCTGGATCTGCCTCTGCCAGGAGAAAGAGAAAATTGCATCTAATTTGCCCAAAAGTATACGGGTAAATGGCAGTCCTGATGAAATAATACATATTTAATCTTCTTTATTGCCATTAAGAAGCATTTCAAAATCCTATAATGCCATAATGGGTCGTCCCTTTGTGCCCTAGTTTTATCCTAGATATACCTAATGAACACCCAAGAGGCTACAGGGCTGCTCTACACTTCTGTTGGAGCAAATGAGAAGACAGTGGGTAAATATAATAATTGCCCTCACCCCCAAAATTGGAGATAATCATGCCTGTTCCAAACAGTACCAATGGATCGAGTTACAGAGAGCACAGCACAACAGCGTCCATCTTTGTGCCTCCACTTCCACCCCTTCTCCTCATATTTGTTTTGTTTTTGTGTGTGTGTGTGTGTGAGGAAGATCAGCTCTGAGCTAACATCCATGCCAATCCTCCTCTTTTTTATTTTTGCTGAGGAAGACTGGCCCTGAGCCAACATTTGTTGCCAATCTTCTTCCTTTTTTTCCCCTTCTTCTCCCCAAAGCCTCAGCAGATAGCCGTATGTCATAGTTGCAGATCCTTCTGGTTGCTGTATGTGGGACGCCGCCTCAGCATGGCTGAACAAGCGGTGTGCCAGTGCGCGCCCAGATCCGAACCCGGGCCGCCAGTAGTGGAGCGCGCACACCCAATCGCCAAGCCACGGGGCCAGCCCTCCTCATATTTGTTTTAATCAGATTTAAACATTACTTATGGTTAAAGTCATATCCGTTCCTTGTACAACTTTGCAAACTACAGAAAAGTGTTAAGAAATAATGGTGAGGAGGAGTGATGGAAAACCAACCATAATTCTACCTCTCAGAGACAAATCATTTGCAATGTTAAAAAAACCTATTTATAGTGAAGAAACCTGGCAAACACCACCTTAACCAAGCAATAAAGTTAACACACCATCATGGGACCCACTGACATTGTGTGTACCTCCTGGTATGGTGCACCGAGAAGGACACAACATCACTTCCGTGGTATTCCTGCCTAAAAGGCATAATCTAAATTGAGGCACAAGGAAATATCAGATGAACTGAAATTGAGGGGTATTCTACAAAACAAGTGGCCTGCACTCTTCAAAAATGTCAGCAGCATGAGAATTTGAGAAAAACTGAGTAACCATTCCAGATTAAGTGATACGATAACTCAATGCGATGTGTAATACAGGGTTTTCTTTTGCTGTAAAAGGCATCATTGGAACAACTGGTGAAATTTGAATCAGGTCTGTAAAATAAATAACAGTATTTTATCAATATTGATTCCTCAATTTTGATCATTGTTCTGTGGATAGGTAAGCGAATCTCCTTGTTGTAGGAAATACATACTGAAGTAGTCAGGAATAAAAAAGGGCATCATGTCTGCAACTTACCTGCAATTGGTTCCAAAAGAATTGTGAGTACATGCGGGTGTGAGTGTGTATGTGTGTGTGTGTGTTCGTACATATGTGTCTGTATATATATGAGTGTGTATATGGACAGAAAAAGGCAGGTAAAGCAAATGTGGTAAAATATAAACATCTGAGAAATCTGGGTGAAAGGTATTATTCTTGTAGCTTTTCTGTAAGTCTGAAAGTTATATCAAAACAAAATGTTTAAAAATTATGTATTTTGGGGGCTGGCCCGGTGGTGTAGTGGTTAAGTTCACACTCTGCACTTCAGTGGCTTGGAGTTTGCTGGTTCAGATCCCAGGTGCGGACCCACACACCACTTGTCAAGCCATGCTGTGGCGGCGTCCCATATGAAGTAGAGGAAGATGGACACGGATGTTAGCCCAGGGCCAGGCTTCCTCAGCAAAAAGAGGGTTGGCAACAGATGTTAACTCAAGGCTAATCTTTCTCACACACACACACACACACACACACACAATTATGTATTTTGGAATAGCTAATACAGGCTTGTGTTACCAAATTCAATAGATGCGAAAGGGTATATACTAAAAAGTTAGTCTCCATCCTATTCCTGTCCTGGAGCCAACAGCCTTTCTTTCTTAGAGGATATCTCTGCATACATAAGCATATGTGTTTTCTTTCTCCTATTTTTACACAAATGATGGAATAATAATCACAATTATGCACATTGTTTTTTCACTCATCAATATATCTTAATATATGAGCACATACACGCTGTCTCATTCTTTTTTAGCAGCTGCATAGTAATCCTATATATATATATGTACATTTATATATATATATGTACATTTATTTAACCAGTCTCTTTTAATCAGTTTACTATTTCCAATAATACTACAATAAATTTCCTTAATCAGCCATCATTTCAAACATCTCTGAGTATACCTTTAGGTGAATTCCAAGAAATAGCAGTGCTAGGTCAGAGTTTGTGAATTTGCAATTTTGATAAATATTGCCAAAGTACTCTGAGTAATGGTTGTGCCCATTTTTACTCTCAATAATATTCTCACTAATTACAGTGTGTAGTTAAATTTTTTGATATTTGCTAATGTGATAGGTGAAGTATGGTACGTCATTATAGTTTTAATTTGTATTTCTTTGATTTGATATGAGGTTAAATGCCTTTTATATTTGTTTATATTTCATATTCTTTGAACTCTCATATTCTTTTTTTTCTTTATACTTGTTAGTTCCTCCCCACCCCCAGCTTTATAGATGTATAAACATAAAATTGTATATATTTAAAGTGTACAATGTGATGATTTAGTGTACGTATCCATTATGAAATGATTACCACAATCAGGTTAATTAACATACCCATCACGTCACATAGTTACCTTTTCTGTGTGTGTGGTGAGAACACTTAAAATCTACTCTCTTAGCAAATTACAAATATACAATACAGTATTATTAACTATAGTCATCATGCTGTACATTAGATCCCCAGAACTTATTCATCTTATAACTGAAAGTTTGTACGCTTTGACCAGCATCTCTCCATCTCCATTTCCCCCACCCATCAGCTCCTGATAACCACAATTCTACTCTGTTTCTATGACTTTGACTTTTCTTTTTTTCAGATTCCACATATAAGTGAGATCATACAGTATTTGTCTTTTTCTGTCTAACTAATTCCCCTTGGCATAACGTCCTGCAGATTCATCCATGTTGTTGCAAATGGCAGGATTTCTTTCTCTCTCATGGCTGAATAATATTCTATATATTCAGTGTATATATATATTCTATATATATACACACACACACACACACATCTTCTTTATCCATTCATCCATTGATGGACACTTAAGTTGTTTCCATATCTTGGCTACTGCAAATAATACTGCAATGACATGGGAGTGCAGATATCACTTTGAGATACTGATTTTGTTTCCTTTGGATGTATACCCAGAAGTGGAATTGCTGGATCATATGGTGGTTCTATTTTTAATTTTGAGGAACCTCCATACTGTTTTCTATAGTAGCTGCACCAATTTACATTTCCATCGACAGTGCACAAGGGTTCTCTTTTCTCCACATCCTCACCAACACTTATCTTTTGTTATCTTTTTGATAATAGCCACTCTATCAAATGTGAGGTGATATCTCATTGTGGTTTTGATTTGCATTTCCCAATGATTAGTGATGCTGAGCACCTTTTCATGTACCTGTTGGCCATTTGTATGTCTTTGGAAAAATGTCTATTCAGGTCCTTTGTCAATTTTTTAATTGGATTATTTGGTTTTTGCTATTGAGTTGTACGAATTCCTTATATATTTTAAATATTAACCTGTTATCAGAGATACGGTTTGCAAATATTTTCTCCCATTCTGTAGGTTGCCTTTTCATTTTGTTAATTGTTTCCATTGCTGTGCAGAAGCTTTTTAGCCTGATGTAGTCCCACTTGTTTATTTTTGCTTTTGTTGGCTTTGCTTTTGGTGTCATATCTAAAAAATCATTGCTAAGACCAATATCAGAGAGCTTTTTCCCTATGTTTTCTTCTAGTGGTGTAAGACAGGGGTCCAGTGTCATTCTTTTGCATGCAGATATCCAGTTTTACCACCACTGTGTATGGAAAAGACTATCCTTGCCCACTGTGTGTCCTTGGCACCCTTGTGAAAGACAAGTTGATTGTATATTTGTGGGTTTATTACTGGGCTCTCTATTCTGTCCATTGGTCTCCTCATATTTGACAATTTTCTCTTGTATTATAGATCTTTTTTCTTATTGATTTGTAGGAGTTATTTAGGTATTAAGAAAAGTAGCCCTTCATTTGTAATAAGATATAAAATTATTCCCAGTTTCCGGTTTGCCCTTTTCTATATGTATGTTTGGCTGTGCAGATTTTTAAAAATTTTTTATATAGTTGGATTTATCCTTTTCCTGTTATAGTTTCTGAGTATTGTGTTACTCTCAGAAAAACTTTCCCTATTCTACGATCTCCCATGATATCTTTTGGCACTTTTATGCTTTCATCTTTTATAGTTAATCTTTTAAATATATTTAGAACTTATTTTGGTGTTAGATATGAAGAGTGAGTAGAGATTCAATATTTTTTCCCCAGAGGGCTAGCCACTTGTTCCAATACCACTGCTTGAATGATTAAGTCTTAAAATCTAGGATGAATGTTGAATTTTATCAAAGACCTGTTAAGCATCTATGAATACGATGATTTTTTCTCTTTTAAACTATTAATAAGATTAATTAATCAATTATATTAATTAATGTTGAATCATCATATTTCTGGAATAAACCTTACTTGGTCACAGTGTATTATTCTTTTCATATGCTACTGTATATTTTAGTTGAAAACTTATTTGGGATTTTTTCATTGATATTCATAAGTGAAATTGGACTATAGTTGTGTGTATGTGTGTGCACCCATGCACTATCTTTGTTAGATTTTAGTATCCATGTTATGCTTACTTCATATAAAGAATTAGGATGATTTCCATTGTTTCTGTGCTCTGGGACAGAATAATAGCACTAGAGTCAACTACTCTTTACCATTTGGGGGGAATTTCTTGTGAGACAATGTGGGTCACCTGCTTTGGGGGTGGAGGTGAAGGTGGAAGTGAGGGTAGGAAGCAAGAGAGTTCTCTGATAACAACATTCTCTAGTTCTTGTATGGTAATGGCTTGACTAGATTTTCTATCTCTTCCAGGATCTATTTTGGTAAATTGTATTGTCTTGTAACATCATCCATTTCATCCAGGTTTTCAGGTTATTTGCTTAAAGTTGAGCAAAATTAGCCTCTTACAAATCTATAATTTGTTTTCTATATCTGAGATTTTTTTCCTACTTATGTTTTTTACCATGGCCTGTGTTCATTTCTCCCCCTTTATTATGATTAGATTAGTTAACTATTTTATTAGTTTTTCCTAAACCCCTGGATTTATTAGTCCTTTGATATTAGTTTTCTTAGTTCATTAATTTATTCTTTTATCTCTACTAATTTCTTTATTTTACACTCCCTATGTTTATTTATTATTTTCTTTTTTTTGTATTTTTTTCTAGCCTTGAATTGGATGTTTAATACACTTTCTCTATGGGGCCGGCCGTGGCTTAGCGGTTAAGTGCGCGCGCTCCGCTACTGGCGGCCCAGGTTCGGATCCCGGGCACGCACCAACGCACCGCTTCTCTGGCCATGCTGAGGCCACGTCCCACATACAGCAACTAGAAGGATGTGCAACTATGACATACAACTATCTACTGGGGCTTTGGGGGAAAAAAAAAGGAGGAGGATTGGCAATAGATGTTAGCTCAGAGCTGGTCTTCCTCAGCAAAAAGAGGAGGATTAGCACAGATGTTAGCTCAGGGCTGATCTTCCTCACAAAAAAAAAAAATATATATATATATATATATACTTTCTCTATGAATTTTCCTATGGGCCCTGCTTTAGCTACATCAAATAAGCATCTACATGTAGTGTTTTCAGTATCTTTATTTTCTAGATATTCTGCAATTTTGGTTTTGACTTCTCTTTTTCCCAATAGTCAATTGAAACACTTTTTTAAAAGCTCAGGAGGTTATAACATTTTTATTTTAGTTTAGTTATCTTATATTAGTTTATTTTTTTTCATTTTTGAGAACACTAGAAAATTTTGTATCTTACTCTATTTGACTTTTCCCCCATAACTCCGCCTCCCTCACTTCCTGGCAGCTTTACTGATAAAGATCACGCGGCTCTTCTCCCTGAAGCCCGACAAAAACGAAGGAACCCTGCGGGCCAAGGGAAGAAACAGCGATCCAGGACCATGGGGCCTAACGCGGCTGAGGTGAGAGGCGACCCCTCCGCGAGTGGGCGCCGAGCCCAAGGTGCGGAGGCGCCAGGACCATACCTCCGTGGGCACGCGGCCCGATTGGCCAATCGCCGCCCCCAAATCTCTGCTCTGTTCTTTGATTGGTGTTGACGGAGACGCCCCCACCGCTCTAGGATCCGCCCATTGCTTGGTTTTGACCTGGACGGTGGCCGGCGGAGGACAAGAGACTTGACGGGACGGAAGAAAGGTGTTGCGTGTGTGGGACGCAGCTGTGGTGCCTGGGAGTCCGAGAGCCGCGGGGCTGCAGGGGCATGGCGGCGGCCTCTGCGGTGTCGGTGCTGCTGGTGGCGGCGGAGAGGAACCGGTGGCAGCGTGTCCCGAGCCTGGTGCTGCCGCCGAGGTAACCGTGGGTGGAGGGGCGGTGGATCAGTGTCTGACGTGGACTCGTGCGCGCCGGAGAGGTGCGGAGGGGCCGAGGGTCGAGGGGGAGGAGGAGAGGGCAGAAGGAAGAGCCGGCCCCTTGCGTGTGGTCTGCTTTCAGTCTCGGCATCGAGAGGGAGACGTCCCCACACCCAGCCCTTCCTTTTCTTCTCCCTTCCCCCCATGCACCCTTCAGCCCTCCGTTTGCCTCTATTTTTCCATTTATGAGACGTGGGGGGAGGAGTGGAGCTGGGCCTACCGTCTCCGCGCTCCCCTCGCCGTAGGGGCTCGAATAACGCTGTACAGCTGCTAACAGTTTGCTTTGTGCGCTCCCTGCCTTCCCTGTGTGGGGAGCGTTGTTACAGTGCCGGTTCTGGTGAAGCCCAGAGGGGTCAGCGACTTGCCCAAGGTTACGTCGGTGTTAAGAAATGGAGCCAGGACGCCCTCAAGCTCCTTTTGGTTCGACTGTCCCCCATCAGGTGTCCAGTTCAGAGCAAGACTCTTGGAGTTCTTTCTCATTTTTGGAATGAATCAAGTTAACAGAAGCAAATTTACCTTCCAGAGGGTTGAGAAGTTATTTTGTCAAAAGCTCTGTATGCAGGTTTGAACAAAGCTGTCAGATGTCTTTAGCTAACCTGACTCCAGATCAGTTTCAAATTTTGAGCTGTAAGCCTCAGTGATAAGTTTGACAGTGAAGACAGCCTCAGGCTTCCAGGTAGCAGGCTTCTTTATCTTCCTTTGCTTCATCATCATCATCTTCCTCCATCGCTCTGAAAAGACAGTATAGCTTGGTGCTGAAGGGCGCAGATACTGCAGTCAGAAGGCAGGAGGTCTCAGCTTTGCTACTCACTAGGTGTGTGAGCAACCTTGGGCAGGTTACTTAATATGTCTATGCTTCAATTTCCTGACCTAGGAGGAGGTGATGATACTAGTATGTACAGACATAATACTAGCACCTTGGGTTGCGCGAATTAAATGAATAAAAATATGGAAAGAGGCTTAAACAGAATCTGGTGCCTATGAATCAATCCATAGATGTAGTCTTTGCGTATTCAACCATTTAGATCAAGTTTTTTGTCTTCTTTTATTTTCCACAAGCTATTGTAGATGCCTTTGATTTTCAGTTACTTAATTGTAGGACTTGCCCCAGAGCGAAATAAGACAATTAGTGACAACAATGCTAGAGCTTTTCTCTTTCTCCAGATTTTTCTTTTGTTAGGTTTCCAGGCTCTTCAGCGTACTACGCAGATACATTTTCTCTTTCTTCCCTCTTCCTGTCACATCTTAGCTGTTGTGTATAGAACTGTTCTCAAGTAGCTGTCACCCTGGAAAGTGTTAGGGTTGTTGATGGCATATAGAATTTAAAATTTTATCAGTATAGAGGCTCTTTACATTTTGTGTTGTATCGTGATTCTCTAGTAACACAGAGATAAGAATCTCTAGTGGTGGAATTTTAGAAATGAGAATAAGCTGGTGTAGAAGTGACTTTGAATCAGGGTAGAATTATCTCATGGAAGCAACTTCTTAATCTTTTTTTTTTTTTTTGTGAGGAGGATCAGCCTTGTGCTAACATCTGCCAATCCTCTTTTTTGCTGAAGGAGACTGGCCCTGGGCTAACATCCATGCCCATCTTCCTCCACTTTATATGGGACGCCGCCGCAGCATGGCCTGACAAGTGGTGCGTCAGTGTGCGCCCAGGATCTGAACCAGGGAACCCCGGGCCGCCGCAGTGGAGCGTGCGCACTTAACCGCTTGTGCCACCGTGCTGGCCCTAACCTTGTTTTTTAATCCATTGTTTTAAGTTGTAGCTTAGATAATGGTGAAAAATGGAATAGGCCAATCAGAACATTGTTGGGATATACGATTATAGATAAGTGGTATGTATGTGTGGTTGTCTGTCTTCACTAGAAAATGGCAGAAGAAAATTTTAGGTCAGCAGTGGCCTTGAAATTTAGAGTCTTAAGCTGGATTTACCAAGAAGCATCCATTTTATAGACACATCTGCCCAGGACAGGCCTTGAATCTTAATCAGAAACCTATCTGAAGAGTGTGACGGGAAGATGCTGTGAACTACAAAATACCTTATAAAGATCAGGAAAGTTGATCCCCCTCCTTAACGATCAAGAAAGTGAGGACAGCTGAATTGGAAAGATGTGGGAAAGCAGTAGCCTCCTGAGAAGCCGTCTTGTGGAACTCAAGTACCAAGGCTGTAGGTCTTCCCACCAGCCCTTCATGGATGGCAACATCTGACTGAGTGTCCATCAGTCACGGCAATGAGTGTATAGATCCACCAAAGTAATCCCGCCTCCAGCATCTCTGCCCTGGTGAAATACTAGTCCTGTTCAGTTACATAGTTATATACATACTAAGTATGTACACATACATACATAGTTACAGAGTATCTAATGTACATCGTTTATCCTTTTTGTCTCCTGCTTTGTAAAGGATCTAAAATGGTTAGTAGTTTTAAGCATAGTTTTGCCAGATCTTCCGTATGTGGATGGAAAAGACTAAGGTGGAATTGCTTATGCGATTTCTTAGTTTCCCAGTATATTCGTTTTAGCTGACACCTAATAGGTATTATACTTTTATTCCCAAAGTGAATCTGGCCTGCCTTCTGTCAGCTCTTGGGTAAAGTTTCAGTATTAAATTATTGTATCAATAGGTATCACGAAACTTAAAAATAGTTTTAGACCTTAAAGGACTTCTAACTAGTTAAGACACCTCAAACAAGTGTTAAAACTAGTTAAGTGTATGTCTAGTTGTTAATTGTATGTCTACCGAGTTAAGACACCTCAAATATGTTTCTCCATTTCTTATTAATACAAGGACTCAGAGTAAAATTGTATACTTTACAACTGAGAAGTATCTTCAGGATCACCTCTTGTAGTCTCCTCTCTCGTGTGAAGACACTGAATCCTGAGTTGTAAAGCAAAAACTAGTTCTAGAGAGTGAAACATCTTAGATATTAGCATGGTTTGTGGCCCTTCACAGCTCAATCTCTCCTACAAAATCTCATTCCTTAGTATTTAAGTTTTCTCATTAGGGATGGATAATGGAGAAAAGACTGAGAAACACTGATGTAAGCTGACTTGCTGGGGTCCCCCGCATCTGGTCGGTGGGGGCCTCTTTGGCTCCACAGCCAGCGTTCTTTCTGCTGTCCCCGTGCGGCTCCTTCCCTCTACTTCTCTGGGCTGAATTGTTCAAACCTGTCTTGTCAGAGGGTTGGATTAGATCGGTATTTTTCAAACTGTAGCTTGACCAGCATATTTTGTTTAATAACATGGAATAGAACAGAAAGTATCGAAATGCAGAGGAAGTCTTCTTTTGTGAAACTTCTGTTTCGTGTGTATACCCGGTTGTGAAGTCAGATACAGCTTTTACTGGGGATTCTAGTCAAAAGAGTTTGTAAAAGCTGAACTGGATGATCTTGAATTGCCTTGCCTTTCTCGTCATCTTTGACCCTGTGGTCACGTGATAGCCGCAGGAGCAAGCAGGTGAAGTGTTCCATTCAAGGACACGTAGTGCCAGAGAGAACAGCCAGAGCTGTAACTTCTGATTTCTAGATTAGTTTTCTTTCCACAAAGGAAGTCTTATTCCGTTACTTTGTAGCCTTAAGGTTTAACTCAGGTGCTGTCTGGACTTGGTTTCAAGTTTTTAAAAATTGAGATTATTTTGAAAGAACAATGACTGATCTCGTGTATCCTGTTTAATTATAATTCCATTTTGATTCATTTCATAGGCGATTGGCTTGGAAGCAAAGAACCATGAAGTATGCCACAGCCACAGGTACTGACTGTCTTTGTTGTACTATTTGACTTTGCTTCAAATTGTGAACTGAGAAAGGGAAATATTTAATCCCAAAATTTAATTTGTGTAGAATAGAATCAGTTCTCATATACTTTTGAAGTTTTGGATTTTTATGATAATTTCTTAGTAAGTATTGAGTCATGGATTTCACCTCTTTTATGTCAAATCTCTCTTGCTGTTGAGTCTAAAATATATAGGGAAATAACTGAGAACATTTTATATTAGTTATTTTTGTCTGTTTGACTCTCTTATAGTGTATTGAATTAGAAAAACATAACTATGATGGTCTGAATCAGTGCTTTAAAACAGTGCTTTTGGGTAGCAGAACCTTTATTTCAAATAAAATTTTACATGGAATTTCCAACTGTAAAACATATTAAAGTGTAACTTCTGGTTGATTGGGTGTAGCCCCGCCCTCCCCAACGCACACACTTGCATACTTTATCCCAGCAGCCCCTGTGACAACTCTTGGGCTCTATAGATCCTTATTGAAAAACATTGTTTTAAATTATATAAAACCTTATTTTTCGAGAAAAATAACTATTATAAACTGTCAAAGAACATTTATTTCATGTGTGATGATGGAAGTGCATTTTATATAGTAATACAAAAGCATGTCGTTATAGCACTGAGGCCAGTGAACTGGGGCAATAGTCATTTATATTGCAAGAGAACCACACATCCCTGTGTTCAGAGGGATAGAGGCAGTGGAGCAGAGTGTCTCAGAGCCCAAATTCTGGAGTGAAGCTAACCTGGGTTCAGATCCTGGATTCACCATTTCTTGTAGCTGTATAATTTCAGGAAAGTAATCTCTCTTTCCATCTTAATTTCTTCATCTTTAAAATTGAGATAATAATAATAGTATCTACTTCATAGGATTATTGTGAGGATTTAAGTCCAGATTGAGTCTTTAGCAGACTACATGGGGCATAGAAAGTACTTATTAAATATTAGTTATTATTAACTATGATGGTTTTCTGTGGGGTTTTTTTTAGCTATTATAATTTGATCTTTGGCGTAACAAAGCATCTTTTAATTTTATTTTAAGTTGAAAAAGCTGAGTAATTTAAGAGTTTATATTAATAAGGGTATCGTGAATTTCAGTGAAAAGAAATGCACTGTCTAATATTAGTTAAAATGGTTATTTTAGGCTTTATTATGCTGATTTTACCAAAATGAATGTTTATCAGCTGGTTAATATCATAGAATATTTATTTCATATTCTCATTCCTTGCTCCCCAGTAACAGTTGTGTATGATTTTCATGGTTTTAAACAGGACGAAACATTACCAAGGTCCTTATTGCCAACAGAGGAGAAATTGCCTGCAGGGTGATGCGAACAGCTAAAAAAATGGGTGTACAGTCCGTGGCTGTTTATAGTGAGGCTGACAGGAATTCCATGCATGTAGACATGGTATGTTGTTAAAAACTGGAAGTCAAATTTTATAAGTGATCGTATTTGTTATTGTGTCAGTATTTTAGATCTCTATGTTAACAGTTTATTTTTGCTAGTGTTAACAGTATTTAAGTAGATAAGTTCAAACTGCTCGCTAATAATTGCTCTTGGGAACATTTCCCAAACATAATACCAGTTGAACTAAGCCATGTGCTTTGTGGTGTAATTGACTTACAGGCAAGGTCCTATCTCACCAAGGATTGATGAAAACAGTTCACAGAATGTGACTGATCCACAGACCATATACTTTGAGTGGTACATATCCAGATCCCTGACGTACAAGGAAAAGGATGAAGATTCTAGTCTTAGCAACTACCTCTTACTGACCAAGGGATGTTAGACAAGTCACTTAATGTTCCAGAGCCTTGGCTTAACTGGAAAATTATAACTAAAAGGACCCTACTTCCCTGAGGTTTGTAGGTGTTATCGATTATTACTAGTTATTATCCACCAGACAAAAGCCAACCATAGATGAATTGAACTGTTGGCCTTCTTCATGCCCACAGCAAGACTCCAGGCAACAACGTAAATTCATAGCTTCACCTGGGCTTTTGGCAGTGCACAGTAGGCTGTGTGGCCCTCTAGCCACTTTTCTTTCTCATTCTGTGCAGTGACTATCTCGGACCTGTTGTGCTCCATTCCAACCTCTGACTCTCCCTCTACTCACCTATCCTCAACAGATGAACTTAATTTCGTGGAGAAAATAGAAGTGATCTTCCTGCTGCAGAATCTGCTGATCTGCCTGCCTCTGCCTCCGTCCTCTTCCCATCCCAGGCCAGTCATCTGCCTGTGCTCTGGAGTCCTTCTCTCTCCTTTTCAAAAATCTTCCATTTTCTTCTTTTCTCATTGTGTACTCTCACTCTGGATCATTTTATTTAATCCTATGGTTTTGCCAAAAACTTCCAAATTTCTCTTTCTAGCTCAGACTTTCTTTTGAGCATGGTACAGGTATATCCAACTGGATATACATCTGCATCTCCACCTGGATATGTCACAGGTACCAAACTAATGTGTCTGAAATTGAACTCGTGACCTTTCATCTGTGCTGAACCTGCTTTTTCTTACAGACTTTCGTAACCTAGTAGATGGCAACGCCATTGCATGAAAATAATAATTCCAGAGATCTGGGAGTCTTTGAACTCCCTCCCTCTTCCTTCCCACTCTACATCCTTCACCCTCGTCCATCTAGACAATCAAATGCTCTTAATTCTACTTCCCAAACGTTTCTTTCCTCTTCTTTCTGCCCTCTACCACCTGCACCTTAAGTCAAAGCCATTATCATCTCTTGCCTGGTCCAATGCTGTCGCCTCCTAAGTGGTCTCCCTCCTTCCACTCTTGACCCCGTCCCACAATCTATTTTCTCCATTTCAGCCAGACTGATAGTTTAAAATCAGAACTTTTTCATGTTACTCCTCTGCTTTAAATGCTTTAAACCTTTTTATGATCCACCAGATTAGCAATTTAAAAGATGGATAGTATTCAGTGTTGGTTAATGTCGTTAGAAATTAGCATGTTGGGGGCTGGCCCGGTGGCATAGCAGTTAAGTGCAGGCGCTCTGCTTCGGCGGCCCAGGGTTCGCAGGTTCAGATCCTGGGCGCGCACCAAGCACCGCTTGTCAAGCTGTGCTGTGGTGGTGTCCCATATAAAGTAGAGGAAGATGGGCACGGATGTTAGCCCAGGGCCAATCTTCCTAGGCAAAAAGAGGAGGATTGGCATCGGATGTTAGCTCAGGGCTAATCTTCACCAAAAAAAAAAAAAAAAAGAAAAAAGAAATTAGCATGTTGATGGAAATGTATATTGATGACACGGTTTCAAGGGATGATTAACCAGGAGCTATTAAAAATGTCATATCCTTCAACCCAACCCTGCAAATATTCCCCTAGATCTCTTCCCAGAGACATGCTCACATGTATGTGCAAATAGGGCTATGCAGGAATGCTGCTGGCATCCAGTTCTTTGCCATTACGACATAAATGTGCATTAAGAGGTGCATGATTAAATGAACACAGGTACCTCCATACTGTGGAACATTATGCAATTGTTATAAAAAATGAGGTAGACATGTGTCCTAGCAAGGAAAGAGCTCCCGAGTCATACTGTTAATGAAAGAAGCAATTGCAGAAGATTTCTATATAGTTTGATTCTATTTGTGTAAAAACAAAAACTAAAACCATATGTGTTTGTGTAAATGTATATGAATAAATAAGAGTATGAGTAGGGGAAAATATGTCCCAAATTGATCATAGTGGTTATGTCTGGAAGGGGTTTGGAATAAGAGAAAGGGGCAGTGCCAAAGGGCTCCTTTGCCTTTGTTTTATTGTTCACATTCTTTAGAATAAGAATGGGTTTATGTTTGTGGAATTAAAAATTAAACAAACAAAAGAAAACTTAAAAAAAATCTCATTATGTGTTCCCTGGGATAAAATCCAAAGCTTTAGCCTCCCGCAAGGCCCTCTGAAATCTGTTGCCTCTCATCTATCCGGCTGAGTCTGCGGTCCCTTGACCCCTTGGTCACTGTGTTCCAGCCACACAAGCCTCCTCATCCCTCAAATGGGCCAGTTTCTCCCCACCTCAGACCTGCATATATGTTGTTTTCTCTGCCTGGGAGGCTTGCCCCCACCTCCATTCCTCTTCCCTACTCCACACCCTCCACCCATTTGCCTGGCCAAGTCCTGATCATTCTGGAGGAGCCTTCTCTGACCTTCCCTCCCAGCCTTTGCCTGACCACCCGCAGGCCTGAGCAGTCTTCCTCTTACCTGCGTTATGTCCTTTGTTCTTCCTTCATGGCCTTTATCACAGTTGTCATTAAGTGTGTGAATGTATATTTGAGGTCCGTCTCTCCCTCTAGACAGGAACATTTGTCTTGTTTACTGCCGTACAGGCAGTTCCCACCTCAAAGTGTGGCACATAGTAGGCATTTAGTACATATTTGAATTTATGAATGTCTTCTATCTGGTCTGCTTCAAGGGCTGCTATGATAAAGTGAGTTTTAAGGGACAGTATAAAATAGTTCACAAGTATATAGAAGGAGCATTCTCATCATACTCTAATAATTATATAAACGTCAGTAAACTTTGTAATTTTATTTCTTGCTCTATACATCTGTTGTATATTTTGTCTCTGTTGTCAAATTGTAAATTTCAGACATTAAATACATTTAAGGTTATTGTTGTTGCTAGTAATACCATGACTAATGCCTGTTGCTTTCTAACCTCAGGCACTTTAATTTCACTCTAATGTGTGTGATTTATACATAAAAATCAAGTTTTGGCATCCTCTTCATGTAAAAGATTCCAAACTGGCTTATTTTTATTACATAGACATGAGCTGGTACTTCTGTTTCTCAATTCTTGCATTGTTCTTGGGGAGCTAGCATTTTTATTTATACAGTCAGGCGCCGTCTAATGACATTTCAGTCAACATCAGACCGCACAGTCAGCAGACTGCAAATACGACAGTGGTCCCATAAGATTAGTACCATATAGCCTAGGTGTGCAGGAGACTATACCATCTAGGTTTGTGTAAGTACACTCTGATGTTCGCACGACACTGAAATCGCCTAACAACGCATTTCTCAGAATGTATCCCTGTTGTTAAGTGACGCATGACTGTAATAATAAAATGACCCTGCAGCAGTTGTATATGGTGTACTAGTGTGTACTAGCTGTGTGGTCTTTTAAACATGTAATATTTTTTAAACAGGCAGACGAAGCATATTCCATTGGTCCTGCTCCCTCTCAACAGAGCTACCTTTCCATGGAAAAAATCATTCAAGTGGCCAAGATCTCTGCTGCACAGGTCAGTCACGAAGAGATTTATAATGCAAAAGGAATAAGTTCTGTACAATTTTCACAAAATTATTATTTATGGAACCTGTTCTCTATTTTTAGCCATTCCCAAGATTTTTACATTTGATTATTGGGTTGTCATTGTAAACTAGGCATGTCCCTTCTCATTCCTCAGCCACTCCACCTTCTTACTGAATCCTGTGCACTTTAGATCTTTTGGGAAATAGGTGGAGGGAGGCTCTAAATTATAAATTAAAATTAAGAAGGAATTCAGCCCTTCTACCTTCAGAACTACGTAAACATTTAAACAAATAAAGAAACAAATACAACTGAGAGTGTTGTAAGTGGTGGGAAGAAAATAGTGCAGGATAAGGGGATAAAGACTCATTAGGAGATGCTTTTATAATTTTTATTTATTTATTTTTTTCCCCCAAAGCCCCAATAGATAGTTGTATGTCATAGTTGCACATCCCTCTAGTTGCTGTATGTGGGACACGGCCTCAGCATGGCTGGAGAAGCGGTGCGTCGGTGCACACCTGGGATCCGAACCCCGGGCCGCCAGCAGCGGAGCACGCGCACTTAACCGCTAAGCCACGGGGCCGGCCCAGGAGATGCTTTTAAACAGGGTGGTCATTTGAGGCTTTTCTGAGGAGGTGACAGTTGAACAGAGACCTAACTGCAGTTGGGTCAGCCATGTGAAGAACGGAGGAAGCTTCAGGCAAACAGGGTTGCCAAGACTCTGAGATGAAAACAAGCTCGGTATTCAAGGGACAAAGATGTTCAGTGTGGATGGGGTGAAGGCAGTGAGGGGCTACGTCATTCAGAATCCAATCAGTAGGGCCGGCCCCATGGCTTAGCGGTTAAGTGCGCGTGCTCCGTTGCTGGCGGGCCGGGTTCGGATCCTGGGCGCGCACCGACGCACCGCTTCTCCGGCCATGCTGAGGCCACGTCCCACATACAGCAACTAGAAGGATGTGCAGCTGTGACATACAACTGTCTACTGGGACTTTGGGGGGAAAATAAATAAATAAATAAAAATTAAAAAAAAAAAAAAAGAATCCAATCAGTAAAACTGAAATTCCATTAGATACTTCAAGAGTGGGAATTTAATTTAGGAATTAGTTCCAAGAGGGGAAAAACAAAACAAAACAAAAAAAGAGTATGTTGAAATTAACCAGAAATTGACAACCATCCCCCCAGGGCTGGGAAAGAGGTTGAAGGAGGGACCTTCTGCAGCTGTTGCTCAGATCTCTGTGGAGACACCCCACCAGGCTGCAGGAGGCATAATGAGGCTGATTCTGGGAGTTCTAAAAGAAGCTGAAGACTGAACCTGCTGCTGCCCAGGGTGGAAGATTAGGAAGGTTTCCCCTGCCTCCAGTTTCCCTACAGTGACCCCTGCTGGCAGAACCTAACAGGAAGCCAGCTGGCAAGAAAGGTCATTTGCAGAGCCCCTTCACAAAGCACAGTGTGCAAGGTTGGGTTTGGAGCTGAGAAAACCAATAGATGCAGGACGGAAGTGGTAGGAGGTGATGAAGCAGAGAGAGGTAAAGGAAACATCATTTAGGGCTTTATAGGCCTTGGTGAGGAGTTTGCATTTCATTCTAAATAGCTATTGGAGGATTTTAAGCAGAGGAGTGAAATGATCTGATTTACATTTTAATAAGATCATTGTGGCTGCTGGTGAGGCATAGACTAGTGGGATGGGGGCAAAGGTGGGCTGATAACAAAGAAAGCAGGCAGAATAATTAGGAGTTAACTGCGGTAGTCTTGCTCTTCACTGCCACGTGAATTCCTGCCTCTTATAAATTCTTTCTGTCTCCTCTAGTCACATTGATGACTTTTCTTTTAGCATTTGATTTCCTGTTGCAGCTATTTTTATACTTAATTAGCTATTATCTTGTTTAATGATTTTAATGCATATCTTGGCTCCTCCTCAACTCCATTGTGCTCTTAAGGGAAGAACCCACATAGGAGGCCTATTTTCTGTACCTCCTGGCAATCCAAAGAGCTGGTATAGAGAGGGTCATTAATTTGAATCAATGAATATATGTAGTTGTTTTGTAATTTTGTGTTCCTGCATCAGTGTTCTCTTTAGAATCAGAGTTTCCTAGGCTGAATAATTTAGACATTAATTTATACACATGGGTATTTAAAATATGCTTGTTTCACATTTTTTTTTTAGTTATCGCTTGGAGTAAAAGGCCCTTAGGAGGGTAAGGAGATGATAATAATACATGGACTTTATATATTTCCTTAGGAATCCAGGCACTTTAATGTAAATACATCACTTTATATATGTATCGTTTGTTTGAGCATACGTGACGTAGTATTACCTCCATTTTACAGATATAAAATCTAATGCATGGAAGGTTACATGATACCCAAAAGCATCTAGTCTCGCTACTCAGAGTGTGGTCCATGGCATCAGTTGAGAGCTTGGTAGAAATGCGGACTCTTAGGCCTCACCCCAAACCCACTGTAACTTACTTTTTTTTTTTTTTTGCATAATTTGCATTTTTAATCAAGATCCCCAGGTGCTTTGAAAGCAAAACTTATCTCTTGATTGAAAGAGACAGGATTAAACAAGAGTCTCCTGACTGCCAGCCCTATTCCCTGTTCGTTAGACCAGGCTGAGCAGTAGAACTTTGTTGCCCTGCATTTTGGGATACAGGAAGGTGTTGTTTAGTCAGAAATTTCAATTAATTAAAAATAACTTCTTGGAAGCCAGCCAACTTCCTTATTTTTTTATTGGTTTCTCCTCTAATCAGTCTTCTCCTTAGAGGTGCAAATCCTCTCCCTTTTTAATGACAGTTCACTGAGATCATTTTTCAGTTTAAATAACAACCCTCGAGCAAATGTAGGATATGCTAATTACAAGGAATTTGTCAACTCTGTGTTTATCTGGACTAGTTTTTTATTAGATGCTATAATAACAGAAACAATGAGAAAAGAATAAATAATTTTCACACATTTTGCCTGGATATTCAAGATTTGAGATGGCTTGCAAACGTTACAGATAGTGGTTAAAACAAAGGATAAAAGAAAAAATAAGTAATATGGGACTATTATTGAGGTCTAGGAGTTAGAATTAAGTCAGAAAACTTAGGCCAAGGAAAACTACTTTAGTTCTTTCTGGCAGCCCTGATCAAAGAGGAAATTTGGTGGGTTACAATTTACAAGTCTCTCTAATAAAAGGTTACTTGCCAATCAGAGGAGCAAAACTTGCCCTAACTTTGACTTTGAAGAAGAAACTTGATCATTCTAATAAAGGGCATTGAATAATAACATGTGTGCAGTGATTTTGAAAGAAGTTTGCCAAAAATGTAGAATTCTTAATGTGGCCATTTTGACATAGGCATTTTTATAAGTGCTCGACTAAAATTTGCATGTGAGCTAAATTTCTGGTGATTTCCCTGATGACATGGCTGTATTGAGAGAATCTAGAAGACGTAATGGTAAGCATGTTCATTGGGTTAGTTCTCTTGATGGTCAGTTATCTCAGACCTTCTGTGGCTGGGGAAGAGGTAGTAGTCAGCTCTGGCTGAAGATTAGAATCACCTGAGGAGCCTTTTATAGGTTTTTTTGTGTGTGTGTGAGTAAGATCAGCCCTGCGCTAAGATCCATGCCAGTCCTCCTCTTTTTGCCGAGGAAGACCAGCCCTGAGCTAACATCTATTGCCCATCCCTGAGGAGCCTTTTAAAAAGAGTGTTGACATAGTGCCTTGGCAGAGGGGCCAGTAGTTGCCTGGAAGACAGCATAAAGGGGTCTTCTGGAATGCTAGTGATGTTTTGTTTCTTGATCTGAGTGCTGGCTGCACAGGTGTATTTAGTTTATGAAAACTATATTTATAAAATTTGTACGTTTATGATGTTCACTTTTCTGTACGTACACTATTCTTTAGTGAAAAGTTAAAAAAATACTTTTGCCAAGCCTCATCCTCTCAGTTGTCTGGATTAGGTCCCAAGCCTGAGTGTTTTGTAAAAGTGCTCCAGTTTCTTTTAAAGTCCCAGCAGGAATGAATAACTTTATTACAGACATTTCAAAATCACTGACAAGTAACTTTAATAAGCAAGTTATTTAACTAAATACTGGTAATCTCTGTGGTTGACCAAAAGGAAATCCGTATGTCGTAAGTATCACAGATGTGGGTATTCTTGGTAATAAGAATTAAAGAGTGTGACTTGTTCCCTCTGTCATGAAAAGGACACATCTCATTTCTGCTCGAAGGCAGAGCCAACAACAACAGCTTTAGATCTGTACATATGCTCTGAACAAGCACAGAGCAGAATAGATACAAACTAAAAGCATGGAAGAGGGCCGGCCCCGTGGCTTAGTGGTTAAGTGCGCACGCTCTGCTGCTGGCTGCCCGGGTTCGGATCCCGGGCACGCACCGACGCACCGCTTCTACTGCCATGCTGGGGCCGCGTCCCACATACGGCAACTAGAAGGATGTGCAACTATGACGTACAACTATATACTGGGAGTTTGGGGGAAAAATAAATAAATAAAATCTTTAAAAAAAAAAAAAACCATGGAAGAAATTATTTTGGCAGAGATTTAAGGGTAGAAGATACCAGTTTTCTATCTTTATTGTTAAAGGTAATAAAGGCAGTTTGCAATTAACATATACAATGAACAGTCTAAAGAGACTTGCACTCCTGTGACCCACCAGGGTGAATTGGCAGCTGAATACATGCCTGATAGCTAGGGAACCACTGGTAGTAGTAGTAGTGTTGGTTTTTCCTTTTTAATCCATTCAAATCCTCAAGAATACTGTGGTTTGGGTATATTAAATTTTTCTTCTTCAGAGAAATTAGTTAAACTTCTTGAGGCCATTCCCATAATGTGTGGTTGAACTTTATTTTTGCAGGGAGATAGCTGCTTTTATCTTTAGTTGTGAAGGGAGAGTATTTATCTAGTTCATCAGAGTTCTATCAAATTAAGAATCTGTTCAAAAGAAGGGAGGCTAGGAACAAACACTTTGAAAATGAAATTAAGGAAACAAATACATTCACAATAACATCAATAAAATTTAAATACTTAGTAATAAAGTTAGCAAAAGTGTCACCAAACCAAAGTGGGTTTGCTTCCTGGTGAGTTAAAATCAGACTCTCCACCAGAAGTAGTTGTTGCACAAAGTAGAGTTTATTTGCAGCAAATAGGAGACCACATGGAATCATTTCCAAAGTCGTGGCTCTCCTCAAGCGTGGGACAGCAGAGGCCTTTTATTTTGGATGGAGAATGAGTATTCAAAAGGGAGAGATGGGCATTCGCTTGCGCAGGCTCCGTTGGCCCATCTGTGCAGGTGCTGCTCTTGCAGTAGGGCTCGGTCTGGTTCAGGGTGGTTGGTGATTGCATCTCAACATAACAAAAAAAAAGCCAATTTGGAGAAACAGTTAAATGCTTCCAAAACCTCCCTTGAGTTCCTTGGGGCAATTAGTCAGTGACAAAAGCAGTTCAAGACCTATGTACTGAAAACTGTAAAACTTTGCTGAGAGAAATTAAAGAAGTCCTAAATAAATGGATATATATATTATTGGAAGACTCAATATTGTTAAGATAGCAGTTCTTTCCAAATTGATCTATAAATTTAATGCAATCTTTATCAAAATCCCAACAGGCTTTTTTTGTAGTTATTGACAAGCTGGTCATAAAATAGCCATAGGGCCTAGTATATAGTTAAAGCAATTTAGAAAAGACTAACAAATTTGTAGGATTTAGATTCTTGGGTTTCAAAACTCATTATAAAGCTGCAGTAACCAAGACAGTGTGATATTAGAAGGATAAATATGTATGATTGCATAACTCTGTGAATATACTAAAAATCAGTGGATTGGGTAAGTTTATAGTATATGAATTATATGTGAACAAAGATGTTTTAAAAGTTCAATACCGCTATGCCTTCACCAGAATGGCTAAAATTAAAAAGACTGATAATGCCACGTGTTAGCAGGGACATGGAGAAACTTGGAACCACCATACATTGCTGGTGGAAATGCAAAATAGTACAGCCACTTTAGGAAACCGTCTGGTTTTTAAAAAGTTAAACACATACATACCATATTTTGACCCAACAATTGCACTCCTGGGTATTTACACAAGCAAAATGAAAAATATGTTCACACAGACTTGTACATGAATGTTTATAACAGCATTATTCATAATAACCCAAAACCGAAAAAAAATCCAAATGAATGGGTAAACAAAATGTGATATATCCATATAATTCATACAGTCTATAAACAAATATGGTATATTCATCCATGTTATTGTACGCATCAGTAGTTCAACATGGATGAACTGTTAAACATTGCGATAAGTTAAAGAAGCCAGACACATAAGACTATGGTTCCATTTATATGAGATTTCTAAAGAAAGCAAAATTATAGACACAGAAGCAGGTGAGTAGTGGACTGGTTCTGGGAGCAAGGATTAATCAGTTATGCACATGGGCACACAGGACCTTTTTTAAGGGATGGAAGTGTTCTAAAACTGGATGACAGTAATAGTTGCACAGTTGTATAAATTTACTAAATTCATCAAACTGTAAATGGGTGAATGTTATGTATTATAAATCATACCTCAAAAAAAAATGTTGTTAAAAAACCAGGGAGGGGCCGGGCCGGTGGCACAGTAGTTAAGGGCACGCGCTCCGCTGCGGCGGCCCGAGCATTTGCAGGTTCGGAACCCCGGGCATGCACCGACGCACCGCTTGTCAGGCCATGCTGTGGCGGCGTTCCATATAAAGTGGAGGAAGACGGACACCGATGTTAGCCCAGGGTCTTAGCAAAAAACAGGAGGATTGGCAGATGTTAACTCAGGACTGATCTTCCTCACTAAAAAAAAAATCAAAACCCAGGGAGGACTGGAATGTAGGCCTGTTTTGCTTTGCCTGGCATAAATGATATTTGACGTATCATTTAAAATGACTACAACTGGGCCGGCCTGGTGGCTTAGCGGTTAAGTGCGGGCGCTCCGCTGCTGGCGGCCCGGGTTCAGATCCCGGGCGCGCACCGACGCACTGCTTCTCCGGCCATGCTGAGGCCGCGTCCCACATACAGCAACTAGAAGGATGTGCAGCTATGACGTGCAACTATCTACTGGGGCTTTGGGGGAAAAATAAATAAATAAAATCTTAAAGATTTTAATAAAATAAAATAAAATAAAATAAAATGACTACAATTGAACTTTGGTTTGAAAGAAACAGTACTCCAAACTGACATCAAAATCTGATTATCGGGCACTTTATTCAATATCTGGCATTTTGGTGTTTGCTGTCACTAAAATGTCAGATTTTGTGTTCGTCTGAGCTTCCCAGAGATCTGAAGCTTACCCCTTTAACTTTGAAGTGATCTTTGAACGTAACTATTTTGAAATAGGCGTGGCTGTGCTTTTTTCTTTTTAAATTCTCTTGGTTATAATTATTAAACATACTTAATTATCATTTTAGAAGAAAAAAGCCCTCAGGGCTATTGAAGTTGGAGAGAGAGCTGCTGCTTCATCCCTCATTGAGTCATCTAAGCCTGTTCTGTATGTTTTCCGCTCTTTCCTTTCTTTTTGCTGTCAATATATGTGCTCTTAGAAATCTTGCTGTCCTTCAGTTACTGATTTCCTTCTGTGGGCTAGAAAGTCAGATATATAAATTTCTTAAAACTGAGTAAATGGCAAGTGACTAGGTAAAGTCTGAGGGAGGTCCTCTTTCATAACATATGTATAGACTTTAATATATGACTTTTTGTTTGCTTCTTAGCTTCTTTCTGGAAAGGTAATATTGGCAGATAGTGACCTGAAGATAAATGAGGTATTATTGTGCTAGTGTGCTCTTTTCAGCTTTTGGGTACCATGGTTTCAATTTGGGGCCAGCTTTATATGGAGACAGAGTAAACAAATCCTCCTGACCACTCGGAAGCCCTTTACCCCTACTTGTAAATATTCCTTGACATTCTACCCTAATAGCAATATTATTTTAAATTAAAATACAGATTCTTCTGTACCAAATGATCCAACAACTCCACTTTTATATTTATACCTAAAAGAATTTAAAGCAGGGCCTCAAACGGATACTTGTACATCAATGTTCATAGCAGCGTGAGTCACAATAGCCAAAAGATGAAAACAATCCATACGTCCATCAGTAGATGAATGGATAAACAAAATGTGGAATATACCTGCAGTGGAACATTATTCAGCCATAAAAAGAAATAAAATTCTGGTACATGCTACAACATGGATCAACCTTGAAAACATTATGCTAAATGAAATGTCAGACATAAAAGGGCAAATATTGTACAATTCTACTTGTATCAGGCACCTAGAATGGGCAAATTCTGTAGAGACAGAAAGTAAAATAGAGATTATCAGGGAATAGGGAATTAATATTTAATGGGTACAGAGTTTCTATTTGGGATGATGAAAGTGTTTTGGAGATGGATGGTGGTAATGGTTGCACAACATTGTGAATGTACTTAATGTCACTAAAGTATACACTTAAAAATTGCTAAAGTGGTAAGTTTTATGTATATATTACCACAATAAAAAGAAATTTAATAAAAGATTTTTCTGGTTCTGGTAAGGCTTCAGGAGTTTAGTATGAATGTTTCAGACATCTCTGGAAACAGGTTTTGATAGAGACCATAGTGTACCTGTCACCAGCATAGGGAGAGGCCTCCCCAAAGGAAGACAACGTCTCCTGCATCACAGTTTGCCACTGGGACGCTAGTAAGCTTGTCCTTTCATTTCTCACTTCTAGGCTATCCATCCAGGATATGGTTTTCTTTCAGAAAACATGGAATTTGCTGAACTGTGTAAGCAAGAAGGAATTATTTTTATAGGTCCTCTTTCATCTGCAATTAGAGACATGGGTATAAAGAGGTATGAGTTTATATCTTTTAAATACAACCTAGGAAGGACCCTTGATATAGTTTGTTTTACCTAAAATAGATATATTAATTATACCCTTTTGTTGTCATAGGCATAAATTGTCTGCCAATCCAGTGAGTTACAGACAATATTCAACTAATTGGTGTTTCTAATCAATACGTTAATTGGTTTGGGGGGATTAAAAACAAGGTGGGATGAGCTACCACATGAAAATTGGATTGAGGAAAACTAATAGATATTTTAATTTTGCATTAACCTTTATTGTCTCAGACTGTAGTCCTTTCTTATGGGATGTTTTATTTTAAAAGTTCCATTGTATTTTATAGACTAGGCTATATTTGTGTTCTCTCTTGTATGAAATAATTCATAGAATTGGGGCATCTCATGTGTTTTATTCTGAAGCACAGCCAAATCAATAATGGCGGCTGCTGGTGTGCCTGTTGTGGAAGGTTATCACGGCGAGGACCAGTCGGACCAATGCCTGAAAGAGCATGCTGGGAGAATCGGTTATCCTGTCATGATTAAAGCCATCCGTGGTGGAGGGGGAAAAGTAAGATCGTGTGTGTTCGTGTCTTCCATGTCAGGCTCGTCTTTTTTGTTTTCTTATGTTGTCGTCCTAACTATCTTTCCATCTTAGGGTATGAGGATCATTAGATCTGAAAAAGAATTTCAGGAGCAGCTAGAATCAGCACGGAGAGAAGCTAAGAAGTCTTTCAATGATGATGCTATGCTGATTGAGAAGTTTGTGGACACACCAAGGTTGGTCCAGCTTTTTTTCTGACTTGGATTTTTAAAATAAAATTATGAAAGAAATGCATGCACATTTTATAAAATATAAAATTCTAATATATGTAAGTACATTCAATTCCCCAATCCCACCCCCTGATGTATCCATTTATTATATTTATGGTATGCATTTCTCCAGGCATTTTCTATGTGAGTAGAAACATTTATACATATACACACAGAATGCAAAATACATACAGAAGAATAGTGAATAGAATCTTGTATAATATTGTATGCTAATATTGTATCATAGACATTTTTCCATGTCAGTGGATATAGATCTACCTCATTTTGGGGGGGGGTGGCTTAATGGTTCCATGATATTGATGTACCACTAATTCATTTAATCCATTTCTTGTTGATGGAATTTAGGGTCTGTTCAAAATAAAAAAATTCTTGTAAGAAATTAAGCTTTATTTTATAGAACGCTATAAGCATCAGTTGAGATGCCCAGAGAATGGAAATAGTTACCCAAATTGAATTGTAATTGTAAGTGATATGTTAACAAATAATAGTACTAACAGCTCACCCTTATGTTGCACTTACCATGTGCCAGATTCTAAGTATTTTACATATACTAAGTAGTCTTGCCATCCTTCTAACTCTAATCTAATTCCTACAACAGTCCCATTAGGAGGCCCTATTTGCATTTCACAGGTGAGGGCACTGAGCAACTGAGTGGTTATCTGACTTGCCTGAGGTCTACCAACAGAGAGGGGGTAAAGCTGGGATTTGAACCCAGGCAGTTTGACTCCAGAATTTATACTCTAAGCCATTGCAGTAAACTGCTTCTCTAGGTACCACTATAGCAAATGCCGTGTGAATTTCTAATTTTTTATTTTCTGGAATTTTATTTTCATGGGTATTGCTTAGAATAAGATACTGATTATAAAAGCTTCTTGTTTCATAGATTTTGTGGTAATTATATATATATCACCTGTAAGTCAAGCGACTTTGTAGAGAATAAAGTCATTTCATTTGGGAATCATGACCAGAGAGTATTTATCTTGAGGTAATAAACTAAAGCTTCAGGCCCTTTTCTTACCTGAGCCTCTTCTAAGATCTTGTACCTAATTTTGTATTCTTCTTAAAGAGGACCCCCAAGTTGTTTTTGTTTCAGGTCCTACAAAACTTAGAACAGTCCCTGAGCATGGCACAGTAAATTAAATTCATTTAGTTTGATAGGGCCGGCCCCATGGCTTGGCAATTAAGTGCGTGCACTCCACTGCTGGCGGCCGGGTTCGGATCCCGGGCGCGCACCGACGCACCGCTTCTCCAGCCATGCTGAGGCCGCGTCCCACATACAGCAACTAGAAGGATGTGCAGCTATGACATACAACAATCTACTGGGGCTTTGGGGGGAAAATAAATAAATAAATAAAATCTTAAAAAAAAAAAGAGTTTGATAGTAAAAAAAAAAAAGTCAATCTCAAAATAGGCCAGTTCATTAGGATAGCACAGCATATGCCACCTCTTAGTGGGAAGTAAGGCAAAAATGAAGGGAGTTCTAAGGTAACTTGAGGGCTCCTTTCCACAATACCTTTCAAAAATAGGCTGATTTTCCAAATTGGCATACTCTTAAGTTATAATTGTTGTGGAGACCTCAGCTAGCTATTTCAGTGACTGTAACTCAATGCCTGCAACACTTTTTGAAGATGTAAATTCTTTGCTTGTGAAATGTTAGCTATATATTCCCTCACATTGTAATTTATTCCCCCAATAGCTGGGAAGCTCCTGGGAATCAAGGACTTGGTAGTATATTTCTTTTTATTTTCCCCTATATATTACCTGGCAAACTACTTTCTTCATGATAGGCATCGTCAATAATATTTTTTGAAATACAGAAGTAATATTGAATACATTACAAATTTGGAAAATAGAGGAGATAGAAAACAAAATCACTCATAATCTCATTCTCCTAATATAAGTGTTAGCATTTCTGTATATTTCTATTCTGTATTTTCTAGTAATAATATTTTAATATCATAATAACCATACTATTTTGTATCCTACTAAATAATTACCTGTTGAGTTAGTGGAGTGCCAGAAGATTGTCAAGGTGGTGCTGATAACTGAGAAGAGTAGATATTAAGATATTTTATAAATCTGGTCAGAACTATTGGGCTTATTTGAAAGTCTGGGATAGAAAACAATCTTCAAACTGTACTATTTTGGAGGATCAAAAATAGAAATCAGATTCCTTCCTCTCTGCATATTCAGTACATATGCTAGATGGATTAAAAATGTAAATAGGAAAATAAAAACTTTAAAACTCTTAGAAAATATCAAGGCATTCCTGATAGAATCCAGCTGCATTTATCTGTCTGTCGAGCCAGAACCTAACAGTGGCTGAATTGGAGCGGCTGGGATTTAATGCGCTTCCTGGTTCTCAGGCATTGTGCTCTAGAATCTCTAAGTTAGATATAGCAGCCCAGAAAAGGATCAATCAGAAAAAGGAAAATAACGAGCAATGTGATGACTACAGAAATCATAGTAGAACACACATCCTCAATGAGCTTCCCTTGTAAGCAGCCAAAGGAAAAGTGTTTCCAGCTTCTGAGAACTCAGAAAAGAGCTGTGTTGTGCTCCTGGTGTGGCCCCCACATGTTTCCTTCAGAACCTGGAGTCCCTGCTGTAGTGTCTCTGTGCCTGGAGCAGCTGAAAGATAAGGGAGAGTCAGTGAAAGTGGTAAAATTTTACAGTTGAAATTTGGCAAACAGTTCAGCTCCAACATATAAGGAGCCTGAAAGTTGTCACTCACATCCAAAAAGCAAGTACAAATCTGAACAAAATGAAAGTCAGTGAATTTTAGACCCATTAGAGAATTGAGGCCACAGGGCAAACCACCACCCTGAAATCTGGGCAGGCAAGTGAATACAGCGAACCACAGCCAAGATCAGCTCACCTGGAGCAGAAGCTGCTAGAGCCGTAAACTGACAGGAACACTTAAATGAGAATTTTGACAAATGACTGGAGGCAGAATGTGGACTAGCTTGATAATGAGATACTCCTTGGGGCCCAGTGTTAGGGGGAACCCCAAAGTTTCATGGGTTTTCCCTCCAAGAACACCACCAGGTCCTCACAGTGAAAATCCTAGAAAAATTCCCTCACAGTTTGGAGCAAGAGGAAGAGAAAAGTAACCATTTTGAAATAGGCCCAGAGCAGTCTGTTCTCCCTAACAAAGGCCAGCACTCCAAAGGAAACGTTGCCAGAGCCTTTTCTGTCTTGGGAGAAGGGCAGTTAGCCAACTCTAACCCCATCTACCTTCCTGTTTCACCTAAGGGAGGGGAAAAAAAGCTAAGAAACACTTCTGAAGCACACAGGGACACAGGCCCACTAAAAGACAGATGTAATCATAAGGTTATAGAATGTTTTCCAGGAGGCCCTGTGGCATAGCGGTTAAGTGCACACACTCTGCTGCTGGTGGCCCAGGTTCGGATCCCGGGCGCACACCAACGCTCCACTTATCAGGCCATGCTGTGGCAGCATCCCACATAAAGTGGAGGAAGATCGGCACGGATGTTAGCTCAGGGCCAGTCTTCCTCAGCAAAAAGAGGAGGATTGGCATGGATGTTAGCTCAGGGCTGATCTTCCTCACACACACACAAAAAAGAATGTTTTCCCTCCCCCACACCCTACTACCATGTCACCAGGGCTCCACTATAATAACAGGGGTTACCACTGACAGAGCTGCCAGACACAGACTCTATTTAAGGAGTTCTTAGGGAAACCCAAAGACAACAGGGGAAGAAACAAAACAAGGACACTAGAGGAAATTGAAGCCTCTGGCACCTACAGCTATTGCAGACATTAAACAGAGCCTGCCTCCTAGCCAGATTAACATAAAACCTCACCTTAAATGTCTCTTTACCTCAGTTCTTGTTAGATGATACATCACGTCCAGCTTTTAACAAAAAAAATTACAGGTATGCTAAAAGTCAAGAAAAAGCAGTCTGAAAAGAAAAAGTAAGCATCAGAACCTGACTGAGATATGACACAAACATTGGAATTATCAGATATAGAATTTAAAGTAACTGATTAGTATGTTAAGGGCTCTAATGGAGCAAGCAGACAGTGTGCAAGAACATATGGGTAATGTAAGCGGACATATGGAAACTTTAAGAAAAACATCAAAAGAAAATGCTAGGAATCAAAAACATTGTAACAAGAATAAAGAGTGCATTTGATGGACTCATCAGTAGACTGGACACGGCTGAGGAAAGAATCAGTGACCTTGAACGGACGTCAGTGGAAACTTCCCAGATTGATATTCGATAAGAATGAAAACAGAACAGAACAGAATATCCAAGAACTGTGGGACAATTTTAAAAGGTGTACAAATGTGTTATTTGAATACTACAAGAAGAAGAAAAAGAGAAAGGAGCAGGAGAAATAGTTGAAGTAACAATGGCCAAAACTTTTCCGGAATTAATGACAAACACCAAACCACAGAACCAGAAGCTCAGAGGACACCAAGCAGGATGAATACTAAAAAATTTTTTGATCATATTCAAACTGCAGGAAACCAAAGACAAATAGAAAATCTTGAAAAAAGCCAAGGGGGGAATAACACATTACCTGTAGAGGAACAAGGATAAGAAATACGTCAGACTTAAGCAAAAATAGAGTGGAGTGAAATGTTGAAAGAAAAAAAAACCAAGCTAGAATTCTGTATCCAGTGAAATTATCCTTCAAACATGAAGGAGAAATAAAAACTTCTTCAAACAAAAATTGAGGGAATTTGTCACCAGACTTGCCTTGCAGAAATTGATAATTGCAGAGGATCTTCAGAGAGAAGGAAAATGATACGGGTCAGAAACTTGGATCTCCATAAAGAAAAGAAGAGCCTTAGAGGAGGAATAAATGGAGGTAAAATAAAAATCACCTGTTTTTCTTATTCTCGATTGATCTTACAGATAACAGTTTGTTCAGAATAATGATAGCAAGACTGTATTTCGTGATGATAGCTTGAGGGTAAGTAAAAAGAGGAAGAAAGATCAAGCAGGCAAGTCCAAAAGGAAGAATCAGCTTCTATTATTTTGTCAAGAGAAAGTGTTGGACAGGTTGGAAAATTTAAAAATGGAACATTCAGTAGAAATGATGTATTGAGAAAGTAAATTCTTTCAAGTGGTTTAGTGAAGTGCTTCATGAGGTGAAGAAAAAGGAACAAAAATGAGCCATTGTGCTGAAACAGTACATTTACAAGACTTCCTGGGTTTTTTTTTTCATTTCTTCTATGTTTGACAATTTTTATTTTAAAAAATCAGCAGAAAAAACATTTGCTGATCATTCATTTCTATATTATGGTGGCGAATACATGAGGTAAACATGTCAAAATAAATGTACTGAGAAGAATGCTTTTGTGTTCACCAAATGGTCTGTGTTGTGTTATCCTTATTTTCATTAGTGTTATGTGCATTTACTCTTAGTATGACTTCTCATAATTTTACTATTCTATACTCAACATTAAAATGCCTTTTTAATTTTTTATGAATTAATGCTAGTATATTCTTAAAAAACTAATGATCTATATTAATTTATTTCTTAACTGTTATTGATGAGTAATTTTCAGTCTGCCTTAGTTTATAAAATCTGACTGTAAGAGCTGATTTTTCAAAATCCCCTGATCATAAAAAAGTTTTCATTGCCTTTTTAAGGATACATGAAATATGAATATAATTTGTGATTTTGATGTAGTCAGATTTATCAGTCTTTTCCTGGACATTTTGTACTTGTGACTTGCCCCTACTCTGAGGTCATAAATACAGTCTCCTATGTTTTTTCTTTTCTTCCTTTTTTTTTTTTTGTGAGGAAGATTGGCCCTGAGCTAACATCTGTTGCCAATCTTTCTCTTTTTGCTGAGGAAGATTGTCTCTGAGCTAACATCTGTGCCACTCTCTCTATATTTTCTTTTTTTTTTTTTTTGTGAGGAAGATCAGCCCTGAGCTAACATCCATGCCAATCCTCCTCTTTTTGCTGAGGAAGACTGGCCCTGAGCTAACATGCGTGCCCATCTTCCTCCACTTTATATGGGATGCCGCCACAGCATGGCCTAACAAGCAGGGCATCGGTGTGTGCCCGGGATCCAAACCCAGTCTGCCAGCAGCGGAGTGCACACACTTAACCGCTACGCCACGGGGCCGGCCCCTCTCTCTCTATTTTCTATGTGGGACGCTGCCACAGCATGGCTTGATGAGCAGTATGTAGGTCCGTACCCGGCATCTGAACCCACAAACCGCGGGACCACCAAGGCAGAGCACGTGAACTTAACCACTACACCACCAGCTGGCCCCTGTTTTTTCTTTTCTTATTTCCCAGTCATTATATATATATAAATTTTTTTTCTTGGATGTTCATCTTACAAATGGAAACTTTTTCATTGGGTTTTTAAATAGGCATGTAGAAGTCCAGGTGTTTGGTGACCACCATGGCAATGCTGTGTACTTGTTTGAAAGAGACTGTAGTGTACAGAGGAGACATCAGAAGATCATTGAGGAGGCCCCAGGGGTAAGGACCTTGCAAAAAAATTTGTAAGCGTCTCTATAACGTAAACCTGAGTCACTCTAATTTTCATATCAGGAATCTGTGAAGCTATGGTCTCCCCCAAAGTCCTGCTGCACAACCACTTCCCAGTAGTAATGTAGTGATAAGGCCCCACTCAGTGTTGAGGGTGAGGAGGGGATGGATGCTCCAGGGCTGCCATACAGAGGACACAACAGGGCCATGATCCTTCTGGATGGTATCTAGGAA
This sequence comes from Diceros bicornis minor, assembly GCF_020826845.1. Taxonomy (NCBI): domain Eukaryota; kingdom Metazoa; phylum Chordata; class Mammalia; order Perissodactyla; family Rhinocerotidae; genus Diceros; species Diceros bicornis. The sequence goes on from NC_080754.1 coordinate 40,456,645, forward strand.
AAGAAATGTAAATGTACTCCGATCCAAGTATCTGACTTAGAGTGAGCAGCTGCATAATGTTTCTGTGCAGATTTTAAATTGTAATTAACTAGAATGCTTGAGGAATGGAATGATCTGGAATGATCTTTTATGAAGAAGACTCTTTTGTTTTAACTGCTGTTTCAGATGTTCCTAAAATACATTAGTCATTTTACTGCCTTAGAGTTTATATTGTAGAGGAGAAAGATTTGCTCTTATTTGGCAACTTGTGCCCTCTCAGAATTAATTGTTTACATCTCTTTGAGCCCACCTCTTGATTGGTTTAGGTTATTTTCTGGGTCAAGGCCTACTCCTAGGGTCACCTATTTTTGGGTTTACATTTCTTTAGAACCTGCTACTGCCACAGGCTTCTTTCTTGTCCAAGGTTATATACATGTTTTTCTCAATATGTATTTCTAAAACATCAGGGCTCTGAAGTTTCTGGTTAATTAGTTTTTTATTCTCATACTGTATTCAAAATTTAATTTCTGTTGCAGAGTATATTATACCATTTGAAGTCAATGTCAATAATAATTTCAGTAAAGTCTTATTTTCAAGCAGTGATTGCTTAAATATATATCTGTAGAGCACTGTTTTAAAATGTTAAGTTTTGCCTACTCATTGACATACATTTTTGTTTATGAATCTTTCTTATTAACTTGGAATCTCAAGGTTTATCATCATTCATGGATAATTATTGGGCACATGACCCAGATTGCTTTATCATCTTGAAACAAAATAGGAATTGTTCAAAGTTTTCATATTGATACATGTAATTTTAAGTGGACATATAGTCATGAAAGTTGTTATGTAGGTACAAGGGGCAAAGATATGTCATTATGCTGAGTAATCTATAACTCATAGAAATTACTAACAGAACCGTTAAACTTTGGTATAGGGACAGTTGAACTGTGGTATAGTTTATAGTTTATAGTCTAAATTTCTTGATGAAATTTATAATGTTAGCTTTTTATCTTTATTATCTTTTTAATGCAATATTTGATACATAGAAATGTAACATTGGATCTTAATGGAAACTTCCAGTAGGGCAAAGTACAAATGGAAATTTATTTTAAATATTTTTTCATAGCCTGGTATTAAACCTGAAGTAAGAAAAAAGCTTGGAGAAGCTGCAGTCAGAGCTGCTAAAGCTGTAAACTATGTTGGAGCAGGTAAGTTAAGATGTGCTTCAAATAGAGGAGAAGAAATAATCATTTATTTATGTTTCAGAAGGCAAAAGAAACATATAGCTTTTAAATCATTGGCTTTCAAATGTTCGTGACCAGAACCACATTAAGAAATACATTTTACGCTGAGACCCAGTATATACGCAGAAGTGTTTGTGTTTATATGAATGTATATTTGAAAAACCACTTCACTAAACAGTACTTACTCTAATTATGTGTAGAGCTATTTGATATTTTCTCTCCTATTTTAAAATAAAATAACAAAAATGGCTTTTTTGCATTTTTTTTAAATTAATGAACTTCAATTTTTTAGAGCAGTTTTAGGTTCACAGCAAAATTGAACAGAAAGTACAGAAAGTTCCCATACCCCTGACCCACACTCACAGCCTCCACTCACAGCCTCCCCTACCATCAACGTCCCACACTAGAGTAGTACATTTGTTACAACTGATGAACCTATACTGACACATCTTTATCATCCAGAGTCCATAGTTTACATTTGGGTTCACTCTTGATGTATATTCTGTGAGTTTGGACAAATGTATAATGACATGTATCCGCCATTGTAGTGTTGTACAGAATACTTTCACTGCCCTAAATATCCTCTGTGCTCTTCTCTTCATCCCTCCCTGCCTCCAACCCCTGACAACCACTAATCTAGTTATTGCCTCCATAGTTCTGCCTTTTCCAGATTGTTATATAATTGGAATCATACAGTATGCAGCCTTTTAAGATTGCCTTCTTTCACTTAGTAATATGCATTTAAGTTTCTTCCATGTCTTTTCATGGCTTGATAGCTCATTTCTGTTTAGCACTGAATACTATTTCATTGTCTGGATGTAACACAGTTTATTTATCCTCTCACCTATCGAAGGACATCTTGATTGCTTTCAAGTGTGGCAGTTATAAGTAAAGCTGCTATAAACATCTGTGTGCAGGGTTTTGTGTGGACATAGTTTCAATTCATTTGGGTAAATACCAAGGAGCATGATTGCTGGATCATATGGTAAGAGTATGTTTAGTTTTGTAAGAAACTGCTGAACTGTCTTCCAAAGTGGTATACCATTTTGCATTCCCACCAGCAATGTATGAGAGTTCCTGTTGCTCCACGTCATCACCAACGTTTAGTGTTGTCAGTGTTCCAGATTTTGACTGTTCTAATAGGTGTGTAGTAGTATCTCATTGTTGTTTTAAATTGCATTTCCCTGATAACATATGATGTGGAGCATTTTCTCATATGCTTACTTGCCATTGTATATCTTCTTTGATAAGGTGTCTGTTCAGATCTTTTGCCCATTTTTTAATTGAGTTATTTCTTTTCTTTTTTTTTTTTTTAAGATTTTTTTATTTATTTTCTTCCCCCCAAAGTCCCAGTAAATAGTTGTATGTTATAGGTGCACATCCTTCTAGTTGATGTATGTGGGACGTGGCCTCAGCATGGCCGGAGAAGCGGTGCGTCAGTGCGCGCCCAGGACCCGAACCCGGGCTGCCAGCAGCGGAGGGCGCACACTTAACCGCTAAGCCACGGGGCCGGCCCTAGTTATTTATTTTCTTATTGTTGAGTTTTAAGAGTTCTTGTATATTTTGGATAACAGTCCTTTATCAGGTGTGCCTTTTGCTAATATTTTCTCCCAGTTTGTAGCTTGTCTTCTCATTCTCTTGACATTTTCTTTTGCAGAACAGAAGTTTTTCATTTTAATGAAGTCCAGCTTAACAATTATTTCTTTCATGGATCATGCCTTTGCAGTTGTATCTAAAAAGGCATCACCACACCCAGGATTATCTATGTTTTCTCCTATATTATCTTCTAGGAGTTTTATTGTTTTGTGTTTTACATTTAGGTCTATGATCCATTTTGAGTTAATTTTTGTGAAGGATGTAAGGTCTGTGTCTGGATTCATTTCTTTTTGCATGTAGATGTCCAATTGTTCCAGCACCATTTGTTGAAAAGACTGCCTTTGCTCCATTGTGTTGCCTTTGCTCCTTTGTCAAAGATCAGTTGACTGTATTTTTGTGTGTGTGTGTGAGGAAGATCAGCCCTGAGCTAACATCCCTGCTAATCCTCCTCTTTTTTGCTGAGGAAGACCGGTTCTGAACTAACATCTATTGCCAATCCTTCTCCTTTTTTTTCCCCCCAAATCCCCAGTAGATAGTTGTATGTCATAGTTGCACATCCTTCTAGTTGCTGTATGTGGGACGTGGCCTCAGCATGGCCGGAGAAGTGGTGCGTCGGTGCGCGGCCGGGATCCGAACCCGGGCCGCCAGTAGCAGAGCGCGTGCGCTTAACCACTAAGCCACGGGGCCGGCCCAGTTGACTGTATTTATGTGAGTCTATTTCTGGGCTCTCTATTCTGTTTCATTGATCTATTTGTCTATTCTTTCACCAGTACTTCATCATTTTGATTACTGTAGCTTTATAGTAAGTCTTTAAGTCGGATAGTGTCAGTCCTTCAACTTTGTTATTTTCCTTCAATATTGAGTTGGCTATTCTGGATCTTTTGCCTCTCCGTATAAACATTAAAATCAGCTTTTGATATCAAAAAATAACTTGCTGGGATTTTGATTGGGATTGCATCAAATCTGTAGAACAGGTTGGGAAGAGCTGACATCTTGGCAATGTTGAGTCTTCTTATCCATGAACATGGAATATCTTTCCATTTATTTAGTTCTTTGGCTTCTTTATCAGAGTTCTGTAGTTTCCCCATATAGATCTTATACATATTTTGTTAGATTTATACCTAATTTGGGAGAGTGCTAATGTAAATGGTATTGTGTTTTTAATTTCAAATTCTGCTTATTTATCGTTGGTATAGAAAACAATTGACTTTTGTATGTTAACCTTGTATCCTGCAACCTTGATATGATCACTTGTTAGTTCCAAGAGTTTTTTTTATCAGTTCTTTTGGATTTTCTACATAGATGATCAAGTGATCTGTGACCACTTTTATTTCTTCCTTCTCAATCTATATGCCTTTTATTTCCTTTTCTCATCCTGTTGCATTAGCTAGGACTTCCAGCATGATATTGAAAAAGAGTGGTGAGAGTGTACATCTTTGCCTTGTTTCTAATCTTAGTGGAAAAGCTTCTAGTTTCTCACCATTATGTATGATTTTAGCTGTAGGTTTTGGTAAAACTTCTTTATCAAGTTGAGGAAGTTCCCCTCTATTCCTAGTTTGTTGAGAGTTTTTGTTATAGTTGGGTATTGGATTTCATCAGATGCTTTTTCTGCATCTATTGATATGACCACTTGATTCTTTTTAGCCTGTTGATGTGATGGATTACATCAGTTGATTTTCAAATGTTGAACCAGCCTTGCACAATTGGGATAAATCCCACTTGGTCATGATGTATAATTCTTTTTACACATTGTTGGATTCAATTTGCTAATATTTTGTTGAGGATTATTACATCTATGTTCATAAGAGATATTGGTCTGTAGTTTCTTTTCTGTAATGTCTTTGTCTGGTTTTAATATTAAGGTAATACTGGCCTCATAGAATGAGTTAGAAAGTATTCTGTCTTCTCTCTTCTGGAAGAAATTGTAGAGAATTGGTATAAATTCTAGCTTCAGTGTTTGGTAGCATGCACCAGTGAACCAATGTGTGCCTGCTGCTTTCTGTTTTGGAGGTTACTAATGATTAATTCAGTTTCTTTAAAAGATATAGTCCTATTCACATCATGTATTTTTTCTTGTGTGAGTTTTGGCAGATTGTGTCTTTCAAGGAATTGGTCCATTTTATCTAGGCTATCAAATTTGTGGGCATAGAGTTGTTCATAATATTCCTTTATTGTCCTTTTAATATCCATAAGATCTGTAGTGATGTCCCTTCTTTCAATTCTGCTATTAGTAATTTGTGTCTTCTTTTTTTTTCTTAAATAGTCTGGCTAAGGGCTTATCAATTTTATTGGGCTTTACAAAGAACTGACTTTTGGTTTTATTGATTTTCTCTATTGATTTTCTGTTTTCAATATCGTGGATTTCTACTCTATTGTTTCTTTTCTTATGCTTACTTTGGAATTAATTTATTCTTGTTTTTCTAGTTTCCTAAAATGGAAGCTTAGATTAATTTTATATCTTTCTTCTCTTCAAATATATGGATTCAATGCTATAAATTTTCCTCTAAGCACTACTTTCAATGCATCCCACAAATTTTGATAAGTTGTATTTCCATTTTCATTCAGTTTAAAATATTTTTTAAATTCTCTTGCAGTTTCTTCTGTGACCTAAGTATTATTTAGTAGTGTGTTGTTTAATCTGCAAGTATTTTGAGATTTTTTTCCAGCTGTCTTTCTGTTATTGATTTCTAGTTCAATTTATTGATTTTTAGTTTAATTGTGGTCTGAGAGCAGACATTGTATGATATCTATTCTTTTAAATTTGTTATGGTATATTTTATGGCCCTGAATGTGGTCTGTGTTGGTGAATGTTCCATGTGAGCTTGAGAATATGTAATCTGCTGCTGTTGGATGAAGTAGTCGGTAGATGTCAGTTATATCCAGTTTATTGATGGGGCTACTGAGTTCAACTATGTTCTTACTAATTTTCTACCTGCTGTATTTCTCCACTTCTGATAGAGGGGTGTTAAAGACTCCAACTGTATTAGTGGATTGTCTATTTATCCTTGCAGCTCTCGGTTTTTAACCTCATGTGTTTCGACATTCTGTTGTTAGTTGCATGCACATTAAGGATTGTTATGTCTTCTTGATGTATTGACCCTATGTCATTTTCCTTCTCTCTAAAGAACTTTTTTGAACATTGCTTGCAAGGCAGGTCTACTGCCAACAAATTCTCTCAATTTTTGTTTACCTGAGACAGTCTTTATTTCTCCTTCTCTTTGGAAGGATGACTTCACCCAAAGGTACAGAATTCTAGGTTGATTTCTTTTGCTCAACACTTCAAATAGTTCACTCCACTGTTCTTGTTTGCAGGGTTTCTGAGGAGAGGTCAGATGTAATTCTTATATTTTTCTCCTTTATAGGTGAGATGGGTTTTTTCCTTTGGCTTCTTTCAGGATTCTTTCTTTATTTTTGATTCTCTGTACTTTGAAAATGATATGCCTAAGTGGTTTTTCTGGCATTTATCCTGTTTAGTGTTCTCTGAGCTTCCTGGATCTGTGGTTTGGTAACTGACATTAATTTGGGGAAATTCTCAGTCACTGTTGCTTCAAATATTGCTTCTGTTCCTTTCTTTCTTCTTCTACTATTCCCATTATGCGTTTGTAACACCTTTTCTAGTCCCACAGTTCTTGGCTATTCTGTTCTGGTTTTTTTCAGTCTTGTTTCTCTTTGCTTTTAGTTTTGGAAGTTTCTGTTGTCATATCCTCAAGCTCAGAGATTCTTTCCTTAGCCATATCCAGTCTACTAATGAGCCCATCAAAGACGTTCTTCATTTCTGTTAGTGTTTTTGATCTCTAGCATTTCTTTTTGACTCTTTCTTAGAATTTCCATCTCTCTGCTCTACATTATCCATCTGTTCTTGCATGTTGTCTACTTTTTTCGTTAAAACCCTTAGCATATTAATCATATTTTTTAAGTTCCGAGCCTGATAATTCCAACATTCCTGTCATATCTGAGTCTGATTCTGATACTTTTTCAATCTCGTCAATCTGTGTTTTTTGCTTTTTAGCATGACTTCTAATTTTTTCTTTTTTTGTGAGGAAGATCAGCCCTGAGCTAACATCTGTTGCCAATCCTCCTCTTTTTGCTGAGGAAGATTAGCCCTGGGCTAACATCTGTACCCATCTTCCTCTACTTTTTTATATGGGACACTGCCACAGCATGGCTTGATAAGCAGTGTGTCAGTCCGTGCCCCGGCTCCGAACCCGCGAACCCTGGGCTGCCGAGGTGGAGCACACCAACTTAACTGCTACACCACCGGGCCAGCCCTCTAATTTTTCCTTAATAGCCAGACATGATGTCCTGGGTAAAAGGAACTGTGGTAAATAGGTCTTTGGTGATGTAGTGGTTAGTTTTGGGGGAGGGAAAGTGTTCTATAGTCCTGTGATTAGATCTGAATCTTTTGGTGATCTTATGCCTTAAACTGTGAGCTTCAATAGTGCTTCTCAGTTTGTTTTTTGTTTGTTTGTTTTTGTTTTTGATTTATTCACTTAGGTGGGACAGGATGGCTGGAGGGGGCTGGAGTTGTGTATTTCCCTTTCCCCAATGATGTTAATTAGGCTCTGATAAAACCCCAGTAGTTTAGGCTCTGGTAAAATAGTTTCTCTTAAGGGCAGATCTTGTTGAGAAGAACAGAACTCTAGTGTACTTGAAATGGTTCCTTTTATCCTCCCACTGCTGGAAGCTCAAGGGGATTTTCTCCAATATTTACTGTGAGGACCTGATAGAGCTCCTGGAGGTAAAACTCACAAAAATGTGGAGGGTACCCTATGACTGTGTCCCCCTGGAGTTTTTAACTCAGCATTGTCCACACTGAGCCTTCATCAATTTGTCAGTTACAGTCCAGGTTTTCCTACTCTTTGCTACCCTACTTGTTCCTACAGAGGTTTTTACATATGGGTTTCTGCTCTAGTAAGTGGTGAATCTGTGTATCCAGCTGTCTCTCTAACTTTGGGAGCAGCGATTTACCCTATGACCTTACATCTCTGATGGATCTAAGAAGAGCTGTGGCTTTTTCAGTTTATTCAGCTTTTTACTTGTTGTCAGGACAGAATGACACCTTCTGAGCTCCTTACATGCTGGGCCAGAATCTGGAAGTCTTCACTGAATTTTTACAATCCACTAATGGGTTGTGACCCACAGTTTGAAAAACAGTTTTAATTTACAGGTATACCCCATTTTATTATGCTTCACTTTTTTGCCCTTTGCAGATATTGTGTTTTTTTATAGGACCCTCCACCAGCAAAAAAATTACAACTCACTGAAGGCTCAGATGATGGTTAGGATTTTTTAGCAATAAAATATTTTTTAATTAAGATAATGTACATTGTTTTTGTTGTTGTTATTGTTTTGCTGAGGAAGATTCACCCTGAGCTAACATCTGTTGCCAGTCTTCCTCTTTTTTTTTTTCTCTTGAGGAAGATTAGTCCTGACTTAACATCTGTGCCATTCGTCCTCTGCTTTATATGTGGGTCACTGCCACAGCATGGCTGATGAGTGGTGTATGTCTGCGCCCGGGGTTCTGAACCTTCAAACCCGGGCTGCTGAAGCAGAACACGCTGAACTTAACCACCAGGCCATGGAGCCAGCCCCTGTACATTGTTTTTTAAGACATAATGCTATTTCACACTTACTAGACTACAGTATAGTGTAACCATAAGTTTTATTTGCAGTGGGAAACCAAAAAATTCATGTGACTTGCTTTAGTGCAATATTTGCTATATTGAGGTCGTCTGGAACCAAACCCACAATATCTCTGAAGTATGCCTGTGTATGGAACTAACTTTAGGCTAAGTGAATAAAACTCAGACACAAAAGACTACATACTATATGATTTCATTTATATGACAGTCTAGAAAAAACTATGACAGAAAGCAAACCAGTGGTTACCTGGAGCCAGGGACCTGTGGAAGGCACTGACTGCAAAGGGGAACAAGGGAACATTTTGGATGATGGAACTGTTCTGTACTTTCATTGTGGTGGTGGTTATAGGGCTATATTCAATTGCTGAGACTCAGCACACCTCTACAGTTATGTGTTGCTTAACGGAGGGGATACAGTCTAAGAAACACATTATTGGGCTATTTTGTTGTTGTGCGAACATCATAGAGTGTACTTAAACAGACCTAGATGGTATAGCCTACTACACACCTAGGCTATATGGTACTAATCTTATGGGACCACCGTCATATATGCGGTCTGTTGTTACCCGAAACGTTGTTATGTGACACACGACTGCTGTTAGAATGCATCAATTTTATTGTCTGAAATTATACCTGAAAAAAGCTGGGGGAAATGTAGTGCTTAATAGAATGCCAATAGCTAAGACATTAACATAGGGTTTAGTTGCTAAGCAATCTTTCAGTGGGTAACCAGCGAAAGGACTTTTAAAGGAAGCTTCCAAGAACCCATAATCAGGAAAAAACAGTTGTATTTTTCTCCACAGAGTCAGAGTGAGATGGGATGTCACGGTGTGAGGTTCCCAGGGATCTTGCACTGGAGCAGTGACATATGGTCCAGCCATGTCCTCACTGCTGCAACAGCTGAGACCGAGTCATAACTTGGGCTTACCATTTGCTTAAAACTCCAAATAAACTTTCCTATTGCTAAATTTCATGTGGCTCCCTATTTTTGACTGAGAATCGTTTGCTGCTGCAAACTCTAAAGTATTTTCTTCATGAAATGCAAACTGTTTACCATTGAATGAAGGCAGCAGTAAAACTTGGTGTGATACATCATGGAAGATTTTGATTTGCTGCTGATTATATGCTATTGAAATGTGACCATTGTATTATGTCTTTTAGGAACTGTGGAGTTTATTATGGACTCAAAGCACGATTTCTACTTCATGGAGATGAATACAAGGCTGCAAGTGGAACATCCTACTACTGAGATGATCACAGGAACTGACTTGGTGGAGTGGCAGCTTAGGGTGGGAATATTTTTTCTGTTATAGATCAGTCTTGAGAATATGTTACCTTCTGGCCTCCTAAAAGAAGGCATTACTTTTGTTCAAGAGTTCAATTCTTGGTGATCATCATGAGGAGAGGAAAATGGGAGGTTAAAGGTGGCATTACATTTGATGCTATGACATTATTGTCCCCTTATGGACTCAGATTCCTAATCTGTCCCTTACCATCATTTCCTCTTAGGCATGGGGCAGCCAGCAGGTGAGCTGCTGCCACTGAGGCTTGCTTGTGGCTACATCGTCTCAACACCAAAGCCTTGTGCTCTGCCTGAGGCCACATCATTCTAGGCCAGGCCATCATTAGATTTTAGAGGCAGGACAGATACTAGCCAAGATGAAAAGAGCTGAGGAAGAATTGGGAATAAAGAACCAAGGGAATGGTCTAGACCAACAGAGTGGTCCATGTGCAAGTGCTGACTTACACACTGTTGCTGGCCCATGGTGGGATAAGTATAGCCATTCAGGGTAAATGTTTAGAAATTTTTAAAGCATTTTTAACATTGCTATGACATGTCTGCTGCATTTTACAGAAGTCTAATTCTACAACTGTTCCTTTATTATAGGTTGAGAACCATGGCCTAAACCAGACGTCCACAAAACATATTCCTTCAAATATTAATACTAATAATTTAGTCTGTTTTGTTCTCTGTATTGAAAACAATAGATTTTATGGCCTTTTTTTCATATTAAAAAAAATTTTAAGTAGTATGAATATTGTTGATCTCTGTAGGATTCTTAGCTTTTTTATATCCTGAATCTAAATTGTTTTTTACATGTTGTGATGCTAAAGTCTTGATTATTTTGATAATTTTGTCTTTTCAGAACTTCTGTGTGGACAGTAATATGATGTTCCTTTTGCTGGCTCCTTGGGAATGATTGGTGGTTTTAATTGAGCCATAAGATTCTTCTGGGCCTCTATAGCCTTGGGAGCTAATGAAAACGAGGCACGTCAGGCTAGTAAGTGTTAGTGTCAGGAAAACTGTAGTGGATTTAGAAAGCACTCTTGAAAAGAGTGCTTATATTTCCAAAATTCAAGGAAAAGGAGGATATTTTTTCTGAACCACTAACCAAGAGAGTCCAGAATTTTGAAATCATGGAGGGTCAAAGTTTACTGAGGATTGAGGAAAAAGAAACCTTTTGAACATTAGGGAACCAGCAGACATTTATTTCTGCAACTCAAGAAATTGTAAGAGCTTTGAAGGCCCTTTAGTAAGAGAAAGAGGCTTTATCATCTGGGGAGGGATTGTGGAGCTTAGAGACACCACTGGACCTCGTTTATAGTGTTCAAGACCCCGAGCAGAGGCAAAGCAAGGGGTCTCACCATTTGGTGAGTCAAGAGTTCAAGCTCTAGGACCTGCCTCTGGAGTCAAAGGCTTCCTAGAATGAGAGTGCATTGAATGATGTGAGCATCCAGGCTGCAGACGCTCATGGTTAGCAGTGTCCGGGGGAAGCTAGGGAAAATATCAAAGGTCCAAAGGTTCCGAAGAGTCAATATCTAAGCTTAAGACAACTCAGATGGCACAGATTTCCACGTACCCAGAGTTATGGTTGGGGCTAGTCTCTTCTGGGCTCAGATAGAATTCAACTTCAGAAGAAAATAGATAGGCAAAGATAAGCCAGGTTGAAATGGGGCTATGTAGTCAGAAATAAGATCATATCTTGGAAGATGGACACATGGTCATTCTTTTTTCTTTTTTATATTGAAACAAATAGAATTCTTTATTAAACATTAAAGAGTATTTTATTATAAAAGATAAGAATGAAATGATCATAGCTAACACTTACATGCCAGCCCTGGTGGTCTAGTGGTTAAGATTTGGCATTCTCACCCTGCGGCCCAGGTTTGTTTCCCAGTCAGGGAACCACACCATCCATCTGTCCATTGTCATACTGTGGCGGCTGCGTGTTGCTGTGATGCTGAAAGCTATGCCACCAATATTTCAAATACCAGCAGGGTCACCCATAGTGGACAGGTTTCAGCAGAGCTTCCAGACTAGACAGTAGGAAGAATGACCTAGCCACCCACTTCCAAAAAATTTGGCCATGAAAACCCTATAAATAGCAGTGGAGCATTGTCTGATATAGCAACGGAAGGTGAGAGGATGGTGCAAAAAGATAGGGAAGGTTCTGCTCTGCTGTCTACAGGGTGGCTAGGAGTTGGAATCGCCTCCACAGCACTTCCAATAACAACACTTACGTAGTGCTTACTATATGCCAGGCACATTTCTCTGAAGCGTCAAAAGATTATGAAACTTGCCCAGAATATGAGTATGCCCAGAACAGAGAATATGCTCAGAACAGAGTAAGTATAGAGACAGAATTTAAACCCAGGCAATATGGCTGCAGAGTCTATGGTTTGAAACACCATGCCATAAAGGTTTTAGTCCATTTTCCCTTCATTCTTAACTGCTGTGGTTTCTGATTTTTCTTATTTACAGATTTAAAGAGGTGAAATCTTTGCATCTGTTTTAAGCTTACCTATTTAATTCAATGTGGTGCTAAGTTACTTGGAGTTTTTTTCCCTGTATGTTTTGCTTTCTCAGTTTATTTTCTCATTTTGGAAGAAAACTTAAGGGGAGGGTGAAGAGAGAGAGTGATAGCATGTCCTCTGATAGCCTTTTCCAAATTATACTAATTGAAGAGAGAGATTTGTTGTATTGGTACATAATAGCCAAAATAATAATAATTATGGTAGTGACAACACTGATCATCCTTTTTATAATCTGGTATCATGTAATATATGTAAAAATAACAAAATTGAAAAACCATCATGTTCCCCCTTGTGTTTGCGTCATCACTCACTTGGTGGTGAAGATCATAAAGATGACTAATGCCACACTTTAGCCATAGCTGTGAATGTAGTCCTCCATACCAACTAATAATTTTCTATAAAAAAAACATTGATTTGGTAACAGTGCTAATGTTTTAAATGAAAACTGAGAATATCTTGGCAGTAAGAAATTTTAGTTTCAATTATATTGAAAAAACACTGATTTTTATGTTTATAATTTAGTCATCAGTTTGCCCGTTTTCTCTTTTTAAAAACTGTAGAAACCCATTGTAATTAATACATTATTTCTAAGCTGCATGTGTTTTTTAACCTATTTTTGCTTTTGCCCAATACTCGAGTGGGTGGATAAAATAAATAGTTGTTATTTGGCTTCATTTTAAAGTCCAAATGTACATTTTATGTAGGAAAAGGCAAAATCATTAACTTACTAAGTCTCAAAGCTGTTATAAGATGGATTTTTATAAGAAGCACATACTCTTTTACCAGATTGCAGCAGGAGAGAAAATTCCTTTGAGCCAGGAAGAAATAACTCTGCAGGGCCATGCCTTTGAAGCTAGAATATATGCAGAAGATCCTAACAATGACTTCATGCCAGGAGCTGGACCATTAGTGCATCTCTCCACTCCTCGAGCAGACCTTTCCACCAGGATTGAAACTGGAGTACGGCAAGGTAGAGCTAAATAAAACAAAAAGCTTCAGTGTTTCTGAATTTTTAGTGCATTATTATTTTTGGACAGGGTCTTTTCCCTGTGTCTTGTGGAAACGTCTAGTATGTTTTAAAATAAAAGATTTAATTAATTTCTCATTCATCTTTATTTTTCCTTCTGGGATAATTTTAAAGAATAACTAGTATTTTTAAACAATATGCTCTTTTTTGAAATGCAGCAGTACTTGGTCAAACCTAAGCAATAAATATTTTGTGTGTGCTGTTTTATATTTTTACTTTGCCTAGTTCCAAAAATGATTTAAGGTGACTGATGTCTGCTGTACCCAAAACACTCTGCCTTCGAGGGACTTAAAGTCAAGCTGGAGAATTAATATATAAACTTAGTGCAAGCTAAACAATAATAAAAGAAATAAATAAAGTAAAACAATAATAGTGCAAGAGCTACCACAGTTCAGCATCTGATTAGTAGCAGTGGTCCTAACTAATAATTATTTAGCACTTACTGTGTACAGGCACTGTTCTAGGTGATTTTTCTATATGGGCTCCTTTAACCATGAGAACTGTCCTATGAGTAGGTGTTATTATCACCCCCATTTTCTAGATGGGGAAACCAGGGCATAGAGAAGTTAAGTGACTTGCCGAAGGTCACCTCGGGAGCCCAGATTCAGACCCAAGTGTTCTGGCTTCAGAGTCTGTGCTCTGACCACACTGTCCACCACCACCTTAGCGTTGGTTGCCAGAGACATTATCCAGATAAGTGAGTGATGGAATATAGCAGTCCTCAGGATTGAGAGGTTCCGTTAGGCTGATTAATCAGGGCACGTTTCTAAGAGGAAGTGTGGAGTGGATTTGAGTAGGCAGATTTAAAAGCATACAGAAAAGTGAAGAAAAAGGAACTTAACTACAGTTGAAGAACTGTAAGAAAATATGTGGCTGGAGAAAAGAGTTCAGGACAGTGAGTAGTTTGAGATGTGGCTGGAGATAGAGGTTGAGAGCAAATCATAGAGGGTCTTGAAAGCCAAAATGAGGAATTTGGACTTCTGACTTAACAGCAGAACTTCTTAGAGAGAAAAGAGGGCACTTGTAATAGAAAAGAAAGAATCTGTGGTGCAAGGAAAGCATGCAGTGTAAATTTTTTTTTTTTTTTTTTTTTGTGAGGCGATCAGCCCTGTGCTAACATCTGCCAATCCTCCTCTTTTTGCTGAGGAAGACTGGCCCTGGGCTAACATCCATGCCCGTCTTCCTCCACTTTATATGGGACGCCACCAGGCCGGTGCATTGGTGTGCGCCAGGATCCGAACCGGCGAATCCCGGGCCGCCACAGTGGAGCGTGCACACTTAACTGCTTGCGCCACCGGGCCGGCCCCTATGCAATGTAATTTGATAAAGGTGCTCAAAGGAATACAGAGATGTCATTCTGAGAAGGTCTCCCAGATTCACGTGTTGGCCCTGGCAAGGATAATCTAGTCCAAGAAGCTTCCCTGACGCTCCTCTTCTGTGTCCTTGGGCCCCTGTGTATTCTTAGGGCTTTACCCTTGTTATAGTATGTTATCTTATCTTATAGTGATCTTTTACTCCTTGTCTAGTTTTCCCATTACATTATAAGGTTTTTAGGGAAGGAACTAGGTTTTCTATGTTACATTTGCAAGACGTTGCTCAAGCCTAGGTCTAGAAGATGTTCAATATGTGTTGCTGAGTGGGTGGATGGGTGGATGGATGGATGGATAGATGGATGGATAAGGGAGTGTAATCCAACCCTTTGATTTTATAGATGAAGACCCTGGGGTTCATGGGGTTCAGAGAGGTCAAGTGACTTGCCAAAATCACAAAAAGGTCCTAGAACAGTATTCTTTGTAATACACCACATCCTTTGACTTGAACCATTTCTAACCAGTGAGTTGTGCATGGTTCAGATTCTTGTTCTCTAAGACTCTAACAATCATAGTAATGATAGCGGCTATTCATTTATCAGCTCTGCCAGGTATGGCACTTGGCACTTTATTGTCAATTGTCCCAAGAACTCCACAGGATAGAGGAATTATTATCCTTATTTTTCTGATGAGGAATCTGAGGGGGTGGAGGGAAGGGAACGCTCAGGGCAGAAGTAATTGTGATATGAGAAGGCAGAGGGAGTTTGCGCAGACTTCCAAAATGAGAAGGGAAAAGAAGGTTCAGAAGAAGATAGGATGAGGAAAAGCAGCCCGTGTGTCATTGAGTCACTACAGATAAGTGTTTAAACCCCTCTGAGTCTCAGTTCCTCATGAATAAAATGGTGGTGACAATATCTATCATGCAGGAGTTTGTGAGGATTAAGTGTGAAATGTACATAAAGCCCCATCAGAATGTCTTGCTTGTCATATTTTATCCCTTTAAGTTTTGACTTTGAGTGGTTACTGTGGTTTTTCAATTTCAGGAGATGAAGTTTCAGTGCATTATGACCCCATGATTGCAAAGCTGGTCGTATGGGCTGCAGATCGCCAGGCGGCCTTGACAAAACTGAGGTACAGCCTTCGTCAGTACAACGTGAGTGACCTGGGGCCGTGTTTGTGACCCTGATGCTCTTTGTATTTCTACAGCCAAGCATGTCTGCCACAGTTGATCGGCCTTTGTCTTTGTAAACTTATTTCCACTAATTACCCATATGTCATGAACAAAATAATTTCACATGGAAGAATTTCCCATGAGTCAGCCTAGGGTTTGAGGACTTCTTGATTTCAGCTAGAAAAGAAAGATTGCAGGACTAAAAGTATTAGTGTCAGTGTTATACAGTGAAATCTGACATGAAATTCCTATTCTTCCTGTAGATAAGGCCAGCTACACAAGTGTAGCCTACAGTCTGGTATTACTTTCTTCAAAGGAAAATAATTATGTTCAGTTTTATCCATTTGGTAGAGATTATTGCCTTTCTATAGCACATTAATTTTTGTAGCTGCTGCTACTGTGGTAGCAGTAAGTCCGCTACCACACTGATTTAGCTTCATAGAAGGATTTCTTATTAACCCGTGATATTCAAATTGTTACATGTTATTAATTTGATCAAACCTGTGATCTCTGTGGCTCCAACCACACTGGCCTCCTTACCAGTCCTTAGACACACCCAACATAGAGCCGTGTGTTTCTGTTCTCTCTTCCAGAATATTCTTCCCCTACATGATCTCGGGCTCCCTCCTCACCATCCTCACTTCCTCAGAGTCCTTCCCGGGCCACCCCATTAAAATAGGACCCTTTGCTGTTCTCTATCCCCTTAGCCAGCCTTATTTTTCTTCATATCACCTGACATGATATTAGATATTTGTTTATAGATATTGCTTGTTATCTAGGGAAAATGTAAGCTCTGTGAGGGCAAGGACTTCATTTGTTTTGTTACTTACTGTGTCCCCAGTACCTGGATCAGGGCCTGGCACCTGAAAGGTGCTCAGTAAATGGCTGTTAAATAAATGAATGAGTGGGTGAATGAGTGAGTGAATGAATGAATAAACCCAAGGCTCAGCTGGTTTTACCCTTGACCCCATTTGTTGGGTAGATTTGGTTTAATTTTATACCTTTTTAATTTTTATATCTGTGTGTAAAATTTGGATTTTAGTGTTGGAAGGAAGCTCTTTTGAGGTCATTTAATCCTATCCTCTCCCCAGTGTAGCAATCCTGCCCTCTGGTTTGCAGTCTTCCTATTTTGTGGGAGTGTTCTGATCGGCAAGTCTTTAATATCTTGCAAATAAATCTCATTTAAGTTTCTTAACGTGTATCGCTCTCCTAACCTGAGTCGGTTAAATGTTTCCACACTGCCCGCCCTAACACCATTTCCTATGTCCTCTTTATCATAGTAAAATGTAGTTTTAAGTGTTAAGTCCAGATATATAGTGATGGTGAAGTGAGTTTTTTTGTTTTTCCTGAGAGTTGTCTCATCACCACATTGTACCTTAGTAGGTTTTTTTTATTTTTCCTGAGTGTTGTCCGTAGTAGAATATACTTAGTAGAAAAGCAGTCACCATAGAAATGTTTTTCTGAATCTGTTATTTTCCCACTCAATGGGTTCGTGGGCTTTATTCTCTTCCTAGATTGTCGGACTGCACACCAACATTGACTTCCTCCTCCGCCTGACTGGCCACCCAGAGTTTGAAGCTGGGAACGTGCACACTGATTTCATCCCTCAACACCGCAAAGAACTGTTGTCCAGTCGGAAGGCCGCAGCCAAAGAGGTTTTATGTCAGGCAGCTCTGGGTCTCATCCTCAAGGAGAAAACTGTCTCTGATGATTTCAAAATTCAGACACAAGGTACGGAATGCTTTTCTCTTTCCTTTGCTGGTCAAGGTTTTATGAATAATCATTGAACATGCTTTCTTTCTTTGTGCCTCTCTTGCCTCCCTTTTCTTTTCTCAGTGCTTGACACCATCCTCTGCTAATGTGTTTTTAGTATGCAGTAGAGCTCTTCACATATCATGGATACACCCATAAACACTTTTTAATCCATTAAATGTAACTTAACTAATGCCCTAACAATGTAGAGATGGATCTCTTTTCATCCAAATGCTAGTTCTTCCCGCATCCTGTGCTGATCCCTTCCAACTTCTTTTATTCGCCGCTCCTCGTGGCCTACTTTGTTGTGTCCTCTGTACCTGTAGCAACTTCTTTGGCCCTAGAGACTCAAGACAGAGCACTGGAGATTCTCACATTCCCTTGGGTTACCCATGATTTATTGTTGAGTTATTTCCTCTTCTCTTTTTCCATTCTGTGTTCAAATTTCTGACTAACTAGAGACCTAGGTACTTCATTGTGTCATAGAATCTGGACATAGGAAAGGCTAAGGCAGAGATTCATCCTGGCTGCACGTGTGTGCATTCCTGTGTCAGCATCCCCACTAAGTTGTTGCCCAACCTCTTCCTGACACCTCAGAAAACTGGAAATTCGTGATGAAAATTCATTAGCTTATTCCAGTTTCAGTCAGTTCTCCATTAACAAGTTCTTCCCTCTAAATTGGGCAAACTCCAAGCTCTCCCAAACTTGCTCCAAAATATTTACTTAGGCTAACTCTGACCTTTGAAGGAAACAGAAAAAAAAAATCGAATCCATTTATCTCTTCATTATTATTAGGATTTTTATATTATTATAGGATCCTATTATTAGGATCTTTAATTTCTAGATTCATTCAAGAAGGTGATATTGAAAGCTTAAAATATATAACTACACCTTTAGGAGATTTGTGCTCTATCCTCATTTTGTCCTTTTACATTAAATGAATGCATCTAAATCTGCCCTGTATGGAATTCCTAAACCTGAACTTAGCGTTTTTAGAATAGAGTATCCTCTTACTCTCACCTTCCTTTTAAAAATTTATAAGTGGCACAGATAAGAGCTTCAGAATAAATTGCTTCAATTTAGCCATGCTGTAGCACCTGGATATTGTCCAACAGAGGATGTACTCTTAAATGCCTACGGGCTGGGCCAGTAACGTAGAATAAAAGAGGGCAGGTGAAAGAAAAATAGTGAGTCGTAGATTTTGGCGACCTGGAATGCATGTGCCTTATCAAAAAGGAGTGACCACTGTGCCACCTATGCGACCAGAGAATAAGAATTTAGGCTGTAAATATTCTTACTTTTCAAGAGAAGCTGGGATTTTTCATGTAGAATTTCCTGAGATGTAAATGAAAGTTTCTAATTTAAATTTAAAGCAATGAGAAGAACAAAGAAAACACATTTGAGCTGCCAGTGTAGGACCTGTGTTTTATTTTTTCTTTCGTAAGGTATAAATTTAGTAGGCTTGATGTTTGTAAATTTGTTGTTGAATTTTAAATTTTTTCTAGATCAATACTCTCCTTTTGCGTCCAGCAGTGGAAGAAGACTGAATATCTGTTACACCAGAAACGTGACTCTTAGGGATGGTAAAAACAGTAAGTAATGTTTGAAAGAGAAATGTGCTTCACAGAAATATATCACATTTGCCTGAAAAAAACGATTCAGCCTGGCCGCCATCAGTCAATTACATTTTTTAAGATCTCTAGCCTAAACATTGGAAGGAAGTATGCCAAATAATAGATTTGTTTGGCTCTGGGTGGTAGAGTTAATGATATTTTTTTTTTCTTTACGCTTTTTCTATATTTTGTAAATATTCTAAAAATATGTCATAAAACATACATAGCAAAATGACTGACATGAAATATGCCAAAATGTCAGTGAGGT
Organism: Diceros bicornis minor; assembly: GCF_020826845.1. Classification (NCBI taxonomy): domain Eukaryota; kingdom Metazoa; phylum Chordata; class Mammalia; order Perissodactyla; family Rhinocerotidae; genus Diceros; species Diceros bicornis. The sequence goes on from NC_080754.1 coordinate 40,476,066, forward strand.
TACCATTGGGTAGTGGGATTTGGGGTGATCTTTTTTCCCCTCACTTTTTTGTGCTTTCTCTGCAGTTTTTCTTCAATGATAATGTATTACTTTTAAATAAAAACAACAATACCCAAAACTACTCCAGGGAGGGAGGATTACCCACTGCTCAGGCAGTGTTTCAGGTGGAAGTGGGTTACTAAAGAGCTAAATTTTGTTAAGTGCCTTATCACATGTAAATTTTTATCTTCACCACATCTAATGAGGGGGAGTCACCGTAACCCACATATGGCTGATGAAACTGAGGCACGGAAGGTGAAGTAACTGACTCAAGGCTAGTAAGTGCCAGTGCCAAAATTGACACTCAGTTGTTCTGACCTTGACTCCTGTGCTGTTTCCACCAGTTTTCCACTAGGAAATTGATTTTTGATTGCAAACTAATATGAGTAGGCTCAGGCTGGGAGCTGATTTATTGTAACTAAAGTCAGGAAAGGCTGACACCTAAGCCAGAAGGCAGTTCATAAATTTATGGCTGGAACAATGTACCAGAGGGACCAGAATCCTGTGATAGCTGGTGGCTGTATCCCTTCTGCTGCAGGACAGTTTGCATAGGAAGCCAGATGAGTGTAGAGTCAGAGCTGGGTGGGCTGGATAACCTTGAATGTGAGGTGTCACTGAACTGTGATAGCTCCATTATAACAATGTGTCTACCAGGTAGAACAGAATCCTCCTGCCAGCTCATCACAGCACCCTCGTCCATGGACAGAGTAGGATCTTCTTTACCTCAACTCTGTGTAGACATGCACTCACTTATTAACAAGTTCTTTGTTCACAGAAGTTGATTGGGTTACAGCTCTTTAGGTGTTTTTTCGTCCTGAGCGTAGATGGCCATTACCTTAAGTGCATTGAGTACATGGAAAGAAAGTTTGCAAACATCCCTTATAGAGTACCATTCTGAAAATGGTTAACCCATCCATTTTATGCTGGTGTGTTTATTCATTTCGTCCTGAAAAACTACCCCCAAACTCTGGGAGTATCTTGCCCTAGACTACTATATGCTGAATACACGTAGCTGCAGCAGTCAAGTTTCAGTGGCCTCTTCAACCTAAGTTAAACAGGAAAACCACTTGTGTGATTGTAATTCAGATACGCCAACTGTGTTATTTGGCATGGATCTTCTCTAAGGCACTGAGCAGTATTTTGAATTATGCTGCATTTCTTGGAAGCTTGTCAAACTTTAATTAAAAAATAAAGGCATAATTGAAAAGCCAACGTGATTGCTGTTCACTCCATCCCTTTGGTAGTATTTTTCAACAGTAATCCAGGTCTGAATGTAACAACTTTCAGAAATGTTATGGTGAGTCTCTAATAAATGCTAGTCAGCAGTGGCCGTGGTTGGATGAGAGAGAGCACCCAACAGGAAGTGTGAGGGCTAGAAGCATTTATGAATCTACAGTAGAACCAGCCCTTAATGATCTCGGTGAGAATGACCACATATTTTAAATATTCAAGGCTTGAAAAATATTCTTACTTCGTTGCTAGTGGCCATGTTTCACAGAACCCTTCAATAATAATAATAATAAAAGTTAAAATTTATTGAGTGTTTGGTATGTGTCAGATATTGTGTTAAGCTCTTTCCATGGATTATTTCATTTGAATTTTTACAACAGGCCAACGGGATCATGTTATTATTAGCGTCAACTTTATAAGTGGAGAACTAAGGCTTAGAGAGATTAATAATTTTCTTAAAGGCACACCAAAAGTAATTGTTGGAGCCAGAATTTGAACCCACCCTCCAGGGTACATGTTCTTATCTAACCCTGCACCCTGCTAAACTTCCATACCTTATTAAATATATCAGAGGATGTTGAAGGTTCTCGTTTGGGGGCCAGGAGGTATCCAGGGGAGGGAAGAACAAGTTCAGTTACTTTAGATATGAAAGAATTTATTAGAGTTTTCCTGGCACTGTCTTTACTGTGCAATTCTATTGGCATTCATGTCAGTTAAATACTTTTCATATTTTATAAATTGAAAGAAAACTGATCTGGTGTAATTGGATGCATTTTCTCTTAAGAAGGATTAAAGATACTGACACACTATAGGGTGGAGAACTTTCATTCTTTCGTACATTCAGTACAAAGTTTTTGAAAATATAGACATTCTGAGTAGTGTGAAGAAGAGAAAAAAGATGTTTTTGTCTCTTTTTTTTTTTTTCTCTTAAGGAATTTACCGTTTGGCAAAGAAGTGTATGTGTTGGAAGGATGGATAGTGTAGTGGTTAGCAATGCAGGCCCTAGAGTTAGACTGTATGTGTTTGAACTCTGGCTACCCTCTTGTCTGTGCCCCTTGGGCAAGTCACGCACTCTCTCTAAGCATCAAATGTCCTCAGCTGTAAATGGGGGTGGTAGTGGTAATTACTTCCTTGGGTTATTGTGGGTATTAAATGAGACTACACATATAAAGGATTTAGCTCATTGTATGGTATATAGCAAGCAGTCAATAAACATTAGCTGTCATCATCATCATCATCTTCATTATTAAACTACCCCCTTGCTACTTTTGAAAGAACGAAGCAGATTTGTGTCACATTGATTAAAAAAGTTGGTTGCAGAACAATATGTTTAACGATATCCTATCTTTGTAAAAGAAAAACATAAGTTTGAATGTGCATTTTAAAAGGTCTAAAAGGATTCACACATTAAAGTGTTTAATAGTAATTACATCTAGGCAATAGGGAGGACTTTCACTTTTTACTTTATGTACTTAAGTATTTGACTTTTTTGAACATTTTTATTTTTGCAGTTTTTTAAAACAACTGATAAAGAGAAAAAAGCACTCTCTCATAAAAACTGGATGAGGGGAGAATCATAATAGTGTTTTATGTGCAGAAGTCTAAATGTTCAGAGGAGAGAGAATTCATTCACCTAGACAGACTCTTCCGGAGGACAGTGAGTGAGCACGGTGTGAACAAGGGGTGGGGTTTCAGTTGGTGTGGCTGAGGACCAGCCAGGTAGTGAAGGAGGAGCATGAGGCACAGTGCGGGGAAGGCTAGAGGCACATAGGGAGAATATTCGCTGGCCCATTTTCTCATTTGGTTGGAACACAGGGCTATGTAGAAGAATAGTGGGAAATTAGAATGAGAGTTTGGTGCCTTCGATACCAGGTCAGATATTTTGAATGTGATGGGGACGTGCTAGGAAGCATCAGCTGGAAGGGCTGCACAGGAAGTCCCGGGAGGACCTCCTCAGAGTTCAGCCAGGCCTGAGCTCTGTCGGCCTGAGTCGGGGTGGAGCAATGGGAATGGAAAGGAAGAAAACATAGGACAGGTATTAAAAGAGAAGAATTTGGCACTTTGTGGTGACTATTGGAGGTGGAAAGCGAAGGAGAAGGAGAAGGCAAGAATGACAGGTTTTAAACCTGAATGACCCAGAGAATAGCTGTGCCAATCATGGAGCTCACAGGTCAAGAGAGAAAGCAGGCGGAGATGGGAAATGATTTGTTGGACCCACCGTGTTCATTTTAAGGTGCAAATGGAGCATCCCGCTAGGAATGACTAATCAGAGTTCTGGAGAAGGAAGGTCAGGGCTGGAAACGGATTTGAGCTGGCAGCATCAAAATGGCGGTTGAAGTGTCAGAAATCGATGAAATGACTTTGGTCTGCATTCTCTACCCCCAAAACTTTTGATTTCCATTTCCTAGAATACTCTTTAACCAATTCCATATTCACTTAATAATATGAATATATTGTATATTACATTTGTATAGTCTCTTACAGCTTATGAAACACTTTCGCATTTATTTAATCATTGCTACATTCATTGAATGGGTCAAAGAGGATCAGAAAATCAACACTCAGGGATTTTAAATGACTTAGTCAAGATCACAGAGTTGATGACGCCACAGATGGCAGATTTGGGTCTTAAACCAGAGCTTCTCTTTCCCAATTCATTGCATTTTCTACGGTAACACTACAACCTTTCTTGTTGAGGGAAAAATATCTAAAATATCCTACAACATTAAAAGAGCTAAAACTCCATTTTTTAAAAAAAGAAAAGTTTGAAAATTCACCTTTATTGCAACCTGCCTGATAGATTTTTTTTTTTTTTTAATCTTTATTGTCAGGGAGTTAAAAGATATTGATATCTTTAACAGCTAGTTATCCTTAGGTTGAAAGTGAGATTTTTAGAATCTCAGTTATTGAGTACATGAATGTCTTCTAATGTTTCTTCAATTTTTTCCCCCTTTTCCATAAAGATGTAGCCATAGCTGTAACATATAACCATGATGGGTCATATAGCATGCAGGTAAGCCTTATTGGTTTTGTTTTACAGTTCAGAGCTAAATCTGGTCTCTCATACTGAGTACGTCTTTTTTCACTCTCTCATTCTCCTAAGCCAGTGACTATTATGACAATAGTTAGGAGAATGTCATGTGCTTTTATTTCAAACCAATTTGGGGAAATTACCCCCTATACAGTTTCTGATTGTTTACTCAGTTTGGCTATGGTTCCCTTAAGAATAAAAACTTGGTAAAAAATAATAGCTTTGAATCAGACACCTGACAAGCCCCTTAAGTTTGTGCATATATTTACATCTAAAGCAGCAATTCTTAAACTTTTTGGTCTCAGGACCCCTGAACACTCTTAAAAATTATTGAGACTCCCCAAAGAGCTTTTGTTTGTGTTAGTTAACATCTATTAATATTTATCATTTAGAAAATTAAACTGAGAACATTTTTATGTTTCGTTATTTTTTAACGTATATTTTTTAAATATACATAACAGAAAATTTACCATTTTAACCATTTTTAAGTGTACAGTTCAGTGGCATTAAATGCATTTACATTGTTGTGCAACCATCATCACCATCCATCTGCAGAACTTTTCTCATCTTGTAAAACTGAAACTCGCTACCCATTAAACAATAACACCCCACTGTCCCCTTCCCCCAGCCCCTGGCAACCACCATTCTACTTTCTGTCTCTGAGAATTTGACTACTCTAGGGACCTCATATAAGTGCAGTCATTCAGCATTTGCCTTTTGTGATTTGCTTATTTCACTTAGCATGTTTTTAAGGTTCTTCCATGTTGTAGCATGTGTCCAAATTTCCATCCTTTTAAGACTGAATAGTATTCCATTGTGTGTATGTACCATACTTTATTCATTCATCTATCACTGGATACTTGGGTTGCTTCCACCTTTTGGCTTTTATGAATAATGCTGCTATGAACGTGGATGTACGAATATCTCTTCAAGACCCTGTTTTCAGTTCTTTTGGGCATATACCCAGAAGTAGAATTGCTGGATCATATACTAATTCTATTTTTAATTTTTTGAGGAACCTACCCTACTGTTTTCTATAGTGGCTGTGCCATTTTACATTCCCACCAAGGGTTCCAATTTTTCCACATCCTTGCCAATACTTACTTTCTGTTTTGTTTTGTTTTGTTTTGTTTTTCTTTTTTTAAAAAGCCATCCTAATGGATGTGAAGTGATATCTCATTGTGATTTTGATTTACATAATGACTAATGATGTTTCTTTTCATACACTAATTGGCCATTTGTATATCTTCTTTGAAGAAATGTCTATTCAAGTCTTTTGCCTATTTTTTTAAATCAGATTGGTTTTTTGTTGTTGAGTTGTAGGATAACCTGAGAAAAGTTTAAAACCTAAGATTACGCTAGCACACATTCCATCAGAGTAATAGCACGATCTCATGTCCTGCAGTCTAAAGAAAATTCCACTGTATACTTGTGAGAGACTGAGTGTAAGAAAGGCAAAAAACATTAGTATTATTATGAAATAGCTTGACTCTGATGACCCCCTTACAGAGTCTTGGGGACCCCAAGGGATACACAGGTCATACTTTGAGAATCTCTAGTCAAAATTTTTATCATAGCCTTCAATTAAAAGAAGTGCATTACACTGGCAAAACAAAATGCTAAAAGAGTTAAAAAACGATGTGAGAATTCAACCAAATTCTTATAGTAAAATACAAATTCAGAGCATAGAATAAATCATTTTTAATATGAGCTAAGAGGTTTCAAATCCTGCAAAATGGATTTATCAATGATATGCTTTAGATCTCCTGAAGTTTTAAGACACATTGGTTTTCTTTCTCTGAGATTCAGAAAACCTATGGGAAGTCTACTTACTTTAGTATATGAGAGTTGTAATTTATATTGGTACCTCTGGTTTGGGAACCCCTTCTTGTCCCTTAGTAAATGATAAAATAAATTGCAGATTTATTCTAATCTGCTCACGGAACTTCATTCTCAAATTTAGACCATGGTTTTGCAAATCTTTAAACAAAACTGTTTCTGGTCTAACCTTTATGTTCTGAGAATTCCGCAGACATTCAAATGGCTGTTTTAATAGTTTACAAAGCAGATAAAAATGTCATATTTAGCTTAGAACAGATGCGAACCAATGTATGAATACTGCATATGACCTATTTCACCTTAGCCTACATAACATATTTGAAAAGAGTAGCCACAGGACTTTGACACTAACATCTGGGAATTGAAATGAAAAATAGAGAAGATTTAAATGGATTTTCTGTATGTTAGGGATATTTTTTCTTTGGTATGTATGAGAGAAAACATTCTTTAAAACAGAAAGGTTTTGGGCCAGTCCTGTGGCTTAGCGGTTAAGTGCGCACGCTCCGCTACTGACGGCCAGGGTTCGGATCCCAGGCGTGCACCGACGCACCGCTTCTCCGGCCATGCTGAGGCCGCGTCCCACGTACAGCAACTAGAAGGATGTGCAGCTATGACATACAACTATCTACTGGGGCTTTGGGGGAAAAATAAATAAATAAAATTATTAAAAAAAAAAATTAGAAAGGTTTCATGTCCTTTTGTCAGCTTCCTTGAAAGATTGTCTGAAATCTGTTCTTTGGCACTCTCTCTGTTAGAGTGAGAAAAATTGTGGTCAATCTCTAGCTAATTTATCTTCTTAAATCATAACTGAAACCCATAAATTGAATCTACGTGTTGGTGAAATAAAAGAAATACCATCTAATTATGTGGTTCTGGGTTTTTTTGTTACTGACTTTGGCACAGTGAAACTAAATCTGACTTTGAGTACTCAGAAATGAATACTAGCATGTAATATACTCAATCGAATTTTAGTAATTTTGCTTAATTTGATTTGTGTTTCAATTTCATGTTTTCAATGCTGTTCTTAAATGAACCTTTGTCTGTAGCATTGTGATGTGATGGATATGTTATATAACTATTTTTTTTCATTTAATTATCTTATTGCTGTTTCTATCCGGAGTATTTTGTTTATGAATCTTAGGAGGAAAGCTCTTACATGGCTTTTTAAAAAAATATTTTACCTGTTATCTTTTGAAGCTATTAATAGTAAAACAGTGATTCTGATTTTATTAATTCTGTAGGGTTGTTCATTTATTTTAAGGATCTTATTTTTCTGTTTTTTCAGATTGGAGATAAAACTTTCCAAGTCCTTGGTGATCTTTATAGTGAGGAAGACTGCACTTACCTGAAATGTTCTGTTAATGGAGTTGCTAGCAAACCTAAGCTAATTATCCTGGAAAACACTATTTACCTATTTTCCATGGTAATATCTCTTCTTTATAATGACACCATTGGGGTTTCGGGGAAAATTGCTTGACCAGAGGCATTCCACTGAAAGAGATTGCAAAGATCCTGCTTCCTTCGATCATTGCTGTGACCTTTTCTCTTTTTCCCTTTCCACCCTGTTTCATTGCTGCATTCCTGCCTTCTCTAGTTCTTCTGTTCTCACAGATTCTCATGAATAGACACATCTCCATTTTCTTTGTTTGATTCTGAAACACGTCCCTACACCCTTCTTGTCAGAGAGTGTCTCCCTGCTCAGTGGGCAGTTCTCCCAGGGATTTGATACCTGAACACTTTCCCCAGCCACCATCCTCCTGGCACTTGGAATCCTGGGAATTTGGGAGGAAGTGACCATTGAGAGAGGAGTCTGTAGACCAGATGTTCCTTATGGGGAGGGTGTGCAGTAGGAAGGTGGGTGGCGGTAGTGGAGTTCTCTTGGCAGTCACAGGATGGTTGAGGCAGGCTTTGCATGGATTTGGTTAGAAGCTTCTTAGGAGCCCTTAGTATTCTGCATGGGCAGAAAAAAGAGAATGGATTATCAAATATACTGTGGTCTCTTTGGAGTCTTCTCACATTTGGGAACCATCTTACAGATCAGTCTTTGTGATGAGATGCCTTAGTATTCCAGTAATTAAACTGTGTATGTGGAGTCAAGGATAATCTCACTTTACCAGGTATTGCTTTCCATAGTCCACGTGGTAGAACAATGTGATGGTAGAGGGGGTATAGTGGAGTGGTGAAGAGCATGAGTTCTGAAATGTAAAGCTGCTTTGGTTAAAATCCTGGCCCCACCACTTAGCAGCTGTGTGACCTTGGGCAAGTTAAACTCTCTGGGCTTCGGTTCCCCTATCTTAAACAGGAATTACAACAGTACCTACCTCATAATGTTGTGACAATTAACGACATAATACATGTAATGTTAAGAATGATTCCTGGCTTAGAGTAAGCACTTGATAGTGGGAATGCTACTAAAAATAGCTTCCCAGACAGTGGCTATCTTTTACCAACAGTTATATACATTAATTCTTTTAATCCCCTGTGAGGCATGTATATTATTATACTCCTGTATAATGGGAAACCAAATCTGAGAGGGGTTTAGTAATTTGCTCAAGGTCACAAAGCTAGATTAGAACCCTGGTATTAAAGATGACTAATATTTAACAAATAGCTTGAAAACGATCATTACTTCAGGTATATTAGTAAAACTACAGTGATAAGATCTTGATTTCATTTCCAGTGTATTTTCTATTTATAGGAAGAAAGTATTCAGATTGACATTCCAGTCCCCAAATACTTGTCTTCAGTGAGCTCAGCAGGAACTGAGGGAGGGACCATTGCTCCTATGGCTGGAACCATTGAAAAGGTATTCATGTGAATGTACATAGAATGATATCCAGTAGGCCCAATAAATGTCTTTGTTGAACTTTATTGTATATATCCTTTTTTCCTCTCTAAATCTTGCTCATTGGAAAGCATCCATTTCAAGAAAACAAGAGGATCTATGATAGATTCAAGTTCTATATTACAATCTTCATTGAAAATACCCATTTACCTAATTTATGATAAAGACTGTTGTTTTTGAAAGTGGGAATTTCCATCAAACTACAAATAACCCAAATTGTCTTTTCATGGTTAAAATGGAGCATTTACCAAGCATTATTGAAAAGGGCTGCTTTTTAATGTTATATCATGAAATAACATTTTCTCTAGTGTACATAATTGCACCTGTATTAAAATAAAATTTGAAAGACTGGTATTAGTGAAAAACAACGTGGTTTGGTGTTGAATGCAGTATATCTTCAGGGTTGAGATCCATACTGATATAAATTCAAATGTTGATAGAGCAGTAGTCTCCTTTTATGTACCTGAATACAGTAGAGTCCCCTCAAATGCATGTAAATCCTAAAATTTCAGCTGTATATTCTTGGTACCAAAAAAAAAAAAGAAGAAGAAGATAACTATTTAAATAGTGTGAGTGACTTTACCCACTATTCCCCTCTGGAAGTGTTTGCCCCAGTGAGAGGGAGAGTAGCTCATTCTGTCTCAGTTCCCATGGGCTTCTCATCATCTGGACAGCCCAGCACAGGGTGTACACAGGGTCTTACATTCAAATTTTCCCCATAACTGGCCCCTAAACCCACACCATCTATTTTATCAGGCGCTACCAAAGCATCAACCAGCATTGGGTGATAAGTGGGACTTTCAGGGCTGTTTCTCATTTTTCACTGTTTGGCTCTTCACATTGACTTTAGAACCTAACTCAACTGTGTGATGTTTCCAAAAACTCCTTGATAATCATGGTGACCAAGAAGACAGTGAAACCATATGGATGTATGAGTTCATTTATACATGTAAAAAGGAAAGGAGAGATACTTTTCTGGGGTTGCCAATAAGTTTAATTCTGTTGCATGCAGATTGTCTGTACATTTACTACACAGGGCCCTGAAGACTTGAAACACTATCCTAGACAACTGAAAAGCTAGAAAACCAGGCAAGACCCTCTGCCCTGCCTCTGGTGAAGACATTTAAGTATAGTAGTCCTTCCCTGTTGGTGGTGTGTCTTGTCTGTCCATTCGTGAAAAAACAAAAGGCTCTCGAAACATATAAAGTGTATTCATCTGATACAAGGAAAACCAGATGGCTTGGGGGTGGAGATGGGGAGCTAAGCAGTGCCCCCCACTGACAACTGTGCCAGCAATGCCAGACTGACCTGTAGGTCTTTGATTTGCACTAGTACATTTGTCTTTGGCAGACAAGACAACCACATAGACTCATACTTCTGCTGTATTCGTTTATATCAACTATGAACCACAAAGGACCTCTGTGTTTTTAAATATTAACCTGTCACTGAATCTCTAGGTGTTTGTGAAAGCTGGAGACAAAGTACATGCTGGAGATTCTCTAATGGTTATGATCGCCATGAAAATGGAGGTGAGTGAAATCATGAGTTCAGTTGCCAAGGAAACTTTGGGAGCTATCAGACCTAATTGTTCTTTTGCCTTATTTTGTAACTTAATACCATTTCAAATATTAAGAGCCGTGGAGTGATGAAGCATTAACTGCAGGAAAGAAAACCCAACCATCCTTCTCTTAAATACATTTTCATTTTAATTCTGTGAAATTGCACCTGTCATTTCTGATTCTGAAATTATTGACATTATCAATAGCTTAGATTCTGGCAGTAACCCAACTGAATGTTAACTATGGGTATTTTCTAAGGCCAAACTTAGGGTGCCAAGCATCAGTATTAAAGTGAAAACCTTAATCAAATTAAATTAGCTGTTGAGGTTTTTAAATAGTTAGAAATTGTAGGCCAGCAGTTCTCAGCCCTGGCCACGTGTTATAATTACCTGGGGAGCTTTTAAAAACTGCTTCCCCAGACCATTTGAATTAGTGTATCCCGGAGTGGGGCCCAAGGATCAGTAATTTTTAAAAGCTTCCTGGGTGAGAGTCTCCTATGAAGTTTGACTTGAGAATTACCAGCCTGAGCAGAGCTTCCCAATTAGTGACCTTGAATGTGTTACAGGTGTGTCAAGATAGTGCCTCCTCTCAACCCCCAAGTACACCATAAAAATGTTATCATTTCTTCTGTGTGCTGTGATGTGAAAAACGTTGGGAAGCACTGATAGACGACAAACATCAGAACAATTGGCTTCATTTTTCATTTTTGTCTTTCTTGACTTGGTACATGCTCAGTCCTCATTAGTGTCGCAACCATTGTTTGTGGCATCTTGTGTCTCTGCAGCATATCATAAGAGCTCCAAAGGACGGCACCATCAAGAGAGTCTTCTACAAAGAAGGTTCTCAGGCCAACAGACACGCTCCTTTAGTCGAGTTTGAGGAGGAGGAATCTGACAAAAAGGAAGCAGAATAAACTCCATCAAAGAAATGGCCAATTAAGCAGTGTCATAAATATAGTATCTCTACACCGAAAAAAGAAAGTGCCTTCTTGCATTTCTTGGGGTCTAATGAACCGTGGTTTTACTAAATGATTGTATGATTGTGCTAAAACTGTTTCATATTTGAAAATCATGCACTTGGGTCACAAATACAATAAATTATCAAAATATATTTCATATTAATAAAATCGAATTATACTTTTTTATTGGAAGCTAATGTGGTTTGTGTCTGCCTCGAATTTTATACACTGTGGTGTCTTTCAGGAAGGTGGGCAGCAACTTGACCAAAAGAGAACAACTGGAAGAGAAAAGGTTGTTTAAACGAATTATTTCCCGGTTACAATCATGATGAAAATGGACAGTAACATATTTCAGAGACAGATGCTGTAGAGCTAAACTCAACCAAGGTGCTTTTTCACCAAAGAGTAACTTATTAGGCAGTTTAAAGACGTGAATGTTATTTGTTTCTTGTCTTTGTGATTGGAAAGTTTTTATCTAGACTGCCTTTATTGCACTTTCTAAGCTAGTACAAATATATATATGTAATATATACACACACTCATACATATGTTTTTATGTGTATGTATTTTATATATGTATATATAATATATTTAAATTATATATGCTAGAATGTATTATTAATATTTAATTTGAATAAATTTGAAAAAATAATTTTACAGAAAGAGTGGATAAGTGTAGAAAGCCTGGCTATGTTGTATACTTTTTTCTAGAAACATGTTTTTCATTAAGAAAAAAATGCTTTCAATTTTATTTATTTATTTTTGTCTAGATTCTATTTGTCACTATTACTAACGGATATGCAGCCCTCTGCATTTTCACGTATCCACTGAGGTGTTAAATATTTGTTGAATTGAGTTCTTGCTGCATATATAGGACTATGTTAAACATTGTGGAGAATACAAAGAAATAGAAAAGATGGCCTCTGTACTTGAAGATGCCTATGATTTAATTTGAATAATATGAAAATAAGACATAATCATGTCAAAAGTTATGTGGGAAAACATCAAATCTAAAATTAATCTATCTCCTGGCTGCGAAGGAAGCAATTCCATTGTCAAGGGAGTGGTGAGAAATGTACCAAATACTAAAATTGGGAATGCTGAGTTCTCCAATAAATCTGATTACATAGCTTAGTTAAGAATGTCCATTTTTCCAACAAGGCGACGTGAAACTCAATATACTAAGATGTGGTTGGGGGTGAATACTGATATCATATGACTGGTGCAGAAAATAGGTATTTTAGGAGCTGGGGTGAGAGAGTTCTGTGGCAGGTGTGATCAGGGTGGGTTTCATAAAGAAAGGAGAACCCAGGGACAGTAGCGAGGGTGAGATTTGTAGACTAGAAATGAAGGAGCAGGGCTTCACTGTTGAAAATGAACAAGGTGTGTTCTATGTGCCCAACTGGAGTGGGGGTAATATATATATTATATCAATGTATATCATTATATTGTTGAGTTTGCTGATTTTGTAACTCGGTAAAGGTAGCACCATACTGTATCTCCTGGAACATGCTATTTCACTCAGTATTATATAATATATATATTATATATAATAAATATTATATTTGTATATATATATGTAAAATAGAAAATTCAAAGTTAAAGCCAGTGATTAGCTCCAGGTTATTAGGCAAGGGTTTGTGATAGGTGAGGTATATATAGATAGCTACTGCTAATGTTCTAGTTGTAGGGCTAGATGGTTGGTTGGCTATATTTATTATACAATTATGTTTCATAACTAGCATATGTTACACACAAACTTTTTGCAATTCAAATAATATTTTTTAAAATTTCGTCTGGCAGCAATATGTAAGCTGGATGGAGTGAAAAAGACTAGAGGCTGGAAAACCAGTTAGGAAGAAGTTCTTACAGATATTTAGGCATGAGGTAATAAAGGACTAGCCCATCTAAACTAATGCTTTTTAAACTATATTTTTAGCAACAGAGACTTTTCCCCTGTCCAAATAAGATTTTATTTACAAGAGGGAAAATTGAGGTGCTCTGGTGGAAATTTGGGGTTGCTGTTTGAACCATTTCATATCCTTCAGTGCAACAAGATAGAGTTCTTCTCTATTTCATTGTTAAGTGACTCTGCTGATCACAGGTAATAATGTCCACAGAAGGATTTTGAAGCCAGGTAGCCCAATTACCCACAGGTTGGTGGAATTCTTCTTTAAGATCATCGCCAGTTGTCGTGCTATGTGAGCAGAGTTCTTTGCACGTGACTGCACTTGTTTCTCCTACAGACAGAGCATTTGTTGTATACCAGGGCCTCTGGAAACAAAGATGGTAAGAAATGGTTTTTGTCCCTGCCCTAATTAATGGGAAACAGGATCCAGCTGTATAGAAAAATATAATTGCTAATAAGTAGTATAATATACCTGTGCACTAGGTGCCCTGGGGGGCCCGCTGAGCAAAGTAATAAATTCTACTTTGAGTCAGGAAGCTGAGGGAGAGGCAGTGACATTTGATCTGGGCTTTGGAGGACAGCCATTTGCCAGATGGAGAAAGAAGGTAAGACAAGGCCATTGCAGGGAGAGGGACTAGCAAGGGCTAATAATAACGGTAAGGCGTGAGAGTGCACACTGTGTTCAGAGCACAGAGTGATCCAGCAGGGGCTGGGCCATAGGAGGCGTGGCAGAGAGGGGCTGGAGATGTGGCTGCCCAGCAGGGCAAGGACTTTATTCTGGAGGCAGTTGGGAGCCCTGGAGATTTTCAAACAGACAAGTTTTTCAAAGTTATTTCTGTCCACAGTCTGGAGTACAGATTGGAAAGTGGAGAGAGACTGGAGACAGTGAGTCCAAAAGAGGCACCGAATATGGAAGCCTGGGCCGGGGGGGTGGTCTGGGTAGGGAGGCAGACCTCTGTACACATCTCCTTGTCTTAAAAGTGGCTGTTCTTTTGGGTAAGATCCATCTGTAGCCATGGATCAAAACCTGAGTCATATCGTTGGAAGAAAGCCATTTGCTACCTTATACAATAGCATTCTGGAGGCAATGTGTTCAGGTCTATAACAACCAACAAAACAACAAAATTTAAGGGCCCTGGTGGTTGCTTTTTAATCATTGGGGAGGCCACATGACATTGCAGTCAAAACAGCTTTGGAGTTAAAATTCTTGCCTTCAGACCCCAGCTCTGCTACTTACTTACAGTAGTGTCTTAGGCAAGTCATTTAACTTCTCTGAGCTTTATCTGTAAAACGGGGATGGCAGCACTACCTCAGGGGTGTTTTGGAGATTAAATGAGAAAATATAGAGGTTGCCTTGAGCACTGTGCCTGGGACATCATTTATATGCAACTGGTAGTTATTATTAATTTCTAACTCCAGTTATTGCTTGAGAGCAGTTTCTTAACTGCTCTAAGTTCAGCCCAGCTGGTTACTCTTGCCAGCAAAATTCCCAGATCCCGTGATGGTGAAAAACCCTGCCTGGATATGCATCACCCTGTCCTCTCTCTGCACTCCCTCCCCCAGCTCTAGCCTGCTCCAGTGTCACGCAGGCGCCTGTCAACCACAGGCAGATATGGTGCTGTTGGGGGAAGCCTCCAGCATCTCCTCCCGCTGAGACAGTTGGCTGCCAGGCTGGCACGTCCTTGAGCCTGTGTCCTAATGGGACAGCAGCACACCCAGAAGCAGCTCACTTCCTGCACGACGGCTGCCCCTGGGCTTGCTCCATCTTCCACATCACTTGTCACAGATGCATGTAGCTGGCACGGAAGGGGAAACCTCGTGTCTGGCTTCAGCCTGTGTGGATGGGCATCACCACTGCCGCTGGGCAGCAGAGCAGGGAGGTGTCTTACTTAGCCGAACTCACTATCTTTTTTCCTCCCTGACTGGCTTCTCTTCTTACTCTTGCACACTTACTGTTCTTAACTCTCAAATAGTTCTCTTAGGAATATTAGAAGTTGGAACGTGCAGCTATATTCTACCTACCCCTGGCACTTCTGCTGTTGTTGTTAAAATATTTACAGTGTTGATAGTAATACTTTGCACTTCTGTTGCACCTTTCATCAGAGGATCTCAAAAAGAACTCTTAGATGTTCACACTAAGCTTCAAAATACCCAGGAAGAGGAAAATGTGACTTGAACTGTTCAGTGAGAGGGGAGGAGATGGATATCCCCAATGCTTTGCTCATGCCCAGACCAGGGAGCCTTGGGTCATTAGTCCCTTCCTGCTAACGACCCACTGCCCCCTGAGCGCTGGCCCCAGGGAGCTGCAGCCTTGGGGTTAGTAGTTCCTCCCCACCAGACTCTGAGTATAGGGCATCCCAGGAGGCCCTGCCCACGGCTCTCAAAGCTGCAGGCTCAGTAGGAGCAGTCTTACCTATCTGCTCCCACGCCCTGTGAATAACCCTGGGGACACCATTCCTTCTGGACCAGGGGGTGCCTGAGGTATTAGCAGATCATAGCTCTGATGCCGATGATTACCCTGTCACCCTGACACTTGTCTCCCATTTGCTGGATCCCGGGAATCAGAATGCCTTAGTGCCTCTAACTGGCTCGGTCTCCTGCAGTGAGTTGCAAGTACAGTGAGCAGCCTCCCCTTAAACCTCCAAGTCACAGCCCTGATGTAACCCCTTCCCTCCTGAGATGGCTAACATCATTCTCTGTTCATACCACCCCTCAATAGCATTGTGCTAAACTCTTTGATTACATTAGAAAGAAGTCTCATTCCAGATCCACCACCCTCCACCAAAAAAAAACACTAACAAAACAAAAAAAGATAACTTGGGACTTCTCCCTCTTCTCAATTATTCTTATCCCTCTATCATTACCACCTATATCATAAAAGCAGTATGGGTTTTTTTCTATTACTGAAAGCAGGCTGCATGTTAATT
Organism: Diceros bicornis minor; assembly: GCF_020826845.1. Taxonomy (NCBI): domain Eukaryota; kingdom Metazoa; phylum Chordata; class Mammalia; order Perissodactyla; family Rhinocerotidae; genus Diceros; species Diceros bicornis. Next base: position 40,492,403 of record NC_080754.1, read on the forward strand.
ATGATTCAGACTAACACTCTGCCTAAGTTTGTTCCCCTGTTGCCCATCTTGCCCCACTTGGAGCTTCCATTTCTGATGTTCCCGTCTAAGCAGGCTGCCTCACGCATAATGGATAGCACTTGCCCTTGACCTTCCCTACTCCTCTCATAGGCCTGACCCATCACACATCTTAACCCTGGAGTCATTCCACATTAATACAATACATCAAATAATTATGGAAGATCTATTATACGCAGGACAAACCATAGGTTTTTAGTTCCTTGGTCATGTACGTATTATTAGTCTCTTCTCAAATAAGTATTAATTTGATTTTTGAATAGGTAATACATTCCCATATTCAAAATCTAAAAATACATATTAAAAGGTATACAGCGAAAAGCTCCCTCCCACCCACACGGTTAACCTCACCCTGCCAACAGTTAACTATTATTATTTGTTTGTTGTACATCCTTCCATTGTTTATGTACTCAAAAGCAAATACAACTGTATAGGCTAGTTTCCTCCCTTCTATAGTAAAAGTCAAGTTCTGCACTTTCCTTTTTTTATTTAATAATGTGTCTTAGAGATTCTTCCATAACAAAATGTAGAGTTTCTTATTTTGTTTCACAACTGCATGATATTCCATTTGTTTCACTAAATGGGTGTAATTTATTCAACCAGATCCATATTGGTGGACATTTCGGCTGCTTTTGAATTTTGCTATTACAAAAAAATGCTGCAGTGAATAACTTGACAATATCTCATTTTGCACATACACAACTATACCTGTTAGGATAAATGCCTAGAAGTGAATTGCTGGGTCAAAGACTATCTAATATTGAAGTATTGAAAAATTAAGCTAAAAACATCTATATCTGAAGGTGTTGTTACTGTGCCCACAGTAACAACTCACATTTATAAAGCATTTTATGATGTACTGACGTTTTATCATCAAGGGAGACGGCCTGAATATTATCGTCATAGAAATTTGAGGGAACTGAGATTACGAGACTAACTTCCACACAGTCATACTTTTCATAGTTGGAACCAAAACTGAAAACAGGACTTTTCATTCCATAATTCTCTGCTTTCTAACTATATAATGCTGCCTCCTGAAGTAGCCAGGCAAGGGGGAAAGGCAATTTTATTTACCCAGAACCTGTGTTCCCCTCTTACCCATTTTCTGAAAACGTTCCCTCCTTGGCCGAGTGTCTTCTCACTCTGTCAGATCTCCAACTGCAGAACTTAATGGTACTGTAACCCCCATGCTTCCTTGACCAGAGGATCACAGTCATGCTATTTGCCAGATTAGTCACCTTTAAAAACTCAGGGCAACTTAAGGTGGAATTGGAACCTTGGAAATAAAAACTATTCTATTCAGAATTGGGGTTAACATTAAAACATCCTCCAGACATACTGATCCTCTGAACACCAGTGTTTCTAGAATACGATTACTCACTTGAAACCTTAATATAAATACCATGTTTCAACATTGACAAGGAATTTGTTAATTTCCCAGAAGAAAACTGTGAGATTGGGTGGTAGATGGGCAGGGAGAGCAGGCAATGAGATTCAACTCTCAGACATTTGTATTTCATGAAAGGACTTTGGAAATATCTGATATTTGGAAAAATGGACTTAGAGGTGGGTTCAGTGACCGTTTAGGTCTTTTAGGCGGAAGGGTAAAATTTCACCCTCCTCTTCGAGAATTGTGGAGACAAATTAAGGGAAAAGATATGACTCACCAAGGTCAGTATTTCACTTATAAAAAGTGAAAGAATTTATTAATTTAAAGACAGTTTCCTCATCATCAACTCTTTGCTTGTTTAGATATTTTAGTTCTTGAATATTTTGCATACTTTTATTATTTGCTAATGTAATTCTCCTTTCAAAAAAAACTGATTGGCTTAAATGAATGTATAAAAAGGTTAAAAGCTACACAGTGGAATCCACATATAAGAAACTTTTGTGGGCAAAAGTATTTGTCCCTTCCTCAAATAGAATAACATACACACATGCCTGGAAATTTGATTTTGTTATTAAAACAAAAGTGGTTTGATTACTTAGAGATCACACTAATAGACCACAGAAAAATATATCAACAACTTAATGATGATCTCTTGATTCAAAGTGAGAAATGTACCTGTCACTCAAATCAGAATACCCATATTGATTTGACTGGTGTATTTCTCCTGGTGTGAAAAGCATATGGAAGCCAAATTATAATGATAAGTTTTCTTGATGAGCAAGGACCCAGATAAAAAAGAGTTTGGGGGGCCGGCCCGGTGGCAGAGCGGTTAAGCGCGAGTGCTCCTCTTTGGCGGCCAGGGGTTCACAGGTTCGGATCCCGGGCACTGACCAACGCACTGCCTCTCAAGCCATGCTGTGGCGGCATCCCATATAAAGTGGAGGAAGATAGTCACGGATGTTAGCCCAGTGCCAATCTTCCTTGGCAAAAAAGAGGAGGATTGGCAACAGATGTTAGCTCTGGGCTAATCTTCCTTACACACACACAGAAAAAAGGAGTTTGGTGCATGATAGAGGATCTGACAATTTGATGCATCGCTCTCCACAAAAGGAACTCATACCAGCGGCTACAGAGCCCAAATGGTTGAAGACATGGTACCAATTTTCTCCCCTCAGATTTCCTATTTTTCTCTGTTTCATTTGCTCATCCCCATTTTATTAACATATTCTTTCTTTAAATTTATTAATACCACCATTAGCCTATTTTCCCTAAAATTTCCTAATGATAAGAATCACCTGGAGTGCTTGACAAAGATTTCTAAATAAGAATTTCTAAGGTAAAGTCCTGACATTCTGTAATAAATGCCCCAAGTGATCTTTACCAGGAAGGTTTGGGAATGACAAGTTAGTTCAGTGCATCTCAGAATGTAGTGTTCCTACAAACCGCCTGCAGATCCTGATTCCACTGGTCCAGAGAGGACCAGAGATTCTTCATTCCTAACAAGCTCCCAGGCATCTAGCCAGGGACTGCTTTTTGAGTAGCATGAATCAGTGGTTCTCAAAAAGAGCTCCGGAAAAAAAAAAATAGTGTTCCAGGGTCAGCAGCATGGGCAATACCAGGAAACCTCTTAGAAATGCAAATTCTCAGCCCCACCCTTCACCTACTGAATCGGGAACGCTAGGGATGGGACCCAGCAACCTGCTGAGACCTCCAGGTGAGATCTGTATACGTCCTAGAGTTCAAGAACCACAGATCTACAGTTATGCTTAGCTGCTTCTTACTGCTTCTGATTGAGAAGTTATTTCATTTGAGATGAACCTTTGCACATCTCTAATTTTATTCATATTGTGTACATTTAGATGGTTTACCCTATTTGGGGTGGTACCTTACTGGCACCTATGTAAAGGGTTCAGGAAATATTGGCAAGAAAGTCATCTTGGAGTATTTTGGGGGAACTTGTTCCTTGTTATCTTTTTTTTTAATTATTTTATTGAGGTCATGTTGGCATACTGTTCCTTGTTATCTTTAAATTTAATTTTTAAAGATCACTGAAGAAATCATTGTGTGTTAATACAAGGTAATAGGTTAGATGAGGGTTCGCAAACGTCTACAGGGACCAAACACTTGGGTAACGCCTGCAAGTGAAGTAACAGGGGTTCAAGGAGGAGGTTTGGCCTCAGAAAGCAGCTGCTCTTCGGCTCCACACAACCAGTGCCAAGGAGGTAGGACTGTAGGCCTAGATCGGCCACGTCTTCCAATTGCTTAGAAGAAGTCAGAATGCCAACTTGTGTGTGAAATCTCTTGATTTTTAAATGTTGGCAAACTATTCATATTTGTTGTAAATATTCTGTGCGCCTAACAAGCTAGCCTTCCGTTGGCAACTCTACCTTGGAGGGACTAGTAGGAGAGGTGGTTCAGTCGCCTGTGCTTTGTGTCTCTGTGCTGTCTGTCTCATAAAGAAGAGAAAGCCAGTCAATTCTCTCTAAGTAGTTCCCTGAGAAGCCAAGGGTTAGAGCTCGTGGAAATATCTAGAACATTTTTAGTTGGAAAATGGACAGTTTCACATTGTGGAATCCATCTGGAAGCAAAGAATACCTAATAGTCAGGATAGTGGTTCTAAAGGGATTCAGATTTTGTGGGTCCTGAAGCTTATACAATTTGGGGAGACCCTATTTAAGAAAAAGAATGTGAAATTACGAGTACAAAATTAGCTATGAAAGTACAAAGAGGTCTTAATTGAAAGTGGGAAAATGTTTATTTTTGCAAATTTTGCAAAAAGCAAATGCCTGGCGCCTTGGAAGGGCCCACACAAGCAGGGGCCCTGGAGGTTCCTGAGTGTTCCGGCACATCCGCCTCTGTCCTGGTGACCTCTGGGGTGCAGGCAGGGGTTAGGATAGGGACTGGAGGTGTTGGTGTTCTGGGGCACAGCTGATGTTCTATTTCTTGACTGGTGGGAAGGTGGTTACATGGGAGTTCATTTTACAATAATTTGTTAAGCTGTGCACTTAAGTTTTTTGCACTGTTATGTATATTTCATAATTTTAGAAATCATTTGGCCCTTTTCTAAGTCAGCAAAAATACTTATTTCAGGGCCAGCCCCGTGGCTTAGCAGTTAAGTGCTCGCGCTCCGCTACTGGCAGCCCGGGTTCGGATCCCGGGCGCGCACTGACGCACTGCTTCTCCGGCCATGCTGAGGCCGCATCCCACATACAGCAACTAGAAGGATGTGCAGCTATGACATACAACTATCTACTGGGGCTTTGGGGGAAAAAGGAGGAGGATTGGCAATAGATGTTAGCTCAGAGCCGGTCTTCCTCAGCAAAAAGAGGAGGATTAGCATGGATGTTAGCTCAGGGCTGATCTTCCTCACAAAAAAAAAAATACTTATTTCATTGGGTGAAGTAGGTCTTTAGTAAATACTTGTTGAATGAATGAACAAATGAATGAGTGATTTCAAACCTATTCAGCCAGTATACATCAAGGGCTACATGTGTAAGGATCCCTGCTAGATATTGTGTTATTAAATACATTATAGTATTTACTATTTAAAATTTAAGTAAAAGGAAAAGTAAAATTTAATGGAAAAATAGAATAATTTTATTTTATTTCACTATTTTTAAAAAGTTAATCTTATTCTGTCACTATTGTTTTATATATATAGAACTAAAAATATAAATATTGTTTATATATAAGCTGGATACAGACTTTTAAAAAAAGGAAACATATTTAAATTTAATACCCTTAACCAAAGTTTTAACTTAAAAAGTTTTTAATTTACAATCATACTACTTTTAAGAATATTAGGTAGAGGGAACAGAAAAACAAAAGAAATTGGTATTTATTTAGCATATTCTAAAGGCCAGACACATAACATTTTAAAAATCATGCAGAATTCCACCACACTAACCTAACCACTATTATTATTTTATTGTATTTCCTTTCAGTGTTTTATTTATAGGTACACTTTTTGCATAGTATTCATAAAATTTAAATGCTGATCATTTTTTCGTTTGTTTATTGCGGTAACATTGGTTTATAACATTGTACAAATTTCAGGTGTACAACATTATACTTCTATTTCCGCTTGGATTACATCATGTTTTCATGTTCACCACCCAAATACTAACTACAATCCATCACCACACACATGTGCCTAACTATCTCTTTTGCCCTCCCCCACCCTGCTTCCCCCCTGGTAACCACCAATCCAATCTCTGTCTCTAGGTGTTTGTTGTTGTTATTATCTACTACTTAATGAGTGAGATCATACAGTTAAATGCTGATCATTTTTAGCTAACACATCACAAGAATTTTCCATGTTGCTATATAGTCTTCATAATTCTAATTTTAAAAACTGCATAATTATTCCTTAGCTATTCCCAAAAAATGGATAGAATATAATTTATATAACCATTCTCTTAATCTTAGACATTCAGATTATTTTTAATTTTTGCTATTATAAAATAATGCAGCGCTTAACATGTTGATGTACATAGCTTTCGTTTTTCATATTCGGGTCATATGCTTAACGATACATATCCCTAAATTTTTTTTTTCCTATAAACCTATGTATTTCATTTGTCTACTCTAAAAAAGAACTAGAATTGGGGTAGAAGTGAGAGAGGTAAACAGGTGGGGAGATGGAAGAAAAGGGAAAATCCTGCATGCATAGATATTCAAAACTATTTACCTTGATTTAATCCAAGACAAACCTTCGATTTTTGTGTTAAAATTCATAGAAGGCATCTTTCTCCTGTCAGGAACGTCCTCTTACTTTTCTTTGGTGACCGTGGATATTGTGCCAAAACTGACAGAGTGGGTCACTCTCTGGAGAATCCATTTCTCAGGTTGTCAGAAATAATGATAGCTATCAAGAGTAATTTTTAGTAGCCAGATGTTTCAGATTTGCAATTGCCTAATTATGCTGTATATGACATTTTCATTCCAATATAATTCAAGAAATCGAGGATCTACATTGTCCCTATTTTTTGTACCAAAAATCTGGACAGGTGATGTGATGATTTTTTTCCTGATTTGTGAATGTAGTTACATGAAAAGTCATAAAAAGATCTTTTATTATACATTTAATTAATTATCTTTACTGTGATACCTGGGCATGAGTATTGGCAAAGCACTCAAAGGTAGCCATAAACAAAACACAGTCCCTCTTCTCAAGTAGTTTATAATTTATTAGGAAATCAAGAACATAAGCCTGAGTCAATTAACTTTCTATGTAGTTTACATTCTTAAAAAATGTATAAGACACTCCAGGGAAATGTAAACACAAGCTGCATACTTAAAGATATTAAGGAATTATTGTTAATTTTTTAGGTGAGTTGATGGTATTGTGTTTTTATTTTTCTAAAAGCCTCTTCTTTTAGAGATATTAAAACATACGAATGAAATGCTATAATATCTAAGATTTGCATGAAAATTATGCAGGCCATGGGAATGAGTGGAGTATAGATGAGCATCGCTGGCCATGATAATTGTAGAAGTTGGGTGATGGGTACATGGGAGTTAATTACACAATTAGGTCTACTTTTGTATATATTTGAAAACTTTTATAATAAAAAATTATTATGCCTATTTAGTTTTCCTTTGATTGTGAAATCAAAACACTAAATATGCCTGGAGCCTCAATGATCTGCCAGGCACCATTTGACACTCTCTCCACCTTCAGATCCCCAGCCAGCCTGCCTGCCTGTTCCTCCTGGGCCTCTATCTGACTCCTGTGGTTAGGTCTCAGTATCCGCCCTGCATGACTTGGAGGCATCTACCTGGAAGGGAGATGTTGACAGAGAAGCTTGGTTAGTGAGAAACTGTGCTTACTTGACTCCTGCCTGAACTTTAAAATCTGTGTTTATTTGGGAATAAAACAGAAATGATTCATCTTGTGAGTTTCCCCAGGGCCAGTGGAATCCTGAATTCTCTTGGATGAGTGTATTCATTCTAAGCTCTAATTGAAACCACAACATGGAAACCGGTTGGCTCTTGTCTTATATATTCTATCTGTTAGAAGCAGCAACATCTGCCAGCATCTCGATTTCTGCCTTCCTTGGCATTGGGTTGAATTAATCAATAGAGTATATATAACTAACACAACAAAAAAATCCAAATCAAAAATCTTCCAGTAAAGTAAATGGAAAATTACAAAATAAAAGTTTAATTTTCTGCAGTTTTTCAAGTAAGGTGGAAGTGATTCGTTTTTCTTTTGATTTGAATTGTTTTGAATTAAAATTGAAATTGATACATAAACCTGGAATACTCTTAGAAACCATTTTTTTCATTGTATTCCCTCTGTTGAAATTGTTCCCCTTAACTTATCAAATTACCTCATGATAATTACCCAACTCACTGCTATTAAATAGAAAATCTGATGCCACGATTATTTGATTTTAATTTTTATTTATTTATTTATTTTTCCCCCGAAGCCCCAGTAGATAGTTGTATGTCACAGCTGCACATTCTTCTAGTTGCTGTATGTGGGACGCGGCCTCAGCATGGCCAGAGAAGCAGTGCGTCAGTGCGCGCCCGGGAACGAACCCGGGCCGCCAGCAGCAGAGCACGCGCACCCAACCGCCAAGCAACGGGGCCAGCTCAACCCTTATTTGATTTTAGATTCATACTATACATGATGATCTCATCAATCAGAAGGGAGTAAACTTTTAATATTTTGAAGGCTCAGTTTCTAACATAAATTCTAATATCTATTAGGATCTAGTTTAGTGGTTCCCAACCTCTTTACCCTTTTAGATTCTCCTTAATTATTTCTATCAATAGGGACTTTCAGTGTTAAAACAATTTTTTCCCTAACAAACTACATGTATTTATTAAGAAGTCATCAAGTAATTTCTCCATTTTTTTTTTAACTAAGTAAAGAACACATACAGTTCAGGAGCTTGGAGTAATGTGAATTACTACCCTGAACTAAAATAGTCCTAGCTAAAAGGAAAGAATTTCAAACTGTTAGCAGTAGAAAGCTTTTTTTTCTTTAGCTAAACCATTTCTGTTAGACTTTTTTACATGTTAAAAATGGCCTGTGATCCATATTACTACCTTTGCAAATGGTAGTTGGGTAATAGCTCTCCTCATTAAATTATATCATTCAGGGCTCCTATAAAAGAGCCTTGATAGCCAAAAAATAATGGATATTCTTGCAGATGATTTTTTCCCATTCTTGTTGATAGGCATTATTACACATAAAATTGCATGAACTTGTAAATAACTTTCTGAGTATATGCTTTCTTACATTCTTTTCTTTCTGTGTTTTCTTGCTATGAGACTGACACCCCTGGCTGTTGCGAGAGAGAAGAGGCATCCCGAGGCTGAATGTGGACCTGAGCTCACCAGGCAGGCAGGTGGTAAAACAAGTGGTTTATTCTGAAGCCCTTCATCTTCCTACCAACCTTCTCTTCTCCCCTTGAGTTTTCAGTCCAGTTCAATTCAGTTCATTGCACAGAGTGCTAGGTCAGTAGAAAATATTCTAGGAGACCTAAAAATGTGTGACACATGGTCCCTGACTTTGGAGGACATACCATCTAGTAGCTAGTAGAGGAAAAATGACATGGGCAGAAATATCTAAGATGTGAGGCAAAAGGAGCCAAGTGCTTTAGGGATTTCAAATCGCCTGCCTGGACTACACAGCTGTCTGTGTGCGTGTGGTGGTAGTGGTGGGGTCACTGCTAGCTGTAGGGACTGGGAAAGCTTCAGAGGAACTGGGTGTTGAAAGAAGAAGAGGCCTGTGGAAGGTAGAGATGGGGAGATGGGTATTCCTGACAGAGACGCAGAACTAATAGGAGATCGATCTATCTGTCTGTCTGTCTGTCTGTCAATCTATCTATAGTTACAGGGAATTGGCCTTACACAATTGTGGGAGCTGGTTAAGCAGTCTCTATAAGGCTGTTGTCTCCATGTTTAATGTTGGAACTTGAAGTCCGCAGGGTGGGCAGTCAGGAAGGGATGATGACTGTGAAGTGGGGATCAAGAGAAGGCTGGAACCCACAAGTACGAGCTGGAATCCCAAAAGGATGGACTGAAAGCTGTGTCAGTTCTTATTACCTCTGACCTTGGTGTCACGGCTATTCTGCAGAAGCCAGGGCCCTATGTCACAGAACTGAACACAAATACCTGGCTCAGGAGTTGGAGAAGCTGGAGGAGGGTCCAGGGGAAAGGAGAGGAGTTGCAGGCTTAGTTGCTGCTTCATGCCAATGAGGTAAATCAGCAGATCAGCCACAAAATGGCTGCTGCTTCCCTTCTGCCCTCCAAATCTCCCAAGAATCTTCCTTGTGGCCCACTCTAATAGGAAACATACAAGAAAGGGAATTCAGGGAAATGTAGGTCAGATGTATTCCAAGCCATCATAAGTTGTATCCAGAGTATAGAGCTTCTGAAACTCAAACTAAAGAGTTTGGATGATATAGACAATAAGTAGCCACTGGAATTTTTTTGAGCCAGAATGACAAGTGAAGCTCACTCTGAGGACAATGAAGTGGTGACCAGAGCAGATTCGAAGCCCCAACTCAGGAGCCCAGAATGCCAGGTGAGTGGTGGCAAGGCGATCCAGGAGGTTGGAGTGGAAAGAGAAGTGGCAGGGCCATGCCTAGAAATTTTGCTGCTGGGGCCAGTGTACAAAGCTTGCTTTTGTGTATTTGAGGAAGAGGTCAAGTCTATATACAAAGAATTGTCTACTCTTGACATTGGTATACTTGTCCCATCCATTTTTTCAGCCTTGAAAATTTCAATGCCCTGGGTCAAAGTCCCAAGTTTGTGACCCTAGAAGGGGTCCTGTAGAGAGACTATCAGTGGATATTTGTCATGTTTTGTGACACCCAACAATCACAATTGAAAATCCTTTCTGTGTTTGGGGAATTTTCCACATTAAGGGTCCTGCTAGAAGCCAGTAAATCACTTTCTCAGCTTGCTTTTAATCTAGGAAGACTCCAATTTGTAAGAGAATAGGAAAAAACAGGCGCCACCCAGAATCACCTTTTTATTGCTGAATAGTATTCCACTATATGGATATACCACATTTTCTTTATCCATTCACCCATTGATAAACATATGAATAGTTTCCAGTTTTTGTCTCTCATGCATAATGCTGCTATGAACATTCTTGTATGCCTCTTTTATTTCTCCTGGATCAATAGTTAGTAGTGGAATTGCTGGGTCATATGGTAAATTCAAGTTTTAAGAAACTGCCGAACTGTTTTCCAACAGTTTCTATTTTACATTTCCATCAGCAAAGCATGAGGGTTCCAGTTTCTCTACACGCTCACCAAAACTTAGGAAGGTCCATCTTTTTAATTATAGCCATTCTGGTGGATGTGTAGTGTTACCTCATTGTCATTTTAATTTGCATTTCCTTAATGACCAATGATGTTGAATTTCCATATACATTTTAGGATCAACTTGTCAATTTCTAGAAAGCCTGCTGGGATTTTAGTAGGGATTGCATTGAATCTGTACAATAATTTGGAGAGAACTGCCATCCTAACAATATTGAGTCTTTCAATCCATGAACATGGGATATTCTCCATTTATTTAGATCTTCTTTAATTTCTCTCAGCAATGTATAATTTACAGTGTACAAATCTTTCACTTCTTTTGTTAAATTTCCTAAGTATTTTATTATTTTTGATGCTATTGTGAATGAAATTGTTTTCTTAATTTTTGATTGTTTCCTGCTAGTATGTAGAAACACAATTGATTTTTAAAATATTGATCTTGTATCCAGTGGCCTTGTTGAACCCATTTTTTAGTCCTAGCAGTTTTGGGCAGGGGGCAGGGGACTCCTCAGTGTTTTCTACGTATAGCACAATGTCATCTGAGACAGTTTTACTTCTTCTTTCTAATCCGGATGCCTTAAAAATTTTTTTTCTTATTGAACTGGCTAGAATCTCAATACAAGGCTGATTAGAAGTGGCAAGAGCAAATATCATTACTTTGTTCCCATTTTAGGGAGAAGCATTCAGTCTTTCACCATTTAGTATGACGTTAGCACTAGGTTTTTTTGTAGATGCCATTTATGAAGTAAGGAACTTCTCTTATATTCCTAGTTTGTTGAGACTTTTTATCATGAATGGATGTCGGGTTTTTTAAAATGCTTTTTCTGCATCTGTTGAGATGATGTTGTGGTTTTTGTCTTTTATCCTGTTAGTATGGTGTGTTACATTAATTGATTTTCAGCTATTAACCCATCCTTGCACTTCTAGGTACTTGATCATGATACATAATCCTTTTTATACATTATTGAATTCAGTTTGCTAATATTTTTTAAAGAGTTTTTGCATTTATCTTTGAAGGATATTTGTTTGTAGTTTTATTTCCTTTGATGTTTTTTTTTGGTTTTGAATCAGGAAAATACTGGCCTCATGGAATTGACAACATCTACCTTGCTTCCACAGACATGTGTAAATAGATTTTGCATTATTATAATTTCTGCATTTATTCAAATGTTTCTTTTTTCCTTTTGAGAAACAAGTTTCATAAGTTATTTTTAAAGCAGAAACCAGATCTTATCTACTGGTTTGACCACCAAAATATTATCAACGTTTTATCTGAGAACTTGTCCAGGGTCCTCTATTCACACTAACTGTCTGTCTGTTGCAGACATGAGCAGAGACAGATGGCATGCCAGGACCTAAGTACCTCAGAGTCAAACTGCCCAACTGATCACAGACAGGAGAGGAGGCAGTTACACCTTCTGCTTCTCTTCTGCAGTGTGGAGGGATTGAAAAATGTCTCCTGAGTAGTCATTGATCATCATTGTAACTTCTTATCATAGTCCCTTGAGATTTGGGGAAGAAATGTGATAATGATGTACATATATATATAACCAATCATGCTGGCTCTACTGGTCAAAGTGTTTCCAGATGCCAGAGCAACATCAAGTGTCAGAAGAAGCTGTGTGTTGACATGGTGTTTGGAGGGAACTGATTATCTAGCCAGTGTTTCCCTCATCATGTAACCCTGATACTTGTTATGATCATGGGTTATTTTTAAGTCTATGAAATGTAAAGAATAATCACAATGCTTTACTTGAGGTGCCTTTTGATTAAGGAGACAGCCAAATGCAATAGGAAAGAACTGCTTCTTTCTAAACGTCACTTTAAATGACTTTTTTCTTCTGAAAACAAACCAAGTCACCTCAGCTTGAAACTCACTGCTATTCATTCTGTAGAAGTCCACTCATATGTCTCCTCTTCTAAAACGAGCAACCACTACTTGTCAAGTGCCTACCACTTACATTACATATCCTGTCTCATTTACTCTTCACACAATACTCTGAGGCGGGCACTTTACAGATGAAGGAACTGGGGCTCATATTAAGAAATACGCCAACATCACCTTCGTAATAAATGGTAGAGTCTTATTCAAGCACAAATCCTGGTAACTTGCTCTCCTGCTACATACAACCTCCCCTCTGCCCACAGTCCTGCTGGGGTTCTCAGAGGCAGTACTTGTAAAACCTCTTCAAAGACCCTTTCCCCCCGTCCCATAGTTTCCACATTGCCTGATCCTGAGTCCCTGGAGCAGGAGGCAGGGATGCTGGGACTATTTGGTTCTTTCTTTGTATTCCTAGTACTTCATACTGTGGTTGACATATAGGTGTTCAACGAATGTTGAAATAGATGCCTGAATGAGAACAATGATACTTTCTGGAATTTTGAGGAAAGCTCAGATTTGAAGTTGGAAGGAAACCAAGAATTCATCTACTTGAAACTTGCCAGTCAGGAATTGAGGCTCAAAGAAGACAGGTGTGATTTGCCCAGTCATATGGAGATAGCCAAACTAGAACACAGTTGTCTTAGTCTGTGACTCTTTCCTGTAAACCCATAGGCCTATTTCAGAAGTGTCAAAGCTGATGCCGCTCCACAGTTTGTCAGTTCTATAAAAGTAATACAAATGTAAAAAGAAAATATCAAGGAATCTGAACTTTAAATAATATGAAGATAACATTGCATGAAAAAAATTCCAACTGCAGTGACTTCATAACTGACTTAATACTATTCATTATTTCTTTTGAGAAATCATCCATCTGAAGGATTGGAATCAAATCTTAGACTCTCCTCAGCCACAAAATCAACCAAACAAATGAAACACCTGGCTCTGGGGAGGTGAACTAAGAACGTGGGCTCTGAGCCATGTACTTCACCCAAGGTATGTGGCCCTGTCACATGTGCCCAGCCTGAGCGAGGTGTTTTCTTACACATTTCACAGCGATGTTGTTACTCTGTAGGGCTGTATCCTATTGATCAGGAATGAAAATAATCCCTTCCTCTCTCCTAACCCCTCCCACTGGCTGTTCTTTCCAGCCAGACCTGATCTGCGAATTTCACTGTCACCAACGCCCCCCCACAGCTCACCCTTCAAGCCTGACCCTGAACATTCATGTTTCCTTCCTCTCCATCAACCCCCATCCCCCACACCCTTCTTAGGGGTCAAGCTGTCGACAAAATCAAGACACCTCTTCAAATTCTCTACAATTCATTATTTTATTTCAAAGTGGTGATCTGCCACCACATTTTCCTTTCTTTCACTTCTGGTCAATTAAGAGTGGCCATGTCATATTTTATCTCTAAAGAACTTTGCCCAATCATCTCCTTTCCCAAATGTCCTGAAGGGGTCTTCCACAACAAATTAACTCTTTTGGGCCTCACCTTTAGATTCCTTCATTGACTGCCTCTGTCTGTATATTTAGTCTGATATTAACTGATTTGATATGAACTTTTTAAAAGTTTTACAATATTTGCACAGAAACCTTCCCTTTCACCAAACTCTTCTCTCTTCACCCATCCCAAATAATTTCTTTGAAAAGGGTGACATATCTTGAAGGAAATAGAGAAAATGGCATTTATTTATTTACTGGATAGGCCTGAAAGAAAAAACACCTTAAAACTCTAAAGTGCTTGTGAAATGTGTTTCAGTGTTTTATATGTCTATGTTGATAGAAAAATCCTTGTGCAGAAATCACAGTTAACAGGAAGACATGTTCAGGGTCAGGCAAATTATTAGTACTTGGTAGACATTTATAAATTTGTATAGGTGATTTTTCTAGTTTGCTATACACATTGGAAACGTTTATCCCAGATATATTATACATGTATATGTATATATATACACACATATTTTTTAAATAATAATTCTTATTGCCCTCTTGTCAATTTTTATTCCTCCATTTGAACTATGTTAGCTTCCCAAATGCTAAATATTTTTGTGCTTACTATTGGCTATATGTAGCTACTTCAGGTTTACTTAGATTTTCATTTATTTCCTGAAAGTGAGAGTACTTATTAGTTCCATTTGTTGAGCCTCTACTCCAGGCCAGCCACTGCCTAGGTCTGTGCTGGCCAATATAGTAGCTATTACCATATATGGCAACTGAGCGCTTGAAATGTGACTAGTCCAAATTAAGATGTCCTTAAAGTGTAAAATACACATAAGATTTCAATGACTTACTATGCAAAAAAGAACATAAGATATCTCAATATTTTATACTGAGTACGTGTTGAAATGCTGATATTTTGGATATCTTAGGTTAAATATTAAAAACAAAACAGGTGAAGCCTGTTTCTTTTTACTTTTTTAAATGTCGCTACTAGGAAATTTTAAATTTCACATGCCCCTCACATTTGTGGCTTGCATTATATTTATCATACAGTGCTAGCTTAGGTGATTCATACACTTAGAAATGAATGAATGAATGAGTGAATGAATGAGACAAGCTATACTTTCCTGATCTTTGAGGACAGGTCATAATAGTCTACCAGCAAGGAATCAAACAAACTTAGGGTTTTATAGAAGCTTATTACCATTCAAGCCAATCTTCTCTTTTTGTAATTGAGAATACTGAGTCCCAGAGAAATTTGCAAGCCTTATGCATATCCGATGAATAAAGTCTCATGTAGGAAAGCAAGGTCTTGATGCAATACCAGCATTTCCTCTGTTGATGAAATACCAGTAGAAAATGCCTTAATGAGGATACCAAAAGTATCCAGGGACAAACACCCCAGATTCTAGAGGATCATCTACTGTGCTACCTGTAGAACTGTTTCAACCATTATGATTTCAATGAGTTCACTCTTTGCAACTGACCAGAGTTGTCCAAAACAGACACTGGGCTGAGCTGCAGTCTCACACAGGAGGGACCAAGCTGGGCTCGGCAGGCAGGTCTAGGATGGACACCGTAGGACAGTGGGACATTGTGACATCATCAGTGATGGTCTCAGATAGTTTCCCATTGCTGGCCCTCCAGTCTCAGCTGTCACTGCAAGTCCATTCCTCTATCATGCATGTGGAGCAGCTAAAATCAACAGATCCACATGTACCTTGAGGTGACATACTGGCTCTGGTGAATATTCCCATTTTCCTATCTAGGAGGTGATCCACTGGAATACTGCTTTTGTTGGCTCTTTTGTGTGAAGAGGGCAATGGTGCCCAGTTTCCCAGGGACAGTCCTTGAGGTTTATCCCTTTTCTCCTGATTAAGGATTCCTCTTCAAATGGTTCAGAATGTGGAGGAAAGAGCCCCAGGCAGTCAGTCATTTCTTTGGCTTCACTGGTAATGCCTATCAGGGAGGGGAGAGCCAAAAGCCTTCCACTTCTTCCCCTACTCTGTGAGTTTGGCATAAATTTAGGACTATGGCTCTCATGTCAGACTTCCTATGGCTACACTTGGGCCCATTCCTGCCCCTGAGGCCTAATCCTGTCTGCTTCGCCTTTTAAAAAATTATAATTCTGGATCCATAAAATCTAAATGCCATGTTTTACTCAAACTAAAATAGGTTGCGTTGGTCAGTCTCATTTACTCTTACATATTTATAAATAGGCAAGCTTAGGGCCGGCCCGGTGGCTTAGCGGTTAAGTGCGCGTGCTCCACTGCTGGCGGCCCGGGTTCGGATCCCGGGCGCGCACTGACGCACCGCTTCTCCAGCCATGCTGAGGCCGCGTCCCACATACAGCAACTAGAAGGATGTGCAGCTATGACATACAACTATCTACCAGGGCTTTGGGGGAAAAAATAAATAAATAAAATCTTTAGAAAAAATTAAATAAATAAATAAATAAATAGGCAAGCTTGAATTCAACAAGCACATTTATGTAAATGTTGGGCAAAACTGAGTCCACCCAAGTTAAGTGTGGGAGGGTGGTGGCTGCGCATCCCAGACTAGCGCCTTTGAACCGTAACTATGTATACATAGTTACCCTAGAGGCTTAATTTTAGCTAGACGAACTACCAGAAATGTTAGCAATCTGTCTTTTCAGATTACTTTTGCTCTTTCTCTTTGCTAAAAGACAGATTTTAAAAATATGGAATCCTTGCTTTTACATGTTTCTTTAAACAGAATTGCAACAATTTTATCAGCGAATATATTTATCTTAAAATGAATTTTTAACCATCTGAGGCAACAAGTATTTTCAAATAGTTGCATTTTACCTTGAAAAATTACACTATCTACAAATACTTTATATTAGTCTATGTAGCTATAGGTGTACAGTGAATTTATATTTGTGTATGTGCTTCCTCTCTATATGTATATATACACATATGTATCTTCATCTATATCTACCTATCTATCTATCAAGAAAGAGAGAGGGAGATGAGGGTAATGGATTTCAGCTATATGTTTCCATCCTATTTCTTTTTTTTTTTTTTTAATTTTTACTTATTTATTTTTCCCCAAAGCCCCAGTAGACAGTTGTATGTCACAGCTGCACATCCTTCCAGCTGCAGTATGTGGGACGTGGCCTCAGCATGGCCGGAGAAGCAGTGCGTCGGTGCGCGCCCGGGATCCGAACCCGGGCCACCAGCAGCGGAGCGCACGCAATTAACCGCTAAGCCACAGGGCCGGCCCTCCATCCTATTTCTTATGATTGTATTGAGATTGTCACTATAGAAAATAACCTTTACAAATCCTGTACTTAAAAAAAACCTCAAAGCCTTAACCTAAATACTTGAAAAAAATAATGTGAACATGTTAATGAATATTCTTTAGTTAATCATATCTTGTAATTTATGCTTTATCTTCAGGACTTTTCCATTTTAAAAATAATCAGGATAATTTTATCAAGTATGTTTCTCTCACTCTGTAACGATGGTTGAGTAATAATTCTCCATCTCACATTCAGTACTGTAGCTTAGAAGTTCAGTAACGGGTACAGCTGCTACTACATTTAACATCTGACCATATGGTATAACATATATCTGCCAAGGAGGAGAGATATTCCATTATAATAACAAAAAATATAGGCACAGTCTTAAGGCAGATCGACAGACATCAGTTAGAGATGTTCTTTCTTTTCTTTTTTTGTTTTTTTTGTGTGTGTGAGGAAGATCAGCCCTGTGCTAACATCTGCCAATCCTCCTCTTCTTTTTGCTGAGGAAGACTGGCCCTGGGCTAACATCCATGCCCATCTTCCTCCCAGTTATATGGGACACCACCACAGCGTGGTTTGCCAAGCAGTGCATTGGTGTGCGCCCGGGATCCGAACCGGCAAACCCCGGGCCGCCGCAGCGGATTGCGCACCCTTAACCGCTTGTGCCACCAGGCCGGCCCCTTCTTTCTTTCTTTTAATTTATTCAACTACTACCATGTAGCACATATATATGTCATATATGCCAGACACTCACTTCGACACTGAAACTGCCAAGATGTGTGCAACTGGGTCTCTGGCCTGAAGGAGTGCACAGTCTGGCAGGGCAGGTGGTCATGTAGGCAAATAATTATAACATGATGTCATAAGTGTAACAGAAGTCTATATAAGGTGTCACAGAAGCGCAGAAGGAGAAACATACCTAACTGCTGGAATCCAGGGATGAGGTCAGCAGAAATCACAGAGAAGATGGTCTTTCAGTTGAGCATGAGGTCTTGGTAGGAAATGCAGTGTGGTGGTGAAGAGAACAGACTCTGTAACCAGACTATCTGGGTTTCAATTCCAGCTCTACTATCTACCAGCTCAGGAAACTTAGGCATGTTACTCAACCTCTCTGTGGTTTGGTTTTCTCCTCTGTAGAATGGGCATAACCACTGGGCATAACTCATAGGGTTGAAGTGAGGATTATGTGAGTTTGTATGTGTCATGGATTTAGAACAGTGCATGACACATGGAAAGCCCTCAGTCAGTGTTAGCTAGCACGCAAGGGATAGCAGAATGAGAGATAGCAAGGAGAAAAGGAGGAGTACAGCAGGCTTGGATTGTTAAAACTGAAATATGAGGTGCGTTTGTGCGGAAGGTAGTGGGAAACGGCAAGGTAAGCAGACAGATTATGGGGAGAGAGCCTTATATGCTACACCAAATATGCTCATATTTGTGGAGCCCCTGGAGAATTTTAAGGAACAAATTGAGATTTGTATTATAGAAAGACAGCTCAGAAAGACAACTCTGGAGCAGTGGGGAAAGAGTAGAGGCCAGAAGATTGGTTAAGAGGCTACTGATAAGATGAGAAAAGATATAATAAGGCTTGGCTGAGGAATGAAGGTTAGAGTGCAGATTCAAAGTTATTTAGGAGGTAAAACTGATGCAACTTGGTGACCAATTAGATTAAAAGGGATGAGGTAGAAGGAGCTGTAGATGACTCTGAGATTTCTAGTTTGGATGATTTGTTTAAAAAACAGGAGGAAAAATGGGTTTGGGAATAAGGTTTCGGATTTGTCAAGATTGATGGGCCTGTGGAATGACCAAAATTAGTGTTTAGATCTGCCACTCAGGAGCTAGCAGTCAAGATTTAGGACTCCTCAAGATATAGGTAGTAGTTGACATTGTGGGAATGTGAGTGAGATCATGACACAGGTTGTATACAGGAAGAGATTCAGGGATGGTTTTGGAAAGCCCAATATTCAAGAGCCAAAGAGAGGTGAGCCAGCAAAGCAGTGGTCACAGAGGAAGGAGGAAGTATAGAAGAAAGTGGAATCATGAAAAATGATGGAGAGGAAATTTAAGGAGGAAATATTCAAATGTGGGAGAGAGGTCAAGTAGAATGAGAACTAAAAACTGTCTGCTGGAGTTGGCACTTCGGAAAAAGAGCTTAAGAACACCCGTGAGCTATTATCTCAGTGAAGTAGAACAGTGTGGGGAAAGCGATACAGTGAATCCTCTTCATTAAGACCCTAGATGTTAGCTAATATTTCAGGTCAAATGCTAGGTGAATTCCTGGAGTACATCCATGGATGTGGTCCAGCTTCAGGCTTGCTGGAATGAGGCAGATCTGGCCCATCTCGCAGAGCTGTTTTCCCAGAGCCTAGCAAGGAGTTTAGCACATTAGTATGTGCACACTAAAAGTTGGTGGAAAGAATGGATGAATGGATGGAAAGAATGGTCTGTGGTGGCCAGGGATCTGTCTTGGTAGAGTCCTGGGAGCTCCTGATACATGGCTGGCTCCAGGAAGCGTTAGGAGGCCCCCAGGAATTGCCAAAGAAGTTCTGTTGCTTTGATAAGAACGTAAAAGTCATAAAGTTATAGGGTTGATCTGGTAGCTTATGCCCATCTTGGGGGGAAAAGGGTGTTGGTTACCACGGTGATGACAGGTGAGGGTGATGACACGGACTCAGGCTGGTCCTGTTCTGAAACACATATTAACTTTCCGCTCAGTGTGAGATGTGCTTTTCTGATGTTTGCTTTATTACCTGTTTTCTTATTACCTTCACTCCTTCCTGTGTGGAAGTGTCTCATCTCTCCAATTGGATAGTCAATTTCTTAAGGGCAGGGAACACTCTAAAGAGTCTTTTGTACTCCCTGCAGCACATACTTGTCCACTTGACTCCCAGCTCAGAACCCTGGCACCCTCGGCCTCACCAGACTTAGAACCAACAATAGGTCAAGCCTGGACTGTCCACTCGGCCTGACGTCAACCCTCGGTGAAAAAAATGTTACTTCCCAAAACTTATCCTAGGAAGGAGGAACTGAGCGGATACTTAGAGCAAGCAGTAGGTGCTTATACTACAACCTCCACCCCCAGCGGCTTGCTGGGGGCCTTGAATCCTCTGTCCTCCTCACCTGGAACCCTAGGGCTATCCCACTGGCCTTCCTGTGGACACTCAGGTCCGGGAAGAACCTGTGCCATACTAAAGGGCATCACGGCTCCCACCTGGCTAGATTAAGGTCTCCTCTGGCAAGTCCACGTGGGGAACCTGATGCAGTCCAGATACTGGAACTGGGGGGGCGGAGGGGGGAGAAAACACGGGGGTGGAGGTTTATTCACTATTTTCTTCCTTTTTTGGCGGGGTATTGATGGGGAGGGGTGGTTTGGGATGGACCTAGCGCCTCAGCTCTCTCCCTTCCAGTTGCCCCAGCTGCTCAAGCGGTTAGCCGCGGCTCGTCCCCTTCTTCAGCCGGGTGGACACGGCTCGGGCCATCCGACGGCGGAAGAAGCGCGGAGGAAGCGGAGGTGGGTGTCCCCGGCCCCCACCCCGCCGGAGACCGACAGGCGCGGCGGGAGGATGTCGGCGCGCGGAGGGCGTGCCTCGCCCCCCCCCCGGTGCCCCCCGCCCCCAGCCCAGGGGGACCCCGCGCCCGGGGGAAGCCCCGCGCGGGGCGCCCGCCGCCCGAAGCAGTCCCTCCGCCTCCCGGAGGCCCGGGGCTGCCTCCTCCGGCCGCGCCGGGACCGCCCCGCACTGCGCATGAGCGGGAGCCCGGCGAGCCCGTGAGAGGAGCCGCCGCTGCCGCCGCCGTCCATTCGCTGCGGAGCCGGAGGAGGAGGGGAGAGGCCTGGAGGACAGCAACATGGTGAGGCACTGCGGCCGCCCGGCCGCCCGCCCGCCCCGCCGGCTGGGGCCCGGCACAGCCGCGCACTCCGGCCCCGGCCGCCCTCCGCCCCGCGGCGACCCCGCCGTCCCGAGCCTCGGCCCGCGGCCTCCGTCCCGCTCCCCGGCGGGGCTCTCCTCCCCGCCTCTCCCTTCCTCCTTCGCCCCTTCCCGCCCGGGCGCCGCCGCTACGCGAGAGCCGAGGAGGCGGAGCGGAGCCGGGCCTAGTCGGGAGCCCCGGGGAGTTTGGGGCACGGGGAGCGGCCCCCGGTGCCCCTCGCCGCCCCCCGGCGTGGGTCGGGGAGGCGTTGGGGCGGGGGGAGGGGAGGGGGCAACGGCCCTGCCCCTGCCCAGCCCCCTCGCCGGCTCCATTGTGTCTGGCCGGGGACCGGGGTCCGGGGTTCCGGGTGAGGAGCCTCCCCCCGCCCCGGAGCCGGGGCTTCCCCCTCCGCCCGGCCGGGGAGAAGGAAAGACTTTCCCGGGGCTCCTCTCCCTCCTCCGCACTCGGCTCCAACACCCTTCAAGTCTCCAGGCAGTTCTGCTTGGGGCGGGGTATCAGCCCTTTTCCTTTCGCCATCACCTCTTGATGCGTCCCATGCTTTTGGAAAGGAGAGTTTCCCTGGCCAGTTGGTGGAGGTTATATTTACCTCCCTACTGAGAACATGGGAGACCGCTGAGCTAGGGGACGTGGGGGGGAGGGGAGTACGGAAGTGCAACCTGTTCTCATTTCATAAAATTAGGAGAAACCGACTTGCTACCTTTTGAGCGCATATTTTGTTTGCTCGGGGTGGGAGGAGTAATTGCTTTATTATGCCAGTTAAAGACCATTTGTGATTTTTAAAAAACAGTTTGTCAAGTTATTCTCTTTTTTTTTTTTGTTTGGGGAAAAAGAAAATAGTCTTACAAGCTTGAAGACGTGGTAGGCAAGTTATCTGTTTACATTTTGGTAATTATGTACCTGACTGTTGGACTCTTGTTTTTCAGAAGCGATGTTTGGCATTATAGTCTGAGCATGAGTTGAATTCCATGCAGGTTACTGTGTGAATAGACAGTAAAAATGATATTGTTGTCCTTTCGCTCTTGGGGGACATAAAGGCCTCTTTGAGGAGGGTGTCTGTGTGTGTCTGTGTCAAGGGAATGCCCCAGTGTCTTTGTTTTTAGTTGGTCTTATTTTTGCTGAATGACGCTTATCTAGCCCCAGCCTCCAACTTGGCAGAATTTTGGTGTCATGTACGGATACGTGGTTTAGTTTGCTGTATATTCAAGATTTATGTTCTTTGGTAAGTTCCGTAAAAATTTACCATTTGTATTTTTAGGAAAACTTTGCCATAAAGTACAGGTTCATGTTCGGATTGATATTACAGTTTCAAGGATTCACCAGGGCATCCGAACAGTTTCTTATCTCTTAAGTATTCTGACGGTCATAGACATTACTCCTAAAGTTTCCAGACTCTTGGAGAATAGATGAGTAGTAAGCCGGAGGTAATGAAATGTAATTCCCTGGTAAACACTGTGAGAGCATTGAAATGTGTTCTGTTCGTAATAGTCTTCAAGTCGGCATCGTCCCCTGTAATCCAGGGTCTGGATAATGCTCATCACCTGTTCAGGAATTCAGGATTCCCCTGGTTCCTATGAGAGTTCAGCTTGGATTGGAGCTTGTGAACTTCTAGCCTTTTGTTAATATTAAATTAGCTAGTCTTGGAACTTAGCCATAACTCATCTAATTATACAAGTAGTGACAAGATATCACTAATTTAAAACACCTTTTGTGGCTGAACTCAGATCATGTCGCTAGAATTGTCTTGGTATGCTCTTGTTAGTTTAGAAACTAAATCACCATGGGCCCTAATAGAAGTTAGGCCATAAGAATTTTCTAGTTAAGAAGTTTTTAATTGTAAATTTATCTTACTTATAATGGTTTCTTGATACATATTTGGGCTCTTTTTACTTTTTTGGGTGTGTAGTGTGGCTTATTTCTAGAGCACATGTTATTGTCAATTCTGGGGCAAACTTAAATGATGAGATATCTGAAATACCTTGTATGAGAAAAAAATATTGTTTAGTTAACCTACCTGACGCACACATAGAAAGACCAAGAATAACTCCCCAACTGGAAAATGTGCTGTTACTCCTGAAAACTTTTTAAAAAGTGTTCAAAATTTCTGGGTTGTTTTCTTATTTGTAGGATGACAAGATTGGATATGATGATTTCTAAAGTTCCATTCAGCTAAAAATTCTGATTCTAATGATTTTTATTAGATGTGTGAGAAATTTGTAGACTGTGTAACCTACTAGCTTTTTCTAGACTCAGCATCATAGAATTTTTAGACCTGAAATGGCTCCAGAGATCATCTGATTTACTCCTCTTTTACAGAAGAAGAAATTAAGGATCAAGGAGATTTTGAGGTTCAAGTTTGCAAAATTGTTTGTTGCAGAACGGAAACTATTTTCTCCTGGTTTACTATTTCCCCCAGTATTTGTGGTACATGTAATCTTTTCACTCAACGTGAAATCTAGAGAAATGGTTGAAGATTATATTACTCATTTGAACAGAGGAAAATCCAAGTGTTATTAATGAATATGTTAAATAACAAAATTCAAATTAATAGATGACTAGTGATGCTAATTATGTTTTTAATGGTTTTTAAAAAAATGTATGGACTTTGAAATTTAAGATTGTATTTTCAACAAATACCAGAGTTTATAAGTCCAAATGACTGTAGGCCTGTTCCAGGTTGTCTCTTTAGAATTTGTTTCATGTTCTTTTGCATATACATAAATAAATTAAAGGAGGGCTTTAATTCATTTTAATGATTATTTATTAAACACCTACAGTGTGCTAGGCACTGTTCTAGGCATTGGGAATATGGAGATAGATATCTGTCTATATATTTTTTTTCACTGAAAAGATAAAAATCTCTGCTCTGGTGAGGGTTACATTTTAGTAGGGAGAGACAAATAGTAAACATAGTATATATTTTTCTTCCTTACTATGTTAGAAGATGTTAAGTGCTATGGGAGAAAAACAGTGTTAGAGAGGGGAATTGGGAGTGCTGGCGCACAGTGGAAGTGGGGTTGCAAAATGAGGTGAATTTTGAGCAGACTAGGAGATGTAGGAGTAAGCCATGCAGAAATGTGGTGGAGAGAATTCGAGGAACAGTGAGACCTGTGTGGCTGGAGCAGTGTGTCTGGGGGAGAGGGGCACACTGGGTATTGGAGCAGATGAGGTCTGAGCGATAAGCAGTGGAGATGGGCTTGGATGGGCATTGTAAGGATACTGGGTTTTTACTCCCAGAGAAATGGGAAGCCACTGAAGGGTTCTAAGTGGTAGGGTAGACCTGATTTCTGCTGTCCCACGGTGTCCTATTACAATATTATAGATAATTATTTTTTAAAGCAATTTTTAAAGACAACAAAACTCATAGTTTTCTTTCCCGTGCAGGTTCTGTGTGCAGAGTTCTGAATTCTGTTTAGGATGATTGTCCAATATTCAATAAAAACCAGTTGACCATCAAGTTTACCTAGCCATGCTAGTTAATAAAAACAACACAACAAAACCTCTTTCATAGATTACTTTAGAATACAGTATATTCTAGTAATTTGTATGTAGTTTAATGGCTATATGTAGAAAACTGGGCCTTTGGGGAGAAAGAAGGACATAACATTTATTGAGAACATACTGTCTGCTAGTCAGACAATTTACATCTAGTATTTTATTTAATCTCCGCTCTAATTTGTGAGATAGGTATTGCTACCTTCTTTTAATGTATCTGAAAGTGGAGGTTTAGCAGTTCTAAATAATTTGACCAAACAGTATGTGGCAGAGCAGGGATTAGAAGCCTGGTTTCTGGTTACACATTTTATCTACCCAGCCTCTTTTTTTTTTTAAACTCAGCAAGCACCCTTTCAGTATAGGTGTGGAATTTTTGATTAGTTTCATTCTGGTTTTTTCCTTATATTGAATAGTGACCTAGTTGTTTCCATATCATATCAAATGATCTGATGTAAACATTTAAGTAATTGAATAATGAAAACTCTTTTGGTGCATATAATAAAAAAGTTGAAAGTAAAATTAACTCACAGCAGTGGGTTTTTTTTTTTTCTTTAAGTTTTGAAAGAGCTGAGGTCGTTTGAGTCAAGTGACTGTTTTGATTATGGTTGGGTCGAGCATAATGAGAATCTGTGAGAAAGCCCCCTTTTACATTTCAGTGTGTGTGTGCTGTTCAAGTTGTGATAGTATTAGCCATGACATTTGATGAAGAGACATAGTTCCAAATAGGATTCAGTTGCTTTGTGGACACAAACAAGCTCTTGAATAACCTGCTGACTATCTAGTTTACTTAGTCAATCTAGGTGTATACCTCCTAACTAAGAAAAAGCAAAAACAGAAGGGAAGAAATGCCACTAAAGAGCCTCTTGTCACTTTGTTGAACCATTTTATGTAGTTAGTACCTAATCACTGAGAGTGATTAGGCTGCTCATTTGCACTGTAAAATTTTAAGAGAGATTTACTTTTAAACAGTTTTGTAAAGAATTCTATTGCATTACACTGTTGAATCCCTCAACACTGAACACAGTGTTCAGCAACAGAGATAAGTTGAAGTACATGGGCCAGTCCTTTGTTATATTAGGATATTTTCATTTCAGTAAATATTTAGAGTGCTTATTTATTATTCATAGGGTTCTAATATTTCTGGATTTAGGATCTGAGTAGATACCAAATCTTAGAATTAGGAGATTTCATTTTTCAAGGATTATTTCAAGGATTATTATTAGGCTCTTTATGAAACATATTGTATGACTGTTGGATGATGGTCGTTACTGTAAGTTCTTTAACCATGGAACTTTAAAAATTTCATTTAATTTGTTTTTTTTGTTTTCTCCTCAGTAATCTTATTATTAATTCGAGGTTTCTTTAGAAAAGATCTTTATGGAGAAGAGAAGCAAATTTAAATTAGCTGCCTTGACTGCTTGTTAGAAGTTCAAGCGATAAGTTTGGGAGAATCAATGGAAATATTATGGCTAACACAAGTATTTTAAGGAGGTTATTTCTATCTTATTATCATAGATAATCAGAAATTAGCAAAAATAACTGTTTTTAATAGTCAAAACAGTCGTCTCTAAACCAAAATCAAAACATGTATTCCTTTTACAGTGGTAGTCATCTTATGAATAATCCAATAATTCTGAGGGTAAGGAGGAGAAAATTCTTTAAATTTCCATTAACGGAATATTTTTTTGAAACCTGTGAGGAAAATCCTTTAAAAACATACAAAACCAGTTTGAATCGTACAAGTATACTTTCGGAACTATTTTTTCTGGTGGATTGTCATTGTATAAAACATCATTGGGTACAGTCAATACATAGGCTAGTATAGTAGTCCACGTTTGACTTAGTCGTGGTACAGCGCCTCTTAAGAGTTCATTTTAACTGTCATTCAAAGTGCAGGAAGTTTACAGGTGAATGATAAGGGCCACAGGCCTAACCATAAGTAATTATTCTAAACTGCAGGTTATAATTTAAAAGAATACTGAGGGGTTTTTTGTTTTGCTTAATATTTGAATTATACACATTTGCTTATATTTTCTGGCCATAACCTGTACATGTATTTGTATTTTCTCTGGTTTTCAAGTTTTTTTGTTGGAAAAGGAAACCCTGACTTGAATGCCCCCTAATAGTCCACCTTTGTACGTTTAAAGCTATAGATTGTGGCCATCTTTTTAAAAATAGACTATGACAGGACTGGAAACACATTTTTCTTCCTGTTGTCTTAAAAATAACCTATCTCCCTTAAAAAAAATAAACCCTTCACTTGACTGTAAATATTACAAAGATTATAATACACATATTGTTTTTGAAGACTGAAAAAAAAAAATAACCTATCCCCCTTTTTGCCCCTCCTCTTTCTCCCAAAAACCCTAAAGGGAAGTTCCATCCCTAAATTAGCCTCTTAGTTAGGTTGTGAGGGAATGTTTAATGGACAATTTTTAGTCAGAATGCAGATTGTTTACATTTGAAAGGGGAAAGGTCACTTGATTACTTATTTAACTTTTCCATAAAAATAAGTGAAGTATTGCTCACGATCCCCTCCTCCTCCCAGCGCACACATAATTAGTCAGTGGTTGCACTTTTGTCCTTTTTGTTTTCTCTTTCGCTTGAGGACAATGTAGGATAAATGGAAGGACGGCATGCCTTGAAGCCAGGCACCAGGCTTTTATTCTTGGCCCTGCAGCTTTTTGGATAGTCTGTCTGTAGATGCATGGAGTTCTGAGGCTTGGTTTCCTCATTGGTAAAATGGAATCAATGATAACCACCTTGCAGGATTGTTAATAATTAAATGCCTAGCACAGAGTTGGCACACAGTAGGAGCTCAAGTAAATAAATGTTAGCTGCTAGTTTTCTGATTACGGTTATTTTTCTTTCTTTCTTTGCCGTTTACATAAAATTACTTTTTTCTCTGCAGTATTCTTCTCTCCTTGATGGACTTGTAAGGAGTCCTTACTGTGTGCTAGTTACAATTCTTAAGAGTTTAACCTGGATCAGTTTGTGTAACCTTCACACTCTGTTTACAGATGAAGAAATTGAAGCACACAGAGATTAAGTAATTTTCCCAAAGTCACACAGCAATTAAGAGACACAGGTGGGATTAAGATCCTGCCAGTCTAGCTTGAGAGTCTGCACTCTTCACTAATCATATAGTGCCTCTCTGTGCAGGTAGAAGGAAGAGAATTTCTAGCTACTCCTACCTAGATTCTTAGTCTGGCTTTCCTGCAGAACTTTGCCCCTAGGTGAAAGTCTTCTCTAGGAGTAGGTAGTCTCGTTAGTTGAATTGATTTTTCCTGTACTTTTGACTTCAGACCTATAATCTATGGGAAGGCCTTTTATGGATGAGTGGTTTGGGATACTGGTAACATTTGGCTATATCTGCTGAATACTACGTATCATACATGGAAAGTATGATTTTCTGGACTTAAACTAGTTCTTCTAAATTTCAGATGAAGTTAAACTTAATCATATGGTAAACACGTGGGAATCAACATACAGAGCTTTTAGTGAAAATTATGGATGATCATTACAGTGTTTTGATTTTTAAAATATTACTTTTTGTGAGCTGGAATCATCAAATCTTGAGATAATTAGAATTGAGTTAGAAAATTAATTCCTTTAAGAATATAAAGGCCTTGGGGCCGGCCCCGTGGCTTGGCGGTTAAGTGCGGGCGCTCCGCTGCTGGCGGCCCGGGTTTGGATCCTGGGCGCGCACCGACGCACCGCTTCTCCGGCCATGCTGAGGCCATGTCTCACATACAGCAACTGGAAGGATGTGCAGCTATAACATACAACTATCTACTGGGGCTTTGGCGGGGGAGGAAAGAATATAAAGGCCTTGAGATCTTTCTTTGTGGAGTTCAGACTGAACTTGGAACTTAAAGGTAAGAAGATGAAAATTCAGAATAATAGAAATAATAAAATGGATCTTAATTTTTTGCTTTTAAAAATATCATTTACCTGTTAAATTATTTCTATTTTGAAATTGTTAGGACTTAGTTAACTAGAGAATTATTTTCAACGTTCGTTGTTTTTCTTGAGGGAAATACTTTCTTAACTTTATAATCATCGTTTTTTTTTTACTATAGAGCCTTTTTGAGTCCCTGTTCTTCTATCACGATAGACTTTGTAGATTCAGTCATAAAATATACTTGACTATATGATACTTGGCTACATTCAAAATATTTGTCTGATTTTTTTTTAACATATGAACAGTTATTTTAAATGCAATTCTTAGATTTCTTGAGTGAAAAAAATTGCCCATGTGCTAGATTTAAGTATTTATATGTATTGATAACCAGATTTTTTATTTTGGAAAAATGAGCAAGTGCTTTTTACTATCCAAATGATGATAGTATTTCTAATTTGGTAATCTTCGATACAATTGTAATTAGCTTTCTGTTGCAAGAGACAGCCTTTCTCTCCTTTTCTCCTTCTCTCCGTCCCCTTTTTTTTTTTGTTAGAATTAAAAATAATCAGAATATATCTTATATTTTATATGTTTTACATAATTACCAATATTGAATTTCCTTGAAAATTTGATATTATCTAGATAGTTTTCACATTTGAGTACTGAAGATTTTATTACCTAATCTTATTTAGTGACCACTCTAGTTTGTTCCTTGTAAATAAGTCTTAAAGTAAATGGCATACACTACATTTGAGTGCTGAATCATTGTAGTTGTCACATGTTTTTGCTCTTAGGAAGATCCCCAGTGGGTTTGTGGTAGAAATAGAGAAAATCCATCTGTTTTTTTCTTCCACCTCAGTTTTCTCTCCACCCTCTCATCCCGTAGAAAATAATTCTTTGCTGGCTAGATACCCTTTTTCTCTTCCTTAAGTTACCTGAAATTTAAACCTTTGATGCCATACTCTCAAAATCAGAACACCTTGCCTGGTGCCCCCATGTGGCCTGGAAAAAGCCGGTGGGAGTGTTACAGCTGTCCTGAATAGGCTTGGGGAGAGGGCGGGCAGGTCTATGTAGTCCACTCCAGCTTTACTCGAGGACAGCCTTTGAGACTACAGAGTTGAGTACATCCTCCCTAGTAAGAGAACAAGTGTTAAGATTTATTCTAGGCACAAAGAGCTGACAGAGAAATGGTAAGAGTGCATTATAAGTACAAGAAGGAGAGGAAACTTATCAGACTTTGCAGGAATGGGATTGCTTATTACTACTTGGTCTAGCAGGAACCCATAATCAGTTCTCTGCCAGGTATCACTCATTAGCCTTTATGGTAGTGAAAATGGGTAGCTGTAGCCCTTTTTCTTAAAATATATTGATATTGCTCCGTATGCTGGAAATTTAAAGCAGTTAAACTAGTTAAAATAGTTTATAGATACAAAGACCTTATTTTATTACGTCTACTTTTTTTTTCAAATAAGATGTGACATGGAATAATTCACTTCTATAATTTTATTAGTTTGTGTGGGTAAGATGACTTTTTATCTTTGTTCCCCCAATTTTCTAATATCTTGCTCTGTGACAGGAAGTCATTAGTAGAGTGAACAGCTCTTTTTGGCTTGTAGAAGTGACTTAAGCTGTGTTTTCCTTCCTCTCTTCAACAAAAGTGATTCGGGTTTCAGAGAACAGAGCACTGGTTTTAATAGTATATGATAAAACCCCAAATAATCCTGATTGTTTTGCTGCCTCCAACTTTTAGGAGAATGGGAAAAAGTTATACAAAGAAGTTATATCAAATTTAATTAAAAAGTAATTTCCAGGATGTGGCCTGTAGTTGTTAGAGTTCTCGGTTAATCTCCAACACTTTGTACAACATTATATAGCAGTCACTGATGGTCATAGTGCCCCCCAGATATTTCCCTCTTCTTCAAAGAAGGAGTAAAACATATCTCAGTATAAGACAGGTATCTTCCTTGGCATTCGATGTTATTGTGGGTTTGTTGCAATTGAATAATAAATCTTGAGGAGATATTTTTGAAAAGGGAAGAATCCTAGACATTTGAGAGATGTGTTGTGTAATGGGATATGAGTTATCTGGTGTCCAGAGGTGGTAGAGTTATTAGGGAACTACCAGGAGGTGAGTGAATTTATAGTTTCTCAATTTTAATGGAGAACAGAGGTTGAGATTGTAATATGTAATCTAAGCAATAATATATTTACAGAGAGAGAAGAGTATGGCTGACAGAACAGACTCCAGGGCGTAAACATTTAACCAACAGGTTTTCATATTTGATTTTGCATAGTCTTATTTTTATTCTGTGGTAAGTGGAAATATTTATATCTTTGGTAGTCTTTTCCCTGAAAATCTCAAAAGGCTTATAAATATATACAGCAAGCAGTGTAGTTTATGGAAAGAATACTAAGACTTGGACTCACGAGACCTTTCTCTTCTTGTCCCGTTTTTACTAATAATAACCTGGGTGATTTGTGAACAAATTCCTTAACCTTCTGGGTCTGTTTGCTCATCTGTACAATCAGGGAGTTGAGGTTTGTGATCTGTCACTTTGGGCCAGATCAAAGATGCTGTTCTCAGATGTCTTGTTTAAACCACAGAACACTATATCTATTAATGTGTGCCCCTACTCACGTGCTTTTTTCCCCTTCATTTGCAAGAGTAGCTCAGGAAGAACCCCAGTATTTTGCTGAGAGATGGTATTAGGACTTGGGAGGAGAAGCAGAATAATGGGGAGGCTGAAATTGCACAGGAGACCAGTTTGGGTGGGAGGGAAGGGAGAATGTGGTCCTTGATACTGGGAGATAGTGGAGGGCCTGATTGCTCTGCTTCATTTTGCTTAGGTTTCAGGTTAGGTGAGAAGTGAATCTGTGTCAGCATAAGGCAAGTGAGAAGAGGTTATTATAGTAGAGGGGCTGTTTGGAGAGAGCCTCCACTAGGCTCAGGCTAAGGGAAAGAGGTGATTCCTTTAGGGGAAAAAAGGGAGAATCCTATTAAAAATTACCTTGGTTGGAAGGATGCAGGATACTTGTTCATGTTTCACTGATTCCGATTTGAATGAAAATATGAGGAAATTCTCTTGATAATTATCTTGGTTCCTGAATACACCAGGAGGAATGTAGGGTACTCATATTGTCTTGCTTTCTCACATTTGGTAAAAATAGCAAGAAAACAAGAGGGGTGGGGTTGGGGAGAATTGTACCCTATATCCCTTATAATGGGTTTTAGGACTGCAACCAACACCTGTTAGTCTCATTGATCCCCAGGGTCATTTGACTGTTCTGGCTGAGTAGATAATGTCACCTTCTTCCCCACCACTCCTTATGCATCCCTTGAGAGCTTTGTGCTTGGTCAAGGTTTTGAGAGTAGCTGTAATTCCCTTCTAGAACCTTTATACATGCTGTGAGGATCCACTTTTGGGAGAAAGGCAGGGTAGTTGATAGCAAATTCTGTGTTTTAGATTTTTAAAAAAATTTGTCTTTCTGATTAATAGTAGATCAAAAGTAAGTCTTGAGCTAAAATGTTTTAATATTTTATGAAGAAAAGGTATTGCTAAGAATGATTAGTCAGCCGTATAGAAATACTTAGTCTTCTGTGATTTTATGTAGAGTTTCAGTTTATTTTCTGGTTTCAATAGAACAAGTTGAAATCATCGCAGAAGGATAAAGTTCGTCAGTTTATGATCTTCACACAATCTAGTGAAAAAACAGCAGTAAGTTGTCTGTCTCAAAATGACTGGAAGTTAGATGTTGCAACAGACAATTTTTTCCAAAATCCTGAACTTTATATACGAGAGAGTGTAAAAGGATCATTGGACAGGAAGAAGTTAGAACAACTATACAGTAGATACAAAGGTGAGTGTTTGCTTGTGACTTTAAATATTTTGAATCAGATTTTCCAAAGTTATATGCTTCTTGTGAGAAATCAAAAAATACGTAGAGCATAAATTTGGTAGATGTGTCCAGCAGAGCTCTGTAGACCTTAGTATTAAATTCTTCAAGAGATCTGAGAGAAATTGTTTTCCTCTTCTCACTAAAATTTCTTCTTAACCTCTTTATTTCTTCCCCCTTTATACCCCTTTTTTTCCTCCCCCGTGATCTAGTTTGAGAATGGGGGCTGGGGTTTTTTCCCTCATTTTCATAAAACTCAGCTGAGCTGATTTTAAGAAGACTTGCATAATAATTTTAATAACCTTTAAAGAATTATAAAGTAATATATACTTTAAAAACTTAATACATAATAGATGAATAAAGAAAAAGTTAATAGTTTCTGCATCTTTTCCTCACTTATTCTCCTGAGGGAACTAATATTTAATAGCGGGGTGTGGATCCTTCCATGTCTTTTATGTTTATGCAGAAATATATATATATAGAGTTTCTTTCAAAATTTTTCCAAAAATGGGATTATATTTTATGCATAATTCAGGATGTGCACGTTTTTTATTCCTAGAAGATGTTAGCAAATCACATTTGACGGAGTGTAGGAGTGCCCCTTTCTTCTTGTGTTTGTTGTCACTTTAAATTTTTGCTGTCCGATAAGTAAATATTGATAGTTGGGTTTTTTTCTGTTATTTGAACAACAGATGTTTATATTGTTGAGATAAGGATTAAATTGCAGAGTTTATGGTTTTTCTGATAATCTCTTAAGAAGTGATTGCTGTGGTAAAATGAATTTTGTTTTAAGAAAAAAAGAATTTCTGTATATAATACTGTTAATTTAGAATGCCTACGTAAACAAAATATGGATATGTTCAGTAAAAATCTTTTCTCTCTATATAGGAATGTCTGATTTTCTGAACGTGTATGAGTATGGGATATATTTCACGTGAATAAATGAGAGTTTTAGAAATCAAGTGCCGTGCCCATCTGTGTATATATCTTCCTGTTCATCTTTTAAGAATGCTATTTCAGGGGCAAAGTGGCTTTAAATATTATAAGGGGAAAATATCTGTTAGAGTAGTATTGCTTTATGTCTTTGGTCTATTGTAATCTTTTTTTTTTTTTAGTGGAACATACAGCATTACCTTTTTCAGTTTTAGTAATAGTATAACCAAGTATGGCACTAATTTAATATTGCATTGTTATTTTTAAAGATCCTCAAGATGAAAATAAAATTGGAATAGATGGTATACAGCAGTTTTGTGATGACCTGGCGCTCGATCCAGCCAGCATTAGTGTGTTGATCATTGCATGGAAGTTTAGAGCAGCAACGCAGTGCGAGTTCTCCAAACAGGAGTTCATGGACGGCATGACAGAGTTAGGGTGAGTATATAATTACCATAGGAAATTAGCTGCATTACTATGAAAATGACTGTGGACCTGAGTTATGTTATGAATTTTTAAAGGTAAATTAAATTAAATGTAAATTAAATTTTTAAATGTAAAGTGAAATCATTGCAGAAGGATAAAGTTCGCCAGTTTAAAAGTTCGTCAGTTTAAAAATTTGCTGGCCCACAAACATTGGTATCAATAGAAATGGGCTAATATAATATGCTAGTTCCTTCCCATGTCATACAGTTTGCTGGGATTGTGGAGTTATCTGTGTAGTTAGTACAGACTATTTCATTTGCATTATACTTTTATCATTTGTTTCTAAGGGAGGTTCACTAGTATTAAAATAAATTACTATGCTTTAATATTTAACATGGATAAGTGAAATGAGCAAGTTTTAAGTTATTTCCTAAAGTGAGGCTGTGAACTCTGAATTTATAAACCATCTCCTAGAATTTAAAATCTTGGAAGTTACTAATCACTTTTTGTTCCACTTATACCTTGACAGCTGATTAACTAAATGTCTTGGGATAAATAGACTGAAAAATCATGGGTAAAGGTTGTACGTATGGCCTCTAGTTGTCTATATTCAATGAGGCTGTAAAAGTAGTCAGCCTATGGATAGGTAACAGGCTGCCCTTTCTGTTTTTAGTGGGTGACTGTTGAATAATAATAGCTACCATTTGTTGAACATTTATTTCAGAAACTGTGCTACTAAGTACTTCACCTACCTCTTCACAACAGCTTTTTGAAAGATAAGAGTGTTTATGTTCCCGTTTTAGAGGTGAGAAAACTGAGGTACAGAGAAACTATAGAGTTAGGTAGTATTCGAGCCAGAATTTGAACCCAGGTGTTCTGATTCTTAAGCCTGAGGGACGTTGTAATCAGTCAGGGTCCAGACGAGGCACAAAAACTATACCAGTTTGAACTGGGTAATTCGTAAATATGTAATTTGAACAGGGTAAATTTAAAAAATTGTTTTATTGTGTAAAAGAGGTAAAAGAAAACTAAGGTATAACGGGTAGCAGTTGCAAGAAGCTGCCACCACCCCCGGAGCTGAGGGAAATGGACAGAAAGAAACCTAAAACTTAGCAGACCCCATAAGGCTGAGATTCAGACCTCAGGGGAAAGGGTATGGCTACTGCAGGAACAAGATGCCCATGCTGCCTGCCTCGCCTGCCACTCTGGCGGAGAAGAAACAGGCTAGAGGCCACTTGCTGTGGAGCCATGCGAGTTGCCATCATTGGTGGACCTTCCTGGGACCTCCGAGCACACCGAAACCCTTGATCTCTGCAGAAAACAAACTGGGATAAGAAAAGTTCCTTCTTCCTCTTCCAGCCTGTCGTGGCCCTCTATTGGTAGAACCTAACAGTGAGCCAGCTGGCAAGAAAAATGAAGTCTCATAATATGTAGTCCATTACAAATAGTCACAAAGTAGGGCAAAGAAGGGTGGGTTTAAAGCTGAAAGGCAATAAATTAATAACTGGCCTAGACGCTATGTTCTATAGCTAAGCCCAGCCCTATCCTGAACTTGCTGGAATTTTCTATGCTAGGACAGGTTTCATTAGGACTCACTTTTTTTTTCCATTTGAAATTGAATTCACACGACATGAATGAACTTCCAAATCAAAATTTTAATTTACAAACTAATGATCTGGGAAGTGTTATAGAGAACACAGAAGGAAAATAAAAGCAAAAATTATTAGAGGAAAAAAAGTGGAGTGATTAGTTTGTGGAATCTATAAGAAATAGACTATTTCTACCTTAAGGCCGTTATGTGGAAAGTAAGACTTGGTACTTGGACCCTTTCAACTCCTTGGAAGTTCAATGCTTTGCGAATATAGAAGAAGCTTGATTTTTTTTTTTTTTTTTTTAAAGATTTTATTTATTTATTTTTCCCCCCAAAGCCCCAGTAGATAGTTGTATGTCATAGCTGCACAACCCTCTAGTTGCTGTATGTGGGACACAGCCTCAACGTGGCCAGAGAAGTGGTGCGTCTGTGCACGCCCGGGATCCGAACCCGGGCCGCCAGCAGCGGAGCGCACGCACTTAACCGCTAAGCCACGGGGCTGGCCCAAGAAGCTTGATATTGATTTGAGGTAACTTCAGTTGGAAATGGTAGGGGGCTCATCTGATATTTATTACTATACTTTGTACGTAACAAGAAGTAAGTTTTCAAGAGGAATGCTTCGTAACCTAAGTAAGAGGCTATGCTTTCAGTTAGTTTGGAAGCTAGACGTGATTTGTTAAACCATGTAAGGAGTATCTGCTGCAGTTTAAACCGGTGATTGTTATGCTGGTTACTGTACGTTCTCATCTATTCACTGCAGCTGACTTCTGCAATTTGGGTGTGTTGATAGTCCAGTGAATTACATAATTAAAAGTAATGGCCCTTTTTTGAAAAAAATAGTAATTATTTCTAACATTTAATCCATACCTTTTCTTCCTCCAGCTAACCCCATACTTGTTTATGAATGTTAAAAAGATAAAATTTCAACTCTCTGATTTTTTTAAAAAGTTCTATGAAATAAATATAAGATGTCATAGGAATAAATAAGTCCTTAATTTACGGTGAAAAAGTTTATCTTTATTAACTTAATTTTACAATGTAGATGTGACAGCATAGAAAAACTAAAGGCCCAAATACCCAAGATGGAACAAGAATTGAAAGAACCAGGACGATTTAAGGATTTTTACCAGTTTACTTTTAATTTTGCAAAGAATCCAGGACAAAAAGGATTAGGTAAGAATTTTTAAAAATTATATTTGGTATTTCAAATATATTCAAATACATTAACAATGTCACTTTCGTTTTGTAATAGAAAGTTATGTGTTTTGAGTGTAGAGTCATTGTGAAAATACCGGTTACTGAAAAACAATGAGAAACAATGAACTTCTAGTTAATCAGAAAATATTGTGTACATTCAATAATAGCGTTAACCTGGATACCATATGTGAACCATTTTTTTTTTTTAAGAACTATAATACAGAAAATAAATAGTTGTTAAAAGTTCACTGACATACACACGTATGTGCATTTGCTTATTTGTTTGTTTGTTTATTTTCCAGAAGATATTGAGGATCTTAGGATCATAGGTTATTTCACTGTGAATCTGTGGAAATATCATTGTAAGATTTCTGAGTCATACAATGCCAGATAAATTTATTCTTCTTGATTATGATTTATTTGGAAACTATAAGCAAGAATAAAAATGATTATCATTCATAATCTTATCGA
The DNA here is from genome assembly GCF_020826845.1 of Diceros bicornis minor. Classification (NCBI taxonomy): domain Eukaryota; kingdom Metazoa; phylum Chordata; class Mammalia; order Perissodactyla; family Rhinocerotidae; genus Diceros; species Diceros bicornis. Next base: position 40,529,560 of record NC_080754.1, read on the forward strand.
GAAATAACCACTATTAACAGTTTAGATCAATCAATTTATACTGTATGTAGTATCCATACATTTGCTTTGGGGATGGCTAGGGGATATGGAAGTAAAAGCTGCAGTGTAATTTACAGTTTACTCAGAAAGATTAGACAGTAGCAGATAATACAAAATAATAAACGTGTGTGAGGGTTTTAGATAAAAGAGAATTGAGTAAAAGCAGGAATGGTTGGGAAATGCTTCCTGGGCAAGATGAGATATGAACACAGGGACTTGGTATTTGGCTGGGTAAGGGAAGATAAAAGGTGTTCCAGTGGGAGGATAGTTATGAATGAAGGTCTGAAAGTTCAGAAATAAGCTTGACTTCTTTGTAGAAGAGAGAAAACATTGATTTGGTTTTAGTGGGAATGCTTGTTTGGCTATTCACTTTGTGAGACACAGTAAGGCTCAGTAACCACAGGCTTCTTTTAAAAACAGGACAGGGCCGGCCCCATGGCTTAGCGGTTAAGTGCGCGCGCTCCAATGCTGGCGGCCCGGGTTCGGATCTCGGGTGCCTACCAACTCACTGCTTCTCACATGCTGAGGCTGTGTCCCACATACAGCAACTAGAAGGACGTGCAGCTGTGACATACAGCTATCTACTGGGGCTTTGGGGGAAAAAAATAAATAAATAAAATTTAAAAACAGAACAAAGGTTTAAATTGGAATTTGTGGGCAGTGGGGACACACTCAGTATTTTGATGATGGCAGTAACTTCCGTTTTTTTTTTGTGAGGGAGATCAGCCCTGAGCTAACATCCATGCTAATCCTCCTCTTTTTGCTGAGGAAGACCGGCTCTGAGCTAACATCTATTGCCAATCCTCCTCCTTTTTCTCTTCCCCAGAGCCCCAGTAGATAGTTGTATGTCATAGTTGCACATCCTTCTAGTTGCTGTATGTGGGACGCGGCCTCAGCATGGCCGGAGAAGCGGTGCGTCAGTGCGCACCCGGGATCCGAACCGTGGCCGCCAGTAGTGGAGCGTGCGCACTTAACCGCTAAGCCACCGGGCCGGCCCCGGTAACTTCCACTTAATGTGAACTTTCAGTGTGCCTGGCAGTGAGCTAAGTACTTTACGTACACTGCCTCATTTAGTGTTTAACAACTTTGTGAGTTATTCATTCTTTCATTAGCTAATTCACCGCCTGCCGTGTGCCAGATACATAGTAATAGAGTATTAGCCATTTTTTGTCCTTATTTTGCAGATGAGGAAACTGAGGCACAAGAAGGTTAAATAACTTAATGATGGAAGTGAGTTTGTTTTTGATTTTGAAGATACAGTAGTTGGAGAGGCTAATAGGGACCTCTTGTACTTAATCCTTTATATTTTAGAGGGAAAAAAAAACATTGAGAAAAGGATTATGTGAATGGGGATTAGTCCAAGGAAGTGATTGAAAGCTGTGGAAGTGATGAATGTACAATATTTGTATTGGAGAATTGGCCTAAAGAGTGATAAACAGGACTGAATTGATTAAAGATTTACAAAACGTCTGTAAAGCAAAATTCTAAATAATGAAGCCTCCTTTCCAACTGATTCTTCAATTTAAGTTGGGTTTTGTTCTTACAGGAAAATTCCTCATTTTACAGGCAAAATAAGTTCAGATACCTAGGGTTAGTTTCTCTCTCTTCTATCTGTGGCCACCAGTTAACTGGGCTGTTTTTTCTATTTTCCTCTTTCCTTCTCATAAATAAAAACCAATTAGAGTCTTTGAATTTACATGTATACACTAAAAGAATTATTGTGTTTAGAAATATAGCACAATATTTTGATAAGATTAAACAAAATGTTGTGAATGTCAAATGTGGGTTAAAGGGGCTGAACTTTTTTCTTAGTTATATGTCTACCCCTTACTGGAGCACAGAATAAATGATTTTCTGGGTGAATATGTAGTTTTGATATTGAATCTTAGTTTTCATTATATGTGGTGAAAATAAAGCGAAACTCAATTTTTATAGCTATTGGATATATTAATATGATGATAAATTGGAAATTTAGATTACATGGAAAATTGAGAAAAACATTATGCAGAAGAATTAGATGTAAAAGTTATGTTTATTCTGTTTTCTAATAAGTATTGAGCTTAAGTAAAATGTAATATTGTTTAATGGGTATGGAGTTTCCACTTTGTAAGATGAAAAGAGTTCTGGAAATTAGTTGCACGATAGTGTGAATGTACCTAACACTACTGAATTATACACTTAGAAATGGTAAGATGATAAATTTTATGTTATCTGTATTTAACCACAATCTAAAAATTGTTTTAAAAAAACCCAAAAAACCATAGAATGTATAACACAGTGTGAGCCCTAGTGTAAAATATGGACTTCAGTTAATAATAATATATCCGTATTGGCTCATCACTTGTAAGTATACCACACTAAAGCAAGATGTTAAAAATAGTTGAAATGGGGGGAGGTAGGGTGTGAGATATATGGGAACTCTCTGTACTTTCTGCTAAATTTTTTAGTAAACGTAAAACTTAAAAAAGTCTTAATTAAGAAAATGTAATAAAAGACAAATCATAGTTTCTCTTTTTGTTTTGCATTGGTGTTGGGTGTCAGGACTTGCTTAAGTAATGACTTGCTTAGTTGAAGAACTTAATTAAAAAGAAAACAGTTTTCTTGACAGCCTTTCTTAGGGTTCACAGGGCTCTTAAATTACAGTATTTGGCAGAGAGGAATTAGAAGATCATGGAAGAGAAGGTGAGGCCCAAAACAAATTGGCAAAGAGTGACAGTGACAGCCCTGTGGTTTATTTATAAATAGCTGTGGTAGTCATAATGAGAGCTGTTGTTTTCCATATTTTCTCATTCTCTATAACCTTACTTCTTGTGACACTAGGATAAGGTGCTTCCTCTGTCACCATCTGCTTCAGTCACCTGCCATTTCTGAATCTTAAATTTGAAAGGAATTTCCTAAGTCTTCTGTTAAATCTAACCTATTCAAAATAGCATCTGTAACTGATGCTCGTTTAGCTTTTACTTTTGAACATGCAGAGATTGGACACACATTGTTTTAGGACGTGGTCCATTCTCACAGAGTACTCTTACTTGTTATCACACAGTTCTTCCTTATTAAGCTAACATCTTTGTCTTTATGCTTGTACCATTGCTTCTATTTGTCCTCTGCTGCAGCACAGAGGAAGTCTAATCATTTAAAGATCTCTATCACTTAGCCCCTTCTTTTTCTCCAGGTCAGCATTTCAGTTATTTTAACTATTCTTCATTTGAGGAGACCTTTGTTATTCCTGTTGCTGTTCCCCCAGGCACATTTCCAGTTTCTTACTTTCTTTCAAAATAGAGCTCTTAAAGCTGAATGTAATATTCTGGAAGGAGGCTGTTTAATGTAGAACACCATGGGTCTGTTATTTTTTGAGAAGACTGTTTATTCTGTTAATTTGGTCAAAAATTCATTTGTTTATTCTGTTAATTTGGTCAAAAATTCATTTGTTTTTTAGCAGCCATGTCATTTTTAGGACCATCTTGAACTTTTATTAGACTAAAGTCTGTGAGTTATTTTCTTATGAACTGTGGTTGAGCTAGAATCTTATACCTGTGCACTTGATTTAAAACTTTTTGACATTATTTGTTAAACATTTACTATTTAGAATTAATTTTATAGAGTGTTTTTAAAGAGTATTTTCATCTATATAATCCCATTTGGTTCTTGTAACAACCCTTTGAACTAAGTAAAAAACCTATTGTCCTCTTTGTCATAAAGATGAGGAAACTCATGGTCAGAGAGGCTCACTTATTAAGGTCACATCACTTTAGAGTTGGTAGAACTGGGACTCAGTCCCAGATCTTCTGACACTGCATTCTCTCTATTTTTTATTATATTATGTGGTGCTAAATGTAGATATTTCTAAGTAAACCAAGACATTGTGAATAGAATTTTTAATCACCATTCCATCCTCCCTGGAGAGTTGGCAGCACTTTGTTTCCCTGAGGGACAGTGTTTGGATCTGGTCTCAGTTCATTTCCATGTTCATCCAGCACTCAGTTGATTATCTTTTATGAAATCTCACATTGCCCATGTTGATTCTCTTTGAAAGAATGACACTGGGATTACCTCTGTCTGTGTTTTTAATTTTACTCTAAGGGCTTAAGGATTCATTCTGCAAGTATCTCAGTTCTAGGCATTATGGTTATTAGGATTTGCTTGTCTCTGTTTCGCTGTATTTTCCCTCTATTTATTCTAACTGCTGTTGTTGCTTCTTGTTACCTTATTGTTGAATTTGCTCTCTTTATACTACTTAAGAATCTATAATAATAATTTTTAGAATTATTAAAAATAAATAATAGGGTCGGCCTGGTGGCGCAAAGTGGTTAAGTGCGCGCGCTCCGCTTTGGCGACCTAGGGTTCGCAGGTTCAGATCTCAGGCGCGCACCGACGCACTGCTTGTTAAGCCATGCTGTGGCCGTGTCCCATATAAAGTAGAGGAAGATGGGCATGGAAGTTATCTCAGGACCCCTCTTCCTCAAGAAAAAAATTAAATAAATAAATAAAAGTAAGGACTCATATTATTTACAGGCACTGTTCTAAATGTTTTATGTGTATTAACTCATTTAATCCTTACAACAACCCTATGAGGGTAGGTACTGTTATATTTATTTTAAATTAAATTACAGAGAGGTGAACTCAGTTGTCCAAAGTCACTTAACTAGTGGCAGAGTTGGGATTTAAGAGGCTAAACTACTATGTTAAACCACTTTTCTCTAGCTAGGCTGTTCTTTCTGTCACTCAAACATTTCTGTCAAAGGGCAGTTTTTCCTATGCTTGTGGTAATTGACATTTTATCCCTGTACAACTTAATCTTATGTGTTTCGGATCGTAATTATAACTTATTAATCTTGTTGAGTATTCTTTTTTTGTTCAAAAACATTTATTGACTACTCACAAAGTAGTCAATTGCAAAATCTTCACAAAGATTATAATTTTTGAGCTTTGAAGAATAAATGTATGTTTTCAAAGCCAAAAGAAGAAGAAGCAGCCATCTCTAATGTGGAGAGATTAGCAAGTTCAGTTGCTCAGAGGTGAGACATAGCACCTTTGAGGAATTGCAAGTAAGTTCATTTGACTAGAAGTGTAGATTTTATCTGAAGGCAGTAAGAAATCATTGCAGGGCCGCCCCATGGCTTAGCCGTTAAGTGCGCCTGCTCCGCTGCTGGCGGCCCGGGTTCGGATCCCGGGCGCACACCGACGCACCGCTTCTCCGGCCATGCTGAGGCTGCGTCCCACATACAGCAACTAGAAGGATGTGCAACTATGACATACAACTATCTACTGGGGCTTTGGGGGAAAAATAAATAAATAAAATTATAAAAAAAAAAATCATTGCAGGTTATTTTTGAATTTTTTAGTAGACTTTACTTTTTGAGCTGTTTTAGGTTTACAGCAAAATTGAGCAGAATGTACAGACATTTCCCGTATACCCCCTGGCCCCACACATGCATAGCTTCTCCCATTGTTAACATCCCCCACCAGAGTGGTACATTTGTTACAGTTGTACCTACTTTGACACATCGTTATCATCCAGGTTCAAGTTTACATTAGAGTTCACCCTTGATGTTGTACATTCTGTGGGTTTGGACAACTGTGTAATGACGTGTATCTACCATTATAGCATCATGCAGAGAAGTTTCACTGCCGTAAAAATCCTCTGTGCTCTGCGTATTCATTCTTTCCTCCCTCCTAACCCTTGACAATCACTGATCTTTTTACTGTCTCCATAGTTTTGCCTTTTCCAGAATGTCATATAGTTGAAATCACATAGTATGTAGCCTTTTCAGACTGGCTTCTTTGACTTAGTAGTATCAATGTGCATTTGTTTTCCTCCATGTCTTTTCATGGCTTGATAGCTCATGTCATTTTAGCACTGAATAATATTCCTTTCTTTGGATGTACCACAGTTTATGTATCTGTTTACCTACTAAAGGACATCTCGGTTGCTTCCGAGTTTTGGCAATTACGAATAAAGCTTCTGTAAATATCCACGTGCAGGTTTTTGTGTGGACATAAGTTTTGAGTTCATTTGTGTAAATACCAAGGAGTGTGATTGCTGGATTGCATGGTAAGAGTACGTTTAGTTTTGTAAGAAACTGCCAAACTGTCTTCCAAAGTGGCTGTACTATTTTGCATTCCCACCAGCAATGAATGAGAGTTCCTGTTGCTTCACATCCTCGTCAGCATTTGGTGTTGTCAGTGTTTTGGATTTTGGCCATTCCAAAAGGTGTGTAGTGGTCTCTCATTGTTGTTTTAATCATTAAAGAATTTTAACATGGAAGTAACACCAAATTTATATGCCTGAAAAGACCATCTGAAAGCAGAGAAGTCCTTTAAAAGGAGTGGAGGCAGAACTAGAGGAAGAGAAATTGGTTGTGAAGCTGTCACAGTGATTTAGCTAGACATGAAGAGAACCCTAGCACAAGCCCTGCCAGTGGGAATGGAGAAGAGAGAGAGGTTTAAAAAGTACTTAGAAGCCAAAATGAGAGAGCTTCGATTGGAAGTGTGTGATGAGAAAGAAAGGAGTTTCCCTGACGATTCTCAACACCCTTAGGGGACCTTTGGAAATGTTTGGGGGTGTTTTTTGGTTGTCTTAATGACTGAGGGTTTCTGCTGGCATTAGGCGGGTGTTAAATGTCCTGCAGTGCATAGGACAGTTCCTCACAATGAGAAATTATATTTCATTGAGAAACACTGTAGGGTAATGACATTCACTGATAGAGAAGGAATAGCAGGTCTATAGAGGTAAGATAATGAGTTCAGTTTGAACCCTGTTGGATTTGAGTGGTTTGTGGGTACCCAGTTGAAGATGTCCTTAGGCAGTTAGATATGTGAATGTAGAATATTGAGATATACATTTGAGATTTAGGAGTTGTTAGAGGTGGTTGAGCATATAATGTGAAAAAAGATAAAGGTTTGAAAAATCTACTGAGGAAAGTAGAAGCGGTTATTGCTGATATATTGTGTTAGAGAACACCAACATTTAATGGATGAATGGAAGAAGCAGAGCCAGAAAAAGAGAAGAAGGCCAGAAAGGACAGAGGAAAATCAATAGAGTGCTATCATTAAAGCCAAAAGAAGCAACCGTTCCATCTAGACGGTGTGCTCAATTCAGTCAAATATGGGAGAGAGCCAAGTAAATAGGACATAAAAGTGTTTATATGGCAACCAGAAGGGTCTGGTGACCCGCCAAAGGTTACTTTCAGTGGAGTGAGTGACGAAGATGGACATTAGTTTGTAGAATTACAGTGTGTGGTAGGTGAGTAAACAGGGCAATGAATGTTGATTACAGAAAGTTCTCTTCTTGTGCAACCTGAGCTTTTAAACATCATCCATGTACACTCCTTTTGTCACTCTTACTATAGTATATCAGCTGACAGGTGGGCACTTATAGGTATCTCACAGTTTGCAGTTATTTGAATATTTCATTGTTTCTCATCCTTATTTTGTAAAAATTAGTTGAAAAGGAAGAAAATGCTAACACTAGTAATAAGCTTAGTTCTCATAAGTTTAATACGTTTGAAGCAAAGAAGGAAATCATTAAGCCTGCTACTGACAGCAAATCTTACTGCACATGCTAATAACAGCAATTTTACTGCACTTAAGCTAGACAATTATATGGTTAGTTGGTAAAGAAAAGAACAAAATTAAAGAACCTGGAAGGAATATTGGGTATAGAGTTTTACAGACTGCAAAGATTAAAAAAGGAACTGCAATTAGGAATTGGTATCAGATTTTGAGTTCTCTTAAAACAGGGGGGTCTGAATTCAACTTTCAGACGTGTTTTCAGGAGCACATTATGTGTAAAAGTAGACGACTCCAAGCACTGTTTCAAGACTATCTGTGAAGGGAAGGAGAAAGAGGGTAGCTAGTAAGGGGAAGAGAGATCCAAGAAAGATTTTTTTTTTTTTTTTTTGTGAGGAAGATCAACCCTGAGCTAACATCCATGCTAATCCTCCTCTTTTTGCTGAGGAAGACCGGCTCTGAGCTAACATCTATTGCCAGTCCTCCTCCTTTTTTTTTTTTTTCCCTCAAAGCCCCGGTAGATAGTTGTATGTCATAGTTGCATATCCTTCTAGTTGCTGTATGTGGGACGCGGCCTCAGCATGGCCGGAAACGCGGTGCGTCGGTGTGCACCCGGGATCCGAACCCGGGCTGTCAGTAGCGGAGCGCATGCACTTAACGGCCAAGCCAGGGGGCCGGCCACCAAGAAAGATTTTTTAAAGATAGATAATAACCTGAGCATGTTTCTTTGTGGAGGGGGAAAGCCAGAAAACAAGGTGAAGTGGAAGATGTAGGGAGAGAGGAAAACTAATCAATAGACAGGATTCCTTGAAGAGACAGGATGGTTTTTGATCCATAATAGTGGTGTTAGGGGCTTATCTTTGGATAGGAGGAAAAAGAGGCACCTTTTCCAATGAGTTTGAAGGAAGACATAATGATGGATTCGAAAATAAGTATATTTGCACGTGGAACCCTAGGAAGTTGGTTCATTCTGCTGTTTCTGAATGCCTGCTGTGTGTTTTCAGACTGCTAGTTTGGGGATATGTCGTCCTTGTCCTTGAAGAGGTTAAAGTCCAGTGAAGATGGGGGATTTTTAGCCTTATGGCCTATATATTTTTCCTTGAGGTAGGATGTGAGCCTTTTTGGAGTCTTGCCTAGTCTCTCCTGATTTCTCAGATTATCAGGAGTGGTTTGGAGATCATATCTAAAAAGACTTTTAAATTACTTGGGATGTAATTTTTCCTGATCTGGAGATATAAATTTACTCATAAAAGCTTGATACCTTCTTAACTACTTTAGTTTCTTGAAAGAGATCATAGTTCTTTCTCTCTGTTATATGACAAGTGTAGTTCTTTGTCATGTGGCAATATTGCTTCTTTACCCTTCTCTGCTCCAAACCCAATTAAATAGCCATTTATATCATCTTCATTAAAATTTTAAAAAACAAATCTTAGTTTATTTTAATTTTTAAATCAATATTCTTTTTTTTGTGTGTGTGTGTGTGTGAGGAAGATCAGCCTTAAGCCAACATCCGGTGCCCATCTTCCCCTACTTTATGTGGGACGCTGCCACAGCATGGCCTGACAAGCAGTGTGTCGGTGTGCTCCCGGGATCCGAATCTGCGCGCCCCGGGCTGCCGCAGCAGAGCGCCTGCACTTAACTGCTTGCGCCACCGGGTGGCCCATAGATCTATATTCTTAATAGTCTCCTTGAGGATCAAGATCAGTCATCCAACAGCTTGGAGCGTAACATTGATTAGGATTGTGGGTAGTAATCTTTTGCATTACAACCTGTAGGTGTACATCAGTGTTTCTCAACTGGGGGCAGTTTTGCCCCCAGGGGACCCTTGGCAATGTCTGGAGACATTTTTGGTTTCACCACTGAGGGTAAGATGGAGCTGTTACTGGCATCTATAGGTAGAGGCCAGGGATGCTGCTAATGCTACAATGCATAGGACATCCCCCCACAACAAAAAATTGTCTGACCCAAAATGTCAAAATTGCTGAGGTCGAGAAGCACATGTGTACATTAACTAACATTTGAATACTTATGAACTAGTGAAGCATGCTTATCTACATTATCCAATTTAAAACTTCAGAACCCCCCTGTGAGGTAAGTGGTATCCTTCTTGCCCCAAAGGGACCATTCACTGCTGATGGAGGCAGGATACAAACCTTGGACTTATCTCTATAGAAAAATTTTAATACACAAGTATTCAGGATACAAGCATTTTTTTTTTTTTTTTTTTGAGGCTATCTTTGGTCTTACCTGTTTTTTTTTTTGCAGGGACAAATATTCATGGCATTTGACATACATAATTTATTTTTAATATTACAGATCTAGAAATGGCCATTGCTTACTGGAATTTAGTGCTTAATGGAAGATTTAAATTCTTAGACTTATGGAATAAATTTTTGTTGGTAAGTTCATGTTTTCTGCAGTTCTGTGTTTTCTCTAAAATTTTGCTTTGTTTGAAGACAAATGAACATTTTAAAGCATGACTAACTCATTTCAGAGCATGTAATGGACATAGAGTGAGAAATTTGATTACCAGAATTTCATTACACAAGTTGTTTTGCATTTTTGTATTTAGCATTATCTGGACTTTTTTTGAAACTCTTTTTAGTGATTTGGATGTTTTTTGTTTATTTTTTTTTTATATATAGGAACATCATAAACGATCAATACCAAAAGATACTTGGAATCTTCTTTTAGACTTCAGTACAATGATTGCAGATGACATGTCTAATTATGATGAAGAAGGTAATGAAAATTTTGCCTTTTTTTTTTTTTTTACCTGCTTTCCCCTTTTATCACACACTCTTGAACTTCTTGTCTACTTCTGTTTTTTTTGTAGTTGGATTCCCCTCTTCTATGCTTTTATCTGTGCTCTTCTGAATGTGTAAAATACCTTCATCTTCTTTACCAATCTATATTATTCTGTTTCTTTAAATACCAGCTCAGTATTCATGTCTTCCAGAAAGGCATGAGTAATTTCTATCCATGTTTTAGATTTTCACTTTACTTTAGGAACCTGTTCTCTTCTTAATGTACTTTTATACTTGTATGTATTTTTTATTGTTATCTGTTTGTCTTATCTGTAAACTTGATTGTATATTCAAGTTCAGTGACTTAGTCTAATTTGAAATGTACTTCAGCTGGCTACTGTAGTACTATTGGCATTCAATAAATATTCATGAATTGAATGCTTTTCTGCTATTTTTTCTTGGATGTATAAAGATGGTGCTACCATTCACTATCAGGACACTTGCTTTTGTTTTTCTAGAAGTGGCAGTGATTTACATTGATTTCTTCACACAAAATTTCTTTATTCCCCCTTGAGAATTAGTGGGATGCTATTTTGAGATTGTCGAATAGACAGAGGTGTTCTTTGAAAAATCTCCAGTGACTTAGACCTCCTTAAAAGTGTCCTGAAACTATTTACTCTAACCAGGGATGATGCTTTCTTCTCTTTATTTTCATTGTCAGTTATAGTCTTCACTAACAAGTGAGAAGTGTCTAACCCTGCATTTGATGATAATTGTGCTTTCTGTTAGCTGTTACACAAAACTGGAGAACTTCCTGATTTGCAGGTTGGCATGTGGATGTGTAGAAGCATGCATATATGCAATTTAAAATCTTTTACTAACTTATTCTTGAAATAGGATAGAGTCTGATACTTGCTGTTAATTTGCTCTGTAAGATTTCCACAAAATGCCTGAAAACTTGTTTCCTCCTGCATACTATGCTGTCGGCACTGGCAGCATGGCATCGTATCATGGCCATTCCTTAGGCTACCAGTTTTAACCTAATTGCTTCAGTGGCCTTCAGAAAACCATAATGTTATTGATTGATTACCAGAAGAGTTATTTTTATCGTTCAAGGAATGATCAAGTGTTGGAATAATAGCGTAGAGAGAATACAAGGAATATTTTAGGTAGAAACTCTAGAAAGGTAGAATTTTGGAAGTCCTATCAATGGAATATTTATAATAATATACTTTATTATGGGGAAGGTATTTTAAAAAATAAAGAATTGTAGGGGCCAGCTTGGTAGCGCAAGCGGTTAAGTGTGCATGCTCAGCTGCGGTGGCCTGCCGGTTGGGATCCCGGCTGCTCACCGACGTACCACTTGGCAAGCCATGCTGCGGCAGCGTCCCATATAAAGTGGAGGAAGGTGGGCACGGATGTTAGCCCAGGGCCAGTCTTCCTCAGCAAAAATGGGGAGGATTGGCAGATGTTAGCGCAGGGCTGATCTTCCTCACAAAAATAAAATAAAATAAAATAAAATAAAATAAATAAATAATTCTATTCAAATGTTAGCCTTATTTCTGCTTTCTTTCCTTTCTCTTATATTTTTTTTCCAGGAGCATGGCCTGTTCTTATTGATGACTTTGTGGAATTTGCACGCCCTCAAATTGCTGGGACAAAAAGTACAACAGTGTAGCACTAAAGGAACCTTCTAGAATGTACATAGTCTGTACAATATTAATACAACGGAAAATTGCACAGTCAACTTCTGCTGGCTGGACTGAACTGAAGATCAATCCTCACAATTCAGACTGAGGGTTGAGACAAAACTTTAAGGATACATCTTGGACCATATCGTATTTCATTCTTCTAATGGTGGTTTGGGCTTGTCTTCTAGTCTGGGCCGCTCTAAACATTTATAATTCCAACATTGTGGATTTCATCTTATATCTGTGGACCATCCTAGTTTACTCTCCCATAAGTCTTAGAAGCTTTATGGTGATTATTTTGAGGTTTCCATTCTTGCATAAAGCACAATGCTGTCTTCATCAGAAAACAGTTTGGCATAAGAATTAAACATAAGAACATCACAAACAATTTATAAAAACTTCTTAAATATATGCTTTGGGCTAGTTGCAAAGACTATGCTGATAGCACTTCCAATGAGAGTGATATATTTAAGTGTACCAGATCTGGAATGGTGTTTTGGTTTGGGGGATTTTTTTTTTCTGGTAAATCACATGTATTGTTAACGTGAATAGAGTATCTGATGAAAAAATTGTCAAAATAACCAACGTGAAAAATTTTTAGGATAACTTGGTGTGCCTACCTGAAAAATTTATTTTGTTGCAGACCCTCGATTTCAAAAGGTTCCACAGAACTAGTCTGCACTTATCTTACCCATGTTCTTATATATAGTTGTCCTACAGGGAGCTTTTATTTAGAAAATGTCTGCATAATGTTAGAGTCAACTCATGTCTACATTATGCACTACATAATTGGATTTCATTATGATTTTGAAATGCTTATATGCCTGTCGAATAAGTTAAACTATTTAATTTGTTTTGAATGTTTTAGATTGCTACACAATACAATATTCTAAATTTAGGCATGAGGGTTTATCTTTTGTTTTTTTTGTTTTTTTTGTCAGCGCACTATGGAACACAAATGAAATTCTCTTAATTTATAAGAAGAAAGATAGTAGGAATTAAATTTTGAAAATGGTTGTGATGAGCCATGAAGTTCAATCCTTATAATATAGGTACTGCTCTTTCAGACAAATAGTCCATTTTTGATGACTTCTTATTTTGTTGAAATTGCTTTAACTGCTAATCACTGTGGTTGCCAAATACTTCAGGAGCAAAGATTTTCAAGCAAGCATGCACTCAATGCAAAATACCAATCTGGCTTCTATTTTCGTAAATTATTTAGTCTCTTTACTGTTTTTGTTTCAGTTAAATTAGCTCAGTTTTCACATCAAAGCAGAATTCTATCTTGTATGTATTTTTGTCATTACAAGACCCATGAGCTGCTTTCAAGCTGCTTTCATGTTCTCTTCCTGACATGTGAAGAAGAATTTGTTGCTTTCTTAAACATTTCTGTAAGGCAGGTTAGAAAATGTAAAACTTCAAATATTGGATGCCTATGGTCTTTAGCAGAAATAGATTTCGCTTGATGTATCCAGGTACTCTCTAAGGTCTAATGTTGAAATTATCAAAGGAATGTACTTGGGATTAGCAGTACATTTTATGTAGATGAGGAAATGATTTTAAGAAACCTTGACATATTAAAACCACTTATTATTTACGTGATTTTGAAATTGACTAGAAAGCTTTCCCCATAGATATTATATTAATATTCCAATCATAACTTTAATTCAAGAATATAATTCTACCACAAGAAAATTTTGAAAACTTCTATTTAGGTTACTGGAATTGGTTATTTAAAGAAAAGAAAGAAAGAAGAATCGTCCTGCTGCTTTCAGTATTTCCTGATTTCATATTTGTAAATATAAAGAACTACAATTATGAAAAATTTAAAAAGATATGTGTACTATTTTGTTTCCTGTCTTGAAGATTTTGAGTTATGATATTGTTTTCAGATTGATTAATTCGAGTATGCTGTGTTTTGAAATGAGATCCCGTTAGCTTTTTTTCCCCAATGTAAATGGTTTTTCATAAAAGTCTGATATTGGTTCGTGGCCTAGTGCCTTGGGTTTTACGGACTTTTCTCCTTTTAAATGCAAGACCTTTTCAACAAAATAGTGTTTGTCATCAGTTTGGTACTAAACATTTATAATTACTGTGTAATTATAAACAAAAAATACATAAAGCTTTGAATATAATTATGTAGCATAAAAGTTAAGGGTGTTCACTCTACGATGGCATCTTAGAATTAAACAATACTATTACTAGGGCTGAAAAGAAAAGACTGATTTAATGTGGTGTGATTATTCTGAGGATAAATGTCTGCTTACAGGGAATATTTTCTACTAAAAAATGCTTACACATATGGCCGTGAGTGTGTGTGTGTGTGTCTGTGAAAGATATTGACAGAGGTTGAGAGAGACACACGCTCACACACACACACAACTTGAATTGCTTTAATTCATTAGTGTTTCAGTCTTCATTCTGGTAAACTCCCCATGCTGATTCTTTGTTTTAAACTGAACCACAGGTACAGTTTCCTTTTTGCCAAATGTCAAAACAGGTACACATTTTAAAATGTAATGCTTTTTAAATAGTAAAGTGTATAAAATTAGAAGTGCCCACATATAAAACTACTTGAGATCAAGATTATCTTTAGTGACTATCATCTGCATATCTCTGTAAGTTCAATTGTGTTTCTTACCATCCCTGTCATATTACCAACAGAGGCAATAAAAGCTTCAGTGAAATTGCCGGACTAAAGCTTTTCACACATTATTTCAGTGTAATAGTTTTAAAAACTAAAATATACCTGAAAACTTTCCCAGGATGAATAATTATTCATGGAAAGAGCATTGTAATGGCAAGTTTTGGGGAGAAAAGACATGCCAAGTCTTGTTTACTACATTTAAAATGTTTACAACTGTACTGGGCTGCTTTCTTTAATGAACAGTACTGTAGTTGTGTAATGTGGCATTGTAAGTATGTGTTCTTCATTAGAGTTTTTGCAGGTTTTAATGAGAGAAAGTAAACTTAATAAAATAACATGGGAAATCTTTTATATAATATCCTTACTGAGGGATTCTTATTTAAGCAAGGTATACTATTTTTTTCCTCAGAAAGATGTACGTGAATGAAGTGTTCATCTATTTTTTATTTGATGATAATCAAGAAGTTTGAGTAGTTGTAGCTAGTTTAACGTGCACTTTGCTTAGATTTTTTTTAAAACATGTTACTATTAAGACTACGTATTGTAAACCTTCTGTAACTTTTACATGTGAATGACAGAAGAAAGTTAAACCTAATGAAAGAATTTTGGAATAAAAAAGGAAAGTGGTGCTGGGGAAATTTATTATAGTTCACAAAGTATGCCTTTGTAAACCTGAATCAACTTTTAGCAAGAATTAATTTATGTAGTTCTAAATGTTAAATTGTGTATATTTAATAGAAAATACTTATTTGGCACCTCAGCAGTTTTCTTTAAATGTTACTTTATACTTTTAACAATATGATTTATATTGAATACATAGATGTTTTGATAAGATTTTATCAAATTTGATAATGTAATTATAAAATGTTTTTAAAATGTGAACTATTTAACATATATCTTAATAACTGAGGATGCAATACCTGAATTGTGATTTCTGCCTAATGTGATAATTAGGGTTCAAATTATGGCTCATCATTTAATTGATTATAAATGAGTATATTTCTGAACTCTTTACTTGCCTCCATTTTTACAATCATATAGCAATAATTTCTATTTTTATTTTATAGAAATGTGAAGTTATTCGTTATGATACCTTTACCTTTGATTTCTGAGGGAAAGGGGTTTATATTTTGTAGTTAAGGTAAATTTGAAAATTCCTAATCGTACAAATCCCCTTTTCCAGGTTTATCCGTATTATTTATTGCCATTTTGGTTGAATATTTGCTTCATTTGTACCTGATTTTGGAGGCAGATAGTGCTGTTTTTTAAAACTCAATACAGTTACATAAATGGTTTTTACCAGAGCATTCTTGCCATCTTATTTTCTTTACTGCCTGTTGGGTAATTGGCATTTCCTGCTGACCAACTTATTTACAACTCTCCGCTAGGCTCAATGTTTTCTGTTAATGTGGCTTTTGACTTCTCTTTGGGTGATCTTTTTTTAATCTATCATAAAAAATTTATGATAAAAGGTGCACAGCCTTTGTAGTACATGGAATTCCTAAAAGAGTAGTGTCTTTCTTCATGGAGTTTTAAAGACAAATTATTTTGGGAATCATTTTATAATTACCCATTTTTAAAATTGAGATTCTAAAGGTGGGTTTTTTATTTAAGTATATTCAAATTTTTCTTAGGAGTATTGCATAAGTATTTTCAGTTTAATTTTTTGTGTATGCGTGCTGTGCAGAAATCAATGTAGCTTGTAACTTAAGAGCGTTGGTTTTCAAACCATCCTTTGAGGCTGCCGTATTTCATGAGGTTGGGCCATAGCAGGCAGTTGGATCTCCTTCAACTCATCTGTAGCTTTCTACTTTATCTCTTGTAAGTTTTTGACATTTCATATGAGATTTGGTTTGAGGGAAAATGGTTAAAAAAAAATCTTTTTTTAATGGCTAGCTTAGAGGGAACATTACCTCTTTGGAGGATTTTTCAGTGGAATGGGAAGAGGTGGAGTCAGACTGAAATGAAAGCAGGCCTGACCGTAGAAGGCAGCACTGCTTTGAAGAGAAGAATCCCTCAAAGAAATTTAAAGCAAAGAAGAATTTTAAACCAAAATAGTGAAAGCAAAGTTTGATTTGAAACAATGAAAAGTTTGAAACTTATCAGAGGCAGCATGTGAGTGGCTTAATGACCCAACAAAAGAAGAAAAAAAAATGGGTAATATTCAGTTTATCTTTAGAATGTGGATTTAGATGCATGTTCAATATAAATATTTACTTAGAATACTTTGTAACTTGAAATTAAATTTTAAGGAAACTTTGTATCTAATGGAAAACTTGGGCAATACCAAATGAGATTTTTACAAAAAGGAATATTGTAGGTCATAAATTTAGGGGGAAACAAAATGGCTGAGAAAATGCTAATATAAGCTGTAGACGATGATTTTGTCACATAGTTACATGACACATAGCTAAAAGAGCAATATTTGATCAGTAAGGTTTAGAGATGTGTGTACTTGGATCCTTTAAAAATAGCATGTTTAGTTTTCACGCAAATGCTAATAATATTCTTAATCCTAATAGTATATTGGAATTCATTGCATTGAAATTATATGAAATGAAAAGCTCTGTCAGCCAGAGCTTTAAAATAGTCATTCCTAAGACTTTGTTGTAATGATACTTAAAAAAAAAATAACTTTATTGAGGTATAATTTACACACCATAAAATTCACCCATTATAAACATACAATCCAATAGTTTTAGTAAATTTATAGAGTTGTGCAAATATCATCACAATCTAGTTTTAGAACATTTCCATCAGCCCATAAAAGTTTCCCTCATGCTCCTTTGCGGTTAATTCCTGCTCCTACCCCCAGCCCGAGGCAGCCACGCTGATCTGTTTCTATATATATGTTCCCCGTCTTTACGTTACACGTGAATAGAATCATACAATTTGAAGTCTTTTGATTCTGGCTTCCTTCACTTGGCATAATGTGTTTGTAGTTCGTCCATGTTGTAACATATACCTGTACTTACTTCCTTTAGTTGCTGTGTAGTGTTCCAGTGTATGGATATGCTGCATTCTGTTTATCCATTCGCAATTGATGGATGTTTGGGTTGTTCACATTTTTGGTTATTATAATAATGCTGTGAACATTCACATATTTGTCTTTGTGTGGACATATGTTTTCATTTCTCTTAGGTAGATTCCCAGGAGTGTAATTATTGTGTTGGTTGGAAAATTTATGTTTAACTTCCAAAAAAACTGCCAAATTGTTTTCCCAAGTGGCTGTATCATTTAGAAATATTCTTGCCACAATGCATAAGGGAAAGGTTGCGGTTTCCCCACATCCTCAAGAATACTTGCTGTTGTTTTTATTATAGTCATTCTGATGGGTATGTATTTTAAGCGTGCAAGTTATACCTACCTATCCTAACTCATGTGTCTATTAGATATGTATTTTGGGTGAGTTTAAGGGGGCTTGAAGGATTGCTGTAAAATTACTTACTGTAGACATGTATTTACTTGAAAGTGGTATTTTCTGTGGCCACTGAGGGGAGTGATTATACTCTTCCAATGAGAGGTCCGGTCCCTTAGTGAACTCTGGTGAGGAGAAGAACTGCTTGGGTGAAGAGTGGTGCTGACTGCTGGTGCTTTGTGCTGTCGTGTGTACCACGGTTGATGTAGACCCCCAGTTAGCCTGTGACTTGTGGTAACACTTAAAACGTTGCATAAATAACTTCACAGATTGGTCACAGTCTCATCATTAAGTTTCCAGAGCTCTTTTGCTTTGAGATAACTTTGAGAATTAATTTCTTAAATTTGTAAATATTTAGTTAGTATTGTTTAGTTGTTGCCAGCTACCTGTGCTCTTATACATAGTGGACATTGGAGTAGTGCTTTGTTTTTAATGGAAAATTTCAGACATATACAAAAGTGGAATAGTATAATGAACCTACTGCAACGTGGTCAATTCCTGGCCAATCTTGATTTCTCTGTATGCCACCCATCTTCCCAAACCTGATGTATTTTGAAGCTAGTTTCAGATAGTAAATAATTTCATTTGTAAATATTTCAGTATGTTTGTCTAAAAGATAAGGACTCTTAAATATAACCACGATACTATTACCACACTTAAATGTTAACAATTTCTTAGTAATTATTCGGTATTTTATATTGTCTCATAATTTTTTTTTCCAGTTCAAGTTAGGATTCAAATAAGGCCCATACATTGCATATATCTCTGTAAATCTCTCTTAACCCATGGGTCACCATACTCTTGACTCTTCAGCTTAGAATTCAAACAATTTATTTGAAAAAGCAGTGGTTGCTTTAAATTTCTGTGCAATTTATTTTTAAGGTGACATTTGATGTACTTAATCAAAAATTGTATTCTAACTTGAAAATGTTTTGAAAGTTAATGAAGTGTGGTATGAAAAGCTGTAATTATATAAACAGACGTTCCCTTAAGAAATATAATGGGACTTGTATCCAGAATATATAAAGAATTCTTACAACTTTTACAGTAAAAAGACAACTCAGTTTACAAATGAGCAAAGGATTTGAACAGACATTTCTCCAAAAAAGATATGCAAATGGCCAATAAGCATGTGAAAAGATGCTCAGTGTCGTTAGTCATTAGGGAAGTGCAAATCAAAATGACAATGAGATATCACTTCCATTCATTAAGATTGCTTTAATCAGAAAGGTAGACAATAATAAGTGTTGATGAGCATGTGGACAAATTGCAGCCCTTGTACATTGGTGGGAATGTAAAGTGGTGCAACTGCTTTGGAACACAGTTCGGCCATTCCTCAAAATACATGGGTTAGCATATAACCAGCAATTCCATTCCTAAGAATATAAGGGAATTGAAAGGATATATTTAGACTCCAGCCACTCTGGTAGCCATCATTCTACTTTGTGTGTCTATGAATTTGACTATTTTAAATACTTCATATGAGTGGAATCACACAGTATTTGTCTTTCTGTGATTGGCTTATTTCACCTAGCATTATGTCCTCAAGCTTCATCCATGTTGTAGCATGTGACAGGAATTGCCTCCTTTTTAAGGCTGAGTAATATCCCATAGTGTGTATATACCCTATTTTGTTTATCCATTTATCTGTCAGTGGACATTTGGCTATTGTGAATAGTGCTGCTATCAACGTACGTGTGCGAAAATCTCTTCAAGACCCTACTTTGAATTCTTTTGGCTGTATAACCAGAAGTGGGATTCCTGGATCATATGGTAGTTCTATTTTTTAATTTTTTGAGGAACATCCTTACTGTTTTCCATAGCAGTTACACCATTTTACAATCCTACCAACAACGTACAAGGGTTCCAATTTTTCCACATCCTCACCAATATTTATATTCTGTTTTGTTTATTTTTTGTGTGGATACTAGCCATCCTAATGAGTGTGACGTGATGTCTCGTTTTGATTTTTTTTAATTGGTTTATAACATTGTATAAATTTCAGGTGTACATCATTATACTCTATTTCTGCATGGATTACATCATGTTCTCATGTTCACCACCCAAATACTAATTACAATCCATCACCACACACATGTGCCCAATTATCCCTTTTGCCCTCCTCCACCCCACCCTTCCAGTCTGGTAACCACCAGTCCAATCTCTGTCTCTATGTGTTTGTTTGTTGTTGTTATTATCTACTACTTAATAAGTGAGATCATATGGTATTTGACCTTCTCCCTCTGACTTATTTCACTTTGCATAATACCCTCAATGTCCATCCATGTTCTTGCAAATGGCTGGATTTCATCGTTTTTTTGTTTTTTTTTTTTTTAAAGCCAGTTTCTTTTTTTTTCTTTTAATTTTTTATTTCTTTTATTTTTTTCCCCCCAAAGCCCCAGTAGATAGTTGTATGTCACAGTTGCACAACCTTCTAGTTGCTGTATGTGGGACGCGGCCTCATCGTGGCCGGAGAAGCGGTGCGTCGGTGCCCACCCGGGATCCGAACCCAGGCCGCCAGCAGTGGAGCGCGTGCACTTAACTGCTAAGCCACAGGGCCGGCCCTCATCATTTCTTATGGCTGACTAGTGTTCCATCTTCCTTATCCATTCGTCCCTTGATGGGCACTTAGGTTGCTTCCAAGTCTTGGCTATTGTGCATAACGCTGCGATGAACACGGGTGCATGTATCTTTACGCGTTGGTGTTTTCATGTTCTTTGGGTAAATACCCAGCAGTGGAATAGCTGGATCATATGGTAGTTCTATCCTTAACTGTGGTTTTGATTTCTATTTCTCTGATGATTAGTGATGCTGAGCATCTTTTCATGTGCTTGTTGGCCATTTACATATCATCTTTGGAGAAACGTCTCTTCAAGTCCTTTGTCTATTTTGAATCAGGTTATTTGATTTTTTTTGTTGTTGAGTTGTAGGAAGTTCGTTTGATATTCTGGGTATTAACCATCTGGTCTAACATGTCCCTAAGTCCAATGTTTCCTTACTGATTTTCTGTCCGATGAGTTATCCATTTTTAAAGTGGGTATTGAAGTCCCCTGCTATGATTGTATTGCTATTTCTCCCTTTAGGTCTGTTAATATTTGCTTTATATAAAAACAGTTTTTGTGTGTGTGTGTGGAATCTTTAGGATTTTCTACATGAAAGATTATGTCATCTGCAAACAGACAATTTTTCTTCCTTTCCAGTTTAAATGCCTTTTATTTCTTGCCTAATTGCTCTGGCTAGGGCTTCCAATACCATGTTGAATAGAAGTCACAGGAGTGGGCATCCTAGTCTTGTTCCTGATCTTAGAGGAAAAGCTTTGCGTCTTTCACCATTGAGTATAATGTTGGCTTTTCATATATGGTCTTTATTATGTTGAGGTAGTTTCCTTCTATTCTTAGTTTGTTGAAATTTTTTTTTTTTTTAATCAGGAAAGGGTGTTGAGTCATGTCAAATGCTTTTCTGCATTAATTAGGATGATCATGTTCATGATCATTCTGTTACTGGGGCATATTAGAATGATTTATTTTCATATGTTGAACCATGTTTGCATTCCGAGAATAACTCCCACTTGGTCGTGGTGTATAATTTCTTAATGTGCTGTTGAATTTGGTTTGCTAGTATTTTCTTGAGGATTTTTGCATCAGTATTCATCAGGGCCATTGGTCTGTAGTTTTCTTGTAGCATTTCTTTGTCTGGCTTTGGAATCAGGGTAATGCTGGCCTCACAGAATGAATTTAGAAGCACTCCCTTTCCTTCAGTTTTTTGGAAGAGTTGGAGGAGGATTGGTGTTAATTCTTTAAGTGTTTGGTAGAATTCTCCAGTGAAGCCTTCTGGTTCTGGGCTTTTCTTTGTTGGGAGGTTTTTGATTACAGATTTAATTTCCTTACTAGTTATTGGTCTGTTCATTTTTTTTTACATTTAGTTGTCTTTTTATTGTTGATTTGTAAGAGTTCTTTATATATTCTAGCTACTAGATCTTTATCAAATAAATGATTTACAAAGATTTTCTACTATTCTGTGAATCATCTTTTCACTTTCTCCATCGTGTCTTGGGGCACAAAAGTTTAATTTTGATATACTCTAATTTATCTGTTTTTTCCTTTGGTTGCTTGCATTTGAGTTATCAAATCTAAGAAACCATTGCCTAATCCAATGTCAGAAAATTTACGCTTTTTTTTCTTCTAAGAGTTTTATAGTTCTAGCTCTTACCTTTGTGTCCTTGACCTATTTTGAGTTAATTTTGTATACTGTGTAAGGTAAGGGTGTAAATTAATTCTTTTGCCTGTGGATATCCCGTTGTCTCCATACCATTTGTTGAAAAGACTCTTCTTTCACCATTGAATGATCTTGGCGCCCCTGCTAAAAAGCAGTTGCCCAAAGATGTATGCCTTTATTTCTGGATTCTCAGTTCCCGTCAATCTGTATGTCCTTCCTCCTTATGCCAGAACCACATAGTCTGGATTACTGTAACTTCCTAGTTAAGTTTTGAAATCAGAAAGTGTGAGTCTTCCAACTTGTTCTTTTTCAAAATTGTTGTGGCTATCCTGGGTCCCTTGCATTTCCATACGAATATTAAGATCAGCTTGTCAATTTCTGCAAAAACATCCCTCTGGGGAGCCAGCCCTGCTGGCCTAGTGGTTAAAGCTTGGCGGCCCGGGTTTGGTTCCCGGGTGTGGAACCACATAAGTCATCTGTCGGTAGCCATGCTGTGGCAACAGCTCACATAGAAGAACTAGAAGAACCTACAACTAGAATGTACAACTATGTACTGGGGCTTTGAGGAGGAAAAAAAAAAGGGGGGGAAGATTGGCAACAGATGTTAGCTCAGGGTGAATCTTTCCCAGCAAAAACTACTTTAAAAAAAAAATCCAGCTGGGATTTTGATGATTTTTTGGAATTTGGAGATCAGTTTTGGGAGCACTCATAAATTTTGTCTCACTATTTCATGTGTCCATACGATGTTCTTGATTCCTAGTATCACTACTTTTTAAGTTTTTATCATGTATTGCCTAAGTGCCTACTGTGGTTTCCTATATGTTCTCTCTGCCTTTAGTTTATTTTTCTTCCAAGCACTTGTTCTCACTGTTATCAGGTGACTTATCTAAAAGACTTAATTAAGATCCTTTGGTGACTCCCCGAGCTTTCAGAATTTATTAACTCATTCATTCAAATAAATGTCTCTAATCCCTTAATGTGTCAGGCATTATCCTGAGAATACAGCAGTGAACAAAACATATAAAAATAATTGCCCTCATGGAGCATACATTCTAATGTGGGGAGATGTAATAAAAATAAGTAAAATGTATAGTGCAATATATAGTGAGAAGTGTTATGGAGGGGGGAAATAAGCAGGGAAGGGGATAGAGCAATGTCCAATTTTAAAAAGGGTGATCAGGGAGGGCCTCGCTGAGATAGCTGAATAAATACCTAAAGAAATGAGGTAATAGGCCATGCATCTATCTGAGGAAAGCTTGCAGTCAGAGCCAATAGCAACTATAAAGGCTCTGAGTTGGCAGCTTGTTTGAGGAGCATGAGGGGAGCTAGTGGGCTAGAGAGGAGAGGGTGAGGAGAGTAATAGGAGATGAGGTCATAGATAACAGGTAGCATATTGTATGTGGCCTTGTGGGCCACTGTTAGTGCTGTGGCTTTTACAGTGAAGTGGGAAGTCATTGGAGGGTTTGAGCAGAGGAGTAACAGATCTTTATTTGAGTTTTAACAAAATTGCTTTAGCTGATGTGTTGAGAAAAGACTGTGTGTGTGTGTGGTGGGAGGGGTAAGGTGAAAACAGGACACCAGTTGTGGTAGGCAGCCTCTAAAGTAGCCCCAGTGATCCCTTCCCCATGAGATTCACAGCCATGTGTAATCCCTTGTGCTTGAATATGGGCTGGACCTAGTGACTTGCTGCTAATGAATAGAATATGGCAAATGTGATGGGGTGTCATTTCTGAGATTGGGTTGTAAAGAGACAGGAGGTTCCATTTTGCATGCTCTCTCTTGCTCCCTCACTTGCTCACTGTTGGAAGCCAGCTACTGTTTTGTGAGTTGGCTTTAAGAGAGGCCCGTGTGGCAAGAAAATGAAAGTGGCTGCAGCTAACAGCCAGTGAGGAACTAAATCCTGCCAACAACCACATCAGTGAGCTCGGAAGCTAATCCTCTCTCAGTTGAGATTGTAGTTCTGACTGACAGCTTGACTGAGGCCTTGTGTGGGACCTTGAATATGAGGTACCCAGATAATCTGCACTTGGATTCTGGATGCACAGAAACTGGGATTATGTCGGTTGGTTTTAAGATGCTAAGTTTTGGGATAATTTGTTACACAGCAGTATATAACTAACATGTCAACTAAGTAATTAATGCAGTTACCCTGATGAGAGATGATAGTGACTTAGGCCAGGGTGATAACAGTAGAGTTGACAGAAAGTAATTGAACTCTAGATATATTTTAAAGGTAGATCTAACCGAATTTTCTGAGGAACGAGATATAAGTGGGAGGAATGGTGGTAGTTTCACAGTGTAGCAGGAAAGAGTTTAAAGATGATTCCAAGGTTTTTGGCCTGAGCAGCTGGAGGGATGGAATTGCTATTAACCAAGATTTAGAAGATATGAGAGAAACAGGTTTTGGAGGAAAAGATCAGGAGCTCAGTTCAGGATACTCGTTTATGTTGCCTATATGACCTAATGAATTTTTTTTTTTTTTTTTTTTGCTGAGGAAGATTCACCCTGAGCTAACATCTGTTGCCAATCTTCCTCTTTTTTTGCTTGAGGAAGATTATTCCTGAGCTAACATCTGTGCCAATCTTCCTCTATTTTGTATGTGGGTCACTGCCACAGCATGGCTGATGAGTGGTGTAGGTCCATACCCGGGATCTGAACCCATGAACCCAGGACACTGAAGCGGAGCGCACCAAACTCAACCACTATGCCGCAAGGCCAGCCCCAGACCCAATGAAATTTTGACTAGGTACTTAGATATATACACCAGGTGATAGAGAGGTAAATATTGGGAGATATACATTTAGGAGTCATCAGATTATTAATGGTATTTAAAGCTCTCAGGATGAGATCACTGACAGTGAATATGGACAGAAAAGAGAATAAGTTCAAGGACTGAGCCCTGAAGCGCTCTATTATTAAGAGATCAGGCTGGTATGGAGGAAACAGCAAAGAAAACTGAGATGGAGTGACCAGTGAGGTGGGAGAAAAGCCAGAAAAGTGTTGTAGGAGCCAAGTGAAGAGATTGTTCCAAGGAGGGAGTGATAAACCATGTTAAAGGCTGCAGACAGCTCAAGAAAAATAATTGCAAATGAATATTGGACTTAGCAACATGGAAGTCATTGTTGACCTTGATGAATGGTGTCAGTAGAGTAATGGAAGGGGAAAGCCTGACTGGAGTGGGTTCAAGAGAGAATTGGAGAAGAACTGGGCTAGTGAGTACAGACAACCTGCAAGTAGTTTTGCTGCAAAGGGGAGCAAAGAAAGAGCATGGTAGCTGGAAGGGGAAGAGTAGTCAAGAAAAAATTTTGAAAAGATAGGAGAAATAACAGTATGGATTGTACGCTGATGAGAAAGATCCTGAAAAATTGATGCTGTAGGAGAGAGGAGATTTGCTGGTGAGTTGTCCTTGAGTAAACAAGATAGAAGTTCTTACTGTTTAACAACTTAACATCCAATACCCTCTGCATGATATTATTTCTGCAGCCTGCCAGCTCATGTGTACGCTTTGTGTAGTTGAGTTTTTGCACCTTGGAGGCTTTTCATGTTCTTTCCTCAGTCTAGAGTTTCCACTTTCCCACAACTTTTCTTTTAAATGATTCATATTTATTTTAAAAATAACAGCAACAAAACCTCAGCTTGAGTATCACTACTCTGATGCCTCAGTCTGACTTAGATGGTTTTCCTCTGTGCTCCTGTACTCTATTCTTTTTTGTAGCACTTACCACAATACACTATGATAATACTTGTGTATCTCCCATTAGACCATAAGGGCACTACTGATAACAAAGACCATGCCTGGACCAGACCTTGACTCTGAATCCTCAGCACGTATTACAGTGTTGTACACATGGTGAATACACACAAATCTTTAAAAGAAGAAATTCAGGAAAATTCTATGTAGATTTCCTCAGTTCTGGTAGAAATTCTATCAATGAAAGATGGTTGACTTTAAGTTTTAAAAAGGTATTGATTGATCATTTAAGGAAAATATGTATAACTGATTCTCATTGTTGATTCAATATTTGTGAATTTGCCTACTCGCTAAAATCTATTTGTAATCCCAAAATCAATACTTGTAGTCCCTAAGCAGTCATTCAAGACTGTGTGCAGAGTGGCAAAAATTTTGAGTTACGTGTCGTGCACATTCCTAGCTGAGGTTGAACAAGGCAATGCTCTGCCTTCATGTTTCAACTCTCATACTGTAAACGAGTGTCTTTTTCATGATACATTTAGTGAAATGTTTTTCACATTTTTATGCTTTTTCTTGGTGATTTTGCTGTTTAAAATGGTCAAGTGTAATGCTGAAGTGCCATCTAGTGTTCCTAAGCACAAGAAGGCTGTGATGTGCCATATGGAGAAAATACATGCATTAGATAAGCTTCGTTCAGGCATGCGTCATAATTCCGTTGGCTGTGAGTTCAGTGTTAATGAATCAACAATATATGTTAAATAGAGTGTCTTTAAAGAGAAACACATGTAAAACAGGGTTCTGTGTTGGTTGTTTGATGAAGATGTGACCAGAGGTTTACAGGAACCTAACCCTGTTTTTCCCTGGCAGCAATGGTTTGGTATTTGTGGCAACTTTATAGAACATAACTACATGAATGAGAATTGACTGTAGATTGGCCTCGTTCTAAAGTTGCTTTAGAATGGTCAGATTCTTCCCAGTCCTTCCTACAGATGGGAGGAAGGTGATTTTAGATTGTCACTTATAAAGTAACCCTAATCAAAATGACTTTTTGTTCATAACTTTCTACTATGAAAAGTCTGGTCTGAAGCTACCCTACTCAATAATTCTGTTATCTACTATCTCGGAGATACGTAGGGTAGCCATGAAGTTCTCCTACTACGGGTAAGTCAGACATTGGTGCCTGAAGTGTTCCCAAGATTGTAAGTTGCTCAGAGATTGTGGTTATCTTTGACTTCCCAGACTCTAGAAATCTGGAGTCATTAAATGCTTGAAGAATGAATGATGTTGGTAATTATTTTTTCATAAAAAAAAAGAATTGGTATGAAGTGACCCTCCTCTTTTGTGTTTTGCCTCCATTTTTTGAGCACTTACCATGCTCTATATTGTGCTGAGCACTTCATCAACACGATATTGTTCAATCTTCAAAATACCATGAGGCGTAGGTATTATTTCCCCCATTTTACAGTGAGAAAAAAGAGGCTCGAAGAGGTTAAGTAACTTAACACTAGCTAATAAATGGCAAAGCCAAGTTCTGAACCTGGGCTTAATTCCAGAGCCTTCAAACATTGTTACAGTCTGCCAATTTGTACAACTTGATTTCTATCTTTATGATTAACTCATGAATGAGAAGTCTTAAAAATATTAAAAGGACTAGAACTCTACTGCAGAATAGCTGTTTCATATTGCATTTTGTATGTCATTTTCAATTTTTGAATTATTAAATCCTCTCAGTATTTTTTCTTCTAAAGCAAGATTATTGGAGGGCCGGCCCCGTGGCTTAGCGGTTAAGTGCGCGCGCTCTGCTGCCGGCAGCCCGGGTTCGGATCCCGGGCGTGCACCGACGCACCGCTTCTCTGGCCATGCTGAGGCCGCGTCCCACATACAGCAACTAGAAGGATGTGCAACTATGACACACAACTATCTACTGGGGCTTTGGCGGGTGGGGGGAGGATTATTGGAAAGGAATGGATGGATTTTACTTTTTATCATTAACATTTTTATGAATTCAACATAATAAGGACATACTCCTTTAGATATCTGGAATAGAGACATCATGGAATGATTTCCACTATGTCCTGTAAGTAGCTTAGAGGTGGTTGTATGAATAGCCAATTATTTAATGTGTATGTCTTGATATTATTTTAGTAAAGTTGGCAACTGTTGGAATTGAGAAGATGGTTTTCTTTCAATGGTTACATTCTGGCAAGTATCAGATAAATAGATTTGGTCTTGGTTCCACTACTGATCCTTGTGACCTTGAGGGTAAGTCTGTTTCAATTGAGTCTGTTTTAACATCTGTCAAATGAGAGTTCTTTCTATATCCACAATCTCTGATTCCATAATGCCTTCATGTGAGATATATGCAACAAATTATCTCCAGTCTGTTAGACCATTCTCTGGTGGAACAGATGTTATTGAGTAACTTGTTTTGAAGTGTTAAATAAAACCTTCTCCACATATATTGTGGTAGAGTCCATCACAATCTGTTCTTCCCTGCTTCCATAGTTATTTGTAGCTGGCATGTGGTTACCTGTCTGGGGATGTTGCTTGGTTCCTGCCTATAGTTAGGTGTGGCCATATGACTAACTTCTTACCGAGAAAATAAGCAGATTTGATGTGTCTTAGTTCTGGATCAATGCCCTAAATGGCATTACTTTTCCACATTATCTTTTCTCTTCCTGTCAGCTAGAACTCATATCAACTCAACTTCAACCAAGCAGATGGTGATAATGCCCTAGGATGGCAGTTCACCAGGATGAAGAAATATGAAACCCTGAATGACTTCATGGAACAGGGCTGGCTGCCAACTGGAACTCTCCGCAGAATGTAATCACACAGTGTTACACCTCTTCTCTTTAAGCCTCTTTATTGTTGTTGGGTGTCTGCAGTTGCAGCAGTGGCCTTATCTAACCACTATAAGCACTGAATTTTTTTAAGGAAAACAAGAAAAATTATTGAATTGGATACTCAGATGCTCTTTATTTCCAAGTTTTTTTAATCAAATCTGTGACTTGCTTACAGATGTGAGGAAAAGAAAGTTTAGCTCACTGGTTTACAAACTTTAGTGTATCTGAGTTTTTTCGTTTACTGTTTTTTTGTTGATGTCATAATAGTTTATAGCATTGTGACATTTCAGTTATACATTATTTGTCAGTCACCATGTAAATGCACCCCTTCACCCCTTGTGTCCACCCCCCAACCCCCTTCCCCCTGGTAACCACCAAACTGTTCTCTCTGTCTATGTTTTAGTTTATCTTCCACATATGAGTGAACTCATATAGTGTTTGTCTTTCTCTGTCTGCCTTATTTCGCTTAACATGATACCCTCTAGGTCCATCCATGTTGTTGCAAATGGGACTATTTTGTCTTTTTTTTATGCCTGAGTATTACATTGTATATATATACCATCTTCTTTATCCAATCATCTGACGATGGACATTTGGGTTGCTTCAACTTCTTGGCTATAGTGAATAATACTGCAATGAACATAGGGGTGCATAAGCCTCTTTGGATTGTTGATTTCAAGTTCTTTGGATAAATACCCAGTAGTGGGATAGCTGGATCATAAGGTATTTCTATTTTTAATTTTTTGAGGAATCTCCATACTGTTTTCCATAGAGGCTGCACCAGTTTGTATTCCCAGCAGCAGTGAATGAGGGTTCCTTTTTCTCCACAACGTCTCCAACATTTGTTATTTTTTGTCTTGGTGATTATAGCCATTCTAACAGGTGTAGGGTGATATCTTAGTGTAGTTTTGATTTGCATTTCTCTGATGATTAGTTATGTTTAACATTTTTTCATATGCCTATTGGCCATCTGTATATCTTCCTTGGAAAAATGTCTATTCATATCCTCTGCCCATTTTTTATCAGGTTTTTTGTTTTTCTGTTGTTCAATTGTGTGAGTTCTTTATATATTATGAAGATTAACCCCTTGTCAGATATATGATTTGCAAATATTTTCTCCCAGCTAGTGGGTTGTCTTTTCATTTTGATCCTGGTTTCCTTTGCCTTGCAGAAGCTCTTTAGTCTGATGAAGTCCCACTTGTTTATTTTTTCTTTTGGTTCCCTTGTCCAAGTAGACATGGAATTTGAAAAGATCTCTCTAAGACTGATGTCAAAGAGTGTACTGCCTATATTTTCTTCTAGGAGTTTATAGTTTCAGGTCTTACCTTCAAGTCTTTGATCCATTTTGTGTTAATTTTTGTGTATGGTGTAAGATAATGGTCTACTTTTATTCTTTTGCATATGGCTGTCCAGTTTTCCCAGCACCATTTATTGAAGAGACTTTCCTTTCTCCATTGTATATTCTTAGCTCCTTTGTCAAAGATTAGCTGTCCGTAGAGGTGTGGTTTTATTTCTGGGCTTTCAATTCTGTTCCATTGATCTGTGTGTCTGTTTTTGTACCAATACCACGTTGTGTTGATTATTATCACTTTATAGTACATTTTGAGTCAGGGATTGTGATGCCTCCAGCTTTGTTTTTTTTTCTTAGGATTGCTTTAGCTATTTGGGGTCTTTTGTTGCCCCATATGAATTTTAGGATTCTTTGTTCTATTTCTGTGAAGAATGTTATTGGGATTCTGATTGGGATTGCATCGAATCTGTAGATTGCTTTAGGTAGTATGGACATTTTAACTATGTTTATTCTTCCAATCCATGTACATGGAATATCTTTCCATTTCTTTATGTCATCATCGATTTCTTTCAATAATGTCTTATAATTTTCATTGTATAGGTCTTTCACCTCCTTGGTTAAATTTATTCTCAGATATTCTTTTTGTTGCGATTGTAAATGGGATTGTATTCTTGAGTTTTCTTTCTGTTAGTTCATTATTAGAGTATAGAAATGCCACTGATTTTTGTAAGTTGATTTTGTACCCTGCAACTTTGCTGTAGTTGTTGATTATTTCTAATAGTTTTCTGATGGATTCTTTAGAGTTTTCTGTATATAAAATCATGTCATCTGCAAACAGTGAGAGTTTCACTTCTTCCTTGCCTATTTGGATTCCTTTTATTCCTTTTTCTTGACTAATTGCTCTGGCCAAAACCTTCAGTACTACGTTGAATAAGAGTGGTGAGAGTGGGCACCCTTGTCTTGTTCCTGTTCTCAGAGGGATGGCTTTCAGTTTTTCCTCTTGAGTATGATGTTGGCTGTGGGTTTCTCATATACGGCCTTTATTGTGTTGAGGTACTTTCCTTCTATACCCATTTTGTTGAGAAATTTTATCATAAATGGATGTTGGATCTTGTCAGATGTCTTCTCTGCATCTATTGAGATGATCATGTTTTTTCCCCTCATTTTGTTAATATGGTGTATCATATTGATTGATTTGTGATGTCGAACCCTCCCTGTGTTGCTGGTGTAAATCTCATTTGATCATGGTGTATGATCTTTCTAATGTATTGCTGTATTTGGTTTGCCAATATTTTGTTGAGGATTTTTCCATCTATGTTCATCAGTGATATTGGCCTGTAATTTTCCTTCTTTGTATTGTCCTTGTCTGGCTTTGGTATCAGGGTGATGTTGGCCTCATAGAATGTGTTAGGAAGTGTTCCATCTTCCTCTATTGTTTGGAATAGTTTGAGAAGGATAGGTATTAAATCTTTGAATGTTTGGTAAATTCTCTAGAAAAGCCATCTGGTCCTGGACTTTTATTTTTTGAGGTTTTTGATTACTGTTTGAATCTCTTTACTTGTGATTGGTCTATTCAGATTCTCTATTTCTTCTTGATTCAGTTTTGGGAGGTTGTATGAGTCTAAGAATTTATCTATTTCTTCTAGATTGTTCAATTTGTTGGCATATAGTTTTTCATAGTATTCTCTTATAATCCTTTGTATTTCTGTGGTGTCCATTGTAATTTCTCCTGTTTCATTTCTAATTTTATTTATTTGAGCCTTCTCTCTTTTTTTCTTGTTGAGTCTGGCTAGTGTTTTGTCAATTTCGTTTATCTTTTCAAAGAACCAGCTGTTTGTTTCATTGATCCTTTCTACTGTTGTTGTTTTTTTGTTTGTTTCAATTCATTTATTTCTGCTCTAATTTTTATTATTTCCCTCCTTCTGCTGACTTGGGGCTTCTTTTCTTCTTTTTCTAATTCTGTTAGGTGCAGTTTAAGATTGCTTATTTGGGCTTTTTCTTGTTTGTTAAGGTGAGCCTGTATTGCTATGAATTTCCCTCTCAGGCCTGCTTTAGCAGCATCTCATATGAGTTGGTGTGGTGTATTTTCATTTTCATTTGTTGCCAGGTATTCTTTGACTTCTCCATTAATTTCTTCAATGATCCATTGGTTGTTCAGTAGCATGTTGTTTAGTCTCCACATCTTTATGACTTTCCCAGTTTTTTTCATGTAGTTGATTTCTAGTTTTGTAGCATTATGGTCAGAAAAGATGCTTGTTATGATTTCAATCTTCTTAAATTTATAGAGGCTTGCCTTGTTTCCCACTTATGATCTATCCTTGAGAATGTTCCATGCATGCTGGGAAGAATGTATTCTTCTGTGTTTGGAATGGAGTGCTCTATATATACCTATTAAGTCCATCTGGTCTTGTTTTTCATTTAAGTCCACTATTTCCTTATTGACTTTCTGTCTGGATTATCTATCCATTGATGTAAGTGGGGTGTTAAGGTCCCCTACTATTATTGTGTTGTTGTTAATATGTCCTTTTAGGTTTGTTAATAGTTTCTTTATGTACTTTGCTGCTCCTGGGTTGGATGTATATATATTTATAAGTGATATGTCTTCTTGGTGGAAGGTCCCTTTTATTATTATATATTGCCCCTCTTTGTCTCTCATTACCTGTTTTATCTTGAAGTCTACTTTGTCTGATATAAGTATGGCAACACCTGCTTTCTTTCTTTTTATTTTTTTCCCCCCAAAGCCCCAGTAGATAGTTGTATGTCATAGCTGCACATCCTTCTAGTTGCTGTATGTGGGACGCAGCCTCAGCATGGCCAGAGAAGCGGTGCGTCGGTGCGCGCCGGGGATCCGAACCCGGGCTGCCAGCAGCGAAGCACGTGCACTTAACCGCTAAGCCACAGGGCCGGCCCCATTTTCTTTCTTTCTTTTTATTTTAACACCTGCTTTCTTTTGTTTGCCATTAGCTTGGAGTATTGTCTTCCATCCTTTCACTCTAACCCTGTGTTTGTCTTTAGAGCTGAGATGTGTTTCCTGGAGGCAGCAAATTGTTGAGTCTTGTTTTTTAATCCATTCAGCCACTCTGTGTCTTTTGATTGGGGAATTCAATCCATTTACATTTAGAGTGATTATTGATATATGAGGGCTAAATGCTGCCATTTTATCGCTTGTTTTTCAGTTGTTATGTATTTGCTTTGTTTCTCATCCTGTGTATTTTGGACTGCCAATTCAGTTTGGTGGCTCTCTATGATGGTTTTATCAGTTTTCTCTTTATTTATCATTTGTGTCTTTTTTCTGACTTTTTGTTTAGTGGTTAGGGTGAGGTCTGTATAAAAGATCTCATAGATAAGATAGTCCATTCCCTGATAGCCTCGTTCCCCTAGTCTAAGCAGCTTTCATTCCTTTCCTCTTCCCCTTCTAAGTTGTTGTTGTCACAACTTATTCTGTTATGTGTTGTGAATATGTGGTTAAAATGAAGTGATAATATTTACTTTTGATATTTTCCTTCCCTTTTTCTTTAGAGTTATAATTAAGTATTTGCTAATCTGTTCTGATAGAGAGTTGCAGTTTTCTGGTTTTGTCTCCCTATTTATCTCCTTGCTCAAGGCTTTGTAAACCTTTTTTTTTTTCTTCAGGTGTGAGGGCCTTCTTGATCAAATCTTGTAGGGGAGGGTCTTGTGGCAATGAACTCCCTCAGCTTTTGTTTATCTGGGAAAGTTTTTCTTTCTCCATCATATCTGAAGGATATTTTCACTGGATAGAGTATTCTTGGCTGAAAGTTTTTGTCTTTCAAAATTTGAATATATCATTCCACTCACTCCTAGCCTGTAAGGCTTCCACTGAGAAATCCGCTGAAAGCCTGATAGGGGTTCCTTTATAGGTTATTTTCTTTTGTCTTGCGGCCCTTAATATTTTTTCTTTGTCACTGACTTTTGCCAGCTTTACTAATATATGCCTTGGAGAAGGTCTTTTTACATTGATGTAATTAGGAGTTCTGTTGGCTTCTTTACATGTAATTCCAGCTCCTTCTCCAGGTTTGGGAAGTTCTCAGTTATCATTTCTTTGAACAAGCTCTCTGCTCCTTTTTCCCACTTTTCTCCCTCTGGAATACCTATAATCCTTATGTTGCATTTCCTAATTGAGTCAGATATTTGTAGGAGAATTTCTTCATTTCTTTTTAGTCTGAGTTCTCTCTCTTGGGGCCGGCCTGGTGGCATAGTGGTTAAGTTCGCATGCTCCGCTTTGGCAGCCCAGGGTTTGCGGGTTCAGATCCCAGGCACAGACCTATGCATTGCTAATCAAGCCATGCTGTGGCAGGAGTCCCACATGTAAAGTAGAGGAAGATGGGCACGGATATTAGCCCAGGACCAATCTTCCTCAGCAAAAAGAAGACAATTGGCAACAGATGTTAGCTCAGGGCTAATCTCCTTCACCAAAAAAAAAAAAAAAAGAAAAAGTTCTCTCTCCTCCTCAATCTGAAGCATTTCTGTATTCCTATCCTCTAGATTGCTACTTATATCCTCCATGTTGTCAGCTCTGTTGTTTAAGGACTCCAGATTTTTCTTTATCTCCTCCATTGTATCTTTCATCTCTAACAATTCTGATTGGTTTTTCTTTATAGTTTCAATCTCTTTTGTGAAGAATTCCCTCTGTTCACTAATTTGGTTCCTGATTTCATCGAACTGTCTTTCAGAATGCTCTTGTAACTCATTGAGTTTTCTTATGATGGCTGTCTTGAATTCTGTCATTTAGATTGTAGATTTCTGTGCCTTCAGGATTGATTTCTGGTTTGTCTTTTTCCTTCTGGTCTGGAGTATTGATATACTTCTTTATATCATTTGATGGGTGAGGATTTGTGCTGGTGCATAGTCATAGTTTCTAGACACAAGTTCCACCTGCCACCACTTGGGGGTGGGGGGGCAGGGGCTGTGTAATCTGAGCCTGCTGCTGTGATCCCTGTCAGCTGTGCCTGTCCAAGTCTGGGCCACTCCTTGGAATCACAGCAGCCCTGTGGGGGTCTCCCACCAAATGGGAATGTAGTCTCATGCTGGGGAGCTCAGGGCTGCTACCACCTGCTCCCACAGTCCCATAGAGTTGTGCTCCACCCTTCAGGGCTGCAGTGGTACTATGGGCATTCATGGCAGCTGGGAGCTTGTTTGGTTTGCCTGGACTTGGAGCTCAGCTGCCACCTGATCCTAGGTCACACCAGCCATTG
This sequence comes from Diceros bicornis minor, assembly GCF_020826845.1. Taxonomy (NCBI): domain Eukaryota; kingdom Metazoa; phylum Chordata; class Mammalia; order Perissodactyla; family Rhinocerotidae; genus Diceros; species Diceros bicornis. Next base: position 40,564,867 of record NC_080754.1, read on the forward strand.
TGCTTGGTGGGCGGGAGCTCCCCTCTGGGACCAACCCAGAGCCACTCACTGGGTCTGCGGTGGGACTGTGGACTCTCTCACCAGATGAGAGGGTGATCAGAGAGGGGCTCAGGGCTACTGCCGCCTGCTCCCACAGTCCCGCTGAGACACACTTCCCCCTTTGGGGCTGCAGCAGTACTGTGGGCATTCGTGGCAGCTGGAAGCTTGTTCTCCCAGGTGGCAGCTCAGCTGCCCTCTGCTCCTAGGTGACACTAGCCTATGTGCTTGTTGGGCGGGGCTTCCCCACTGGGTCCAAGCCTGTGCCACTCTCTATGGGCTGCATGGCCCTGAGGACTCTCCCACCAGACGGGGAAGCAATCACATGTGGGCTCAGGGCTGCTGTCACTTGTTTCCACAGTCACACTGAGGCATGCTCCCACCCTCGGGGCCACAGTGGTGCTATGAGTGCTCCAGCCTGGAGAGCAGTCACACTCATGCCCTTGGCTGCCTGGGGTCCAGAGGGTGCTCACCTATCTCCACCACCGTCTCGAGGGGTAGTCCATCCACCTTCAGATGTATAGCTCTGCAGGTCTCTCAGGCGTTCTGATGTGCTATGTGGGTAACCTCTGCTGATTAGTGAATGTCCTTTTAGTTGTAGTTCGAAGCGGGAAAGACAAAGGGAACAGCTCACTCCTCCATGTTGCTGACGTCACTCCCTTGTTTACTTATTTTTAATGTAACCACCTATTCCTAATTCTAGAGATTCTGAATTAGTTCAGCAGGGCTAGAGCTCCAAAAGAAAAAGAGCTAGCCACATGAAGATCTAGCAAAAGAGAACATTCCATGCAGAGAGAACAGTAGTGCAAAGTCCCTGAGGCATAAATGAATTTGACAAGTTTGAAGAACAAAAGGGAAGGCAGTGAGGTGGCAGCACAGTGGCGAGGGGAGAGTGGCATGAGATGAGAGCAGAGGGGCAGGCAGGAGCCACAGTACTTATAATTCTGTGAGCCAGCACAAGGAGGCTGAATTTCTAAGTGCAAGGGATACCTTTGGAGATGTTAAAACAAGGAAGCAAAATTGTTTTTCTTTTAAAAGATGCCTGGATGCTGTGTGGTTCCCAGATGGTTAGGAGGTTGCTGTCTAGGGTAGAGGTGATGCTGGTTTGAACTGGTGTGACAATGGAAGAAGAGAGGTGGGCAAATTAGGGATATATTTTAAAGGTGGTGTCAAGAAATTTAATGATGGATTATATGTCAGAGGAGAGGGAAGGAAAGAAATTTTTAATTGGAACAATTGTGTGGATGATGGTGTCATTAACTGTGATGGGAGACAACTGGATTAGAAATGGGGAAAAAAAGAATTGTTGAATTAAACTTAGAGATGAGTGTTTCTTATTCTTCTCTCAGAACAAAACAAAATAAGTAATGCCCCAAAGTATACCCAGATCCTTTTAGTATCTCTTATCTGGGTGCTAAGAGCATTTTTGGGCAGGACAATTCTGCTTTGGATCTGAGTGCTGTACATTTTACCCCAGGAAGTGAATTACTGGCAGATCCATCCTTATGTTTGCCTCCGCAGTGTGACAATCCAAAATGCACACATACTTTTAAATGCCTTTGCAGGGTAATTCTACTCCAGATTGTATCTCTAGTGTACATTTGCTAGTGTAAGGGGTCTTTACATCCTTATGTGTGTGTTTTCTCAAGTAATGGACACTAAAAATACAACTTATAAGTTCTGTAAATTTTTTTATATTAAAGTTCTTACAAAAGATTTTCCACTATGCACTGGCACTTTGTCAAGGCCAGTTCATTCTATATTTTAATGCTTAATTATCCTTCTTATGCCACCACTGTGAGTTTACAATTGTTCATTTTTACTAATAAGAAATTTAAAATATTAGAATAGTTACCATATAAAAATGACAATCTAGTGACCTTTGTTAGTCTTTGAGAAAGTACAAATGAGGAAGGAATAAGACTGTTGGAAATGGTAAATGTAGGTAAATATAAAAGACTCTTTAAAATTTTAATTTCTTGAAAAGAATCAACTGTTTAAAGCAAAAAATGTGTTGTTGGGTTTATAAAATGTAAAAGTAAAGTATACAGTAGTACAGAGGATTGAAAGAGGGGTAAATGGAATTATACTGTTGTAAGATTCTCCATTACAGATGAAGTGGTATAATAAATAAAGATAGATTGTTCAAAGTAAGGATGATGTATTGTAAATCCTAGGAATAACCACTGAAAGCAGAGGTATAACCAAAACACCGAAAGAGCAGATTGAATGCTGAAAAATAATAAATCCAAATGAAGGCAGAAAAAGAATAGGAAAGGCACAAAGAAGAGATGAAACAAATAAAAAATAAAGAGCAAGATAGAAATTTTAAATGCAAATATATCAACAATTATACTGAACGTCAATGGGATAAACACTCTGATTAAAAGAGATTGTTGGAGTATATAAAAAGCCAAATCCAAGTAGATGCTTTATACGAGAGTCATGCTTTAAAGATACAGATGGGTTAAAAGTAAAGGAATAGAAAAAAATGTATCATGTAAATAGTAAGCATAAGAAAAGTAGTGTGGCTATATTAATATCAGATAAAGTAACAAAGGACATTTCATGTTGATAAAAGAATCAATTCGGGCCGGCCCCGTGGCTTGGTGGTTAAGTGCGTGCGCTCTGATGCTGGTGGCCCGGGTTCGGATCCCGGGCGCGCACCGAGGCACCACTTCTCCGTCCATCCTGAGGCCGAGTCCCACATACAGCAACTAGAAGGATGTGCAGCTATGACATACAACTATCTACTGGGGCTTTGGGGGGAAAAAATAAATAAATAAAATCTTTAAAAAAAAAAAAAAAAAGAATCAATTCATCAAAACATAACAACTCTAAATGTGTATGCACCTAATAACAGAGCTTCAAAATGTATGAAGCAAAAATTGATAGAGAATAGGCAAATCCATAACTACAGTTGGAGATTTTACCACACATCATTCAGTAATTAATAGACTTGACCAAAAATAAACCACAAAAAACAAAACACCAAAACAAAAAAACTAGTATGACTATAGATTTTAATATCACTATCAATCAACCTAACACAATTGATGTTTATAGAACATTACGTTTAGCAACTGTAGAATACCCATTCTATAGCTGGTACATTCTGCACATTCAACCATGCACTTGGTGGGATTTTGATTGGGATTGCGTTGAATGTGTAGATCAATTTGGGAAGAACTGACATCTTGACGATATTGAGTCTTCTATCCACAAACATGGACTATCTCTCCATTTATTTAGTTCTTCTTTGATTTTGTTCATTAGAGTTTGGTAGTTTCCTCATATAGATCTTGTACATATTTTGTTAGATTTACACCTAAGTATTTCATTTTTGGGGGTGCTAATGTAAATGGTTTGTGTTTTTAATTTCAAATTTCACTTGTTCGTTGCTGGTAATAGGAAAGTGATTGGCTTTTTTTGTATATTAACCTTATATCTTGCAAACTTGCTATAATCACTTATTAGTTATAGGAGTTTTTTGGTCAATTCTTTCAGATTTTCTTCATAGAAAATCATGTCATCTGTGAACAAAGAGAGTTTTATTTCTTCCTTTTCTTGTTTTATTGCATTAGCTTGAAATTCCAGTACGATGTTGAAAGGTGTGGTGAGAGGGGACATCTTTGTCTTGTACTTGATCTTAGTAGGAAAACTTCAGTTTCTCACCATTAAGGGTGTTAGCTCTAGATTTTTGGAGATATTCTTTATCAAGTTAGGAAACTTTTATTCCTAGTTTACTGAGAGTTTTTATTATGAATGGGTGTTGGATTTTGTCAAATGCTTTTTCTGCATCTGTTGATAAGATCATGTAATTTTTCTTCTTTAGCCTGTCGATGTGACGAATTATCTTGATTTTCTTTGTTTTTTCTTTCAGTTTTATTAGGATATAATTGACATACAGCACTGTATAAATTTAAGGTGTACAGCATAATGACTTGACTTCATTGATTTTCAAATGTTGAACTAGCCTTGCATACCTGGGATAAATATTGGATTTGATTTGCTAATTTTTTTTACCTCTTCCATAAATATCTTTATTTATTTAATTGAATAAATTTGACATGTAACATTATGTAAATTTAAGGTGTATAGCATGTTGCTTTGATACATATCTATATTGTACAGTAGTTCTCCTCTTATCCACAGTTTCATTTTCCACAGTTTGAGTTACCCGTGGTCAACTGTGGTCCAAAAATATTAAATGGAAAATTCCAGAAATAAACAATTCATAAGTTTTAAGTTGTGTGCCATTCAAAGTAGTATAATGAAATCACATCCCCTCCCAGGACATGAATCATCCCTTTGTTGGATCCCCAACCATCAACATCATCTGCTCCTGACATCCAGTCAGTGACATCATCATGGCTCAATGCTCCTCCTCCTGATATATTGTCAGAAGGTCAGTAGTAGCCTAACGCTATGTCACAATGCCTACGTCATTCACCTCACTTCATCTCATCAGGTAGGTGTTGCATCATCTCACATCATCACAAGAAGAGTGAGTACAGTACAATAAGATATTTTGAGAGAGACCACATTCACATAAATTTTATTACAGTTCTATTTTATTATTATTGTTAGTCTCTTATTGTGTCTAATTTATAAATTAAACTTTATCATAGGTATGTATACATAGGAAAAAACATAGTATATATAGGGTTTGGCACTATCCAGTTTCAGGCATCCACTGGGGGTCTTGAAATGTATCCCTCATGGATAAGGGGGGACTACTGTAATAAGATTGTCATTGTAGTGATATTTATCACATTACATAATTATAGTGCAATATTATTATCTATATTCATTACAATGTGTATTAGATCTCTATGGCTTATTTACTATTTGTTACAAGTTTGTACCCTTAAACACCATCAATCATGCCCTCTCATCCCCTGGTAACCATCATTTTACTCTCTATTTTTTTAAAGGTTTTTTTTTTTAGATTCCACATGTAAGTGATGTCATACAGTACTTATCTTCTCTGACTTATCTCACTTTGCCTAATGTACTCAAGCTCTATCCATTTTGTCACAAATGGTATGATACCCTCCTTTCTTATGGCTGAATAATATTCCATTGTGTAAATATACCACATCTTTATCCATTTATCCATGGGATGATGATGGGCATTTGGGTTGTTTCCATATCTTGAGCTATTGTGAATAATGCTGCAATAAACATGGGAGAGTATATATCTTGTTGAAATCCTGTGTTTATTTCCTTTGGGTATATACCCAGCAATGGAATTGCTGGATCATATGGTAGATCTGTTTTTAATTTTTTGAAGAACCTTCATATTGTTTTCTGTAGTGTTTGGACCAATTTACATTCCCACCAACAATGTATAAGGGTTTCCTTTACACCACATTCTTGCTAGCATCTGTTGTCTCTTGTCTTCTTGATGATAGCCATTCTAACAGGTGTGATGTGATAGCTTGTGGTTTTGATTTGCATTTCCCTGATGATTAGTGATGTTGAGCATCTTTTCACATGCCTATTGGCCATTTTGATACCCTCTTTGGAAAAACATCTATTTAATTTTGCCCATTATTATTATTATTATTATTATTATTATTATTATTTGGTGAGGAAGATTGGACCTGAGCTAACATCCACTGCAAATCTTCCTCTTTTTGCTTGAGGAAGATTGTCCCTGAGCTAACATCCATGCCATCTTCCTCTATTTTGTATGTGGGATGCTGCCACAGCATGGCTTGATGAGCCATGTGTAGGTCTGCACCCAGTATCCAAACCTGCACACCCTGAGCCACCAAAGTGGAGCATGTGAACTTAAGCACTAAGCCACTGGGCTAGCTCCAGTTCTGCCCATTTTTAAATCAAGTTGTTTGTTTTTAGGTTATTTAGTTGTATGAGTTCTTTATATATTTTGGACATTGACCCCTTATTCACTGTATGATTTGCAAAAATTTTCTCCCATTCCATAGGTTGTCTTTTCATTTTGTTAATTGTTTATTTTGCTGTGCAGAAGCTTTTGAGTTTCATGTATTACCTTTGTTGATTTTTGCTTTTGTTGTTTGTGCTTTTGGCATCATGTCCAAAAAATCATTGCCAAGCCCAATTATTGATGAGCTTCTTCCCTATATTTTCTTCTAGGAGTTTTATAGTATCAAGTTTTATGTTTAAGTCTTTGGTCTATTTTGAGTTAATTTTTGTGAGTAGTCTGAGATAGGGTCCAATTTCATTGTTCTGCATGTGTTTCTCCAGTTTTCCCACCACCATTTGTTGAAGAGACTATCCTTTCCCCATTGGGTATTCTTGGCTACTTTGTCAAATATTAGTTGACCATATATGCTAGGGTATAATTCTGGGCTCTCTATTCTGTTCCATTGGTCAATGTGTCTATTATTGTGCTAGTACCATACTGTTTTATTGCTATGGCTTTGTAGAATAGTTTGAAATCTGGAATTGTGATACCTCCAGCTTTGTTCTTTTTTTTCAGGATTGCTTTGGCTCTTTGAGGTCTTGTGTGGTTCCACACAAATTTTAGGATTTTTTCTTCTATTTCTGTGGAGAATGCCTTTGGTATTTTGATGGGGATTGCATTGAATCTGTAGATGACTTTGGGTAGTATGGCCATTTTAACAATGTTAATTCTTCCAATCCTTGAACATGAGATGTCTTTCTATTCGTTTGTGTCTTCTTCGATTTCTTTCAGCAAAGTCTTGTAGTTTTCATGGTATAGATCTTTCACTTCCTTGGTTAACTTTATTCCTAAGTATTTCATTGTTTTTGATGCTATTGTGAATGGAATAGTTTTTTAAATTTCTTCTTCAGATGCTTTATCATTAGTGTAAAGGAATGCAACTGATTTCAGTATGTTGATTTCATATCCTGCCACTTTACTGAAATCACTGATTAATTCTAAGTTTTTTGACTGACTCTTTGGGGTTTTCTAGATATAAGATCATATCATCAGCAAATAGAGATAATTTTACTTCTTCCTTTCTGATTTGGATGTCTTTTATTTATTTGTCTTGCCTACTTGTTCTAGCTAGGACTTCCAGTATTATATTGAATAGGAGTGGTGAGAGTGGGCATCCTTGTCTTGTTCCTGATCTTAGAGGAAACGCTTTCAATTTTTCTCCATTGATTATAACATTAGCTCTGGGTTTGTTGTATATGGCCTTCATTATGTTAAGGTTAAGTTCCTTCTATACACAATCTGTTAAGGTTTTTTATCATGAAATGATGATGTATTTTGCCAAACGCTTTTCCTGTTTCTATTGAAATGATCATGTGATCTTTATCTTTCATTTTATTTATTTATTTATTTATTTTTTAAATTTTATTTATTTATTTATTTTTCCCCCAAAGCCCCAGTAGATAGTTGTATGTCATAGTTGCACATCCTTCTAGTTGCTGTATGTGGGACGTGGCCTCAGCATGGCCGGACAAGCAGTGCGTCGGTGCACGCCCGGGATCCAAACCCGGGCCGCCAGCATCGGAGTGCGATCACTTAACCGATAAGCCACAGGGCCGGCCCTATCTTTCATTTTATTGATGTGACATATTAAATATATTGATTTGTGTATGCTGAATCATTCTTGCATCCCAAAGATAAATCCCACTTGATCATGGTGTATAAACCTTTTAATGTGTTCTTGAATTTGGCTTTGAATTTTGGCTAATTTTTTGAAAAATTTTACATCTATATTCATCAGGGATATTGGCCTATAGCTTTCTTGTGTTATCCTTATCTGGCTCTGGTATCAAGGTAATGCTGGCTTCATGGAATAAGTTTGGAAGTGTTTCCTCCTTGAATATTTTGGAAGAATTTGAGGACTGGTATTATTCTTCTTTAAATGTTTGGTAGAATCCACCAGTGAAGCCACATGGTCCTAGAGTTTTCTGTGTTGGAAGTTTTTTCATTACTTATTCTATCTCTTTACTTATGATTGGTCTGTTCAGATTTTTGATTGCTTCCTGATTCAGTCTAGGTAGCTTGTCTCTAGAAATGTATCCATTTCTTCTAGATTATGTACATTGTTGGCATATAATTGTCCATAGTAGTCTCTTATGGTCCTATGTATTTCTGTAGTGTCAGTTGTAATGTCTCCTCTCTCATTTCTTTTTTTTGTTTTCAGGTGTACATCATTATATTTCTACTTCTGTATAGACTACATTGTGTTCACCACCAAAAGTCTAATTGCCATCCATCACCATACGCATGTGCCCCTTTACCCCTTTCACCCTCTCCACCTCTCTCCTGCTCTGGTAACCACTATTCTCTGCATCTATGGGTTTGTTTGTTGTTGTTATCTTTCACATATGAATGAAATCATATGGTATTTGGCTCTGTTTGACTTATTTTGCTTAGTGTAATACCCTCAAGGTCTATCCATGTTGTCACAAATGGCAAGATTTCATCTTTTTTTCTGAGTAGTATTCCATTTTATGTATATACCACAACTTCTTTGTCCATTCATCTGTCAGGGGGCACTTAGGTTGTTTCCTAGTCTTGGCTATTGTAAATAATACTGCAAAGAACATAGGGCTGCATAAATCTTTTTGAGTTAGTGTTTTCGTGCTCTTTGGATAAATACCCAGAAGTGGAATAGCTGGATCATATGGTAGTTCTATTTTTAATTTTTTGAGGAATCTCCATCTTGTTTTCCATAGTGGCTGCACCAGTTTACATTCCCACCACTAGTGTATGAGTGTTCCCTTTTCTCCACATCCTCTCCAACACTTGCTTTTCTTCTCTTATTAATTACAGCCATTCTGATGAGTGTGAGGTGCTATCTCATTGTGGTTTTGATTTGCATTTCCCTAATAATTAGTGATGTTGAACATACTTTCATGTGCCTATTGGCCATCTGTATATCTTCTTTGGAAAAATGTCTGTTCTGATCCTCTGCCCATTTTTAAATCAGGTTATTTGTTGTTGAGTTGGATGAGTTCTTTATATATTTTGGACATTAATCCCTTATTGGGTATATGATTTGCAAATATTTTCACTCTTTCAATTCCAATTTTGAGTCTTCTCTCTTTTTTTTCTTGGTGAGTCTACATAAAGGTTTGTCAATGTTGTTTATCTTTTTGAAGAACCAGCTCTTAGTTTTGTTGATCTTGTCATTGTTTTTCTGCTCTCTTTCACTTATTTCTGCTTTGATCTTTATTATTTCCTTCCATCTGCCAACTTTGGGCTTAATTATATATATATATATATATATATATATATATATATGATATTAACCCCTTATCATATATATGATTTACAAATATCTTCTCCCAATTGTTAGGTTGTCTTTTCATTTTGTTGATGGTTTCTTTTGCTGTGCAGAAGCTTTTTAGTTTGATATAGTCCCATTTGTTTTTTTCTCTTTTGTTTCCCTGGCCTGAGACACATGGTACTCAAAAAGACCATGTTGAAGAGTGTACTGCCTATGTTTTCTTCTTGAAGTTTTATGGTTTCAGGTCTTACATTCAAGTATTTAATCCATTTTGAGTTAATTTTTGTGTATGGTGTAAGATAATGGTCTACTTTCCTTCTTTGCATGTGGCTGTCCATTTTTCCCAACACCATTTATTGAAGAGACTTTCCTTTCTCCACTGTATGTTCTTGGCTCCCTTGTTGAAAATTAGTGGTCCATAGATATGTGGGTTTATGTCTGGGGTCTCAATTCTGTTCCATTGATCTGTGTGTCTGTTTTTGTGCCAGTACCATGCTGTTTAGATTACTATAGCTTTGTAGTATATTTTGGAATCAGGGAGTGTGATACATCCAGCTTTGTTCTTTTTTCTCAGGATTGCTTTGGCTATTTGAGGTCTTTTGTTTTTCCATATAAATTTTAGGATTCTTTGTTCTATTGCCATGAAAAATGTTGTTTGGACTTTGATGGGATTGCATTGAATTTCTCTTTTTTTTTGCTGAGGAAGATTCACCCTGAGCTAACATCTGTGCCAATCTTCCTCTATTTTTTAGTATGTGGGCCACCAGCACAGCATGGCCACTAACAGAGAGATGAAGGTCTGTGCCTGGGAACCAAACCCAGGCTGCCAAAATGGAGCACACTGAACTTAACCACTAGGCCACTAGGGCTGACCCTCTAATTTCTTAATATGTGCATTATTGCCATAAGCTTTCCTCTTAGAACTGCTTTTTCTGCACCCCACAATATTTGATATGTTGTATTTCCATTTTCATTTGTTTCAAGATAATTTTTTATTGCTCTTTTGATTTCTTCTTTCACCCATTGGTTGTTTAGAAGCATTGTTTAGTGTCCACATATTTGTAAACCTCACTTTCCTCTTGTTGATTTTTAGTTTTATACCATTTGATTAGAAAAGATAGTTGGTATGATTTCAGTCTCCTAAAATTTGCTAAAATGTTTTCTGTCCTTTCATATAATTTATCCTAGAGAGCATTCCATGTGCACTTGAGAAGAATGTGTATTCTGCAGCTGTTGAATGGAATGTTATGTATGTGTCTGTTAAGTCCATTTGTTCTAATGTGTGGTTTAATTTCAACATTTCCCTGTTGGTTTTCTGTGGATGATCTATTCATTGCTGATAGTGGGGTACTGAAGTCCCCTACTATTATCTATTATCAAATATCTATCTATGTTATGTATTTCTCCTTTAAGATCTGTTAGTATTTGCTTAATATATTTTGGTATTCAGGTGTTGGGAAAGCATATATTTATGACTATTATATCTTCTGGAAGTACTGTCCCCTTTACCATTATATAATGACCTTCTTTGTCTCTTGTTATCCTTTTTGGCTTGTAATCTACTTTGTCGGATATACGTATGGCTATGCCCCCTTCTTTTGGTTTTTGTTTGCTTGGAATATCATCTTGCATCCTTTCACTTTGAGCCTATGTATGTTTTTAGAGCTGAAACGAGTCTCCTATAGGCAACATATAGTTGGGTTTTGTTTTTTCTCCAACCAGCCACTTTGTACCTTTTGATTGGTGAGTTCAATCCATTTAAATTCAGGGCAGGGAAGTTATTCATATGTAAGGATTTACTACTGCCATTTTGTCTTTTGCCTTCAGGTTATTTTGTCTCTCCAATGTTTCTTTTTCCTTCTGTTTCTGTCTACTTTTGTAAGTTGGTGGTTTTCCATGGTTGTTTGTTGAGTCTCTCCTTTTTTTACATTTCATGTCTCTTTAGTTGATTTTTGCTTTTTGGTTACTGTGAGATTTACATAAAACATTTCATAGATATAATAGTCCCTTTTCTGCTGATAGCAATTTATCTTCATTTGCCTATAAACTTTCCATCATTTTACTTTTCCCCTTTCATATTTTTTTTATTTTATTTATTTATTTTTTTTATAATTATTTATTTATTTATTTATTCCCCAAAGCCCCAGTAGATAGTTGTATGTCATAGCTGCACATCCTTCCAGCTGCTGTATATGGGATGCGGCCTCAGCATGGCCGGAGAAGTGGTGCGTCGGTGCGCGCCCGGGATCCGAACCCGGGCCGCCAGCAGCGGAGCACACGCACCCAGCCGCCAAGCCATGGGGCCGGCCCTCCCCTTTCATATTTTTGATGTCACAAATTTTCTTTTTTTTTTGTGAGGAAGATCAGCCCTGAGCTAAATCCATGCCAATCCTCCTCTTTTTTGCTGAGGAAGACTGGCCCTGTGCTAACATCCGTGCCCACCTTCCTCCACTTTATATGGGATGCTGCAACAGCATGGCCTGACAAGCGGTGCCTCGGTGTGCGCCCGGGATCCGGACATGGGCTGCCAGTGGCGGAGCGTGCGCACTTAACCACCATGCCACGGGGCCAGCCCCACAAATTATCTTCTTATGCTGTGATTTCATTACCAAGAAGTAGCTATAGTTATTTTTAATGCTCTTTTAACATTTATGCTTTAATTAAGTGTTTAATATACTATTCTAAAGAAGAGTTAGTTTTCTAATTTTTTTTTTTTTGGGAGGAGCTCAGCTCTGTGCTAACATCTGTCAATCCTCCTCTTTTTTTTTTTTTTTTTTTTTTTGCTGAGGAAAGGCCCTGGGCTAACATCTGTGCCCATCTTCCTCCACCTTATATAGGATGCCGCCACAGCATGGCTTGCCAAGCAGTGCGTCGGTGCATGCCTGGGATCCGAACCGGCGAACCCCAGGCCACCACAGCGGAGTGCATGCACTTAACTGCTTGTGCCACCGGGACGGCCCCTAGTTTTCTAATTCTATTTATCCCCTTAATCAGAATTTTGTGTACTTTTGACTTTTTGCTTCAGCTTGAAGAGCTCCTTTCAACATTTCTTGTAAGGCAGGTCTAGTGGTGGTGAAATCCCTCAGCTTTTCTTTGTCTAGGAAAGCCTTTATTTCTCCTTCATATCTGAAGGATTACTTTGCTGGATAGAGTATTCTTGGCTGGCAATTTTTATCTTTCAATACTTCAACTATGTCATTCCACTGTCTCCTGGCCTGTAGAGTTTCTGCTGAAAAATCTGCTGATAGCTTAATAGGGGTTACTTTGTAGGTTACTGTCTTTTCCCCTGACTGCTTTTAAAATTCTTTATTATTGACTTTTGACAGTTTTAACATAATGTGTCTTAGAGAAGGTCTTTTTTGCATTTAGATAAGGTGTTCTATTAGCTTCGTTGACTTGTATATCCAGTTTCTTCCCCAGGTTTGAGAAGTTCTCAGGTATTATTTCTTTAAATATGCTCTCTGCTCCTTTCTCCTTCTCTTCTTCTGATATACTCATTAATATTGCATTGGCTCTTTTTATTTTTAGTGTTCGCCTTAAACTTTATTTATTTTTCCCCCCAAAGCCCCAGTAGATAGCCGCATGCTATAGTTGCACATCCCTCCAGCCGCTGCATATGGGACTCGGCCTCAGCATGGCCGGAGAAGCGGTGTGTCGGTGTGCGCCCGGGATCCGAACCCAGGCCGCCAGCAGCGGAGTGCACGCACCCAACCGCTAAGCCACGGGGCCGGCCCTACATTGGCTCTTTTAATGAAGTCTTAAAGTTCTTGTAGGGTTTCTTCACTTTTTAAAAATCTTAGTTCTCTCTCCTCTTCTACCTGAAACATTTCTCTATTCCTATCCTCGAGCTCATTTTCTCTTCTATCTGACCTGCTCGATTTCCAATGATTTCTAATGCAGACTGTCTTCATCTTATTGAGTTCTTCAGCTCCAGAATTTGGTTGGTTCTAAGAATTTCAATCATCTCTTTGGTAAAGTACTCCTTCTCTTTGTTAATTTTATCCTGAGATCATTGTGAGCTGTTTTCTTATAGCTTGTTGAATTTCTTCATTACAGCTATTTTGAATTCTTTATCAGGTCACAATATTCCATATTTTTGGCTTCAGTTGCTGGAAAATTGTCATTTTTTGTGATACTGTATTACTGTGATTTTTCATAGTGTTTGATGAAAAGTGCCTCTGGTGCTCCATTTGAAGTAGTGAACACTTATTTAGGTAAGGCTTTGTTTGATTCTAACAGGTCAATAGTTTAGTAACTAGGAGTCTTCCTTTTGTTTTCTGGAAGGTGGTACTGTAGCACAAGTTTTTGGTTTCTGTTACCAGAGCTAACTTCCTGCTAAGGTTTGGAGTGTATGCATTAAAAAAAGCTACCAGAGAGAAATAAAGAAAAAAAGGTGGTTGGGGAGGCCAGCCCTGTGGCCTAGTGGTTAAATTTGGTGCGCTGCACTTCAGTGGCCCAGGTTTGTGGGTTCGGATCATGGGCACAGACCTACACCACTTGTCAGCCATGCTGTGGTGGTAGAGGAAGATTGGCACGAATGTTAGCTCAGAGTTAATCTTCCTCAGCAAAAAAAAAAAAAAAAAAGGGGGTGTCGGCAAAGTGGGGGATGTGTGTGCTTGGCACTTGGGGCTTTGGGTGTGCCCACAGCCCAGCAGGGAATCCTTGAGTCAGGGGATTGGGTCTCAGAGGTCTGTGAACAGTCGTCGTCTTCTCAGAATCCCAGGGCAGACAGCAGGGAACGCATTCGTTCAGTTCTCTTTGTCTCTCCTACTTTCCTTTTCCTCCTTCTAGTCACTGTGATCTTTCCTCAGAGGGAACAGTGGGTCCCTCCAGCTGCAGAACACACGGCTGGGTAAATCCCCACTCACTGCCTTCACTCTCCATCTCCAATGCCAGAAAGGTCATGCTGGCCTGCTGCTGCCCTTGTCACTGTTGCCCACCACCACCTCCCTGCGTCCTCAGCCTCCTTCAAAGTCCTACCCACTCACTTTCAGGTGCACAGGTGGATGGATCTCTTGGGTGTCCGGGTGGGCTGTGCAGAGGCATCTTTTTTTGGTTATGGATGTCCAATTAGTTGCAAGTCAAAGGGGAAAGGAAAAAGTAATGACTCAAGCCATGATGCTGATGTCACCTCTCCTGATTTGCTAAAATCTTATTGAGGATTTTTAAATATGTTCATGAGAGATACTGGTCTGTAGTTTCCTTTTTTCCTACCAGTTCCTATATTGATTTCTGCTCTGGTAAGTCATGACTCCCTGTATTTGCCTGTCTGTCTTGCCAATATTGGGGGCAGCAGTTAGCCCCTTGTCCTCCCCTCTCCTATAGATCCAAAAAGAGTTGTTGATTTTTTAATCTGTTCAGCTTTTTACTTCTTGATAGGACAGAGTGGCAACTTTCAAGCTTCTTAAGTGTAGAACTGGAAACAAAGTCTCTACAGTACACTTAAAAACATTTACCAAGATAGATCAAATGCTGGGTTTTAATATATTCCCAAAGATTGAAATCATACAGAGTATGTTCTCTATGACAGAATTATAAATCAGTTAAAAAAGATATCCTCCAAACTTAGAAATCAATCACTTATAAATTATTAATCGCTAAAACACTTATAAAGCTTAATTACTTAAAGCTTAATCACTATAAAGATTAGTCAGTTATAAAGCTAGTGGTAAGGTTAAAAGACAAAAGTAATAAAAATAACTATAACTACAATAATTAGTTAAAGGATACACAAGATAAACAGATGTAAAATGAGACATCAAAAACAAAACGTGGGGTGGGGAAGAGTAAAAATGTAGAGCTTTAGAATACATTCAAACTTAAGTTTTTATCAACTTAAAACAGACTGTTATAAGTTGTTATATGTAAGTCCCATGGTAACCACAAAGCAAAAACCTATGGTAGATACACAAAGATAAAGAAAAAGGAATCTAAGCATACCACAAAAGAAAAGCATCAAATGACAAGGGAAGAGAGCAAAAGAAGATGAAAGGAACAGAGGAACTACAAAACAGCCAGAAAACAATTCACAAAATGGCCTCAAGTATATACCTATCAGTAATTACTTTAAATCTAAATGGACTAAATTCTCCAATCAAAAGACATAAAGTGGCTGAATGCATTAAAAAACAAGACCCATCTATATGCTGCCTACAAGAAACTCACTTCAGACACAAGGACACACAGACTAAAAGTGAATGGATGGAAAAAGATATTCCATGCAAATGGAAACCAAGTAGCTATACTTAGACAAAATAGACTTTAAAACAAAAACCATAATAGACAAAGAAAAACATTACATAATGATAAAGGAATCAATCCAACAAAGAATATAACATTTGTAAATATTTATGCACCCAATATAGGAGCACCTAAACAGATAAAGCAAATATTAACAGACCTAAATGGAGAAACACCAATACAATAATAGTAGGGAACTTTAATACCACACTTTCATCAATGGATAGATTATCCAGACAGAAAATCAGTAAGGAAACATCAGCCTTAAATGGCACGTTAGACCAGATGGACTTAACAGATATACAGAACATTCCATCCAAAAGCAACAGAATACACATTCTTCTCAAGTGTACATGGAATATTCTCCAGGACAGAGCATATGTTAGGCCACAAAACAAGTCTTAATAAACTTAAGAAGACTGAAACCAAATCAAGCATCTTTTCCAAGCACAATTGTATGAAACTAGAAATCAATTACAAGAAGAAAACTGGAAAATTCACAAATATGTGGATATTAAACAACACATTACTGAACAACCAAAAGGTAAAAAAAGAAATCAAGAGAAATCAAAAATACCTTGAGACAAATGAAAATACAACATACCAAAACTTATGGGATGCAGCAAAACCAGTTCTAAAAGGAAGTTCACAATGGTAAGTGCCTATTTCAAGAAATAAGAAAAATGTCAAAAACCACAAGGAACTAGAAAAAGAAGAACAAATGAAACCCAAAGTTAGTAAAAGGAAGGAAATAAAGATTAGAGTGGAAATAAATGAAAGAAAGACTAAAAAGGCAATAGAAAAGATCACTAAAACTAAAAGCTGGTTCTTTGAAAAGATAAACATAATCGACAAACCTTTAGTTAGACTCACTGAGAAAAAAAGAGAAAGGACTCAAATAAAATCAGAAATGAAAGAGGAGACATTATAACTGATATAGCAAACATACAAAGGATCATAAGAAAATAAATAAAATTATAACAAAATAAAACAAAAGGATCATAAGAGACAACTATGAACAATTATACACCAACAAACTGGACAATCTAGAAAAAAATGGATAAATTCTTAGAAACATACAAACTTCTAAGACTGAATCAGGAAGAAACAGAAAATCTGAACAGACTGATTACTAGTAAGGAGATTGAATCAGAAATCAAAAACATCCCAATAAACAAAAAGTCCAGGACCAGACAGATTCACCCAAGTCTACCAAAAATGTAAAGAAGTAGTAAGACCAATCCTTCTCAAACTCTTCCAAAAACAGAAGAGGAACCAACACTTCCAAATTCCTTTTGTCAGGCCAGCATTACCCTGATCCCAAAACAAGATAAGGACACCACAAGAAAAGAACATTACAGGCCAATATCCCTGGTGAACATAGATGCAAAAATCCTCAACAAAATATTAGCAAAGTGAATTCAAGAATACGTTAAAAGGATCATACACCATGATCAAGTAGGATTTATTCCAGGGATACAAGTATGGTTCAACATCTGCCTATCAATGTGATACACTACATTAACAAAATGAGGAATAAAAATCATATGATCAGCTCAATAAATGCAGCTGACAAAAGCAAGTGACAAAATTCCACAACCATTTATGATTAAAAACTCTCAACAAAGTGGGTCTAGACGGAACATACCTCAACATAATAAAGGCCATATATGACAAGCCCACAGCTAACATCATACTCAATGCTGAAATTCTGAAAGCTTTTTCTCTAAGATCAGGAACAAGACAAGGATGCCCACTCTCACCATTTTTATTCAACATAGTATTTTAAGTCTTAGCTAGAGCAATTAGCTAAGAAAAAGAAAAGAAGGCATCCAAATCAGAAAAGAAGTAAAATTGTCATTATTTGCAGATGACATAATTATATATAGAAAACTCTAAAGATTCCACCAAAAAACTCTTAGAGTAAACAAATTCAGTAAAGTGTCAGGATATAAAATCAATATACAAAAGTCTATTGCATTTCTATACACTAATAAACTATCAGAAAGGGTGTTATGAGAGGTTCGGGGATTCGATCGGAGACGTAAAAGACACTTTCCACTCCAAACAAATGGACTGAAGGTATATTTTATTATATAGAGGATAGTAAAGGCGACAGTCTGCAAACAGATCTAGATAGGTCAAATATCAAGAGGGAAAAAAAACATCAGCCCGACTGGAAAGGGAAAACACCCACATCGGCTGAAGAGAAATGACACAAATCAACCAAAAAGAGAAACACCAGGTTAACCGAAAAGAGAACACATCAAATCAATTACTTCATATCAAATCAATTACTTCATATCAAATCAATTACTTCACATCAAATCAGTTACTCACAACATCCACGCCCCACTGCCGGGAGAGCTCTGTCAATCGACGCGGCTGGGCAAGGATCACACGTCCTGGGCAAGGTGTCCCTTCCACAGTTGGAACTCTCACTGGGTCTCAGTTTCCAGCAGTTTTTATACCATCAGTAATTTTCAGAGTAAGCAATTACAGAGTTTGCAGAGCAAGCATTTAGTGTTCCCATGTACAAAATGGTTATCAGTGGCGTACGTGCACTGAGCCCCCTGGCTAACATCCCGAACCAGTAGTTGTGTACGTGCATTGTTCTCTTTGGTTATCGTCCCAGCCCGGCACAGATGGCCAGTCCATCCCGTGCTACGACGCTCCAAGAGCCTTGAAATGTTACAACTTGCAACTCCCTCCGTGAGAGAAAGGCCAGTTCCCGGGAAAAGGCCAGTTCCCACCACACAGAAAGCAGCTTTGTATTTCTTTCTGTGCTGGTGGCTGTAGGTCAATGGAGCGGCCAAACATGGCTGTGCTCATGTCAAGACATATTCGGCCGTGGCCGTCTCCATTAACCATAAGACACCATATGCACAGACAATGAACTTCGTACACAAGTACATAAGGCACATCCAATAATCCAAAATCCAATGACTACAATAATTATAAAACTATCTCGCAATAAAGGACCCAAACCCCAAGGTAACCAATCAAATAACCCCTTAGAATATGAAATGTTATTAACTTGATCCTGCAAATCATGCACAGCATCAAAGATAACATTAGATAAGGTAACACTTAGGCATAACAAATTAGCTTGCAGAAGTCCAGATCAGCCCCCATCACAGAGGGTAGCAGAAGGCAGGGTAATAGAGAAATTATCTTATATTGCGAAGTTGCTTGTTGTTTCTGAGACCAAATTTCTCGGCCATTCATAGTCCAGGTTATAGGTCCCACGGGTGTAGAGCAGTTGGTCTAACAGTGCAGGGTCAAAGGTTGTCCTACAGAGGCAACTAATGCCTCTGTGTGTAGGTCTGCAGCAGACATGGAGGTGCAGCACAGCATAGCGAAC
The DNA here is from genome assembly GCF_020826845.1 of Diceros bicornis minor. Taxonomy (NCBI): domain Eukaryota; kingdom Metazoa; phylum Chordata; class Mammalia; order Perissodactyla; family Rhinocerotidae; genus Diceros; species Diceros bicornis. Next base: position 40,583,710 of record NC_080754.1, read on the forward strand.
AGAGCAGGAGTATCTATTCACGCAAAGAAACAGAATTTTTAGGAACATGATATAACTGTTCATTTTCTGGATACATAACTATGAGTGTTGCAGTGGGCCCTTGGGCCACTACTTCTGCAGCACGGGGAGCCACATTGGGTGGATGTGTCACCCACATCTTTGCTTCAGGTTTCCATCCATCTGTAGACCTAAATCCTTGCGTTCCTCTTTTAGTTAATTCACTTGGAGGTTGTCCTTGTGACACATTTGGAGTCAAGAGGGGAAGCACCAATAATTGTCCCACTCGTTCCCCAGCCTCTACAGTTAGTACTGTGTCACTACCATTATATAATATAAATTTTCGTTTTTCTTGGTAATCTGGATCAATGACTCCTCCCAGTACATCAATACCTTTTGCTGCCAGTCCAGAGCGTCCTTTTAACAAACCAAAGGTATTTTTGGGAAATTGTACCCCTATCCCAGTAGGGACTATAGACTGCTTCTTAGGGGGCAATTGAATAGAATGAACAGTAGATAAATCCAATCCAGCCGCTTCGGCCGTGGCACGAAAAGGCGGTTTAGCAGACTGAGTCAGGGGCCAATAGGTTAAGGTCATAAGCTCATGGGTGGCGGCTGCCACTTCTGTAATCTTTGCTGGTAACAACCTTGACAGAGGAGTCTCATTAGGGCCTAGTGGCCTGTTATTTAACATATTGAGAGCAGTACTTAGATGGTTGTGTCACTCCTTTAATGAGCCATGACCAAGTTTCCTCAATTGTTGTTTAAGCAATCCATTCATTCGTTCTATGAGGCCTGCAGCTTGGGGGTAATAAGGTATATGATAAATCCATTCTATATAATTTTCCTTGGTATAGGTTTGAATTAACTTACCTGTAAAGTGGGAACCGTTGTCACTCTGAATTTGCCTTGGTGTTCCATAATATAACTTAATTATATCTAATAATTTTATGGCACTCTGTTGGGTGGCCACTTTAGCTGGTATAGCCAATAAATAACCAGAATATGTATCAACAGCAGTGCAGGCATAAGTATATCCACAAGAATTTGGCAATGGTCTAATAATATGACCTTGGTAGGGGTGTGGAACTCCCCGTTTATTTAACTGTTGGCATAACTGACATTGTTGTACTGCAGTGGCAATATTATCGTGAGTGACAAGGATTCCCCTTTGTTGTGCCCACCTGTATGACGCTTGTTCTCCCAAGTGTCCACTCTTTTCGTGGATTCATTGTGCTAAGCCTGGGTTGTGTGTTGCATGACTTCGCACCAGCTGATCAGCATAAGAGTTATATTTCTGTTCTGTAGAAATTAAAGAACTGTGAGCATCAACATGAAATACAGTAACAATTGTATTTTGGCATCCTAATCATATGTCTTTTTGTAATTTCTTTTTTAAGTTAAAAAACTTTAATTTTTGGCAGAAGTTTATCAAAAATATCAAAAGATTTTAAAACACTTGGTCAAATAGGAAATAATGCCTAGTTATTTATTTAATCAAGTGGATAACAAAAATAGTGAAAGGCAAACAGAGAGTTAAAACAGTCAAAAAACAAAAAGAAAAACCTTAATAGAGAGACTTCAGTCTTTTTGAACATAGGAAATTACTTTAACAAAACATAGGTGTTTTGTCTTTTACATAGACTTACTCAAAAGAGCACCTTTTAATCTCTATATAAAGAGCAGACTAAAAGTTTAAGAAAATTACCTTTATAAGAGAGAAAGTCAAATTTTAATTTTTTATCAGCTTCAGCTTACTCTAGCCAACTTGATCATGTGCAAAACTCCTCAGGGCTTTACTTTCACAAAGCTTCTGTCACTTATTTTTTTACATTTAGAATTTGTCCTACGCCTTTTTTCTTTTCTTAGTACTTTAGGACAAATTTATTTTTCTTAACAAAACAAACATAAATATCTCTATTCTTTATACCTTCTTTATGGACAACATACCTTTTGCTTTTTTTGTATACAGACTTTCCAGAAATGTGTACTTTCTCATAGAAAATTCCTCAACATGCACATAACATGTTTATCATTAAATGTAAGCATCTGTCAGTTTTTTTTTTTTTTGAGATAAGAGACCATAGGCAGACAAATTTATGCTTAGTAACCAATTTTTAATGTTTTATCTTATGTGGAAATGACTCAGAGACTCAATAAATTTTTATTAACTTAATTTAGCAAAATTCTAAAGCTTCAAGTTACCAAAAAGATTTTGGAAGCTGTTTTTGAAATAACTTTGTCTTTTAGAAGCCTCTGTGTATTAATTAAAGATTGCATTTCATCGTGAGAGGTTTTGAATCCTCTCTTTTAAGGGTGACCCTTAAGGTGAACTCATCTGAAACAGATTCTCCAGAATAGCCATCCCAATTTCAAATTACTTCAAAAGTTTAAATTTAAATTGCCCCATTTTGGCCACTTTTCCTCTCTGGAGTCTATGGAATATTGTGGCAATGTGGTGTTACAATAAAAAAACCTATCTTCTTGGATATGGGCTCCTAGCTGTATATAGCCCGTTTAGCCAAGAGGTGGCCCAGAGGGCTCTCCTTGGGGACAGATGGAACTTCCCCCCTTCGAAATTACAAACATACAGAATAGACAGTTAAATGGGATCCCAAACAGAACAGATAGATGCATCTAACAGATTCTGGGTAAAAGTCCTACAATTATTCCCACTCCAGTAGGGATAGCCCTGCCTCTTAAAGAGACAGGACTCCAGATGGAGGGGAAGGGAGTTGTTGGTGTAAGCAAAAACAAACAAATAGGCAAACAAATAATTCTAGAGCCTGTTTCCCTGTCATAAGAAAAATGTGCCCAGGGTCAGCGGTGCCAGGTCAGATGGAAAGCACTGGGAGCAGTCCCTAGGGCAAATCACCTAGGCAGCTGCTGGACTGTTTCCCAGGACATCCCACCCGGCCCAGGCCCACCGAGCCACGGACAAAGAGCCTCCCAGCTGGCTCGCCAAATTATTATTGGATACACATTTAGGCTCACTATTTGTCACTTAAGAGGGGCCAAATAAAACTAGAATGCCAGGCTCACGGCAAGGAAAGAGTTTCTATTTTGGGTGACATCAGCCGGGACTGTAAATTTGAAACTTCTTTTTTCAAGAGTACATTCTCCCTTGTATTTTATCCCTATCTTCCATAGCCCGACGATAAGCAGTCAATAAACATTAACCTCGCCGTGCCAGAAAAGAAACATTATCTCTTTTTTCCTACTGTCTGCAAAGTTTTGGTCACATCCAATGATTCATATCTTGCAGACGAACATCCCAAGATTCACGTAATCCTGACCTATGAGCCCACTCCCCAGCCAGAGTGCAAAAGGGAGGGTCCTCCCATCCTGGGATCTCTTCCACCTTGGCTTCAGTTACCCTTTGTTTGAACAGGAAAGCCATCTCCTTAATCGAATCCTGCTCACAGCGCCAATTATGTTATGAGAGGTTCGGGGATTCGATCGGAGACGTAAAAGACACTTTCCACTCCAAACAAATGGACTGAAGGTATATTTTATTATATAGAGGATAGTAAAGGCGACAGTCTGCAAACAGATCTAGATAGGTCAAATATCAAGAGGGAAAAAAAACATCAGCCCGACTGGAAAGGGAAAACACCCACATCGGCTGAAGAGAAATGACACAAATCAACCAAAAAGAGAAACACCAGGTTAACCGAAAAGAGAACACATCAAATCAATTACTTCATATCAAATCAATTACTTCATATCAAATCAATTACTTCACATCAAATCAGTTACTCACAACATCCACGCCCCACTGCCGGGAGAGCTCTGTCAATCGACGCGGCTGGGCAAGGATCACACGTCCTGGGCAAGGTGTCCCTTCCACAGTTGGAACTCTCACTGGGTCTCAGTTTCCAGCAGTTTTTATACCATCAGTAATTTTCAGAGTAAGCAATTACAGAGTTTGCAGAGCAAGCATTTAGTGTTCCCATGTACAAAATGGTTATCAGTGGCGTACGTGCACTGAGCCCCCTGGCTAACATCCCGAACCAGTAGTTGTGTACGTGCATTGTTCTCTTTGGTTATCGTCCCAGCCCGGCACAGATGGCCAGTCCATCCCGTGCTACGACGCTCCAAGAGCCTTGAAATGTTACAACTTGCAACTCCCTCCGTGAGAGAAAGGCCAGTTCCCGGGAAAAGGCCAGTTCCCACCACACAGAAAGCAGCTTTGTATTTCTTTCTGTGCTGGTGGCTGTAGGTCAATGGAGCGGCCAAACATGGCTGTGCTCATGTCAAGACAAAGGGATATTAAGAAAATCCCATTTACAATCGCATCAAAAAGAATAAAATATACCTATGAATAAATTTAAGTGAGGAAGTGAAAGACCTGTACACTACGAACTATAAGACACTAGTGAAAGAAATTGAAGTAAACACAAATAAAGGGAAAGATATTCCATGCTCATGGACTGGAAGAACACTGTTAAAATGTCCATACCACCCAAAGCAATCTACAGATTCAATGCAATCCTTATCAAAATTCCAATGGTATTTTTCACAGAAATAGAACAATCCTAAAATTTGTATGGGACTACAAAAGACCCCAAATGGCCAAAGCAATCTTGAGAAAGAAGAACAAAGCTGAAGGTATCATGCCCCCTGACTTCACACTATCTTACAAAGCTATAGTAATAAAAACAGTATGGTATTGGCATAAAAACAGAGAGATAAATGGAACAGAATAGAGAGCCCAGAAATAAACCCACACACATATGGTCAATTAATTTACAACAAAGGACCCAAGAATATACAACAGGGAAAAGACAGTCTCTTAAAAAATGGTGTTGGGAAAACTTACACCATACACAAAAACTAACTCAAAATGGATAGACTTGAACACAAGACCTGAAACCATAAAACTCCTAGAAGAAAACACAGGCGGTAAGCTCCTTGACATCAGTCTTGGTGCTGATTTTTTGGATTTGACACCAAAAGCAAAGGCAACAAAAGCAAAGATACACAAGTGGGACTACATCAAACTAATAAGCTTCTGCACAGCAAAGGAAACCATCAACAAAATGAAAAGGCGACCTACTGAACAGGAGAAAATATTTGCAAATCATATATCTGAAAAAGAGTTAATATCCAAAATATATAACAAACTCATACAACTCAATAGCAAAAAAAAAAAAAAAAAAAAAATCCAATTATAAAAAATGGGCAGAGGATCTGAATAGACATTTTTACAAAGAAGACATACAGATACCCAACAATTACATGAAAAGGTGCTCAACATCACTAATAATCAGAGAAATGCAAATCAAAACCACAATGAGATGTCGTCTCACATCTGTTAGAATGGCTATTATCAAAAAGACAAGAAATAACAAATGTTGGTGAGGATGTGGAGAAAAGGGAACTCTTGTGCACTGTTGGTGACAATGTAAACTGGTGCAGCCACTATGGAAAACAGTATGGAGGTTCCTAAAAAAATTAAAATAGAACTACCATATGACCCAGAAATTCCACTTTTGGGTATTTATCTGAGGAAAACAAAAATAACTCAAAAAGATATATGTCTCCCCATGTTCACTGTAGCATTATTTGTAATATCCAAGATACGGAAACAACCTAAGTGTCCACTGATGGATGAATGGATAAAGAAAATCTGTGTGAAATAAAAAAATGTTTAAAAAAAAAAAAAAAAAGGGCCAGGCCCGTGGCTTAGCGGTTAAGTGCGCGTGCTCCGCTGCTGGCGGCCCGGGTTCGGATCCCGGGCACGCACCGACGCACCGCTTCTCCGGCCATGCTGAGGCCACGTCCCACATGCAGCAACTAGAAGGATGTGCAGCTATGACATACAACAATCTGCTGGGGCTTTGGGGGGAAAAATAAATAAATAAAAAAAATCTTTAAAAAAAAAAAAGAAAATCTGTGTATCTGTTTCAGAAGTACATATATACACACGCACACACACAAAGTAATATTATTCAGCCATGAAAAAGAAGGGAATCCTGCTATTTGGGGCAATATGGATGGACCTTGAGGACATTATGCTAAGTGAAATAGCTCAGAGAGAGAAAGACAAATACCATATGATCTAATGTGTATGCGGAATTAAAACAAAAACAAAAACAAAAAAACTGAGCTCATAGTTTAGAGAACAGATTGGTGGTTGTCAAAGGTGGAGGGTGAGGGGTGGGTGAAATGGGTGAAGGGGTCAAAAGGTACAAACTTCCAGTTATAGAGTAAACAAGTCATGGGGATGTACTGTACAGCATGGTGACTGTAGTTAATACTGTATTGCATATTTGAAAATTGCTAAGAGAGTAGATCTTAAAAGTTCTCATCACAAGAAAAAATTTTTTTAACTAGTGACAGATGTTAACTAGACTTATTAATCATTTTGCAAAATATACAAATATTGAATCATTATGTTGTACACCTGAAACTAATATAATGTTATATGTCAGTTACACCTCAGTAAAAAATAAAAAAGGAAAGAACACATGTAAAAATAATCTAGAGTGGCCTGCCCAGTGGCGCAGGTGGTTAAGTACGCACGCTCCGCTGCGGTGGCCTGGGGTTCGCCGGTTCAGATCCCAGGTGCACACTGACGCACCGCTTGTTAAGTCATGCTGTGGCGGCGTCCCATATAAAGTAGAGGAGGATGGGCACGGATGTTAGCCCAGGGCCAGTCTTCCTCAGCAAAAAAGGGGAGGATTGGCATTGGATGTTAGCTCAGGGCTGGTCTTCCTCACACACACAAAAAAATAATCTAGAAAGGAGAAATTACTTCAGACATATAGAGATAATAAGTCTTACGAACTAAATTGGAAAATTTTGATAAAATGGATAAATTCCTAGAAACATATATAAAATGTATAGGAATAACTTGAATAGACCAATGAATTGTAAAAAAAAAAAAAAAAAAAAAAAAAATTGGAAATGGTAGTCAAAGACCTCCCCTCTCAAGAAACCTCAGGCCCAAATGGTTTTAAGGTTAATTCTACCAAACTTTAAAAACAGCTAATTCTATTTTATGCAAGCTGTTTCAGAAACCAGAAAACCGGGGAAAGTGGGAGACCTTTCCAGCTCATTTTACAAGATTAGTGTAACACTGACTCCAAAACCAGAAAAAAAACAAGAAAAAAAATGATAGGCCCATTTCATTTATGTACATAGATGCAAAATCCTAAATAAAGCAATAGTTAAATGAATCCAACATAACACTAAGAATAATACATTATGAACAAGCAGGATTTGTCTCAATAATGCAAGGATGGTTCAACAACAGAAAATCCATCAATATGCTTCTCCACATTAATAAAGGAGAAAAAAAGTATGTGATAATTGAAGCAGAAACATCATTTTGCAAAGTTCAACATCTGTCTATAACTGAGCAAAGTAGGAATAGAAAAGAACATTCTTAATCTTGGGAAAAGCTACGTACAGTCATGCACCACAGGATATTTTGGTCAATGATGAACTGCATATATGACGGTGGTCCCATAAGATTAGTACCATATAGCTTAGGCGTGCAGTAGGCTACAACATCTAGGTTTGTGTAAATACACTCTATGATGTTCATACAACAACAAAATCACCTAACGACTCATTTCTCAGAGTGTATCCCCGTTGTTAAGCAATGTATGACTGTATACCCAAACCCTACCGCATATATCATACTAAATGGATAAACCTTAGATGCATTCCCTTTAAGATAAAAAACAAGATTAGGATATCCATTATTACCACAAATGTTTAACATAGTGTTGGTAATCCTAACACAATAAGAAAAATGGAGTGAAGGAAATGAAAGGAAAAAAAAATTATATTCCCCAAACATTTAGACATCAAACAAAACACCTCTAAATAATCGAGAGATCAAAGGAGAAATCCTAAAGGATATGAAATATTCTGAATGACAATGAAAATAAGATAAAATCTGTGGGATGTATCTAAAGCAATGCATAGAGGGATACGTACAGTTTTAAAGACTTTATTAAAATGAAAGGTTTAAAATCAATTAAGCTTCAAAAAAACCATAAGTAAAGAGCAAATTAAAACCCAAATAGAGGGCCCGGCCTGGTGGTGCAAGTGGTTAAGTGCGCGCGCTCTGCTTCAGCAGCCCGGGGTTCGCAGGTTCGGATCCCGGGCACGCACCAATGCACTGCTTATCAAGCCATGCTGTGGCGGCATCCCATATAAAGTGGAGGAAGATCGGCACAGATGTTAGCTCAGGGCTGATCTTCCTCACCAAAAAAAATTAATAAATAAAAATAAAACCAAAATAGAGAAGGAATAATAAAAATGAGAGCATAAGGTAATAAAATAGGAAAAAAAAAAAAAAAACCAGATAAAATTAAGAAAGCCAAAAGTTGGTTCTTTGAAAAGATTAATAAAACTGATTAAACTCCTAGCAAGACTGGTCAGATAAAAACTCAAGAACAAGCGTGCCAATATTAAAAGGGAAAGCAGGAACATTACTACAGATCCCATAGTCATTATAAGAATAATTAAAAGAATATTCTGAAGAACTTTCTAGCAAAATATCAGCAATTACATGAAATGGACAAATTCCTAAAAGTCAAAAATTACCAAATTTGACAAAAAATAGAAAATGTGAATAATCCTGTATCTGTTTCAGAAATTGAATTTGTTATCCAAAGTATTCCCACAAATAAAAAACTCTAGGCCCAGATGACTTCAAAATTCCTCAAAATATTAAAAGAAACAATACCAACCTTACATAAACTCTTCCAAAAACACTTCCCAAATTGTCTTATGAGGCCAGCATAACCCTAATACCAAAACCTGACAAGGACATTATAAGAAAAGGAAATTATAGACCTACGTCCTATATAAGCACGGATACAAAAGGCCCTAACAATATTAGCATATCAAACAGCAATATATAAAAGGGCAACATATCATAACCAAGTGAGATTTATTTCAGGGATGTAAAGTTGGTTTAACATTTGAAAATCAACCAAGATAATTCACCATATTACCAAACTAAAACATAAAAAACAATGATAAATAGAGAAAAAGCATTTTCAAAATTCAACATCTATTCATGGTTCTCACCATGCCTACTGAACATTGTACAGGAAGTTCTAGCCAGTGCAATAAGAGCAAAAAGAGGTAAGATTGGGGAAAAAATTGCAACTTTTTATTCTCAGATGACAAGATAGTGTATGTAAAAATCAAGAAGATTCTACACAAAAGTAAAAAAGAATACTAGAACAACTGAATGAATTTAGCAAGGTTTTAAGTTACAAAGTCAAAACTACAAAAATTAATTGCATTTCTGTACTCTAGTAATGAGTAATTGAAAAATAAATTAAAAAACAACTCCACTTACCACAGTATCAAAAACCCTAAAAATTTTAGGAGTTTAACAAAGGTTTGTGAGATGTCTACACTGAAGACCATGAAACATTCCTGAGAGAAATTAAAGACCTAAAATAAATGGAGAGATATATCATGTTCATGGATTAGAAGACTCAATATTGTTAAGATGTCAGTTCTTTCCAAATTGATCTACAGATTCAGAGCAATCCAAATCAAAATCATATCAGGACTTGTTTAAAAATTGATCAGCTGATTCCAAAATTTATATGGAAATGCAAAGGACCTAGGATAGCCAGAACAATCTTGACAATCGAGTTGGAGGATTTACATTACCTGACTTCAAAGCTAAGTTAAAGCTACAGTAATCAAGACATCAAAAGTGAGCTACTAGGTATAAGGATAAATGAATAGAACAGAACGTCCAGAAATAGACCCACATTTATATAGTCAATTAATTTTAAACAGAAGCACCAAACAAATTCAATGGAAATAGAGAATATTTTCAACAAATGGAGCTAAACCAAACAGATACCCTTATGGGGTTTAGGAGGAAAGAATATCCTCAATCCTTGTCTCACACCATACACACAAATAAATCTGAGATGGATCACAGACTTAAACATAAAAGTTAAGACTATACTGCTTTCAGAAAAAAACATAGGAAAATATCTTCATGACCTTGGGGCTGACAAGGATATTTTAGACAAAACACAAAAAGTACATAACCATAAAGGAAAAAGAAATTGGACTTCATCAAAATAAAGCACTTCTGCTCCCCAAAGTCACCATTAAGAAAATATACAGGCAAGCCACAGCCTAGGGGAAAATGCTAGCAATACATACATCTGACAAAGAACTTAACATCTTTATATAAAGGATTCCAAGCATTCTATCATGAGACAAGCAACCTAATGAAAAAATGGCCCAAGACTTGAACAGACATTTCAGAAAAAAAGATAAATTTGCCACTAAGCATATGAAAAGGAGTTAAACATCATTAGTCATCATGCAAATTAAAATCACAAGGAGATATAATAGAACAACTTTCTCATAATTTCAAACAAATGCACATAAAATGGCACATACAATCACTTTGGAAAACTTTTTGGCAGTTTCTTATACAATTAAACATAAATCTACCTTATGACCCAGCAAGTCTACTAGTTATTTCATAAGAGAAATGAAAACATGTCCACAAAGAATGTTCATAATAACTTTATTTATAATCGCTCCAAACTGTAAATAACCCAAATATCCATAAACAAGACAGAGAATAATTTGTGGGATGTTCATGAAACGGAACACCACTGAGAAGCAAAAAGAAACAAACTATAGATATATGAAACAACATGGATGAATCTCACAGATTTTGAGCAACAAAGCCAGATGCAAAAGTGAACATACTGTAAAATTCCATTTATATGAAATTCAAGAAGAGGTAAAACTAACCTATGACAATAGAAAACAGAAAAATGGTTGCCAAGGGCAGGAAGCAAGGCATAAATTCACTGGAAAGCAGCATAAGGGAAACTTGCTGGGACGATGGAAAGGTTCTTTACCTGGATTGGGGTAAGGATTACACAGATAGATAGATTTGTCAAAAGTGATAAAATGCAATCCTAAAATCTTTGCACACCACTGTCTATCAATTTTACTCGTATACCATTTTACCTTAAAAAATTAGTATTAAAAATCTGATGTATCAGAAGAGGGCCTTCTGCCATTCCCAAAAAGAACCGTTCAGAGACATGTGGACTTATCTCCATTTACAGTAGCTTTGTCAGGCAGTTAGCTCTTCAAAATAAAACTTGAATTGTTTTTGAATTCACAAATTTTATGGTGAAATGCTGCTCATAAAATTTTTTTTGTCTTAAATTTCTTATTAAGAACATGATTCATCACGTAGTATAATAAAAGTTAAAGACTGAAGTTATCCTAAAGATAGTCCAAATCCTCAACTCCTTTTAAAAACAGATGCCTAAATTGACTTGTCCAGGATCACATTCTTATTTCATTTCAGAAATAAAAATACACTACATATATCATACACTGTCATCCTTTGGAAATTAAATACTAATACTCGGGCAAAGACAATAGCATACCCTTTTAATAAACATAGATTAAACAATTATGTGTTTTAACTGGCAACTGAAGAAACATTAGGAATAGTGATTATCAACAGGAGGTTAGAATAGTTTATATATAAATATACATTATATCAGGTATATTTTAAAGAAAGCACATATTTTCTATGGACCAAAGTATTTCCAAATTCACACTGGCTGGCTTTTCACGAATGATGCAATTTTTAGTTGAAGTGTGTTGGTCTTTACAGTTGGTGCATTTCTATCACACCCTTTTTCAGGAGATGTACTGATGATCTATAAAACCTGAGTAACAAAGAACTTCTAGATTTTTGAAAACTGCAGTCAGTGAAAGGCATAAAGGCATTCCTATACTATAACGGAGGATAAATATAGTAGAATTTAACTCAAAACAAATTTGGCAGTGCTCGTTGTGATGGGCAGAGAGAGGCTAAAAATGCCTAAATAATGGAAAAACACTTTTATTTATATAGGAAAATATTTATTCAATAAATATAATTTAGTAAACTTTAAAAAATTACTGAGAGCTGTACAATAAGTATACTGCATTTACTCACAATGCACAGAATTTTTAAAGGATTGTATTAGACAGCCACAGTGTCTGAGGTCCAAAATTTTAAACTAAGTGTTGCTACAGTATTTCCAGCTACTAATAAAATCTAACAATCACCATTATTACAAACATATCATTAGTTATGATCTATTTTTTGAAGGAATATCATTCAAGTTATCTCACAGAAACAGCATTTTATAATATTCTGTTTTTATGAAAATAGATGACTCATTTCAAGATAGAAATAAAAATGTCTCTAAAAGGGGACCAAAATTAATGAAACAAGTTTTTCATAACTCTTTGGTATGTTAGTTTTATTAATACATGCTTATATCATACTCTAAATCGATCTTTACAGGAAAAACACAAACATGGAAGATTTTCCCTTTTCCCCCAGCCCCCCAATAACTTTTCAGAGAAGCATCTTTAAAAACTTTCAGCATTAATCGTAAATTTTTTAGTGGCCGTGACTCCTGCCTATCAGATAGGAGTCTCAAGCTTATCACATAAGCCCAAATTCACAATCTTAGGCTGTAGAAATGACCCTGGTCTGAGTAAAGGTATTTCTTAACAAAGTGATTTGCCTCTTTTTAATCTCCTACTCAGGACAGTGCCAGAGTTTACATCAGGGAAGAAGACATCATGGGACATTAAGACCCAAGGAAGAGGGTAGTTAAGAGAAATTAAAACTGTAAATTTTCCCTTTTTCTTCTCGACCCCACAGCAAGCCTGGGGCTGCAGTGCTCCTGGCCCACACTCTACTCCTAGGGTGATCCTAATGCTTGCTGAAGCTGTGGCAGGGTGCTGAGTCACCTAAAGCAGCTGAAGGGCGATTCTGGAAACTGACTCGGTCGGTGCTTGCTACTATCTTTAGGGCTACAGCCTTCAGAGAAGGCAAAGGCAAGCAAGTGAGGCAAATAGATTTGAGACGGTTAATTAACTAGCAATAACACACGTAGCATCTTACTCTGGTTTTGGCAGATAAGAGTAAGTTAATTATCAACATCGTAATTTCCAAAGGATTTTCAAGAAACATGCAAAGGGGAAATTTTCTGTGACTCCTGGTTATGCAATAATAGTTTTACAATATGAATATTAACACTAGAAAACTATTGAAAACTTGTAGACAACACTGTTATTTTCTTAAATACATCCAAGAAAATCTCTGTCTTACAGTTACAAGATAGTCTTCCTTTAAATGGAATAGGTCTTGGACAACAGAGCAAGATGACCATATCAGTGGAAGTCATTTGCTTTTTTGAAGATACAGTTCTCGAATAACTTCAAATAGTGAATGCAGAAACTGGCATCAGCCATCTAAGCGCCATGCAGGTTAGCTGGCCTCCTGCCTTGCTGCAGTTGCCAGAGCCTTCTTGACGGCTCTGTAGCCCTTCTCTAGTGTCGGGGGTCAGTTAGGCAGATGTGATGCAGGCCTACTGAACGTCATTTTGTTATATGAACACTTTATAAGACATTATAATGAAAAGCAAAGTCCATATTATCCTCCACCAAACTACTCTACCAAATATTTTCTGCAGTATTTCCTCTTCTGGAACATGAATTGGTGAGTGTATACATTGGACATTTTATCATCCCTTTAGTGTATTTCCAGAATAATAGTGTCTTCCTAAACCCAATTTTGGAATATCCAAGTTAAAGAAGGGCTATTTATGAAAAATAATATTTATGCTGAAATTCATAGCCTAATATCCTTGCATTATTAAAAAAGACAAATGTTATATTAGTAAAAATAGTTTATCAGTGAACAAAGGTAAAGTCTTAATTCTTGACTCTACATTCTTTGCTTATCTGCCCAATTCCAGAAGTCTTATATTCATGAAATGGGAAATGGGTGGAAGGTTGTGCAATAAATCTACAAAAAGGAGTTATTATATTCTCAAGGCAAAAGTTTTGCAAAACCTTATTTAACCATTCCATACAATTTTAAATGTATATGTACACAAACATTATATGCTTAGAGTCGGCTAACAGTTCTTAAACCAATAATCATTTCCAAAGTTTTAAACATTACTTTTTGTCAAAACAAATGACAACAATGGATCTACATGATAAATTCAGGATAGAAATTAACTATTGAAGTGCAGTGAGTTAATTACACTAATATGTAATCGATTAATCATTCTTAGCATTTTAATTTATTGCTGCCATTACCTCACAAAATTTAGCATTTTAGACTTTGTTTCACTTACATTCTATAGCCACACCTGAAAATTTACCTTATAATGGGACACTGGGCAAATTTCACTTCACTGTGGTAGTCTGCTGTAATTTAGATAATATATACTAACCTAAAAATAACAGGATTCCTATCTGAAATCCTTTATTCTAAAATCTAGCTTACAGAAAGGCAGAGCAAGTCTCAGTTAGCCAAAGAAAGAGGCTCTTCTCTTTTTATTGGTTTAATTACCATAATATTTTGATTTGTATAATTAAAAGTATTTGCAATATTTAAATACTGTCCAAATTTGTTTTTATTGATACAGTTGAACTTTACAACAGTGTCATAAAATACTATAAACAGAGCCTTCAGAGAGAGAGAAAAAAAAGCAAATTGAAATATATTAACCAGATTAAAGCATGCAAAAGATCCAATGATAACACATTAAATAATAATATGCTAATGGTATATAATTTACCCACTATAGGTTCTTCATATTCTGTCACAAAAATATTAGTAAACATCATATTGAAATTTGGTGAATGGACTTGATTCCAATTTATGTATACGATATACCGTTTGCATGTATATGGTTAACTTTACTGGCTGTGTTACAGTACCTAGAGAGAAGTTTGGTATTGGTATGTATTTACTACCAAAGTGCAGTAAATGATGTTTGGAAATGCATTCTCCTAATTTGCTCTGTGAACTTAGAAAGCATTAATGAATTAACAACATGGGTCACTGAGGGACCAAAATTTCTTACTATTCACATTAACTCTTCCCATGAAAAGCTTCAAATATAACTCTAATAAAAAAATAGAGTTTTCAAGGCAACTTTTCAGCATAATTTACAGAAGCAGATTTAAACAGAATACTCAATAACCAAGCTAATACTAAAAAATACAATTCACTAGGAATTATTTCCCTTTTCTATCTTGATATTAAAATATAGTGGCCTTAGCAAGAGGCTGAAATGCCATTAAGGAGTCCCCTAAGCACAAGGGAAGATCCAGACAAAGAGATGCAAAATGTCTCTTTATTCACAAAGTTTAACATAAGGGAGTTGAGAGGGGTTCCCGTTAATGCTTTTTGTTTGTTTGCCATTATAACTCTCAGTGGGTATGAACTACTCCAGAGATTTCAGAAAGTAAATCTGAAGAGCCAGTATGGCCATTACCAGGATGATCACACTGAATTTTAGGAAACGAGTTGAAATGGCTCCCACAAAGTACTACTGCCACTTTAACAAGTGGATGATTCCATTGTGGAGAGAGTCAAGATGCTCCTGTCGTTGGTATAGAAAGGATCCGATGCACTCCATAATCTAAAGTAACAGTAAGAGAAAAGTTTAGCTCACCAGGACCTATGTTTTAATTAAGAAAAAAAATTTACTCTAAAACTTAAAGACCAAAGTGCCATGAGTATTAAAATAATCATTGATTGATTCATTTTTAAACACTAAAGAGAAGTTCTTCATACTAGCATTGAATGAACATTCTATTTATATTATACAAAAACTTGGGAAAAATGCTCTAGTCATTATATAAAAAAATATTAGCCAAAATTCAGACATTCATTAGCATTAAAACAATTTGTATAGGTAGTAAAGCATATGACACTCTTAAAATCTTAACAATTGAGTAAGAAATAAGCACGTTTTAAGAGTTATGCATATTCAGTTTTACTGAAAAGCAACTAGGCTGTACTTTGACATCACAGAAGCAAACAAACAAACAAAAATCCCATTTATCAAAAGCTTTGGAATCAAATAGTAGTATGTTCATATTATATTATTATCTCTTTTCAGCTATAAACCCTATTCTAAAGATTTTAGCATAATTAGCTTGACTGTAGTGAATACTTTATTCAATAGGTATCAAAGATACCTGTAAGTCACTAGGGTTTTCATTTAACTAAAACAAACGATCCTCTACTGGTCTGGAAAAGTTAACTACTGTCTGAATGATAAAGCCAATTAGCAATTAACACTTTATTTGCAGCTGTATTAATTTAAGCTAAAATAACTGAAGATCAAAAATAGCCTGTCATGCTTCAAGTAGCCTAATCTATTTCAAGAACAATATTAGGATTACCAAGTCAAAGGTGGTTTTTCTTAGAAGACTAAAAACATGTAACACGAAATACATTTTATGTAACTTTTTCAGGGTTTCCATTTTCCTTAAACAAAGATGTTAGAGGAAGAGACCAGCATTTAAAATGGCCCAAATTCACTTTTATCAAATAATCTGCTATTTCCTAGGGACTCTGTTTGTATGTAGATCGAGTTTAAATCAATTAAGTGAGCACAGTCATAATGAAGTTTGGACCTAGAAATTTTACAAAGTTGGCAAAGAGGAAGACAGACAAGCAACCACCATACCAGTAGTTTACAGGTTCTCTAATTTTACTAGTTTCCAGAAAACCTTAAACAATATCTACCTTAGTTTAAGGAAGGCCTTGTTCACTACTGTTCTCTAGCACCTCGAACTATGCCTGGTACATAGTAGGCACTCAGTATTTGTGAAATAAATGAATGAAATGAGACTGAGCAGTTCTTAGAATAAGTATTTATGCAAGAAAAAGTATGCTCAGACACATATTACAAAACAAAACTATCAACACCCCAATTATCTGAAGTCAAGTTTCCACTCCCAAACTGCCAATATTTTGTATTAGCTTTTCGTCTTTTCCAACCATTGCTTACATAGAAGAATCTTATCAGGTAAGGTTTCCTTCATTTTTGATCTTTTCAAAGCACACATGTGCATTCATATGTTAAATATCATATCTGAGAGAACACTAAACACCTGAACTACATAATAACAGTCATCTCCTTTCTATTTAGAAAATAGTTTGAATTAGGATAAAGTAACTGTTGGTAAAATAATAGAGAAAGTCATTTATTGTGAAGTACAGCCCTTTCGGGTACAAGAGGCCATATCCTTTATATAGCACCCTGATGCTATCTTTGAAAGTGAGCTTGCAATAATGGCATATTTCTTTGACAACATCAATTAACAAAATGTAAGTAGAATTTTTAGGCATGGATGGTAAAAGTTTCTCAGCAGAGAAATCTGTCATATGAAAGCACGAGTTATATTTCTCAAGTAATGCCCATTACCTCTTATGTTTAATATGTAATGAATTCAAGGGCTGCTACATTTTGTAACAGAAGCATCAGCCTTGCCCTTCCTTTCAATTAGATGTGAAATAGAAATGTAGAATAGAGGCTGTTCCAAAATCAAAACAGGAATGCCAAACATATTTCACTAATATAATTTTATGTAAAAAACAAAAACAAAACTCTATATTTCAAAATGACTTTCAGAGTTTAAATATAATGTTAATGGATCTATGGCAATTTTCATATAGCCCTTGGAAAAGCACCAAGTGGTTCTGCATATTGTATGATTTTATCCACTAGAAAAAAATGAACAGATCTCAAAAGACTTATTATTCATTTGAAGAAAAAAACGGAGATAATGACAGTAGTAACCAAAAATATAACCTGAGATATCAGACAAAATTGGAAAGGTATTTATAGTCTGTCAAATAAGATATTAATTACTATTAAACATTTTATCAGAAAAATGAAAAAGTCTTACGAAAGAAAAGAATATGGTACAATATTAAGTGAAAACAGGTACATATGATAACAGCCACCTTCAAGAGAATATGCCAAAATAAATCCCATAATTCCCGGGCCTGGTTCAAAAGGGATAATGCAGTATAAAAACAGCTATGTAAAGAATAATGGGGGCATATTACCTAAATAATTGTAATCGAGAAAATGGGAATATATATAAAGCAGAAAAATATTTTTTGGCTCATTTAAAATTAAGTCTAGGTTTTTTTTAATAGTTAATGAAGACATATATTGTCATTGAGGAGAACTTCCTGTTGAAGTAGAAATTTGAGAAATTCCATAGAAGTTCTATAGTAGTCTCTTAGTCTAACTCCTATCTTAGCTCTGCAGAATAAAGCTGTCTTAAATAAAAGTCCTTCTGGAATTTCCTTTGGGAAACTTGTTGGCCTGGGTACATGACAGTGCTGCTTTCTTACAAGGCATTTTAAAATACAATTGTGTAGGTCATAACATAAGTTCCAACAAATTTAACTGCTCATGGTAATTCTTTTATGTGGAATAAAATTACTACAAAATGGTATCATAGCATTACGGAAATATTTTTGATCACACTTTATAATCAATAAATGGAGACTGAAACCCTAGCCATTATATTAACATAAGAATGCTATTTATAAATGCAACTGTACCATCAAGACATGGCCATAACTAAAGGCAAAGTAGGAACTAACAAGTTTGCCAGTAACAGTTACCTGAATTTTATGATACGTGAATGACATTATACTCATCATTTTTAAAACACAAAGGCTAAGCACATATTAAAAATTCTTTTATCAACAGATACAAGTAGTGCCTCCTCCTCCCTTCTCCTTGCTCTTAAGATACTTGTTCCAACATTGTCCAAGCCACGGCACATGCAGAAAGTGATACTATTCACATGGCACACTGTGGACAATGGAAATCACCATTTATCCCTGCCCACTTGTAACCCTTCATGCACACCAGTGCACTGCTGCTCTGCTTTTGGGAATATGATATCATTCACCAAAAAAAACACCAAAGTGTGAAAAAAGTTATTTCTACTCCTTAACATCCCCTAAATAATATGTCTCTTGGGGAAATGTATGAAGCAATGAATCCATTTCACTTTTAAATAAATTTAAGTGGCAGTTACCAAAAAAAAATGGCATTTTTTGTTATGATCCACAAAAGCAAGCACTGATAAATCTAATCCAACAAATAGATTTGGGAGGGGACAAAAATGCTAAGATTCTTCTTCTTCTTCTTTTTTTTTTTTTATAATTTTATTTATTTATTCCCCCAAAGCCCCAGTAGATAGTTGTATGTCATAGCTGCACATCCTTCTAGTTGCTGTATGTGGGATGCGGCCTCAGCACGGCCGGAGAAGTGGTGTGCCGGTGCACGCCCGGTATCCGAACCTGGGCCACCAGCAGCGGAGCGTGCACACTTAACCGCTAAGCTACGGGGACGGCCCAAGATTCTTCTAAACCATAATTTAAAGAGCCTGTTCTAACTTATGAACTTTTAATTAGACCACAAATACCATGTAAAAACTTAAAAATCACAACTCATTTTAAAACCTCATTACAGAGATAAAAACGGGTGGGAGAGCAGAAATACAATCTTTCGTGTTTATAAATACCTCAAAATCTCAAATGACTGTCAGAAAATACACATGAAAAATAAGAAAAGCAAAATCTTTTGTTACGTGTAGATTATTCTGTAAATACAAAAAGCAAAAAGACAAAGAAAGAACAAATACAGAAAATTAAACAGTATTATAGGTAAAATCAAAAAAAGAAAGCTATAAAAACCAAATAAGCGCACCAGATACACTCCTAGTTAGTACATTTTAGAAAGACTGTAAAGCAAAATTTTTTGTTCATTAGATAAAAAGTCTCTTCAAAGGTGCTTCTCTTCCTTTGTTGAAAGAACCCCCTACCCCAAAGCACAAAGTGAAATCTACTATCAAAGAGTGCTAATAAATAGCACACTTCCTGCTTCAGTTGGTAAAACCAGCTGCTGATTTATTAGGCGTCTAGAGATGCAGGTTCATCCTGTCCCAGTTTACAGGATACTCATCTGCAGCAAAGGCTACTTAGAGAAATTTCACACCTGCTGACATGGGTTGGACTACATCTTCCTATTACTCGTTCCAGCATTCTTCCAACAGATGCGCACGTTGCTTCTCCTTCTGAGAAACAGCACATGGAGTCCAAGCACTTGACACTTGAATTTGTTTTAATAAGCTGGAGGAATCGAAGCAGAAAAAAATTAGTTATTTAGAGATTTAGATTTCCAAAAAGCATTTCAAAAAAATTACAATAAGCACTTTAAAACCAAAAGTAGTGTATATAAACATGTTTTCTATAATACGGAAATGTATGGAAGGCTTTAATTTAAGTGTAATCATATAAAAATATTCAAAAGGCACTGTGTCTTAAATTAGAGGTCGAGTAAAATAATTATATAACAACAGCTGGATATTACTTAAATCTGCAAAGACTTTGGGTTTTAACATCTTATTTTAATAATTTATTATGGTCAAAATAATTTACATCAACCACTTGGAAACTTACTGCATTCTAATTCTTTTTTGAGTTTTTGTTTAGGTGAAATGATCCTACAATTTTAATTAAAAATGTTTAGCAGTTGAGAAAAGTGGAGTGTGAACTATTTTGAAGACTGGGAAATAACCAGGCAGGACCTAACCCCAATCTTCAACAACAACAATAACAGCAGCAGCAACATATACAGTCATGTGCCGCATAATGACACCTCAGTCAACGACGGACCACATATACAATGGTAGTCCCATAAGATTCATACCATATAGCCTAGGTGTGTAGTAGGCTATACCATCTAGGCTTGTGTAAGTATGATATTTGTAAAACAACAAAATTGCCTAATGACACATTTCTCAGACCATACCCCGTCGTTAAGTGAGTCATGACTGTAGTAGCAAACACTTTATGTAGTGAGTGTTTACTATGTGCCAGGTTCTAAGCACTTTACATATATCCACTTCATAATTATCCTTGAAAAAAGCATCATTTACCTTAAATTGCTAAGCAAAGATTAAGTGCCAACCATGCTCATAATCAGATTATCTTGCTTTTTAAAATTTAACTGATGGTACATGTATTAAAATCTATTAAACAAGTGACTAAGAAGTACTATTAAGATTTAAAATTGAATTAATTTCTGAAAGTGTGCAAGATTCATATTGATTCAGGCATAAATAACCCAGCAAGATAACTTAAAGCCATACTACCACTAATTCTAATCCTGTTAAAATGAGGGGGAAAAAATATTATGACCACATAGCCCAATGAACCCCAACCCTAGTTTTGACACAGTCAGGGGTACCCCTTAATTTCTGAAGGGTTGTCATTTTAAATTTATTTTCATTCACTTTCTTTTACATATATAACACATTGCATAACAAATCTTTCGAAAGTATAGAGGAAGAAGGACAACAAAAATAGATTACAGTGTTGCAATTCACAAAGGTTGGGAATCACCAAGTGTCTAGTGTAGGCATGGCAACAGGGGACATTTGTGGAGACACTCACAATGGACAGAAGAAATGGATGGGGTGGAACGTAAATAACCTGGCATTCCAAACCTAAGCAACTGGTGAGGTCCTGCAAAATCCCTGCTTAGGGTAATCTTGCCAAATACCAAGCAGAGACAGACAACATGGTTCCTGTCTGGCAGTTACCAGATTGCACCAACGTCCTAGGATCTGCTAAGCACTGAGAAATAGCCAACTTTTACTTGTTCTTTCATTGCAATACTCTTGGTTTAGGACTGTTTACGGTACCGTTTCTTAAACTGTGTTTTGTGAGATGTTCACAGACACTTCACGAAAAAAAGTTCTGTGGCCAATGAAGTTTGGGAAACACTAGTTCAACGAAAGTCTCAACTTTAGTCTAGACTTTTTGAGTAAGATACTACCAATAAGTCAGGATGCATGATCAGTCTCCACAGGGAGAGCTAGACATAGGGCAATTCTCAAATTTGTTTTCTCAGTAAACTCCCTCCCGCCCAGGAACATTAATATTCAGAGGTATAGTTTAGGAAATGCTAGTTCAGGTAACAGGATTTCATCAGTTTCCTAGGTTCCTCCTTGGGTCCCTGGGCTCTAGCTTCCTCCATTTCAAAATCACTGTCTGTAGGAAACAGGACTCTACAGCTCCTCCATGCTCAAAAGAGAAGAAGCACATCACCACAAGCAGGCCTTTAAGGCCCTTTATAACCTGGCCTCAGGCTGCCTTTCCTGCTCCACTTCCCAATGCTCCTGTGCAGTCTCCACACAGCCAACCAGGTCATGTTCCCTGCCTGTGGGCACGTGTCTGGGCCTGTCACCAATTACATCACATTCAGTTTAAATACCATAATCTCCATGAAAATTCCTTTACCTCTCCAACTATCAGTAATCTCTCTCTCTGTCTGGATTCTATTCCACTGCTTGTTTGCATCACTTAAATGGCACAAGCACTTAAATTCAACTTATATTTAATGAGTAAGGCACTGTGCTGGTTCCAACAGGGGATAGCAACCCTATCCTCAATCTAGTGAGTTAAGGGTAAAGGAAAGGGTGGGAGATAAGTCAAGATCAAATAATAATGGCAGTTATATTAATGGAATGTTTACTATGTATGTACCAGTTACTACGTAAGACGCTTCTCATGAATTATCTCATTTAAAACTTAGAACAACTTTTTGGGATGGGCACCATACTCAGACAAATTTTACAGATGAGGAAACGGAGAGGTTAGGAATTTGTTCAAGGTCACCTAGCTGGGGTTTGAGTCTTGGTTTCTTTGATTTCAGAGCCCAAACCTCCTGACTATGCCATTATACTGCCTTCTTATAATTATGGTATGAGGCAGATTACAAATATCAAGAAAGAGGAGAGAAAGCTCAAACTCAGCTGTTGTTGGTATTAGTGGGAGGGCACAAAAGATTTGATGAAAAAGATGGCATCTGAAATACATCTTGAAGACTGGATGGGATTTCAATAGCTGGAGATGGGGAAGAAAGAGCATTCTAGGCTAAGCAGAGAGAATGAGTAATTGTGTGTGGGCAGAAAACCATGATGTGTATTCAGCACACGTTTAGCCTAAGTGTAAGGCAGAGTGGTTGTTACTGCTCCTCCCTTGCAAAAAGACCAGTGTGACTCAAAGCGTGATCCATGGATCAGTGCTGGTCCGAAAAAACTGTTACGGTCCCTTCTGGAGATAAGTGTTTCCGGTCTGTGAGAATAAGAGATTAGAAAATTCTATGGCAACTTGACAGAATACTTTTATAACTGTTGAATTTGAAAATAATTTAAAAATTGGGGCTTATTTTATGTATCTTTTAAATTTCATTTCCCAGTAATTCATTTTTATCAATTTTACAAACATAATGGTCTGCAATGGACTGGAAATTAAAAACAACAAAAGATACAAGAAAAAAACAAATTGGTCCTTCACCACATTTATCTGGGGAGCACTGAACTAGACCAGAAACTCAAGAGAGCAAGGAGTTTGGCACTTCTTAGTTTAACACGTGCTTTGCCTACACAGCTGGTGCTCAACAAACCGACAGGGATTCACTGAAGATGACAGCCATAAGGTCAGTAGCATTTGAGGGTCCACGTATGTTCAGAACACTGCTTGGGTCTGCACCTGATGTTAGATAATCATCTTGCTTTGCATTCATCACCTTTCACTTTAAAACCTAAGGACAGGTGTTAATATATGGGCAACCCAAAAGAGAGAGTAAACATCTTGAAACATCAAAAATATTATAAAGAAATGACTTCTTCAGATCACCTTTTGAAGTAAGCAAAATAGATTTCCTTTGCTTTTACTTAAAGAAAAAACCACCCCAGCTGCTTTGAAAATGCTGAATGCTGGTTAACTGTGTTTCTGTAAAGCTATCCATAGAAAACACTATACTGTTCTCCAGGAAACCTCCAAGCTCTACCACTCTCCCATAGACACATCTTTGATCTCAGATTCAAGAACTGGAAGCCCAGCTAGAGTACATGTAGCCACAGCTGCCAGTATAACTGGGGGTGGGAGTGGGGTGGAGTATTTAGATCTCATTTCATTCAAAGTAAAGAGAGCAAATCATTACTTTTTTTTTTTTTTTGAATACTTACAAATACTAGCAAAGAAAAAAAGTAAAGCGATGGGAGTGAGACCCTACCTGGTGGCACCAAGAAGTAATTTTTAATTTACCAGAAATTCTGATTTGTTGGCAAGACTCACTCTCCACTACACTTGCTTCCCAGGAACGACCATATAACTTAGAGCTGGAAGGGCTGCCAAGCAAAACAACTGTGGAGATTCAACATGACTATGTATGGCTAATAACAATTTCTATCTTTATAGAACTTGACTTTTGAAATAAATTCTGGCTCATTGCTCTCATTTCCATTATTTTCATATCAATGATGGTAAACATTTAGAAGTTTCTCCCATTGCTTCTACAAAATATCTTCCTTAAATCTAAGTGTTAGAAAATTATCATACATTTCTACACTTTTTAGTCACTCCTATGACATCTTACCTATCAAAGCTTTTTTTAAATTAAGATAAGAATTATCAAACTATTAACTATATTTGTTCTTTTGCCCTTAAAATTGTTTTATATACTTCATAATAAAAGTGAGCACCTTACATAACCTTAAAGGAGATATTTGGGGAAAAGCTTTAAAGTATTATTAGGAAAAAAAAAAAAAATTGTGGTTAAGCAAATGTTTTTCTTTTTAATGTGAAATCAAAAATCAGCAAATATTACTGATTTCCAAATTTGGTTAAGAATAATAAAACCCCTAAACAAGTAACAGCTTCATCTCATTATTCAGAACTGCAGTAGGTAGCTGAACTGCAGTAGGTAGCTGTTTAGTAATGGCATTTAGATAAATGCTGTCTCTTACGCAAGGTCTATTTCTCTAAAACATGCCTCAAGCTCACATTCAGTCCTCTAAACTCCCTTCCTTCTTTCCTTCTCCCCAGTAAATAAACAAGAACTTTAAAAGATAGGTATAGGGGCCGGCCCGGTGGCGCAAGCGGTTAAGTGCGCGCGCTCCGCTGCGGCGGCCCGGGGTTCGCTGGTTCGGATCCCGGGCGCGCACCGACGCACTGCTTGGTAAGCCATGCTGTGGCGGCGTCCCATATAAAGTGGAGGAAGATGGGCACAGATGTTAGCCCAGGGCCGTCTTCCTCAGCAAAAAAAAAGAGGAGGATTGGCGGATGTTAGCTCAGGGCTGATCTCCTCACAAAAAAAAAAAAAAAAAAAAGATAGGTATAAATAAAATACCTCCATATTGTCTTTTAGGGATCTCCAGAGAGGAGATTTCTGTACGTGTTGCCTAAATTTAACTATGAAAATAAGCATACAATAAGAATTATATTTACTAGGCAAGCTTATTTTAATAATTTGGCTTATTCCCAGTTTCAGAAAGACTGAGGCCCCTTTATTTTAATAATGCACTTACATAAATAACAATATATGACTAAGAATTTGTAGTTTAGGTGAAGAACAGTATCAGTATCTGTGAAAAATGATAAAATCCCTAATTTTAATACAGAGGGTAAATCAGAATAGCACTAATTAATGAACTAAGCCATGGCACAGCTGATGTTAAGAATTCAGTTTTCTAAGTATCAATCATTTACATGTCACAGGATAACTGTCTGGTAGAAATAATGTCAATACTAATATTTTTCTTCATTTTAACTTTCAGATGAAAAAGCTGCTCAATGTCAGCACAGATTTGAAAATAACATTAGTTTTTTGAAGTGTCATATTTATCAGGTATGCATCTAGGTCCTGCCACTGGTGGCAACCTTATTATTATTAGTCTTTTAAATATTCGATTCTATTTGCTTACAGTGTTTTATTTATTCAGAAAAGTGTAGCTTTTAATGGCAAACAACTAGATACAGGCCATTAAGGTTTTCTGTTCCTTTGTAATTCAGTGCTTTGTTAAATGTGCAGTAGATCCAAGTATCTTTGTCACAGGAGAAGGTGACTTGTAGTTGGTTAAAACTGTTTAAAATGTTTTTTGTTGTTGTTGGTAGCAGGTTTCAGGTTTGGGGGTTAAGCACTCTGGTCCACAATGAGAAAGGTCAGTAGCCCCAGCCTCCTGTTGCTATCCCAATGGTTATTAGCTACAGCTGGAAAGAGGTACAGCTGGAAAGAGGGCATCCAGAGCAAGGCCAGGAATTCAGAGACAAAGAAGTGACAAAACAATGGAGGCCTAAGAGGCAGGTGACAGTAGAGGGAGATGACTAGAAGACCCTAGCCCATGGCAACATTTAGGGCTCAGTATAACGCTCTGCCTGATCAGACAAGGCTAACCAAATTTTGATTAGAAAAACAACTGCCATTTCAATACAGAAAAAATAGAAGAGGGATATTATACAACATTTATTTTTTTTAAAGTGATTTTTATCTCAAATTTGTGCCAAAGGCAGAAATACATGAGCAAAAAAATATTCAAGATGTATTTTATTTAATCAATTAAAATTCAGTGGTAAGCAGAAAAAAATTACAGATCAGGGTAATAGCCCCAGCAATTTTACTAAAACCATATACATGGTTTGGGGGTTCTTCTGGCTTCTTGCTTATATGAAGAGAGACCAAATGTCACAAGATGATGAGAAAATTCACTTATCATCCCTTTCTAAAACTAACCATAACAAGGCCCCTGTTATTTAACAGGAGCATTCTAAGAACCCAGCTCTCAAGTGTACTGTGCATTTAACGGACATATTAAAGCAAAGCAGCACCAGATCCATGTCTTACGAAACATCCATCTCAACCTTTGGGGAACTTTTCTCACAAAGGATATAATTTTACATTTTTAGTATAGTTAGGTCCCAAGTGGACTATCTGCTTTGTGGATTATCCAGAGCACAACATAAATCCTGGCCAGCTCCCCTTCTTTACCCACTGAGCTCTTTAGCTGAGTTTTCCTTGCTGCCTCATCAGGGCATATTTTAAAAACTAAAAATCTTCCTATATTTATCAAAACAAAATACAAGATAAATATATTGTAAAGATAATCATATGAAGTATCCCAAAACAAAATAAAAATTCAGAATTCTTCTGAATTTCCTTCAATTAATAACGACAGTTGATTAATTAATCTTCAACATTTTTCATTTAGGGCAATTTACTAAAGGAATCTAATTTTAAAAATATGTCTTCCAGAATAATCCAGATTTTTCAAATTATTGTACTTGTTCCAGGGTCTGATTTACAGTAGAGTTAAAGGATTTATAATCTTCAAGTAGCTTTGTTTTAAAGTTTCACCATTTATGAGGGTTTGTCTCAGATGAGACAATAGTACCTTCTTGACCAGTAATTTACAATATACAAAATAGCAGATAGTCCAAGTAAAAATTTAATTATTAGTAGTAAGAATTTTTATCCTCCATAATTACTACCAAGTAAAATATTTTGCATACCCCACTTAGGTCTAGAAGTGGTTGTTAGGGTTTATTCCTCAAGAGGGGAGTGAATCAAGTCCTCATCAATTCATACTTTTTTATTACAAAGATATAACTATGAACGTTTATCGAAAGTAAGAACTGAGAGTTTGGTGAATATCAGTCAATAGAAAATTATTCAGTACCAAGTCTAAGCACTCACTTGATAATAGAAATAGAAACAGCATGACATATTTTCAAAAGGAAACGTGAAAAGAAACAATTTCTTGAATATAAGACAATAGGTTGTGAGAATACCTTACTAGGTTAGAATTTGAGGTGAAGTATGATTTAACACTATAACTCCAAAGAAAGATTAATAAAATATTCAGGAATGGACATACAAAAAATGTAAAGATCACAAAAAAGGAAACCAAGTAAACAAAAACAACATGTGAGACACAGAGAAGGAGTCAGTAAAGTAAAAACTGAAATGTCAGGCCAGTTCTCCCAGAGCATGCCCCAACCATGAGAACTTAGCGGATGTGTCCCCAGGAAGGTCCAGCGCAGTACTACCTAGTGCACGCAAGAACTGTCCTGCTGGCTGCAAGCCTCAGCTAGCAGGTGCCTACTGTCCTCCCCTCTGTGCTTGCTTTCAGCAAATTCATATGCTGAGCTGACTGAACCCTTATCTTCTTCCATCTGGAAGGACAGAAAAGCAACAAGTCTCATATTACAGAACAATACTCTCACTGTATATAGGGTTAGAATCAAAACAAGTTGGGGTCCACAATCTGTAAGGCACAAATGAATGTTCACACAACACATTCATTTACTGTCACAAAAGAGAGCTAATAGCAGCTTCTTAAGGGGTATACAACAAAGCACGCAAAATAAAGCCATGATATTCTAGTGCACAAAGTTAAATTAAAACCAGGTTTTCTTCAATAAAATTCAATTTCTTCTATTAAACCAATTCTTTGCCATCAAGATTTAGGGTTCTTACCGCAAAGGTATATCCCATTTCACACCTCTCATGCCCCCTTCTCAGAAGACTTCTCTACTCTAACTAGACTTCAGTGGAGTACAAGGGTCAATCACGTGGCCTTTCAAATAAATGTCAGACGTGGGTAAAGGGGGGGATTGACTTGATTTATTTAACAAAATTAATTTAATCTTTCATTTGAAATGTTTTTTTAATGAGTGTTAACTAATTTATACAAATTTCTATTATTTGCTTTTTCTATATTTGTTTTAGAGACCTTCTAAGGAGTATGTGCCCATAGCCATACTAATTTTAACCTTTCCTAAATTATAAGAAAATGTCCTCAATGAATTAAAAACATGTTTTCCCTCATTTCTGTGTGTTTTCTCAGTCTTAGGACTGACTAGTAATTATTTCTATGAAAAAAATGCTATGGTGAATTTCTTACATATACAAAAAATAAAGTAGAATTCCTTGGTTTCAAGACTACAATAAGTTTATGTAAAGATACTTTATCATTACAGCTTTGCCTATAATACAGGGGAGGGGAAATCCTCAAAATGAGTCTTCTTTTATTCAAAAGAATATTGTTAATAGTTTTGTGTTAATGGCTTTTAAGAAGTACTAACCTGATGAAGGATTTGAAAGCTCTTAAAGATATTTGCTATCTGTGCAATTTTCTTCTCTGTCACAACAGTAAACAAGCTACCATGGATCACACCTAGGAATACTGTTCAAAATGCAGTTCAAAAACAAGATGTATTCAAAATTCACAGGATGTATCAGCAGGCAGATGTATGTGGGCACTTGTTCTTCATGCAGCTATGAGCAAATGCCCACCCAGGGGTCACTCACTGCTCATTTAAGCAACTGTTATTTCTGCCTGGCCTTTGATTCAGCATAGTATTTCTTCTTTTTGTTTTTCTCTGATGCTGATAGTAAGTAAACAGTCCACAGTATGTAAAATGATCATCTGATAGGTGAAAACGTGGATGTCCAGAGAAGTGAACTAATTAGGTTAGGACATATAAGGAGCAGCACCATGGGCAGCTCTAGCATTTGGGCCAACTGTCTCCCCTTTGTCATACACCCTGATTGCATTGTGGCTTGCAGCAGAGGCAACTTGACCAATATACCCTGCTCTCATTGTGTTCTTTCACAGATGAATGTTAAGTTTACCACTTTATTACATTATTACAGAGCCTGGGATCTCTTTAATTTTTGATCTCCTTGCCTCATTCTTTTTTAGTCTGTTATTGCCCAAAAAATGTGGCTTGATTTAAGCCAACATATGCGGAAATATAATTTCATAAAAATATTAAGATTATTCACAATGCAAAAGTTATCTTCCCTTGACAAGAGTTTGTCAGAGTGTTCTTTTAAATAATGAGCTCTCCTATTGCCTTAGAGTTGAATGATTAGACGTTCAAAAACGTGATAAATATCCACTGTTTTCAGAAAGGCACATATGGATAAAACATGATATACATATTTGGCTCAAACACAGGTGAAAGCAAATCTTCAAGTTTGTTTTGATTTTAGTTCTTGTTTTAAACATGAAATTTAGTTGACTACTTGTTTTAAACATGAAATTTAGTTGACTACCACTTAAACACCCATTTGTATGTTCAACTACAATTACTGCATCTTTGTAATTCAAAGTAGAATATTAGCTTGAAGCTAATAATAGTAATTAAAATTGAAAGGTTTGGTCAAACTTGATAACAGCTCAAAATTAAGAACTCATAGAGTTACATTAGAGGTTATTTAAGCAATGTGTTGTCAAAACCATTCATTTGATCAAATGAGCATAGATTAGAAACTTGAGAATAAAAAAGAATTTAAAAAATACATATGATTAAGAATTCACAAGATACTGACAGGGGGAGAAACTGAAGAGTGCGAAAACTAAAAAAAATTTTAGTTATATTACTTGCCCTTTTCAAACCAGACTGGAGTTAAAGTTAATATATAGTTTTGGTAACTTAATATCACAAGTTCTAGGATTTAAGATTTTATTCTCTTCCATCAAAAGACATCTCTAGGGCTGGCCCCATGGCTTAGCGGTTAAGTGCGCACGCTCCGCTACTGGCAGCCCGGGTTCGGATCCTGGGCGCCGACCAAGGCATCGCTTGTCTGGCCACGCTGAGGTCACGTCCCACATACAGCAACTAGAAGGATGTGCAACTATGACATACAACTATCTACTGGGGCTTTGGGGAGAAAAAGGGAAGAAAAAGAAAAAGGAAGAGGATCGGCAATAGACGTTAGCTCAGGGCCGGTCTTCCTCAGAAAAAAAAAAAAAAGAGGAGGATTGGCATGGATGTTAGCTCAGGGCTGATCTTCCTCACACACACAAAAAAGACATCTCTAGACTACTGGTTATTTTTTGTGGAAAGTGACAGAATGGACCTGTCTGTGGAGATAAAGGTATATATAGGAGATACAAAATACATTGTTCAATTTATAGATGCACTAAACAGTAGCAAGGATATGAAATGCTTTGGCAGCCATTACAGTGTACAAAGACAAATATGCACATGTATTTATAACACAGATTAAGGTAAGATAAAAAATGGACAATTCTCACTTCCAAGTAACTGAAACTTAAAACTATGAATTTCTGTGCTTAAATTACTCAGCATGCAGGAGCATTCTTAAATATGAATAATATGACAAGCAGAAGCATTAGAATTATGCTAGAAAAGGTAGGTAAGGTATAAAATATATAACAAGGTACAAATCTCTGTCTTGTTATTATGCTGAATTTTCTTCTCAAAGAAGAAATGAATATATCTTTTAGGTTTTAACATACATATTAATAACGGTCAAATTAGAGACAGAGCTGTGCTAACAAAAATGCCCCACTCAGAATTCATGCCTCTGCGCATCTTTTGAATACTGTTTAGTTGACCTGTAGCATGCAGAAGAGTTAATGAGGTTCTACTCCTCCTACTCTACCTAAGTTTGCTCAGCTGATTCCTTGCCCTCGACAATGGCTGCAGTGCGATGAACTCGTCACTTAAAGCAACTGTGTTGGAGTACATCTATAAGTGGACAGAAAAGGGATGGGATATACAAGTCAGTGAGCTGTATTCATCACCTAAGAGACAGAAATAGGACAAGCTTTGTAAAGACATCTGTTCCTACAAGAGTAGGAAATATCATATACATATGACTGACATTTGTAGGGCTGTTGGCTTTGCCATCAAAAGAATTTATTCTTCACTCTTAATACCATACTGTCATTCTGGAGAAAAACAAAGCTCAAAATAAATGCTGACAACTCTTCTTTTGATAAGATTTTTCTTGCTACTTTTGGCAAACAATGAAGTAGCTGACAATTTTCTAACCATTTCTTCATCATTTGAAATCAGAAGTGACAGTATAAGGCTGAAATAATACAGATTACCGCCTGTAGCAAAGGAATAATGTCACATATAGGCTTTGAATGTCCATACACTGTTTCAGCAAAAAAATCCGAAAACTCAGCAGGCTAGAAGATCCCTGAGTGGAAGTAGGGATGTTCTCTTTAGATTAGACCACAGTGGAACATCTGGTCAAGTCATTTAAAAGTGAATTCAGTGGGGCAAAAAGGGAGATTATACTGGTTTTCACACACACATAAAATGATTGATTTACACACACTCCATTTTTAATCAATTTTAACCTATGGTAAAAGAACCAAAATATACATAAAGTACTTTTAACTTTTTCTTGTCTAAGGGTTCACCTTAAGGTACCAAATATTTCCTATGGAATCCTTTTAAAAAGAGGCTATAGAAAACGTAATGAGAACTAATTGCATCACCTTTTATTATCATTAAGAAATCTCTATGAAAATGCATCATAAGTTTGCAAATGCTCTGCCCAGTGTAGAATTTCTAGGATAAATGTAAATAAACCTGATTCTTTACTTTCATAAAGAATTAACTTTTAAAGTGATGTCATTAATATATTTTGGTGAAATATAACTTTATATAGGGCAAGAGAGAGAGACAAGTGTTCTCCATACAATGTACTAAACATAGTACCCTTTTACTGTAAGTATTTATCTCTGAAGATCAGAAAAACATAGGCAAACCTTTTTGATATATACTTAAGTAATATATTGCAGAGTAGAAAAGTTTGTCCATACTGATACAAATATAAGCATAGGCAGACAGTCATCGGATTATGCAAAGTTTTCAACCCCACTGGAGATCAGTATCATAGAGCAACATCCTCATTGTCCTTATAATTACGTTTTTACTGAGGGCTTACTACATACAGGGCCAGGGTTAGGTGCTTTATATCCATTATCTGTACCAGTCACGTAAGGTAGTAATTATTATTCTGATTTTACAGAGGAGGAAATTGAGGCTTAAGGAAGTGACTTGATTAAGGACAAATATTTCATAAATGGTTAAAACAGTATTTTAACTAAGTTTGTCAGGCTTCAGAGGCCTATGCTGCTTCAATGGTGTTAAAATATATATTGGCTAGGATTGAGTTACCAAAGCAAATAAATGTTAAAGAAACGTTGATATGATCAACTGAAATTAAAACCAATACACTGTTTAGGAACCCTAACTCAAATCACTAAATACTTTGGGAACGTATTCTATTTGTAGAACACGCAACTAAACTTCCAAAATTTAACCAAAATTTGCTTTGCACATAGCACATATGTGGAAAAAATCTCAACCTAGGCAGAACTAAATGATTAATAAATTCAGTGTTTACCAGGGCATAATAGTTGATTAGAATATATTCTTGAGGATAGATATCCAATGCTATGGTATAGTTAATAGGACAAATTAAGATAGATTTCAAGCTCATGTACAAGTCAATAAACAAGAATGGCAAATTCAACTAAACAACTATCATTTCTTGAGCATCTACTATGTGTTTGAACATTATTTCATTTAAACCTCATTATGAAGGTAATGAAATAGATGTTTCTATCATAATTTTATCCATGAGGAATCTGAGACTTAGAGGTACAGAGCTACCAAGTGGTAGAACTAGGTTTTTAACTGACAACTATCAGGCCCTCAAGGCCATATTCTTAAACACTATGTAACATACTGTTAATATTTGCTGTAGCTTAATATTTACTAATAAGTATTTAGTGAGAGAATATATTTTATAAAAATCCATTCTGTAAAAATTATTTAGGTTCAAGAACTTATTTCATACTCTTTTATTGAAAACAATATAACCTGAAAAAGTATTATTCTGATTCTAATGTTTCTAAAGACATGGATATATATCCCAATTACAAATATACTTAATAAAATGCTGTGATAATATTATTTAAAACATATTTACTATTATTATCTGGATATAACTTGATAGTTTTATATTAAAAACCTGGAATTCTATTAATAACACAATGTAATTAAAAAATTATAATTTGTCAGAAGTCCTAAAATTAATAGAAAGAATAAGAAACAACTTTAAAAATATCAGATTTAACAATACTATAAAATACTTGATACAGGAATGGATAATTTCCTATTTTCTGAGATCAGCAAATTATAGTGACAGCTATTCATCTTTAAAGACCCCTAAGTAAAAAGGTAATGTATATAAAAAGCGGTTACCTGGGCCTTTTCAGTATTTGTAGGATGGAGTTGTCGGTCAAATACTTTCTTCACAATATCAAGAAACAGACATGTCACAACCATGAGGATTATGGCAAACCAAGCAGAACCACTTGATAGGAGCTGGATAAATACAAAGTACATATTCTGGGAGCCCAAAAATGGCCTGCAAAGAAAAATGTGGGCTTAATAAAAAACAGAAATTGACAAGACAGTTTCTTAATCAAGACATCATGTAAACCCACTACATTTGAAGGTTACCATTTTTAAGAATACTCCAGAAAAATGTTCAAAATTAGGAATCAGTATAATTTTGTGAACTGAATAACTAATAAACAAAATAGACTTTAATTGTTAAAAATAAAACAAAATAGACTTTGTTAAAAATAAAATCCAATTTAATCGCTTTCAATGACAACTATAGTTTTTATTATTAGGAAAGTGGCAAGTAGTTCACTAACTCGATCTTAGTGGTAGGATACCAAAAGAATTATGTCATATTAATATAGACTTAAGAGACCAAGAAAAGTAAGAAAAAGTATGTAACAAAATATTTTCTACTAAGCAAGTAAAAGATTGATTACCCAAATCTTAGGTTGAAACGCTCTACTTCAAGTTTTTTCTCTCCAAACGTATTTTATTTTATTTTTTTAAATTTTATTTATTTTTTTCCCCAAAGCCCCAGTAGACAGTTGTGTCATAGATGCACATCCTTCTAGATGCTGTACGTGGGACGCGGCCTCAGCATGGCCGGAGAAGTGGTGCGTCGGTGCGTGCCCAGGATCCGAACCGGGCCGCCAGCAGTGGAGTGTGCGCACTTAACCGCTAAGCCATGGGGCCAGCCCTCCAAACGTATTTTAAAATAAACACACTCACAAATATTAGTTCTACATAGTAGTAGGTATTGTCAAGACACTCTTTTTGGGTTTTTGTATATATTACTTCAAAAGAATATGGGGAAATACAAAAAGAAAGGGAGAAATAGGATTAAAAACAAACATTACAAATGATATTCATGAGTATCGTTTTATGATCCTAAATGGAAATTAATATTTAGCTAATCCAAGTTTTTTTTTGCCTACCTTTTCTAATTTTTTGTCTGATACAGGGATTAAAGGTACAGCAGGCAAATGTAATGTAAATTCTCCAAATGAGAGACTTTAGTTGTCCAACACTTACCAAAGATTCTTAGGAGAGGCATTAATTTTTAATCTATCAGAGTAGCTAAATATCTGATTTTACCAATGAAGATGAAGTATACTATTTACTTTTCAGAGATAAGTTAACTCATTCATGAAAATTTAATGGTTCTATGTGATTTATTTTATTACATATATTAATAAATAATTTGGAGGCAATATGGTTAGTATAAAGAAGATTAATTGTGGAGTAAAACAATTAGAGTTTAAATCTTAGCTTTGCTACTTTTTAACCTTTGTGATCTTGGGGCTCAGTTTCCATACAGAAAAAATGGGGATAGTAAGATTACTGTGATGAATCAATGTAATATTTTAGGTAAAACATCTGAAACATAGTAAGTATTCAGTAATCGTTAGTTTCTTTTTTTTCCATATTAGTAAGATCAACTGAAAGAAGTAAATTTATTATCAGGATAGGGTCTCAAAATGATTCTGAGCAGAATTTGTTCATAATATAATCTATCACAATAAGTTTTTATTAGAGTTGAATCAATATAATTAAAATACAATATAGTCACTCACCAGAGAATCCCCCCATAAAAGAAAGAAAATACAAAATAGAATATAATAGATCCCCAGGTAACAAAATGGTTGATCCAAGTCCAAAAATGAGTTTCCAAAGCCATCTAAAAAAAAAAAAATTAAAAAATCCTTAATATAAAATAATAAATCTTTAACCTCTCAGATAAAACTCAAGAATAAAATGTATTAACTATAAGTGACTAAGGTTCCTATGGCAAAATCCTTCAGAAGATAAATATTAATGAAAGAGTCCTAGTATGAAATTGAATAATTTCAAGTTTACAATATACTTCTTCTGTGAGGAAGCAGCACTGAAATTTCATGAGTACTTTAGTCTCAACTCGATGGCCTAAAACAACTTGTGCTGTCTTGCATTATATACAGACAAGCAAAATTTCAGAGATGAGTATTGCGGGGCCAACCTTTATTTGACGATAAAAATCAGCTGAGCTTTCCAAAATAATGAACTTAAAGGCTTTTTTGGCGAAAATTAAAATGAATTATTAAAATAGCAATCAGTGAAAATATTCATGAGTGAAAAAGGAAAAAATAGCCATTTATGGCTAAAGAAATGAAGAAAATTAACTACGAATTACACAGACACAAAATGTCTCCATGTTTCTAATTTCTGTACCATACCTTTACTGTGACTGTAATAACCATGACTGTGAAGACCAAGGTGCCAAATGTCCAGTTTCCAAACATCTAAACAGAAAGAATAAACCATTATTGCATTAGGTGTTAACATGATGCTAAATCAGATGTAAAGCAAAAAGTACCTTCATTCTTTACAAAAATTCACTCGCATTATTTAAGCCAGGTACATTTGACCTCTGTGACTAGATGAGTAAAGTTAAAGGAGCATGAGAAGAAACACCATAAAGCATTAGTATGTTTATTATTATGTAAAATAACCCTTTGGGTAACAATATCAGACTGGAAACCCGAAGATGGGTTAGGAGTTGTGTGGCACACTGTTTTTTAGTTAGAATGTTACTAGTTAGCAACTGCTTTATTCCTGTAACACAGTGAAAACAATAACAAAACCCTGTTCAATCACAATTATTTTCTGGAACTATTCCAACCAGTAGTTACAGCAAATCACTTGCCACTGTATTTCTGGACACAGTGTAGGCAGAGCAGGAAAAAAATTTACACACAAAACCAATACCTGAAACGAAAGATAATGGCCAATGGAATTACACCTCAAAGGACTCCATGTAAAAATGCAGTTAACGCCAGTCAGAAAGTATTCCCCTGGGCTTTACAGACAAAACTTACTAAGGTTTATTAAAAATGCAAAATCCATTCCCAAAGAATGTCAGGATTTAATTTCCACAAATAAGAACACAACTAAAAGTTTATGTTAATTTAATTTACAAAGTAGTCACAGTTTTTACCATTGGTTTAACAAAATTATTTAAAAGGATCTGTTTTTTAATTACAGATTTCTAACAATTAGCATTTACTTGGGAAATTAACCTCTGTCCCTCACATCTTTCATTTGTAAAATGGGGAAAAACCTTATAGGTTTCTCTAAGAATTAGGGTATGCAAAAAGGACAGTGTGCCTAGTATATAATAAGCAATCAATAAATAATAATTTTATCATCAACAATAAAACATCAGTTTATTTGTCAAGAGTTTATTTGTCAAGAGGAAAAGAACGGAAAAGTCATACTGAACTTCTCCTTATTTTCTTGCTTTTATCATCTCTAGAAACGACCTGGAAATACTGAAAATCAGTGGGACTCATTCAACTCAGCTCTTGGAGGAGAGCCAATCTCCTCTTTCCGGGCTGTGAGCACAGATATTTGATGCAGCCAGGGAACCTGTGCCTGGAAGTGGTAATGACCACACATGTCTATCCTCAGTATCTGGTTTTACTGGGCTCAGACTGGAGCTAGTTATGTGGTATCTTCCTAAGAACCAGAGGATTTAGGGCTCCCTCTTGCATTCAAGGCCCTAGAGAGAGCTGTAGAAACACATTCACATGGTCTTTTTCTTTTTTTTCTGTAAAATTAGCAAAAGTAATGTATTTCATCTGCAGTCAGTCCGTTAAAACTGCTCTCTCTTTCCAGTCTGGCTTCCCCTTGAGCTAGTTGGTGATGAAGTGAGTGGCGGGGGCATTTTGGAGATCTGGCTAAAGAGAAGTTGAGTTGGGCTTATCACACTGGCTTGGGTTAAGTGGGACCTATTTATGTCACTCACAGTCACTTTCATGTATACTTAAGTTAGTATTCATAGTTGTATGCTTTTTCCCCTTAAAGAGGGCCTGCCAAAATGTGTGAGGTTTAGACTACTAAACCTGGATCTGCCCTGCTCAGAAGAGGCAGATGCTCAAAATCACCATCTGCCTGTTTTCTGGATCACTTCTCTTCTAATTGAATTTGTTACCTAATTATTTAATAGAGCCAAACTCGTATTCTAAATTAAAAAGGATTATTCATTCGTATACTCAACAAACAGTAATTGAGCATTTATTATTTGCTGAGTACCATTTCAGGCCTTGGGGATAAAGCAGCGATAAGATAAATTTCCTGACCTCATGGAGCTTACACATAGCGGAGAAGACAGATAACAAACAAATAAACCTGAATATACACTTTCAGGTAGACATTAGGGCTATGAGGAAAAATAAATGTAGAGTAAGGGGTCAGGAAGCGATGGAAGATGAGGGATGTGGCATTTTACTGGTGCAGGCTAGAAAGGCCTCCTCGAGCCAGGGACATTTCAGCAGACCTGGATGAATAAGGGAGTCAGTCACATGCCCACGTGAGAGAAAAGCAACCAGGTAGAGAAACAGGAAGTGCAGAGGTCCTAGAACAGGAACAAACTGGTCTGTTCAAGAAACAAGAAAACCAGTTTGGCTGGAGTAGAGAGAATAAAAGGGAGGGTGGTAGGAAGTACTGTTCAAGAGGTAGATGGAGTCAGACCACAGTTGGATTTTTTTTTTCTTTTTACTGTGATAAGAAACCACTGGATGATTTTGAGCAGATCATTAGATATATGATTAAATCTTCATTTTTAAAAGATCACTCAGGCTGCTGTGTAGAGAACAGACAGTAGAAGGGGAAGAACAGACGCAGGAGCAGGAAGGAGATGGTGATGATGTGGACTGTGTGGATGAGGGGAGAAGTGGAAGCATTCAGGATATGTGTAACATTAGAACCACTGTGACTGCACACGGATAGTGAGAGAAGCGAAATCAAGGATGATTCCTAGACTTTTGCTGACCAGTTGGGTAAAAGGTGTTCCACTGATTAATATAGAGAGAATTGGAAGGGAAATGGGCTTGCAGAAGACATAAAAAAATTCTGTTTAGCTCTATTAAGTTTGAGATTCCTGACACTTATAAGTGAAGAAGGCAGGTAGTTATTTGAATCTGAGGAGAGACCAGCAGACATGTAAATTTGGGAGTTTTCAGTATATAAGCAGCATTTAAACCATGGGAAGGATAGTTTACCCCATGTACAGATAAAGAAGAAAAGATGGCATAGCACTGAGCCCTAGGCCACTGTTCTATTCAGAGCAGTGGTTCCCCAATGGGGGTGATTTTGCCTCCCAGGGGACATCTGGCTGGGTCTGGAGACATTTTTGCTTGTCATAACTGAGGGGGTGCATGCATATGTGCTGCTGGTATCTAGTGGAGAGAGGCTAGGCATGCTGCTAAACACCCTACAATTCATAAGATGAACCCCAACAACAAAAAATTACCTGGCTCAAAATGTCATAAATGCAGAGGTTGAGAAACCCTGGCTCTGAGGGTGGGAAGAGAAGACTGAAAAAGAATAGTTGGTAAGGAA
This sequence comes from Diceros bicornis minor, assembly GCF_020826845.1. Classification (NCBI taxonomy): domain Eukaryota; kingdom Metazoa; phylum Chordata; class Mammalia; order Perissodactyla; family Rhinocerotidae; genus Diceros; species Diceros bicornis. The sequence goes on from NC_080754.1 coordinate 40,623,011, forward strand.
GCCAAAGTAAGTTACAGAAGCTGAGAGAAGATAATGTGGCAGGCAGAAAGGCTTTATAAACGGTGCCCAATGGTCGAGTTCATAAGGGCTAAGACATACTCTTGGATTTAGCAATGTAGAGCTGGTTGGTGACCATAAAGAATATGGTTTTGATTGGAGGGCTGGGGGCGAAAGCCCCACAGGAGTTATATTTAAGGGAGAAAAGAAGGCCAGAAGTATAAATAGCGAAAACAGATAACTTCTTCAAATTTTGCTCTGAGGATACACAGAAAAATGTAGCCAGAGCAATTTGTGAGTCAAGGAACTGTGGTTTTTATTAGAAGATGGGAGATATTAGAACATGTTTGTATGGTGATTGGTTTGATCCAACAGAATATGACAGATTGATAATGAAGGAGAGAGAGGATAATTGGAGGAATAAAGTCCTAGGTCAGGCAACAAGGGGTTGAAGAATAAGCAAAAGAGAAAAACTTGTCCTGTAACAGGTTTAACTTAACTATACATCAATTTGTAAAAGAATTATCTTCCCTAGAGTTAATCAGTTGTTCAGTTCTCCAGTACAAACTCTTTCTTATAGATTTTAAACATTTGACCAATTGTTAGGTGATATCATAAGAAGCAAGGTATATTTTTCTGTTCTCCTCTAGTGTATACTATATCTCATTTTCTATTAACTGCCTGGAATATTATTAGTGCTTTAAATATTTGTCTCATGAATAAATGTGCTGGGAAATTCTAAAATGAACTAGATAATCAAACATTTTAATCACATAAACTTTTCTTAAAAGAAATCTATATCTACTTAGAGGAATTAACTTGCATATGTTTTCCTGAACGACCCGATCAGGAATTTAACCACTGTAATTACAGTGGTTAAATCACTTGAATTTAAGTAAAGGATACTGCATTCTCTGTGGAATACAGATACAACATAGTATATTTCTAGTCTTAACACAGAGCTCTTATCAATTAAAGGTTAGGTTTCAACAGCTGATGACATGTATAGCGTGAAAGAGAATTTAATTAAGGACAGGAAATAAGGGGGGAAATCATTAAAATTTCAAGAAAAAAATAGTAAACACTACAAAAAGGTTTATTTTTCTTTTTCTCTCAAAATTACAACCTGAAATTGTATCTCCTCAGTGTACCTTGTGGTTGCTAATTATTTCCCCCCAACCTAATTTGACAAATGGTCCAGACGTAGAAGGCTTGATGATGGGGTGAAGAATTACTTTTTCTTCCTTAATCCTTTCTTTCTCATTTAACTTTTAATGTGGTGGAACAGTGTAGAATATATATTTTAGAATAGTATTGAGGGTCTCACAATTCCAATATCTCTACTGGAAAAGTCTAACGGGAATTAGAATACCTCTAATAGCTTTTTCCTTTTTCTCCCAATCCTATATTTTCTGAATTTCAAATATTTTAGTTTTTCAAACTAGGTATAATTCCATCAAGAGAAAAAAAAAAAATTAATGGTAGACATTTCCCTTTGAGTTCCTGTACACTTCAGTAAAACAAAAACAAAATAAACAAAAAACTCTTATTTGGGTGGGATCTCATTTTTAACAGTAGTTACCTAGTTTGTAATTTTCTTATCAGATCACTGAGAATGACTGGAATAGATATTAGCTTTTGAGTTCCTGAGTTAACTAAAGATTCTTTTTGTCTTTATCCTCTTTTGTTCTGAAGCCTTCGGTTGAAACCACTAGAGAAGCAGAATGTCATGGAATGTTGGCATGGGAACTCAGCTACCTCTGAAACTATTCTCCGGATATTTTCCTCCCTACATCATCTTAGTTTTCCACTCTCACCATATGACTACAATTTCCTCCTTTCTGTTTCCTTTTTTATAATGTTTTTACTCTTCTAATATACAGTCATGCGCCACATAACGTTTAGGTGAATGACGCACTGCATATAAGACGATCGTCCCATAAGATTAGTATCATACAGTCTAGGTTTGTGTATACCATCTAGGTTTGTGTAAGAACACTCTACAATGATCGCACAACAAAACTGCCTAATGGTGCATTTCTCAGAACGTGTCCCTGCCCTTAAGAGACACATGACTGTACTCTTACCCTAGCCAGGATGCCTTTGCCATTGCATTCTGTGGAAGTCTGTTTTAAATGGAGGTGAATGAACTCTTTTAATGTGAATTGTTCCTCTCACATTTTTCTCTCACCTTCTTTCCTTATCTATAACCTTAAGTAGCACCTTCCCTTATCTATAATTTTAAATAGCTTCTTCCCGGAAAAAATTTTCTTGCTGAGGTCACAGAAAGACAACATAAGCTATTTCCCAAAGTCTTCTGGACAACAGCAACATTGTGAGAACAATGTGTACCAAGATGAGATGACTTACTCTCTAGAGATCAATCATTCTTTTTTAAAAAAAACAGTCATTTGTTTTTAGTACCTCTCTAATTTACAGTATACTTAATAAACATTCTTCATTGCTGTTTACCTCCCAATTATTTAGCTTTTTAAAAAAAAAATGATTAGTAGCCAAATTCGTAGAAAGAGAAAGTAGAATGGTGATTGCCAGGGGCTGGGAAGAGGGGGAAATGGGTTGTTGTTTAATTGGGGTAAACAGTTTCACTTTTGCAAGATGAAAAAGTTCTGGAGATCTGTTGTACAACAATGTGAATATATATACTTAACACTACTGAACTGTACTCTTAAAAAGTTGATTAAAAAATAAGTATCAATTTGTATATTTTAAATATGTGCAGTTTATTGTATATCAATTATACCTCAATTGAGTTGTTTTACAAAAATGATTTCATGGAAGTCAGTTTTCAAATTATTCTTGGAGGACTTAAAAATTTTTTAGTTACATCAAGATCTCTAACAAATAAATATAACAATTTTACCTTTTGTCAAAATTCTATTAATAAACAAGAAATGGTGATTGTACTTTTCTATGAAGTCTGTTTAAAAACACCAATTCAAAAAAAGTTGATCCTGTCAGATTACAGAAATAATTTAAAGGTTTATGTTAAGCTCATTTTTTTTTATCCTAAACCCAAGGACATTTCCATTTCTGAATTCACTCTACTAAGGTTTATTTATTTATTTATTTATTTTCTGAGGAAGATTCGCCTTGAGCTGACATCTGTTGCCAATCTTCCTCTTTTTGTATGTGAGCCACCACCACAGCTCAGTGGTGTAGGTTCGTGCCCAGGAACCGAACCCGGGCTGCTGAAACAGAAGCATGCTGAACTTAACCACTAGACCACTGGGGCCGGCCCTGTTAAGCTCATTTTTAACTTTAAAAAATAAAATGAAAAGATTACCCAAACAATATATTCACCAAATTACTAATCTGTGACTTTTGACAAATGTCTGTGATGATACTACTGTATGGTAAGACAAGCCCAGTTTTTAACTTATACTTATATTTCAAATATTGTGAGTATTTTAAGCCTGTACAAGGCTAGAGAAATTTTATGAGTTTAACTCTTCTACTATTTTGAAGAAAAACAATTAAAAATTAGTCACTAGTTTAGTCCTCTAATATATTTTTGTTCTCTGGCAACTTTGTTAAGAAGTAATAGTAAAGAAATGTCTCTTGTATGGTTTGCTGAAGGTAAAGATCTGCCCATAGGAAAGCAGTTTTTAGACAAACACACACAGGGTTGTTATTAGGATTTAATAAGCTAATACATATAATACACCTGGCACAGAGAAAAAACTCAATAAAAGGTAGTTATTATTTGGGAAGTGCTGTAATCTTTATGCTACTCAAACTAGATTCATATTTTTGTCCAAATTAGGCTAAATATGTCCTCAAAAGTGAAGTGGCAGTAATATCTATGATCCTACTCTACATCCTAAAGGAATTTGCATGGTTAAAGCCTCTCTACAATTGAAACACATTTCCTTCATTGCACTTGCATATTTTCTTATTATTTTACTTGCTTATTTTCTGTATCCCTCACAAGACTCTAAACTCCATAACTGAGTGTGTTAGTTACTCTCACATATCCAGAGCCTAGTATAGTACATTGGAATGGTTGGTCCTCAATAAACATTTGTCAGAAAGATAGAACTTCATGTTCTCCCAATTGCAAATCTTGTATTTCTGTGTCTCCAAGCATATTTTGCAATACTAAGTACTGCCAACGGAAAAGGGAAACTAAAGGTGACAAGCATTTCCAGTCCGCCATAGCACAACTGCTGTCATTTCCTTTCCACTGACTGAACCCATCTAGCGAAGCCTAGAGAGGCCTAGTTCTGCCAAGAGTCTCTCAACATGAGCACTCCAACGAGGACACAGTAACAACATACTGTGTGGCATTCTTCTCCAATTTCTCATTTCAGAAAAGTGGCCATTCTAAATAGTAACTTACGACCTCCTCAGAATTGCTAGTGTACACGGAAGAGTATGGTAGCACTTGCTAAGCATACCGAAAAAATAATTCATGCATTAAAAGCAAAAAACTAAATACTAAGTCCTTATTTCTCATCTAAAAAAGGTGGGTCATAATATCTCTCCAACAGGATTATTGTGAGGATTAATGGAGCTGGGGCGTGTAAAGCACTTAGCACAACAGTAAGCACTAAATTAACAGTCCTGAAGTGAACACCATGCAGGCGCTTGAACATATCCCCTTGCGTGAATTAATTTTTGAATAGAAAAATTGCCTAGTAACATGAATTTCATATTAAGATTACATTGTATTGTCTTTCTGTATTAATTTTCATTTGTATGAAATTTTATTAAGTAAAAAAAGTTTAAAATCTTTATAATTGCATTTTAATTTAATATCTGCAATTTTATAATTTTTTATTTTTATTTTTTTGTGAGGAAGATCAGCCCTGAGCTAACATCCATGCTAATCCTCCTCTTTTTGCTGAGGAAGACCGGCTCTGAGCTAACACCTATTGCCAATCCTCCTCCTATTTTTTTTTCCCAAAGCCCCAGTAGATGGTTGTACGTCATAGTTGCACATCCTTCTAGTTGCTGTATGTGGGACATGGCCTCAGCATGGCCGGAGAAGTGGTGCGTCGGTGCGCGCCCGGGATCTGAACCCGGGCCACCAGTAGCGGAGGGTGCGCACTTAACTGCTAAGCCACAGGGCCAGCCCATGCAATTTTATAATTTAAGGTGAATTTTATTTTTATTTTTTATGACAAAAAGTTATCAAAAATCGAACTAAATCAAATTATTAACAAGATTCTTTAAAAAACTATATATTTTACCTGGCCATTTCCAAGCAGAGATATATCTTTCCCCATCAGAAAACAGGATCCAAAAAAGAAAATAAAGGCATGACTGAAACCCAGGATGGTCCAATAAAGAAATGTTTTAATGCTTAGTTGACGGTTTTTACTAATGTCTCTGTAAATTAAAAAAAAAGAAAAAGGAAAACATTAGGATTCATTATTTACCCAGTAAGTGATTATTACAATTTGATAATTAAAAAACAAGATAGATTTTTAATTTAAAATTGCTTGAAAATATTAGCAGAACGAATAAATCCAAATTTACAAACCACTGCTTATAATAACATCATACATCTGTGTAATAGTTTAGAGTTCACATAATATATTCAAATACACTTTCTCATTTGATAAAGAAATATGATAGGTATAATACTTCAGTTTAATTGCTAAAAGTTCATTTATCTGTATTATATTCTATTGTAAACATTCAGTCACTGTGCCACAATTGTCTCTTTTTAGTGAAGTCATTTGAGTTAGATTCAGCACTGAGGCTCCTAACTGACTTCGAGTCCATCAATAGCTCTTATGGAAAGAACAGTCTGTGCCAATCTTGGGTCAAGCCCCGTCCTGGATATCCTGGAAAATCAAGGTACGTTATTGCCATTTCTGGATAACTGATACCTCTATAAGAGTGGAGGTCAGGTTAATGTGGGAACTATAAGCTAGTCCTGAGGAACAGTTCCACATCTCTGTGATTACTTGGTTCAGGGGATGCAGGAATAATCCAGGGGATTTGGGACAGGAATTAATGTCCTCAACCCTGCATTTTGCAGTGATTACTGCTCATGAATTTGGCAATGCTAGAACATGAACTAATTTTTTAGGAACTCTAGAGATAACCAATTACCTAATAACTTCTTTTGTGCACATGAAATAGAATATTACTGGTTTGCAACAACAAATGCAAATTGCACAACTGCCCAATGCATTCTTATGATGCAAGTGATCATTCCTAAAAACACTGGAAAAGTTCTTCAAAATTTCTTTGATGTTCAACAATTATAAACCGTATGACAACTAAAGTACCTTCCTTAGTAAAGTGTTAATCACCAAGACACTTTCAAATGTATTTACTTATTTTTTAAGGTACTTTTAAAAATTGATAACTATGTAATAAATTACTTGCAGTCAGAACTGTTATGGATATTTAATACTGGATAATACTTACCGATAAAGGGTGGGCTTGTTCTGTAATATGTGAGGGTCAATATGCTGTTCCAATAGACTATATACCAGAATAGGTAGGGAAGTAAAACAAATATTGTATAAAGTCAGGTACACGCTGTCATACAGTGTCTAGAAAGAGAAATTGGCAGGAATTTTGAGATTCTAAACTATGTATTCCTATTATGCCTATCATTACAAAGAAGCATATTAAAAATGAGCATAAAAATTATATAATTTCTTCAATTTATACAAAAATCCATTTTAATAATTCCAATTTGTTTCTTATATAGACATAAACATATAATGTTCCTAGATTTATATTCTTTGTGGGAACTGGAACATTCTATTATGTCAAGTGATCTTGGAATTATAGTGAATTGAACCTACGTTTCAAGATTCTCTATAATTTGGTCACTGATGTAACTTTACACAATTCTCTTACATGTATCCTAGACTTCTCACTATTCCTTTGATATGCTACACATATAGTTTCGCTTTCATGGCTTTGTCTTCCCATCTAGGTCCCACACTTCCTTTAAGGTATGGTCCATGAAACTTTAAACATTGGCTCTAGTCCTTGATGATAGCTTCCTCTTCTCCACAGTCACATGTGCTACGTTGGTACGAAGTGTTTAGCACTATGCCTATGCTTCATATATTGTTTTTATAATACTGTCTCTCAAATTATACTGTAAACTCCCTGAAAACCTAATCAAAATAGGTTAGGTCTCTGTCATATGCTCTTAAAGCATTTTTTATTTCATTCAAGTAAGCAAACATTACTACTGGCAATCAACGCCCAAGCAAATATTTGGAATTTAGAGTTACAGGTTGTGAACAGAGGAGAAAACAGTGCTTAAGGGCAGAAACAACTCATGAAAAAACTAAGATAATTAAGCTCTTGTTATTTCAATAAACTAGAACGAATGTCTTATCAATTAGAGATGCATAGTGTGGTATGTGAAATGAGTGCTCAATTAGTCAGAAACAGTAGGTCTAAGTATGATTTAGTTATTAACTTAGCTACTATGTGATCTGGGCAAGTTAATCTCTGTGGATTTCAATTTCCTTTTCTATAAAATAAGAAAGAGTAGATAAGAAATGGCAAATGTGTGACATGTGTACAAATAAAGACCCACCATGTGCTCATTACAGCTACTGCTAACCAACTACAGGGTTTTCTCTCTGAGCCTATAGCTTCAGAATCCTTTTCAATATAGCACTCCTGGTGTCCTCTAACAATTATTTAGAGTTAGCTTCTGAGATGAAAGCTATATGTCATTCCTGGACTCAATCACTAAGGTTCCTTCCAAATCTAAAAAAATTCTATGAGTCAAAAAATAAATAATGAGGTAATCCCCCAACAGTTATCTGGCCTGGCTTGATATGGATTTTACAGAAATATTACATGTAAGTTGAAAAAAGTTACCAAAAGTCTCTCATAAGCTGTTAAAAGTTAACATCTTTTTAAAAAAGGCATCCAGAATTAAAATATATTTTGATATTCTCACTTCAAACTGAAAATCAGAATAAATATTGTGAATGCTACACTAATGAAATACATTAATTGGAAAAGTTTTGTCTTGTTATCTGTACGACCAGAAAAAATGGAAAAAGTCCCTCTAAGTACCTATCAAAAACTGAACACACATACTTGATTCTAAAAGGATAAAACAAAAGCTTCTATTTACTTACTTGTTGAGAAAACAAACAGTAGAACTGATATAAAAATTGGGGTGTGATAAAGCACACATTCTGAAAAACAAGATTAAATGGAAATAATGAAAATATTTAGGTCTAAGAGAGAACCAATTTCTAAAAATGGCTATTAAGAGTCCAGAAACACAATCTCAGTTGATATGGTAAGTAGAAGATCTGCCCATAAGAATTTGTCCATTAAGATGGGAAAATAGGATTTCCATTTTATTAAAAAATGTCTAAAAGTATTCTAAGCAGCGTTGCCAAGTATAAGAATAAAGATACCCTTGACTCCCATCATTGTCAAGCAATACCATAATTTTGAATTTACAACCTTCCAACTATTATTCAATACTTTTCATATGTAGTACAATAAGTAAGGTTTACTTAAACTTTAGGGCTATAATAGCTTTAAAATGCAAAAGTATTTAAAACACAATAAATGGAACTATCAAAACATCTTTCCATTTCAATACACATATGCCACAATAAAGCCATAATAATAAGCTAGAAAAAAACTGCATCATCTATTAGCACTATGCAATCTACCTCTTCTTTCATTGCCTTGCAGCTATTACTTAACTATAGGAAAATATGCCATAGAGGACATTCTGCTGTATTAAAAGTCTTGGTAGTCAGGGGCTCTTAACATGGGTTCCACAGAACCCCACCTTCCCCAAAAGGATCGAGAGATAGAATAGTATTTCAACATAATTAACTTCCTTGTAACCCTATGTATTTTATTTTATGCATCTAAAACCCCTATACTGAGTAGTAGTTTATACATCTCACTAGACTACCAAATGGTCATTTATGGGACAAAAAAGATTAAGAATCTCTGCTTCAAACCACCATATTAAAGTTAAATAAAACTTGTTACTGGTTCAGGACAAAATAACATTAAAGAAATCAAATTGTGTTCTAATCTGCACAGTATAAAATATATCAATTTTAAGTGTCAATTTTGGTGTGTTTTGACAAATTTATACACCCATGTAACCACCACCACAATCAAATTAGAGAACTTTTCTATCATGCAAAGTTCTCTCTTATATTCTTTTCCAGTCAATTCTATCTCCTGCACCCCTGGCCTCAGGCAACTACTGTTTTTCTTTCTGTCAGTACACATTAGATTTATGACAAAATAAAGTATATTCCATAAACTGTTATTTTTATTTATAGAAACAATTTTTAAGAATAATTTGCATGGTAAGCATTCCTTAAAGCAAAACTTCAAATTACTATGTCAGTAATTGATTCTAAAATATCTCCATGAAACTCACCTTATAAAAAAAATACTGTACAAGGGTAGCTATTCTAATATAATAAAAATGACCATGAACAAAAAGCAATTTTGAGAGGAATTTAAATCTAGCTATTGCATAGTCACTGTTTCTTGCAGCTTGTCTTCCTTCTTTACCCATGATTCCTGTAACAAAGGGGACAAAAAGGCAAGTTCATTGATAACTGGTAAGTATAATTTTCATAAGATATCTGCCAATATCTTAATTATCCATAGCAGTTGAACCTGGACTTAGGATCACTGTATCCTAATATACAGCAGACAGCAGATTCCCAAAAGGTTGTTCTACTTCAATCAAATATGTAATCAATACAAAGCTACAATATATTCACCAGGCATATAACACCAATCTTCAAAGAATGTAATAAAATAAAATACAATTAATATAAAAATAATAGTGAAAGTTCAGGATCTAATAAGAACATCAATTTTTACACTAATCAGCACAAAGTACTAGTTAATAGAGTTCTAATGGAAAGAATGCTATAAAATAGCTTTAACGTCACTATTTCCAAGGAACATAAAAAAATATCCAAATTGAGTAATTTGAACCTAGCAAAAATGAGCACATTTAACTGTTTTAAAACTTTCATGCATAAGTCAAACAAAATGTGCTTTTTAAAAGAAAAGTGTACCGGGGCTGGCCCGGTGGGGTAGTGGTTAAGTTTCCACGCTCTGCTTTGGCAGCCCAGGGTTCATGGGTTTGGATCCCAGGTGTGGACATAACGCACCGCTTATCAAGCCATGCTGCGGCAGGTGTCCCACGTATAAAATAGAGGAAGATGGGCACAGATGTTAGCTCAGGGCCAATCTTCCTCAGCAAAAAGAGGAGGATCAGCAATAGATGTTAGCTCAGGGCTAATCTTCCTCGCCAAAAAAAAAAAAAGTGTACAATATAACCTGATATTCGTAAATAATTTTATCTGATAAATATGAGTTCATTTCTTTTAGGTTACGATAATCCTTTAGGTTTCAAAGAGTTATTGCCAAGTCTATTTTTCAATCTGGAAGCAGCTTTGAAAAATTATTTTCAAAATTAAAATTTTTAATTTTTTCATAAAAGAATCAAAAAGATCCAAAATGTACAGGTAAAGACAATCATCTATATTCATAACACCTAGAGAAAAACACTATTTTTAGTCTCTTTAGAATTTTCCCTTCTGCATATTTTGTGTGTATTTAATATATATGCAAACAAGTGTACAAAAATGGGATTATTTGTTTTGTAATCTGCTTTGTCACTTAATAATTACGAACATTGCTTATATTTCTTTGTCAACATATTCATTTATTTTCTTAAAAGAAATTCCTTGATGCATAATTGCTAGGTCAATAGACACACATTTAAAATTTTGCTATACATAATAATGTAGGGTGTACCAGTTTACACTCCCACTAACACTGGATTAGAGCATTTGTTAATCTATACCTTTACCAATTCCAGGTTTTATCAATCTTTGTAATTTTTGCCAATCTGACAGGCAATTTAAACTTGCATTCTTTCAATTAACAGTGAGACTGAACAATTTTTTCATGTATTTAGTATTCATTTTAGATTTCTCTTTTTGTGACAACTAATGGCTCACATCCTTCCACACAGTTCTACTAGTGTGTTTTTCTTATCCTCCTTAATTTGCTAAGACCTCACGTATTAGGAATATTAAGACTTTGTCATCTATTTTGCAAATATTCTTTACTAATTTTTCTTTAAAATGTGTTTTTGAGGAGTGTTTCTGCCACAGAAACTGATCTTTTCCTTTCCAGTTCCTTGCTTTGTTTGATTCTGTACTTAAAAGATCCTTCTATACCTCGAATTACAGGATTAATTATTAAACTTTTCTATTATTACTTTTACGGTGTTTAAAAATTATCTAAACCCTTAATCCATCTGGAATTTGTTTTGCTATAAGCAATGTAAGGGACCCAACTCCTTTTCTTCCCCAAATAACTAGCCAGTTATATCAGTATTTTTAATCAAATAATTTGTTTCCCTACTTATTTGAAACATCTCCTTTGTTATATACTAAATTTCCAGATTCTTGAATCTATTCTATTCACTGGTCTGTTCCCATACTAGAAACAAACTGTTATAAATATTACAGCTTTTTATGCTTTAATGTATGGCATAGGAAGTTATCATCAAATTGCTATGGAGATTTACGGGAAACAACAGTACAAACTAGGAAGAAAATTAAGTTTTCAAAATGAAGAGTTAGGTATCCCAAAGAGGAAGGTGTGGATTTGAGACATACAATGGAAATATCAGACTCGATAACTACTCATCACAGGACATTATAGAGGCAATACCAGAACAGGGACTAGCCTAACTCTTTTCTAACTCTACCATTTTGTCTTTCAATAAAAAACTCATACTCTTCCCTTTTGCTTCTGTATTTGTATAATAAAATTATTGAGGAAGACAGGTCAGAATATGCTTTAAATAGGAAATTATTGATAATTTAAATATAATAAAATATTAGTATCCTGAATCCAATAAAAATTTTAGGCAAAAATAGAAAAAAAATTAGAATAAAGGTTATTAAATTAGAAAACTATCTGAAATTTTATATTTATACTATAGTTTGGTGTAATTTCCTGTCTCTAAAATGAGTTGTGGAATCTGTAGATTGACAAATAAAGCAAATAATAACATCTAAAACAAGAATTTAAAACCATTAAGGCAATTATGTAAATCACAAATTTAGAGTTTAAAAATAATATGTGAAAGTACTTTAAAAGGTACAAAATGGCATGTAAAAATAAAGCTACTTTATTATGAAGGGGAATTGACAAAGATAAAATTCAGTAATATGGTATTTCTTTTCTTGAAAATTTGGAATTAAAATATTCTAAATATTGGGTTTAATTATAATAGGCTTCTGATGGGAATACACCATGATATATTACCATGTTGCATTTAGTTTTCATTCATATATTTGATATTGCACTTTAGTCTACAAAAGGAAAATTCAAAATCACCAAATAATTATACCAACTTTAAAAGTTCAGGAAAAAAAATTAATCACCTATGCCAACATGTGCTTCTTGTATCATGCTTACATCATTAGCACCATCACCAACAGCCAATGTTATAGGTTTCTCAGGTGAGATTTTTATCAGTCTTATTACCTGAAAGACATATAACTAATTAGTTATTTATGACAAAATTTCAATTTTCTTGTATTTTTATAAAGTCCTTTATCTGAAATGACTCTGCTTTAAGAATAGTAGAGTAATAAAATTAATTTTATATTAGAGAATAATACGCACTGGGGTTCATTTTTTGAGAGACGTCTCCATTAAGATGTTAGAAATGTCAGAAATGATACAGCAGAACAGAGTACTATCTCTGAATTTTACGATGGGAAGTAAGAATCTTTTAAATACAACTTAAGGGCTGGCCCTGCGGCTTAGCAGTTAAGTGCACGCGCTCCACTACTGGCGGCCCGGGTTCGGATCCCGGGCACGCACTGACGCACGGCTTCTCCGGCCATGCTGAGGCTGCGTCCCACATACAGCAACCAGAAGGATGTGCAACTATGACATACAACTATCTACTGGGGCTTTGGGGGGCAAAAAAAAAAAAAGGAGGAGGATTGGCAATAGATGTTAGCTCAGAGCCGGTCTTCCTCAGCAAAAAGAGGAGGATTAGCATGGATGTTAGCTCAGGGCTGATCTTCCTCACAAAAATAAATAAATAAATAAATACAACTTAAATTTGTAAAAAGCTTAATAATGATAAAGTGTATAAAAAAACAATTACACTTAATTGAACTTTGTCAGGCAAAATTTTTTCTTTCTCAAGAAATTATTCTTTTCATTTGATATAGAAGAAAGATAATTATTTTCTCTTGTAATAAAATTTTAAAATTTTTAGAAAGCAATCAAAATTAAATTTAATAAAATCAAAAGAAGGGTTTCTTTGGAATTGTTGAACATACATTTATAAAGAACCTGGGTGTTAGCTCTGTTTGGTCTCTAGTTTTAGTCTCCATAGACTGGGGTATATAAATTATAATAATACAGACTTTGTAACAAAATTCCATGAAGCCAAAAAAATTGGATGTCTAATTTATTAGACCTACATATGAAACAATCAGTGTTTAGATGTGCATTGTGAAGGATACAGTCTAAGACCTCAAATTACAAATCTGGAGTTATAAAACATATTTGTATAGGCTTTCACTGGAATCAAAGTTAGCTGAAATTTAATTACTTCCTGTATACAGCTTCATGTCGGAAGTTAATTGGCTTTTCAACTTTTTGCTAAAGTTCTATTTATCACTTAATAGCCATTTTTAACAGAGATTATCACTTCATGAGAATGCAAGAATAAGCAGAGATCAACAGAACCACCTGAAGGTGCAGACAAATTTAAGTCTCATAGTTAAGTAACTAATTAGTTAAGTAACTAACTTGTGAAACTTTAGTTATCACAGTTCAAACTTGTGTTAGAAAAATCACAAACTGCTATCCATCACAGACTTTCTAGATCATTATGAATAGTTGAAACTTTAATATTCCCTCTGAAAACTCCAAAGGTTTAATGTACATGGTTAAAATTCAAAATATGAGAAGTGACTGACTCCTATTAAGATTCATATACTGCACACCACCAAATGGAACTAGATAAGGCATTAACCTTAAAGAACACTTTTAGATCTAAATATGTTTATGGAACTTTTTATAACACAAATATACTTTGGCTTTCTGCAGCGGTGCCATACGACAGCACAATACAGCTGAACAATTTCTGCAAACATCCATAAATAGTTTTTCATGCTCCCTGAGTGCAAGAGACAGGCTGGTTCCATCCACCACCAGCCCATGCTGAATCACATGATCCTCTTCAATTCTAAGAGAGAAAATAATTATATCCTCTGTAAGATACTTTAAAGCCATATTATTTACACATGTGTAAACAAAAGGTTTTTACTGAACCATTCACCCACAAACTTTATGTCACAAAACTGATATACCAGGGAACAAACTGAGTTGTATTACTTGACAGTTAAGACTAAGCAGAACTGACAGTGACTGATACAATGAGTAAACCATATGATATTCAATTTTACAATGAATTGGTATATAGATATAGTAACTATATTTTCTAAAATGTGAATTGTAACACATAATCTGAGGATATTCTCCCAAACCGTGAATATGAAAACTCACAAAAATAAAAACATTAATAGTTATACATTTAGCAAATCCTAATTTAAAAAAATTAAATGAAATCAAGAATGCTCAGGAAAATTCATGAGCTACATTCACCATGCGTGTAAGCAGAAAGGAAAGGAATGAAGGAATCATAACTGTCTCTTCATATTAACCCGTATAATGGACTCTAATGCCAGATATTACTATACATGGTGGAACATGGGTAACACTTCCCCTGGGAGCATATGCTACACGAGTACTATTTAACATATAGTCTCATTACTGGCAGCTGGGCAAACTATTTGTTCACAAGAGACAAAAAGCTTGTATCGGTATGTAAATCAACTACATTTCTGAGCACACCATTTTGTTCAACTGTTTCTCCTCACTCCCCCTTTGGTAATAAGACTTTGTCGATGAAAGAAGCAGTGCATAGATTTACATTCTGGCGCAAACTCCTTCATGTTGTTGAAGGCCAGTGCTCAAAGCAGCACTGTGCCACATCCACAAGGAAAACACTGCAGCTCACCACTGGGTTCCCAGCACAGCAGACTGCTACTGAGAAATAGCCCTCCATTTTTATTTTATTTTCCCCCAGCTTTATTGAGATTATTAGTGACATATAACGTGTAAGTTTAAGGAGTGCAACATGATGATTTGATACATGTATATATTGTGAAATGATTACCACAATAAATTAGTTAACACCTCTATCCCTACACGTAATTACCATTTTTTTGTGTATGGCAATAACATTTAAGATCTACTTTTTTAAAACTTTCAAATATATAATACAGTACTGTTAATCATAGTCACCATGCTGCACATTAGATCTCCAGAACTTAACTATCTTATAACTGGAAGTTTGTGCCCTTTGGTCATCATGTCCCCATTTCCCCCATGTCCCCATTTCCCCCAGACCCCAGCCCCTGCAACCACCCTTCTACTATTTCTAAGTTGGGCTTTCTTAGATTCCACGTGTAAGTATTTGTATTCCTCTGTATGACTTACTGCGTGTAGCATACTGCCCTCGAGGTCCATCCATGTAGTCAAAAAAGGCAAGACTTCCTTCTTTTTTATGGCTGAATAATATTCCTTTGTGTATATATATTTACATATATATATTTACATATATACACACACACCACATTTTCTTTATCCATTCATCCATCAATGGGCACTTAGGTTGTTTCTATTCTTGGCTGTTGTGAATAATGATGCAATGAACATGGGGATGCAGACATCTCTTCGAGATAGTGATTTCATTTCCTTTGGATAAATATTCAGAAGTGGAATTGCTGGATCATACGGTAGTCCTATTTTTAATTTTTTTGGGCAGGAAGATTGGCCCTGAGCTAACATCTGTTGCCCATCTCCCTCCTTTTTTCTCCCCAAAGTCCCAGTAGATAGTTGCATATCATAGTTGTACATCCTTCTAGCTGCTCTATGTGGGACGCCGCCTCAGCACGGCTTGATGAGTGGTGTGTAGGTCCACGCCCAGGATCCGAACCAGCAAACCCCGGGCCACCGAACCAGAGCACGTGAACTTAACTGCTATGCCACTGGGCCGGCCCCTCTACTTTTAATTTTTTGAGGAACCTCCATACTGTTTTCCATAGTGGCTGTACCCACCATTTTTAAATGAGAAGTAAGACTTATTAAATAAGTAACAAGCTATAAAAACTAAACATATATTGATAAATTTCAGTCTTTTAATATTAAAAAAAATGTTTTATAAGTTAATATGCCTAATCACTGTTGTACTGCACTGTAATTAATAAGTGGTAACCAATTCACTTTTATAACATAAGCTTCTTAAAAATGTTTTTTCTTTTTTTTTTTTATTAATTCTTCAATATCTGAAATCAGCACCTACATTGACTGTTTTTCCTCCCCATAGGCCAAACTTGACTTAGCAACCTGTGCCGCCTCCAATGGGTTCAGCCTAAGCATTGCCTGAGCACATGCCTCAGAAGAAGGGGCAGCAGCCACAAGTGGCACAAAGCAGATCAGTTTTCCTAGGGAAACTTCCCAAGGCACACAAATAAGGTTTTCCTCTAAATGGGCTTCATAATCCATGGGATATTTATGAAATATGGGAAAACACCTCACAGTTCTGGCACATAGTAAATAGCATCTGCTCACCTCTGTAGCCTTCTGTCTCAATACTTCCCATACCCTCTCCCATCTATTCCATTCTTTGGCCATACCTAACTACAATCAATTCTTTGAATGAGCCTTTATCAGCTCTGGGAATTTGCATACACTGCCTCCTTTGCTTCTTGGTGTTACTCTCTGATCATTTAACATTTCATCTCTTAGGAGATAACACAACCACGAGCTCTTCCACAGAGCTTCCCTCTTCTGTCCACCCAAAGCTTTCTGTTCTTGCCTCAGTTACAATCAGTTGTGATAGGTCTATGACAACGTATTTACTTCTGTTTTTCCTACACTCTCTAACTGTTCTGAGAGTAAACAATACACCTTACATGATTCTGTGTTCCAAATGCCTAGATAGGAGACGATCAACATGTTTGTGAAGGAATGAATCTATAAACTAATGCACTCAAAGGTATGGAATTCTTTGCTCCATCCAATGTTTTTAGAATAGATACTTCTGGAAAGTCTGTAAACCAAAATCCTATGGACTTATATGGTTGTCTCAGAAAGCAAATTTTACCAAAAAGATGGTATCTCTAAAATATAACATAAATTTCACAGAGCAAACCTAAAATTCATTTTAAGCTATAGTCTTCACTTTATAATAAAGCTTTTATACAAAAAGGGAAATGAACAATGTCCATGATCTTAACAGAGTCACTAAAAGCACATATATAGTAGAGTTACAGAAAATATTTTATTTTATTGTTTATTTATTTATTTATTTATTTTTTTGTGAAGAAGATCGGCCCTGAGCTAACATCTGCCAATCCTCCTCTTTTTGCTGAGGAAGACTGGCCCTGGGCTAACATCCACGCCCATCTTCCTCCATTTTATGTGGGACGCCTGCCACAGCATGGCCTGACAAGTGGTGCATCAGTGAGCGCCTGGGATCCGAACCGGCGAACCCCGGGCTGCCACAGCAGAGTGCGCGCACTTAACCCCTTGCGCCACCGGGCCAGCCCCCACAAAATATTTTAAATACAAATAATAATTATCTTTAGATGGTTGTATTATGTTATTAACCATCATATTTTCTTTATCATTTGCAGTAATTTTTAGACAGACATTTATTACTTTTATAATTAGGAATAATATTTTAGAAGGCATATATAAAGTAAATGATTCTGAGCAATTAATTTCTATGTTTTAGGGAGATCTCCTTTACCTTATGGTACTTAAATGTTTAAGCAGCCACAATGGTGCTGGAATTGCTCCCAAACTATAGTATAATTACCTAGATCAATCATCTTTTTGAACTCAAGCAAAGAACCTTCTGAGAGGTGTACTGTCTCTTTAAAACATCCCTTAAACAAGTTTTCCTTTGTCGAAATCCAGAGTTTAGTACCACATCAAGGCTTGCATAACAAAAGTAAATAAAGCACTGAATGTACATTGACAACTGTGGCACTGTCTTTTCACATTCGTTTTTCTGCGTTAGTGTCGCAAGACTGCAAATGACAGGTACCTGTAGGAGACCGCAGATGCCTGCATACAAACAATGCTGATGCTTACACTGAAGCACTCCTTAATTTATTGTGAAAAATTAGACTGTGTTAACGGGGCTCCTAAATAAAGTTGATCTGCCTATAAAAAATTGATTTAGAAAAAAAGAGAATGAATTTAGAGTACAAATACTTAAGATTAACTTCCCAATTTGGTCATGTGAACTAGATCAGGATTTGCCAAATGTTTTCTGTGAAGGGCCAAGAAGTAAATATTTCAATTTTAGGTTTTGTGGGCCAAGAGGGTAAACTGAGATTTTATGCAGGTAGTTATATACAAAAGAGGAAACAAATTTTGACAAAATTTTTACTGACAAAGTAAAAAATGTAATAATAATAACTAAGTATAATTTTTTAATCATAGAAGTCTACTAATGAGAAGAATGGACATCTTTTTTCAGGGGGAGAGGAACAATATTTTGCTTAACTTGGGTTCAAAGTTAATGTTTCCTATTATCAAAATCAATTGCAAATGTCCAACTGTTAATGCTGATCTGTAATGAGATTTACATTTTAATACAATAGAACTATCTGTAATAAGATTTTATATTTCATCTTTGAATATGTCTTTTCGAACAGGTGGCATATTAAAGTGTCACTGAATAATAAACATCATGCTTTGCTATCTAACTTGATAATAAAATAACCCTGCACTGTGTTTTAAAAGTCTAATAGTAAAAGTCCATTTTCTTTTTCTGGTTTGGACATGATGGGTAAATACTGATAATAAAAAGTAGTAAAGTATGGCAATACATGTGGCACTCAAAACACCACCGAGTTATAACTGTGTCACTATGATTTGTAGTTTATGAAGCAGCAGTGAGCAAGGATAAAAGTGCTTCATCAGGTCTCTGTCACAACTAGTACTCAACTGTGCTGTTGTAATGCAAAAGCCTTCACCGATAATATGTAAATGAACGTATGTGGCTGTGTTCCAATAAAACTTCATTTACAGACACTAAAATTTGAATTTCATATAATTTTCACAATGCAAAATATTATTCTTCTTTGGATTCTTTTTCATCCATCAAAAAATTATTTTGAGGGCCGGCCCCGTGGCTTAGCAGTTAAGGGCCCGCTGGCGGCCCGGGTTCAGATCCCGGGCGCGCACCGACGCATCACGTCTCCGGCCATGCTGAGGCCGCGTCCCACATACAGCAACTAGAAGGATGTGCATCTATGACATACAACTATCTACTGGGGCTTTGGGGGAAAAAATAAATAAATTAAAAAAAAAAAATTATTTTGAGTTCATGGGCTGTAAAAAACAGGCAGTGGGCCATTTTTGGCCTGTGGGCCATAGTTTGCTGACCCCTGAACTCCATGATCCAGATAATTATATTCTTACCTTCTGGCAAGCTGCCTCAATTGTTCAGCACATTCGCTGTCTGATTTCTGGTTTGTAAGTTCAAGAATGTTCATGGTTCTGTGAAAATGTCCACATGATAAACTCACACTAACAGCTGTTTCGTGTTTATCGCCAGTAAGTACCCATACTTTGATACCAGCCATTCTCAATGCTTCGATAGTTTCTGGAACTTTATCTTGTAGTCTGAAAACAAAAAAAACAAAATTAATAGTAGAAAATATTTTTTGACAATATTTTAAGTATAAACCACATAGTACAAGTAAGATAAATTCTGGGCTCCTTGACCTAGGAATGTGATGGTATAGTAATATAAGCGATATTTTTTCCCATTAGGGAAGAAACAGGAATAACCAAATTAGAGATCATCTGATCAACATAAAATCTACAACTTCATATTTTAAGAGTGTATCTTCAAAGTTGATTTTTGTAGAACCAAAGTAAGTATATGGTCTTCATAAACTCCTATTTTATTATAGTCTTAAATTTCAAATTGGAAGATTTTTCTCTTTTTTTGATAAGAAAATCGCTCATATCAGTAGTTTAAAAATCAGACTGCGGACAGTAAAGGACTACATAACCTCAAGTGAATCTCAGAAATCGCATGAGGACAACTGAAAAGTAAACGGAAACCTAGATTAAAAAAAACACAAACACCCTTAGATCTAGGGGGTAGAGGAAAACATAACAGACTTAATTTGTAGAATTCAATTTAATTCAAGAAACTGTGAAACATACATTGAGATATATGCTGGGGAACAAAGACAAAAAATAAATGGATCTCAAGGAATTCACAGGCTAACAGAGGAGAAAGCCTTTAAATAATTATAATATCCTGCCACAATTATAATCTCCACAAAACATGGAGACTTCACAAAGAAGAGAATTTTTAATCCTGCTAGGGATCAGAAAAGGTCTTACTGGAGTGGGGGTAATATCTGAGCTATCCTTTATGAACAGGTATTCACAAATGAATAAGGGAAGAATGATCCAGGCAGAAGTTACAAGGAACAAAGGCACAAAATAGAATAGTTTTAACTATAGTTGTTGTTCAGCGGAGAACTATAGACAGTTTGGTACTGTTGAAGCATAAAGTGGAAGGGGGCAGTGGTGGGAGATGAGGCTGGAGAATTAAGCAGGTGCTTCAAGTCTCTGCATGGTACACTGAGGAGTATTCTAAAAATTCAAGCCTATAGGTGAAACCATACACAGCTGGATTCTTTTATCTATTTCAGATATCTGACTAAAACAAAAGTTATATATACTGACTGGGAAAAATTAAGGCATTAACTCTGTATTTTGATTTTAAATATATTAAGTTATTATAGGATGTTAATAAATGGAATTTGTCATAAATTAGAAACACTTGTCTAGAAAAATTCTTATGAGAGAAAAATGATATTGCCTATTTATCTGATACTTACCTGTCTTCTACTGCTGTAGCTCCAAGTAATACCAGATCTTTCTCTATGAACTGGAAGACATCTGCCAATTTCTCTTCCCGTTGCTGCAAGGCAGTCCTGGCTTCAAAGAGGCGTCTGTCTATGTCCTCATACTCTTTAGATGTCAATTGTCTATAGGCTATACATAGAGTTCTTAGCCCTTTCTAATACAGAAAAATTAAAGACAACAATTGAACAAAAGAAACTAATGAGGAATCAAGAAGTCATTGAAATAAACTGAGGACCGATTACCAAAAATCAGTTTACAAATAATTTAAAAAGTACTATCATTTAGTGATAGGAAATAAATGAAGTGTCACAAAGCCCTAATGATCTGAGTTATGGGACACATATTATCACAGGTCTTTCAATTTCTGAAAGAAATTATTAAAAACTTGCTCAAAATAATTAAGGTCACTGAATTGTAGAATATTAGAGCCTAGCCAGGATCATAAAGATTATCTTCTCTGTGTGTGGTTTTAAAACTGTTTTACGTGAAAAGCCAGAAAGTTCTATAATGATACCTTTAGGTTTGTCAAGAGAGGCAGCCCCAGGTTCTACTCTCCTGTTTTTAAGCATTACAAAGCCACTTTTATCTACTTCATCTGAATTTGTTTTAGGCAAAGGGGACCATAATTTCCTGAGGGTTCATGGTCTGAAAAATTTGCAATTCAAATCAAGAAGTCTGTAAGGTAGCCATTATCAAACAAATGATACTTTCTAGAGTCAATGAAGGAATGATTTTAAATTGCATCATTATATCTTCACTGGTGAATTGGAATTACACAAAACTTAGGAATATATATTTGATTTTCTGATTCTACCAGGCTCAAATTTTTCTTGTGGTGTTAATATTTGAAAGTTGGTACCTAAATCTAAAAGCTTATTAAAAAGTTCCTTTTCTTGCTATATATTTTCCTCAGAAAAACCCCCAAAAAATGTCCTAATAGGGCCGGCCGGGTGGCGCAAGCGGTTAAGTGCGCGCGCTCCGCTGCGGCGGCCCGGGGTTCGCCGGTTCGGATCCCGGGCGCACACAGACGCACTGCTTGGCAAGCCATGCTGTGGCGGTGTCCCGTATAAAGTGGAGGAAGATGGGCACGGATGTTAGCCCAGGGCCAGTCTTCCTCGGCAGAAAAAAAAAAAGGAGGATTGGCAGATGTTAGCACAGGGCTGATCTCCTCACACACAAAAAAATGTTTTAATAACAGGAAAGGGTAGATTTTTAAAATACTATATGACACTATTTAGTAGATTTCTAAATATTGGCATTCATTGATTTACAAATGACCCACAGCTATAACTGTTGCTCTTAAATTACAGTTATGAGACCATGTGAGTTATTAACATATAAAATTAATTAATTCATTCTACAACAAATATTTATTGAGTGCCAACTATGTGTCAGCATTGTTCTAGATATTAAAATGATAGCAAGGTAGAACAATGTCTTTGTTCTCATGGATGTTACAGTGTGGTAGATGAACTAGATCATTAACAATTAGAAAACAAGAAATGGGAGCAAAGAAACCATAAGTAAGTAAAGGAGGCAGGTGAGCAGAGATGAGTATGGAGCATACATTTACAGAAATGCAGAAATGAGAGATCATGAGGTCCTAAGAGTGCGAGAGACCTTTTCAATAATTTTCCAATTCACATGAATTGTGGCACTTTGTTTTTATAAGATTCCCCTACATTCTTTTATTAAGAGAGACATAATTCACATACCATAAAATCCACTTCTTTAAATTCAGTGGTTTTGAGTATATTCACAGAGTTGTGTAATCATTACTACTACCTAATTCCAGAACATTTTCATCACATCCAAAAGGAATCGTATATCCATTAGCAGACACTTCTCTTCCCCCTCTTCCTCCAGCCCCTGGCAACAACCACTAATCTGCTTTCTGTCTCTATGAATTTGCTTATTCTGGATATTTCATATAAATGGCATATGTGGCCTTTTGTGACTAGCTTCTTTCACTCAGCATAATCTTTTCAAGGTTCATCCATGTTGTAGCATATATCAGTACTTCATTCCTTTTAACGGCCAAATAACATTCTATTACATGGATATGATACACTGTTTAATCTCTTCATCAGTTGATGGACATTTGGCTGTTTCCATTTTGTGGCTATTAGGAATAATGCTGCTAAGAACATCTGTGTACAAGTTTTTGTGTGGACACGTTTTCAATTCTCGTTGTATACCTAGGAGTGGAATTGCTGGGTCATATAGTAACTCTATATTACTCTATGCTCTACGAGGAAATGCCAAACTATTTTTGAAAGTGGCTATACCATTTATATTCCCACCAGCAATGTATGAGGGTTCCAGTTTCTCCACATCCTTGGGATTGCCCTCTGGTTTTTTAGCAAACCCCTCTTCTTACCATAGTAATCTGAGTGGTCCATGCAGCCAGAAGTGCCTTGACTATAACAGGTTGAAAGAGAAAACTTATATTTTAGCAGGTTAAAAGTCAAATTTTAACCAAAGAATGTGGAGCCAACAAATAATGTCACAGAGTTCCTATAATTTTTGATAAATTACTAATGCAAAAGTAAAATCTCAAATCTTTCATGTGCGTGTGTGTGTGTGTGTGTGTGTGTGTGTGTGTGTGTGTGTATCTTTTAGAGTTTTTTAAATCACAGAAATTTGTACTCACCAAAGCAAATTCATCTACGTGAATTCTGGTTGTTTCTATTTCCCCACCTATACATTTAGGGAGAACTGATGATTCAGCTCCTTTAGCAAATAAAAACTTCTCACCTAAAAAGGAAATTGAGTTATCAAGCTCTTAATATTATATAAATAAAAATTCATGAAAGTTTACATTGGTTACCTGAAGGTGCCTGAACAATAACACTCATTCTCCTACGATCTGAATCAAATTCCAGAACATGAAGCAGTTTGTACCTAAGGAAAAAAAAAATAAGACAAAAACTTAACTTTTTTGAATAATATTAAGTCAATGTTGGAAAGAATACCTATATAAGACAAATGGTTAACTTAGAACAAGGAATTAATCTCACCTACATTTTCAAGATAATGGGTTATGAGTCATTAATAACAACACAAGAGGGGGCCGGCCCCATGGCTTAGCGGTTAAGTGCGCACGCTCCACTACTGGCGGCCCCGGTCTGGATCCCGGGCACGCTCCCATGTACCTCTTATCTGGCCATGCTGAGGTGGCGTCCCACATACAGCAACTACAAGGATGTGCAACTATGACATACAACTATCTACTGGGGCTTTGGGGAGAAAAAGGGAAAAAAAAAGGAGGAGGATTGGCAATAGATGTTAGCTCAGGGCCAGTCTTCCTCAGCAAAAAAGAGGATTGGCATGGATGTTAGCTCAGGGCTGATCTTCCTCACAAAAAAAAACAAAACAAAACAAAAAAAAACAACACAAGATAGAAATAGAAAGAACTGACATTTATCAAGTACTTACCAAACGCCATGTACTTTACATACCTTATGTCATTTAATATCCATGAGAACCAAAGGAGGCAGGTTTAATCTCATTTTACAGAAGAGGACTATTAAACTCAGAAAGATTAAGTAATTTGTCTAAAGTTAAATAAGCTGTGAGTGGCAGAGCAAGGATCGGAATCCCAGATCTGCCCAGCTCCATGTTTTTCTCACTAAAAAACGTGACTGATTTGCAACGCTTTTTTCTGGCAAAACACATCTGAGAAATGCAACACACTCAAATTAGTAACAGAGGCTCATTATAGCAGTGATTCTGAACCTCGGACAGGGTATGTGTGTGCAGATGGGGAAACAAATGCCTCTCCAGGGAGCTGTAAAAGAATTTGTGTGGATGGGTCAGGTATAGCTTGAAAAGTCTTCTGGATGAATTTATACAACGATGTACATATAGAACGCACATCTCAAAGAAAAACACTGAGTGAAATGATGGTTTATAAGTTGATGAAACGAGCTAGACAGGCTCCTATATGAAAGCAGCCAAAGAATAAGCTCTATTTAGTTTGAAAAAGCACAGCTGGAGGGGCCAGCCCAGTGTGTAGTGGTTAAGTGTGCGCGCTCCGCTTTGGTAGCCCAGGGTTTGCAGGTTCGTATCCCCAGCGTGCACCAACGCACCGCTTGTCAGGCCATGCTGCGGCGGCGTCCCATATAAAGGACAGGAAGACGGGCACGGATGTTTGCCTAGGGCTAATCTTCCTCAGCAAAAAGAGGTGGATTGGCATCGGATGTTAGCTCAGGGCTGATCTTCCTCACCAAAAAAAAAAAAAAAAAAAAAAAAAGCACAGCTGGAGTTGAGATATGATCAGAATTGATAAAACAATGAAAGGCATGAATATGATAATGGACTAATTTATCAAACAGTGGAAATACTGGAAATAAGACAGCTGTTCTGTAATGTTTAAAGATAAAATCATAGGAAATATAAGGAAGTTTTTCTTTATTTAGTGAGTAGAAACCTAGGAAACTCATTACCCCAGGAGTGTTTAAAATAAAACATATAAGTAAATTCAAGAACCATTAAGCTAAAATATAGATGAAAGATTCAGAGTAGAGTACTGTTACTACTGTGATGAGATGCAATATAATATGGACATCATTCTAGAGCAGGGGTCAGTAAACTTTTTCTGTCAAGGGCCAGATAGTAAATACTTTAAGCTTTGTAGGCCATATATGGTTTCTGTTGCATATTTTTAAAACAACTCTTTAAAAATGTAATGTAGTTTACGGGCTGTACAAAAACGCACTGTAGGTCAGATCTGGCCTGTGGGCCACAGTTCACTGATTCGTGTTATATACTAAATACTTAATATAATACATAAGAAATTACAACATAGAAAAAAATTACCGTTCCAGTTTTCCAAGTGTTTTAACTTCCATAGTGTCTTCAGAATTGCCAATAAACACGATGCCAATTCTAGGGATTAAAAGCAAAAAGAAATATAAGATTTAAGGGATAATATTTCATATTTCACAGTATGTCATACCTTGCATAAAAATTTAAAATAAAAGTTTAAGATGTATTTTATAATAATTCCTTTGACTACAGCATTATTTTTAAGAACTTGAAGGATAGAGTAGGTCCAAAACAATACACGCACAAGTATTTCCCTCAAATTATATTATTCCTATTTCATAGTAACCAGACTTTTAAAGATATCTCTTCAAAATGACTCATCGCAAGCTTGACAACCTTATGACACATTTCAAACTCTCACTTAAAATTTAAATGCACTTCTCCTTTATGTATTTATGAATTTCATCTGACAAATTAAATAATTTTCTAGTATTGTCACATTTTTATTTAAAAGGTGTTTTTCTGGGCTGGCCCCGTGGCTTAGTGGTTAAGTGCGCGTGCTCTGCTGCTGGCGGCCCGGGTTCGGATCCCGGGCGCGCACCGATGCACCGCTTCTCTGGCCATGCTGAAGCCGCGTCCCACATACAGCAGCTAGAAGCATGTGCAACTATGACATACAACTATCTACTGGGGCTTTGGGGGAAAAATAAATAAATAAATAAAATTATAAAAAAAATAAAAGGTGTTTTTTTGAAGATTTAGAAATTAGATTAAACTACCTTGCAGCAGCTTCCACTAGAGCCTTTTCATCTGGTGAAGATGCGTAGTACTCTAACTGGGAGGGTGCAAGGCTGGATTGCCAGGGACCATCACCAATGCCATCAGTCTGAACATTGCTAATCTGTACAGTGTGACAGAGACTGACTGCTTTAAAGAACAGATCATGTTTTTTAATCTGTAGAAACATAATTAATATTCACAATAAAAACCCCATTCCCAAATAACATATAAAAAACCAGAAACAAAATTCTAAAAAATATAGTTAATAATTTGGTAATCTAAGATCTAGAACAAGAGTGCTACAATCTTGAATTGCCTGAATAACAGCTGGTTGTTTCTGACTCCAAAAAGTAAAATGTCACATTTGCTTCAACATATGAGTATCTTTAGAGGAGGCATAACCAAACAGCAAGTAAATGCGAAAACCCTTTTGTGAAGGAAGTGAGGTTTCAAAAAGTATTAAATAAATTTAAGCTCTCTTTCTCACCAAAGTGTTCTTTACTTCAAGGCAGTAAGGGCTTTCATTAACATAGTCTCATTTAAATACCCAGAAAACTAAGGCAGACACATATTAAGTGACAAGTTAAACTGGGTTATGACTACAAATTCTCAGTGTTGAATCAAAGGACATACATTTCAAATATATATTCCTTGCCCCATTAACACTTAAACTTTTTCTGCTATAACCCACCAACTACCAAAGAGAACTGTTTCAAATGAAACTTCTATTTATTAATTTAAAAATTACTTACTAGTTCAATTTCATTTTCAAGACTGGTTCCAAAAGAGGAACTGGTTGTAAGATGGGATAAGTTGTTAAGATGGGATAAACTATTACGATAAAAGGGTCCTTCTGAAGAGTCTGGTGTTGGTCCTTCAGATACAAGTCTACCATTGCTTTCTTGGTACTTTATGCCATTAATTGAACATTCCCGAAACTGCATCTCATTTTCCGTCAGTGTACCAGTTTTATCTGTAAACACATACTCCACCTAGAGATAGAAAACAAAAGAAAACAAACCTTTGTGCTCATGGTCCTATGTTAAACAAAAAAACCTCGTCCTCTGTCTCCTGAAGTCAAGTTTACCTATTAACTCTGATATACTGATGTCAAGATTCTTATAATCCAAGCACAATTAGATAATTAAAAATGCCATAGAAACGAAACAGGGTAACACAAAATATTTTAAATCTGTATACACTTTGAAGTTTGTGGCATCTTTAGGTGCATGTTTATCTGTAGAGTTGACTGATAATGTGGTATTAGTACTTCTTTTCTATCCCTTGGATAGGTGTTTTTAAGTAGTAGGACTCAAGAATGATCTTTGAGCAAGGGTAGAAGGGATGCTTAGTAACCTAGAATGTGAAAGAGAATCTGGCCCAGGAGAAATGGTACAGAGCTGGGAACAGGAACATAAAATGATAGCAACACAAGAAGTCAGAAGTGGAAAGTTGTATAAAATAGACAGACAGGACACTGAAACTGAGGGCAGGAAACAAACTCAGTAAAAAGGAAAAACATTTAAAAGAAAATATTTTAAAAAGTAGATAAGACATATAACATTATTACTCTTTGAGACTAATTCAAGAAAACCCCAAAAGAAGGTAGGTCCAAAAAGAGAAGGATGACACAGTCAAGTCTTGAAACAACTAGGATTACGGTGAGGATTTTAATATTGCAATGATGACTGAGAAAGAAGTCATTTAAAAAGGGAGGTAGACATCACAAGGGAAAAAAAAAAAACCTACAGACCAAAATCCCTTACAAAAATAGACACCAAATCCAGGAACATATAAAATGGATTATACAACATAAACATGCAGAATTTATCCCTGAAATGCAAGATTGATTCAACAAATACAAATCAATGAAAACTACCAATGTTTAATAAAATGGTACTTGTCTTTTATTCTATTAATAAAATGATCACCTTGATAGATGCAGAAAAATTTGACAAAACCCAAACCCTTTCATGATAAAAACACTCAACAAATTAGGGATAGAAGGGTACTTCCTCAATCTGACAAAATGTATCTATGAAAAACCCATAGCTAGCATCATACTTCATGGAGAAAGACTGAATGCTTTTCCCCCTAAGTTCAGGAACAAGACAAAGACGTCTGCTCTTGCCACTTTTATTCAACATTGTACTGAAGGTTCTAGCCAGGGTAATTAGGTAAGAAAAAAAGAAATAAAAGGTATTCAGATTGAAAAAGAAGAGATAAAACTATCTCCATCTATAGATAATATGACCTTGTATACAGAAAATTCTAAGAAATCCACTAAATAACCACAAGAACTAATAAATGAGTTCAGCAACATTGCAGAGTAAAAAGGTTAATATACCAAAAGGGAGGTAAAGCTGGAAAAAAATAGGTTTGACCAAGATAATAAAGATAAGTGAGAAACTGTACTTCAAAGTTCATATTCTTGAGAATAGTAAAGATAAATACAACACCTGAGACATAGGAATTAAGCAAATGAAAAAACACAGCAATTAACTCTAGGAGAAACAAAATACATAAAGAAGAAAATGTAATTATAGTACTATAGGGCACACATAAAGAACTAGGAACTAGTGAGCAATACTAAAACAGTCATAAAATGTCATACTAAATGTCAATAAATGAATATGTATTAAATCACAAATTCTGATATAACAATACTGGGGGCCTATGGAGAGGCAAAGTGAGTATGTATGTGTCTGGGTATGTGTGTGGAAGGAGTAGTATAAGAGTTATATCTTTACATTCTATAGTAAACAATGCCTAAAATGTAAAAATCAAGAAAGAATACTATATAAAAATAGAGTGCTAAATAATGGAAGAAACAGCTTAAGATTTAAAAATAGAAAACAGGAATTAGGTGTGGAGCAACGTAGGGCTGTTTTTTGGTAGGAGCCTCATAATATTTTCTGTTTTATTAGTCTTTGTACACGTATTGTTTTGATAAAAACAATAAATTAGAAAAACAAAATAAAAGGATCATTTTTACCTGTCCAAGCTCTTCATTCAGATCAGAAGTATTGACTTGTGCTTTCTGATCTGATTCTTCATGATAGAGATCAAGATCCCAGCCAATAAAAAATGATCCAAGAAATTTCTGCATTTCTACTGTCACATATAATGAAATTGGAATGATGAAATTGTAGAGTACCAAAAAAGCAAGGAAGTCTGAAATAAATCTCAGAATCTATAAAAAAAAAAAATTGTTTTATAAGAGAAAATATATGAGAATTATCAGAAAGTTTCATGTTTAGACAGACCATCAACTACGTTGAAATTCATTTACTGAACTGTCTTATTAACACATTTCCTTTGACTGTTTTGTTGTTCATTAGAATCTTAAACAAAGTAAAAAAAGAAAAGGTTGAATTCAAATTGCTTAATTTGTTACTTCAATGGCATAGCAGTACCACATTCTAACACGCACTCTGTGAAAAATACAATACGCAATTGTGAGTGACACTGAAAATATGTTCTTGTCATTGTCTGCTTTATGGTCTCTCAAGGTTCAAATTTGTCTTCCAATATTTGTATTTTAATCTAAAGTGAAATTTGGAGAAGAATTATTTACCAAAATTGCAGGTTAAATTCTCTTGGTAGTCCATATTTAATCAGTTTAAACCTTTATATGACATAATTTGTGTTACTACTTCACACCATCAGTAGACTGACAGTAAGACTCCCTGAATTATTCTGACAGAATTGAAAATAAATCAACTTACTCTTTAATTCACTTCTAACATACAGTAAATGGAATAAAAAATTGAATTTGTAGTATTGAAGTGGAATGCCAATATAGACTATTTAAATTTTTGTGATCTCTTATAACTATTCAAGTCATGCCATCCGGAATATAAGGTGCTTACACTCTAAAATGCAAAAGGCATATACCAGTACAAACATTCTGGCTACTCTTCGTTTGCAACGTCCTTTTGCCACCCTTCAGTAGAAATAGTTTTAGGAGATCAAAGTGGTCATTCCTATAAGGAGTCACTACCAAAGCAGTACTTGTGCCAAAAAAGCAAGTTTCCTTTACAGGAGAGTCAAGAACACCATAAAATACCTTACTACTATTTCTTTGATGTTCTGTTTTTTGGTTATACCAAGGTTCATCCCATTTTTCTTCAGCTTGCCATGAATATTTCAAGATAGTACTGATGATGGCTTCAGCAATAAGGATTATGAGGTAAATGATCAAAAATGTGTTCATTGACCTGAAACGCAAAAAAGAGAATATAAAACATATCAATTATGTGTTATTATATTCATCTGCTTGGAAATTAATACTGATATTAAATAAGATAGAAAAATATGTAAGATATTGTGGTAGCTGTTTAAAGGACACAGTCTTTGTTTTTTTTTTATAATTTTATTTATTTATTTTTTCCCCCAAAGCCCCAGCAGATAGTTGTAGGTCATAGCTGCACATCCTTCTAGTTGCTGTATGTGGGACGCGGCCTCAGCATGGCCGGAGAAGCGGTGCGGCGGTGCGTGCCCAGGATCGAACCTGGGCCGCCAGCAGCGGAGCGCGCGCACTTAACTGCTAAGCCACGGGGCCGGCCCCACAGTCTTTGTTTTTAAAAAATGACCATTCAATAGAATCTATTTACTAGCCATAAAACAACCCACACACAAGATTACAAACGTATTTACTATACTTATGGTACTGTTCAAAATGCTTATAGTATATGGATATAGAAATGATTATTTTTGACCTTGTATTCTGAGACCCTGCTAAACTCACTTATTAGTTCTAATAGTTTTTTTGTTGGATGCTTACAACCATCTGTGTGAAAAATCACGTGTCTTCAAGTAGGGACAATTTTACATCTTACTTTCTAATATTTATGCCTTTTATTTCTTTGTTTGCCTTGTGGAATAATGCTGAAAGGATAATGCTGAAAACAAGTGGTGAGACTGGATACTCTGGATACCAGCCCTTTATAAATATGTGCTTTGCAAATATTTGCTCCTAGTCTGTGGCTTGTCTTTTCATTTTTTTAACAATGTCTTTTGAAGTGCAGACGTTTTTAATTTTGATGAAGTTTAATTTAACAAAACCAAAATAATACACATATCCATAGTCATATTTATGTGTAAATGAAAATAGACAGTTTTCTTACTTTTCTACCGCAGATCGTTTCTGTGACTTGCTCTTATAATTTAATGCCATCTTAGTTTCCATTCCAGTGTATACAGCAACACCTGCAAAACAAAACAAGTCTTTTAAAATAATCTTCTAGCATGTTTCACAAGAGAAATGCACTCACTAGCATGAAAACATCTAAGAAAAAGTATTATCTGACAGTTGTTAGAATCTGGCTTTCCTTTATGTCTTTTCAGAGTTTTTAAAAGGCTTTCTGAGTCCAATTTTAGGGAACTCCAATCACTCAACCTGTTGGATGGAAAGCATGGTGGTTCTGTTCCTGGGTTATAACTGAGATATCTGAATGAAATACATGTTATCTGAGTTACTCCTCCTGACGGAGGAAAAGGATTTGGAAAGATAAAGATGGCAGGAAAGGCCATTAAAGATACAGCAAACAATATTAACCAAGACAGAAATGGAACAGCACTTTCTGTTAGGTTGCACGATGGACTGGGGTCGGAGTTTGAAAGGCCCTGAATGCCAGAATCTGGAGTCTAGACATAATTTCATAAGCACTGAAGAGATGATATGGAAATCTGTCAGAGCAAATGAAGTAAACACAAGGAAAGTGCTGTTTTTAAAATTTGTGCCTATGTGAATAACTCTGAGATGAGTGAGAATGACAGAAATAATGGGACTTAAACTGGGGAGTGAATGAAATTAGGCAAGACCAGCCTTATTAAAAAAACACTTCCAGGGGCCGGCCCCGTGACATAGCGGTTAAGTGCGCGTGCTCTGCTGCTGGTGGCCCAGGGTTCGGATCCCAGGCGCGCACCAATGCACTGCTTGTCAGGCCATGCTGTGGCGGCCTCCCACATAAAGTGGAGGAAGACTGGCACGGATGTGAGCTCAGGGCCAGTCTTCCTCGGCAAAAAGAGGAGGATTGGCATGGATGTTAGCTCAGGGCTGATCTTCCTCACCAAAAAAAAAAAAAAAAAAAAAACAAACACAAAACACTTCGGAATTATACCATGGTTTGAATGCTAGCTCTGCCATTTATCAGTTCTGCATCCTTTGGCAAGTTGTTTAATCTCTCTGAGTCTCAATTTCCCCATCTTTAAATGGGAAAAAATACCTCATAGAATTGTTGTGAGGCTTGTCTGACAAATTAGTAAAGTGCCTAGAAAGAGACAGATAATCAATAAATGTTCATGCCCATCCCTAAATAGTAAGATTTGAGAAGCAGTGTAAGATTCATCATGCCCTCTTCCTAAAGATATGTCTTGGAATTTTCATCATTAGAATTATTCCTTAAAGGCAGGGATTATAACTCAAATGACAAAGGGCACCAAAATTACAGAAATGCGAGAAATCAGCCAGAACGATACAACAGAGAGAGGTAGTGCTGAGGCCAACAACAGCAGACCCATCTAAAGGCATTCAAACAGTTTCTTTTAAGAGTGTGAAAAGTGTAACTGCTAAAGAGATGTGTTAAAATACAGGCTTACACGAGAGTTCTAAAAAGCCCTTGGCTGTCTCTGGCTTTTGCCATCAGAACATTATTATGGTTTTCTTTTTTAAATTGTGGTAAAGTATACATAACATGCAGTTTATCATTTTAAAGTGTACAATTCAGTGGCACTTAGTACATTCACAATGTTGTGGAACCATCCTCACTATCTACCTTGAGAACATTTTCATCACCCCTAAAGAAAACCCTGTACTCATTAAGCAATCATTAATCATTCTCCTCCACTCCTCAGCCCCTGGGAACCACTAATCTACTTTCTGTCTTTATGAATTTGCCTATTATGGGTATTTCAAGTAAATGGAATCATACAATATACAGCCTTCTGTGTCTGGTTTCTTTCACTCAGCATAATATTTCAAGGTTTATCCATGTTGTAGCATGCGTCAGTACTTCATTTTTTATGGGTGAATAATATTCCATTACATGAATACTCTTCATTTTGTTTATCATCGGGTGACGGACATTTGGGCAGTATCTACCCCTTACCTATTGTGAATAGTGCTGCTATGAACACTCTTGTCCAAGTCTTTGTTTGCACAACTATTTTCAATTCTTTGAGTATATCTAGGAGTAGAATTGCTGGGTCTATATGGTAATTCTACGTTTAACTTATTGAGGAACTACCAAACTGTTTTCTACAAAGGCTGCAACATTTTACTCTCCCATCAGCAATGTATGAGGATTGCAATTTCTCCACATCCTCGCCAACATTTGTTATTTTCCGTTTTTTAAAGTATATGGATTTCTTTATCAGAGAGCCTAATACTGAGAGAGAAAATATAGTACAGTTAATACGAAAGAAGAGAATGAAGAAGAGGACCTCAAAAGCTGTAAACATTCAGCGAATAACATAAGCTGGCCACTCTTGAAAGGGGAGGAGCTAGTTGATAGCCAAAGGTTATCATCAACTTCACAATTTGCCTCGAGTTGATTCAAAGCATAGTGAACTAATGTACATCTCCAATGCAAGAGCACTCTTTATTCATCCTTTTGAGCTGGTCAGTATATGTTCCAACAATACTTGGTATATAATCATAGGTCAATAGGAATTTGAGGAATGAATGAATGGATAAATGAATGAGTCAGCAGTTTTTAATCCAATCTAAGAATAATAATGGAATTATACAGATGGTTTACTGCACCATGATGCCAGATTATATTGGTTCTTATCCACCATTAACAGAAGTGCCAGAATTATCTTTTTAACACTCAGTTTAGTTTCACAACTACCCACAAAGAAATTGTAAGAGCAAGGTTCTAGTTCATTATTCAAAAATAGGGATTAACAAGAAAAAATACAACACAAAATTATATTAATGCAATCTTTGTAAGAAAATTATCATAGACAACATTTAACTAAGTAATAAATTATCTAACCAAAAGACCACAAATACTGTGCTTTTAAAAAATACTTCATATAAAGCATCAACATGAATCTATAAGTAAAAAGTTCCAATGTATACAAACCAAAAATTTCTTTTGTATTTTTTAATCTGGCTCCACGAAGCAAGAGACTCTCTGGCCCCAGAGGTCTAGGGGAAAAAAAATAACCAAAGGCATTGAAGATATTAAAAATTCAATTAAATTCTAAAATGGCATCTTCAGTAGAAGGTACTTGAGCTATTGGTACAACACTGCTTTTAAATAAACCCAAAATCTCAGCTACAATAAAGCTGTCTAGGTCAAACATGATGTTAGTCACTGTAACAACAAATATCTGCTTTAGCATTTCAGTCACTTTAAGATTAGTGGCTCAGAAATAAGATTAGGCCTGTAAATAAACTCACAAAGCCACCAGTTTCAAAATTTTTAAACATAAAACACAGCAAAATGAAAGATTAATAAGCAATGAGTTTAAAATGTTTAACAGAAGATGAAGTTTTAAAATTTTGACCAAAATTAATGAAGTTTTCAAAAGGAAAATTCATAATTAGAATGCAATGTAAACATAAGTTATAGTATGATTTGTGTATAAATGCATGAGTCTGCACAATTAAAATTACACTGGATTATAAGACATAATGTAGTAAGTGAGTTAGTACTTTTTCTAGATCGACACTAAAACTTGACTACTTGCATTGTACACTTCTTGGAGCACAGGTCTTCTTGGTGTTTGAATTTCTCTCCATTAAGGAGATATAAAACGAGAAGGAATAACTAGAAAGGAAATTGTATTTTCTTAGTGATAGCAAAATGATAAGACTCTGCTATGGATAAGTGATAGCAAAATGATAAGACTCTGTTATGGATAAGTATAAAAGCCTTAATTTTGTTGATATTCCTTATGCTTTTCTGAAACATACATACATAGTTATCCAAATCAAACAGAATCTGAACCAATTTTGAAGATGTTTGCAAACCCAAAGACTCTAAAAAATTCAATGAACCAAGGAGGGTCAGGTATTTGGGACATGGTTAACAAGTATGGTTTTATTAGATAGTCATAGTTGGAGTACACTCCACACATATTCCAAAACCAATTATTCAGGAGTCATAAAATAGCTCTTTTTCACTTGGTGTTGGTTCTAGCAATGAACAGAAAAACCTTGAGCTCACACTGGCATATAAAATTGGGATATAATGATGGCTTCAAATTAAAAGATCATTCATCAGTTCATTCAGGTTGCTTCAGAAAAGAACACGGCTCATTTTTTTAATCATTCTAGGGGCTGACGTAATGTAATTGATCTTTTCCTTTACCAGCCATAATATCTTAAGGAAATTCAGACTATGTATCCACACATGTATTCCACTATGTCACTATAGAAATCAAAATAAAATCTAGACACAGTTATTCAGCAGGGGTCCTACTCTTACAAACACCTTGTTACAGAGTTTACTGAACGTGTTCCTATGTTAATGTTTATTAAAAATGTGAATCAGTGCTGATGCATATTTTTGGTGGCTTGTCTTGAAGACTTCATTAAAAAAATGTTCAACTCTTTATGTCAGTGACCTATTTCATGCAGCCAGTATAAACTGAACACGTCTCCAGAAAAGAGGTGGAATGTTAATTTGATTAGAAGTTCAAGGGCTGGTTCCAAGATTTATTCTAAATTCTTGGAATCCAAATTCTAACGGCTTGGTGGTCATGAGTAACAATGTAATCTCATCCTATCAGCAAATGTTTGAACTGACGAAAAGCCTTCTTTCATGTAGGTGCCAGAAATTAACCTGAATATTGAGGAAAAACAAACCAAAACAACCAGCCAAACAAAAAACAAATCAGAAGAGTAAATATGAGGTTCTGGATTGGCCACTAAATATTTACTCTAGTTTCTGCTGAATGATTCTGAAGTGAAGAAGCCCATAACATTCATACTTGTTAAACATTCTATAAAACATGCTTTTTTATTCTGGACTTTAAGTGTAGTGGGTTTAAATGTGTAAGGATCTGAATAAGAATGGCTATGTTTTCTTTTATGTTACTACCTAATATCATTCGAAAAAGAAATACAAGTATACAAATAATCTTACTAAATTATTCTCATATCATTTCATGGGATTTGTTTCATCCTCACTTGCTGCTGCTGCAAATTACTAGAAGATAAAATGCTAACTGCTTTTATGTTAACCCTTTTTCACGATATGCTGCTTACTTACCTAACCTCCCTTTAACTTGATTTTAGTCCCTCCTCCAAAGAATTCTCACTTAAAAGTAATTGGATAATGCACATTTCTTCTTACCTTAAAATTTCTTCCAATTGTTGAGTTATCATCATCTGACCTGTGAATCTATCAAAGAATTCACCATGTTACAAAAAAAACAATGATATATTACTTATGACATCAATGGGTGGAAATTTTAGAAAGTTTTGGCACTATTCTTATACATGAAACAAAACCAACTTTTTGAACTTTTGTATATATGAATGGTCCAACATTTATGTTAGAAATTACAAAAGTGAATAATTATCAGTCATCAAGCTTTAAAAAATTTAATATTCTTGCCATCTCCACGCCAGCTATGAATGAAGTAATGAATGAAAAAATGTTTTCAAAACAGCTATGCAAATGTTATATATTACTATTATTAGTTTGGTCATCATGAGAATTTACAATTGCTACACAAAAGATGCATACATTATTTAGCTAACAATGAATGCTCACATATTTCATCACAGTTTACTAAATAAGCCTCCTGTGACCAGAATCATTCATTCACTCATTCATGTACTTATTCATGCATTCATTCATCCAACAAATATTCATTGAGCAACTACTATGTGTGAGCTAAGTGGTGGGGATAGAGTAGTAAGCAAAAACCTACTGGTGAACTTCAGAGCTTCTTTAACTTTTGGCTGCCTGAAATCTAGAATGAGTGGCCTGTTATCATAGCATATTTTCATAGCCTGGCCTTTCAGTTCCAACTTCCAATACCAAAACAGCTCCATAGCATAGAGTCAACGCAAGTATACAATTACTTTCTACTATAATGGGAAGTAAATTCTGAGCTGAAGCAAATTCTAGACAGAGCTTCATGTTAATCATTTAACTGGGCAAAGAAATATTAAGCATTCCCTTCCAAACATCCCCTATCATTCCTCCAGTTTCCAGGTCACCGATGATTTATCCCTTGCCGACTTTGGCTTCATTGTTTCTTGCTAATCTCTTGCTTCCACTTCCTTCAGCTCCCTGTATCAGGGAGAAGCAGTGTTTTTTTATTATCTCCACTTAATGGCATTTTATGTAGCCCTGGTTCCAGCCTCAACTTTGGATTTAGGTTCAAAGAACCAATTCAGCTAGTCTCTCCATGGGCATCTTTCATAGATGATGTGTGATCAGTCTTTTTAGATTTTTCTGA
This sequence comes from Diceros bicornis minor, assembly GCF_020826845.1. NCBI lineage: Eukaryota > Metazoa > Chordata > Mammalia > Perissodactyla > Rhinocerotidae > Diceros > Diceros bicornis. Next base: position 40,661,036 of record NC_080754.1, read on the forward strand.
GTTAAAATGAAGGAAAACAGGTCTTTTGTTAGAATTTATCTGTGCTCTTATCCTTGATTCTGAGGCACTTATTGTATCTGTTCATGCCAAGTTCCATGCTAATTAACTCATCTTGCACTTTCCTTAGTCCTTTCTCCAAATCCACACTTTGATTTGTTTCAAAGTGGAAACAGCTTTATTATTCTCTTTTCTGATTATAAAGACTACATACACTCAAACACACATATTTTATAAAACGATTCAGACAATATAAAAGGACATCAAAAGGGAAATAATCACTGGTAATCTCACTACTCAAATATAAACACTTAATAATTTGGGGTATGTTATCCAGGCATTTTTTCCATGCACATATAGATATATATATATATATATGTTGAAAACAAAAACAGGATAATACTATAAATACTGTTGGTAACATTCCTCCCCCACCCCCAACATGTTCTGTCAAAAACAGGGATTTACACCATTATTTTTAATGGCCACACATAGTACTGCATTTTTGGGTTACTGCATAATTTATTTAAATGATTCAATCCTGATGAAAGTTTAGTTGTTTTCCAACTTATGGATAGTCTAAATAATGTACTCCTGAACAACCTTGTATATATATCTTTTCATATTTTCATTAAGATAAATTCCTAGGAGTAGAATTTCATAAGAAAAAATTCCTAAAAGTGGAAATGCTGAGTAAGAGTCTAACAAATAAAGAGGTGAAAAGAAGAGAAAGAAAGAACTAAAGGAGCGAAGGGAAGAGAAAATGGCAAATACTGTGAAATAGGCACCTCCTAGAGGCTGCTCCTAAACAAAAGGCTCTCCTAGTTTTTATTTCTTCCAGTGGCTTGGCAGAGATCATTTCTTTTCATACTTTAGCTTCTCTCAATAAGCTATTCAAGTTCTTTAAAAAGGAATAATGTAACCCCAATTAATAAACAGGTAATTGGGAAGGAACTGACAATGTTCAAGGGGGAGAAATTAATAAACAAACATAGAAAAATGCTTAGCAGTTCTAATAAAAAATAAAACTAGTGTTTTACAACTAGTTATTTATAAAATCAGCAAAACTTGTAAAACCTGATAAACTTATACTTTGCTCATGGCAATGAAAAATTAGTCCAATGCTTTTGTAAAGTAATGTGTCAGTACGTTTATTAAAGGCCAAATTCTATTAGGGCTTTAATCCAATAATTCCACTTCTGTAGCTCTGTCTGTTCTTAAGGAATAATCTAGTACCAGATCATAACTCCAGGAGGCAGGAGCTATCATTGTTTCTTTACTGTTGTAGTGTCAGCGTCTAGCACTACACCTTGGTTACGGGAAGCACTCACTATCTGACGAATGAATGGGCAATAAAAATGTTCACACATCCTTCGATCGAGTAATAATTTGGAACTCTATCATTCATCCATTCATTCAACAGATATTCATTGAGTGTCTACTATATGCCTGGTACTGTTTTAGGTACTTTAATTCAATAGTTAATTAAACTATACACACACAAATCTTGCTTGCATATATCAGAGCAGTAACTCAATAAAAGGGAAAATTTAAGTACATAAAATTAAGTATATAAAGATATTTACTCTTTCAACTGTGAACAAATATGTACTAAGGCCTCTTATATGCCAGAGCTGTTCTAGGTGTGTGAGACACATCAGTGAAAAAAAACACCCAAAGATTCCTGCCCTTGAAGTTTACAATTTTAGTTAGAGACACAATAAGCAATACACATAATAAATAAGTAAATTACATAGTATACTAGAAGGTATTGGGTGTTACGAAAAAAGAAAAGCAGAACAGGATAAGAAGGATTAGGTTGCAGTATTAAATAGTCAAAGCAGGCTCCACTGAAGAGGTGATTTAAGCAAAGACTAGAAGGTGGTAAAGGAGTTAGACAAGGAACAGCTAGTGAAAAGCTGGGAGTGGATATGGCATGCTCAAGGGAAAATAATGAGGCCAGCGTAGCTGGAGGATGAGCAAGAGGGAGAAGAGTCAGAAATCAGGTCAGAGAAAGGTTGGGGATGAGGGCAATCAGTAAGGTTGTATAGATTATTATAAAGATATGGGTTTTGACTTGGAGTGAGATGGAAAAGCCATTACAGGGTTTGAGCGAAGGAATGCAATTATCTGACTTGCATTTAAAAAGGATCACTATGGCTGCTTTTGTGAGAAAAGACTGCAAGGGGAAGAAGGGAAAGCAGAAGAACCAGAAGGATGCCATTGATGGCAGTAATCCAGGCAGGAGATGATACTGGGTCAGACCAAACTAGTAGCAGTGAAATTGGTGAAAGATGGTCAGAGTTTGAATGTATTTTGAAGGTAAACCAATGGACTGGGATGAGATGTGGGAGAAGAGGTGAGGAGAGGTGAGCAGAGAAGGGATCTGGGGAGTCATGGCTGACTCCAAGGTTTTTGGCCTCAACAACTGGAAGGATGAAATGTCATCAACTGAGATGGGAAAGGCTGTTAGCATAAAAAGTTTTGGAGGGAAGATCAGAAGTTCAGTTTTCAACATAATTAATTTGAGATTTCTACTAAATACCCAAGTGAAATTGTGGAACAGGAAGTTAGATATAAGATTCTGGAATTTGGGAAAGAAGTCTGGGATAGAGACATAAATCTAGGAGTCATCAACATGTAGATAATCTTTAAAGCCATCAGCTTGGATGAGATCACCAAAGGATTGAGTGTAGATAGCGAAAGGTATAGGGAGAGAAGTGAAGAGGACCAAGGACAGTCCTGGGGCACTCTAACATCAAGCAGTCAGGGAGAAGAGGAGAAATCAGCAAAAGACATTGAGAAGGAGGGACTGGTGAGGGAGGAGGAAAACCAAGATAGAGGAGTGTCCCGGAAGCCAAGTGAACTAACCGTACCAGAGGAGGGAGTGATGAACCATCCAACCACTGGATTTTGAATTGGTGAACTTATTTATAATAAGGCGCCATGCAATATTTGCAATAGCCAAACAATGAGAGAGTTGGGTATTGAAAGATTAGGGAATGGTTAGGTTCTAGTACACTCAGACTGTTATGCAGCCATTAAACATGATCATTAAGAATACTATGCAGTAAGATGGAAAATACTTTTTTTTTAAATCACAAAAGCAATTCATATTCTTTCAAGAAATGTTAGAAAATATGGAGAACAAAAAGGTATTAAAAGCAGCTGAAATCCTACCACCAAGAAATAACTACTAACATTTTGACAGGTAATTCTTCCAGGTTTTTCTTTTTCTCTGTACCTACCCATTTTTCTATCTTGCTACTTAACTACCTATCAAAACACATATACATACACATTTCTTTTCATATAATTGGGATCATATGACAGCTACAACTCTGTATCTTATTTTAGTATATTCCTACGTCATTAAATTCTTTGAAAACATCACTTTTATTATCTACATATTTCATCTTATATCTGTACCACACACCCATTTTAGCATTCTCCTACTTGGACATTTAAAATGCTTTCAATATTTCCCTTTTATATAGTATATAGTAAAGCAAAAAAACACAATGTTATATATATAATGTCTTTACAGCTATGAGTTAGTTCCTCAAGGACAGAAACTATGCTTATTTGTCTTATTTATCATCTATCATAATGAGCATATAGGTGCTCAACAATAATTTGTTGAATGAATGAATAAACAAAAACAGCAATAAAATTTTTAAAGTAGTGATATAATTAATTATGAGTATTCTTTCCATTACTGAAGTCTTCTATAGTAGTTCTATTACATTTATATTTAAAACAAAACGTATACATTTAGTAAGGAAGTGGAAAAGAGAAAATAAGAAAAACATCTTATATTTAACAGTGAATTATTTCCTATTAAAAGAAGTTTTTTCACTTTCACCCCATTTTCCAAGATAACATAAAAATCATCCACCAAAGCATTAGTCATATTTGATCTCATATTAATCTTATGCTTGCATAATGCTGCATCATCTTTTAGTTTTTAATAATTTTTTAAAATAACTCATCATTATCTGAGACCAGGAAATAATAGAAATCTTAAAGTTCTAAATTCTTCACAGTTAAATCTATTTTAAAGTTTAAATGCTCTTAAAGCACAGGACTCCAAATTTTTACAGTTAATTGGAAAACTCTACACTGCATTTGACTGTGATGAAAGTGCAAGATTTTTATAACATCACATAGAGAAAACTCCATTATAAATGTATTGATTCAGAACAAAGATATGTAAGAAATCTGGAAAAGCCAATGACTAATGATAAGATTTTGAAACATTTCAACCAACAGAGGGGATATATAACATGACAAGAAGCTGAGGGTGATTTTTTAGTTTGGTTGTAATTTACATTCTATCACCACCTATTGAGCAAAAATGAGCTTAATTTCTCATATAAGCCTTTAATAATAAAAAGTTGTTTCCATTCCGTAGCTCACAATAATTAGCATATCACAGAAAGATGACTTACACTGTATTTAATAAATTATAATGTTAAAAGGAGTTAGTTCCTAGGGAACACAAAGACATAGCCCTTGCCTTCACAGAGTACACACACACACATCATTAGCTTTTCTTCTTCTAAGGAAATAATCTCACTTCTCCTATAACTACTATTACAGTTATGAAGTTTACTACTACAGTTATAAAGCCAGTTCAAATTGAAGTGGAAGGTAATGGGAAGAAACGTGTGATTAAAAGCACTGCTTCTGAATTAATACTTTGGCTTAGAATTTTGGCAAATTCTGTTTTTAGTGTTTTTTTCCCCTCTTAATTGATGTCCCCTTCCTTCCCCCAATAATGTCTTCAATTAACTAAAGATTTCATTGTACGTTTAGAATTCTAAAAAGGAGATCTGTAAACAGGATTTAAAATGAGTATGCTGCCTATCACACCATACCTGTACAAATCTGCTTCTGGTTGGTGACATTCTATCATAGCTTCAAGAGTGTCCAAACTGGCAACTGTTTGTAATACTGCTGTTTCTGGAACGGCCACATGTGTCTGGGGAAAAAAAAAAAAAAGGATTCAATTGAACAGTTTCAAGATCCAAATGGGACCTTAGATCTCAACTATTTCAAACTCTTTTATAGATGAAATCACAGCATACTGTACTTGAGATCACTTAACTATACAGCAGAAAAGAGGAGAAAGAAGAACGTAAAATAACAAGTAGCAAAAGATGCTGCTGTGACTACCTGCCGACAGAGGCAACTTGCATATAAGGAAATTAGGTCTGTTAACAGTCACTACTGCTCCAAGTTTATTACAAGCTATTTAATAGGAAAAAAAATATCACTTTTCATCCTTGATTGTACTCTGAAAACTGAGAAAAATTTAAGCGTGTCCCTTATTTAAAAAGAACCATAACATTAAAAGATTATATATTTCCTAAAAACACTTTCCACTTTTCTTTAACTTGACTAAACCATGTGAGGCTTCCTCTGAAATAAATATTAACATTATTTCTTTTAAAAAACTTAATTTTTTAAAGTTTCAAGAATTTAAAAAATTTCTCCTTTATCATGTCAAACTTCATTACCTTAACCAAAGGAAAATATCACTATAACCCAAAGACATTCTGTTCACCAAGAGCAACACTCAAACATATACACGTACACACCTTCAGGTTAGTTTCTCCATCCAAACTAGCAGTTGTAACGTGACAAGAACCATCAAGTCGATCTGAGGACAGAAGCACCAAATCTGCAGGGAAAATTTCATCTTTGGCTACTCGAACAATGTCGCCCACCTATGAAGAATTTTGGGGAAATGTGAATACAGATTTTAAAAGGCAAGAACTTATTTTTATTGAGTTCTAAACAAGTGGTCTGTCACAATATTTTAATGTAGGAAAGCAGGATTTTAAAAGATATAATCAGATTAAAATTTGTGATACCAAAATATAATTGATTTTATTATTTACTAAATGCATACCCGAATGTTTTTGGATCTAGTTTTTACAAGGCCACCACTTCGAACAACATAAACAGGAGCTCCATTTACTTCATTATCTGAGTTATGTCGCAACCAATCTTCATATCCCTGTAAATATCAAAATAATAAAAAATACCCTTTTTAGTATAATTAGAAGATACTTTTAGCAGATGAGAAAAAGAAACACAAAAACTTCCCCAAAACATTTCATTCACCAGAATTACATTCGGCTATTTTGATGTATATAATCATAAGTATCTGACATTCATTCCTACTAGAAACACTCTCTTCTCTTGGTTTTTTTTTTTTTTAAAGATTTTATTTATTCATTTTTTTCCCCCCAAAGCCCCAGTAGATAGTTGCATGTCATAGGTTCACATCCTTCTAGTTGCTGTACGTGGGACTCGGCCTCGGGTTGGACGGAGAAGTGGTGCCTCGGGGCGCACCCGGGATCCGAACCCGGGCCGCCAGCATCAGAGCGCGCGCACTTAACCACCAAGCCACGGAGTCGGCCCTCTCTTGGTTTTCATTACATACATGTTCTTGGTTTTCACAGTACCTCTTTAACCACTCTGTCTCAATTTCCTTACAGGAGGCTCCCCTTATGGCACTTTAACGGGCCCTCTTTTTACCCTTCACTTTCTCACTACAAAATTTCTTCTATCCATGTGTCTTCAAAAAATTCTGAAATTATATCTCCAGCCCATATCTCTCTTCTGAACTCTAAACTTGAATATCCAACTGGATTCTTAATATTTCCATTTTAATGTCTCATAAATATACTAAACATTTCAAAACTAAATCGATGATGTTATCCCCCAAATCTGTTGCATTTCCAGTGTTTCCCATCTTGACAAACGACATCACCACCTACTGAGTTGTTCATAACAGAAATCTGGGGAGTCATTCTTGATTCCTACCTTTTCCTAACACCTATTCAATCAATAAGTTGTATGGCTTCTACACAAAAATGACATTTTAATCATAAAATATAAATTCAAAGCATTATAGACAATAAATAGAAAAATACTGAACAGATTTTGAAACTGAGGTTGAGTTCTTTTATTTTCTTAAACAGACCAACAGAACTAACTATAATTTGTACTTCAAAAAAAAATACGGTAGACTATGTGGACCATCATTAAAAAGGGAAACAGAGTGGCCGGCCCGGTGGTGCAAGCGGTTGAGTGCGCACGCTCTGTTGCTGTGGCCCAGGGTTCGCCAGTTCAGATCCCGGGTGTGCACCGACGCACCGCTTGGCAAGCCATGCTGTGGGGGTGTCCCATGTAAGGTGGAGCAAGATGGGCACGGATGTTAGCCCAGGGCCAGTCTTCCTCAGCAAAAAAAAAAAAAAAAAAAAAAAAGAGGAGGATTGGCAGATGTTAGCACAGGGCTGATCTCACAAAAAAAAAAAAGGGAAACAGATATAAGCTTTTCACAAAGAATCCTTTGATTAAATGTTAAGAAGTGGCAATTTTTTTTTAAGTGGAAAAGACTTCTTGCGCTATTTTAGAGAAAATTCAAGAACTCAGGGGTACAGCAATAAGCACACATAAAATGACATCCAAGAGATAGCATTAAGTGATAAAAGTAAGGTATAGAATGTGCTGTGTTCTATGCTATCATTTATGAAAAAAATACACTTGCCCATGTGAATATTCTGTATAGATATCTAGACTAATGTAAAAATAAATAATGGCTCCCTCAGGGGAGGAGAACTAGAATACTGGGTGTTAGCAGTACCAGAGACTTTCGCTATATGCTATTTTGTACTGTTTCCATTTTTAAAAAATATGTGGATACATTACCTAAAAAATATAACACTATAAAATATAAAGCCAATATTAAAGATTGCTTTGAAGGTCTACTTTTTCAGGGAGAAACCTTTTGGGAAAGTATTCTTTTTTTTTTTTTTGGTGAGGAAGATCAGCCCTGAGCTAACATCCATGCCAATCCTCCTCTGTTTTGCTGAGGAAGACTGGCCCTGGGCTAACATCCGTGCCCATCTTCCTCCATTTTATATGGGACGCCGCCACAGCATGGCTTGACAAGCAGTGCATCGGTGCGCGCCTGGGATCCAAACCCAGGCCGCCAGCAGCAGAGCGTGCGCACTTAACCACTACGACACGGGGCTGGCCCATGGGAACGTATTCTTAAGATACTTAAATTATGCTGGCCCCATTTAAGACGTGGTAGGTCAATTTTAGAGAAATTTAACTGAGGGCCAAAACATCTTTTCTGAAACTGTCAAAAAAGCACACTTCCTTAAAGTCAGACGACATTAATAGTAGAATAATAATAATGAAAATGTTATCTTTTTTAACACAAGTTTGCAAATTCTAATTCATCCTACATATTGCTGCCAGATTAATCTTTCCAAAACATTGTTTTAATTCACTACCCTGTTCAAAACCCCCTCACAATAACTTTCAATGCTTAGAGGAAAGAATCTTTCAGCCTCCTTAATTTAATACCAACCTACATTTCCAGTATTATCTTTTAGTACTTTCCTATACAGGGTCAAACATTAGTTAGACACGTTAGTCCTCAAAACAGGTCTTGCTTTTTCTGGCATTTGGGCCTTTACCCAAGTTGTTTGCCTCACCTTTTCCACCAACTGTCATTTTACCCATATTCCAAGTCTCATCTCTAATAATATTTCTTCCATGAAACCTTCCTTGATTATCCAGATGAAGTGTTCCACCCTTTCTCTGAATACCTACAGATCATTGGCTCTCACCACTACCTTATTAAACTATAATTATTTCTGTATTTGGTCTTACCTTCCCTACTTTGTAGGTTTAAAGCTCATAGAGGGCAAAGACTACGATATTTACCAGAGCACTATATCTTACACGACACGACTAGACAGAAGACTTAATATGCAAATATGGTTGGGAGAAGTTAAAAGAAAAAAAAGTAACAACTTCATTCATCTTAAAGTGTAAATAACTGATAATAAAGCTTCTCCTATTTTGATAAAAGGGCAAAGGGCAAAGATAGACTAAAAGGGGAGAAAAGAAGAAGGGATTTGGAACATGGCAACTTTCCTTTTACAATTTTTCCAAAATTTATTCTACTGATCTATAGTGATGGATATATAAACCTGAACAGTACATTCTAGTATGTTGTATGTTTATTTAATGAGCAAAACTGAGGAACAGTTGTGGCAAAAGAGAAAACTATCAGTCCTGAAATTGTTCCTGAGAAGGAAGAAAATCCTTATAGATCAATTTCTCTTTGAAAATTATATGACCTTTCATATTTCCCCTTTTGCCTTAATTGTCAAGAAGCTCTCAAGTAAATTTAGTACTTAACGGCAATAACCATCCTAACACAGGTTTGAAGTATAATCTTCCTGCTTCCTACCTTTAGAATTTATGTTTTTACTTAACCTTTAGAATTTATGTTTTTACTTAACCTATTTTGGAAGGAGACAGGTTATCAATTATTATTATATTAAACTCTCTCATTTAGCAGATATAAATTCACCAGCATTTTTTCAATTCAGTGAATGACATCACATTCCAATTAAACCCAGTCTATATTAGGTTATATACTGGGAAACCAGGGCAAAAAGTATTGCAACATTTTACATTGCTTTAAAAAATAAATTCAATTGGTTCACTCATTCATTTATTCATCTATCAAATAAATATTTATTGAAGGTCCAATATGTGCACAGCCTTGGTCTGCTCACTGGAAATAAATTGGTATATAAAACAAAGACCCTGCCCTCATAGAGCTAAACATTCAAATGAACGGACAAACTAATAAATATTTATTCAGTAGAACAGGTAGTGACAAATGATACGAAGAAAAAAGACCAGAGCAGGAAATGAGAGTGTGACATGGGTGAGGAAAAGCCTAAGATATCCAAGTGGAAATGTTGTGTGAACAGTTGTATATGTGTGTCTGGAGGTCGGGGGATAGTTTCAGGATACATATAAATTTGAGAACCATCAACATATAAATGGTACTTTAAGCCACTAGACTAGATAAAATCACCTAAGAGGAAACTATATATAGAAAAGAGGTCCAAAGGACAAATATGTGTTACTTTGATGAAATAAATGACATCTGCAAAACCAACTAAATATGTAATCGTATGAAGTAATTTGGATGCTTATGGACTTACACAAATTCTAGTCTCTAACAGAAGAGTGAAGAAAGGGAAATCAAATTAAGTAAGAGCAGCAGCATGATATTCTGATACACTAGATACATCATGTAATTGTTAATCTATAGATTCTGCTTATCCTTCTTATGTAGGTAATAAAGAATATACTACATCTCAGAATTATAAAATGTTTGTCAATTTTATTTCCATGTCAATTTAAACCTTATCTCTAAATCTTATAAAATGAAAGTTTATCATATTTACCCAAGAAAATTCAATTAACTCTCTTTCAGGTAGCAGGGATCATCCTTGTATAATGGAGCCCCTGCCAAGATTTTTTGAGAAGTGGTGGCTATAAAGACATGATACTTGGGGCCGGCCAGGTGGCACAGTGGTTAAGTTTGCACGCTCTGCTTTGGCTGCCCAGGGTTCGTGGGTTTGGATCCTGAGCGTGGACCTATGCACCACTTATCAAGCCATGCTGTGGCGGCGTCCCACATATAAAGTAGAGGAAGATGGGCACAGATGTTAGCCCAGGGCCAATCTTTCTCAGCAAAAAGAGGAGGATTGGCAACAGATGTTAGCTCAGGGCTAATCTTCCACACCAAAAAAAAAAAAAAAAAAAAGACATGACATTTATATGAATTTATTTCTTACAGAGTATGCTTATCCAATAACCCTGTTTCTCTACACCTAGATTTTAAAATCAATTCAAGATTTGGTTGAAGCTATTTCCCCTAGGATTCTACTTTACATAAAAATCATCTTGACCAAAGAAAGTTATAAAAAGTAGGAGTCACCATACAATTTTTATTCAAAATGTTCATGCCAGAAGTACATGCTCTACTCCCTATAAACATATATCCTTTTTAAATTTTATTTCCTTTAAATATTGCCAAATTCTACAAAGATAATTATAATAATTAATCTGTTGCATATATAAATTGGTTAGTACATATAAAATGCTTGCTTTTGGATGCTTCCTAGGTGTGTCAAGAGAACAACATATTTTAACAATGTAATCATTCCATGAGTCACCAGGTACCTGAAATATAACAGAGGGGCTAAACTCAGGTTAATTTTACCATATGCAATTATCAAACAAATTTGCTTTCTTATGGAAATTACATTCACAAACATAAATGTTCCTTTGAAGCGGAAATGTTTAGCAACTTCTGAATGACTGGGGGTAAAACAACAATAGAAAGCCTTTCATACCTGCTTTATGGCAGTTACTGTTATCACAAAGAATAAAGGAAGTCCACTGGTAATTGGACTGGTAGGTGTATCAATCATAAGCTAGATTTAAAAAAAGAATGCAAAGTATTATATTTATTTTTATATTGTACATGTCACACTATTAACATCTAAAATCTCATACTTACTGGGAATTCGGAGAACACTATATAAAATGTATATCATGGTCCAGAGTAAAAAATAATAGGAGATATTATGCAGTGAGTATAGTTTAGTTTACAGGTTCACAAGTTCACTTTGTTAGCTTTTATACGGTGTTAATAGAACATTTCAATCTATTGCATACCCACAAACATTGCCAGAGTGGACTCAGTCACTCTGCCTTCTTAACACACAGAGTACTTAAGTTCTTCTTCAGTATTTGCCTAAAAGTAGAGCTACAACTGCTCAGAATCTCATTTCACATTTCTTTGCCCACCCTGATAAATGGGGAAGTCTTCCAGCAATTCTTACTCTGGGATTCAGAATAAACTCACCACTTAGGGAGAAAGAACAAGGAATTGGACTAAGGAAAGGGTTTTTTTCCTACAAGTGATTTTGTTACATCTAGCAGAGCCAGAGGGGTACCAGCTTGGAAAATGATGCTGCAATTATGATCTAAATCATACAATCAATTTCAATACACTGTTAGAGAAGTAAAGAAATTTTTGCAGTAATTACGTTTGGTTAGTTAGAACATAGGTCCAATGATCTATTAATGCTCCTTTACTCTGGATAGGTAAATTAAATTTGTTCTATTCCACAGACAAGCTGAATTCCTGATCTCAGTGAGAAATTTCACAAACACATGCATTACGTGGACATGGTTAGTATAAATTTCTCCCTTTTCTGAGAAAACCAAGCTGATGTTCTACTGATAGAAAATCAGAAAATCCTTTTCTGTTCATGAATAAAAGCAATGTTTTTAAAAAGTAAATGTTTCCTCAAGCTTTAAAGTGATTACTTGACAAGTTTTTTCTTCTTTTGAAATCCCAGGTTCTACTGAGAGAAAAGTTCAGAGTTCACACAAAAATTCAATGCCACACTGAAAGAGACTGCTAAAGTATTATCAGAAAAGAATAATCTCTTTAAAAGAAAATGACAATCATTATTTTAAAATTTTGACTTATACTCAAGTTTCATAAGCTGTTGTCTTTATATTTTGATATTTGAAAAAAAAAGCACAATGTGAAAATTAACAAACTGTCAAACAACTTAGAATGAATACAGATTTAAGTTAAGAAAATGGTTTTCTGGATAAAAATTTATACTTATGGGGATTCTGAAGGATTTTTTAAAAATTTTAAATAAAAGTAAAATTTAAATAATAAAAAAAGAAAAGCCAAACAAAAATTTACTTTGTACAAAGATGGATCCATAAGCAGAAATGTGCCAAAAACATGTGCTGTATGTTAAAAGTCAAAATATTTATGTTCTGAGGCAGAGTACCCGAAAGATGATGTTATTTTCTTGGCTTGGATTATGGTTATCAGCAACACAGCACATCAATGATGAAATAAAATACAATTAATCTTAAAATTCATAGGCTACTTTTTAGAAATCCAGATGTGGTTTAAATCATTGTATTCACTGAATACAATGGGGAAGCTCTGCAGGAAAAAAATGGTCCCATAGTCAAATGATTTAGAATGCAGTGTAACTTTTCCCTTAAGACATATTTTTAGAAATCACGTCTATAAATTTAACAATCTATTGAGTGATAAAGCTTACCTGAACCAAAAATATAATAAGAAAATAAAAGTTTGCCACTCTTCTGAATTGTTCAAATAAAGTTTTTGGAACAAAATTCCACACAGTATACTAAAAAAAAAGAGAAGAGATCGATAAATATTTAAAAATAATACATACTATATAGATGTAATAATAAGAAAAGTAAAATCAGATTTACTAAGCCCTTAGACAAATTCATGTAACTCTTGATACTACAGAAACTATTTATCTGGTTTTTGGAGTTTCAGGACTTTTTCCCTACTTTTTTTTCTTTACTATTTATTGGTAATTTCAGTATAATTTTTAAAAATGAGATAAACTGGAACTTATCAATTTTGCTATTAAATTCCTGATTTTTTAGAAGTTGGAGATGGCAGATGTAAAACAACATTTTAATAATTTATTTTGGACTTTGGTTACAGAAAACTAAACCTAATGTTAAAGATAAATAAGAAGCGATAGAAATGCTGACACTAGATAAAATTTATTTTATATTTTATTTAACTCAGTGTCAGAAATAGAGGAAATGGTATAATTATTCAATTATTCTTTGTTAAGTATGGAACATGGAAAAATAACCTAGAATGTGAAAAAAATTAAAAAATACTTTAGATAAGTGATCACTGGTATAATCACCAAGAAAATCTCATAAAGGACATGAAAATCTGTCACAATGTCAATTTTAAAAGTAAGATAGTAGAGTATAATGGTTAAGAACATAGATGTTAGGGGTTAAACTGCTGTGACCTAAATCCTAATTCAAGGTCACTAAATGACCTTGGACCTAATCTCTCTGTACCCACTTTGGCCTCTACAAAATGAGGACAATAATAATAATCATAATGTATAGGGTTGTTATAAAGATTAAATGAGGTAGTATGTTTATGAAGCACTTAGGACAGAACTTGGTTCATAATAATTGCTATATAAGTGTCTGTTATATTATTAATCAGCTTATAAGCCTATAACTCTATATTATAGGTTCAGGGTAATACAGTACAATTTTACTTATGTCACTCACTACTCACAACACAACTTCATATATGAAACAGGGAAACGCCCTATAGCACTGTTACTTTACCCTATGTACCTTCTCCCAGTAGAATGTACAATCCCCGAGAGTAGGGAAATTGTTTTATTTATTGCTCTACCTCCAGCATTTACACTCCTACTTGGCACACAGTTGGAGATCAAAACTTTAGCAGAACAGATGAATACAGGTGAAACGGGTTTTTCTTTTTTTAGATAAGTATCCTGATATCAGGCAATGAAGCCTTAATGGTTACTGACCAATTCAAGATTTTTAAAGTAGTTTACCTAATTTTCTCTGGTGCAATGTACGATGGTTCTAATTTCTGAATTTTCATGTCAAAAAATCACTTCTTAATCAGTTGTTTGAGACCTGAAACAGCCTATCCCATATGAACAATTTTATAAATAGTAGGTTCCCAGAAGAGCCCATAAAAGCCTACCTGACCCAAAGGTATACAAGGAGTAGTATAATACCTAACAACCTTTCATTCTTAGGTGAAATTATATTTTCAGTTCTACTCTGGGGTACCTGAAACATATTTTCTTGTGGTAGTGGTAGCACCAGTGGCTCCAGAATGTGGGGTTGGGAATTACGTTCAGGGCTCTAGAGAAAAGAGAGGTAGATACTTCCTGGAACCAAAAGAAGTCACTGCTCAATGTGTACAAATGAGATGGTAACTCTGGGTGAAATCATCTCCAGCTGATCTTAACTGGAGTAAAAAGACAGTTGTCCCTACAGGGGTCAAAGTATTCCATGTAACTTCCTCCGTCACCAAATCAAATGTTTAAAACTTTATAAGAATGAAGTTAGCAATGTTCTAAGTTTACATCAAGCTATTTAAATCATAACAGTGACGATATATTTTGTCTTCCAGAATCTTGAAAAGAGCAACTACATAAATTGGCAGTAAGGTAATTGGTTTCAGGATATTTTCTTTGGCTAGCTCAATAATACAATGGAAAAACTCAGAATAAATAAAAATTTCTTATTAAAACTAGCTTACAAATGTTAGGAATTGTTGTTTCCAGGTTTTCTGAAATGCAAACATATTAATAGATTGAATGAAGTGTGAATTTTTGCTTGTCCTGTCATATATAGAGGAGGGACTCTAGTAGAATAATATTAAACAATATAAAAATTTTTAAGAAAAATAATGATTTATTATGCTTTAAAATTCTTTTAATTATTATGTAATATTGGCCAAGAAAAATGAATTAGAAGTGTAACTTCTCTATGGTTACACATATGACTATAAAATTGACCTTTTTTTCCTCCTAAGGTCTAACATTAGTAAGAAAACCAAAACATAGTTATAAAATTAAATCTATTACAAAGAAGGTTAACTTTAAGATAAGGTAGTTCCTATGGTAAATTAAATTAAACAAAGCTATATCATGCATCTACAATGTTTAAGACGCACTATAAGGGGAAGAAAGATAAGTTTAATATTAAATAGAGGGGATTAAGAACAATTATCAATAGCTGTATTCAAAAATACAGTAAATGAAGGAATATACAAAGAATTAAAGGAAAAGCAGTCAGTGAGAGAAAAATTTAATGAAGAAGGTCATACTTGACATGGGCTTTAAGAGAGGAACATTCAACATGCTGAAAATACGGGGCAAATAGAGGGAGAACATTTCAGGAAGGAAGGATAGCATGAACAAAGGCAGATAGGAGCAAAGTTCATCACAGCTTTTTGGGATAGAAGATAATACAGCCTGGAAGGAGTTTAAGGGAATAACAAGTGAGTAGAAAGGTAGTAAAAAGGGAATAAGAAGAAGTTAGCCTCATTTAAGTTCAGGAAAAAACTGACACTATCTATATAAATACCTACATTCTTGAAACTGTGGTCAAAAACATGAATTCTACATTTCTACAAAAACATGAAGTCTACAATCTCTGCAAAAACATAAAACCTACATTTAAAAAATTGTGGTTATCAACACAAAATCACAGCAAAGGCACAGTGGTAGGGAAGTTCAACATGAGTTTATTTATAGAATAACACGTAATCTGATTTAGAAGTTTAAGAAAGCAGTAGTGGAATAATAAGGAAGTAATAAGGGAGTAATGAGAGAAATGGTCCTCATGTATGCTAAAAAAGGGCAATGTTTATTTAAATACCTACAGTTTTGAAACTGTGGTCAAAAACATTAAACCTAATACTGCTGCATATGAAAACAGTCATATAAAGATATTTAATCCCCAAAGTTTTCCAGGATACTCAGCCTGCAGTATAGGCAGAGGAGTTAAGTGGTCCTGTGAACTCCCAGCAGATAAGAATTATAAAAACTAGATTTAAAAAAACTATTTAAAATCCTTGACTGGGTCCAAAATATAGACAGAAACTAAAAGAGAATTTAATTTTAAAAAAATTGCAAATGGAAGGAGTATGCATTGTGAGCTATGGCTTCTTAGCCTGGAGACACTATCCAGCTCTCACAACTATGGCAGCACAACAGCAGGGAAAAACTACACCCTTATCAACAAAATATGACAGAGATTAGAGTTCAGGGTTGCAAATTTAAGAGGAAAATACTGGTAGTGAAAGGACCACGCGAGGAAAATGACCCAAATTCATTACATAAACTATCTAAATCCAGGCTGACAGCTAAACTATGCACTAAAAAGAAATGAACTATTGATATTGATACTTGCAACAACAAAAATGAATCTCAAGAGCATTACGTTACGTGAAAAGAAGTCTGACACATAAGAGTCATACTGTGTAACTGTATTTATATGAAATTCTAGAGAAAACAAATCTATAGTTACAGAAAGCAGATCAATGGTTGCTAGTGCTAGAGGTGAGGAGGAGGGGGACTGGTTGCTAATTTTTGGAGTGAAGGATATATTCTATAACTTGATTGTGGTAGTGGTAACATATGATACATTGGTCAAAACTCGTCAAATTGCACACTTAAAATTGGTGAATTTTATTGTATACAAATTATACCCAAAGTTAAAAAAAGACTTAAAAATTTCAAGAAGGACTTTCATTTCTTGCACAATTTACGAAGAACTGTGTCATTAATTGAGAGCTTCTCCATTACCCTAGATTCTGATATTTCCTTCCTGCCCTTTGCTTTAGAACCATTGTCCAAAATGAGAAATGTCACTAATGGGTGTGTTGTATATATAAATAATGTGAAGGCTGTAAAAAAAGGGCATGGCAAAGGAACCACTGGCCTAAGACAACATCCTTGGGAAAGATGAAATCAGGATTAGAAAGAAAATAGTCACTCTGGAAGGGAGGGAAGAGGCAATGCAAAAATACTTCTTAAGGTGGTCTGTGAAGCAATGGGTATGATCTAAGGAGATCTTTATGCTTAGTCTCTTTGATTCACATCCTCTATAACTGCACTGTCTAATAAGGTAACCATTAGTTGCATGTGGTTATTGATATTTAATTTAAAATAAATGAAAAAATAAGTTCCTCAGTGGCATGAGCCAGATTTCAAGGCCTAAATAACCCTATATGCCTAATGGCTACCATATTATCCAGTGTGGAAAGTATTTCCATCACGAGGGAAAAGTCTATTGGACAGCATTACTCTACAATCTTCAGCTCAAAATAAACTAAGACATCTTGAAAATAGAAAAAAAATGAAACAAGGAAGTATACATAAGAGTAAAGCAGTACTTTGGTATTATAAAATATTTAAAGAAGGAGGATAAAATTGGAGGAAGTCAGACTTTAAAGTCACACAAAACTGAGTTCAAACTCCAACCTCGTCACTTACTAGTGTGCAACCCTGGGTAAATTATTTCCTGGCTTCAACTCAAGAAACGAATATAAAAAATGAGTATAACAACACTTTGTAAAAGTTATCTCAGAGTTGTTTTAAGGATTAAATGATATGAGAAGTACCTAATGTAGTGCCTGACACATAGCATAAATATTAGTTCCTTAGTTTAATTGCAACTAAGGATGATTTTTGGCATGTTGGCTACCTGATATTAGCAATTGGCAACTCGTTTTATTTTACAGTTCCCAATTTTGGTTAAGATAAATCTACCAACCACCATTTCCTTGAATTTTTAAGGATATAAATGTATACTAGAATACACAAATCACTTTTCAAAACAAAATGGTACATATCTACAGTTTTAATAATAAAAGTGTTAATTCTTACCTTAGATGAAATGATCCGGTTATCTATAAATTTCTGAGGTGTGTAAAGGCCACTCTGAGGAAACCTGTTGGCTATGTAAATAGTTCTTGTTTCAGTTTGATGTGGTGGGTCAAAACCCTAGGACCAAGCAAAAGAAAAAGTAATAATGGTCAACAAGGTTAGTTATTATGATTCTTTACTGTTGGTTTTATTTAATTGATCAGATTACACATATTATTACTGGCCTTGAACTGCATAGAGATTCAATCTATTTAATTATTAGGATAGTTAAGCCATATAATTTTTTCTTTCACAGGTAAACTGGTACATTATCTTCAGATATAACTAACTAGGTTAATACCTCTGGTAATGAAAGACAGTCCATAAACATACTCTGTCAGAAATAATACCACAAGAAACAAAATCATATAGAAGGCTTCTTTCCCTTCCTTTCCTTCCTGGGGGGTTTCCTGCTTTTCTCTTAGGACGGATTTCTACTCAGGATGTGGAAGTCCTGTGTAGCTACAGCCTAGTCAGCACCTACCACATCTGATGACAGAGGTTTACATTTTATTTCTTCTATACCCAGATCAACTCAGTTTCACAGAGCTTTGTTCCCAGAAGACTTACAATGCATAAGGTAGAGTCTTGCTCAGATTCATTCCCCAAAACCATCTCTTTATGCTAGTTACATTATCAATTGACTCCCTGAAATGTGGACATATATTATAATTCTGGCCTCAAATTTAGAAGACCATCTCTCAAGGTACATTTAGAAATGATCTCTAGTGGAAAAGATTCCGCTGGTGACAAGAATACTCATACTTTATTCCTACAGTACTGTACTCTTTTCCTGAGTGGCAAGTGAATCTTCAATACTCCTTTGGTAGACCTCGGGAACCCTTTGACAGGTTGAAAGTAATCATCAAATGCAAGACCTTTTTTTGGTTCTAACAGGCAATGATTTTAAATTTCTTCGACTTTTATTTTTTTCATGGTGGTCAAGGCCTATGTACTAGTACTACTAAGTTATTAAAAGGTCAATTAAACTTGGTATCCAAAAGCTACAATGATCCATTTTTAGATATTAACGACTCTAATGTAGTAATCTATTAAGTAAGTGATGTGGCTGCCATTCAATAATTAGCATCCCTGTAAAATTTCCGTTAAGCACAGACATACAGACAGTGGAAATTCCCATGTTACGTAGAGGAATATTTTGTTTAGTATATCAGAATATTAACAGTGCTGTGTATGGTTCTCAATTGCCGTTATTCTCGGTTTTAAAAAATTTATTTTGTGATCCCAGAAACAGCTAGTACAGGACTGTGCAAATTAAATGCATTTGTATACTCCATAAAAAAACACAGTTTAATTTTATTTCTTTATGCTATTGATAGTGATGATCACATTTTGTAGATGTGCCATTATGTGTCTGATTTCAAAATCATGTCTCTTCAAGGACAAAATGTGGCATGCATATTTATTTTCCTCTCAAATTTTCTTTTATTTATTTATTTTTTTTTAAAGATTTTATTTATTTATTTTTCCCCCAAAGCCCCAGTAGATAGTTGTCTGTCATAGCTGCATATCCTTCTAGTTGCTGGATGTGGGACGCGGCCTCAGCATGGCCGGAGAAGCGGCACGTCGGTGCGACCCCGGGATCCGAAGCCGGGCCGCCAGCAGCGGAGCGCGCGCACTTAACCGCTAAGCCACGGGGCCGGCCCAAATTTTCTTTTAAATATTTCACAATTGTGCCCTGTAAGGCATGTCTCAACATTAGAGTTGGAACTCATTGCTCTATCTAGACTATCACAATCTTAAAGATACATGCCATTTATTCACTCAACAAATATTTATTGACTTTAAGTACTATGTTAAGCCATGAAGAATTATGTGATTTGTTATATACTCAAGCAAATAATAACATGCTCCAACTCAATAAATAAATGAATGAACAAATAGTTTGAATGCTACTGCTATAGTCTATAGCTGTATTTCTCAAAGGGCACACAGGAAGTTTGCCTGTAAAATTCATCAAATTACAAGAGGTGCACACAGGTAACTGGAGCGTTAGACTACATGAAGCACATTTATTCAGCATCCACTCGGTAACCATGTTAACATAACACTAAGTTACACACCATACATGTAAGCTTATGGGATAAAATAAAGAAAAAAGAAAGTAAATTTGAGCATCTAAAAGAATATACAAACCTTTAAGAAGATGTCAAGACAACTGAGACTGAGAACCACTGGTACACAATTTTATTTTTTGCTAAATTCTAACCAAGACTGGATTTTATTACTATGTACATCTAAGGTTAAGAACAAAAACAAAAGGAAGACCCCCCTAAAAAATATATGTTATATATATATATATTTATCTCTACACACACTACTGCGACATCTCATTCATGACTAGTGTGTATATATAGATCTATATATATATATATATATATAGATCTATATATAAACGCATGCATTTTCCAGGAAGCAAATGCTCATCATTCTCTATTCATTTCTACTGGATGTACCAGTGATCACATACTAAAGTTTTGGAACTCCTGAGATTTCTACAATTATTTCAAGGAGATATATTGAAATATTCCAAAAATAAAATCAATTTTAAATTAAATTTTACAGTCAGCATGATCTCAACCAATCATGTTATAATCAATGGCATGCATATACATGTGGGTGTGGGTATTTTTTTTGCACACAAAATAGTTAAGTTTTTTGTATTTGTGACTGTACAGCTAAATGTTCCTTATGGAAATTAAACCTATAACTTCAGTTCATTAGCATTATCTTCTCTGCAAGAAATTAAACTAACTCACAAACTAAATAAAATAAAAGAATGAAACTGTCCAAAAATGAAGAAAGTGACTTAGAACAGGGTCCATAAATGGGCTCCAAGTCTGTGAATCTCTGAAACTATATGCAGATATGCATATATGTGCATTTTTCTGATGAGAGTGCAGTTTTTATCAGATTTTCATGATGTAAAGAAGCTTAAAACCACTTACCTAAACTCTTGCTTTTGTAATCAGTTCCCCATCTCAATATTACATATTTTAAAAATGACACAAGAGAATCTTTATGTTTCAATAACACCTTTACTTTCTTTAACAGCAGTCAAAACAAACATGTTATCAGAATTAATTGTATAACTATACTGCTAGTGTGAAGTTCAAGTATAATTTCACACTATTTCTAGCAAGCATTATCAGCAATTCTATGGCACTGAGAAAGAATACAATCTTAACTCCCAAATCACTCGGTCAAGGCTACATGCCAGGGTTCAGAACTCTTTGGCACATATCACATTTTCTGTTGTCATCCCAGACTACCCACTCACAGCCTCAACCCCTTGATGCTTGCCTGCTCCATTCTCCTCTGGTTTCACCTTGTCCTGGGCAAAGGAACTGAGACAGATTAATGCTATGCTAGCCACCTTCATTTTATTTTAATACCTGCTAAAAAGTGGAGTCTAGGCTTTGCAACCACACATAGTTAAACTATTTAAAAATAAACTCTCATACTCTAAAAAAGTATGAAATTCAAAACCTCTTTTCTCTTCTGTCTGGATTTGTGAGCATATGTTAAATCCACAAGTCCTAAAAAAAAGAAAAAAGAAAGTAGGCAAGTATTTAAGGTGGAAAAAAACCTCATAGTGGCATTCAGGGGAAGAATTGACACATGGGATTGATTTGAAAGAGACTCTTATAACCACAAACTGGTGAGGCCTAGGGAAACCAAACCAGCAAAGAGCTTTATAATTTTTAGAAGCTGATCTTTGGCACAAAGCAGTACTTGGAAACAAATCACAACATTTTACATTTTCACACAAAATATACCAGCCTCTGTACTATCTTAAAATGTCAAAGATTGTATGAAAAATACAAGCATTATAAATAAAAGACTGAAGAAGAGACTAAAACTATAGTCCCATAATTATTGTCACACTTTTTCAACATAACTAAGAAAACATCATCTTTAGAGTTCACAGTGATAAAAGTAAATTTGTGCCTCTTATCATTCTTATATGTGATCTATTTCCTCCATAATAGAAGAAAAAGCTCCAAAACAAACCCCCCAAAACCCAAAAACAACAGAAAAAGAAACTTCAGAATCAAAACTGCAACAGTATTGTAACTAAACTAAATGAACAGAAGCTTTATTTAGGTCACATGCTTTATATGATAGAACACTGATTTTTGTTGGCTATATGTTCCAACAAACACAGACACGTGAAAATGGCCTGGCAAAAATACAATGCTTCTGGGGAAGAATGATTTAATGTATTTTACCAAATCTACAAACTTAATTGTGAATTACTGCTTCTTAGACATAGACTTAAAATAAAATATACCTATATGAAGGTACTATAAGGGCAAGATAATTTTACACTGTTAGCAGACCAAAGCAAGGTGATAAGAGAATAACTTAAAATGCCTACGATGTAAACAAACACAATAATCTCAACTTTTTGTTTCATGTTACATAATTTTCATTTTAGGATTTAAGGTAATTTGCCATATATCAGAACAGTCTGGGCTTCCAAAAACTTTGGCTTAGTGCAGGGATGGATTGGGACTCTAGCTAAAGGATATAAAATTTAGAGTGATCTTCGACTCCAAAATTCTTAGATTATCTGCCAATGCTTTACTACAGGAAGCTCATTTCTGATAGGCTATGATATTACTTCCCAAACTTGATTACCTACTCCAACATATACCTCCAGCAAAAGCCTTCTCATCCTTCTAGTTTCAGCATAAAAGTTTCCTTTTCTGTGGAGCTTTACCTGATAATCCCGCTTCCCCAGAAACAGAGGAAGGCACTGTTATTTACTATGCCCACCAAACCTTTTACACACTCCCATTATAGACTTTATTACACTGAATTGTAATTGCTTGTCAGTATATCCATTTCTCCCTCCAGACTGTAAGATTCTTAAAAGCAGTATGTGTTAGTTATTTAGTAATATTTACTAAATGGGTTAAATTCTCTAGTTTTCAGGTTCACAGTTTGGCTTTAAAATACCTTTAATAATAAATTTTCTACCAAATTGAATTTAAATTCAGTGATATTCAAATGGAAAAGGAAAAACTTTAAAAGTGATTCTGTAGTACCATTACTAGTGAAACAGGATCTAACAGGAAACTTTATTCTGGTGTTCCTAGATTTACATTGTTCTCATCAGATTTATCTTATTCTCATCAAAGCCACTTACTTGGCTTTACAGTTGGTGGGGGTTCATTTCTGGATGTCAAAGAAATCAACTTCTATCAGGAAAATGTAAATCAAAACAACAATGAGATACGACTTCATACCCATTAGGATGGCTATTATTAAAAAAAAAACCAAAAACCAGAAAACAATAAGTATTGGCAAGGATGTGGAGAAACTGGAATCCTTGTGCACTGCTGGTGGGAATGTAAAGTGGTGCAGCCACTGTGGAAACAGTATGGTGACTGCTCAAAAAAGTAAACATAGAATAATCATATGATCCAGCAATTCCACTTCTGGGTATAAACTCAAAAAAAGTGAAAGCAGAGACTCGAACAGATATTTGTACACCCATGTTCACGGCAGTATTACTCACAATAGCCAAACAGTAGAGGCAACTCAAGTGTTCAACAACAGATGATGGATAAACAAAATGTGGTATATACATACAACGGTATGATATTATTCAGCCTTAAAAAGGAAGGAAATTTTGACATACGCTACAACGTGGATAAACCTTGAAGACATTATGCTAAGTGAAATAAGCCTGCCACAAAAGGACAAATATTGTATGATTCCTTAAGAGGAATTCCTTATAAGGAGTAAGAGTAGCCAAATTCATAGTTTGCCAGGGCTTGAGTGAACGGGGGGGGGGCACAGAGTTAGTGCTTAATAGGTACAGAGTGTCAGTATGAGAAAATGAAAAACTTCAGGAGATGGATAGTGGTGACAGCTGCAAAACAATGTGAATGTACTTAATGCCACAGAACTGTACACTTAAGAATGGTTAAAATGGTAAATTTTATGTTATGTATACTTTACCACAATTAAAAATACCAATTTCACCTATTTGGGACTTTACCATGGATTTTCTGGATTAGAAGAGTCCTACTCGGCCATAATTTAACCATGATAATGAACGTCTCTTCTTTGCTAGACTGGTGATTTCCGTTATGGAATCACACACATGGAATCACAGAGACATTTATGATAAAAATAAATGTGTGGGGTTGTTTTAGTTTAGATCAAATTTAAAAATCATAGGTCTTAGTAAGGAATAATTTAAGGTTTCTATAACCAAGAACCCTAAATTTGATTTTTTTGGTCTGCCTATCCAGTTGAACACTGGCTGGATAACGGTGTAACTAGTAAATCTTATAACTGTGGAATCCAGTTTGGAGATAGAGGGGTAAAAAGAAATTTCTACCCATGTTTCTCAAATACTTTTGAGCCTTCTCCTTCTCCCTTCACAATCATAAACAATGGCAATGAAGACAGCTTCCTAGGCCCTCCTTAGTATATCAGAAGCAATGGGTTACAACTCCGACAGGCCAGAGACATGTAGTCAACCAAAAAATAAATCTTTGACATATCTTCAAAATTTAATATTTAAAAAAATATATCAATCACAAAGACACAACCACAAAATTCTAAACAATAACAGCATTAAAAAGCGCATTGAGGGGCCGGCCCCGTGGCTTAGCGGTTGAGTACGCGCGCTCCACTGCTGGCGGCCTGGGTTCGGATCCCAGGCGCGCACCGTCGCACCACTTCTCCGGCCATGCTGAGGCCGCGTCCCACATACAGCAGCTAGAGGGATGTGCAACTATGACATACAACTGTCTACTGGGGCTTTGGGGGAAAAATAAATAAAATTATAAAAAAAAAAAGTGTACTGCAGTCAAAGAATAGAGATGCCAGATGAATCCTATTTAGTTATTTAGTCAAGAATTGACACAAAAGGTAGAAAAAAGTAGGGAAGGAAAAAAGGAGGGAAGATACACAATTGTCTTACTAATTTTATATGCTGGGAACCTGAGAAACATGCTTCAGAAGTAAAACATGTCTATACAAGGTTAAAAAAAAAAGGATTCAGCAAACCCTAAACTACTGCTATGAAAATTTGAAAATTAAACTTTAAGCACAGAAATGATTATTGGCAACACTGGGTCAAACTGACATAATTCTGAAAATGTATTTAAAAAACACACAAAATAATATTGTAGTATATTTTCAGTTCTTTCAGCAAGCAGTTCATTTATCCTGCATAATGACTATCAAAATTGTACTGCTGGGGCCGGCCCCGTTGCTTAGCAGTTAAGTGTGTGCGCTCCGCTACCGGCAGCCCAGGTTCGATCCCGGGCGCGCACCAACGCACCGCTTGTCTGGCCACGCTGAGGCAGCGTCCCACGTACAGCAACTAGAAGGATGTGCAACTATGACATACAACTATCTACTGGGGCTTTGGGGAGAAAAAGGGAAAAAAAGGAGGAGGATTGGCAATAGATGTTAGCTTAGGGCCGGTCTTCCTCAGCAAAAAGAGGAGGATTGGCATGGATGTTAGCTCAGGGCTGATCTCGCTTACAAAAAAAAAAAAATTGTACTGCTGATCTACAGTTCTTGCCTTCAGGTATCTGCCTGTATCTAAAGAGTTTACTTTAGCAACCAATCAAAGAGTATGTACTGAGTACTTTCTATGTGCTTTCTAGTGTGCTAAGGACCATTGATGATAAAAAGAAATATATGACTTAGACCCTGCCCACCTGAAGTTGATGAAACCTTAGTGATTTAGGCCTTATTTACTTACCTTAGATATTATCTAATTTCCTATCACATATTTAAGATCAAACTAGAATTATTTTCTGGTTTTAATGTGGGACACCCTGCATGGATATCTAATAAGCAACTAGATAGTTTGTTTAGAGGTTAGGAAAGAGGGTTGGACTTGAGATTGGCACCCAGCAAGCATAATGATGATGGTTCAAGTCAAAGATATGTATGAGACTGCCTATTAAGAGTATACAGAGGAAGAAGAGAATAAGGGTAAGAGAGAATTCCCAGGGCTATCATTTAAGATACATGTGGGAGAAAAGGAATAAGCAAAGGAGAAAGATCATCAGAGAAGAAGGAAAACAAGAAGAGTGGTGAGGCAGAAAACCAGGAAAAAGAAGGTATAAAAGGAATTATGTCATATGCTGCAAGGAAAGATGAGAACTGAAAAAAAGACTACTGAATTTAATAATTAGGAAATCATTGGTGGCTTTTGGCAATACAGTTTGAATCAAGTTAAAAGTGCTACATCAGGGGCCGGCCCGGTGGCGCAAGCGGTTAAGTGCGCGCGCTCCGCTGCGGCGGCCCGGGGTTCGCTGGTTCGGATCCCGGGCGCGCACCGAAGTACTGCTTGGTAAGCCATGCTGTGGCGGCGTCCCATATAAAGTGGAGGAAGATAGGCACCGATGTTAGCCCAGGGCCGTCTTCCTCAGCAAAAAAAAAAAAAAAAGAGGAGGATTGGCAGATGTTAGCTCAGGGCTGATCTCCTCACAAAAAAAAAAAAAAAAAAAAAAAAAAAAAAAAAAAAAAGTGCTACATCAGACTGATAAATGTCGGTACACGAGGATGGGGAAGTAGGGACAGTGGTTAACTACTGAAAAGCTGGATCGAGTGAAAGATTTTTAGTGTAAGCAAATTATAAGCATATTTTTAGGTTTGAAATGAAGGATCTGGTAAAGAGGGAGAAAAATCAACTTATGGGAAAGAAAAAATTATTGAAGGATCAAGGAGGAAAAAGAGAAAATGATCAAGAGCCAAGGTGTAAAGCATTAACTTTGGAAATAGATAGGATGTCTCCTCATTTAAAATGGAGAAAATTTTTTTATTTAAACACGAAAAATGAAGAAAGTTGAAATCATATACTATCACATTTTCTATTTTGGTATTTCTATGAAATATCTTTGAGATGAGTTGATATACTTATCACTTGAGTAACTGAGTTCAGTTACTCAGTGTATGTTTACAGACTTCTTATCTTCCTATGGCTTTCTACATACACTCATATCTCTACTGGAAGCTCAGACTGCTGTCACAAATCAGATCACCAGTTCCTTCCTTTATGATTCAATTAACTCTAATATTCACATTCACTTTTTTTTATTACTAATAGATAATTCTTGTACAATAAAAATAAAACAAAATTAAGAAACTTGGAGACTCTTTATATCAATGGTCATCACAATGACTTCTGATAACCAAAGGCATTGGGTTCTCAGTTTTAGATTTCACAGACCAGTAAAAAATTTTTTAATTGAGAAACTGCCATAAGGTTGCCAACTTTTTATTTTTCCAAGCAAAAATATTAACAAAAAAGAAAGTAAGGAAAATAATCTAAGACTTTAAAAGACAATTCTTCTTGAAAGTCTGAGAAACTGTCACAGCCCAGAGGAAACTAAGAACGCATGATGACTAAATGTGTTATCTCATATGGAATTTTGAACCAGAAAAATGATACTAGTGAAAAACTAACAACATCTGAATAAAGTATGGAGTTTAATAATAAGGTATTAATATTGGTTCATCAGCGTAACAAATGTAGCATAGTAATGTAAGATGTTAATAATAAGAGAAACTGGGTGAGGGAAATGTACAAGAATTATCTGTATTACCTTTGCAACTTTTCTAAGATAAAAACTTTATTTTTTAAAAGTTAAAAAAAAGACAGTTCTCAAAAACAAGGACATCGATAAATTTAAGCAAAGACACACACACACAGATATATGCATGTTATATCGACTTAGTTTTTCTCATTTTGCCAGAGACCACTGAAAACTTTACCTCAATCTACAGAAACCATCATCATTAAGGGACCCACGGTCTAGGAGATTATAAACTATGAAGACTGTGAAAAGCATCTAAGCATCTGATTATTTAAGAATTTTGACTTTTACTGTCTCATAGTAAATTCCTAAGTTTTGTTTTTTTTTTTAATTCTGCAAATAGATGCTGGAAAACAAGCTGATCAACATTGGCGGTTGATCTGGCAGGTTAAACACTGCATCAGTTCCCTTTAACGTTGCATAAAGAGTTGGATCCGCAAAGTCTGAGGGTCTCCTGCATATCTAAGTTAGAGGCCAGTTCCTTTACATTTAAATTTCAACAGGAAAACACAAAGTTAAGAGAACTACTTCCCTGTCTTTCTAAAGAATCAAGTCCACCCTCACATCTTTGTTATAATATTCAGAACTTACATATTAAAGCGCATAGTGGAGAACTGAGATAAGCAAGAATGTCTACAGTCCCTTTGTAGTTCAGGAGATGCAAGAGTGAAGAAACAATTTTCTGGGTAACATGTGATTAAGACCTAAACTGACTATATACTTCTCAAGCTTTATCTGTTCATTGCACTCACTGCAAAAGACTCTTCAAAGCAAATCTCAGAATACCAATATGTAACACAAGTATTTATTGAGAAAAATGTGCTTGATACTATGCTAGGCACTGTACCAAATTTAAGTAAAAATATTTGGCCATTCTGAAATATCAAGCCACTTCATGTCACTTGTTAAATTATCCTATAATTTAATTTTTAAAAATTCAATTTATAAATACTATGAGCACGGACTATATGCTAGGTAACATGCTCGGTACTGTGGAAATACCAAAATGAGAAGTCAGGGCCCCTGCTCTGAGCAAAACTTGATTTTTTAAAAATATGGCCTCTTAATAAGCACAAAAAAAGTGAAACAAATAAAATATCAAGTAAAATGAGTAAAATTTTGACTGAAATAGCAGTAAGTCATTAGATGACTCACTTTTTTTTTTTTTGAGGAAGATTGGCCCTAAGCTAACATCTGTTGCCAATCTTCCTCTTTTTTTTCCCTCTCCAAAGCCTCAGTACATAGTTGTAAATTCTAGTTGTAGGTCCTTCTAGTTCTTCTATGTGGGATGCCACCTCAGCATGTCTTGATGAGCAGGGAGTAGGTCTGCGCCAAGGATCTGAACCGGTGAATCCTGGGCCGCCAAAGGGGAACGTGCAAACTTAACCACTGTGCCACAGGGCTGGGCCAGCCCCGATGACTCACTTTTTTCCCTACAGAAAATTATTAAATACATTCTTCTGCATAAAGAGTTAAAAGTATGGCATAATTCCATTAACAGATGTAATAAAAATTAATAAAAATGGATAAACTATCCTATCTCTTTCCAGCATTTCCAATTTCTATTTCAACATCATAAACTTCAAAATAATTTTTGGGCTCCTAAGGTACAAAAATGAAAAAAAAGAAATTAATAACTTTGAAAAGCTTTCAAAAAATTTGCGATGCTGTTCAAGGTCAATTTAAATGAACTGCATTTTACATTAGATAACATTTTCAAGAGGAGATACATAGTCATGCGTCGCTTAATGACAGGGATACGTTCTGAGAAACACGTCGTTAGGTGATTTCATCGTTGTGCAAATGTCATAGAGTGTACTTATACAAACCTAGGTGGTACAGCCTACTACACACCTAGGCTATATGGTACTAATCTTATGGGACCAACTTTGTATACGGGGTCTGTCATTGACCAAAACATTGTTACCGGCACATGACTGTACATTAAGGTACAAGCAAGGACTAATTTCTTCTGGTACCTAAAATAATATGTGAACTTGAGAATGGGCATGGCTGAGTAACTACAGGAACTCTTGATCACTTCTCTCCTTTTCCTCTACAAACTTGTCACTTCCATCTCCAGAATACCACTGCTGCTAGAAATTTCTTTCCCTAACCCATTTTTAATCTTGCCTCACTCTTGGCAGATTTAAGACGGTAAGATTGGTAAAGAGAAATATAGGGAAAACTGCTGCTACTGCTCATTCCCTTCACTCTGCTAAACTCCCTGGGTTCCAGTCCTGCCTCTGGCACTAATTAGTTATTGACCTTGGAAAAGTCCATACTTCGAACAGTTCCCTAGACTTCACAAAAGCAAAGATGGATAAAATCTTTTTTTTTTCTTTAATTAAGAAGACTTAGCTAGGCTTAAAATAAGATAATCATTTCTGTAATCAGGAGCTGAGCCTTTGAGACTCTGAGTCTGGAAATAGGCAGTCTAAGTTTAACTCCTACAGCATGATAAAGATTAATAGCACTCCCCTTGTACCTGGATCCTAGAGCCAGGTTCAATTGAAAGGAGGCTGAAAAAAGCTGTATACCTTTAAATATATATAAAGTCTCCAAAGACAGGATAACATCTATTTTTTTAAAAAAGAAGAAAATATTATGAGATAAATCAGGCAGATACCCATCAAGAACAGATGGAAATGAAAGAGATCCAATAATAAACTCTGGAAATGAAAGAGTCATTTAAATTAAAAATTCAGAAGATAGGATGAATTCTAGATTGGACACAGGTGAGAGAATTAGTGAACTGGAAGCCAGAACGAAGGAATTCACACTGAAGCAGCACAGAGAGAAAATGAATGAGAAATATGAAAAAGAAGTCAAGAGCCATGGAGGACAGATTAATGGCAAGCAAGAGTTCTAGAATAAGAAAAGTTAAAGGCTGAGAAGCAATATTTAAAGGAAAAAAGGGCTGAAAAATTTTCTGAACTGTAGAAATAAGAGCCTTCAGATTGAAAGCAGACACAAGTGCAGAGCAGAAAAAACAAAAATAATATGCAAAAATATGATGGATACAGCACCGTAAAATTATGAAATATCAAGGACAAAGAGATAATCATAAAAACAATATGAAAGAGATTATCAACAAAGTAATGACAATTAGATTAAAAGCATATTTTATACCAGCAATAATAAATGTCAGAAAGCAATGGAATAAGTAGTATCTTCAATATGTTGAGCGAAAGTAACTGTTAATCTGGAATCCTGTATCTACCTGAATTAGTATTAAATAGAAATTATGAAATAAAGACATTTTAAGACATAAAAACTAAGAGAGTTTACCACCCATAAACCCTTGCTTAAAAATAGCTACAGGGGGCTGGCCCTGTGGCTTAGCAGTTAGGTGCTCGTGCTCTGCCACTGGTGGTCCGGGTTCGGATCCCGGGCGCGCACCGACGCACTGCTTCTCCGGCCATACTGGGGCCGCGTCCCACATACAGCAACTAGCAGGATGTGCAGCTATGACATACAGCTATGTACTGGGGCTTTGGGGGAAAAAATAAATAAATAAAATTATTAAAAAAAAATTATTTAAAAAATAGCTACAGGATGTATTTTAGCAAGAATAAAAGTAAATCCAGAGGGAAGAGGTGGTATGCAGGAAACGATGGTGAGTAAAAGACATCACTAAATCCTTATAGTAAATCAAAATGAGTAACTATTAAAAAGTTACAAAATGATTTGAGATTAAAAAAAAGTAGAACTAAAAAACACATTACAGGAGAAAATATCTGCAAATCACATATCTGATGAGGATCTTCTATCCAGAATATATAAAGAACTCTTACAACTCAATTAAAAAAAATTTTTAATGGGAAAAACATCTAAATAGGCATTTCTCTAAAAAAGATATATACATGGCTAATAGGAACATGAAAAGATGTTTGAAATCATTAGTCATTAGGGAAATGTAAATCAAAACCACAATGAGATACCATTTATACCCACTACCATGGCTATAATCAAAAAGTTAGACAAAAATAAGTGTTGGTAAGTGTTCCAAGACATTGGAACCCTCATACATTGCTGGTGGGAACGTAAAATGGTGCAGCCATTTTGGAAAACAGTTTGGCAATTCCCCATAAAGTTAAAAATAGAGTTACCATTTGACCCAGTAATTCCACTCCTTAGATATACACCCAAGAGAAATGAAAATATATATCCATGCAAAAACTTGCACATAAATGGTCAAAGAACCATTATTTCTAATAGCCAAAAGGTGGAAACGAACTAAACGCCCATTAATTGAGGAATGGTTAAACAAAATGTGGTATATCCATAGAATGGAATATTATTTGGCAATAAAAAGAAATGAAGTACTGATACACGCTACAACAGGGATGAACGGTGAAAACATTATGCTTGGGGCCGACCCGGTGGTGTAGTGGTTAAGTTTGCACGCTCTGCTTTGGCGGCCCGGGGTTCACAGGTTCGGATCCCGGGTGTGGACCTACACACCACTCCTCAAGCCATGCTGGGGTGGTGTCCCACATACGGAAAAAAAAGTAGAGAACGATGGGCACAGATGTTAGCTCAGGGCCAATCTTCCTCAGCAAAAAAAAGAGGAAGACTGGAAACAGATGTTAGCTCATGGCCAATCCCCCTCATCAAAAACAAACAAACAAACCAAAAAAGCCATTATGCTAGATGAAAGAAGACAGTCACAAAATACCACATATTGTATGATACCATTCATATGAATGTCCAGAGTAGGCAAATCTATGGAGACAGAAAGTAGATTAGTGACTGATTAGGGTTGGGGGCTAGAGGTTTGGGGAAATGGAGAGTGAGAGTTAATGCGTAGCGAGTCTCTTTTAGGGGGCATAAAAATGTTCTAAAATCAGAGTGTGGTGATGGCTGCACAACTCTGAATATACTAAGAAACTTGTATATGTTAAATGGGTAAATTGTATGGCATGTGAGTTACATCTCAATAAGGCTGGTAAGAGAAAAAAGGTGGAACTAAACTATTATGTAATAGTAATGTGGAAGGTGAGAGATGGAATTTTGGGGTTAAAATCTTCTAAATCACTATATTATTTGTAGGTGGATAGAGACACTGAATATATAGGCATAGCTAGAAAATAAAAAGGATGAAAATATAACCTACAGCTTTTACACCATCAAAGGGAAAAATATGAATAGAAGAAACTTCTTAACAAATTCAATGTAAAGCCAATCAAAATCCCGGAAAGATTTTCCACAGAATTAGACAGTGATTATAAACAGCATACAAGGGCCGGCCCCGTGGCTTAGCGGTTAAGTGCGCACGCTCCGCTGCTGGCGGCCCGGGGTTCGATCCCGGGCGTGCACTGATGCACCGCTTCTCCGGCCATGCTGAGGCCGAGTCCCACATACAGCAACTAGAAGGATGTGCAGCTATGACATACAACTATCTACTGGGGCTTTGGGGGGAAAAAAAATTATAAAAAAATAATAAAATAAATAAATAGCATACAAAAGAGTAAAGATCCAATGCAATTCTGCAAAAAACCAAAAAGGACTGGGGGTTCTGCCTGGCCAGACATCAAGATTTATCATAAAAGTACTTTAATTAAGACAGTGCATTACTGGTACACCAATAGATCAACAGATGAATGAAACAGAATAGAGAACCTAGAAAGAGAACAAGATATGTGAAAGAGAATGCTGGTATACGACAGAAAAGGCAAACAACACAGATCAGTAGGGAAAAGATGGCACATTCAATAAACAGCATTAGGACAAATAACTTTCCACATGAGAGAAAACAAATTCCCTACACAAAAGTCAATTCCAGATATATTAAAGACATAAATGTTGAAAAACCAAATTTTAAGACAATTTGAAGAAAACACTAGAAAAACAGCTTTATGATCTTGGTATAGGAAAGGAATTTCTAAACAAGTAATAAAAAGCAGAGATCATTTGCCTAATAAATTTACCTACGAATAAATTTAAAATTTCTGTATTAAAAAAGACACCATCAACAAAGTTAATTATAAGGGACAGACTGGAAAAAGATATTTACAACATATACAACAAAGAATTAGCATACAGACTACAGAAGGAACTAATAAGGAAAAGACAAACTACCCAATAGAAAAATGAGTTAAACTATTCATATGAATGAAATACAGGACACCTGAATCTCACTAGCAATCAGGAAAATGCAAATTTGAACAAAATGAGATACAACTCACACCCACCTGACGGGTAAATTTTTTCAAGTCTGACAGTACAAAGCATTGACCAAGATGTAGGGAAAGGGGAACTCGAATGTTTTAGAAAATAATTTGCCAATATCTAGTAATAGTTATAATGTGCACACCCCACAACCCAGCAATTCCACTTCTAAGTATTCCAATTAAAAAAAATAATAATAAACATAAATAAAAATGGTCACTGTAGCATTTTTTGTAATAGGAAAAAAATGAGAACAATCTAAATATCCATTAGGGAAGAACAGACTCCCAGAAGACTGGCTAGGGCAGGGGTTGCTTCATTTTGATAGTTCCAGAGCCTAGCAACGTGCTATCAGAGTAGGTGTTCAGAAAATGTTTGGGTCAATGAAAAAATAAACAAGAAAGAAGTGGTGTTACCTAAGAGTGGATGCAGAGTTGAGAAACAGCTTTTGTTATATGGAGAACTAAAACAAAATAGACAAAAATCTCTGCCATCAAGAGATAAATGAGACAAATAAGTAAATTATAGAGTATGTGAAATAGTGATAAGTGCTAAGAGAAATAAGCAGGGAAGGGGGATAAGGAAGTACTGGGGAGGGTTACAATTTTATATTGAATGTCCAGAAAAGGCCTCACTGACTACAGAAGAAATATACAACTTTAATGAAGACAGTGAAATTATTAAAGATTTTGTTTACCTTGGTTCAGTCATCAATTTAAATGGAGACTGCAGCCAAGAAATCAAGAGAAGACTGAAACTTGGGAGGGCAGGAATAAAAGAATTGGGAAAGATCATCAAGCATAAGAAAGCGTCAGAGACTCAGGCCAAGATTATCCACAACCTTGTATTCCCAATTACTATGTAGAAGTGCAAAAGCTGGAGAGTGGAGAAGATTAACAGGAAAAAAAATTGATTTATTTGAAATACAGTGTTAGAGGAGAGCTCTATGGATACCCTGGACTGCCAGAAAGACTCACAAGTGGGTCCTAGAGCAAATTAAGCCTGAACTATCACTGGAGGCAAAAATAATAAAACTGAGGCTGTCCTACTTTGGGCTCATCATGAGAAGGAAGGATTCTTTGGAAAAGACAGTAATGCTGGGAAAAATAGAAGGCAGCAGGAAAAGAGGAAGACCAAATATGAGATGGACTGACTCCCTAAAGGAAGCCACAGGCATGAGTCCACAGGAGCTGAGCAGGACTGTTGAGGACAGGACATTGTGGACATCACTCATTCACAGGGTCGCCAGGAGTCGGAGCTGACTTGACCACACATAACAACAAACTTAATCAGAGATACAAAGTCCTACATTGGCACGGGTCTAATTACATACTCTGAAGATCTGATAACTTAAAAGTAAAACCAGTAAGGCGAGCAACTAAATGTCAGAGATAGCATTTTTTACACCCAGCAACTCGTTCAAGCGTTACCCACTCTATAAGGCTGTTGTCATGTAAATTAACCACACAACTTCCTTCCCTTCCTTTCAGTTACGTTCATTTGAAGCCATTTTAAAAAACATTACCAGATTGTCCTGAAGATGAGAGTGGTTATACAACCAGGATTTTATTCAGGTTAACAAAAATATCTAACACTGAGAAGTGGTGTCTTAATCTACTAGGAAAAGCTTTAAGAGAACCACTTTAGAATCACCTTCCTACCACACAAAAACACCATCAGGTAAATAAGCCTTCTATACATGAAGACTGGCAAATCTAAAGCATGAGATCAGATCTGTAATAATTAAACTTCCAGAGTCAAGTTACCGTGCTATGGCTTATTGCAACAAAGCCAAAGTATTACAACAATATGGAATTATGACATCATTAGCTTGGATGCCTAAGAAGGCATTTTTCTGGGATATCTGAATTTACAATTAGCTAAGAACAGAGAGCCAACACTTGTTTGAGGGAATGGCAGGCAGTCCTAGTTTTATTTACAAGATATTTTTTTGAGAATGATGCCCACTGCAAAATGAATTAACAGAAAGCTGGCTCTTCTGAAACAGCATACCTCTTAGTCTTAACATTAAAATGCTGTTCTAGAGCAAGGAAAAACAGGTATCAATGCTTTAGTGCCACAAAATCTTTACAGTCCCCCCAAAATCGTTTTTGCTTCACTGCCTTTTGAATTAGTAAATGAAAACA
The DNA here is from genome assembly GCF_020826845.1 of Diceros bicornis minor. Classification (NCBI taxonomy): domain Eukaryota; kingdom Metazoa; phylum Chordata; class Mammalia; order Perissodactyla; family Rhinocerotidae; genus Diceros; species Diceros bicornis. Next base: position 40,697,171 of record NC_080754.1, read on the forward strand.
CTGAATTGTAGCAGCATTTAATTAACGCCATTTAGAAATTAAGCAGCAACCAGTAACAGACCTCATCACCGAGATAAGATTAGTCTTCTTCAGCCAGGAGCAATTTCTGTCCTAATTGCTACTGTTGCCTTAGTGCTGTATTTGCTGGGCTGTAGTTGCCAGGAAGCAGGAAAGATTTTTCTCTCTGAATTAATTCCGAGAAAGGTGGCGCTTTTTATCTGCCTTAACTCACCCTTTCCTAGGATTTTTTTCTCCAGATGTTCCAGTAAAACTGAAAAAGTTAATCACTGGTTCCAAACCTGTCTCGTTCAAACTGGCTTGAGGAGAACGGAAAAATATCGAGTTCATATTCCAAAAGTTTCACTTGGGGTGGGATGAGGACACGGTAGAAGAAAAACACAGTCCTTCAAAACTATCGTACATCTCTTTTCCGAAACTAGACGGGTGTTGGAATATTCTTTCTTTCCCTCACCTAGGCCTTGGGCAAAATTTCCTTCGTTGAATGTGGTTAGACTAAAGAAAGTACCCTCCTCCTTGATAATCCCCGCAATCCTGAATCGTGACACCCCAACTGAAAACAGTGACGAGGGGGGCTGAAGGCAAGTCCTCCCCCTCCCCTTCACTCAAACGTGTCCCAAACTGTTCGAGGCGGGAGACACAAGCCTCTTTTCTCCCCCCAGGACCTACTCTCCCTCCGTTCCCTCGCCCTGTGTCCCCAGCGGGGAGCCCGGCCACGCTCCGGACCCCCGCCTCTGGCCGCAGCCGCCCAGGAGCGGCGAGCAGGGAGTACCCGAGAAGCGCGGGCAGGAGGCGGCCGCCCCGCGCCGGCCTCGGCGGCCCGGGTTTGGAGGCGAGACGCGCGCCGGCTGCGCGGGCTTCGCCGGCTCCGGCCGCCTCCTCTGCGGCCTAGCCCGGCGCCCGCGCCCCGGCCCTTCCGCGCCACCCGGGCCCGAGAGGCCGCGCGGGAGCGGGCGTCCGAGAGATGGAGGGGCGGAGGCACCTACCAGCTGCCGCCGGATCCAGCACCACATGCCCCCGCCGTCGCCGTCCCGGTCCCGCGGGACGCGGGAGCCGAGGGGCTGCAGGACGAGACCGACGAGCCAGAGGTGGGAAGCGGGAGAGCCCCTCCGGCTTAAGTTCCGCTCGTCGCCGCCGCCACCTCACTCCCAGCGCCGGGTCCCCATCCCGCCGCGCCGGCCCCGAGGTCCTACAGGCGCGGCCTCGGCGCCGCCCCCGCCCGGCGCAGCTGAGCCTGCCGCCGCGCCGCAGCCACCTTCATTATTGACCGTTGTCGGCCAAAGCACCGCCAAAACCCCGCCCCCGCCCGGCCCGGCCCGGCCCCCTGGTCCCACCCGCCCCGCCCCCGGCGCCTCGGGCCGCCTCCGGACGTGACGACAGGGGCTGCGGAGACCCAGGGCCAGCGCGCTCCGCCGCCGTCCGAGCTGAGGTCAGGCGTGTGGGCGGGGCCGGCAGCCAGCGTGGAGGGGCTGGGGATTCTGGAAGGCGGGTTCTGCTCTATGCTCCCCTCCCCTCATTCCAAGGATAGGGTTAAGTCGCGTGTGTGTGTCTGTCTCCGGAGTCGGCAGCTTCTGGCCGACTCCTCTGTTTTTACCTCCTGTTGCAGGTTTGTTTCTGGCTCTCTGCCTCTTTTGGGCCCCCTGTCCCCCAACACGCACAATCTCGAGTGTAGTGACTGAAGGTTAATCCACAGAGGTCTCCAGTTTTGGTTCAGTTAAGTTGCCAAAGGCTTTGTCTCGACGCGTAATGCAGCCCTCTTTAGCAGACCATTGAACAGGGGCTAGGGGAATCATGATCACTACCTTTAAGTAATTTTGAAAGGGGTTGCAACTCCCCAGTACCTGGTCCAGTTTGGACTAGTGTTTCCGGGAGAAGGGACGAGATAACTCTGTTTTAGGATGCTAAAATGAATAGGTTAGGGGGGAAAATACTTTCTATGGAAAGGTAGTTGTTTACTATTAACTGCCAAACTCTTGCAGTCAAAAACACTCTAGAAGTAGCAAGACCTAGGTGAGATAAGGTTGTAGATAAATGCAGATAAGAAGGAATATAAAAGCAACTGGAACAAGCCTTTGACTTGAAAGGCTGAAATGAAGCGCCTGGTCTCTGTTCGAAAGCAGCCACATAGACATCTTGGGTCTTATGCATAAGAATTGTGTGGAATATTTTTGCTGAATTAAGGCACACTTCACCATTCAACACACAGGAGTTTGTGTTTTTCGAAAAATGTTCTATTAAGTGAAAACAAATCTAACCGAGATTTGCTTGGCTAGGCAAGTTATTGCATATATGTACTCAGTCTTTTACTTTCAGTAGACAATTGTTATTATATAATGATTATCCAGCACCACAAATAGAACCTTTCCTGAAGGATATTTATGATCTATAAAACCAGCAGTGTAATTTTATGTTATGAATAATCCAACTACAAAAATTAGCTAGGTATTTAAAGAGAAAAAGTAATCTTACTTTTGTTCTTGTGACTAAACCTTGCTTGGGGACCCTAAAAGAAAGTTTATGATACATTTACTTATTTGTTATAGTGATAAAACTTTACTACCATTCATGGAACACTCGTGTGTCTCAGGCCCTGTATTAAGCTCTTTACTTGCTTGGTCTAATTTAATCCTCATCAGTCCTTTGAAGTGGATATTATTATTCCCATTGAATGGATGTGGAAATGGAGGCTCAGGTTAAGTAACTTGGCAAAGCTGGGATTCACATTCTGGATGGTTAGGCAACAAAGTTCATGCTCTTAAGATATGTAAAGAAACAAAAATATGACCATACCTGCTTTTATTCATCTGCAAGTGGTCTGATTAAAATTAGGCCTGGAAGTATTTATATATATGCCACCAAAGTTTGTCAAGACAACCTAAGAAACAGATCTAGAGGACACTTGGTGCATTATTATTTAACTGTGTCCCAAATTTCAGAAGGTAGAAGTGGGAGGAGGAGTGATTCTAAATGCCATGGTGGAATATTGTAAGAAGTGATCTCAAGATAACTGTGTAAAGATCATAATTATAGCTCAAACTGTCAGGAACAGAATGAGCACTCAAGCAGTGTTCTAAGCAGTTTTCAAAAGCAATATTATACATCTCATATTAATCCAAGGAGCATAAAAGAGAGTATTTTGATACTGTAGAGTATAACCTATAACCTTTAGTGGTGATGAAATCAATTTAGTGTGTCATGATCACTATTTTATTTTTTATTTCTTTTTAAAAGTTTTTATTTATTTATTTTCCCCCCAAAGCCCCAGTAGATTGTTGTATGTCATAGCTGCACATCCTTCTAGTTGCTGTATGTGGGATGCGGCCTCAGCATGGCCGGAGAAGCGGTGCATCAGTGCACGCCCGGGATCCGAACCCGGGTCGCCAGCAGCGGAGCACGCGCGCTTAACCGCTAAGCCACGGGGCCGGCCCTATGATCACTATTTTAAAGAAACGATAGAAAACAGAATATATCGTATAGTGTAAGTAGTATGTATTGTTTTGTGAAACTTTTGTTTTGCATAGTATTGGGACAGTTTCTGGCTAGTCACAAGCGTTTACAGGAAATGGGCAATCCCTGGAATTTTCTGAACAAGGAAATGGCATGATGAAATCAGTGTTATCCCATAAACAGTATATATGATAGGTTGGAGAGAGAAGAAAAGTCAGATAGGAAATGACTGCTGGCGTGAAGTATTGAGTTCAAAAGTCCTGGCCGGGGGAAGAGCCAGAAGTAAAGCGTGTTGTAGGGCATTGTGATTTGGTAACAGATAAGGAAACCTGAAACGTAAGCCATTCCATATGAAGTGACAGACCTTCCAAGAGAAGAAGTTTACCAGCATCACTTAATAGCCACTGAATTAATGGTAAATATGGTTCTTTTTGTTGGGTAAACTTGTTAATATAATTCTGTGGTAGTTATACTTGTGAGATGTGTTCATTCCCGGGGTAAAAACATCTCCTGGTTAGGTGTAATAGAGATTCAGATATAACAAAGACAAAACAAAGAGGGCTGTTTTTCTTTATCAGAACATCTTGGACTATCAACAGAAAGAAAGTACAGACTGTGAACTTGTTAAGGTCAAGATTCCTGGCTTATTCATTTTAGTGCCCATAGTATCCAAAGAGTACTTGATAAATGTTTGTTAAATGAATGAATAAGTTAATGTCAATGACTGAGTGGTTAGAGAAAAAATACCTAGTTCAGAAATATCAGTGATATAAAGCGAAGCATACTGAATGATTTCAGGAGATCCTAAGCTGTGCTGTAAGACCGGTAGTCACCATCCTTTAGACCCTGTTGTGTGCCTCTCAGAACTCTTCACAGGTCAGTCAGTTTGAAGGACGCCGAGCCTTGCCAGTCTGTTACCTTAATTATTTCTGTAGCAATAGAGCCATCAGATGGGCCCTAGAATCTGCTTTTTTTTTTTTTATGAGGAGATCAGCCCTGTTCTAGCATCTGCCAATCCTCCTCTTTTTTATGCTGAGGAAGACTGGCCCTGGGCTAACATCCGTGCCCATCTTCCTCCACTTTATATGGGACGCCACCACAGCATGGCCAGCCAAGCGGTGCGTCGGTGCAGGCCTGGGATCCGAACCGGCGAACCCCAGGCTGCCACAGCAGAGCGCGCACACTTAACCGCTTGCCCCACCGGGCCAGCCCCTCTATCTCATTTTTTGAAAGGGCAACTTTTCACTTTCTCAGAATCATAAATGTAGTAGATTACAAATTATTCCACTTAAAAAGCAGTTTCTTATATAGGCAACACACTATTTGACATTGGTCATAAAGGAATCTTTTCAGATGACATGCCTACCCAGACTAGGGAAACTAAAGAAAAAATAAACAAGTGGGACTTTATCAGATTAAAGAGCTTCTATAAGACAAACGAAACCAGAATCAAGATAAACAGACAACCCACCAGCTGGGAGAGAATATTTGCAAAACACATCTGACAAGGGGTTGATCTCCATAATATATAAAGAACTCACACAACTGAACAACAAAAAAACAAACAACTCGATCAAAAAATGGGCAGAGGAAATGAACAGACACTTGTCCAAAGAAGATATACAGATGGCCAATAGGCACATGAAAAAATGTTCAACATCACTAATCATCAGGGAAATGCAAATCAAAACAACACTAAGATATCACCTCACGCCCGTTAGAATGGCTATAATCACCAAGACAAAAAACAACAAGTGTTGGAGAGGATGTGGAGAAACAGGAACACTCATACACAGCTGGTGGGAGTGCAAACTGGTGCAGCCTCTATGGAAAATGGTATGGAGATTCCTCAAAGAATTAAAAATAGAGATGCCCTATGACCCAGCCATCCCACTACTGGGAATCTATCCAACGAGCCTGAAATCAACAATCCAAAGAGGCTTATGCACCCCTATGTTCATTGCAGCATTATCACCATAGCCAAGAAGTGGAAGCACCCTAAGTGTCCCTCGACTGATGACTGGATTAAGAAAATGTGGTATATTGGGGCCGGCCCCGTGGCTTAGCGGTTAAGTGCGCGCGCTCTGCTACTGGCAGCCCGGGTTCGGATCCCGGGTGCGCACCGACGCACCGCTTCTCCGGCCACGCTGAGGCCACGTCCCACATACAGCAACTAGAAGGATGTGCAAGTATGACACACAACTATCTACTGGGGCTTTGGGCAAAAAAAGGAGGAGGATTGGCAATAGATGTTAGCTCAGAGCCGGTCTTCCTCAGCAAAAAGAGGAGGATTAGCATGGATGTTAGCTCAGGGCTGATCTTCCTCACAAAAAAAAAAAAAAAAGAAAGAAAATGTGGTATATATATACAATGGAATACTAATCAGCCATAAAAAAAAGACAAAATCGTCCTATTTGCAACAACATGGATGGGCCTGGAGCGTATTAAGTTAAGTGAAATAAGCCAGAAAGAGAAAGACAAACACTGTATGATCTCACTCATATGTGGAATATAAACCAACACATGGACAGAGAAAACTGTACTGTGGTTACCAGGGGCAGTGGGGGTGGGGGGTGGGCACAAGGGGTGAAGGGAGTCATATATATGGTGATGGACAAACAAAAATGTACAACCCAAAATTTCACAATGTTAAAAACCATTAAAACATCAATTAAAAAAAAAAAAAAGCAGTTTCTTTCTGATTAATTATCGTTCCAGAATTTCCAGACTAGACTTTATAGGCAAAGAAAAAACAGACTTCAGGCAAGCTTTTCCAGTACTGACCAGAATTATATATTTTATCACCTTGTGAAGAAATTCATTAGGAACAGTATACCATTACATATTTTCAACTTTTCTTGAAAATTTCTCTAACAGATATCAGTTGTGGACTAAGTTATATGAACTCAGTTTTAATTTTTGGCTATTTATGCTTACAGAACTGAAACTCAAAACCACTGTGAGAGTTATGATTCATAGAAATGATCTTTTCCTTGAAAAGTCAAAGTATGGAAAGCATAAATATGTTCTGTGTCTTCCTTATTTTTAAGTTGCCCTTTAATAGCTTGATACTGCTTTTGCGTGAACTAGATACAGCATTCTATCACTTCTCTTGTAAAAAAACAGAAAGGTTAACTAGTTGTATACTTTTTGACTTAGTTTTACTTGTCATGAGAGAGGAGGAGCTTAAAGAGCTCTTGTAATTGAATTACTGACAGAAAGACTAATGGCCTCGGGTCATCTGCAGCAAAACCAAAGCTGCTACCGTAACAGACTCCGACACTTAACCAACTTTTGGTTACTTGTGCTATACAATAGATCAAATTATTTAGCAATCTAGAGGCGTTAGTTTTGTAATACTTTATCTTATGGACATCACGAGGAAGTTTCGTTGCTCAAGGTTAGATATTTTATGAGTGGTTTTTTTCCAGATTAAAATGACCACGTTATGTCAAAATCATAGAGACAGAAAATAGAATGGTAGTTGCCAGGGGTTAGGGGGAGAAGGGGAATGGGGAGTTATTGTTTAATGGGTGTAGAATTTCAGTTTTACAAAATGAAAAGAGTTATGGAAATGGATGGTGGTCATGGTTGTGTAGGGGAGGAGGACAATTCCTCTACCCTCTAGGTCCTTCTGGCTGGTCTACAAATTAAATTGACGTGAGACAGAATAACAGGAGAAAAATCAAACAAGCTTTATAACGTGTATACATTGGAGAAACCCAGGAAAACTGAGCCACTTGCCAAAATGGCCGAGGTCACCACCTTAAAGACCATCTTCAGTTAGAGACAAAGGAGGATGTTGGGGGTGAGAGGAGTCAGTTATGGGAGATTACCAGAAAAAGCACAGTAAACAAGACTAAGGTTATTATGCAGATTTAAGTTCTTGCCTTCTGCATTGATAAGAGTTTCTAGAGATAAGGTCATCCCCCTCTTCCTGGTATAGAAAGGGAGACACCTTTACAAATGGAGATTTCCCTTGCAAATGTAAATGTCTTTTACAAAGGCTAACTTCTACTTGGTTTTCAGAGCTTTTCCCATGTCTGCAGTTTTTAAAAAAAAATAACCAACCGAACATAATCCTCATGCCAAAGAAACACATCTTGAGGTGGCAAGTTCTGCTCCCTTGCAGTTGCACAACATTATGAATATATTTAAAACCACTGAACTGTACACTTAAAAATGGTTAAGATGATAAATTTTATGATATGTTTATTTTACTACAATAAAAAAATGGAAAAAAATGACTGCATAGGTAAGTGTTTGCTAACAGCTGCTTCAGAGATTTTCTAAACTAAGCCATCACAGTTGTGTTCAAAGGCACATCTTGGCATTTGCCCTTTTATCTGTATTAGAATGGATCCCAATTTGTTTTTTGTGGAAAATCTTGGCTTAGCCTACAAATATTTCCTCAGTTCCACTCTGTTTCCTTATCTTGGATGAAACATTAACCCTATCCCCAATTCTGCTGAGTACTAACAGAAATGAATATGCCCTAAATTGCCAACACACTTGTCTGTTTTGCAGCTATCAGAAATGCTCAGTTTTGAAAAGTAATGTTAATGAAGGACTTCCTGAAGACTATGCACTCCGTTTAGGTGATCTAAATTTTTCTCTTTTGATTGAAGAAAAATGATCAGAAATCTGTCTTTGCGTAGTCTTGTTTTGGCTCCTCCATGATTACTTTTACTGACCTGCAGTTGAGGATCATATGACCAGCCGAAGTCTAGGGCTGGTAGGAGGAGGAGCCTCAGGAACCCACGATTGTTTTTGCTGTGGAGGTGCAGCTCAGAACGCCGCTCCCTCATCACACTGTGTTCTCGTAACGAGAGCCTGCAGAAACTCATTACCACAAATGACTGTGCTTCTCTTGAGCAACTAGTTTGTTTTATAATCTTCTGAGCATTTTGAATTATGTAATCGAATGTGCTTCCTTCTGTCATGTATTGGTAGTTTAAAAATTCAGAGACTGACAGCAAGTGTCCAGACTCTGAAGTGTACATTTTGTGAATTACTTTTACCCTGACTTCTTATTTTGCCTAGTCTTAGTTTCCCTTTGGTTGGTTATTCCATTTCCTTAATAGTTATGATATTGTGTGTATTTTGTAAGCCATCTTCAATCTTTTTTGGACAGACGGAGTAAAGGAAAATATAAGACATAAGTATTCATTATTGTAAGTCATAAAGATTAGTTTTAAAGTGAGGTAACAGTGAACCCCAAATAATCTAATTTGAAGATTATGTGATTTCCTTTACCTCCACCAAAATTACATATGTATTTTCACTACTTTACAATGACTATAAATGTTAATTTGTACGAGTAGGAGATTGACTGGAAGTAAACAAAATGATGAGTAAAGGCTGAAGCCAGGTAAGGCAGTATGTGAAAGGAGGAAAAAAATGTGAGCAAGAAGAAAACATGTTGAGTCTAAGAGAGAAATCAAGAACTGTGTTCGTTAAGATTGCAAGAAGTAGAATGGGTTGAAAGTTGGATATTGAGACATACTAGTTCAAAGAGACTTCTGTATAGGAAACAGGAAGAACGTGGCCAGTTGTTCAAGGGATTAGCCTGAACATATGATTTTGGTAATAGCTCACCACTAAGGAAGGATGTGGGCGATTCATGGTAGTAACAGTAAGGGGCTATCAGAAAGCTGCTGAGGGTGTGGTGGGGCAGAATCCTGGGTAATCTTGAATAACAGAATAAACTTGAATAAAAAGCCTGTTGCTTCCTTAGTGCTCTGGTTGGCTGAGAAGAAGTGCTGTGGGATAGACTGAAGACAGTGACTTAGTTGGTTTGGAATTAAGGGAGATGGGATGCTGGGGCAGAAACAGAATGTAACCAGGAGGCGAAACCACACTTCGCAGGGAGTCAGGTAAGAGGAAAACTTCAACTGGAGAGAGAGCTGAGATCTGGCAATGGTTCTACAAGAACCCAGAGCAGGAGAAATCCTTGGGTATCCCCAGCACTTATCCTGGGGTCTGGCACATAGTATGTGTTCAGAAACTTTTTTGTCATATAAATAAAGTTGGACCAACTTGAACTCTGTCTCTATGTTATTGTGTTAGCCACTTGCCTGTGGTTAATGTCCCGACGTGGTTCTCATGGCAAGACGGCCTTTCCTTGTGCATATGTGACAGAATCTGGATGAGTTGGCCTTTGGAAGTAACTCCCTACAGAGGAGAGGAAATAGATGAATGGGTCCGAGACCATGGTCTCAGTCACCTTCGGGTCATTTCACATGCTGCATGTACCCTCTCTTTGGAAATCTTTTTCTGATAGTCTCTACCTTCTTCTTACTGAGATAATCATTCTTCATCATTTAATTCTCAGCTTAAAAGTTACCCTTCAGAGAAGGTTAAGTCCCCTTGCAGAGCTGAGTTAAGACATTTATAAACCCTAAGCACTTAAAAGAATCTGTTAGCTGCCTCTCTCCATCTAAATATGAATTCAAACACAAAATAAAAGTGAAACAAACGTTTACTTTTTTTGAAATGACGTACAACAAAATGTATACATATCCTGGGTAACTTCTTTGTAGATTTTCTTCTGATTCAAATTATCTGCCTCTGTCTCTCTCTCACAAACACACTGCCCTATGCTGTTTCTCTCTTCTTTTTTCTTGAGCCTCTCCTGTTGCCCCATGCACGTGCTGAGGTCAGCTGGCCAGGTAATTCTGCCGTTTCCCCATTAAGCATTCCCACAGTGTCCCATACCTCTCCAAGTACTTTGCATACTGTAATCGTGTCATTGTTTGCTCCACTCTGTTTAATGTCTGCCTTCCCTATGACACTATTCTTCTGTAGGGCGGGGACTCAGTTTGTGAAGTTCAAGAGCTCAGATATTTGTTTGCTTGACCAGCTATTCTGTAAAATGTAAACCACTTTTAAGTGACCAGTGAAGAAATCAGGGAATCTTCTAGAGTGGTAAATTGGACTTTTATGAGTAAAAAGGGAATAAAAAAAGAAGATGACTTACTAGATGAGAAGGACAAATGAAATAAGAGGTACTCTCCTACACAATATTGATTTAATCAAAGACTTCGACTATTTAACAGTGCTATTCTGGTGAGGTAAATTGATTTCCTCTAGATAATTTTTAGTCAAATACAATAAATTTGTCATTACAATCAATCTACTATTGACAGTTTTATAAGACTCATTCATAAAACCATACTAAGGGCCTTCCTATTCTGGTCCAGCTGCTGGATTCTGGCTCTCTCCCTCCACCCTCGCCTCTTCTGCTACCATTCAGTTATTCAACAAATATTTGTTGAGCATTCAGCACATGCTAGCCATTGTGGGCTAACACTCCCACAGACCTTGCCCTCAAGGAGTTCAGAATATAAGACCTAGGGCACTGTCTTTGAATTAAGTTATTAACAGCAACACAATTTTATATCTGTCATCTTGACTATAATAAAAATAGTGTATTTGAAAGTATTCAGAAATGTACTGACTGCACCTGTGTAGGAAATTACAGATTTGTAGAATAAAGAAGGTCCATAGGAAGATAAAGTTTAGAAATTACTTAGTTCTATCACCTCCAATTTAAAACCTGCTTGTTCACTGACCAGATCCTCAATGATTCAACTGAGACAGGGTAACTTTTCTAGATGGGGCAATGTTTCTTACCAACCAGCATATACACACTCAATGACCGTGCATGGAGAAACATCCTGTCTACAGAAAAGGAGATTGTACCTCATCTACACAAGGGTGATGGTGTGGTCAGTGTGTGTGTGCGTATATGTCTATGCATGTGCCGAGAGGGGAAGTTAGGGGAAGGCGATGTGTGCATGTTTCATTACTTAGCTCACTTGATTTTGATCCAGGGTTATTGACGAGTGTAAAATTGTAAGCTCAACCCTCAGAGGTGGTTGTTAGCTTTACACCAAGAAAAACTCTCTCTCGTGATCATAGCTTGTACTTCCAGCCCCAAAACAGGACAGAAGAGAGCAGGTAACTCATCACCAGCATGACCAGAAATTCAATTCAATCATATAATGGTGGGTCAATATTATCACTGTAAATAAAAGGGAGGGGATTACTGTTAGATGCATCACTCTGTGACTTTCCGTTGCACTGTGGAAAAAAAGAGGAAAAGCCCTCACAATCACAATAGGAAAGGTAAACAACTTTTCAAAAACACATGTATGTATATGTTTTCCTCTGTATTATTTTATAGGTATGTGGTTTTTATTTATGTGCCTGTACAGAAACATGTAAATATAATTTAACCTTGTATGTTGTAATAGTGTGTGTGAATTCTAATTAATAGGCCTTAGTCCAACTCAGTAATTAATGACAACTTCATTGAATGTGAGAGCTCCACAAAGTTGCATTAGAATTCTGGATGGCATCTTGTTTTTACTTTATTAAATTGTTTTGATATGTCAGACAAGAAGATGCAACCTTTCTCCTGTGTTAACTAAATACTATATTGAGAGAGATGCCAGTTTTTAGGTGGCATCCATCAGTTTTAGCTCCATCTGTTGTGTTTTATCAAGGTGCTGTTTAAACTCTGATACAGTACTTAGTTTATAGTTTCAGTATTGTCCCCATTACCTTCCCTAAAGTGAATATTCCATTACTAACCCCTAAACGTGCTCTTATGCTTCTCAGCATCAGGATGGGTGTGCTGGTCCAGTACCAGGAAGAACTTGTTCTTATTTAAGGCCAGATCACGGACACATGAGCGTCTCAGAGTCTTAACAGTTCTCATGGGCTCTTATAGAATGTGTAGATGGAGTTTGTCTCCAGTTGAAACCTGGAAATCTCTTCTTCCTGGATTTCCCCTCTTCCTCTCGCCCCCTGTGCCCTTCCCCAGAATCGCAGTTCCCAACCTCTCTCTGACCCTTGGGTCAGAATCCGAGGAGAGATGCATCACTGAATCCAACATGGGAGAACAACAGAAAGTACTTGCGTTCTTCAAAGTGGGGCATTTGCTGCTGTTGATCACCTGTTTTAATGTTACTTTGATGCTTTATTAATTTTAATATTAATATTTAATATTATTCATAATAATAATTATCAGAGTTGAGCAGTTACCCCCTGCTCTTTAATTCCTCTCTATTCACCTGTCTCAGATTTCTGTTGATTAAATGTTAGACTGAGAGTAAATGTATGCTTAATTAAATTAAATTTGGCTACTTATAGAAAGATGCAGTTTAACTATGACGCAATAATCACACCATTAAAAACTATACATTCTTGTAACTAATACAGAAGTTTTCTTTATAACAAATTTATGCAATAAATGGGAAGATCTCAGTATGGTGCACAGAGAAAATAATTGTGGAATAAAAGACATCTTTTGTGAATATACAGTGCTGGAGGGCTCAAAGTCTGTATTACTTCTTTGTATTTCTCTCTCCAACAGTATCATCTCTGTGGATAATAGATCTTCAATATCTTGCTCTCACCTATCTTTCTTCTCTGTATCCCCAGTTGGTTTCAGCTTCCTTCTTTGCAAACAACTGTCTTTATTTCATCATTCATATAAAATGAGCGTTTTTGAAAGCTAGTGAATCAACAGAAGCCAGAAAATCATATATGCACACTGTATGTTTAATAATGGTGTGCAGTCTGATTTCTGTGAGTACAATTTAAAAAAATTTTCTGTTTAAACAGAATTTATGTGTTAGCAACCTCTGTTCTCTCAGGATTACTTAAGTGGAAAAGTCCCTTTAAGGCTGTAACAGAACTTGTGGTATAATATTGATTGATCAGTAATGCAAATTAGCTTTAAGCTTACCTTCAAAATGTGGGAAAAATACATTTAAATCAAAATTGAAAGTAAGACCCTCAGTTCTGGCTCTGGCTTTCCTTAGGTGGTTGATACTCTCAGGCCCATCTCCCTCATAACAATGATGAAGATTGTTACCTTATGGAGTACAAGAATAATCTGTTGACCTTTACTATCAGCCCTGAAATAAAGCTGCTAAGAAGAAAATACTGCTGATTTTAAAGTTGTAGGTAGATATTTTAAAGTTGTAGGTAGATATTTTAAAGTTGTAGGCAGATTCAATAGAGTTTCACTTCCTCTGCCGACATTTTCCAAACCACTAGACCACTAACTGTTCCCTTGAGACTTTGTGGTCATTGTAAAGTGAGATAGCAATTTGATAATTAATTTATTTAATAATTGAGTGCAAAGACACGATTGAGGCTCAAAACCCACAAACCCCAAATCCATGAAATTATCCTGTTTTGATTGTCTCCTTTAAAAAAAATAAGCAGGTGGTTTAAAAATAGCTATTTCATTTTGCATAACCACAGTCTGAGAAAGCTTTCAGAAGACTGTTGAGGTTTGAGCTGATGATTTCATTAAGGAAAAATCACTACCTGCTTGCTAACTTAGCCAAAAATATGATTTATCTCTAATATAAACTCCTGGAAATGAAAAATGTACTATTGAATTTTAAATTATCAAAACAATGAATCAAGATTCAAGTTGCTTCAAGGATGCTAGAGTTGGTTTGATCATTTTGTCACTTCCTTTATATTCTGCCTTCTCTGAGTTTACAGTCACTAATTTGTCAGATCCAATTATGTTTATGAATTTAATTTTATTTTGCACTTTTGGACAAACTAGATGTATTCCCAGATTATAAAATGTTTGGTAGGAGTTACTCTTTATTTTTATTAAAATTATTCACTAGTTTTTCATATTATTTCCCATAATCTTACAACATGATTGGAATAATCATTTAGTATCTAGAAAAGCTGTGAAATATACAATATTTGCTTGGGGCTGATTGGTCTTTTAGTGCACTGCATTTCATTTAATCCATACACCAAGCATTATGTAATAATAATAATAATAGTAATAATAATAACAGTAATAATAATAATATCAGCAATAATGCCTACTATGTGTTAAGCACTTACTAGGAGCCAAGCCCTGAACTAAATAACACATTTTCTTCTTTAATCCTAACTGTAATCTTGAGGTTGGTATTATTTTATTCCTATCATGACACTATTATTATAGGTACCATTTATTAAGCTTAATATATGCTGAGTGCTTTACCTATATTATATCATTTAATCCTCACATCAACTCTGTATAGTGAGATTACACAGCCATATGGCCAAACGTTGTTAAAACACTGAAATACTTCCATCCTGGTGAACAGCTGCTGCCCTAAATTCCCCCAGTGCCCTCCCCACCCTATTTCTCTGGCGCAGCTCTTCTGTGGACCTCTCAACCTTGCCCTCCTTAAATCTAAAAACTAGAGTTCACATGGGGCACAGTAGGAGCCCGCCAGGGCCAGGGCCAGAGTCTATTCTGAATGGTTGGTGCCCAAGCTGTACCAGTTGTTAAATGTTTTGACTGTTAGTGGGGATGTAGGTATTAGTCCCATTTTGCAGGTGGGGAAATTCACATACGTCTGTAAAAGTTAAGCAACTTGCTCAAGATCACCCACCTAGGAAGTGTCAGACCCAGGATTCAAACGCAGGTCCCTCTCAGGTTAAAATCCCTGTTCTTAACTATTACTGTGTACTAAAAAATGGAGAAAAGCCAGCTGACTTTTGAGGTTGACTTCCCAGGCCCAACATGAATAGCTCTGAAACTCTATACCCTGTGTCTGACTACTTGTACAGGGAATTTTAAATCTCATAATGTTTTTAATACTTACCTTAACGCTGTGAGAATATTGTTCTCCTAACTGGTTCCTAGCTGTAGTAATGAGCATGTAAGTACTGGGGTGATGGTATTACTTTGCATTATTCTGCCCACAAGCCGATATCACTGATTTAGCCCATGTTGTATTTTGTGATAATCTCTCTATGGGTAGAAATTACCTTATTCATTTTATGACTGGGCCGACAAAATAGCAGCCTTGGTATTCAGCCTAACCAAGAATTTTGTTACAAAACTAACATTTTTATATATTTTTAAATTAGATTTACTTTTATATAATTTTAAAGTCCAAAATCCGTATACCAAAGGCTGAATCCCTTGGCATTATATTTTGCTTTTCTACTTCTCTGTCTCATCTATCATGTCTTTCTCTTCATTCCTAATAAACAGCTAGTTTCCAATTTAGCATGTATAAATGTCCAGGTCACTTATGTAACCCCATCCTTAGCGTTAAAGGAAATTCAAATGCTGTTATTACAGTGCTGTGTATCTTTTAAAGGCAGTTACTTAGCACTAACACATGAATCAACAAATCTGCCAACTACAAATAAAAGTGAATTTTATTTATTTAACAAAATGCAATAAGCCTCCCAGAATTGAATATGCCAAATCCATGCACCAAAGCAGGAAAATTTAACTAGGGGAAAAGCAGAAATGCCCTGATGTGGTGAGAGAAGCAGTCCATTTTATCCATGTGTAGCATTTGGAGAGAGAATAAGCAGGAAGACCTTTGGAAGATATGTCTGGCATCAGGGGCAGGGCCAAGAAAGTATCTTAACAGAGGCCCCATTCTGGCTCTTTTTCTGGGACCGCAGCCTGTGCCTATCTCTTGCTGACCCATTCAAGTTCACAGTGGGGCTTTTCACTCTCTCTGAAACCCCTGGGACCAGTGGAGGAGTCAGCCTGCAGCAGCACCAAGCAACCTCACCCCAAAGCAGCAGCAGGGACCAGATACCCACCTGTTAGCTCTCCTGGGCCCTGAGCAACACCTGGGGCCCTCAGGCTCTCTGGTGATGGTTAATCTGGGACTTTCAGTAGCAATTAGGAAGGGATGCGGCCTGCCCCGTGGTCACCTTTCCGCAGGTTCAGGGTGGCTGCAGGCAGGATCTGAGCTCAGAGAGTTGTAGGAACACAGCTGAAGCTGGAGTTATTCCACCCAGGGAGATCAGAATTGGTGAGGAGCAGCCAAGGTGGGAGCTATTGTGGTTGCCGAGGACCGGAGCAAGAAGAGTGGGAGTCCCCGGGGACCCTGATGGAAGACAGAAGGGACCTGGAAGGGGAGGGCTGCATCCCTAGCAGGCACCCTGGAGAGGGCCTGAGCTGGCGATGATTGTGTTATCCTCATTGCATTGTTTTTTTTCCTGGGAACATGAGGAGTGTCTGTTAAAAAAAAAAAGTCACCCAAGTTGTGGGAAGTTCTGTCATCTTTAGGGCCACACTGTGAGACTAAATGCTCCAGTCATACATAGTTGCGAAAATACTCTCAGAATGGTGGGTTGCTTCCTTAAGTGAGAGACCATCAAACATGCACAAGAACAGCCACATTTCAACATATGTTTATTGAGGCCCTACTATGTGCTAGGAGCTGTATTTGCTACTACATAGTTCAAGGGAGATGGAGCAAGTGAGTTCTCTTTCACCTGAAGCAGACAGAAAAGGAAGTTAACTTCTGGATGTCATCTCTGTGCATCCACCATTATGTTTACATTCTGCAGCTGCAGTGTGACCTGGAGTGCCCCATGCTCACCAGTAAGGGCGTAGACATTTTGAAATGGGAAAGATTTGCTTGATACTCATCAATGCAGAGGGAATTACCTGGGGAAGACTTGGAGAATTCACTGTTCTGTAGCGTCTGCTCCAAACATTGCCAATTAGAAAATGTTTCATCAGTATTTGGAAGTTGATCAGACTGGGGATGTTCAATTTAGCAAACCTCCCCAAAGACTGACATATGAAGCCAGAAAGGTATTTTATTAATTTACACTTAGAAATAAAACCTTCAGGGATCAGGGAGCCCATTGTTTAATTTTTCTTTCTCTTATTCTCTGAACGAAAACCCTGTAAGAAGCCAAACCATCAGAAGATACCTTGAGGAGCATAGGCTTAGAAGAGGAAGTACTTATGAGAGACATACTTAATGGCATTATGTTAAGAGAGCCCAGTGCACACATTTCTGCTCTAGGGAAATACCTACCAGGCAGACCAGATACTTAGTAGAGGCTGACTGGGTTCCCTTTCCTCAAGACACGAATTAACTGAGCTCTGCCAATGTTTACACTGTGAATCTCCTTTTCCTATATTTTTGTGGCAGGCCATATCTCTCTGCCTTTCTTATCTTCACTCTATTAGGTGGAAGATTATTTTGTCTCTTTAAGGTGCATCTAAGTATTGATTTTTGGCTTAACACCCAGAGGGCTATCATATTTCCCATTCTTTGAGAGTATCTCCTTATCTCATGTACTATTTGTAAGAGTGATTACTGAACTTTTAGCTATTAATTATTTTGACATCATTTCCAGTTTTACGTTAGTTTCAGAAATGGAAGAAAGAGAGAGCATGAAAATAGAGTACATCGTTAACAAACTAGGTTTAAAATTAGGATTTCCTAATGCCTAACCCTTTGATAAATTCACTAGTTTTTGAAAGTTAATTATATGTTATTATTGCTATTTTAGTTCACATGCTTATTATTTAATTGGGCACTGAGGTGCCAATTAAAAGAAGAAAGGTCAATTGTATACTAAAGAAAACAATTGATTAAATTTCCTAGAAGTAAAATCCATGGAAGATATAAAATATTCTGTAAAATCATCGTCACTTGGGCATTCTCTCACTGTGACTGTGTCTCTGTAGGTCAAGAAAATTGCTAAGGCTTGTAAACTGTTCAAAATGGATAAGCAAAAATTCCTATCAGTTTTAAATCAGCTCAAGTCAATTGGGTTGCTTGACACTGAGAACCCTGACTAGTACACGGGGTCTAGCCTAGAGCCAGGTCCAGCTAGCTGCTCTGTGAATGGTTTTTTCAGAACCTCCTCCTCTTTTTGCTTGCTTCTCTGGATTCAGCCAGAGCCATGGTTAGGCTTGGAAAGTCACCTTCCCAGGGGAGCAGGCAATGCATTGAACTGTATCTGGATGGCCACAGGATTGGTTGTTAAATCCACTGGGTTTTCCAATGGAAAAAAAATGAGAGGGAATGTCATCATATATTGCAACCCTCAGGGAAGCTTCCTTCCCAAAACAGTACCCCCCTGCTCCCATCCTCAAGAAACCCAATGTGTTAATTAATGTTTGCTAAATAAATTGATCGTTTTTTCAGAAAAACTAGTTTTTAAAAAACTTTTACCTCGTGTCTTCTCCAATTTTTTTCCCTAAATAAGAATGTATAGAGGTGAATAGTTTTGTTATTCAGAGTAAATTCCTGAACCTAAGTTCAGGGATATAATTGAATGTGAGAAGATTCAGGGTTGATTTTGGATTAACATTGTTTTTTGTAATGCTAAATTCATATTTTAAAGTCATACTTTTAAAAATACAATAATGATTGAATAGACTGTTTTTCATAAGAATTTAAGGTATATAAACTCACCGAATTTTCTGAATAGCCTTCTATTGTGGTTAAAGTATAATCAGCCCAACTTTACAAAAAAGCAAATTAAAACCAGAAATATTTATATCCACTCCTAGTAAGCCAATTTATGAAAACTGAGAATTCACCAGATTCTGAAATTCCCTGCTCCTGTTATATAGTTATGTTGTTAAGACATGCCTTTTAATAGTTCAAGAAAAATATCTCCTCTACTCAAGAGGAAATATAGTTAGTAAACAAATATGTGGAAAAAATGTTCATCCTTGATAGTAATCAAAGGAATGCAAGTGAAAGCAACTTTAAAACAGCATTTTATATCTACTAAAATAGCAAAAATTATAGCTTTTTGTTAGAACAATTGCCAACGTTGAAGTGAAATTATATACTCATTCTTGATGGTACTTGAAATTAATACAACCCTTTTGGAAAGGAATATGGCAATAAAGAACAGTAGACATAAATATAATAAAGT
Organism: Diceros bicornis minor; assembly: GCF_020826845.1. Lineage (NCBI taxonomy): Eukaryota > Metazoa > Chordata > Mammalia > Perissodactyla > Rhinocerotidae > Diceros > Diceros bicornis. Next base: position 40,716,344 of record NC_080754.1, read on the forward strand.
CCTTTGTTCCCTTAATTCTACTTTGAGGAATTTATGCCAAATAAGTAATTCAAAAGAAATAAAAAGATATATACATGAGTACATTCATTACCTGTTTATCCACAATAATAAGACATTGGTGTAAAGTTAATAATATTAGGGGTATAGGTTAAAATGTGGGTTGATCATCTTTAGAAACTAGGTACCACAGTCCTTCATTAACCTTAATTGAAAATGAGCATCTATTTCATGATATAAATATGTAGTACAGAGACTACAGACACAATCCAGCAGCTGACAGTAGTGAGAAATCATTGATTCTGCAATATAATGTCAAACTTATAAAATTTAATTACTAAAATCTTAATAAAAGTTCAATAGTCAATGATCATATTATGACCTGTACCTCAGAATAGTCTAATAGTGATGAAGGAAAAGTTTCTCTTTTATAGTATTACAGCCAATGAATTAGGAAGAAATAATAGAATTAAGAGTATCACTATATAGGCGTTGCTCAATAACGGCTGCTTGCATCGCAGGAAAACAAGCAGACGTGGACCTTCTGATGGAAGTTTATAAACACCTGTGAGGTAGTTCTGTCCTCACCAAAAAAGAAAAAAAAAAAGATTTAAAAATGATGAAGTCTCACATTTTAATTTATAGAAAATATACTGGCTAGAGGAATATGTTTAATGAGTCCATGGATATTCAATCAGCAAAATCTAGACAGTGAGGACTTCTGCAGAACTATAACCTTTTTCTTCAACAATAAAATTGCAAGAAAAAAAAAAAGAGAAATCCAGGGAGAAACTTACAGATTAAAGAAAAAAGTCCTCAAGATACATATCAACCAATAACAATATGTGGACCTTATTTGTATCTAGATTTGAACAAACTGTTTTAAAAAAAGGTTTTATAATTACCATAAGGAAAATGTGAGCACTGGATATTAGTAGTATTAAGGAATTTTTCCTGATTTGGGAGGGAGTGATGGTATTGTGGCTACTTAAAAAGGGAAGTCCTTTTTTTTTCTTAAAAAAGATGCATATTGAAATATATGTATAGAAGAAATGATACAATATCTTGGATTTGCTTCAAAGTAATTGGAGTTTCTTCAAATAGAACTCACATCAATTTTGTTATGTGACTGAAGTTTGTAGAATGTGCACATGTGTTCTAGACCTTTCCATTTATAAATTTGTTTATTCATTTGAAGGACCTTATCTTTTTTCACCAGAGCCTATTTAGAGCTTATTTCTGCTTCATGGATTTTGTCTAGCTTCCCCCAACAGCATATGAACTCTTTCCCACATTTGTTTCTTTAAAAAAACATGAGCACAAATTCTGCTATTAAAATGTAATTCTGCCCCTGGCATTCTCATCATGAAAGGAAAAGGCATAGAATCTGAGACAATTAAACTCATGAATACTTATCAGATGCACATGATGGATTAAGCATGGAGTGTGATAGAGACAGGTTAAAAATAAACTCTCTGTCTTGAGAAATTGACCTTCTAATCAGGGGAGAAAATCATGTGGAAATAATTATAACAATAATTAAAATTTCATGCATTTAACTTTAATCCTGACAATGACTCCATGAAGTAGGTATTATTATTATTATTATTATTATTGTTATTACTAAAATACAAATGAAGAAACCGAAATGTGCCAACTTTAGATAACTTGCTCACTGTCACAGAGATAGTAGATCAGCCTAAAAGGGCCTGGAACCCAGGTCTCTGTGAAGCAAAAGCACCTGCTATGCACAATCATGCAAAATTAGTAGTAGTCTAATCAATTGAGATTTACTCTGAACCTTGTTTGTGTAGAGCAATGTACAATGAGTGTAGAGCAATGTACAATGAATAGTGCCTATATAGACACTGCCACATGAATGTTATGATAGTTAATTTTATGTGTTAACTTGACTGGGCCATGGGATAACCAGATAGTTGGTCAAACATTATTCTGAGTGTTTCTGCAAGGGTGTTTTTAGATGAGATTAACATTTTAATCAGTAAGCAGATTGCCCTGCATAATGTGGGTGGGCCTCATCCAGTCAGTTGAAGGCCCAAATAGAGCAAAAAGAATGACCCTCCCCCGAATAAGAGGGAATTCTCCAGCAGACTGCCTTTGGACTTCATCTGCACAATTAGCTGTCTTGGGTCTCTGCCTGCCGGCCCACACTGCAGATTTGGACTTGCCAGCCTCCGTAATTGCATGAGCCAATTCCTTTTAATAAATCTCCTTCTCTCTCTCTATGTATATAATTAGTTCTGTTTGTCTGGAGAAGCCTAATAGAAATGTACTTCAAGAAACCCAAATAGAAAGAAGCAGTGCTTAAATAACCACTAAATTTCGCAACAGTGACACAGTAATTTTATATGAAAGTGGTCTTTCCTTCCCATGCATCATATACCTGAAAAAACGTGCTTCTAAATGTCATAAACAGATGATCCTCCCTGCTATATTTGATTCCATCTTAGAGAGAGAAAACTAAATGAGTTTGAGTTTTGTCATCACCAGTATTTTTCCAAATCATTCTATTAGAAATGTTGACCTTATATACATCTTGTACTACTACTTATGGAATAAAATTATCAATTAATTTCATACACATTGGCAGGTCCCATGCTAGGCACTGAAAAAACCACAAAGTAGTCCCTGACCCCAAGTAGCTTATAATCTTAGTTTGAACCAGATAAACTAAAACCGTTAAAATATAATCCTACCTGCCGTATTGGCGGCATGTCTCAACTGCAATGGGTACAAAGAAGCAGTGTCTAAATCTACAGGAGAGTCAGGAAGACATCCCAGAATAATGGTTTTTTTGTGTATGTGAGAGGAAGATTAGCCCTGAGCTAACATCTGTTGCCAATCCTCCTCTTTTTGCTGAGGAAGATTGTCCCTGGGCTAACATCTGTGTTCATCTTCCTCTACTTTATACGTGGGATGCCTGCCACAGCATGGCTTGATAAGTGGTGTGTACGTCCATGCACGGGATCCTAACCTGCGAACCTGGGGCTGCCAAAGTGGAGTGCGCGAACTTAGCCACTACGCCACCAGGCCGGCCCTCAGAATAATAGTTTTAATGTTAAGAAACTGTATTTTGGTAGGTCATTACAGACTGATTTTCCTTTCAGACCTTCACTTAAGGCAAGCTCCACATTATATTAACACAAAAGGAATCCTGATCCTGTTTTTTTTTCTTATCCATTGGCATTCTGTACCTAGTTCTACAGATAATGAGACTACCTTAATACCTATGAGGAACTCATGTTTTCCTAGGCAATTTCATTTTCTCTCTTTCTGTCTTTTACAGAGTGCTGGAAGATGGGTTTCTGAGCAACATTATGCTTAATGAAATTACACATGTCCAAAATGGAGGCGCATCCCTTTTTCTCTTGTATGCTCCAGATCAATAATGTTAGCCTCTGACTCCAGTAGCAGACCTACAGAGAGAGAAAGAATGATTGATGTCCTCATTGGTTTTCCACACTCAAATGCAATTAAGGATTTTGAAATTTTTAAAAATAATTAACAATAAGCTCTCCTACTTTTCTGCCTTCCTTGGATTAGTTTTTCTTATAAGCCAGCCCTGGGAACTCATATTTAAGAGCTTGATGGTCATTGACATTAATGAGACTGATGTTACCTTACAAGCAGCCCCTTTATGCCTATTATTTGCTCAATCAAAAACAAATTTAATCAGGGGCCAGGCCCATGGCGTAGTCGTTCAGTTCAGCACACTCCACTTCGGCAGCCCAGGGTTTGTGGGTTCCAATCCCAGGTGCGGACCTCCACCACTTGTCAGCCATGCTGTGGCAGTGACCCACATACAAAGTAGAGGAAGATTGACACAGATATTAGTTAGCTCAGGGCTAATCTTCTTCAAGCAAAAAAAAATAAAACCAGACTTAATCACTGCACTGCATGCTGTGACTTAGACAATGCTCTCAAATTAGACTCTTTTGTAACTTGTGTCTAATAGTAACTTTCTTGATCTAATTAGGATCTTGACATTAGAACAGATTTTCACATCAATTGAGAGTAGAAAATAATGGTCAGATTGTAGGCATACTTCCATGATTTAAAATTGACTTAATTTTAGGGCCGGTCTGGTGGCGCAAGCGGTTAAGTGCATGTGCTCTGCTGCGGCAGCCCAGGGTTCGCCGGTTCAGATCCCGGGTGTGCACCGATGCACCACTTGTCAAGCCATGCTGTGGCGGAGTCCCATATAAAGTGGAGGAAGATGGGCACAGATGTTAGCCCAGGGCCAGTCTTCCTCAGCAAAAAGAGGAGGATTGGCAGATGTTAGCTCAGGGCTGATCTTCCTCACAAAAAGAAAAAAAAAACAAAAACGCTGCCTTAATTTTATATATATTTTAAATCGAGAGGTTAGATTAGGTATCTTTCATTATCATAAGAGGGTTTCTGCCCCTTGTATTCCCTCCTTCCCTCACAGAATGGCATTCTGAACAATAGTGCTAAAAAAAGAGTAAACATTTTGAGCAGAGACAGATTTGCAACTTACTGGCCAGGGAGACACTGACTGTGATGTATATGTGGCATTTTGCTCATTGGAAGGCATAACAGCTTGATAATATCTTACTGAGGGTAGAGGGGTGGCATGTGACAAAGTTCAGTTTGTTTGATGCAGACGTCAGTGGCCAAGAGGATCTGATTTGACGGGCAGAGCAGGCAGCACTAGTTCTGGATGTTCTGGGGCCTAAGATGGTAAAGCAGAGAGGTGTGTTTGTGATGAGGTGAGGTATACCAGGGGCGAGCCCTGGAAATGGGGCCAGCAGCAGCCAGGAGACTAGCCAGCTTGCTGAGGTTCAGAGCTGGGCTCCAATCTCACAGAGGTTCAGGAGGGAGGTGTGACTGGGCACCAAGCACCAGCTGTGAACCCTGGTCAGTTTTAGTGAAGCCAGAGAGGAATGGTGGCTCCTTGGTGCTCATGTGGCATCCAGAATTTGCTTTTCACCATGGGGAACTCAGAGGAGCAGATGAGCATTATCCCAGGGGAGGAGCAGGTAGGAATTATGCTGGGGCTGGGGAGGGGCAAAGGTTTCAGCCAATTGTGATGGATCTCACAGTTGGAGTCCAGTCCTATTGGGAGTGTCCTGACAACCAAGAACCAGGGACACAGAAGGGAAGCCAGTGAGGCAGGCTGACCAAACACAGGAGAGATTGCTATGAATACTTCCCAAAGTCCTGTGTAACATTTCTACTTATGTCTCATTGTCCAGAATTTAGGCCATGGCTACAACTAGCTGCAAAAGGCTGGGAAACATAGTCTTTTATTCCAAGTGACAGTGCTCCCGAATAAAAATTGGGATTCTGTTAAGGAAGAAGAGGAGAATTGATATAAGGAGGCAGTTAACTTTCTACCACAATCCCCATGTCCTCTGTAAGAGCATTGGCTTTTTCTTTTTAAATCCTGACTCTGCCACTTGCCAGCAGTATGACCAAGCACAAGCTAATGGATTTATCTGGATCTCAGTCCTATTATCTATTAAATGGGAATATCAGTAACTAGACCACAGGTTTGTGAAGATAAAATAAAATGAACATGTAGATGGTACTAAATACATTTTTGTTTCCATTGTCATAAAGCTGCTTCTGCTTTTCTCTTGATCATTTTGGTTCCTTGATCACGACTGCCCTGGTGGATCATCTTAGCCAGGTCTTATCCATGAAGATAAGGAAGAGGACTCATCCAATTCAATTCTTCTTAGGTCCTGTACCCTCAAGGAAGGGAGTGGTAGTATAATAAAACACATTGTATGGATTCTTGACATTTAACAATTATTGGTTTCATGAAAACTTTTGAAGAAATTTGCTAGTTTGGATCCAAATTGGTATACTCCTGAATGGTGCCTTAAAAACAGTTGTGTGTCATCCTGAAAACAAAACAAAGGTTAGAGTTTATTAAAAATAGTTATATTTTGTGTGTCTGCCCTAAATGAAGTCCAGTTTATGGAACCTAAACACGGCAATACTTGCTGCTTTACAGTAAGACATTTATGGCAGCATGTTTTTCTTGTTATATGACTGTCACCTGTTATACCTCGTAATCGTGGACTCATACCTTTGGCTCCAGCTCTTGTTTGCTAGGGCAATGTTGAACTTAGATTAGATATGAACTCTTTGCAAACTCATTGGTGGAAAAAGTCCCTTCAGAAGTGCAGTACTTGATTGTCCTCCTTTTGACTTTCTCTGCATTTTCTGTCTTATCTCAGTAACCATAGAAATAATGAGGCGAGGTGATGGTGGTCCAGATCCACTCCTTGATTGCATAGAAGATGACAGTTGCACTAGTGCTTTGGCAGTGAGGATTTGACAGAAAAGGGGAAGGGTTGAACCTTAAACAGCAGCTATGCTGGTTTTGAAGGAGTGTGGGAGAAGGGCTTACTGCCCCTGCACTCTTGTCTCTGCTCTCACCATTAAAGGCACTCCCAAATCTCCTGTGCCCCTTCACTTTTCCCCCTACAGGTCACTGATGCTCACCCCTACTTGGTCAATCTCTCCCACTTAGATTCATTTGTCTTTACCTCCTTCTGTTGATCTGTGTGACTCTGTGTCCTCTCTCAAGGTGTACAGCGAATGTGAGTTTTGGAATTACAAAGATCTCCTATGAGCTAGTGTACCTGATCCTCAATTTCCTGCTCTCTAAAATTGTAGTAAAACTTTCTTCTCAGAGTTATTTTGAGGATTAAAAAAAAGACATATTTATGTATGCGTTTCTAGGCATTCAGTAGGCATTCTATAAATGTTGGTTTATTTCCCTAGATATCAATGTTTCTCCTCCAACCATTTCCATGTTCTTTTTACCTCTAAAATTTTACTACTTAAAACGTGGTCTGAGGACCAGCAACATGGAAAATGCTGAATCTCAGGCCCCACCCCAGACCTACTGAATCAGCATCTGCATTTTAACAACATCCCCAGATGTTTCATATACATATTAAAGCTGGAGAAGCATTGCTCTAAAACAAAGACTCCTTCTCTTTCTATCCTTTTTCCAAAGGGGAAGGAATAATGAGCACCACTGATTGAATGTCTACTCTGTGTCAGTTGCTGGTTTCTTGCCTGCCATTTCCCTTATCCTCACTCTGTGAGGTTGGCACTGTCATCTCCCTTTACCTGTGAAGAAACAGAAATGAAGGGACGTTCACTCCCCAGCCAAGAGCAAGTAGGCTTGGCACATGGGAGACTCAAACTCAAGTCTTTTTGCCCAAACACTTTGCAGTACTTCAAAACCACATGGGCCTACTGGCTTTTATTGCTGGAGAAGACGACAAAAGTGAAAAAAAAAGAAAAGAAAAGAAAATGAAAACAAAACAAAACAAAAAGACATGAAAACATGAAAGGTGACCTTGAGTTTCCATGAAATCAGTAGAGAACCACTTCCTTGATGACTGATTCCAGCTGTACTCAGTTCTTTTCCCTTTATTTGATATTGACATACATTTTGGCACCTAATAAACGATGATAAAATATTCCACAAACATGAAGTGATTATTTAGTTTTCGGCCTGTTTGGTGAAATGATGTAGCAGCTGATTGTGGCATCTAACCCAGCATGTGATTGTGTTGCTTTGTTCACGACTTTTTTTCAGGTATATTTCTTCTCTCAACTAGATTCCATGTGGCAAGGGGAATACACTTGTATAGTATTTATATTTCTGGAATGGGAAATGAAATTTAGCTTCAGGTTATTTAACAATTTTAGTTCATCTGCAGTTAACAGATTACATTTTATTATTAGTCCTTCTCTTGATTTGAGCAAGAAATCCATGCTGATCAATTTCATGTTAGATCAAGAGACAGTATCTCATATCTTGTCTTTTACACTAATCTCGATGTCTTAAATTTCTTGCTATGTTAATAAACTCCCCATGACTTTCGAAATTAAAAAGGCATGAAACATTAATTAACTGAAGTATTTGGGTTTCCCATGTGGATTTTAATAATTACACCAGTGATTCCATACAGATCAAAATAAATAAAATCTAATAATTGACCCAAGTAGAATAAGGTAGAATATACCTTATATTTCTCTATAATGTTATTAAGCAATAAGAGGTATGCTGGAACCACAAACTGATTTTTAATCTTCTGGAAGGCTTTTCGTAGAGGAAAATATTTTACCTTTATAACATTCTTAAATAAGTGTTTTGAAGAGCTTATGATATGTACTATAAATACAGATATATTGCATATTTGAACTACCAAGTTAATAAACTGTACCAATTTACCAATTTTTCTTCTATTACCAGTTTTTCTATACTTGGAAGCTTAGCTCACTAGACGACATTCCCTAATCAATCAGAAATGGGATGATAACTGCTCCCAGTAAGTAATTTTTTTAAACCTCTCCACTCCACTTATTCATTTAAATTTGTTAAGACATCATTCTGTAAGAGGGAGTGATTATCTGAATTTATCCTCTCTGGATGCCAAAGCTGTGTCTGTGAAACTCGGGAAAGTCAGGTATCCACCCATTCCAGATACCTATCTGTTGTGAGAATGAATTTCAGTTCACAAACAGCTGTGTAGGAAATATCACATTTCTTTATTTTCCCTAAATCAACTGAAATCTGACTCTGAGCCCCCATCCTGCAGAACAGGCAGAGAATTCACTCACTGTCTTCATTGGCTCTTGCCAGAGGACCGTGCTAAGATTCTGGGGAGATACTGACCATTCTGGTCAGTGACCACTGGCCCACCTTGGTTTCTGCTGGCATGCCTGTGTCTTGTCACATGGTCTGAGGGCCTAGCTTGCTTCTGGACCATGCCTGGGGAAAGAGAATCTTGGGGGAGCTTTGCGACCCCTATGCCTAGGGTCTGTCCTCCTCAGAAGCACTATAAGCCTTCCCCTCAGAGGCCTTGTCTTGTCCTGTGGACACTGCCGTCAAGCTATGCAACAGGTCTCTGGTCTCCACAGAACTCACTGACTTCTGTCCCATGTCCAATCTCCCAGAATCTTGACTTTCTCTCTTTTCTGATTTTAAAAATGTTTTCCTCTCTCGTCTTCCCCTCCAAGACACCCAGGGTTATGTCTTCTATGGACTTAGGTTTTTCAAAAGATCAGGAGAGCCTCTGACTTCATATATATATCTTTTCAGCTCTGTAAAAATTCCTAAAGTAAGAAGTTACAAAGGACTTTCCTTCTTATGTGAGACTGGAGGAGGAGAAAAACAGGAGAATTGGGTAAATTAGAATTTAAAAAAATTATCCTGACACAGGTCTATGCAATCCCTCAAAGAAGTTTTTTCTTGGCATTCTATGGAGACAATAAAATTATTTATGTTTGATTAAGTCTGCTCTAGAATGAAAACTCTATACACTTTACTTATAAACTACATTAAAGATAAATATATGACATTTAAATTTCCAGTGCCTCCTGGAACTGGGAAGAACTTAGAACCCCGGTTTAGGTGTGATCTGTGTTCTTTTGTGGCATTTCCTCTCTTACTTCTGCTCATGGGGGCATTTCAAACTTAATATGTTAGGAAGAGACATTCTTTACTTGGGGTCTAAGGGAAAAACAGATTCTCAAAGCGTTTCCTTCGTAATGTCATTAAACATTCCTCCTGCTCTCTCTATGTGTATATATCATCCTGTTTTTGTTTCATAGATTCAGTATTTTATCTTTTTTCTTTGAAGGTACTAATCATAGTCTATTTGAAATTTATTTGTACCCTGCAGTATTCTCTAGCACAGGAAACTATGTTTTATATATATACATCTCCAAATAGATAATCATATTTTTAGATTTGTGTATTTTAGGTTTGTATTTCAAGTATATTAAATAAATATCCATGTATAAATTGATTTAAAGACATTTAACTGCATAATTTGAAGGTTAAAATCATTTTCTTTTTGTGTGTGTGAGGAAGTTCAGCCTTGAGCTAACATCCATGCTAATCCTCCTCTTTTTGCTGAGGAAGACCGGCTCTGAGCTAACATCTATTGCCAATCCTCCTCCTTTTTTTCCCTTTTTCTCCCCAAAGCCCCAGTAGATAGTTGTATGTCATAGTTGCACATCCTTCTAGTTGCTGTATGTGGGATGCTGCCTCAGCATGGCTGGAGGAGCAGTGCGTCGGTGCACGCCCGGGATCCGAACCCGGGCCACCGGTAGCAGAGCGTGCACACTTAACCGCTAAGCCACGGGGCTGGCCCCTAAAATCATTTCAAAAGGAGAATAATATGCCATTTTTCCAGAGTGGTTTCCATAAAACTAATTTTATGCAAATTATATGCTCCTGAGATATGCGTGATACAGAATTTTATATAGTATATTATATTTTAAAAGTATTAGGATATGGTAATAAAACTCTTTTTGGAAAGTGAATAGGTGACTGATAATTTATCTCTTTGCATCATGAGAGATGGATAATAATATGGGTTCAGAAATTGGACTGCATGGTTTTGAATCCTGCCTTCACAACTTCTGTGTGATGTTGAACAAATTACTTAACCTCTCAGAACCTCCATAAAATGAGGATCACAGAGTTGTTGTGGGGATAGAATGAAAAAAATACATGTAAGGCACTTAGAACTATGCCTATACATATTTAGTACTTAGTAAATGTTAGGTATTATTAATATTTTTTATAGAACGAGGCACCACTGTAAATGATCATGGTATGTAATCCATCCCACCAATTATTTATGGATAACTATTACTTATACTTTTGTTAAAAAGTATTATATATAGGGCCGGCCCGGTGGCTTAGCGGTTAAGCGCACGTGCTCCGCTGCTGGCGCCCCGGGTTCGGATCCCGGGCGTGCACCGACGCACCGCTTCTCCGGCCATGCTGAGGCCGCGTCCCACATACAGCAACTAGAGGGATGTGCAGCTATGACATACAACTATCTGCTGGGGCTTTGGGGGAAAAAAATAAATAAATAAAATCTTTAAAAAAAAAAGTATTATATATAATATATTTGACATATTTGCTTCTTAGAATAATGAAGCTTCAGAAAATTCACAGTGTATTATCAAATGTGATTGTCTTGAAGAGCTATTGAGTGTGATCTCAATCAGCAGGGTGGGAAAGCCTTACTAGAGAATCACATGGAACTCTGCCATGAGACTTTCCGATACACACCCACCCCCCTAAACAACACCCACACACTCACATCCACACTCACACATATATAGCAAAAAGTACTGCTTGCCTCAATGTTTGCATGTAAGAACAAACAAGAAATCTATGTCTCTGAAATAAAATGTTAACTTTTCATGCCAATATAGGTATTTATTGTTTGGAGGAACATCATTTAGTAAATAGGTATTAGAATTTTACAGTTGGTTACTTAGGGTACTATATTTTAACTCAGCATCAGTCAATCTTCTGAGATGTGATACATTTTCCTCCTTCTTTAATATTTGTACTAATAATAATGGTATCTGACATTCATAGACCAATTACTACATGCCTATGCCTTCTTTGTATTAACTTGCAACAATCCTATGAGCTGGATACTCCTTATTTCCATTTTAGAGATGAGGCACAAAAGTTCAAGTAACTTGCCTAAGGTTAATAGCTAGTGAGTGGTGGAACCAGGATTTGAACCAGAGAGTCAGCTCTAGCACGAGCTCACTTTACCACTATACCATACTATACACTAAGATATGTATTAACGGATTAAATATGTAATGTTCCACAAAATGCCTGACTAGAGTTTGCGTTTGCCGGGGGGTAGATTTTAAATCAAGTGAAAATCAGAAGTGTGACTCTGAGATTGTATTACAATGAACTTTTATAACATTTTTGTAAAATATTTTATATAGAAATATATCTTATCCAGTTAACATAGATTTTGTTTTTTAAGCTCTAAGTTGGTTCTTTAAAATGAAAAAAAAAGGATCTGTAATGAAACTCACTTTGTCAAGGAATGTGTTGAATGAGACTGTGAAAATAATAAAAATGGCACCTTATATTTGTCTAGTGTTTTATTTTTAAAATGTGTATAGGTGTTGAATTCGCTATTTCAGGAGGAACAATTCTTTACTTTGGAAAAAGATCCAGCATTTTCTAAGCATTACGTTATCACATTCATTTAACTAATGAACTCCCTAAAGCTTTACAAGTATTATCCACTGTCCTCTGGCAGCAGTAAGGAAAACTATGTCCCTGAGTTACTGGCCTCAGGAATGTTGGGCTGATAGGGGAAAGTTTACTCTCTTGTTAATTTCCAGGAACTTTTAAAAATTAACGGTATGGATGTCACCTGTTGGTTTATACTTTATCCTTTTCTTGATTCATCAGAACTCTAATTGGTGGAAAACTTGGTTCTGTGAAGCTTGAGGCCTGATGAAAAGTCTCCATGGTGCTCACTTTCATATCTCAAGCCAGCTGGGTGGATTTGAGATGGGACTTGGTATTAGGCTCGTGGTAAAAACGTCCCCTATTTGCAAGCTTATTTGATGCTTGAATTCCCCTTATAATCATCTGTGTCCGAGGTTTGTCCTGCCCTTTCGGGAACAGCCCCACAGCCACATGAGAGCTCATTACTTCCTAAGGCAGCCCCTAAAGGCTTCCTCTGTTCTTTTCCTTTCTGCCTTTCCCTCTCCCTTCCTCCCTCTTTTTTTTCTTTTTACCAGTGCCTTATAACATCCACTCATTGTTTTTTATCCTTCCTTTGGGGCCGCAAAAAACAAATCCAGTCCCTCCTCAGACTGATAGTCCTACAACTAATTGGAGGTAATTACTATCTTTATTCACATCTCTCCACCTAAGATTTAAAAAATCACTCTAAATTACAGGGTATAGATTCCTTCAAGCATTCTTTAGAAAGCAATGTTAGCTATTATTATTGAGCTAAATATTAACTCAATATTAACTAAAATTTATTGAGCTAGGTACAATACCTATACCATTTCTAAGCCTTACAACTTTGCCAGGTCAGTTTAATGATAGCTAATACTCACCCAGCCTTTACCATCAACTCATCTAGGATATGGTAAACACAAGTAAAGCCCTTATAATAGTTAAGGTGGTTGACACTTAGTAACGTTCAATAAATGTTAACTGCTTTTATCTTCTTGTACTTCTGTAAGCATCTGGAGAATTTTTGACTCAACTGCAGTTTGTTTTTGTTTTTTTTTTGTTTTTGCATTTCAACTTGATAGAATTAACCTGAGGAAACCTTTTGGCCCCCTTTTATGAGTTCACTATTTCTCAGCTTTGTATTAACCACATATTTTGGTCCTTAAAGTCATTCAAAAGGATGATCAAGGATCAAGAACTTCAGGTTACTCTGGGCCAGGCCTTGCCTGCACAGTTCTTTGGGGTCTGTTTCTTCTGTGGGGGAAACACTATCCTGCACAAGGAGAATGGCACCTGAAAGCTGAGTTTCAGCTCTAACAGGAGAACACTAAAAACACAGCTCTAGTTGGCTTTGCACATATTAAAATTAATTTCGAAAACAAAACATTTCTCAGCTCAGTTAAAGGGAAGGGGAAAGACTCGATGCCTTTGATGATCAGGTGTGGGGCTGCTGGTGGCCTGAGAACTGGTCTGTGTAGGCACTCATTGTTCGGGGAACATTACTTAGTAAACAGGTGTTAGAGTTTTACAGTTGGCCATTTAGGACACTGTATTTTAACTCAGCATCTCTCTTTTGCCCCTGCCAGCATCAGCTTGGATTTTGGGGCCAATTCCCTTGGGCTCACGCTTCTTTGAACTGGGAAGGACTCGTAGAACTGGTCTATGTGGTTAGAGAAACCTCAGCAGCGGGACACCTGTGGCTGCTGATCTGAGCTGTTCCCCTTTGGGAAAGGAGGTGCTCTGGAATAGAGAGTGCCCCGGTCAGATTTAGGCAGTACAGGAAGAAGCCTGCTGGAAGGAGACCTGGGATTTGATGCCTGCGTGCTACACCCCATCTCAAGTGGTGTTGGGAGCTGTTCTTGCCCTGAGTGTGACAATCAGTTCTCCAACTCCTTCTCGTCTGTTTTTCTTCTTTTGGATTCCACCGTAAAACTTCAGCCTTCCAGAGCACACACAGTCACCACTATTCACAAAATGTCAGGGCCAAAAGCAGAGCTGGAAATATATTTAGTGGAGATTTTAGTATGATATATTTACATGGTTCACTGTCACTTCCATGGGTGATGTTATTGCTAGCCATTCCAGGGTAGGAAATGGAATGGCTTCTAAGAATATTCCTACCAACCTCTGTCTGACTCGCATGTCATTCCCCACCCTCTTTTGGGCCAGATTCTTATCATGAGATGTATGTGTTCCGCAGAGACCGGTACCAGTGACGCTGTGTGGTAGATGAGCAACGAGAAATACTGAGTTATCTTTCTATTTTGTTTGTAGGAAATAGTACAAAGTAATTATCAAATGAAGAGCTGATTAAAGAATATACAGCTAAAAATGTACCAAAGATGTATTATCGAAGGGTACCAGGCAGTTAATTAGTAAAAATATTGTTGCTTTTTAGATCTTGTGATTTTGTAACATGTGCCAACTTTTCAAAATTTGTAATTAGTTGTAATTTATTTTCTTATTCTAAATAAATATTCATTTTTATACCATCTTTTTCTGTCTTTACCAATCTTTTGGTTAAATTTCCGCAATCTGGCGACAGACGCTGTCTCCTACTTCTGATTTTTGAGTGGTAGTCTGTTTGGTACAGCTCATAATCAATAAATGTTAATCAGTTGAATAAAAGCATAAATCATTGTAATCTGGGTGGTTAGGTGGACGAAAAAGAGGGTGGATTAATCTTGGGTTTGGAGGATGGGTAGGATTTGAAGGAATGATGGGGAATGATCTTTGCATTAGCAAAGATGTAGAGATAGGAAAGCCATGGAGAGATCAGAGGATAACAAATAGTTAAGATTGGCTAAAAAAAATTGTAAACATGTGAGGTGATGGATATGTTAACTAACCTTATTATGGTAATCATTTTGCAATATATACATGTATAAAATCACTATGTTGTACACCTTAAACTTATACAATGTTACATGTCAATTATATCTCAAAGCTGGAAAAAAAAAAGATTGGTTCAAGTGAAAGCCTTGTGTTGAATAAAGGGTGAAAAAAATAGGAAAGGAAGTTTTAGGCCACATTAAGGTACAAAGATCTACAATGTCAGACTAAGGGAATTTAACCGTATTATATAGTCATGGGAGAGTGTATTGGACATCTGTGGCCTCTGCCTACCCAGAACCCATCCCCTCATCTTGTAATAGCACCCTTATTTTCTACGAGAACCATGTTTTTCCCACTCTTCATCTATGTAGGTTGGGTGGGTTGACATTACCCCAGGCTCCAGGGTTGGATCCATGACCCAGGTCTTGCAAACTGGGGTCAGTGTTAGAACCTCTGCTGGACAATTGAGAAAGAGTACTCTCCTTCTGCTAATGATGCTACATTTCCTCAGTGTAAGTCTGCAGATGGTGGTTGCTATTTTGTCACACTTAGAAGTAGTGTGCCTGAGAATGAAGCCAACAAACAGCCAAGAGATTCCCAGTGATATCACTTGAGTACCCAGATCCAACCACGCTTGAAGGCAAATATTCTTGACCTTTCCGGTTAGGTGTGTGCCAATACATTTCTTTTTAATTTGCCCATTTGAACTGGGTTTCTTATTTGCCACTGAAAGACTTCTGATTAATATAGGCAATAAATGTTTGTGAGAACGGTTTTATGAAGATTACTCTAGTGGCAGACAGGGTACAGAAATCAAGATGCTGGCAGTGGAAATAAAAAGGAAAGAAAAGAGAAATGCGAAGGAAGAATTAAGAGAGCTTGGTAACTAGAACAGGAAGAGGAAGCAAAAATGACTGCAATTTTTTGAGACTGAGTAAGTGAATGATGGTACCATTGACAGAAATTAGTGAGCTAGAAAGGATACCATGTTCCCCCCACTCCCTCAGGGGTAAATACATTTATTCTTAGGCTTTGAGTTTGAGGTGATGATGGGAAAATTAAGTGGAAATTTTTAGGAGGTAGTTAAAATGTAGAATTAAACCTCAGGAGAAAACTAAGGATCCAAGGTATAATAAGTACATATGCTGCCAAAAGGGAACAATGTGGTGATCTGAAGGGAGCGGTAAGTCTGTAACAGAAGAATTGAGCAATGGGCTGGTGAACAGGAATGTCAAGGGGAACAGGGCGAGGAATGAATCAGGCCTTTTTTCCCTGGCAGACGTCTAGTCTCCACCTGCTGCAGTTCCAGAAGCGAAGTCTGTGAAATGGGGACATGCTGCTTGGATAAGCACAGCTGCTTAAAAGTGCCCTGTGAGGCTAGAATTGAGCAGTTGAAGACCTGAGGGTGGGTGAGATTTCCGGGGGAGTGGTTGTAAGGCAGAAAAGGATGAAGAACCAAGAAAACAGAGATGGGAGGATTGATTAGAAAACTGTTGGAATTCAAAGAAAGAGAACTTCTGAAAAAGAGAATAGTCAACTTTGGAGAACTGCAGAGACAAGGTGAACATCACTGGAGAATGTAGATTCACTGGAACTCTGGAGGTGGAACTAGATTAAAGTGGATGGATGATATAAAAGTGGAAGCAGTGGGTGGAGACCAGAAGTTTGGCAGAGAAAGGAAGGAGAGGAGCAGGGTATTTTACAAATGGAGCAGCTTAGCGAAGGTTTTTTATTTGCTTTGCTTTATTTCTAGGACAGAGGAGGCATGTTTCAGGGGGTAGACAGAAAAGAAGGGCCAGTGAATTAGAAGGGAGTGAAGACGCTAGAGAGAGAGAGAGGATTCAACTGAATAAGGAAGGAGGTTAGACAGACAGTGGTGGAGAGAGCAGATGGGAAACGAAG
Source organism: Diceros bicornis minor (assembly GCF_020826845.1). Lineage (NCBI taxonomy): Eukaryota > Metazoa > Chordata > Mammalia > Perissodactyla > Rhinocerotidae > Diceros > Diceros bicornis. The sequence continues at coordinate 40,733,130 of NC_080754.1, forward strand.
CAACACATCCCCCGTCTGAGACTGGTGGAGAGGATGACAGAAAGGGTGTAAAGAGAGACACTTGGAGGCAGAATGGAGAGGAGATGAGGCATCTATTATGTGTTTGCAGGATCGATAAGACAGTAACATGAGGTGTCTGCTGCATTCAACAGACTCTGTGAATCAAGTTACAATGGGGATGTCCAAATTGCTTTTCTCCCCATGAGACTTTGCAGAAGATTATGTTACTGTAAACTGATGTTTGAGCTGGGAAAAAGAGTTTAAAAAGGATTCACAGTCTGCTGCACACCTTAGCTTTGTAGCTTTCAGTGAAAGTGGGGCAATTGTCTGTCTTGTCATGACAAGAAGTAGATAATGCAATCTCATCACGACATGATACATACAACTTGTCATCACTTATGTGAAGTAAAAGTACAGACATAATTGCAGGTGACATAAATTTCATAACTGTGTGCTGTGGAATATGTACTTCTTTCTCTGGGAGGATCCCAGAGAAGCCAATTACCAAGTTTGGCGGCTGTAGCTTACTTTGGTGAGTAATAAATTCATCGCAAGAAGAAAGACTGGTATGAATCAGAGGCAGAGCCAGGGGGTAGTCTATCCTTGGTTCTTACTATCGGATCAAACTACCCAAAGCCGGAAGAACCGGTGAAACCTGCTGGGAAAGAGCGAGTCATTGTGCCTTGTCTGATAAAGCTTGCTGCATTCTCTCATTCTCCCTCTCTGACAAAATCAGACTATTTTTCAAGGCAATGCCTTTTGCGCCCTGAAAAGGTAGCGCATGCCAATAGTGTGATGGTGTTAGCCCCCACCCAGATCCTCCCTTTTTGAACCAGTCATCTGGCATGCAAGCCCCTCTAACCTTGTCCCTTCCTGGCAGCCTCTGTGCTCCTGGACACACCCCTCCTTGGGTCTATCTAAGGAAATAAAAAGCACAAGTGGTGGCAGGACTGGGTGGACAGGTGAGTGAAGCAGGGCAGGACTCTCTTATTAAGACCTTCTTGCTTAATGACAGCTGCTTCAAAGAAATGTGAGCCCAAGGGAATTGGCCAAAAAGTCCAAGCTGATGCTTGTAGGGGAAAAGAGTGTGGGAAGACATAATTATTTCTTGCAAAACGAGTAGCTGGAACTATGTCAGTATCATGGACTTGTGATGACATAATTGAATTAGGTCATGTGACTCTGACGGATGAGATTCCCTAGAGTCAAGGGGTCCTAACTTTTGGATCTTTACTGGGATGGGTCAACACTCCCCAAGGGGTGTTTGGAAGTGTGAGGGGCTGTTTTGGTTGTCACAGTGGGGGTGCTGCTGGTGTTTAGTGGGGGTGGGGTGTTTAGTCCTGCACTGACTGCACAGACCATGCAGCATAAGGAAGAATGGTCCCACCGAACATGCTAATGTCACCCTGTTGAAAAACACTGAGTCATAAATACCAGAGAATGCTTCCTCATGGTATTAGACTTCATGGCTTTTAATTTAAGGAGTCAAAATCTTTGAAAACAAAATCCAATCAAGTTGGATGTTTTAGACATTGATTAATTTCAATGCCATTTTCAAATATGAACGACAAGAACCCAGGGATGACCCTGAGTTTGTGGAGAATGAATAAAGTTGTTGGGATCTACCTTACAAATAAGATATAAATGGGAGTGGGAGATGGATAATTAGTGTTTAATGGGTATAGAGTTTCAGTTTTGCAAGATGAAAAAGTTCTGGAGATCTCTTGCACAATAATGTGAATACCCTTACTACTGAACTATACACTTAAAAATGGTTAAGATGGTAAATTTAATGTTATGTGTTTTTTACCATAAAAAAAAGAATGTCAGGGGCCGGCCTCGTGGCGTAGTGGTTAAGTTTGCACACTCCGCTTCGGCGGCCCAGGGTACGCCAGTTTGGATCCTGGGCACGGACCTACTCACCACTCATCAAGCCATGCTGTGGCAGCGTCCCATATAAAGTAGAGGAAGATGGGCACAGATGTTAGCCCAGGGCCAATCTTCCTCAGCAAAAAAGGGGAGGATTAGACACAGATGTTAGCTCAGGGTTAATCTTCCTCAAAAAAAAAAAAAAAAAGTCAGTGAAATAATGAAATAAAAAAAGATATAAAGGGCTTGAGAATTGGTCAGGCCCCTCATTTCAAATCTTTGAAACAGAATTTTCATATAGCCGGGTCAGACTGTAAGTCAACTTATGTAAGCCCATCTTGTTGTACTAAATGACCCCAACCCCTCCTCTGTGAGACTACTCGCTGCTCTGCACATACTCTAAAAAAATTCACATGCTCTCCTGATTTATGGCCTCCACTTACGTTCATACTCCCCTAGAGCTTGATAAATTAAAACTGTTCTATGAATTTCTCTCCAGGAACAGGCTGACCACAGGCGGGAAACACACCTACAAGATATTCGTCATCGCTGACAGAAGAAAAGAACAATGAAAGACCCTGGAGTCTGTCATGCCTGAAGGCTGACATATCTAAACCCCCTCTGTACTGCCCACTTTCCTTCTGTATTTACCTCAAGATTCTGGAATCTTTGAAGATGGGTTTTTTGAGACGTTAGTCACTCGTCTTCTGATTCTCGCCTAATCTAATTAAAACTTCTTTTCTTGATCTTTAACTCATTGTGATTAATTGGCTCAGATTGCGGTGAGCAGAGTGAGCCCATTGCTCGGTATCAAGACGTAGACAAATCATGGAGCAGGAGAAGTTTGTATTTAGGGTCCCTGAACATCAAAAATAACCTTTTTGTTATTTGATCCTTTTTTTCTACCTCTTTCCCAGCAGGAATCCTCTCTGGCCTCCCCCCAGGAAGCCATAATCTAATGATAATTCCTCAGCTTTGTACAGTGCGTTACAGCTGAGAAATCCTGTGCAGTTATGTTGTCTCATTCGTCATCCTTTATTCCTCTCTTTCCCTCACACACCACCTCTCCTCCACATTCCAGCCTCACACGGGCCGTAGCCATCGTCGTCTCTCTCCTAGACTCCAGCAATTGCCTTTCACCTAGTCTCCTTCATCCCTGCTGCCTCTTCGCTACACCCCCAATCCATTCTCCATACACCAGCGACAAAGATCTCTTTCACAAATCATCCAGATCATGTCATTCCTTAGCTTCAAACCCTTTAATACCCTCCTTTGCACTTAGAATAAAAACAATCTCCTTACAGGCCCCCTTCCTCATTTCTACCTCTTCCCCCTGGTGCGCTGTGCTCCAGTTGAATGGCCTGCGTTCTCTTCCTCAAAGAAGTTTAGTTCTTTCTCACCTTGGGACCTTTGCACTTGCTGTTCCCTCAGCCTGGAATGCTCTTGAAATGGCTGGCTGCTTCTCATGCTTTACATCTTTGACTGAATGTCACCTTTTCTAGATTCCTTCCTTACCACTCCCCCATACCTCATCTAAAATAGCCTCCCTTCTCCTAGTCATTCTGCTTACTGCAGTTACAATTCTTATCTCAGTCTGAAGTTATCCTGTTTATTTGTTCATATTTTTATTATTTGTTTTCTCTATTAGAATACAAGCTCCATGAGGGCAGGGTCTTACCTATTTTGTTCACCATTTTATTACCAGCATCCAGAACAGTACTTTTTACATATTAGGCACTCAACTAATATTTGTGCAATGGATGAATAAACAAATGAATAAATTTGATTTTTGTAACAGTCCTGTGAGACAGGCAGAGAAAATATTCTCGATCTTATTTTACAGTTATTTTAAAATACATTTTACAGAGTATCTGTACTTGTCAGTCACATAAGTGGTGGAGCCAAGGCAGAACCCAGGTCTTCTAAGTCCCCTATGCTGCATTCTTTTTGATAGTTCATAAGCAGTTCATCTAGCCATCTTAGAAGGTGGAAGAGGAAGTGGGCACTTGGAGAGAAGATTACCAGTCATGCTATATGCACATTCATATTCACAAAATTGTAGCCAGAGATAGAAAAGTGGGAAGGTTCCCTGCCAGTGTGTTCTATCTCCCCATGTCTATATTGGACCTGTGTGTAGCATGGCTGGAGGAGGCAGGAGAGGGTGGTGGTTCATGGCAGGTGATTTGGAGGGAGACAAACCTGGGTTTCACTCCTAATTCTACTACTTACTGGATGTGTCTTTAGACAAGTTAGTTATCTTTTCTGAGACTCATTTTCCTTTCTTATAAACTGGGAATAACATCACTGATCTCTTAATGTTCTTTGGGGGATTAAATAAGAGAATGTCTGATGTTTGGTGTATAGTCAGTGCTGAATAAAGAATATGGTGTCAGAATGTTAGGAAGATAGGACTGAACAGACCTACCAGAAGTTGAGCTTTCCAGCCCCCCTTTCCTCTCCCTACAGACATGGAAGGGAAGGTAATTTCTGGCACTTAGAACTGACAAACTCTCAATTGATCATCCAGTCAAGGTATTTAAATTTTGTACTTCCAGGAAACTCAAGACCAGAGAAGGTGGTGACTTGTCTGAGTTCCTTTGGCCAGTAGTGGTGGGACTGGACACGCAAATGGAAACTAAATGTCTTGTTTGTGACTCTTTCTACTCACTGGTGGCATCACAAAGCATGGAAATCTCAGATTTCCACCTGCTCCTTTCCTTGGCTGAAGTACACAACAGAAGCCAGGAGGGTCCCCTCAGGGCAGATGGGATTGCACAGATAGGGGCAGGGCCTGATGAGTCCTGGGGCCCTTCCCAGGGCCCACTTGTTGGCTGTGTGACTTGGACCAGTCACTTCCTCTTCTTGAGTCTTAGTTCCACCATCTACAAAATAGGACTAATAATAGTAGCCACCTCTTAGGGTTGTCATAAGGATTAAATAAACTAACCTACATAAAATTGCCTGCAACATAGGTAACACTCAATAATAGATCTGTTTCTGAACTGTATTAAAAGTGATTTTAAAATGGCTTTTGTAGGGAAAATACAGTTTTGTTCATATAATCAGTGTACAACATATAATAATATTCTACTACCCTTGGAAAAATATAAAATACATAGTTTTAAAGAAATATATTGATTACCATTGAATATTGGTATCTAGTAGAGAATAAAAGATCAGACATTGACTGGTAAATTAAGCCCCCTACCCTCCATGTCGTATTGTAAAAGCAAATAATGACACTGTATTTTATTATATGCTAGTACTATAAGTGAGTTACAATACAAAATACATTAAACTAAATTTCTGCATAGTCTATAAGACAGAGTGAATATATCAACAAAAATGGGCACAAAGCAAGCAGCGACATAGCATACACTTGAATGAATTTCTTTCCAGGGAGTCACAACACATAATAGCAAAACAAATATTTCAGTAAAAACTAGCACAAAGTACAGGGGCAAATTATTGCATTGGAAGGAATGCCAATATCATAGTCGTGGGCAGTTATATCAAATAGTTCACAGAATATTAGTATCTAGAAAGCAACAAGGAAACAAATTGAATTCCAACAGAAATCAGTATTACAATTAATGCCGTATCTCCATAACAATGAGCAGAAACATGAAAAAAAGGCATTGTAGAGGTTTACTCTTTATCCTCAGAACCAAGAAAACCTTCTTCTTCAACATTCATCAAACATCAAACTCAAACCCTTTGACACTGCTGAATCCTGATGTGTCTCTTCCTCACTGGGTGTCACTGCACTAGAAATGAAGCCAACACTCCTTCAAACCAGTAAATCCACATTTCTAGACTGATTTCACCACTATCTTTTGTTTTGCAACAGTGTGTTCACTCAATGCTTCTCTTTTTGTTTTCAAGTCTTTGTGATTTTATTGGTTGTTGCAAGATCTGATCCATCTGTGATACAGGAAAAAGAAATCCCTGTTAGTGTGGCAGCCCCACCAGGCCAGACTCTTTCCTCAGCTCAGACAAGCCCTGGAGAAGGGGTAACTTACAAAGACATTACAGACAGCTTCCTCACTCGGAGAGGAGGGCTCTAGACATCCCAAAGGACAGACAAACCCAGGGGTACTTATTCCTGACAGAAAACATAAATTAGACTCAATGAGGGTAGAGGATGGATGCTCATTTTTGACTGAATAATTTCATACAATATAGAAATAAAGATTTCACCAACTCCCCACCCCAAATTCAGGGCAAGTTCTTCATGACCAAAGGTTGAGCAAAAGTCTGAGTTTCTATGGTTTATTCCTCAGTTCAAGATCATTTCTGAACACGTTAATTATGGGAATCAGAACATTTAGGGAGGAGCTAGGCAAATGTGCCTGGGGACCAGAGTGCCCCTTGGACATGAAGGGATCTGGGAGGGTTCCGTTTGGCCAGGTGAAAGATGCCATAGAGTCACCTGAGATTTTTGGTTACAGAAGTAGTCATCTTTCATTACAGGCATTTCTAACCATTGCATTGAATGAGTCTTGGTACATAGCAGTTGGTTGGTATCTCAACAGTAACTGCGCATGACAGTGGTCTTCTAGGTGGACTGTTCATACAGCAATGATGCAAGCTGACCCATTCCAACGTGGAAAGAAAGTATTAGAATTTGTCACTGCTAAAATCTCACATTATGAATTTTACTTTTTTCCCCTATGAATAGTGCCTGTACATAGTTTACAAAAAATTAATATGTGTTTATTGAGGGTGTGTGCTCAACAATTTTTTATGGACTAGGATGCATAATCAAACAATATTGGAGACCACTGGCCCATAAGGCAATTGGTTAGGTGTACAAATCAGCATACTGTTAGACTTCAGTTTGCTGAGCTATTTCTCAGTTGTATGCTTGTCATTTAGCTGTCAGTTTGGTGGCTAGCATTATAAGACTGTAACTAAGGAATAATCTGCTGCTGGTAATTAAGGAACTCCAAAATGAACCACTGAGTTATGGCCATGGTTGGATGCTTTCTATCTCTCCTTCCCTTAGGTCGAGGGGTACAGTGGGAAAACAATTGTTCAGAAGTCAGACACACCTCAGTATGACTCCAAACTCTGCCTCTTATTAACTTTATGATTTTGAGAAAGAAACTTAACCTTTAACTTAGCTGAGCCCCAATTTCCTCACTTGCGTGATGTAAGAATAAAATGAAATAACATAAGTAAAGCACCTAGCATAATGCCTGCACTCAACACATGTCGGTTCCTTTGCTTCCTGAATTGCTACAATTCCTGAATTGTAGACCAAATCACATATACTGAGAGAATTGCCAAGTCTACATGGCCATGTGAAATACTTAAGAACTAGATGGCTTGGGAATTAAATGACATAGCCTTGCCAAATTAAAAAAAAAAATCTGCAATTAAGAATAACAGGGAACCATGACACATAATGCTGTCTAAAAAGGAGCTCCTTATCTACACAGAGGGTCTGATACCCCCATCCTTGCCCAAGCGAGAAGAGAGTGTGTAGTCCCAACCTTGGGTGCTGGCTTTGGCTGGCCTCCAGGTTTGTACTCCAGAGGGAAGAAACACTCCCGTGCCTCTGTTGGAGTTCTGCTGCCTGCCTGCACACTCTTGGCATTTGCAAATAGCCCCAGCTGGCAGTCAAGGCACAGGTGACAGAGCAACACCTGTGGAGACTCTGCTGGGCCAGCAGTGGCCCCTTTCCCAGGCTTCGTGAAGACCACAGCTATGACAGGGAGGCTTGTGAAATTTCCTTTCCTGGCTTGCTGTAGCCAGAATGGGGCTATCTTCCTCTTCACTTGGTGATAACCCAGGGTGAAGTAAGATATGGGAGAGTCTGGGTGGCAGAGGCCTTTTACGTTCAATATATTAGATGAGTTTAAAAGAAAGTCACTGGACTCCCTTCCTCCTCCAAAGCATAATTGGTAAATAAAACCTATGGTAAGCTGAATAATGGCCCCAATGATATCCGGGTCCTAATCTCTGGAATCTGGGAATGTTAGAATGGCAGAAAAGAATTTGCAGATCTTGATCTTGAGATGGGGAGATTATTCTGGATTATCCAGGTAAGCCGTAAGTGCAATCACAAGTGTCCTTTTAAGAAAGAGGCAGAGGGAGGTTTTGATGCAGAAGAAGGCAAGTCGACACTGAAGCAAAATGCTACAGAGCAGGCTTTGAAGGTGGAGGAAGGGCCCATGAAACAAGGAATGCAAGGAATGCAGCTGTAGGGGCTGGAAAAGGCAGGGAAATGGATTCACCCCTAGAGCATCTGGAGGGAGCACTGCTCTATTGACACATTGATGTCGCCCGGTGAAACTGATTTCAGACTTCTGACCTTCAGAACTGTAAGAGAATAGATGTGTTGTTTCAGCCCCAGAGCTTGTGGTAATTTGTTACACAGCCATAGGAAGCTAATACAGAACCTTATATGTAATGAAGTTTTGTTTTTTCTCAAAACTTTTCTATACATATAATCTCACTGGATCCCCACAGTGACTCTATGGCATATATACTATTATAACCATTTTATAGATGAGGAAATTGAGGTTCAGAAAGGTTAATGAATGACCCAAGATTATCCAGTTAATAAGTAGGGAGGGCATTGGGATTTGAACTCAGCTCTGTCTCCTCTTAGAGAGTCTGTCTTGTTAATGATCATGCACTTTTGCATATTGTTATGTACATTTTACTGTTGAGAAAGAGTCGCAAAGAAGTTAGCGCTTGCCTGATGACGTAAGTAAATAGTGGGGCTACTGGTAGAAGCTAGAGTCACAGAATATTTACTAGTGTCCTTACCAACATATAAAGGGTGAGGAGAACGTGGGAAGCAGATCATTACCTTTCTTTTTTGTCACATTGTTTCATTTCCAAAAAAGAGCCACACTCGGTCTTTCAGGTTGATACAGAGGCAGTGGATTCCTCTTTTTTTTTCTGTCTCCAAGTTTCAGTTTTTGTGTATTTGAGTCAAAAACCGAAACCAGGGGTAACTCCCTTCTCTGGGCTGCTCCTAGTTTGTGAGCAATAAGGTGGAAACTTCAGGACACAAAGAGATTAAGTCAGTCAAAGGGTTATTGGATTGCCACTCACGTGTCCATTTAAACCAATGCTCAACAACAGCGTGATATTTTGCTGTTTTCAGCCCCCTGCTTGTGAGAACTTCTTTTTTCTCCTCTCCTCCTGAATATTTGAGGAGTTTTACTCCTTACTTTTTGGGTCTGGGTGGGGAGGGGATTGTACTCACAGGGCTGGGCACCCTCTGAGAAATTGCTACAGAGAAGGGCGCTCTTCCTCCTTTCTCTCTTCCCTTTGGGAGGAAATGATTGGCAGTGTTGATCTTCAGTCCTGAGTCCACTCCCTCAATGCGCGGCTCCCTCTGAGTATTTTAGAAACAATATGGAAGCATAACTACTTCTTATCCAGGCAGTGTCCGCTACTCCCTCCTCCTCACCATCTACACACACTTTGAATCACAACCAAATGTGTGTGTGGGGAGAGGGGTGTCCAGTACTCCGTGTATGGACTTTCCACCAGTTCTCTGTTTTTAGACCTTCACAGCATCTCCCACCATAAGGGAGATGTAGCTCATGGTGCTGTGGGAGATCAAGATTTGGCCACCCTGAAATCTATCTCTTTACCTTGGTTGTTTTCTCCGAGGACATTTGACCTCCCCCACTAACTGCCTAAAGAATTTGACATGGTGGCTCCTTCCTGGAACAGATCTTCTATCATGATGGCTATAAAGATAATGTAGGATAGAGGTTACAATAGGAAAGGCACCAACCCTCTTTTATCAAAAACTCTGTCTCTTCCTGACCACATTATCTATAGATGACCCTGAAAAGAATTGTCTTCCTGCCCTCTGAAGTCCCAGATCACTACCCGCCCCCAACACGCTCCTTGCCTTTAGCTGCAATACTTAGGCAAGCAGCTTAGACAGAGGGACGAGTTGCTCATTTCTGAGTTTCTCCCATGTATACATGTTATTAAACTTGGTATTATTTTCTCCTGCTAACCTGTCTTGTTAATTATTTGGCCAGCCATAAGAACCTTAAGGAAAAGGGCTGAGGGAGATTATCCCTCCTCCCCCGACAGTTTTGGCATAGTCGGCAAGATCCACACTGGCCGGCAAGTTGCCTTCTCTGGCTGGAAGAACTGCCTTCTCCCTGGACTACTGCAGATGATGAGATACGGGAACGCCTGACGAAAGCCGGCAAAACGTAAGACTTCTTACCACGTCAGCCTCCCGGCATCTCTATCTGCGGAGTCCGGTGGAAGGAAGTGGTGAGAATTTTTTTCTCTTTCTAAATTTAGATTGGCAGGAAAAAATATTTGGGAAACTAGTTTCTTGTGCTTTTAGTGACTCTTGGTTTAAATTTGGTAGAGTACTCTTGGTTTTGATCTTGATCACTTTTCCTCCCAGAGTAGTCTCTGTCTTGTTCTGTGTCCTGAGAACCTGGCTTTGTGACCTGTGAGAATATTCTCCTTGGTCTCCACCATACGGAAGGTGCATTTACTGGGGTGCCCCTTGGTGGCCAGTTGAGTAGACGGGGGTTCCGAACTGTCTCTTTGTCCGGCTGTGCTAAGCTCTCAGGGAAGTTTGTCATAAAGGGCCCAGTCCATAAGGGCTTTTGTCATCTTAACCTTTGTTGCTTGTTAGTGCTGGAAAAATCCCATTCCAGTATTGCCTGCCCAGTGTCACAGATTAGCGGGTCTGTGACTGGAGGCGTCCCACACTATTGTGGGAGACCAGAGACACCATCCTTACCGCCTGTGCAATGAGGGTCTTTACTTTCTCTGAATATCTTTGGGAGTGAATTCTGTAGATCACGGGGGCTATACCATCTGCGCCCTCACCAGGGATGCCTCTTGTGTCCACGGTAAAGATTTATTCTAAGCGTGGAAAGTTACCTCTGGGTCTTTCCTTAAAAAGGCTTATTGGATCGAGTCACTATTAGACTAAATATACAAATGAAATCCTACTCGTCAATGGCCAGATGACGGATCCCTTGAATTGGGAAAAGTTCTAAATTGGGGGAAAAAAATGTTTTGAGAGCTCTCACATAATTATTTATTTGGTACCTAAGAAAAGGCCAGAAAAAGGAAGGAAAAAATTTGACTAGCCTTAAGACCTTGATTCAGGTTACAATTGAATTGAGAACATGTAAAAGTGTAAGTGTTGATAAGATTATAAAGGTTGGAATGTTTGAGCTAATTTTATATAAAGAGGTTACATCAACTTTGCCTGAGTATGTTTTAAAATATCTGACTAGGAATGCTTCCCTTGTCCAAAATTAGAAGACCAAGACCTATTGATAAAAATCTTAATGATAACTATGTTTAAAGGTATAAGAGGTGATGAAATTTACATGAACTTTTGTATAAAAAACTAATGTTATTTATATTACAGAACTGGTTAACAAAAATAGTAATTTAAATGATGGCTAATTTTATCTAATGTCTTATGAAGTCTTATAGGCAATCTAAATAATTATTGGGAAGAAGTAACTAAATAGTTGTGAAAAAGATGAATGTCCGGTGAACTTTAAACAATAATTATGTGTTATGGTGGTTACAGCTTCCAAACTCTTTTTGGTGACTTAAAACTTTAGAGTTTTGCTAAATTCTATGATAAAAATTCTCTGAGTATCATCATTTCCAAATAAGATAAGATATTAGACATTGATTGCTAAACTTACGTTTGTCTACATTTGGCTTTTCATTACAGGAAAACTAAAAGGTGTTTTGGGTCTATTGGTAAACGTGTTTTATTAAAAGATTGTACTATAAAGTAACGTGCTTCCAGAAGTTATGAAGTGTTTATAAATTTTCCAAGCCACAAGATACTAATGTAAAAGAAAGTTTATAATTGTTTACTTAGTTTTTACTTACAAATTAAGGTTTCTAAGGGTTAAAATTTCTAATTAGTATATGTGATTGAAGCTATTAAAAAATTAAGAAAAACATGTCTGTGTACAAGGAAAGTTATAGGTTTGTGGAAGAGGAATTCTGGAAAAGGAGTTTTTGCATGGTCAAGTTGGCTAAGATTGAAGTAAATTTAATTAAGTAAATAAGTTTTAATAGCAGAAGTAAGCTGGTGCAAAATTATAATTTGGTCTTCTGTCTCTTAAAAGGATAATTTGCTTAAACTTGATAAAGAGGTTACAAAAGATTTTTCTTTACCCTTGAGTAAGTCTACCTAAAAGACAAAAAAATCTATGTTTTGTTAAAATAATTTCCTGTGTTCAAAAGACTGAGGTCTCTCTATTAAGGCTTTTTGGACTGTTAATGCTCTATTTGCTTTGACTTTTTATATTTTTGACAAGCTCCCCAAAATTCATATGTTAAATAAAGTCTTTTTTTTACTTTTTTTCTTTGGGAATTTTCAAAGACCTTGGAATTTCTCAAAGAAATTTGCTCTCTTAAGGAGAAAGATACTAAACTTATTAGGCTGATTCAGTATGTTAAATTACATGGAAAACATTGTCAGACAAGTAAAGATAAACCTTCTTAGGTGGTATTATGTGGGTAAATGTTATTGATATAGGTGTTTTAAAATTGTATAACATTACTGAAATTCTGATCTGTCCTGGTTATCAGTCATAATTCTGGTTATTATTATTTTAAAGTGTTGTATGTCACAAAACTAACCAAATTTCTCTGTCAATTGCCATTTTGAGGTCTTGTTGTTTACAGACTTATTTCTTTGCTCTAATGCTTTTGCAAAATGTTTCAACTTCAAAAAAATTCATAGAAAGGACTCTGACATTTACACTAGAGTACAGGTTTCTGATAAACTTTCTGATCATAAAACTGAACTGGGTAAGAAATTACAGAAATCTGATGGAGAGACTGATAACTTCATGAAGCTGCTAACAAAAAGATTGGGATCAAAAATAGATTACACAGGGGGCCGGCCCGGTGGCGCAAGCGGTTGGGTGTGCGCGCTCCGCTGCGGCGGCCCGGGGTTCGCTGGTTCGGATCCCGGGCGCGCACCGACGCACTGCTTGGCAGGCCATGCTGTGGCGGCGTCCCATATAAAGTAGAGGAAGATGGGCACCGATGCTAGCCCAGGGCCATCTTCCTCAGCAAAAAAAAAAGAGGGGGATTGGCGGATGTTAGCTCAGGGCTGATCTCCTCACAAAAAAAAAAAAAAAAAAAAAAAAAATAGATTACACAGGACTGAATGAACTGATAAAGATGATTATAATTTTTATGATTTTTCATTTGAAGTATTGTTGAATTTTTAATGTTTTGTTTTTTCAGATTTAAGAAAAACTTTTTCTCTTTTCTCCTGAGCTAGCTATGACTTATAGCAATTTGGTAAATGATACTTTTGTAAGTAAAATAGAAATATTTATCTTTTTCTCTCTACCTGATCCCTCCAGGATTTAGAAACTCTTAGTAAGTGAGTATTGTTGTTTTCATGGCAATATAGTTATTTGCATAAGTTCAATAAAAATCTGTTCTCCTTGTAACAGGACACAATTGGAAACACTGGTTATATTACCAAGGCTGTGACTGGAACATCATATTTACGATATAACCATACAGCTTTTGAGGAATGAAGATTGGACTTTATGGAATAAAGCCACGTGGATATATTGGCCTGGTACCTTATGTTCCAAGCAACACTTACCAGGATAAGTAAAAAATGTCACTTATCTGGCAGGTACAAGGAACCTCGAAATATTTTGGGAAAACCTCAGAAGAGAGGAATTCACCCAAGTCTGTAGGTATTACAGGCAAAATCTGATGACAAAATCCTTGGCTTGGCTTTCCTGGCCTAGAGAGGCCTTTAAAGTTCAATCTGAGATTCCTTATAAAAAGTTCCAGCAAAGCAGATTTAAAAGAGCCTATGTTGGGCCGGCCCCGTGGCTTAGCGGTTAAGTGTGAGCGCTCCGCTGCTGGCGGCCCTGGTTCGGATCCTGGGCGCGCACCGACACACCACTTCTCTGGCCATGCTGAGGCCGCATCCCACATACAGCAACTAGAAGGATGTGCAGCTATGACATACAACTATATACTGGGGCTTTGGGGGGAAATAAAATAAATAAATAAAATCTTAAAAAAATAAATAAATAAAAGTAAGCATTCTTTAAAAAAAAAAAAAAAGAGCCTATGTGATCAATTGCTATTCTTGCTGTACTTATGTAAATAATTGGGCCAACTTTATTAGAACTAGACATATTGCAAACTAGTTAGTTTTAATTTGGCTATCTTAATGAAAATGAGGGTGATTTTAGAGAGAAAAATTACATTTCAGTAAAAACTATAGTATACATTTGCAGATATTAGATCCTAGTTTTCTTAATTGTCTTTTGAGGTTTTTGTTTTATATCTGTTGACTAGACTAGATCCTGATTTCTTCCAGTCTCCTGAAATATCTGGCTACAGATATCCAAACTAACGTTTTTGATTTTTTTTCATCATTTTCATTTGGAATCGCTGAAAACTGAACCTGCCCTTTTTCCTAAAGCCTTACAACCTAAGCTGATGGACTTGATATAAACTTAAGAGATTACCCGATGACATCATCAGAGACATTTTAAACTGCAAAAGATACTTTGACGCTGACATCTAAAAATCCTCTTAACTGGCTGTCCTCTTAACTCAAACTCATTTCCAATTTGCTCCAACCATTAACCTTGTTTCTCTTTTGTTTACATAGAAATGCTTCTATTAAATACTTGATTGCTTGCTTCCGTAATATAGGCATAACCTTGAGAGCCCACCTGCATCACCACCCTCTAAAAAGAGCTTAATTGAACTGATCTATTATCAGGACTAAGAAATGTGTTCAGTGAGATGAAACAGCCTACCAACTCAGCTTCTAGACTATGAAACTTCTTTAAGTTTCAAAAGGACTGTGAAACTTCTAGTTTCAAAGGTGGGACTGTGGGAGATCAAGATTTGGCCACCCTGAAATCTATCTCTTTACCTTGGTTGTTTTCTGAGGACATTTGACCTCCCCCCCTAACTGCCTAAAGAATTTGACATGGTGTCTCCTTCCTGGAACAGATCTTCTATCATGATGGCTATAAAGATAATGTAGGATAGAGGTTACAATAGGAAAGGCACCAACCCTCTTTTATCAAAAACTCTGTCTCTTCCTGACCACATTATCTATAGATGACCCTGAAAAGAATTGTCTTCCTGCCGTCTGAAGTCCCAGGTCACTACCCGCCCCCAACATGCTCCTCGCCTTTAGCTGCAATACTTAAGCAAGCAGCTTAGACAGAGGGATGAGTTGCTCATTTCTGAGTGTCTCCCATGTATACATGTTATTAAACTTGGTATTATTTTCTCCTGCTAACCTGTCTTGTTAATTATTTGGCCAGCCATAAGAACCTTAAGGAAAAGGGCTGAGGGAGATTATCCCTCTTCCCCCAACAGTGCCTCCAAATTTTAAGCTTCTCAATGGTTCTGCAAAGCAATTGCAGATTTTGCTTCTCTTTGGGATCCCCTTCTATAGACTTTCTGTAGCTCTCTCCCCTTTGCTGAGACAATCTGCTTTTTGTCTTGTAAAAATTTGTTACATCTACTATCTTCTCTCCTATTCTCTTTGTCCTTATGGATTTATACCTTTTTCCTCACTTACTGACATTTTAGTGAGGACTTCAATAGAAAAGGAGATAAATGTTGGTGATCAGTCTATTTGTTTAACCTTTACTTTGAGTGGTTCAATTTGTTTTTAATTATGTCTCATCAGGGCAACAAATGATGGATTAAAAAAAATCCTTTCCATTATCCTTTTAATTTTAACAGGAAAGTTTAGGTCTTTTAACGTTTCGATTGGTACATTTATATATTGTTGTTCTCTATTGAATTCTTTTGGTTATGTCTTTTTAAAAGCACATTTTAAAGTCTTCTTTTAATTCCATGTGGATGACTATCAAATGTTTTAAACCTAGGTTTTTAGCTTTAGTCTTCTAAACACTTCTATTCCATAACTCCAAATTTGATTTAATTATCTTTAAGCCCTCCCTGAAATTTCAGCCTCCCAAATTCCCTATTTTTGTTAGAAATTTTTGTCAAGGTTTTTCCAATTGGCTAAATTCACCTTTGAAGCATTTTATTCTTTCCTAATAAAAACAAAATAAGATCCCTCCTTCATCCCCAGAGGGGGTTTTGGTATCCTCTGCCACTCACTGCTTGAGTTGAGGTCACCTCTGTCACCTGAGATGTTTTCAGAATGGAAAGAGATCAGGCAAGGATAAAACAGCTACAGATTGCACAAAATAGGTAAACACCGAGTAGTAGCTGGATACCCTACTACTTTTATTGTTTTAAAAGTATTTTCATGCATACCATACAACTTTCTTCTCCCACAGCCTGTAAGGGAGGCAGTGAAGATATTCTCCAAATTCACAGAGGAATAACTGGAGGTTGGGAGTGGGGACTTAGTGACTCACCTAAGACCCCACACCTGGTGGAGCCTCAGCCAGGCCCAGGTCACCCAGCTCCTTTAGGGTGCTCTTTCCACTCCTAAACCCTCTGACATTTGTTCCCCATGATAACCAAATAATTTCTCACACACATTGCTCCCTCCCGCACCACTGCAGGCCAAACCCTTGAAACCGCAAGCCCAGTTTGCTGAGAGAGTCTCTGTTTCTCTTGATTCCCTCAGTCAACACACTGATCATCTATTGTGCTTTTGTCTTCACCCTACTTCCTGAGTGTGTCTCCTTGCTGCTTACCTAAACTCAAACTTTTCAGACTGATTTTCAAGGCCCTCCCAAATTTGTACTCCTAGCCACCATTTATCAGATGCTTTCTATATGTCAAGGCCATATTAAGAGCTTTATACATATTAATTCATTTAATTTACTTATCAATTCTATATGTACTCCTATTACTATTATCATTCCCACTTTACAAAGGGGGATGGAGGGGAACATAAAGACGAAGTAGTTTGCAAAGCTGGCCACACATCTAGTGAGTGGCAGAGCCAGGGTTTAAACCCATGCGGTCTGCCCCTGGAGCTCTGCAGTTCCGTAATCTCACTTTGGTATAATTTCCAGCTATTAAAACCCATCACACAAAACCCCTCACCTCCACCCCAGCCTGAAATCCAGATGGAATCTCAAAAAGCAACTAGTTCAGTTTTTCTCTCATTAATTCCCTACATCTTAGACAGTCAATAATTCCTGTGGGTGCCAAAAACTACTCTAGGACTTTTCCAGTTTTTGCTCACCATCTGACCTCCTAAAGAAGTGCTCACAGTCACTCGGACCTTGTGGCCAAATTATTGGAGAAGTTGACATTGAAGTTGAAGGTCTACTCTTACTCTCCACATTTTTTGCCCTCTTGTTACCCACAGCACTAGGCATGGTGTGTGTTCCTTGGAACACATGCCCAGTGAGTCGCAAAGTTGCTAGGTTTTTTATTTATTTCCTTAGCATGAGCTTGCTTATTGGCCCATTTTCCACTGCCTCCCTGTACTATGGACAAGACTGTTTAAATTAATTTGAACTAAATGCATCAAAATGTTAATGGTTAAATACTTTTTTGGTTTATTTTCTTTTTCTTTTTAAAAAGTAAAAAAAATTGAATTGTGGTAAAAAAAACCACATAACGTAGAATTTACCTTCTTAACTATTTTTAAGTGTACAGTTAGTAGTAGTAAGTATATCCACATTGTGGTGCAAAAAATCTCCAATAGTTAAACACTTTTAAAACAATAAAGTTCTAGGTGGATATTATTGTTTTCGTTAGGGAAGAATAAAATATCTCAAATGTTGTACATTTAGCCAACTGGAAAATATTGGTACTTCCGACAGAAATTGGGAATTTGGGAGGCTGAAATATTGGGGAGGGGTTAATGGTTATCTGTGGGTTGTGGTATTATGCATGAGCATCTTCTTCTAGTATTTGAAGTTTGATGGCTTTCCTACACTGTGTATGTGTTACTTTCGTTTACCAGAAACGAAACCAAAGAAACGAAAGGAAACCAGCACAGCTTCCTGGTAGGTGTTAAATGTATGCCTCATTTTAATAATATCAGTACAACCGAAAGTTACTTTTAGGCGCACTTTTGTTGAGGAACTTACCTGGGCTTATCCAAGATGAAGCGATTTCAGTAGTTTGGGCACAGAATGTTCAAGGAAGCTGCTGACAACGTCAGCTGTCAAGCCTCCTCCTTGGGGATGCCAAGTTAACTTGGAAGCTCTTGCTATATTCCTAGACCTTCTGGCTAGGCTGGAACGCCTTGTTTGACGCATAGAACTACAGATTAAAACATCCTTTGGCGCCGCCTTGTGCTAACTTGAATGAATTGTACCTATTTAGACAGGTTTCACTGTACTAGACTCAGTAGCTGTAACTTTCCATGAATTAGAGAGATAAGAAACCTATTTTTGTCACTATACACCGTTAATTTCTTTCCTTTTTCAGAATTTACTGTTATTTAATGTGACACTTGAATTTTTTTTATTGATGTCATAATAGTTTATAACATTGTGAAATTTTAGTTGCGCATTCTTGTCTGTCAGTTGGCATATAAATGCGTCCCTTTACCCCTTGTGCCCACCCCCCGACCCTGGTAACCATCAAACTGTTCTGTCTGTGTGTTAGTTTATCTTCCACATATAAGTGAAATCATATGGTGTTTGTTTCTCTCTGTCTGGGTTATTTCATTTAACATAATACCCTCCAGGTCCATTCATGCTGTTGCAAATGGGACAATTTGGCTTTTTTTATGGCTGAGTAGTATTCCATTGTATATATACCACATCTTCTTGATCCAATCATCAGTCGAGGGACACTTGGGTTGCTTCCACTTCTTGGCTGTAGTGAATAATGCTGCAGTGAACGTAGGGGTGCATAAGCCTCTTTAGATTGTTGATTTCAGGCTCTTTGGATAAATACCCAGCAGTGGGATAGCTGGATCATAAGGTATTTCTATTTTTAATTTTTTGAGGAATCTCCATACTGTTTTCCATAGTGGCCGCACCAGTTTGCACTCCCACCAGCAGTGAATGAGGATTCCCTTTTCTCCACAACTCCTCCAACATTTCTTATTTTTTGTCTTGGTGATTATAGCCATTCTAGTGAGTGTAAGGTGATATCTTAGTGTAGTTTTGATTTGCATCTCGCTGATTATTAGTGATCACTGAACATTGAACGTCTGTTCATGTGACTATTGGCCATCTGTATATCTTCCCTGGAAAAATGTCTGTTCATATCATCTGCCCATTTTTTGATCGAGTGGTTTTTTTTTTGTTGTTGTTATTCAGTTGTGTGAGTTCTTTATATGTTACAGAGATTAACCCTTTGTCGGAAATATGATTTGCAAATATTTTCTCTCAGCTGGTGTGTTGTCTTTTCATTTTGATCCTGGTTTCATTTGTCTTGCAGAAGCTCTTTAGTCTGATGAAGTCCCACTTGTTTATTTTTCTTTTGTTTCCCTTGTCCAAGTAGACATGGAATTTGAAAAGATCCCTCTATGACCAACGTGAAAGATTGTACTGCCTATATTTTCTTCTAGGAGTTTTATAGTTTCAGGTCTTACCTTCAAGTCTTTGATCCATTTTGAGTTAGTTTTTGTGTATGGAGAAAGAAAATGGTCTATTTTCATTCTTTTGCTTGTGGCTGTCCAGTTTTCCCAGTACCATTTATCGAAGAGACTTTCCTTTCTCTATTGTACATTCTTAGCTCCTTTGTTGAAATTAGCTGTCTGTAGATGTGTGGTTTTATTTCTGGGCTTTCAATTCTGTTCTGTTGATCTGCATGTCTGTTTTTGTACCAGTACTATGCCGTTTTACTTATTGTAGCTTTGTAGTATATTTGAAGTCAGGAATTGTGATGCCTCCAGCTTTGTTCTTTTTTCTCAGGATTGCTTTAGCTGTTCAGGATCTTTTGTTGCCCTGTATGAATTTTAGTATTCTTTGTTCTATTTCCATGAAGAATGTCATTGGGATTCTGATTGGGATTGCATTGAATCTGTAGATTGCTTTGGGTAGTATGGACATTTTAACTATGCTTATTCTTCCAATCCATGTGCATGGGATATCTTTCCATTTCTTTATGTCATAATTGATTTCTTTCAATAATATCTTATAGTTTTAATTGTATAGGTCTTTCACCTCCTTGGTTAAATTTATTCCTAGATATTTTATTCTTTTTGTTGCGATTGTAAACGGGATTGTATTCTTGAGTTCTCTTTCTGTTAGTTCATTATTAGACTATAGAAATGGCACTGATTTTTGTAAGTTGATTTTGTACCCTGCAATTTTTCTGTAGTTGTTGATTATTTCTAATAGTTTTCTTTTTTTTTTTTTTTGGTGAGAAAGATCAGCCCTGAGCTAACATCCATGCCAATCCTCCTCTTTTTGCTGAGGAAGACTGGCCCTGAGCTAACATCCGTGCCCATCTTCCTCCACTTTATGTGGGACGCCACCACAGCATGGCCTGACAAGCGGTGTGTCAGTGCATGCCCGGGATCCAAACGATCCGAACCCAGGCCGCCAGCAGTGGAGCACACACACTTAACCACTACGCCATGGGGCCAGCCCCTCTAATAGTTTTCTGATGGATTTGTTAGGGTTTTCTGTATATAAAATCATGTTGTCTGCAAACAGCAAGAGTTTCTCTTCTTCATTGCCTGTTTGGATTCCTTTTATTCCTTTTACTTGCCTAATTGCTCTGGCCAAAACCTCCAGTACTATGTTGAATAAAAGTGGCGAGAGTGGGCACCCTTATCTTGTTCCTGTTCTCAGAAGGATGGCTTTCAGTTTTTCCCCGTTGAGAATGATGTTGGTTGTAGGTTTGTCATATATGGCCTTTGTCATGTTGAGGTACTTTCCTTCTATACCCAATTTGTTGGGAGTTTTTATCATAAATGGATGTTGGACCTTGTCAAATGCCTTCTCTGCATCTATTGAGATGATTATGTGGTTTTTATTCCTCATTTTGTTAATGTGGTGTATCACATTGATTGATTTGCAGATGTTGAACCATCCCCATGTCACTGGTGTAAATCCCACTTGATCATGGTGTATGATCTTTTTAATGTATTGCTGTATTTGGTCTGCCAATATTTTGTTGAGGATTTTTGCATCTATGTTCATCAGCGATATTGGCCTGTAACTTTCCTTCTTTGTCTTGTCCTTGTCTGGCTTTGGCATCAGGGTGATGCTGGCCTCATAGAATGTGTTAGGAAGTATTCCATCTTCCTCTATTTTTTGGAATAGTTTGAGAAGGATAGGTATTAAATCTTCTTTGAATGTTTGATAAAATTCTCCAGAGAAGCCATCCGGTCCTGGACTTTTATTTTTGTGGAGGTTTTTGATTATTGTTTCAATCTCTTTACTTGTGATTGGTCTATTCAGATTCTCTATTTCTTCTTGAATCAGTTGTGGGAGGTTGTATGAGTCTAAGAATTTATCCATTTCTTCTAGATTGTCCAATTTGTTGGCATATAGTTTTTCATAGTATTCTCTTATAATCCTTTGTATTTCTGTGGTATCCGTTGTAATTTTTCCTCTTTCATTTCTAATTTTATTTATTTGAGTCTTCTCTATTTTTTTCTTTGTGAGTCTGGCTAATGGCTTGTCAATTTTGTTTATCTTTTTAAAGAACTAGTTCTTTGTTTCATTGATCCTATATACTGGTTTTTTTTTTTTTTTTTTTTTGGTTTCAATTTCATTTATTTCTGCTCTAATTTTTATTATTTCCCTCCTTCTGCTGACTTTGGGCTTCGTTTGTTCTTTTTCTAATTCTGTTAGCTGTAGTTTAAGATTGCTTATTTGAGATTTTTCCTGTTTGTTAAGGTGGGCCTCTATTGCTATCAGTTTCCCTCTCAGGACCGCTTTTGCTGCATCCTATACGAGTTGATATGGTATATTTTCATTTTCATTTTGTCTCCAGATATTTTTTGATTTCTCTTTTAATTTCTTCAATGATCCATTGGTTGTTCAGTAGCATGTTGTTTAGTCTCCATATCTTCGTCACTTTCCCAGTTTTTCTTCTTGTAGTTGATTTCTAGTTTCTGCTGAATGAGGGAGCAAGAAGAGGTTAAAAAATCTTCCCTGGGCTAGAAGAAGAGAGCAAAAACTTTGAGCTAAGCTTTGCTAACTGCAGCTGTGCATATTCAGCATAATCAACTGTTGTTTAAAACTAACCAGGTCTTTCTGTCCCTCCTTAGTATATGAATGAGCTGTCTTTCCTGGGAATTCAAGGTCCAGACATCGAGATCCAGCCTCACAAGGCCAATTGCAGGCTGAAGATGAAAACAAACCAGAAAAGTCCAGACAGTCAAGGGAAAGAAATTCAGTCTTCAAGGTCAAATGCAAGCTGGTGGGAAGGTGCCAGCCAGCACGTCCACATGCTCCCTCTCCCTTACCTAAAACCCCAGCACGGGCTCTCCCTCACAACCTTGCCTCCCCTTGACTCCCATCTTTTGGGGAGATGGGAAAAATTTGAGAGCTCTCATCTCCTGGCTGACATCACCTGAAATAAAAACTCTTTCCTTGCCATAAGCCTGGCGTTCTAGTTTTATTTGCCCCCTCTTATGTGGTGGGTAAAGGACCTGGGTATGTATCCAGTCACAATTTGGCAAGCCAGCCAGGAGGCTCTTTGCCCATGGCTTCGCGGCCCTGGGCCAACTGGGATTTCCCGGGAAGCAGTCCAGCAGCTGCCTACATAATTTGTCCTAGGGACTGCCCCCACTACTTTCTGTCTGACCCAGCACCACTGACCCTAGGCACATTTTCTTATGGCAAGGAAACAGGCTCTAGAATTGTTTGTTTTTGCTTCTGGTGAGTCGGACTCAATCTGGAGTAGGGTAAGTCGCCTCGGATGTACACTGAGAATTCCCTTCCCCTCCATCTGGGATCCTATCTCTTTGAGAGGCAGGGCCATCTGGTCAATAAGGCGCCCTACTGGAGTGGGAATAGTTGTAGGACTTTTACCCAGAATCTGTTGGGTGCACCTGTCTGTTCTGTTTGGGATCCTGTCTGGATGTCTGTTCTGTGTGTTTGTAATACTGAAAGGGGGGGAACTCTGTCTGTCCCCAGGAAAAGTCCTCTGGCCCACCTCTTGGCTAAATGGGCTATATTCAGCTATGAGTCCATGTCCAAGAAGAAGATAGCTTTTCTTGTAACACCACATGACCACAATATTCCATAGACTCCAGAGAGAAAATGGCCAAAACGGTGCAATTTCAGTTTACCAAAACTGGTGTATTTGCATATGCAATTGGAAAAAGCCAGCTAAAAAGTTAAACAACCAATGGGAAGCCTATTTGAATGTTTTGAGGCTTCTAAATGAAATCAGGAATACTGTGCTGCCCCTTTATTTATTTATTTATTTAAATTAATTAATTAATTTATTTTTGTGAGGAAGATCAGCCCTGAGCTAACATCCATGCTAATCTTCCTCTTTTTGCTGAGGAAGACTGGCTCTGAGCTAACATCTATTGCCAATCCTCCTCCTTGTTTTTTTCCCCAAAGCCCCAGTAGATAGTTGTATGTCATAGGTGGACATCCTTCCAGTTGCTGTATGTGGGACGCGGCCTCAGCATGGCCGGAGAAGCGGTGCCTCGGTGTGTGCCCGGCATCTGAACCCGGGCCGCCAGTAGCGGAGCACGTGCGCTTAACTGCTAAGCCAAGGGGCCAGCCTGTGCTGCCCCTTTAAAAGAAAATAATTAAACATGCCAGCAGCTGAAGCTGAGTCTGCTGTTCCTCTCTTCGCTTGCTGAGCTTCACCACTTCTACTCCCCTGAAATTCCTGATCTAAAATTAAGAAAATTTTGAGATAATTTAAAATTATAATGGCTATTCTGGAGAACCTCTGTTTCAGATGAGTCCACCTTAAGGGTCACCCTTAAAAGAGAGGATTCAAAACCTCTCATGATGGGATACGATCTTTAATTAATATACAGAAACTTATAAAGACAAAGTTATTTCAAAAACAGCTGTAAAAAGGCTTACAAAAAGATAAAAGAATATTTAGTAAATATTTTTGGCCATGTGAGCAGATCCACCTGCTAGAAAAATAGTTTGGATCTAACTGTTTTTCTGAGTTCTGTACCTGAGACCTGGTTAAAATTTTGAGGATCTCTGTTTGTGTTTATCTGTCTCTATATGTATTTGTCTGCCTCTGAGTGGTACTGTTTCTAAAGGAGCTCTATTTAATTGGCTTGGAGTAAACATTTTTACAAGTTATTTCTAAATGTAATAGAGATAGCCCAGATGTATTTCAAGTTTACATGATATAAAATGATCTTTAATGAATGAAAAGCTTAAGTTTGTTGGTTTAATGGAAATAAATATGTTTTCAGAGTTATCAACATTAGATATGATGCAAACGTTATCTTTGTTGCAAAATTAGTCAGCAAAAGTAATAACAGAATAATAACTGTTTCCGCCTGATATCTCATAAGGTTTTTGTAGGCAATCTAAATATAATTATTGGGAACAAATATGCAAAATAGATGTGAAAAGGATGAAAGTTTTTGGGGAAACCTTTTTAACGATAATTATGTTTTGTGGTATATACGCTTGAAAAATAGCTTACAAAATCTTTTTGGTAACTTGAAACTTTAGAGTTTTGCTAAATTAAGTTAATAAAAATTTATTGAGTATCTGGATCATTTACACAAAAGATAAAACATTAAAAATTGGTTACTAAGCATAGATTTGTCTGCCTTTGGCTTCTTATCTCAGAGAAACTGAAAGATGCTTGGGTTTATTGATAAACATGTTCTGTGCATGTTGAGGAATTTTCTGAGAAAGTACATATTTCTAAAAAGTCTGTATACAAGGAAAGCAAGATGTATGTTGTCTGTAAAGAAAGTATAAAGGATAGAGATATTTTTGGTTGTTTTGTTAAGAAAGATAAATTTGTCCTAAAGTACTAGGGAAAAAAAAGGAAAGAAAGCATGGGACAAATTCTAAATGTAAAAAGTAAGTGACAGAAGGTTTGTGGAAGTAAAACCCTGAGGAGTTTTGTACATGGTCAAGTTGGCTGAAGTAAGCTCGTGGAAAATTAGGATTTGGCTTTCTCTCTAATAAAGGTAATTTTCTTGCACTTTTGGTCTGCTCTTTATATAGAGGTTAAAAAGGTGTTCCTTTGAGTAAGTCTATGTAAAAGACAGACCTCTATGTTTTGTTAAAATAATTTCCTATGTTCAAAAGGACTGACGTCTCTCTATTAAGGGTTTTGTTTTTGTTTTTTGACTGTTTGCCTTTGCCTGTTTCTGTTGTCACCTTGACTAAATGAATAACTAGGCATTGTTTCCTATTTGACCAAGTGTTTTAAAACCTTTTGATATTTTTGATAAACTTCTGCCAAAATTAAAGTCTTTTTTTAACTTAAAAAGAAAACTTTGAGAATTTTCAATCAGCCTTGAGACTTAAGAATTTGTTCTCTCTTTTCATAAAGAGGAAGATATTAAAGTAATTAGACTTATTTGGTATGTTAAATTACATGGGAAATAGTATCAAATAAATAATAATAAGCCTTCCTGGGTTATATTGTATGGATAAATATTATTAATATAAGTCTTTTTAAAAAAATATATAACATCCCAAAAGTTCTGATCTGTCTTGGTTGTCAGTCATAATTCTGGTTATTATCTCAAAGTGTTGTGTGTTACAGAAATAGCCAAGTGTCTTTATCAACTGCCATTTTTGAATGTGTTGTCATTTTCAGAAGGTTGTTACCTCGCTCTGATGTTTTTGGAGATGTGTTTCATCTTTAGAGAGATTCATGGAAAAGACTCTGACACTTGCTCTAAAACACAGGTTTCTGATAAACTTTCAGATTATAAAACTAAACCAGGTAAGAAATTACAGAATTCTAACTGAAAAACAGATAGCCTCATGAAACTGCTGATTGACAAGAATGATTATAATTTTTATGACTTTTTGTTGAAATATTGCTGATTTTTGTTAATTTTTTGTTTTTTCAGGTTTAAGGGAAACTTTTTCTCTTTTCTCTTAAGGAACTGACTTATACCTTTGTAAGCAGTATTAAAGCGTTTATCTTTTTCTCTCTACCTGATCCCTCCAGAATTTGAAAAGTCTTAGTAAATGAATGTTCTTATTTCATGGCAACATAGTTATTTGCATAATTTCAATAAGAATCTGTTCTCCTTATAACAGGACACAAATTGGAAACATTGATTATATTATCAAAGCTTTGACTGAAACATCATATTTAAAAAGCATATGCAGGCTCGGATATGACCAGACAGCTTTTGAGGGATGAAGATTGGACTTTATGGAATAAAGCCACTTGGAAATATTGGCCTGGTACGTTATTCCCAAACAGCAACCTTACAGATAAGTAAGGAAGGTCAATTATCTGGCAGGTGCCTGGAACCTCAATACTTTGGGGAACCTCAAAAGAAGAGAGGAATTCACCCAAATCTGTAGATATTACAGGGGAATCTGGTGACAAGTCCTTGGCTTGGCTTTCCTGGCCTCCAGAGGCCTTTAAAGTTCAATCTGAGATTCCTTATAAAAAGTTCCAGCAAAGCAGATTTAAAAGAGCCTATATGATCAATTGCTATTCTTGCTGTACTTATGTAAATAATTGGGCCAAGTTTATTAAAACTAGACTTATTTTGCAAACCAATGTGTCTTAATTTGGCTATCTTTGGTAAAAATGGGGGTGATTTTAGAGAGAAAAAATTATGATTCAACAGAAACTATAATACATATTTCTGGATGTTAGATTCTGGCTCTGTTAATTGTCTTTGAGGTTTTTGTTTTCTATCTGTAAACTGGACTGGATCCTGAATTCTAGTTTCTTCAAATATCTGGTGCAGATCTCCAAATTAACGTTTTCAATGTTTTTTTTTCTGTCTTTTTCATTTGGAATCATTGAGAGCTAAAACCATCCTTTTTCCTGAAGCCCTACAAAATGAAGCTGGATGACTTGTTATAAACCTAAGCGAGAGCACCACGAGAGCCCGTGTTTGAAAAATCTTCATGCCTATTGTTGTGTAAGCCACTCCAAAGTTTTACCTGAATGCCTAATGACATCATTGGAGACATTTTAAACTGCAAGTGATGCTTCAACCATAACATCTAGAGATCTTCGTGACTGGCCATCCTCTGAGCTCAGAAATTGGTTTATAATTTGCTCCAATCATTAACCTTGTTTTTATTTTTGTTTCTCTAGAAACGCTTCTTATTAAATATCTGGTTACTTGCTTACACAATGGAGGCCTAACTTTGGGAGACCCTTTCTGTGTTCTAGAGATGATCCAAAAGACCTGGAGGGAACTTGAACTAAAAAACTAGGCACTGGCAGATGTTTCTCTGCACCATCTTTGTCATAGAGACTGGGTCCTATTGAAATCCTGGACTTCACCCCTACTGGATGGGACCGTACGAGAAATGCCACAGGGAATATAAACCATGCCATAAAAAAAACATCACAACAGGAATCACCCAAACCTTGGGTGACTTCATAGTCTTGACACTGACTTCTCTGAATGGTCAAGTGAATCCGTAACACACTGAAAGTTGCTGTTCAGAAAATGGTCTTCTAAAGATAAAGTAATAAATGACTCCCAGGTTCTTACCTTATTTGTTGGACTATAGACAGCAGGCTACTTGGTTACATCAGATTTCACTTGGGGTTCTGGACATTAACCTTGACTGGTTTACAGGCCTCTTTTCCTAGATTTCCCAAGGATTGAGGTCCATTATGGAGGGGATACTAAAATTTGGGCTGTCTATTTTGCTAATGTGTGTGGTCATCTATGCAATTACAAAATGTAAACTTAAGTGTTCTTCCAAAGCCATTTATCAGAGTACTAAAATATCAGTCATGCAAAGCATATCTCGCTCTCCCCACCTGGTACCACAAAATATTTTCAAGTAAAGGTAAAATAGTTTAATTCCTCTGATCCTGATCTTCACCCTTTTACAGCAGGAAGTAGCTAGAGCGGTCTTCGCCCCCATTCCCCAAGATTGAGGAATGATCATAAGACAGTGGGGATTGAAACGGAGTAAGAAGAGGTTAAAAAATCTTCCCTGGGCTAGAAGAGAGCAAAAACTTTGAGATAAGCTTTGCTAACTGCAGCTGTGCATATTCAGCATAATCAACTGTTGTTTAAAACTAACCAGGTCTTTCTGTCCCTCCTTAGTACATGAATGAGCTGTCTTTCCCAGGAAATCAAGGTCCAGACATCAAGATCCAGCCTCACAAGGCCAATTGCAGGCTGAAGATGAAAACAAACCAGAAAAGTCCGGACAGTCAAGGGAGAGAAATTCAGTCTTCAAGATTAAATGCAAGCTGGTGGGAAGGTGCCAGCCAGCACATCCACATGCTCCCCCTCCCTTACCTAAAACCCCAGCACATGCTCTCCCTCACAACCTTTAAAACCCCTTGCCTCCCATCTTTTGGGGAGATGGGAAAAATTTGAGAGCTGTCGTCTCCCGGCTGACGTCACCTGAAATAAAAACTCTTTCCTTGCCATAAGCCTGGCATTCTAGTTTTATTTGGCCCCTCTTGCGTGGTGGGTAAAGAACCTGGGTATGTATCCAGTAGCAGTATCCATTGTAATTTCTCCTCTTTCATTTCTAATTTTATTTATTTGAGTCTTCTCTCTTTTTTTCTTTGTGAGTCTGGCTAATGGTTTGTCAGTTTTGTTTATCTTTTCAAAGAACTAGCTCTTTGTTTCATTGATCCTATACACTGTTTTTTTGTTTTTTTGGTTTCAATTTCATTTATTTCTGCTCTAATTTTTATTATTTCCCTCCTTCTGCTGACTTTGGGCTTTGTTTGTTCTTTTTAAAATTCTGTTAGGTGTAGTTTCAGATTGCTTTTTTGAGATTTTTCTTGTTTGTTAAGGTGGGCCTGTATTGCTATGAGTTTCCCTCTCAGGACCATTTTTGCTGCATCCTGTATGAGTTGATATGGTATATTTTCATTTTCATTTGTCTCCAGATATTTTTTGATTTCTCTTTTAATTTCTTCAATGATCCATTTGTTGTTCAGTAGCATGTTGTTTAGTCTCCATATCTTTGTCACTTTCCCAGTTTTTTTCTTGTAGTTGATTTCTAGTTTCCTAGCATGATGGTCGGAAAAGATGCTTGTTCTGATTTCAATCTTCTCAAATTTATAGAGGCTTGCCTTATTTCTCATATATGGTCTATTCTTGAGAATGTTCCATGTGCGCTTGAGAAGGATGTGTAATCTGCTGTGTTTGGATGGAGTACTCTATATTTAGCTATTAAGTCCATCTCATCTCGTTTTTAATTTAATTCCACTATTTCCTTATTGACTTTCTGTCTGGATGATCTATCCATTGATGTAAGTGTGCTGTTAAGATCCCCTACTATTGTTGTGCTGTTGTTAATATCTCCCTTTAGGTTTGTTAATCGTTGCTTTATGTACTTTGGTGGTCCTGTGTTGGGTGCATATATATTTATAAGTGATATGTCTTCTTGGTGGAGTGTCCCTTTTATCATTATATAATGCCCCTGTTTGTCTCTCAATACCTGTTTTATCTTGAAGTCTACTTTGTCTGATATAAGTATGGCAACACCTGCTATCTTTTGCCTGTCATTAGCTTAGAGTATTGTCTTCCATTCTTTCACTCTGAGCCTGTGTTTGTCTTTAGAGCTGAGATGTGTTTCCTGGAGGCAGCATATTATTGGGTCTTATTTTTTAATCCATCCTGCCACTCTGTGTCTTTTGATTGGACAATTCAATCCATCTACATTTAGAGTGATTATTGATATATGAGGGCTTAATGTTCTATTTTATTGCTCATTTTCCGGTTCTTCTGCATTTCCTTTGTTTCTCGTCCCATGTGTTTTGGACTACCAATTCAGTTTGGTAGTTCCGTATGATGGTTTTCTTAGTTTTCTCTTTATTTATCATATGTGTCTTTGTTCTGATTACTTGTTTAATGGTTACCATGAGGTTTGTATAACCATGAAGTTACCATAAGATTGTAGATGAGGTAGTTCATTTTTGATGGCCTCTTATTTCCTTAGACTAAGTTGATTCCAGCCCTTTTCTCTTCCCCTTCTAAGTTATTATTGTCACAGCTTATTCCATCTTGTGTTGTGAGTTTGTGGTTAAAGTGATGATATTATATTTATTTTTAGTGTTTTCTCTCCCTTTATCTTTGATGTTATAATTGTTTGCTAACCTCTTCTGATAGAGAGCTGCAATTTTTCTGATTTTGTCTACCTATTTTTCTCCTTGCTCTAGGCTTTGTATCCCCTTTCTCTCTTTTTTTTTCAGGCATGAGGGCCTTCTTGAGCATTTCTTGTAGTGGGGGTCTTGTGTGAATGAACTTCCTTAGCTTTTGTTTATCTGCAAAAGTTTTTATTTCTCCATCATCTCTGAAGGATATTTTCACTGGATAGAGTATTCTTGGCTGAAAGTTTTTGTCGTTCAGAATTTTGAATATATCATTCCACCCTCTCCCAGCCTGTAAAGTTTCTGCTGAGAAATCTGCTGAGAGCCTGATAGGAATTCCTTAGTACATTATTATTATTTTTTTGTCTTGTTGCCCTTACTATTTTTTCTTTGTCATTGACTTTTTCCAGCTTTACTACTATATGCCTTGGAGAGGGTCTTTTCATGTTGATACAGTTAGGAGATTTATTGACTTCTTTCCCTTGTATTTCCAGCTCCTTCCCCAGGTTTGGGAAGTCTCAGCTATTATTTCTTTGAAAAGCTCTCTGCTCCTTTTTCCCTCTCTTCCCTCTCTGGAATACTTATAATCCTTATGTTGCCTTTCCTAATTGAATTGGATATTTCTCAGAGAATTTCTTCATTTTTTTTTATTCTTCGTTCTCTCTCCTGCTCCATTTGGAGCATTTCTGCATTCCTTTCCTCTATATTGCTAATTCTTTCCTCCATATTGTCAGCTCTGTTCTTTAAAGATTCCAGATTTTTCTTTATTTCCTCCATTGTGTTTTTCATCTCCAACATTTCTGATTGGTTTTTCTTTATAGTTTCAATCTCTCTTGTGAAGAAGTTCCTGATTTCATTGAACTGTTTATCTGTATTTTCTTGTAACTCATTGAGTTTTTTTTTTTTTTTTTGTGAGGGAGATCAGCCCTGAGCTAACATCTGTGCTAATCCTCCTCTTTTTGCTGAGGAAGACCAGTTCTGAGCTAACATCTATTGCCAATCCTCCTCCTTTTTTTTCCTTCCCCAAAGCCTCAGTGGATAGTTGTATGTCATAGTTGCACATCCTTCTGGTTGCTGTATGTGGGATGCAGCCTCAGCATGGCCGGAGAAGCGGTGCGTCGGTGGGCACCTGGGATCCCAACCCAGGCCACCAGTAGCGGAGTGCGCGCACTTAACCGCTAAGCCACCGGGCTGGCCCTCATTGAGCTTCTTTATGATAGCTATTTTGAATTTTCTGTCATTTAGGTTATAAATTTCTGTGCCTTCAGGATTGATTTCTGGATGCTTGTCATTTTCCTTCTGGTCTGGAGATTTAATATATTTTTGCGTACTATTTGACAGCGTGGGTTTGTTTTTCTTCACATTGATAATATCTAGTCATGGATTCCACCTGCCGCCACTGGGTGGGGGTCAAGAGCTGTATATTTCTGAGCCTGCTGTGATCCATGGGTGCTCTAGCTGACCAGCTGAGCTGAAGCACTGGGCAGGGAGAGGGGCCCTTTCTTTCACATGCCTGATCCTGGGGTCTTCTTGCTCTTCCCTTGCTATCTGCTCTTCTGGGGTGCTAGCTTGATGAAGACACCCGCACAACAGTTCAGTCCCCTCCATGTGGGAGTTTCCTGCGGGCTGTAAGGGAATTTGGAGAGTGACGGTTTTCCTACGGAGGGCCGCCCCTCCCCCCTCTATCTCTGAGTGCCGCGCGGTACTGGTCCTGAGGTCACTGCCACTGGGGATGGAGAGGAGTTCTCCTTACCTTCTTCCACTTCCTCTGGGGGGTTCCAGCGCCTCCACCTTCAGGTGTAAGGCTGCATGGATCTCTCAGACCTCTTTTGTGTTGTGTGAATGTCCTCTGTTGGTATATGAATGTCATTTTTGTTGTATCTTGTTGGGGGGAGTCTAAGGTGAGAGCTCACTCCGCCATGATGCTGACATCACTCAAGACACTTGAATTTTTTGATAGTAGGATTCATGATTCAGTTAAACACTTGTTTGGACAAATATTTGTGTGGAATTTATATACATTTCTATCAAATTCTCCTATTTGCGTCACAGGGATGTCCTAAGACTCACTTGGGATGATGCACATATGAGCACTTCATATATGACATGATTGCTGGAGGAAGACAGAGCTAGGCAGTCATGGCTAAATTGAAGGAGGAAAGTGCTTTATAATAATGGTAGGTCAGTCATTAATAACAATGACAGTCAACACTTATATGGTGCTTACTACGTGCCAGGCCCTGATCTAAGCCCTTTTTATGCATTACCTCTCTTAATCCTCCCAACAACCCTGTGAGGTAGGAACAATCACTATCTCCATTTTCAAGACCAGGAAATGGGGGCACAGAGAGATTGAATAACTTACTCAAGGTCACACAGTTAAGTAAAGAGCCAAACCAAGATTTGAACTTTGAACATATGCATTTTGGCTGCAGAGTCTATAGACATTAGGCAATACTGTCTCCAACATTAAGATAATAGAGGTACTTCTAAGATAATAGAAGTAGCTTCCATTTATTGAGCAATTACTGTGTGGACTAAGTGCCTCACATGCTTAAGCTTATTTCATCCTCACACTAACCCTATGAGGGACTAATCGTCTCACTTTTAGAGATCAGGAATGTAGGCTTAGGGTAGTTAAGTAACTTGTCCAAAATCATACAGCTGTGACAGAATTGAGTCCAGATCATCTGATTTTAGAGCCCCAGTTATTAACCACACAATCATATGGCCTGTTAGAGTGTTGTCCATCTAACAACCGAGTGAAGAGAAGAAAAACTTACTATAGCAACATAGTGGTTTGGAATAGGTGAGTTATACTCTCCCACTCTCCTTACTTTTCAAAATGAATCTTGACTACATTTTAGTGGGAGTCTTTCTGTAGTGCAATTTCTTGCACTTTTCAAGAAAACAATTTAACTTTTTCTTGGTCTTTAAAATAAATCATTATGCACATCAGCTATTTTATGATGCGGTAATGCCATAATTGAAAATTGTAGTGTCATTTGCCCATAAACAAAATGAAACCAAATTGCCATACTTTTTTGAGATATAGCATCCGTATTTTCAAATTTTTACTGTGGCCTCCTGATGTGAGACCGTTATTTATGGTTCCTTCCTATGTATTGTATATGGTAGCCCATCTCTCACCTCTGATATCAATATGTTGTGTATAACTAAGAGAAAAAAGAACAATGATAAAAAAGAATTGAGAGAAATATGAATAAACTAGGAGAAAAGAAACACTAAAAGAGAGTGCAAGAGATTCTCCTGTTATGGATTTCAGTGAATAAAACTTGTTAAATCTATTTGAGTTCTTTGGATAATTTGTTTACTACCTTTCTTTTTTTTTTTTTTTTTGTGAGGAAGGATCAGCCCTGAGCTAACATCCATGCCAATCCTCCTCTTTTTGCTGAGGAAGACTGGCCCTGAGCTAACATCCGTGCTCATCTTCCTCCACTTTATATGGGACGCTGCCATAGCATGGCCTGACAAGCAGTGCCTCGGTGTGCAGCCAGGATCCGAACCCAGGCCGCCAGCAGCGGAGTGCGTGCACTTAACCACTATGCCACGGGGCCAGCCCCTGTTTACTACCTTTCTTATCTGAATTCTGGATAGTTGAAATAGCTGGACAGCTAGATTCTGAAGAGAAAAAAATGTTACCATAGATAGGAATAAAATGGCTACTTTGACTTCATGGCCCTTCTTGGGATATGTCATATTTAACATCTGTTTACATGCTTAAACCAGGAATGGGAAATCATTTTATTTAGAGTTTTTACCATGAGCATTTGCCTTCCTACTTATGCTACAATTGGTTTACTCCTCCTTCATTTTTCAAGAGTGGTCAGACAACTGCTCTGTGAAGTTTTGCACCAGTCTATTAGTGTGCTGTCTCCGCAGCAGTGAGATTGATCTGGTATCCAGCTACTACTCAGTGGTTACCTATTTTGTGTAATCTGTAACTGTTTTGTCCTTGTCTGATCTCTTTCCATTCTGAGAACATCTCAGGTGACAGAGATGACCTCAACTGGAGCAGTGCATGGCAGAGAACACCAAGCTCCGTCTGGGGATGAAGGAGGGAGAAATCAGGACTGGTGATCTAGGTTGAAAACAGGACATTGATTGTTTCAGGGGAGTGGCTGTTTCCTAGAACAGCCTAGGGCTGAGGCTGCAGCACTTTTCTCAGGTCTCTTACTGTAGGCGTGGCTATATCAGATAAGGAGCAGCCACCTTGGGAGGCCAGACCCAGGATAGCCTGATAGCAGGGCTTGAGTCCTACATACCAAGGGCCATTAGTCTCCCAGCCTAGAATAGGGGTCTTCACTGTCTTGCACTAAGTCTAATGAAATACCTCACATTTCTCTGCAGTCCCCTCTATAGTTACATCACTTAGGATTTTTTTTTTTTCATGACCGTAGCAATTTAGGAGGGGAAAGGAATTTACTAGAGTGTGTTAAATCAGAATCAGAGAAAAGATCTACAGCCTATTTTTCATAAAGCTGCCAGAGCAATTTAATACAAATACAAGTCACTTGAAGTCTCTTTCTTGCTCAAAACACACAAAGAAGTTTTCATTACACCTAGAACAGGTCCTCCATTATCTTGCCTTGGCTACCTTGACCTCATCTCTGCTCCCCTCGTCTTATTCAGTATGCTCCAGGTACTCTGCTCTCCCTGCTGTTATTCTAAGCAGGAAGTGCTCTCCTGCCTCAGGGCCTTTGAACTTGTTTCACTTGCTGAAGAAACTCTTCTCCAGCATTTTATATAGTTTGCTCCTTCACTCTATTCAGATATGTTTACTTGTTCATCATCTCTCCCAACTAGAATGTCAACTCTATGAGGGCAGGGCTTTATGGCTGAATTTCCAGAGCCTAGAACAGGGCCAGGCACATAGGAGGCTCTCAATGAGTACTGGTTAAATAGGTAACCAGATTATAAGTAGCTTTAGGAACCTCAGTGGCAAGAACTGAGGGGGAATCTCCAAGGCATTGGAATGAAAGAGCTCACTGGAATATATTAAATTTTTTTCTAAAAAGCATCAATGAGCAAATAACACAGTGAACTATTACTGGACTGAGATCTGGGAGAGGATGGAAGCTCAGAACGTGAATGTGTCACTTGGTCTCTTTTGCTGCTGATTCAGAAGAGGTAGCCGTGAGGCTGAGCTGAGATTAACTGAGCTACGGGGTGTCAGAACTGGAGTCCAGAGCATGCAAAGGGTGTGTGTCCTGTACATAACCCCCTACCTCTACTCCTTGAATGGGAAGATAGCAATAAAAATGAACTGGAAGTAAGTCAGATCTTGTATGGTCTACACCTTTCCAGCCATATGGGCAGCCCAGAAAATCCTAAGCAAGGTGATCCTAACTGATACTGCCTCCAAGTGCCTGAATGAAGCAAACAAAAATAACATCTGGAAGATTATAATCCTACTCTTGGCCTTAAATTATTTTTACAGATAATTTTTCAATTTACTTTAGACTTTATAAGTTTAATCTATTTTGTAAATTCTAGGGTAATCACTAAAAAAAAAATCTAAAAAGCGTGTATATATTTCAAACTAATAGAGAAAATGGGACACACACAAAAAATCAGTCTACAAGAAGGCAAGAAAGGAGAGAAAGAAAAAGGAACACAGAGCTAGTAGACAAATACAAAGCACACAGTAAGATGGTAAATATAATCCCAAAGACAACAGTAATTACACTAAATATAAATGGACTAAATGCTTTGGTTAAAAAATCATATGTATGACTGGATATACATGAATTTTTTTCAAGCAATATACCTCAATGATAAAGATAATAAGGATACAGAAAGACAGAAAATAAAATATTAACCCCCCTGCCCAATTTGTTTTAAAACTGGAGCAGCTACATTAATATAAGACAAA
This sequence comes from Diceros bicornis minor, assembly GCF_020826845.1. Taxonomy (NCBI): domain Eukaryota; kingdom Metazoa; phylum Chordata; class Mammalia; order Perissodactyla; family Rhinocerotidae; genus Diceros; species Diceros bicornis. The sequence continues at coordinate 40,768,990 of NC_080754.1, forward strand.
ATAGAGTTTAGGGAAAAAGTCTTACTAGAGTTAAAGGGCTTTACTTCATAACGATAAAAGGTTAAACTCACCAGGAAGATATGGCAATTCTATATTTGCATGCTTTTAATATGACAATATCAACATACATAGAGCAAACCCAGGCAGAACTACAAGGAGAAACAAATTCACCATCATAGCAAAGATTTCAATACATCTTTTTCATTCATTGATAAAGCAAAGAGATAATAAAGTCAGGAGGGATGTAAACGATTTGAATAATGTGATTAACACATTTGACCAAACAGACGTATATAGAGTACTGCAGTGATAGTTGCATATCGCATGCTTTTCAGAGTGACACAGAATATTTACAAAAGTTGACACTGTACTGAGTGGGTAAGGAAAGTCTTAACAAATTTAACAGTACTGAAATCACACAGAGTATGTTCTCTAACAGTGAACTTATGCTAGAAATCATTAACAAAAGACAAATAAAAATCCCCAGATGTTTAGAATTTAATCATTATGCATCTAAACAACCCATGGGTCTAATAAGAGATCACCATGGAGATTAGAAAATATTTTTACCTGAATAGTAGTGAAGGGCTACCAATTAAATCTCTTAAGATAGGGTTAGATGAGTACCTAGCAGAAAATTTATTGCCTTAAATGTATATATTAAGAAGGAAAAAAAGGCTGAAAACTACTTAGCCATACATCAATCTTAAGAAGTTAGAAAATAACAGAAAAGTGAATCCACAGAACTTAGAAGGCAGAAAATAAAACGCATGAGAACATGACCTAATGAAACAGAAAAGAAACACAATAGAAGGTTAACACAACCAAAATGTCATTATTTGAAAAGACTAATAAAATCGATTAACTTCTTATGGGACTTAACAAGAAAATAAGAGATAAGGAACAAATAATCAATAATCAATATATAAAAAGATTATAAGAGGGTAATACGAATAACCTTATGCCAAAAATTTGAAAATTTAGATGAAATGTTCAGATCCTAGAAAAATAGCAAACTTACCAAAACTGACACAAGAAAACATAAAAAACCTAAATACTCTATAGTTATTAAGGAAATAAAGTCCCTAACTAAAGCTCATCCTGCAAGGAAAATTCTAGGCCTGATTGGCTTAACTGGAGAGTTCTACCAAACAATTAAAGGGAAAAAATGCCGACATTCTATGGACAGTTTCTTGGTATAGAAGAAAAAGGTACACTTTTCAGCTAATTTCGGGAGGCTAGCATAATCTTGTACTAATATCTAATAGAGACAGCACACACAAAACAGGAAAAATACAGACTAATTTCACTTATGAATATAATTGTAAAAATTTTAACAAAATGTTAACAAACCAAATCCAATATATAAAAAAGGATACATCATGACCAAATTGGGTTTATTCTGGGAAATAAAAATGTAGCTTAGGGGCTGGACCAATGGTGTACTGGTTACGTTCGGCACACTCTGCTTCAGTGGCCTGGGTTTGTAGGTTCGGATCCCGGGCACGGATCTACACGACTCATCAAGCCATGCTGTGGTGGTGACCCACATACAAAATAGAAGATTGGCACAGATGTTAACTCAGGGACAATCTTCCTCACCAAAAACAATCAAATCAAATCAAATCAAAATGTAGCTTAACATCAAATTTCAATAAATGTAAATAATCACATTGATAGATTATGCGAGGAAAGTCATATAATCATTTCAATTGATTCAGAAAAAACATTTGATAAAATTCAACATTTGTTCATAATTAGGAAAAAATACTGTTGGCAAACTAGGAATAGAAAAGAACTTTTTAAGGATAAAGGATAAAGGACATCTAAATTGAAACAAAACAGAAAACTAATGGAATATTGGAAGCTTTCTCTTTGAGATCAGTGTATTAATCATGTTTTATATTTTTTATATCTTATGTTATTTTGACATCTTAAAAATCTTGCTGGCCAAAGAGAGGCTGGCCTCCCAGGGCAGCTAATTCCTAAAACTAGTAAGTAACTTACTTGGGAGCATGCCTTTCATGTGCAAGCCAACCACTTCCTTTATCTAACTCTCACACACTAAGCCAATACGTTCCCCGGCCTAAATCATCCCAGGGCCAGGTACAAGGCAGCTAGAGACTACCCCAAAGCCCAAAGCCCAAAACCCACCATTTATTATTCAAACTAGCCAATCTTAAGCTATTTACTCTGCCCTGCCTTTCCCGTGAAAACGCCAATAAAGGCTCTGGATCTAGGCTTTTCTCTTCTTCTTGTTCTGCTTCCTGATCACACATGTGGTCCTGTGTGATGGGGTGTGGCCCCCTCTCTCAGGAAATATAAGTAATAATTTTTTCTTTCAATGGCATTAACCTCTCTGTGTCATCACTTAGTCACCTCCATAAATTAAAATTCCGTGGGTATAAATGAGACGATCAGGAAAAATACAAGGATGCCCAACTATTACTATTTTCATTCAAAATTTTAGCTGAGTCCCTGTCAGAGCAGTTAGGTAAGAAAAAGAAGTAAGAATTATAAAGATTGGAAAGGAAGAAACAAAACTGTCATTATTTAAAGATGATATGATTATGACTTACAAAATTCAAAAGAACCTATGAATACATTATTAGAATTTACAACCAAATTGAGCAGTAGATACAAAATCAATATAAAAATTAATTATATTTCTATATACCAGCAACTAATATTTAGAAAAGGAAATAAAAGATACCATTCAAAATAACATAGAAAGTCATGTACGTAGGTATAAATCTAAAAAAAAAGTGTAAGACTTTTGTGAAGAAAACTATAAAACTTAATAAAAGAAAATAAAAGCAACTTAAATAAATGTACTATGTTTATAGATTTGATGACTCAACAAAAAAAAAAGGAAGAAGAAGAAAAAGAAAAAAGAAAGATAATGGACCCATAATTGACACCATGACAAAAGTCAATTTTAGGTGGAAAGTAGATCTCAATGTTAAATGTAAAACAATAAAGCTTTTGAAGATAATCTAAGAGAATATTTTTATGCTCATGGGCTAGGGAAAGATATTTTAAAATAAGGCACAGGAAAAAAACTGCTAACTTTTACTACGCGTGTCAGAAGACACATTAAGAGAAGGAAACGGAAAGTCACCGAGAGGAGGAAACACTTGCAGAACATCTAACAAAGGATTCACATCCAAATATAAAGAGAACTACAATTCAATAAGGAAAAGAACCAGACAATCCAATAGAAAAATAGAAAAGACTTGAACAGACAATTCACAAAAGAGGATATCTAAATGGTCAATAAACATATGACAGGACATTCAGACTTATTAGTAATCAAGATCATGCTAAATAAAACTACACTGAGGTACAACTACATACCCATCAGATTGGGTAAAATTAAAATTCTAACTACAAGAAATGTTGGCGAGTATGTGGAGCAACAGGAACTTTCAAACACTGCTGGTGGGTGGAAGGTGGTAAATGGATTCAAGCGTTCCAGAAAACTGTTTGACATTAGCCAGTAAAGTTGTAGATTTGCACATCCTATGATCCAGAAATTCCTCTCCTAAGTATATACTGTAAAGAAATGTGTGCTTATGTTCGCCAGGATACATGTATAAGGATATTTATAGCAGGATTAATTGAAATAGCTCCCAATTGGAAACAACCCAAACAGCCGTTAACAAAAGAAGGGATAAATATAGTCTATTCATAACATAAAATCTATACAGTAAGAAAAACATGAAGGAAAAACAGCCACACAAGCATATAGATGGAGTTCATGTACATAATTTTTAGTGAAAGAAGCTGGATGCAAAAAATATATATACTTTATAGATATTCTACTTCAGGTTCAAAAGTAGTCAAAACTAAATTATATTGGTTTAGGAATTCATACTTGGGTAGTAAAACTGCAAAGTAAAGCAGGGAGATGATAACTATAAAATTGAAGAGAGCTGTTATGGGAGGGGTAAACGACTGGGGCAGGGCATTCCTGGATTTGCCCAGGGTCAAGAAGGTAGTGAGCTGCAAAGTTTATTTGAATCCACACCTACGTCCGATGATTACAACAGTGTGACTCCTCTAAGGAGTATGGAGTGGAATCCTCTTTTACTACGTAAAGTAAAACCCTGAGGCAATGAGATTCAGGGCAGGTAGGGAAAGAAGGATGAGTGGAGATAATGTGGAACAGGCAGGATCCCTCTTGGGAGGGAAGAGGGCAGCTGAAGGAGAGGCTCTGTCCAGTCAAAGGATCGCAGGAAGGTCTTGAATGGATACAAGAAAGGGAATTATGGTTGGTACTGGATAAAACATTATGCATTTCACAATTTCTCCTCAGACTCATCTTGCACAGGAGGTAATCGTATAGCCTAGATATTTTAGGATACTCTAGATGCCAAGTGTTCATATGTTACCTGAAACAGATATATCACTCATTGAATTGTAAATTTATTTCATTTTGTGTTTCTCTTCATATAATTTACAACAAAAATAATTCATTAAATGTATATATAAATGAGATTTATTTTGTATACGTTGAATACTCGCCAAATAAATAAATTCACATTTGAGAGAAAAATCTGTGACAGATCAAGGCATTTTGATTGTTGGTTCAGGGACTTTGATCAACCATAACCCCAGCCCTGGGATCATGGCTCTGGTCTCCCCATGCAGAACACCTTCCTCAGCTTGAGTGGTGAAGCTCACAGTATGAGGTCTTCCTAGCCACAAGAGGGCAGAGGTCTCACACATGAAATTTTTGAACGTGCACTGTGTTGTCCATAACCTAAGACTGAGTGAAAGGGTTAATTCAAAGCCAATGACAACAGGTATGGCAAATCGCCATTTAAAATAACTTTTTGGTTTTAAGTTTTGTAGAAGACACCTCATCAGTGTTGCTAAAATATCTGGCGTTTTCTTTTCCTTTTCTTTTTTATTGATTTTTCTCCTTAGTTTCCTTAAGGCCTGTAATTTCCGTGGGCTTCAGAACAAAGAGTAAGAGACAATTTGGTGATACTTGGGTGGGTGGGGGAGTGACGGTGTGGATGTGAGAGGAAAGAAGAAAACGTTCACCTTGATATGGCTGTTGCTGCAGCTCGGCTCAGAAACGATGACAGAAATAATGAGGAAAATAATAGTGGCTTTAAAAATGATTTGGCAGCAATTTTATTTGTTGTGCAATAAAATGGCTGGCCGTGGCTGTATATGTAGATTTAGCAGTCAACTTTCAAAGCATGCTCAGGAGGCATGCATGGTAATCCTATTATCTGATAACAGGATTTGTGCACATACCTCCCACATGCAGCATCAGTCACCCACCCTTTCAGTATCGCTGTGAAATGCAATTTGTGTGCAGATGAAAAGTTTACAGAACGTGGGCCTGCGCCATGAAGCTCAACAAAGCCAGCGCACTGTGTGGCAAGGTTTCTGAGCCCAACCCCTGTCGTTCCTGCTGTCTCTCTCCTTATTGATTTCTGTCCCTTGGCCAAGCGGGCTTTGTGACGGTCTGCATCGACCCAGAAACTTGCAAAATGAGCTAATGAAATAGGTGCAGCAGAAACCAACTCTGAATTTCTAGGAGGCTTTGGAGACATGCCATACACGGGAGATGGAGAGGTGATTGGGTCAAACAAATGGTGGCAGAATGTAAAGGGTGAGGAGACCAAATGACATGAATTTTGGTTAGTTATTTTACAGAAATAGGTAAAGCCAAAACTAGAGGCAATTGCTTGATGGACTACGTCTTATTCTGCTAGAGCTGCCATAACAAAATACCATAGACTGGGTGGTTTAAACCACAGAAATTTATTTTCTCACAGTTCTGGAGGCTGGAAGTCCAAGATCAAGGTGTCAGCAGGCTTGGTTTCTCCTGAGGCCTCTCTCCTTGGCTTGAAGATGGCAACCTTCTTGCTGTGTCCTTACATGGCCTTGCCTCACCAGACCCCCTGGTGTCTTTTCCTCTGCTTATAGGGACTCCAGTCATATTGAATTTGGACCCCACCCTTATGACCTCATTTAACTTTAATTACCTCTTTAAAGGCCCTATCTCCAAATATAGTCACATTGAGGTTAGGGCTTCAACATATGAATTTTGAGGGAACATAATTCAGCCCATAACAGTAAATGACAAAGGTAGTGCTTTAAAAATAAGGTCTTGCTATTCACATTTTAAGGTTTTTGTTCACACACGCTCTACTATCTTCTTTTTGATAGAGTTTATAATAACTGGTATATATCTTCACATAAACATCATATAAAGAGCAGCAGATGTTAGTGACAAAAGCTGCTGTGAAAAATGTGGAAAACAATACACTCATTACTTCCATTGCTTATGAGAGAGAAAATACAGAGTCCTATTTTTATTTTCTAGAAAAAGGATTTCTTCAAAAATTCATCAATTTTCAATAAAAAATTCACACATTTCAGAATATGTGAATTTCTTGATTCTTCCCAACAAGCCAATCAAGATGGGAAAGTTATTTTAATTGAATGTATTTATGTCAACCACCGCTCTTAATAAAATGTGATTGTATATGGTTTAAAGAATGTACAACCATTCAATGTACAATAGATTAAGCAATGAGTACAGGAAAAATAGATTAAATTAGGGGAACACTAAACCATAAGATAGTATGAAACTTGGATATAGGGACTCTTCGCGGCTGGTGGGGAATAAGTTATTCTAGGCCTTTTATTTTCCACAGAAACTTTGGAATCAGCTTGCCTATCTTTACAAAAAAGCCCGCTGGGATATTGATTGGGAATGTGTTAAATCTGTATATCTATTTGGCAAGAATTGGTATCCTAACAATATTGAATATTCTGATCTGTGAACTCAGTACATTTTATTTAATTCTTTAATTTTTCTTAGCACTGTTTTATAGCTTTCAGTGTACAGCTTTTGCACTATTTTGTTAGATTTAGCCCTAAACATTTCATGTTTTTTTTTTTGGCAAGGAAGATTGTCGCTGAGCTAACATCTGTGCCAGTCTTCCTCTATTTTGTATGTGGGACGCCACCACAGCATGGCTTGATGAGTGGTGTGTAGGTCCGAGCCCTGGATCTGAACCTGCAAACCCCGGGCCGCTGAAGAGCACAAACTTTACCACTAGGCCACCGGGCTGGCCCCCAAAACATTTCATGGTTTTTGATGCCATTTTAAATAATTTTGCTTTTCAATTTCAATTTCAAATTGTTCACTACTAGTATATAGAATTATAATTGATATTTTTTATATTGATCTGGTATCCTGCAATCTTGCTAAAGTCATTGTTTAGTCTTTTTTTTGATATATTCCTTAGGATTTTCTACATAGAAAATTATGTCTTCTGCAAATAAAGACAGGTTTATTTCTTTTTTCCCAATATGTGTGCCTTTTATTTCTTTTTCTTGCTTTATTCCATTCGATCTCCATTATGTTGTAGAATAGTTGTTCCTGATCGTAGGGGGAAAGCATTCAGTCTTTTATCATTATTTATTATATTAAATGTAAGTTTTTTTTGTAGATACCCTTTATCAGCTTCTGACTTAAGAAACTAGAAAAAGCAGAGAAAATCAAGCCCAAAGTAAGCAGAATAAGGGGAAAAAATAAAGATAGCAGAAATCAGTGAAATAGGAAACTGAAAACACTAGAGAAAAATCAATGAAATCAAAAGCTGGTTGTTCAAGGAGATCAAAAAAATTGATAACCTCCAGTCAGACTGAGAAAAAAAGAGAAGACACAAATTACCAACGTCAGGTGTGAAAAAGGGAACATAACTACCAACCTTACAGTGGTTACCCAAGAGATAATAGCATGTTACTTGAATAATTAAATTACTATGTAAATTACTACTTTTGCTATTTCCTAGGCCAGTTGTTCTGAAACCTGAGCATGCATCAGAATTGCCTTGAGGGTTTGTTAAAACACAGATTGCTAGGTCCTGGGTTTCTCATTTAGCAGGTCTGGGGTGAGACCTGAGAATCTGTGTTTCTAACAATGTATTAAGTGATGCTAATGATGCTGACCTGGGGACTACACTTTGAGAGCCACTGTGTTAGAAGCAAAGGCTTTAGAACGCTTTTTTTTTTTTAATTAATTTTTTTTTTTTTTTGTGAGGAAGATCAGCCCTGAGCTAACATCCGTGCTAATCCTCCTCTTTTTGCTGAGGAAGACCGGCTCTGAGCTAACATCCATTGCCTAAGCCTCCTCCTTTTTTTCCCCCAAAGCCCCAGTAGATAGTTGTATGTCATAGTTGCACATCCTTCTAGTTGCTGTATGTGGGATGCAGCCTCAGCATGGCCGGAGAAGCGGTGCCTCGGTGCGCGCCCGGGATCCGAACCCGGGCCACCAGTAGCAGAGCGCACGCACTTAACCGCCAAGCCACGGGGCCGGCCCCAGGCTTTAGAACACTTTAACTCTACTTACTTTTCTCTTGACTTCTGTGCTACTACTGTAATATATATATTTAATACTCCATAAGGGAATATTCTTATTTATATAGTAAATATTAATTTATCTTTACCCACATATTATCCTCTCTGTTGTTCTTCATTTTCTCTTGCACCTTTGAGCTTCCACCTGGGATTTTTTGCCTTTCTGACTGAAGAACACCCTTTAGCATTTCCTCTAATGTAGATCTGCTAGGGATGAATTCACTCAAGTTTTGTATGTCTGATTCTATCTTTATTTTGCTTTTATCTTTGAAGGATATTTTTGGTGAATATGAAACTTTAGGTTACACTTATTCTCTTTTAGCACATTATCTTCTGGCTCCTATGGTTTCTGTTGAGAAGATGGCTATTTATCTTGCTGTTGCCCCTTTGAAGATAATAGGTTTTTTCTTTCTGTCTGCTTTTAAAATTTTCTCCTTGTCTTTGTTTTTCAGCTCATCTACTCTGATGTACTGGTTACACTTTTCTTTGTAGTTATTCTGATTAGGATTCAGACTTCTTGAGTGTGTGGCTTGAAGTCTTCCATCAAGTTTGCATTATTGTCCCTTAACTACCCAACTGTATCATTGCCAGAGAATATGGTCTTTACAATACTGATTCTTTGAGATGTTTTGAGACTTGCTTTATGGCCAAGTGATGGCTGATTTTTGGAAATATTGCTTGTGAGCTTGAGAAGAATGTGTATTCTGTAGTTAGATACATAATTTTACATATGTTAATTATAGCAATTTTGTTATATATGTTCTTTATTCTTTACCTGTATTAATTTTCTGTCTTCTAGACCATCAATAATTACTAGAGATGTGCTAAAATGTCCTATGATGATTTTGAGGCAATTTTATTATGTGCTGCCAAGTTTTAAATTGTTATAATCACATAGTGAATTGAAAACTTTTATCATTATATAGTGACCTTCTCTATTCTTAACAATGCTCTGCCTTACATTCTATTTTATCTAATATTAAGGTAGTGATCTCTGCATTATTTTGGTATTTGTCTGTTATTTATATTTTAATCTTGGTACTTTTAACCTTTCTACATCTTTATATTTTAGATGTGACATTATAAACAGTATAGCTTGATTTAAAAAAATGGATCTTTTTCTTTAACTGATGTTTAATTCATTTACAGTTATTGTTATTATTGATATATTTGGACTTGTTTCAAGCAATGTAAATTTTCCCCTCTGTTTCAATCTTGCCTCTTTCCTCTCCTTGCCTTTTTAAAATTAATTGTTTTTTAGTTAAATTTTTTTCTTAACCATATGTTTCCCCTCTACTAAACATAATATATTATTTTCTTTTAATAACTTACATTGAAATTTTATCATAGATATTAAATTCAAGTAAGTTTCAAGGAAGTTAATATGTTAAATGCTTTCCTGAAAAATACAAGGATCTTAGAACACTTTCCATCAGCTACTCATTTCTGATTCAAATGCTATTGGAGGCTAGAACTTCAGTTCTATACTTTATTTTTTGAACACTATAAATTAGATCTCCTCCTCTTACCCCCCATTTCTTTCTCCTCTTCCTCCTCCTTGTCCTTTTCCTTCTCTTTTTCATATATATGATGTCATTTAAAAGTTATCCACATCTTTACCAACTTATTCACTATTCTTTTTGCATTCAGACTTTCATTTAGCAGTATTTTCTTTCTTATTGAGGCACATTCTTTAGAAGTTCCAATGGTGAAGATCTGTTGGTGGCAAACTCTCTAGGTTTTTGTTCAACTGAAAATATCTTTTATTTTCTCATTATTTCTGAAAAGATAGTTTTGCTGAATACATAATTTTAAGTTGACAGTTAATTTCTTTCAATGCTTTGAAGTTATTATTCCCTTTTCTTTTGCTTTCTATTGTTACTGTTGAGAGTCTAAACATCATTCCTTTTCTTTGAGGTTGCTTTTAAATCTTCTTTTTGTCTTTTGCAGTCTGCATTTTCACTACAATGTGTATCTTTGTGAACTTCTTTTTATTTATCTTGCTTATTAAATATTGCCTTTTTTTACCTGTGAGTTCATACATCTCATCAATTTTGGAAAATTCTTGGTCATGTTCTCCTCTAATATTGCAACTCCTCCATTTTCTATATTCTCTTCCTTAGGACTCTGACTGGATGTATATTAAAGTCTTTTATTTTATCCTCCATATCTTTCAATCTCTATCTTAACTTCTATCTTCTTTTCTCTATCCTGGATCATGGATATTTCTTTCAGATATATCTTCCAGTTCACTAATTCTCTCTTCATTCACATCTAATCTGCAATCTGAATCATCCATTATGTTTTCTTTTTCAATAATTATATTTTTTATTTCCAAAAGTTCTTTTTGTTTTTATTTTTCAAATCTGCAGAATATTTTTGACAGTCTCAACAATTACTTATTTTTGTGAACACATCTTTAATTATTTAAACAGTTAACATATAGCATTTTTTTTTTTTTTTGGTGAGGAAGATTAGCCCTGAGCTAACATCTGTTGCCAATCCTCCTCCTTTTGCTGAGGAAGATTGGCCCTGAGCTAACACCTGTGTCCATCTTCCTCTGTTTTATGTGAGACGCCTGCCACAGCATGTCCTGATAAGTGGTGTGTAGGTCTGCACCTGGGATCCAAACCTGGGAACCCTGGGCTGCCAAAGGGGAACAAGCGAACTTAACCACTATGCCACTGGGCCATTCCCAACATAGAGCAATTTTATATTCTGTATCTGACAATTCCAAAATATGAATTATCTGGGGACTTGAATCTGTTTGTAGTTACTGATGATTTGCAATAATGGCATCTTCTTCCCATGTGTATTTTCTGATTTTGGTTTTGAGCTCATATTTGCTTGCTCTTAATCTTCAGGAATCTTGTGGGACTACAATGGGGATGGTTTTCTCCAGAAAAAATTTATTTTTGCTTTAGCTAGGAAACGGAACATTTTAGTTCCCTTTGAGAATATCAGCTTAATGTGAGACTCACAAGTTCAATTCTTGTACTTGCTTCCAGCCCAAGACAGTCCAGCTATCACTGCTCTGATATTGGCTTTTACATTTAGGCCAGTCCATCTTTCTCTTTTTATTACTGCTCATCATCCTGCATTTTTTTTTTTTTTTTGTGAGGAAGATTAGCTCTGAGCTAACATCTGATGCCAATCCTCTTCTTTTTGCTTAGGCTCTAGGCTAACATCTGTGCCCATCTTCTTCCACTCACTATGGGAAGCTGCCACAGCATGGCTTGACAAGTGGTGCATCAGTCCGTGCCCGGGATCTGAACTTGCAAACCCCGGGCTGCTGCAGTGGAGCACATGAACTTAACCGCTACGCCACTGGGCCGGCCCTTCATCATCCTGCATTTTTAAAATGTATTTTTGAAGAGGGTATCCTGAAGATTTTCCCTTTTTCTTATAAATTCAGAAATGCAATAAAAGATGCTTTATCTGGGATCTGCTTATTTTGTGGTGGGAAGACCTGTCAGAATATTTAGTTCCTCTTACTGCCAGAAGCAGAAATCTGAGGGCTTTTTTTCAACTGTTTCTTTAATAGGACTTAAAATATTTACAATTAGTTCTTCAGCTGAGTTTAAAGAAGGTAATTTGGACAACAAAACCTATCTTACTCACCATGATCAAGCAGTGTTCCACATAACTCCCAGTTTTATGATTCCCATTCACTTTATCTTGCATGTGTAATGTTAAACATGCCATGAAAGGCTAGATTTAGAATGTTCAAATGAGCAATTATCTTTTAACACCAACACATGTCACGCATACAATTTGGCGGATTGAAGATTACATACAGAAGAGAGTTGAAGTTTCTTGCAAAACAAATAGAGGAGTGAGAACATTACTCCGTGAAAGCCAATGAGCTCCATCTCTTTAAAAAGTTAAAAAAAACAGCAAAGAAATCAATGGCTTGACATGGAGATTGAAAGTCTTTAAAGTTTTATCAAAATTTCTCTCAAATCTCATACATATCCAGAATATTCAAAGCTTCTCTGTGAATGCAGTGATGTGTAAAATTTGCTTTCAGGTGTAAGGTTAAGTATGTAGAAGGTTCATAGGTATGTCTAAATCCTATACTTAAAGTTAAAAATGGGTTATATAAGGCGGAATACCACTGCTACATCAACTATAATCTCATCTTCAACAATAATCTTGGTGAAATAATGAGCTTGATATATCAGTTATATTTCCCACAATATACAAGGTATCCTTTGTTGTATGTATATCACAATTCAGAAAACACCATATTAAGGCAAAAAGGAGCTGTGGGTATCAGAATGAAGTGAGCTTGCTTTCTGAAATTGCACCACAGAGCTTTCACTGGGGGTTGAAGTTGGTCTGGAGTGGTTGAAGACTCTGAGACTCTGATTTACAGGTACTGTTTCCTGACAAATAAACAAGTCGGAGTGTGCAGAAGCTTGATCCCCACTCACATTTTAAAAGGTCTTCAGTTCTCATAAAATGAAATTTATGTTCACTCCCTGTCTCTGGGTCTTAGTTACTTCCCCAGTACACTAAAGGGGCAGGACCAAGTGTTCTCTATCAGTTTGGTGTAACATGTGAAGCCTGGGGTACGTGTTGGTATTCATCACGGCCTCCCCTTACTACCATACTAAATATTGTATAATAGCAAAGGGTAAGACAGGTTCCTGCACCATAGATCTCAGCAGGCTCACAACAAAGGAAGTTATTTTTTTCTTAAATACTGTTTAATCTATACATCATTTCATGAAAAAGTGTCTTGATTCTAATGACTTAGTCATTTTCATCTGTTATTCCTTCTTAGAGAACATTGAGTTACCTCCATGCAGCTATGACAGTGTTGGTGATTTCATTAATCCACCTTCAGGATGAAGCCAATCCCTGGAAAGATAACGCAGAAAAATGGAAAGAAACTAGCACTTTGGTGACTGGAGCTGCTGGATCAACTCTTGCTTGAAGTTTGAACTGGAATTTTCAGTTACATGAGCTAATGCATTATCTTCATTGTGTAAGACAGACGTGGGTTTGGGTCACTTGTAGTTAAAAGCATCTGAATGAAAATATCTCCATTTAGAGTATAACTAGAACATGACTCAGATGTTCACCATCTCTGAGGGAAACCAAAGTTCTAGCCCACACTTTCTGTGTTAAGAAAACCAATTCTGCAAAAATCCAGATTTATAAAACAGTAAATTGTTTGCATTTTAAAAGGAGTTAAAATTTTTTTGTGGGAGGTTCACTCCAAGGTTTCATTATTTAGCCAGTTTCTCCAGTGAATTAACAATTTGATTCACCTGATGTACACTTTTTCAGGGACATATCAGTGTGTAAAGTGGAAACATACCTGTTCTGGGCTTCCGGGTGCTTAAAATGTCATCTCTGACCTCAACTTCTGAGGGTCTAGAAGTAGGCAATTGTCTGCGGCAGAAATCTAAGTTTCCTCCAGCAGTTAGCTGGAAGCTTGCAAAGAGTCTGAGATTTGCAGTTAGACGTGTCTGCTGTTGAGTGAACAAGACTGGATGACTAGGCAGCCCATCCACCATTCCTGAAGAATATTTATTGAGGGGAATTCACTGAGGTGCGAGCTTAGCAGGTGTATGGTTACCTAGCGGCTCTCACATTTTGGAGTGCACGGTGACCCTGGCCCTTGAACTTTAGAGTTTACAAGTAGAGTGACCACATGTCCCAATCTGCCCAGGATAGTCCCAGCTCATGCCACCATAATAATTAATACCCCTCTCTACAAGTTCCTACTTATAAGCTGGATGACTGGGGGAGCACCAGCACACAGAGGTGCACAGATCCAAGTAAGTCTGAGGAATAGAATGGCATACGAAGGATGGAATGGGTCAGCATCTAGAAGAGCAGGGTAGAGGCTATAGCAATAATTATTGAGAGCTTTTAAATTTATTGTCACATAAATAAAAATGGGATTTATTGTTTGGCAGGGTTAAAGGGATATGATGAATACACTGTTTTGACTTTTGAGATGAAAACAAAGACAAATAAATTAAATAAACTCCATGATTATTAGCCAATGGCCAGCACTGTTACAGATCAATACTGCAGGGTTCAGCATCTAGGGCACAGAGTGATTAACTTCCTTTCTGCACCTGCCCACTCATTGCATCATGCTTTTCCTTCTGAGCCCAGACTTGGCCTCAGTATCCTTCTGTGGCAGCCACTGCCAACTGTGGAGAGCTGGCACATGAGATAACACCTATTTGTGCTCTTTGCCATTTCATTCTGTCTGCTCCTAAATGTCAAAATGGGGACTAACACAGCTATGGGTTTTGCGAGAAAATAAATGTTCTTGCCTTTTATCAGCTGGAAAGCTTTGGGAGGAGAGGAGACAAAAGGATTGATACATTCATTATTTTCAACAAATATTTACGTTTCCATGGAAGAAAGGAAGTGAGATTCAACTCACAGATGTTAACGGAAAAGTAACATCCGACCTGATGGTGGGCAAAGGGGAAGAAGTACTAGGTTCCCAAAACAGCAGCACAACGAACTCACCTGTAAGAAAGAAATTGTAGTGCTCACCGTCTTCCACTGAGGGGCGCTCCAAGCTCATCACTGAAACACCCGCTGCTCAGTTTTCTGTGAGCGGTTGAACAAGCGCTTCCAATGTTTTCTCCATACCTGGGGATTATTAAGTGGGTAAAATTAAAGTACACTGGCAGGGTTCTGTGTGAACAAGGCAAAGCCATTTTAATATCAATTCGTATGGTGCTAGCAACCTCTTCTAAATTAATTCACGTTTAAAAATGTAACATAATGTGTTAAATTTGAAAACAAATTTCACTTAAGATCTGTTTATACGAAAGATGGAATAATTTGGGGGCAATATAGTTCTCATTTAAAGGCATAGCGTGACATCAGAAAACTGTAGTCAGCTCCACCTCAAACGCTCATGACCTCATCAGAATGGGCAATAAAGAATTCAGATTACATCTTGGATAAACAGAATTTTAGATAAATGTGAGTTGTGTTTATGAGTTATGTCCCAACACACATTCAGTATCTTTATCCGTGTGTCTGGGACAAAAATCTTTCAACATTTCCGAAGGCCCAGTAGCATTTTCAAATCAGCAGTGGATGAAGGTGAGACCGCGCTGCTTTGATGATAACACAAGTGTACGAGGTGGTCCTTATAATTTGTTTTTCACGTTACAAAATGAAACCATCAAAGGGGCGACCCTTCCGCTCCTAGTACATAAAACAAGACCTTGAAGACCAAAGGCTGGAAGGCGGGGTAAACGCCGCCCCGCGCGCTGACCCCCTTTGGACGAGCCGAGGCGCGGCGGCCGGGAGCCCCCTGCGCCGAGCCCACGCGTTTCCGCCGGCGAGGGCGCGCGGGGCGCCCTCCGCCCTCCACCGCTCGCCCGGGGAAACGGAAAGGGCTAACTGGTTTGCAAGTGAACGGCGAGTTTCAAAGGAAGCAATAAAAGCCCGAGGGAGCAGCAGCCCAGATTGTGGAGCCGGCAGAGCGGCGGCCTTTGAGGGTCCCCGGGGCGAAAGGGGAAGGGGCGCACCGCCCGGCCGTGGGCAGAGCGGTCTCGGCTCCCGCGGCCGGCGCGCGGGGGGCGGCTGCACCGACATCTTCCCGCTCGGCTTAAGTTTGTTCTGGGCCGCCGCGAGCTGGAACAGGAAAGGCTGCCTTGCACGTCCAGCGGCGGGTTGCAGTTTTGCACCTCCCGGCGAGCACTGATTAGTCGGTTGCGTTGTGCCGCATTTGAAGTGCACATTCATTATTAAAGGGAAGTGGCAGAGATTAGTCCTGAGTCCTCAGAGAGCTAAATAAATATTTACTAAATAAGAACGTTCAGCCATAAGGGAGCGGCTCGCACAGGTTTCTGAAATCTCGGCGAGGGTCCGAAGTGCCTCCCCCAGGCGGGAAGTGGAGCTGCGGGCTTCCCGCCGCAGGCTGCCACCTGCAGACGGCTGGCCGGCTGGGGACCCTTGTGAGTCCTCGCAAAACGGAGAAGCTTCTAGACCTGAGTCCAACTCGGTGGTCTGGGGTGTTAAATGATTTTATAGGCTATGTTTCTCTTACAAAGGAAGAGGTGAATGTGAAGCTAAACTTTGAACCTTCCTTTAAAAACAATTTAAACAAAGTAGCATTTTATTGCTCAATTAAGAGAATTGATTTGTATGGCTTCCAACATTAGGAGTTTTTTCGTAGCCCCAGTATGCTCCGAAATATTGCCAATTGTGAACATTAAAAAGAGCATATTTAGGTGGTTTATTTGGCAATTAACTTACGAGATGGCATCGTTGTCAAAAGCATTCATGTTGGTTATTTTAAAAGCCCTTGTCTTAATTGTTAGACTAACACTTTTAACTGTAGAAAATGTAGAATATACGTATAATCACACATAGATATCACGCTATCGCTATCTCCAGTTCTGTGTCATGATTTTTTTCAGCCCCACTTTTTGATGAGAATTTGCTAATGACAGTAAATATTTTTAGAAAAAATTACCAACTGTTGAACACGAAGGTGGTTTCCAGCTTCCACTATTATAAATAGCATAGTTAACATCCTTGTACATAAATCTGTTTGCATCTTTCTGATTATTCCCTTAGGAAAAATTCCCAGGTATGGAATTACCAAGACAAAGCATATGAAAAATTTTAAGCTTCTTAGTGTATCTTGCCAAATTTATAGAATTAAACTGAAGACATTTAATAGGCAACACACCATTTTAATTTGAATTTCTTTAGTTATGAGTTGAGTTTAATATTATACTATGTGCTCTTTTAGAGCAGTGCCATTTTTTGCTCGTCAGCATATACCTGGTGTCTTGTGTAATGCCAGGCACGTACTTGGTACTCAATAAATATTGGTCGATTAAATGAATAAAATATGAATAAAAATTTGTAGGACATTTGAATTTCTTGTTTTTTGAATTGCTTTTTCATATTGTTCATTTATCTATTATTGTGACAGTTGTCTTTTCTTATTAATTTGTAAACTGTGTTTTATATAATAAAGATTTAACCTTTTGTCGCATATGTGGCAATCTCCCTCCCCTCCACAAAGTATGTGTTTGTGTGTGTGTCTGCTTGAGTACTTTTCCATTTCCAGAAGTTAAAAAAAAAATAATTTCATATGTATTTGTGACACTCCTTATCACACATTCAAATTAATTTGCAATAGCTGTGCAATCTGAGATTTGAGGCAGTTTTACATATTTCAGATGGTATGTTTTCCTTTTCTTATTTACCAAGTTGTTCTTTGGCCTTGGAGTTTTTTCAGGATACAATGCGTCAAGTAAAAAGGTATCGCAATCAGTCTGACAAACACCAGGCTCAAGACCTGTTGTCACACCAGGGAAAGATCTGTCACCTCCTTGGTTCCCAAATAACTATCCAGTAAATGCTTCTTGCTGCTTTTCCACTTGTCTCTTTCTTTTCTTGTTCGTTAGTATTAAAGACATGAATAGAAAAAGGGCCTTTGCTTCTTAAGGGGCTTTCTGCACATATCTCATTCAACTGAACATATAATCTGTTTTGGTGTCCCACCTGGTTGTGGGCGAAATGACACGGTGTTAAGGACCATGTGTTGGAGATGGGGTGCAATTATTCCAAGTAGTAATGATTTAAAACTTTAGGAGTATGGATATCTAATGGAGAGAGAGATTAAGCCTTACATTTCTTTTCTTTGTTAACTATTCCCAGAAATAAAAGCATGATATAGAAGCCAAAAACGTGTTTAAGGCAAACACTTACAGCATTTAAGTCACAAAAGCTGACAAGATTCTGCATTCCACATACTTTTGTTAGGTTAGGCTTGAGGCTTAGAGATGGGAAAGGAGCTTGCTTGGGGTAGATTTCTTTCTTTCTCACATCGACACCAGTTAGGGTTACCTGCAACTCGGCTTCATTTTGTCACTGCTCTAGACATAGAGCAGTCTCTATCTGGGACCCTGCTGCTCGGAACTAGGAAAACCTCTGTGAACCCCCCACTGGCTCTTACAGCTTCTCCTCAGAAGTGATACGCATCGTGTGGCATTGTTTAAAAATAGAGTTATTAAATTCAGTAAGCATTTAGCAGTTGCTTTCTGGCTTACTTGTCTAATTTTTGCAGATGTTGAGGGAGGTAGGCTTTACCAGTGAGAAAAACAGTAAAGGAGAGCCAGCTCGGGTTCTGAGTGGTTTACCATCATGTGTCCTTCAAGGCCCTTGAGTTCCTGGAGGCTTCTTGGATAACTCGTCGACCCTGACATGCTGCTTTCCGCCTACCTTTCTTTCATTTACTCATTCCATGGATGTTTATTGAAGCCACGTACATGTAGTGGACAATATAGGCATGATTTGTGCTTTCATGGAGTTGATTTTCTAATAGGAGAAATCAGATAATAAATAAGGACACAGTAAATATGACAATTTCAGATGGTGAAAAGTACTGTGAAGAGAACGTATGCCAGAGAGTGTCGCAGGTGGGGTGAGGTGCTGGCTGACGCTGGATTGTTAGGGAAGGCCTTTCTCAGTGGGTAACACAGGACCTGAGATCTTGCGGAAAACGAGCAGCCAGCCCTATCAGGGGAGAGACTGACCAGCACAGAGGCCCTAAGGCAGGTGAGAGCTTGGCATGACTGAGGCAGGGAAGGAAGGCTGGTGTGTCTGATGCCGGTGAGAGTGGAGGTGTGTGGTAGGAGATGGGGTCTCGGCCATGAGAAGATGTTAAACTTCATGGTACAAGCTCTGATTTATGTTTTTAAGCAATCACTCAGATTGCTGCACGGAGAATGGACAGAGGACAGTGAGAAGTGGAGGCAGAGGGACCAACCAATACTTTGGCACTTGCTCATTTTCAAACTAACGCTCTGGGAGTCCCCCAGTAGTGGGTTACGAGCACCTTTAGGACAAGAACATGCTCTTCTCCTCTTCCTCCTCCTTTATTTTTTCTTTTATTACTCCTAGAGGCTCTAACAGTGTCAGCAACATAGCGGGCTCAGTCAAAACTTGCAATGAATTGGACAACCCTCTGCAAATTATTGCCATAACTTTTTGGATGTAGAATTGGCCTGGTGTATTGGCTTTGAGTGTGTGGAATCCAATTCTTTTAGTGATTTCAACTCCTTGGAAGAAGGTAACTGCATAATGGAGAGGTGGTTTTTTCTTTTCTTTCTTTCTTTTTTTTTTTCAGCTTTATTGAGGCAAATAAAATTGTAATATATTCAAAGCGTACAACGTGATTTGATATGCATTGTGAAAGGACTCCCACCTCACATATTTACATTTTTTCCCCCTTTTTTGGTGAGAACACTTAAATTCTACTCTCTTTGCAAATTTCAATTGTACTATACAGTATTATGAACTATAGTCACCAGGTGATACACTAGATCCTCAGATGTTATTCATCTTATAGCTGAAAGTTTGTACCCTCTTACCAATCTCTCCCTATTTCCCCCAGCTTCCAGCCCTTGGCAGCCACCATTCTACTCTCTGTTTCTATGAGTTCAACTTTTTTTCTTTTTCGAATTCCACATATAAGTGATACCATGCAGTATTTATCTTTCTCTGTCTGGATTATTTCACTTAGTATAATGCCCTTCAGGTTTATCTGTGTTGTCACAAATGACAAAATTTCCTTCTTTTGTTAAGGCTGAATAATATTCCATTGTATATATATATCATATTTTCTTTATCCATTCATCCATCAGTGGACACTTAAGTTGTTTCCATACCTTGGCTATTGTGGACAATGCTGCAATGAACACGGAACTACAGATGTCTCTTCCAGACAGTGACTTCGTTTCCTTTGGATGTATACCTAGAAGTGAAATTAATGGATCATATGGTAGTTCTATTTTTAGTTTCCTGAGGAAACTCCATACTGTCTACCATAGTGGCTGCACCAATTTACATTCCCACCAACAGTGTACAAGGACTCCCTTCTCTCCACATCCCTGTCAGCATTGGTTATCTCTTGCCTTTTTTTATAATAGACATATTAACAGGTGTGAGGTGACATGTCATTGTGGTTTTGAGTTGCATTTCCCTGATGATTAGTGATTTTGAACACCTTATCCTGTATCTGCTGGTCGTTCGTAAGTTTTCTTTGGAAAAATGTCTATTTAGGTTCTTCGCCCATCTTTTAATTTGGTTATTTTGCTATTGAGTTGCATAAGTTCCTGGTCTACTTTGAATATTAACCGCTTATTGGATGTGTACTTTACAAATATTGTCTCCCATTCCATTGGTCGCCTTTTCATTTTGTTGATGGTTTCCTCTGCTGTGCAGAAGCTTATTAGTTTTGATTCAGTCCCACTTGTTTACTTCTGGTTTTGTTGTCTTTGCTTTTGGTGTCAAATCCAAAAAATCATTGCCGAGACCAATGTCAAGGAGCATATCTCCTATGTTTTCTTCTAGTTTTATGGTTTCAGGTCTTATGTTCAAGTCTTTAATCCATTTTGAATTGATTTTTTGTGTATAATGTAAGATAGGGGCTCAGTTTCATTCTTTTGCATGTGGCTGTCCAGTTTTCCCAGCACCATTTATTGAAGAGACTATCCTTTTCTCATTGTATATTCTTGGCTCTTTTGTCAAAAATTAATCGAACATATATGCATGCGTTTATTTCTGGGCTCTCTATTCTATTCCATTGATCTGTGTGTCTGTTTTTATGCCAAGACCATAATATTTTGATTACTATAGCCCTGTAATATAGTTTGAAATCAGAAAGTGTTATGCCTTCAGCTTTGTTGTTCTTTCTCAAGATTGCTTTGGCTATTTGGGGTCTTTTGTGGTTCAATATAAATTTTAGGATTGATTTTTCTATTTCAATGAAAAGTACCATTGGAATTTTGGTAGAGATTGTGTTGAATCTGTAGATCACTTTGTGTAGTATGAATATTTTAACAATAGTAATTCTTTTTTTTTTTTTTAATTTTTTTTTTTTGCAAGTAAGATCTGCCCTGAGCTAACATCTGCCAATCCTCCTCTTTTTGCTGAGGAAGACTGGCCCTGGGCTAACATCCATGCTCATCTTCCTCCACTTTATATGAGACACTGCCACAGCATGGCTTGACAAGCAGTGCGTCAGTGCGCGCCTGGGATCTGAACCGGCGAACCCTGGGCCACCGCAGCAGAGCGTGTGCACTTAACCGCTTGCACCACCGGGCCGGCCCCTAGTAATTCTTTTAATCCGTGAACATAGGTATCTTTCTGTTTATTTGTGTCTTCTTCAATTTCTTTCATCAAGGTTTTATAGTTTTCAGTGTACAGATCTTTTACCTCCATGGTTAAATTTATTCCTAGATATTTTATTCTTTTTGATTGCTATTGTAAATGGGATCCTTTTTTAAAATTTCTCTTTCTGATAGTTCGTTGTTAGACTATGGACGTGCAACCAATTTTTGTATATCGATTTTGTATCCTGCAACTTTACTGAATTTGTGTATAGTTCTAACATTTTTTTGGTGGAGTCTTTAGGGTTTTCTATATATCATCTTATTTCATCTGCAAAGAGAGCCAGTTTTTCTTCTTCTTTTCTGATTTGGGTGCCTTTTATTTCTTTTTTTGCCTGATTGTTCTGGCTAAAAGTTCCAGTACTATGTTGAATAAAAGTGGTGAGAGTGGGCATCCTTTTCTTGTTCTTTAGAGGAAAAGCTTTCAATTTTTCATCATTGAGTATGACATTAGCTGTAGGCTTGTCATATATGGCCTTTATTATGTTGAGGTACATTCCTTCTATATGAAGTTTGTCAAGAGTTCTTCTTATCATGAAAAGATGTTGAATTTTTTCAGATGCATTTCTGCATCTATTGAGATGATCATATGATTTTTATCCTTCAGTTTGTTAATGTGATATACCACATTAATCAATCACATTGATGGATTTGTGGATGTTGAACCATCCTTGCATCCCTGGAATAAATCTAATTTTATCATGGTGCATTACCTTTTTAATGTATTGTTGAATTTGGTTTGCTAATATTTTGTTGAGGATTATTGCATCTATATTCATCAGGGATATTGGCTTTAATTTTCTTTTTTTGTGGTGTCCTTGTCTGGCTTTGGTATAAGGGTAACACTGGCCTCATGAAACAAGTTTGGAAGTATTCCCTTCTTTTCTATTTTTTGGGAGAATTTGAGAAGGATTGATATGAATTCTTCTTTAAATGTTTGGTAAAATTCACCACTGAAGCCATCTGGTCCTGGACATATTTTTTTTGTGAAGAAGATCAGCCCTGAGCTAACATCTGATGCCAATCCTCCTCTTTTTTCTGAGGAAGACTGGCCCTGAGCTATCATCCGTGCCCATCTTTCTCTATTTTATATGGGATGCCGCCACAGCATGGCTTGACAAGTAGTGCGTTGGTGCGCACCCGGGATCCGAACCGGCGAACCCTAGGCTGCCGCAGCAGAGCACACACAGTTAACTGCTTGCGCCACCGGGCCGGTCCCCCGGACTTTTTTTGTTGGGAGGTTTTTGATTATTGATTTAATCTCTTTACTAGTAATTGGTCTGTTCAGATTTTTTATTTCTTCACGATTCAGTCTTGGCAGATCATATGTTTCTAGGAATTTTCTAGGTTATCTAATTTGTTGGTGTATAATTGTTCATATTAGTTTCTTACGATTCTTAGTATTGCTATGTCATCAGTTTCAATGTCTCCTCTCTCATTTCTGATTTTATTTGAGTCTTTTCTCTTTTTTTCTTAGTTTAGCTAAAGATTTGTCAATTTTGTTTATCTTTTCAAAGAACCAGCTCTTAGTTTTAGTCATCTTTTCTATTGTCTTTTAAGTCTCTATTTCATTTGTTTCTACTCTGATCTTTATTTCCTCCCTTCTACTAACTTTGAGCATAGTTTGTTATTTTTAGTTCTTTTGCTTGGAACACATTCCCTTGTTTCTTTATTTTCCTTGACTCTCTGTGTTGGTTTCTGTGCATTAGACAAAACAGTCGCTTCTCCCAGTCTTGATGGACAGGTCTCATGTAGGAAACAAACCTCATCAATCAGCCCAGCCCGAGCTCCTGGTTGTCTCTCCAACTTTTGTCGTTGTCCAAGCTTCCATCTTTCTTCTTTGTGGCACTCAATATTTGAAGGTGTGCCAAGACCCATTAGCGCCCTAAAGGATAGGATCACAGTCAGCACTCAGATGGAGGCTAATTAGAAGCTGACATTTAGGCAGCAGCTGGGAAATTATGTAGTTAAGCTCCTTCCAGGGAAAAATTGGGTTGGGCATTTTTGCCTGCTCCCTGTGCACTGAGCCTTGGGAGGATACACATGGTGAGAGCTTGTGCTTCTGTTAAGAATTGCTTCTTTGTTTGCTACAGTCCTGTGGGTCTCATGGACCCCATTGGCTTTCAGAGCTAGGTATTTTGGGGGCTCATCCCTTGGATAGGATCCTTAGAAGATAGGGTGCTAGATGTGCAGTCCAAACTCTTTGCTCCTCAGGGAGAAGCTGGAAGTTGGGGGTTCCTTCCTGATTGTATGGTGCTGTGCCAGGGGTGGGATTTATAGCAAGAGTATGTCTCAGCCTTTCCTACCTGTTTTGATGTGGGTATTTTCTCATTCGCTGTATGTGTAGGAGTCACTCAGTTTCTGGACTTCTCTCGGGGGGAATTGCTCTGTGTGTCACTGTACATTCTGTGTATCCAAGGGAGGAGGGAAGTTCAGGACCCTCCTATGTTGCCATCTTGTTCCCTCCCTTGAGGTGGTGTTTTCTTAACATGCATTCATTACAATGAATATTTTCTCCTTCTTGAAACTAGTCGTTGCATATTTAATATAGTGATTGAAAGTTTGAAGGCCTTTTTTAGTTATATGGAAAAAGATTGGTCATTTCATCTTATGGATTTTCCTTCACTCTTCGGTAGGAATTATTAACCCCTGGCCTCAAATCGATTACCCATTTTTGCTAAGTTCCTACTTGCTGGTGTCAGAGATCTCACTAAAGAAAGTATATCTTTAGTTGATACACTATAAATATCCCTCATTTTTTATATTCTGTTTATATGGTTGTAATTCTGGGGTCTTGTAACTCCTTAGCCCTAACCCAGAGGTGCTTGGGGAGGTCCTGAGATGGTCACAGTAATCACTCATGATATCCTGCCCCAGATTAAACGAGGTGAAGGCCAGGGTCTGATGGAAGAAGCTGCTGCTGTGGAAACGGAGGCAACAGGGAGGTTAGTGGCTTGTGGAAGCTGCTAACGGAGTTGAAGGGGAGCAGTCACATGGAAATTTAGAATCAGAAATTGGTGATCTCTGTTCTAGTTAGCTTTCAGTGTGTGTCTGTTTTGAATAATAAAAGGAAAGAATATTTCACCTCTTATCTATCTTACCCTTATAGTAACTAAGAGCACAGACTTTGGTGTCAGAGACAACTGGGTTCCAGTCAGGACTTTGCCATTTACTGTGGGACCTTGAAGAAATTCTTAACTCAGTAAGCCTCAATTTTCAAAGCAGCAATATGAGAATAATCATAGTACATACTGACTATAGACTGAATGTGTTCCCCTAAAATTCATATGTTGATGTGAATGTATTTGGAAGTGCGGCCTTTGGGAGGGGATTGGGTCATGAGGGTGAAGCCCACGTGAATGGGATTTGTGCCCTTATAAAAGGGGCTCCAGTGAGCTCCCTCTCCCCTTCCACCACAGAAGGACACAGTGAGAAGGTGGTGTCTATGAATCAGGAAGCAGGCTCTCACCAGACACCAGATCAGCACCTTGATCTTGGACTTCCCAGACTCCAGAACTGTGAGAAATAAATTTCTGTTGTTTATACACCACTCAGTCAATGATATTTTTGTTAAGCAGACCAAACAGACTAAGATAATACCTCATTGTGCTGCTTTAAGCATTAAATGAGATGGTACATATGAAGTGGTCAGCATATTGTAAATGCTCAGTAAATGTTAACTATTGTTATTAGCAACACCTTCTTATTATAGTAGTGATACCTATTCATTATAGCCAATTAAGAAAATACAGACAAACAAAAGGAAATAAAATTATGCATAAATCCATCATCCAGAGATAAACAGAGACATCTACTTCCAATCGTTTTCTCTGCATATATTGTCATTTCACAGAATTTGATTTTGTTAGATAGTATCTATTATTAACAACTTTGTTCATCATTATATGATTTTCTAAAATATTACCATGACTAGATGAGTAAGATTCCATTGTAAAGGTATACTGTACTCTAGTTTATCCTACAAAATCTCTTTTGTTTGTCTTTTATGATCGTTTCCAATTTTTTACTGTTGCAGAGAGTGCTACAATAAACATTGGTATGCAAACTTTTTTCCCCCACATATCCATGATAATTTCTTTGGCTCAATTATAAGAATGTAGTTGCTGGGTTGAATAATATCTATGTTTTTGAGGTTTTGGATCCTTACTGCCCAATTAGCCACCAGAAAAATTGTTAAAATTTGTATTTTTATCAACAGAATATGAGAGTAATTGTTGCCCTGTACCCTCACCAACATCAGGCATTGCCTTTTGAAAAACATTTTCACTCATTCCTTGAGTACTTTTTGAGTACCTGCTACAGACCAGGCACGATTCTAGGCATGAGGGCACAGCAGTGAACAAGACAGACAAAAATCTCCCTGCTCTCATGAAGATAGCATAGAGTAGGTTAGATGACGTAGTTGCTATAGAGAAAAATAAAGCAGGGCAGGAAGATAGAGAGTGTCTGGTTGGGGGGTGGGGGGAGGTGCAGTTTCATATAGCGCATCAGGGAAGGCCTCACTGAGAAGGTGAATTTGGGCAAAGACCTGAAGGAGGTGAGAAAGTGGGCCTTGAGGGTCTTTAGTGAGTGAACTTTCCAGGCAGAGGGAAGAGCAAGTACAAAGATCCTGAGGCGGAAGCATTCTTGGCATGTTTGGGAAATAGCTAGGAGACCAGTAGATGCATAAGGAAGAGAAGAGAAGGTGTGAAGGTCAGAGAGACAACTGGGGCTCAGGTCATGTAAGGAATAGTACACCTTTGTAAGGACTTTGGCTGTCACTCTGCATGAGATGGGGAGTCGTTGCAGTGTTTTGAGCATCTGAGAGGCATCGTTTAACTTATGTTTAAAACGATTACTCTGGCTGCTGTGTTGAGAATAGATTGAAAGGAGGCAACGGTGGAAGTAGTAGGGAGGCTGATTAGAAGGCTTTTGCAATAATTTAGAAGATGGGAGATGGTAGCGTAGAGCAGTGCGGTAGTAGTACAGTTGATGAAAAGAAACCCAAAAGTAGGAGCAATGAAATGACAAAGTTTGCTGATGAGAAAAAGAGAGGAGTGAGGGTTTTTGATCTGAGCAGCTGGAAGGATGGTTACCATTCACTGAGATGAGGAAGACTGCACAAGAACAGGTTTGGGGAAGATTAAGTGCTCAGTTTGAGATGCCTTTTAGACATGCACATAGAGGTGTTACATGGGGAGTTGAATACACGAGTCTGAAGTTCAGGGAGAAGTTCAGAGTGAAGGGAGTAGTGGTTTAGGGAGGTGGGCAGGTGAGGTTTAGTGAGAATTTTCTTTTTATGGTGTGGTAGATTATAGTGTTTGTTTGTTGATAGGGATGAGCCAGTAGAGAAGGAAGAACTGATGATGCTGGAGAGGAGACACTCATTGGAGCAAAGTCATCAAGTAGGCAAGAAGGAACGGAATCTAGAAGACAAATGTAAGTGTTCCCTTTAGATTGGAACAGAAACAATTCATGTGGAGTAACAGGAAGAAAGGCAGAATGAGTGACTGTGGACACAGGTACGTGTCTAGATGTGGTGGCAGAACTTTGTGGAAGTTCTCTTTAACTTGCTTCTATTTTCTCAGTGAAATAAGAAGTAAGTTTATCAACTGAGAATGAAGGAGCTTGGATAGACCCACTGAGGTGTATTTAAAGCACATCACTCTTGCGGCAGTGTGGGACATGTGCTGGGTGGGGCAATGCCCACCTGAGGAAACCATCGCTGTCACCCTCAGCATCTCTTGCTGACCTAGATAGGAAGGTGGTGCTAGACATGGAGAGAATGCATAAATTCCGGGTATGTTTCGGAGATAGGACATGCAGAACTTGCTGATGGATTGGAAGTGGGCATGAAGGAAAGGGGGGTGAGATGAAGCATAGTACTGTTTTGGAAATCATCCTAGAAAAGCAATAAATTACAATGGCTTCAGCTATATCTAAGTGAGGGCCTGGGAGATCTTCCTACTTTGGATCACACAACTGGAGTACACTATAGCTCTTTTCTTGTCTAAAAGCCCCTCCTAACATTCTGGCAATCTTGGATTTTTAACATAGTATGGTTAGAAAACAGCACACGTGATTTAGAGAAGTTGTTGGCAATTACTGGGCTCTGTGAGTGGGTGGTACATCCTCATTTTTCAGATAAAGAGACCGAGGCCTGGAAAGGTCAATGGAGTTAATTCAAGACATTGGGGAAAAAAAAAATGAAACAAAAACCTCTTTATTAATTTAGAATAATGAAAAGTACTTTACATCTTAGATTGCAGATTATTAACTACCTGCTTATTTTGTTTTGTATAATGCCTAGGACGGAATCTCATACAAATAGATGCTTAAGAAATGTATATGACAATAATTCTGCATGATGCATTCATTGCCATTGATTGTTAAAAAACCCTTCTAACGAGGGCTGGCCCAGTGGCGCAAGTGGTTAAGTGCGCGCTCTCCGCCTCGGCGTCCCGGGGTTCACCAGTTCAGATCCCAGGCGCGCACCAATGCACCACTTGGCAGGCCATACTGTGGCGGCGTCCCATATAAAGTGGCGGAAGATGGCCATGGATGTTAGCCCACAGCTGGTCTTCCTCAGCAAAAAGAGGAGGATTGGCAGATGTTAGCTCAGGGCTGATCTTCCCCACAAAAAACAAAAAACCCTTCTAAATATGTATAAAGGAACTCACAATATTAGCAATCTCTTACGTTAGGGTTATGAGTCTCCGGCTCTTTCTGGAAGCAAGAGAGATGGGAATTTAGGTATTTTACAGATAAAAAACTCTTCATTAGATAAAAATGTGAAACCGGGTATTTGTCATGTCCTGAATTTCT
The DNA here is from genome assembly GCF_020826845.1 of Diceros bicornis minor. Classification (NCBI taxonomy): domain Eukaryota; kingdom Metazoa; phylum Chordata; class Mammalia; order Perissodactyla; family Rhinocerotidae; genus Diceros; species Diceros bicornis. Next base: position 40,797,396 of record NC_080754.1, read on the forward strand.
GCTTTTAGAAGAAAAATAAAAAGTAGACAATAACTTTAAAATACTAATTTATTAAAGTTTTACATAGGATCTTAATTTTTTTGGTTTCTATCTAACTCATAAGAGTGTTTGATACTGGGACTTCGTTACTATGTTTTTAAAAGACTTTTGTTATGCCAGTCACCCTTGTCCTGGAATATGGTAGCTTCCCCTAAAAAGCAAAGAGTGGAAAAGTACTATGTTATAGTATAGTTTGTATTTTTTCATTCATTGCCTTAGAGCTTGTTCCGTCATTGTTGACTTAAAAAAAAAAATCTAGGGGCCAGCCCGGTGGCATAGTGGTTAAGTTCAGCATGCTACGCTTCAGTGGCCTGAGTTCACAGGTTTGGATCCCAGGGTGGGCCTGCACCATTCATCAGCCATGCTGTGACTGTGGCTCACATACAAAATAGAGGAAGATTGGCCACAGATGTTAGCTCAGGGGGACACTTCCTCAGTAAAAAAAAAAAAAAAAAAAAAAATCTATTAAGCACTCTTTCAATGTTCAGATTGTTTCTAGGAAAGCTTTGTGTTTCCAACCTGAATATCAGCCCTTTGAGGGCAGGAAAGGTTCTCTACTTCTGAGCATGCTTCACACAACCTAATACATAGTAGCTACTGATGAATGTTACTTGAATAAAAAATAATTGAAATCCTTAAACTGTGGTTTCTTTTCCTTTAGTAGGTGCATTTTAAAATGTCACGTTTCCCTCTGTGTACCAACAAGCATGTACAGAACCACATTGTCTTTGGATTCATCTACCTCTGACAATTAACTGTCTAATTAATTAATCATCTGATAATTAAAATGACCTCCTTTTGGCTGATATTGGATCTCAAGAAAGGTTCAAAAGAAACTTGACACATCATGTTGTGTCATGTTCCATTGTGAGACACCACTGCTGTTTATCACATTATGTCATATCTGAACACATGGTGGTAATGTTAAGTTGAACAAAACATGCTGACTTATCAGAAAAAATTCCAGTACATTAGATTAATGTAAAGTCATTCATTCTTCACTGTTTCAAAATAGTGTAGTCACTAGGCAAAGTTGGCAAATATAGCATCTTTTAACCATCAACAAATCTAGGACTCTATTCATCAAATAAGTTCATACGTTGGGCTTAGCCCTTTCCTCAATTTCTAGTTCAAGGTTTTGGTTAAGGTCCTTTGGACAACATATGGGCCTATGTGGTTTACAGTTCTTGCACAATCCTGTAATTTTGTCTACCAAATTCTTCAGTCAGCATTAGTTCTTACAATGGAAGAAATTGAGAACATGGAGTTTTTTTTGGATTTCGGCCACACCATTTTTCTCCCTCTGGCTCCAAAAAAGTGATCAACAAGAGTTAGAATTGTGATGGAAACTCTGCAAGAAAATCCAAATTTCATAGTCTTCGTTTGGCATTCTGTATTTATGGCAGCCTCAGTTATGGCAGTATTATTGCCTTTTTATTTATGGAGACATTTTTGGTTTCAAGACAGTGTACTGATTTCCAAAATGAAACTAGGATTCTGTGGCCCTGTGGGATACAGTGAGTCCACAGAAATATAATACACTTTTAACATTGTATGTTAAACATTTTAACATACAGTATGCATGATCTTTAGTTCAAACTCTAATTTTCACCTACTGTGTTTAGTGTACTATGTTATTACGGAGTAATATGGAATTCAGGGAGGACTTATGCAGTAAAAGTGACCTATGGCTGACACACTGTAACTTTAATAGGCTAGAGATGACATGGGTCTCTTCTCAAAGGGGATATTGGCTTTCTGTATATAATTAATAACAAGAAAAGTGTATCTTGACTTTAAGGTCTGCAGTAGCATCCCGGAACAAAAAGGGCCATAAATTAACATCAATTATGTATTAAAGTTCCAATTAACCTGGCTGACACTGATATACTTTAACAAGGCACATTTAGATAAAAGAAGAAACTCTCTAATTACTTGGAACAGGACCTTATGACCCATTCTGCTCTTTTATCCCAATTCCAACCTAACGAAGAATGAAGTGAGAGGGAGAAAGTTCCACACAAGGCGACAATGCAGCATCAGCAGATACCACCGGGATACCATGTTACCATCAAAAACTCTCCAGGATGAATATTTTATTGTACCTGGCTTCTTAAAAACAAATATACCTATTGAAGAAAAACGGTATTTTAAGATTGAAAATCATGGTATCCTTTGAGATTTCCTACTAGAACCGGTTGAGCACATTATAAACTTTTAACGGGAACCCCTATTGTGCCCGGACCTGCTTTAGACACATTCTCCAGGAAAGGAGCTTATTGGTCATGATTCCCTCTGTGTTGCTCACTCTCGCTGTCCCTCAAATCTTTGGACAGCCTTCCTGTTTTCCATTTGATTTGGGAACAGCATTCTGGCCCCCGGTCCCCATCTGTTCTCCAGGTGGCTCTTTGGATTTTGTTCAGCTCTGTCTTCTGTCCACTGCCTGGGCATCTTGCCCACTTAGTTCTCTAGGTCTTCATGTCCCTCCTGGTGTCCCTTGGTCAGTCAGCTTCATCCAAAATTGCATACATATCTTCTAGGCTGCACATTACATGCACTGAAGTGTTTCTTCATCGAAAACACAGAAATAGCAGGTGAAGATGTTCATAGAATGTATGAGAGAAAAAATGTGGTGATTGTGGGTGACAGGGAAGGAGTGGGAGCAAGACAGATCTCAATCGCTGAGGAGAACAGAGGAGGGAAGGACACACAGAATAAATTGTTTGCCTTTATTACACGTTTATCTCTCTGTGGATCATTATCAAATATTATCATTTGCTTTCCTGCAGTGATCTCCCATTAGAGACCTGCTCATTTCTTGATATTGCTCCTGAAACCTGTGCTCTAACTCACCCTCCACAGTAGATGGAGGAGCCTTGTCTCGCTTACGCTGTACTCAGCCAGGCTTCCCTGCTCATCTCCTCCACTCCTCCCGCCAAATAGCCCAAGACATAAATACTGCTTCAAGGCTCTTCCCTGCCTACATCCAAAATGAGACTAACTTTTTATAGACATGAACTCAGCTTTTAGCCAAATATGAAATAAAAAAAAATCAAGAAATGCATCTAAATAAAGCAGAATTTCTACTTATACATTTGAATAAATATATCCAAGTTCTTTCAAGGCCACAGATATGTGTGAATAGATACTTTGGTCTATCTAAGTACTAAGTAAGTATCCACCACAGATGTTTATGAATAGAGATGAAAGTAGACATATAGAAATTAAATGTTGGTAATATATGTATGTGGCCAATGAAATGATCTCCAAATATAATTCTCACCACGTGTTTTTTTTTTTTTGGCAAACAAAAGTGATAGTAAAAGCATAGGATGTAGGATGTTAGTCCAGCTTGAGGGCGGGGATGTAAGGTTAACTGATTTGAGCTGAGGCTGGTGGGGGAAGGGCAGCGGCCCTGCAACTGGGTAAGGAAAGGAAAGACTTTCTTTGCAAGCTGACTTTCTGCCCTTAATCCATTTGCTTATGCGCTCAGGTCCACAGCTTCCAATAGTTTTCTTGTCCCCAACTTTGTGTTTTTCTGACCTTGATTTGACAACCCAACTCTATCCTTTGGTACCCCACTTAATACGTCTTCTGTCTGTTTCATTGGAAATCTTAATTCAAGGATAAACAGGAAAGTCTTACAAGCTTCCAAACAAAAGGAACAAGTTATGTAACAGAGTAAGAAGACTCAGAAGGCTCCGACTGGCTTTGCCCTTCCCCTTTGAAACGTGAAAGCCAGAAGACAGGGGGCTATAGCATCTACAGAAGACTGGGATAAAATTATTGTAATCTAATTCATAAGAGAGAAAAAAGAAACAAATCTCTGAACGTTTGTCCCAAACAACTGGTTCAAGCCATGCAAATCTCTCACCTGCAATAGCCTACTAAGGAGTCTACTCTCCACACAACAGCCAGAACAATCCTTTTAAAACATTGCTTAGATCGCATCCCTTCTGTGCTCAAACTCCTTGAAGGTTCCCATTTCAGCAGCCCTCCCCTTTCTCCTCTCACTTCATCTATGACCCTTCTACTCTTGCTCACACCTCGCCAGTAACAGTGTCCTCCTTTCGTCAGCCTGGAATTCACTTCATCTGACTCCCACATGGCTCCCTCCCTTCCTTCAGGTCTTTGGTCAATTATTGTCTTATCAAGGAAGACTTCTCTAACTCCTGTATTTTAATAAAATAGCACCTCCCACCCCTGTCATTCTCTATCTTTCTTACTCTGCTTTATTTCCTACCTATCACTTATCATTATCTGCTTTACAGGGTATTTGTTCATTGTATCTTTTCTCCCAGTGGAATATGAGCACCGTGAGGAGAGAAGATTGTGTGTTCACTGTTACCACCTAGAACAGGCTCTTATAAGCTCTCACTATTTGTCCAATGAAGAGAAAGGGTCCTATACCCAGCCAATATATTCTTCTTCATGGAGGAAAAAAAAGACATTTGTTGATATGCAGGGACTCAGAGACCAGATTACCCACAAACACCAATTCTTGAGAGATACCTTGGAATCACCCAGAATACTTCTTAAAAAAGAGCAGATTCTCTGGCCCCAACCCAGATCAACAGAATCAGGATTTCCTGGGGAAAGACCTGAACTCTCAATATTTCAAACTATTAAATTGAATATTTCCAAAGGGCCTCGTGTAATTATTATCATAGGCAAGTTTGGAAAACTCTGTGAGTCTAATTTTGTAACAAATGAATCTGAGCAGACTTTCAGTAGCAGTAAACTTTGCAGTGTAAGTATGTGTCTGAGTGTGTATAAAATATAATGCATTATCTCTCTCTCTCTCTCTATTCCTACCTGAGAGTTTAACTGAAAATTTGCAATATAGACCTATATAAGGATTCTTCAAATAGAACATATTTTTTATCTTACCCACTCTTTAAATTGCCCACGTTTCATTACAGTTTCAGTTACAATTAGTGTGTTTCAGTTCTAAGTTCCTTTTATCAACAGACACATACAGCTGGAAATGCATAGACATGATACTTGTACTTGTTAAAATGAGTTCACCTGTCCATCTTAACAGGAGGGAGGAGAGAAGATGAATTAGATACATGAGTCTCACTGGTAATACCTAATGTAAGCCACACTAGGATTCTGTGGCTGACTTTTGGTATAAGGGCAATTCTTCTATTCCCCAACATTCTCTGGGAGCATCACTATGTTACAGCACTGTATTATAACTGATATTCATACTGATAATACATATTAGAGAAAAAGTTAATTATGCTTACATACTCAATTTAAGAAGGCAGGAAACTATTAAAATGACTAAACATGGTTAACACAAAATACTGTTTGATAATTAAAGCAAACAATTCTTTGGAAAATACAATTACTGCAAAAACTAATTCCTGGATACCAGATAAACAAGGTACTATTGCATAACACAAACGAAGTGCTTATAATCTTGGTGGAGAGACAAAGCATGTAAAGACAAGAAATAATTAAAGAGTAATGAAACAGCGCTCTTGTACAAGTTACCTAATCGCTCTGGATCACACAGTATCCTCCTCAATGAAATGGATATAATAATGTCAGTCTCCCAGGGAGGTTTGGGGATTATACGAGATAATTCATGCCCTTGATTAGTGGCGTATAATGCCACTAACTGAGGAGTGACAGAGGTCCAGAGAAAGAAGTGATGGCTAAAGATCAATGTAGCCAGGGAAACCTTCATAGAGATGGAGAGATTGAAACTCGCTCTTGGAGAAAAAGGAGATGAGAATTCTAAGCAGGAGGATCAGTATAAGCAACGACGTGGAGGAGGGAAAGATCATGGTATTTTGGAGGGACAACGAGGAGACCGTCTGGCTGAAGGTGTGGGTCATAAAAGACAAGGTTGACTAGGTAGATACACTTCTTCAAAGTGGAAAATAGACATAAACAAAGGAGAGAAAAGAACAATATCCCATGATTCTACCACTCAGAGATAACTACTTTGCTATATTTCCTTCTAGTTTTTTTTCCTGTGCAAACATTTACTTTGATAATTAAAACATATAATGCTATATATACACTTTTGTAACTTGCTTTTAACATTACATTATCAGCAGTTTTGCATACCATTACATATTTTTTGGAAGCATGATTTCTGATGGCCACATAATACCATATTTTGTGATCTTGCTGTAAGTTAATCAGTCTATTATTATTAGCCTTTAAGGTTCTGTATTTTTTTCTCTTCTAATATATAACACTATCGTGAGAATGATTTAAAAAATAATCTGATTTTTTTCCTTCATAGGAGGAATTACTAGAAAGGACACATCTTGTTCCAAAATATATAAATATGTTAAAAGTTATTGATGTGTTTTGTTAAATTACTTTACTGGAAACTTGTGCCAATATATATTTCTGCTAGCAGAATATAGGAGTGTGAATTTCATTCCAGTCTTGGCAGAGAAATTTGGACTCAGTGGAGTTCTTGGTCAGAAGAGGAGCAATCTGGCAGCAGAAGGTGGAGGGATAGAAGGAATTGATGCTGGAGCCATACAGCAATGCAGAAATGCCATGACCAGGTAGTAAACTTCAGTGGTCCAGGTGAGAATAGAGAGGAAGGAATAAACCTAAGAAATTCTCTCTACTTTTTCTCCTCTCTCTCTCCCTCCCCTCTCTCTCTTATTCCTTTTCTTCCTAATAACTTCCTTTTCCCCTTTATTAAAAAAATACATATCATAGGAGAAAATTTGTAAAATATAGAAATGTAAAAAAGCTGTGCTGGACTCAGACAAAGGTGGAATGAAAATTGGTGGAAGAAATAACAATCTAAGATACGCAGATGCCACCATCTTACTGGCAGGAAAGAGCAATGACTTGAAACAACTTCTGACGAAAGTGAAAGCAGAAAGTGCCAAAGCAGGACTGCATCTGAACATCAAGAAGACAAAAATCGTGACAACAGGAGAACTACACAACTTTAACGTAGACAATGAAAACATTGAAATTGTTAAAGATTGTGTTTACCTTGGTTCAGTCATCAATTTCAGTGCAGACTGCAGCCAAGAAATCAAGAGAAGGCTGAGTCTTGGAAGGGCAGCAATGAAAGAATTAGGAAAGATCATCAAGTGTAGGGAAGTGTCGTTAGAGACTCGGGCCAAGATTATCCACACCCTCGTATTCCCAATTACTGTGTACGGGTGGGAAAGCTGAACAGTGAAGAAGGCTGACAGGAAAAATTTGATTCATTTGAAATATGGTGTTGGAGGGGAGCTCTCCGGACACCCTGGACTGCCAGAATGACAAACAAGTGGATCCTAGAGCAAATTAAGCCTCAACTATCGTTGGAGGCAAAAATGATAAAACTGAGGCTGTCCTACTTTGGGCTCATCATGAGAAGGCAGGATTCTTTGGAAAAGATAGTAATGAAGGGAAAAGTAGAAGGCAGCAGGAAAAGAGGAAGACCAAACATGAGGTGGATTGACTCCATGAAGGAAGCCACAGGCATGAGTCCACAGGAGCTGAGCAGGACTGTTGAGGACAGGACAGTGTGGACATTACTCATTCGCAGAGTTGCCAGGAGTTGGAGCCAACTTGATGGCATGTAACAACAAAAAAAGTTAATACTTTATTCTGTATCTTTTCAGTCTTTTTCAATATGTCAATCGATATATCTAAGTATTTTCACATATTAAATATTCTTTGCAAAAATGAAAGCATTTCCTTTTATGAATATAACAATCATTTCATATTCATTTGCCATTGATGGATATATGTGCCAGACATTTTCCATGAATTTTTACTACCATATATAATGCTGCTATAAATATCTTTGTTCAAATTGTTGTCCTTATTTCTGATTTTCCTCTGGCAGAAAGGAATTATTGAGGAAATGGTATAGATAGATTTTAGATTTAAGAAGCATTTTCAAGCATCAGTAATAGAATTTATTACACACACACACACACACACACACACACAACTAGGACATAAAAAGTTATCCCTGTGTTTCTAGACTTGAAGACTGAATCACGGTATAGAAATTCCAAATAAGAACTGGTTTTGGAGGGAAGTCAATGAGTTCAGTTTTGAACATAAATTAAACTACACAAATATAAATGAAAGTGAAATGAGGATAGAAGTTGTTTCAAAAAGCAAAGAGTTCATGTAGTCAATAAATTCTATTTTCATTATTGATATTTTGTATCTTATTACAAAGTTACAGTATATTAACCAAAATTATAAGAACAATATAAAGAGATCTAGGGCACTTTTATATCTTCCACATTGAAACAATATTTCTGTTAATAGCTCCCAGCAGAAAAAGTGAAGAAAAAACTTGAGATTTCATTCCCCTTATAATTTTATGCTCATCCTATCTTTTAGCGTTTCTTATATGCAATCATAACTTAATAGGAACATTAACATATATTAATGTGATCCCTTTTTGTCTGTGAATGAAAGAATAGCTATCTTTTTTATTTTGATTTTAGGTGTACATCATTATATTCGGACTTCTGTGTAGACTACATTGTGTTCACCACCAGAAGTCTAGTTGCCATCACCATACACGTGTGCACCTTTACGACTTTCACCCTCCCCCCAACCCCCTTTTCCTGTGGTAACCACCAATCTATTCTCTGTATCTATGTGTTTGTTTGTTGTTGTTATTGTTTTATCTTCCACATATGAGTGAAACCATATGGTATTTGGCTTTTTCCATCTGACTTATTTCACTTTGCATAATACTGTCAAGGTCCATCCATGTTGTCACAAATGGCAAGATTTCACCTTTTTTTTAAGGCAGGGTAGTATTCCATTGTATATACATATGCCACATCTTTATCCATTCATCCATTGACAGGCACTTAGGTTGTTTTCAAATCTTGGCTATTGTGACTATTGCTGCAATGAATATAGGAGTGCGTACATCTTTTCAAATTAGTGTTTTCATGTTCTTTGGATAAATATCCGGAAGTGGAATAGCTGGATCATATGGTAGTTCTATTCTTAATTTTTTGAGAAATCTCCATACTGTTTTCCATAGTGGCTGCACCAGTTTACATTCCCACTAGCAGTGTACAAGGGTTCCTTTTCTCCATATCCTCCCCACCACTTGTTATTTCTTGTCTTTTTAGTAATAGCCATTCTGATGGGACTGAGGTGATATCTCATTGTGGTTTTGATTTGCAGTTTTCTAATAATTAGTGATGTTGAACATCTTTTCATGTACCTGTTGGTCCTCTGTATATCTCCTTTAGAAAAATGTCAGATATTCTGCCCATTTTTTAATTGAATTGTTTGTTTTTTTGTTGTTGAGTTGCATGAGTTCTTTATGTATTTTGTGAATTAACCTCTAGTTGGATGTGTGATTTGCAAATATCTTCTCCCAACTGGTAGGTTGTCTCATTTTGTTGATGGTGTCTTTTGCCATGCAGAAGCTTTATAGTTTGATTGAATTCCATTTGTTTATTTTTTTCTTTTGTTTCCCTTGCCTGAGGAGACATATTCAAAAAAATTATTCTAAGGCCAATGTCAAAGGTCATACTACCTATGTTTTCTTCTAGGAGTTTTATGGTTTCAGGTCTTACATTCAAGTCTTTAATCCATTAAAGTTAATGAGTTAATTAAATTAAAGAGTTAATTTTTGTGTATGGTATAAGATAGTGGTCTACTATCACTCTTTTGCATGTGGCTCTCCAGTTTTTCCAACACATTTGTTGAAGAGACTTTTTTTCCTCCATTGTATGTTCTTGGCTCCTTTGTCAAAAATTAGCTGTCCGCAAATGTGTGGCTTTATTTCTGAGCTCTTAGTTCTGTTCCATTGCTTGTTTTTGTACCAGTACCATGCTGTTTTGATTACTACAGTTTTGTAGCATATTTTGAAGTCAAGGAGTGTAATGCCTTCAGCTTTGTTCTTTTTTCTCAGGATTGCTTTGGCTATTCAGGATTTTGGTCGTTCCATATAAATTTTAGGATTCTTTGTTTTATTTCTATGAAAAATGCCATTGGAACTTTAATAGGGATTACATTGAACCTATCAATTGCTTTAAGTAGTATGGACGTTTTAACTGTGTTAATTCTTCCAATCCATGAGCATGGAATATCTTTTCATTTCTTTGTGTCTTCTTCAATTTCTTTCAACAATGTCTTATAGTTTTCAGTGTACAAGTCTTTCACCTCTTTGGTTAAATTTATCCCTAAGTGTTTTATTCTTTTTGTTGCAATTGTAAATGGGACTGTATTCTTGATTTCTCTTTCTGCTATTTTGTTGTTAGTGTATAGAAAGACAATTGATTTTTGTATGTTATTTTGTACCCTGCAACTTTACTGTATTCATTTATTATTTTTAATAGTTTTTTGGTTGATTCTTTAGGGTTTTCTATATTAAAATCATGTCTCTGCAAATAGTGACAGTTTTGCTTCTTCCTTTCGACTTTGGATCACTTTTATTGTTTTTTTCTTGCCTAATTGTTCTGGCTAGAACTTCCAATACTATGTTGAATAAGAGTGGCAAAAGTGGACATCCTTGTCTTGTTCCTGTTCTTAGAGGGTTATCTTTCAGTTTTCCTCCATTGAGTATGATGGGTCTGTCATATATGGCCTTTATGATGTTGAGGTACTATCATTCTATATTCATTTTATCCAGAGTTTTTATCATAAATGGATGCTGGATTTTGTTGACTGCTTTGTCTGCACCTATTGAGTTGAGCATGTGATTTTTATTCTTCATTTTCTTAATGTGGTGTATTGTGTTGATTGATTTGATCTGTGGATGTTGAACCGTCCTTGCATCCTTGAAACAAATTCTAGTTGATTTTGATGCATGATCCTTTTAATGTATTGTATTCAGTTTGCTAATATTTTGTTGAGGATTTTTGCATCTATGTTCATCAGCAATATTAGCATGTGATTTTCTTTTTTTGTGTTGTCCTCATCTGGTTTTGGAATCAGGTAATGTTGACCTCCTAAAATGAGTTAGGAAGCTTCTCCTACTGTTCAATTTTTTGGAAGAGTTTGAGAAGGATAGGTATGAAACCTTCTTTGAATGTTTGGTAGAATTCACTGGGGAAGTTATTTGGTCCTAGACTTTTGTTTTTTGGGAGGTTTTTTATTACCATATCAATCTCCTTACTAGTGATTGGTCTATTCAGATTCTTTCTTTCTTCTTGATTCAGTTTTGGAAACTTGCATGAGTCTAAGAATTTATCCATTTCTTCTAGATTATCTAATTTGTTGGTGTATAGCTTTTCATAGTATTCTTTTATAATCCTTGTATTTCTGTGGTATCCATTGTACTTTTTTCTCTTTCATTTATGATTTTATTTATTTGAGTCTTCTTTCTTTTTTTCTTATTGAGTCTAGTTAAAAATTTGTCAATTTTGTTTATCTTTTCAAAGAACCAGTTCTTAGTTTCATTGATCTTTTCTATTGTCTTTTCAGTCTCCATTTCACTTATTTCTGCTCTGATTTTTATTATTTCCTTCCTTCTACTGATTTTAGGCTTCATTTGTTCTTCTTTTTCTAGTTCATTTACGTGTAATGTTAGATTGTTTATTTGAGATTTTTCTTGTTTCTTGAGGTAGGCCTGTATTACTATAAATGTCCCCCTTTGTACCACTTTTACTGTATCCTATACATTTTGGCATGTCGTATTTTAGTTTTCATTTGTCTCCAGGTATTTTTTGGTTTCTCCTTTTATTTCTTCATTGACCCAATAGTTATTCAGTAGCATTTTGTTTAATCTCCACGTATTTGTGACTTTTCTAGTTTTCTTCTTGTAGTTGATTTGTAGTTTCATACCATTGTGATCTGAAAAGATGCTTGATGTTGTTTCAATCTTCTTAAATTTATTGAGATGTGTTTTGTGGCCTAACATGTGATCTATCCTGGAGAATAAGAATAACTATCTTTTATTGTAGAAAGTATCTAGTTAAGAAGACTTTTCTCAACAAAGAACAGCATATGAAACTGGTCCATCTGTTCCAAAGCTTCCCAAGTGAGCTGGTGTAAAATTCAGTTTACTCTGTTTTCATGTAACTCAGTCAACCCCATCCTGTTCAAGGCTATCTTAACTTTCCTTTTCTTTCTTTTCCCCCCTATATTTTTTATAAAAAATAAATACTTCCTCCAGAAGGAAGAAAGAATAAACATTAAAAATTTTCTCACTAGTATATTAGAGCATAAAGAGTCATCTTACCAAATCACAGTTATGTTGTAACTATGATTGTTTGGTTGCCATGACAAAATTTATAAATAGATTTTCCTACTCACTAAAACCTGTTTCTTTTTGAGGGACTAAGTTTGAGTCAAAGAGTGAATTATAGCTTTGCTAAAGTATAATATCTCTATCCTCTCCAGTGCTTTCTCCTGCTGTGGCAGTTGAAGTTTTCTCAATGTTTTCATTCTAATGTGCTTCAAAGGTATATTTTAATCTGGCAGAGAATAAAAAAATGGGAAATGTTTTTCCTTTTGTCCGTTATTGGATTGACGGTGTAGTCATTTTGCTTTATGGTTTTGAAGCAAAACTTGTTTGAGTTGATGATTATTTTCTGGTGTGACATAAACTTTTAGTTAGATAGCAGGAGCTGAGGTTCTTTGTCTCTCACTTGTTCTGAATGCTATGAATATATTCATTAAGAAACATTTATTGGACGCTTTCCCTGTGTCAGACACTTTGTTAAGTGCTAGGTATGTGGTATTAAAAAAGTAGACTTGGTCCTTGTCCTCATGGAGCTTATAATTTATTGACGAGAGAAAGAGACAGTAAAGTAATGAGCACAGAAATCAACATACGATTATAAATAGTATCATGAATACTATTGTAAATTCTGAGCACAATTATAAAAAGTGTTATGAAAGAAAAACGGGGTGCTATCTAAAGCCCTGAAGGATAGCCAGCTCAACAAAGGGAGACATGGGGAGGTCAGTTACGATGCTATGGCAGTATTCCAGGCTAGAAATCCAAACTGCTTTTGAAAATTACCTTTCATCCAAGATATTTATGTACAAAATGGAGTAGTTTATTCATATTTTTAATTTTCATCTCAATTTTGGATATGTTTTGGCATTCTATATCCATATTGGGAAAATGTATGCAATTTTCTGACATACTATGCTACTTTAGGATAGTGGACCAGTATAAATTTATCCCCTCCAGGGCAACTAATTTGACTAGGGAAGTTTTCTTTTTTAAACAGAGTCCGTTGAGTTGGCAATTATTCCTGAATATACCACGGATTTGTCGATTTCTCCATGTAGTTCTATCAATATTTGATTTATATATTTTGAGCCTATTTTATTGGATGCATATAAGTTTAAAATTGTTATATCATTCTGAACAACTGAGCTTTTAATCATTATATAGTAATCTCTGATGTCTAATTATGCTTAAGTTCTATTTTGGCTGATAATATAGCAACTCCAGATTTCTATTTTCTGGGAGTATATTTTTCCGTTCTTTTATTTTTAACCTTTTTTTGTCCTTTTGTTTTTAATGTATCTCTTGTAAATAGCATATATCTAGGTCTTTGTATTTTGTCCAATATGTCAATATCTGTTTTTTGTCTTTAAATTGATAATTTTAGTTTACCAGAGTTTTTACTTTTTGATTATTGATATATTAGAGCTTGTTTCCATCTTTATTTGGCTTCTATTTTCCTGCTTTGGTCCTTTTACCACCCTAAACGTGCAGATTGTTATTCTACTCCAGTGATTTTCAATCATCTATCAATCAGAATCACCTGAGAGACTTTTAAAAATATTAATATCCAGGCTCCACCACTAGGGATTCTATTTAAGGTCTGGAGTGAGGCCTGGACATTAGTATTTTTTAAAAGTTCCCAGGTGATATGTTATAGGTAGTTTTGGATATTCAGAATTTTCCATCTCCTTCCTATGTCACATCATAACCACCTACAAAATCTGGAGAAGCTACCTTTCTTTATTCATTCTAATGAAATTCTTGGAACAATCTGGCCTGGAGTTGCTATTCCCTCTGTCTCCACTCTGTTCTCTGGGAACTGTCTCCCTGACTTCATTCCCGTTCCCCACTGCCTCACAGTTCCCCGGACTCTCACACTCAATCTGTTTCTTGACAGAGTCAGGTATTTTAGGTATTCAGAGTCAGGTATTGTTCAGCCCTGGTCTTTTGGCTGTCAGATCCTCCAGTGGAGTTCAGAGTTGGGGGCAGCTTGAGTGACAGCTTTGACTTGATCCCATTAGTTTCTCGTAGATTCCTTTCTCTACTCCACAGGAATTACCAATCCCACTCCATAATCCCTCAGCAGGGTCACTGTTTTCTTGGATCTGGTCTACCAACTTGTTGCTGAAGATGCCAATAACAACATTATTGAAATATTCACTGGAAAATCATAGATCCTGATAGTTTTGGAAGGTGAAGTTTCTTCTATCTGTTAATGCTAATAGTCAACAATAACGTCATCTAATTGAGAACTTGTTAGAACTGAAGATTCTGCAGTCCTACCCCAGACCTACTGAATCAGAAATACTGGGAGGCAGTGGGGCACGGCAATCTGTATTTTAACAGATTTGCCAGCTGATTCTGATGTTCAGTCAAGTTTGAGAGCCACTGCTCTAATCCAAGAGGTTTTTGATCTTCAATATAAGTAAGAAGAAAGGAAAATTCTCTTTGTAGTGGCAACTGGTTAATTAACTAGGTAATCAAGAATGGTACAATCAAGACTCAAAAAGGGAATCAACTATTCGATGGGTAGTACTGTATTTGGTAATTTGGTATTTTAATTTACTTTGGACATTATCCCAATATTCAAGCTGATCTTCATGTTAATCTGCTTTTCTTGAAATTGAAAGTTAGTGTATGTTTTAAGTCAAATGAGAGGGTCAAAGCAAAAATTGTCAGCAAATTATCTAAGTGGAATGTGGACTTGTACCAAATTATTCACATCCAACCCTCCTGCACAGAAACAATTATGATCTTTTAAAATTTAATGTGGAGTCAAATTCTTTTGTTTCTGCTTCTCTTGACTGTGGTTTCCAAAACAGGAGTAACAAAACTCTGTTATTTATCCTTAAATTACATTCATTGGGCATTTGCTAAGTATATACCAGTACACAGAGTGCTATGATATAACTAGGCCCCAGTGAAGTCAAGATGTACAGCAAAGCCTTCTCCTGTAAAATTTGGTCCTAGAAAAAATAAATTTGGGGCTGGAAAAAAACAGAGTTTGACATTTAAATCTTAAATAGCATACACTTGTTTTAGCTCTGAGTTTATTTAAAAAATCTACTTTTGTCCTGTTTACTAGTTTCTGAACTCATTTTCCTTTGCATAGAGTACCCTTTAGCTGTCCAGATGGCCTTTAATGGAAACATATATTTCCACCAGCAGTAAACTGAGAGGAAAGAAGGTAATAGAGCCATTGAACTATTTTCACCAAAATCTAGTTTTCACATATTCAATAGCATTTTATCACCCTTAAGGAAAGAAAACTCATATTATGTGATTATAGACTAATGAGTCTTCACAGGGCCATTGAGGTTGTTGTTGGTGGGACTGCAGGCCATGTGGAGGAAGTGCCATGGACTCTATAGTCATAGTGTGATGGGAGATGGGGGGTGAAGGTGGGGAGGGAGACAGGTGTAATACGCCCCACTGCAATAGCATGGCAGAGCACACACAGGGGAGATATCACAGAGAGCCCTGTAAGCCAGAATAGACATTTATAGAGCCATATAAACAAGCACAACGGCCATTTCTGGGAGAGTAAGTATCATGTGGAGGCTGTTTTGCAAACATTGAGGAAAATAAAAATTTCTTTAGAGATATATTTGATTATAACTCTGTAATAAAATACCAGATTAAGGGACCAGAGACTCCAGCAGGTGACAATATCCTGACTGATAGAGCTTCTTTGGATGTAGAGTGGCCTTCCAGTTCAGACCTTGTAACTCCCCTGAGCCTGGCAGTTTGATTTTCCTAGGTGTTCAGGAGGTCTGGCCATGTGTTTGAGTTTCCCATTTTCCATTTCCCCTCCAATATGTATAAATGCAAATGAAACAGGGATTATTGTTCTTACCTCCAAAGTGCTTATAACCTAGGTGGGTACCAAGCTTATCCAAGTGAAAAATACTCCTAAATTCTCAAGTGCATCTGCAGGTAAACTAGGAGTCCAGTAGATACTCTCTGCAGGGTCAGGACCAACTTCTTCACATTGGAGGATCCAGTTCTTTCCGTGTATGGCCTGCTCTGCTTCTCTCCCATCTCCCCCTGCTCCCGTAGCCTGAGACCCTCAGGCCTCTCAAGTAAATTTATCCAGTAACCTGTCAAATCATCTCAATCTCACCCCTGAGAGATCTCCTAGGCTGTTGTTTCCTGTTTACCCTCACTCCACGTGCTCATCAAATCGCCCTGAAGTCAGAGTCTTCTGGAATGCCCAATACTGTCATGATATCATCCTGGATACACTTGTCACAGGTCACAAGCTCTTTCTGGCTCCAAGCCGTATGCATAAATAAACCCCATGACTTTTCTCCCCTTTGCACCACTTCCCTGTGAAACCTACCTATGCTGTGTGCAAGTGGAATTAATGGGGACATATGTATTAACTACTTTGGTTTATGTATATCTAATTTGTTCCTGTGCCACTTGGTTTAGTTGTGTTAGAGTTGTTTTTGATGGTAAGGGCCTGTAGTTCAGGATGTGTGTTCTACCTGGTTTGAACAGTGCTCGTCTAGGGCCACATGCAACTGAGTGCCTCATAATGATGGGAGGACTAACACTCTGCCTTTGGATCTGCCTTGCATTGTCCTAAAAGGTTGAAGTCCAGCTGCTGAGGTTTGTGGACATATCTATATTGGCTCTAACACAATAGCTGTTTGTTAATTCTCTTCCTATAGTCTATAGAAATTATACATTGGTTTACATCTCTAACATTCAATTTTGATTTTGTAAAATGGAGTCCTTCCGCTACAAAACCCTGTATTATTGATAGTATTCTTCTGTTTTGTCTGATGACAACATCTTCTGCCATTGCCACTCAAGCATATTCAAAATGAGAAAAGAAATGCCTCCCTTTATATAAGAAGGATTTTAGCTTACATTTCAACACCATGGAAACCAGGCACTGGGATAGGATCTTTTCTGTCTAAATATATCCTTGGCTTTCAATTATACTTTCTATTTCACCAAAATGGCTTTTAAAATTCCTCCATCTTCACATTTTTCTTTATTTTAGGTTGGCAGGATCGCGTTGAGCCCATCCCTCAGCTTTCATCAGCAAATACTATCATTTAAGAGAAGCATAAATTGGGAGTCTCTCTGAGAAACTATACTGGTGCCACAGGACTGTGGAATAAGATTAAACCATATCTCAGATTAGGAGCGGCCACGTTTAACTCTGTAACTTCCATAGGAAATAGAATCCTGGGATAAAAAGGATTCTATTTTGACAGTGGAGGATCAGGCCTCCTCCAAGAAACACCAGCAAGATGTTGTGGAAGCACCGTGGTTAGATTGCCAGATACTTGTGACTTTGGAAAATCATTTTTCTCCTCTGAGTTTTAATTTTCCCCTCTATGAAATGAAGCATTTTGTCTAGAGATTTTTCTAAGGTTCTTTCAAACTCCACACATTTGTCAACAAATATCTATGAGCACCTACTAAGGTCCAGGCACTCGGGATGAAGTGATAAACCAGGGAGATGGGGTCTCCAGTCTCCCAGAATTCAGGAGTAGTCTCTTAGTTGATAGTCTGTCTATGGAAGGAAGATGGCCACTTACATTTAATAAGGATTTTAGTTTAACATTGGCCTTTGGATTGTCCTGTCTTATGCCAAGTCATGCATCTTTCGTCCTTTTTCTACTTGCTGGTTTTCCTCAATCATTCCAGAGACATACAACGCCGTGGCACTAAATCAAACACTTGTCTTATAAGATGTGTTGAGAAAATTCCAAATATGTTTTGTTGGTTAGAATTTGTTTTGATGAACTGTGATTGATATCACCTGCATTCATAGGTGTGATTTAGGGAGGGAGAAGAGATATTATGACCACATTTGTGTCTTACTCCTGCGTCATCACTACGTGGTTGCATGGATAAAACAGTTGAAAATAAAACTTAGTTGAAATCTCTTCTCATCTTAGCCTCATAAAAAACCTTTCTTGAGAATCAGTCTGTTAGATTATGCCTACATAGATTGATCTATTGCATTTAAGCAGTGGGTTTATGTTTTTGAGTGCCAATGTGTGTTATTTTCCTACACAAACAACTATGCTTAAAGCTTAATGAAGTAGGAAAGGCATTCAGGAAGAGCTAGAGCCAACATCTTGCATATTTGAACCTGTCTGTTCTGCCAGTGACCCATAGAGTGAAGAGCTGTGTCAGCTAATCATTTAGCTGACCATTGCTGACAGACAAATACCTTGTGCTGAGCTGGGAGGGAATGTCACAAAAACATCACAAGACAACAAGATAACACAATTCCTGTGGGGTCCTAGACTTACTTTTGCCATTGCTTGGATCTGAGCAATTACACACAACAGTGCATCTCATCTGCAAATAACATACACATTTTAAGAGTTGAAATTACTTTGCTTTCAAAAGGTGTTTTTAAAACTACTTGGACACATATTTTTCCAATGATGATAATTAGCTGATTAGTAATATCATAGTCATCAAAAGAGATAGCATGTTTTCAAAATCATGCAACAATAGATGAGCTCTTCCATGGCTTTAATTGGAAGACCTAATAATTATAACCTTGTAGATACAAGGGAAGAAATATTTTCAACTATAAACACAAACACAGAAAACAAAACAAAAATTTGTCAGCAGAAGACCACCTGCTTCTATGACAACTAAGCCAGATAGCAGCTGTTTTATTTAAAGCATTGTTTCAGGGGACATAGGGCTCCAGTGAAACCATAGAAGCAGTGGTTTCCAACATTGTTAATAGCAAAAGTCCTATCATCCACCTGCCCCATGATCTGCAAATTTTGAAAGATTTTTTCCCCATTAAATTGTATTTATTAATTAATTATGAGTTTTTTCATTTTAATAAGCAAGGACAGTTAAAGCTACCAATTAACATTGTGATGAATGTGAAAAAATAGATACAATGAATTCAACAAATTCAACAATGAATTGCTATAATTCCCATCCAAACCAAAGAAACTTGTTGTAGATATCATAGGTGACCAAGTATATGATTTCCATTAGACATTTAAAAATCTTGGAAATGGTACATGGAATTGCTTCCTTTTAGGAAGTTCTAGAGTTTCAGAGATCTCTTATGAGGCAACTCAATGGTGAATAAAAATTACCTGTGTGAATTTAGCGTGTTTGACGCACTTAAGAGTTGAAGAAGTCTGTATTGCAATTCCTTGTTCTGAATGTTTTTCCAACAATATGAGGAACCAAGCTGTTTTCCTAGCAGAATCAAACAAACTTTCTCTCTCATTGAAAGAAAAATTTAATGGGGTCCCTTATAGCTGAGTCTTTTGGTAATTATCAAAAGATGTGTGACTCAACAATGGGACTGTTTGTTGTTCATGGCAGACCTGAGGTGGTACAATTTAAAACAGGTTGGGGCGCAAAGAACAAAAGAAAGTAAAAAGTGTTCTTCACAGAAATGTGGTAGTCCAATTCCATTGTGAGGTGGTTGATATTGCAAGATGTGGAAAAAGTTAGGAAAATATTTTTTCTTCCTTACTATTTATATTACTAGTTATATTGCCTCTGAGAAATGTTGGTCCTTGGGAAGTGTGTGTGTGTGTGTGTGTGTGTGTGTGTGTTCCAACAGTGAACAGATTGTGTACTGGACATAGGATACACGAAGAAACCTACTTGGAATGCTTAGGCCAATCTAGACTGTTTTGTGATCTTTGAATCTCAAAGCTATATCTGCACCTCCCACCCCAACTCCACACTGTTTTTTAGGGCCTGCTGTGTCAAATGCTACCCAGTCTGTTTCCTGGAACCCTGGGAATGTTCTTCTTTGCACTGAGTGCCTTGGGGTCAGGGAAAGGTATTGCTGGGGGAAAAAGGAAAGATACTTGAGGTGAGATCCCTTCTAGAACGTAAGAAGTAAAATTTACTGGGAGTGGGAGGAGGTTTGCGTGGCAGAGATGCTCCATTGGAGAGGCATGGTTCTGGGTACAGGGGAGCAAGCTTAGGAGCTAGGATGCATGTGATTATGAGGACCCTCCTCCCACCATAAAGTATTTTCTTGGATGGTCTTTCCTTGAACATGAGAAAAGTCGCATAAAATTTTACGTCCGTCAATCCACTCTCTGCCCACTCCAACCCCCTGTGTTTCATTATTTTTAGTTACCACAACCATTCAGTCAAGTCTGATGTATCTCAATAGGCTTGTGTTATGGAGGACAAAGAAAGGTGAAGCAAAAGGACAAATGACCTTTATTTCAAATCGTTTTGTTGTAGAGGAGGATGATGCTTACTTCAAGGAGGGTGGGATATGTTACATACAATAGGAGATTCGCAGTGTACATTAGCAGGCCAAAAAAATCTGAGGAGTCCAGCAGTAAAGAAAATTATTTAAGTTTGCTTAATCTAGTATTTCCCACTGGATTTGACTATAGACTCCTTTTTTTATAGGACATGTTTTCCATGGAACAACACTGACATATGTAGAACACTACCACATCTTATTTCTTGAAACAATTCCTTCCTTTACTTCTATGACATCACACTCTTGGTTTTCCTCTTACCTCTCTGGGCACTCCTTCTACCTCCTTTGCTGGCTCATTGTCTTCTGTTTTGTCATTAGATACTAGATTCCTCAAAGTTTGGCCATAGGCCTTCTCTGTTTTTATTCCTCATTCTCTTCTTCTCTCATCCACGCCTACGGTTTGATGACTGCCTCCTGTAGATGTCTCACAGATCTCTAGTCTAGACCTCTTCTCTGAGCCTCAGTCCTGTATATCCTCCAGCTTACTTGACATCTCTACTTGAATGTCTGAAAGGCACTTCCAACTCAATGTTAAATCAAGATCACTGTCTTCCTGCGTTTGCCTTGTCTTCTTGTAGTGTTCCTTTTCTCAGTAAATGGTACTGCAATTCATTCGGCAAATCAGAAACCTGGAGTCATTCTTGACACCACACTCCCTCACGGTCATCAAATCATATAGATGTTAATTTATAAGAATCTTAAATCCATCCACTTCCTTCTATCTTCATTTCCCCTTATTTGGTCCATGTTACCAACTTTTCACACCCGGGATCCTACAAAGACTTATCTTGCCTTGTAGCATCCACTCTTGCCCTCTCTAATCCATTATCTACAATACAGCCCGAGTGATAGTTCTTATCACAAATCTAATAATATCTCCCTCCCCCTTAAAAGACTCCATTACTCTTAGAACAAAGACCAAATCCTTACGTCACAAAGGCCCTGTGAGATAGGCCCCCATCTCTTGCTTCAGCCTCATTTTGTATTACACTACCCCTAACCCACTTTGCTTCTCTTCTCCTGACTTACTTTTTAAAAAATGTTGAGATGTCATTCACTCTTTTTTGGTTTTCCCTTTTTATGGTATATCATATCACAAAATTCACTTTTTTGAAGTGTACAGGTCAGTCATTTTAGTATATTTTCAAGGTCGTGCAACCATCACCACTATCTAATTCCAGACTATTTTCATTACCCCTAAAAGAAATCTATTAGCAGTTACTCTCCATTTTCCACTACCCCAGCCCCTGGCAACCACTAATCTATATTCTGCCTCAATGGATTTGCCTATTCTGGACATTTCATATAGGTGGAATCATATAAATGCAATGTGGCCTTCTGTGTCTGGCTTTCTTTCACTTTGCATACTGTTTTCAGGGTCCATCCATGTTGTAGCATGTATTAGTACGTTATTCCTTTTTATTACCAAATTGCATGGATATAGCACATTTTGTTTATCCATTCATCAACTGGTGGACATTTGGGTTGTTTCCACTTTTTGACCATTATGAGTAATGCTTCTATGAACATTCATGTACAAGTTTTTATATGAACATATTCTTTTGGATATATACCTAGGGGTAGAATTGCTTGGTCATATGATAATTCTATGTTTAACTTTTTGAGGATCTGCCAAACTGTTTTCCAAAGTGGGTCTACCAGTTTACATTCCTACCAACAATGCATGAAGTTTCCAATTTCTCCACGTCTTTCTCAACTTGTTATTGTCCATCTTTTTGATTAAAGCCATATTAATAGTTATGAAGTAGTATCTCATTGTGGTTTTGATTTTCATTTCCCTAGTGACTAATGCAGTTTCTGATTTACTTTTAATTTCCGAAGTGCATCATATTCTCTGATATCTCTATGTCAAATCCATTGACTATAAGCTCTCATAGGTTCATGTAATTCTCACTCACAGCACTTACCACAGTTGTGACTCTACATTTGTTGTTTTGATTTTTTGATTAGTGTCTTCTCTCCCAGCAGACTGTAAGTTTCATGAAGGTAGGAAACTTGTTTATATTACTCCCCATTGCCTTCTCAGCACAGATAATGCCTGGCATATGGTAGTTAGTCAATAAATATTTTCTGAATGAATGAAAGAATAAATAGATGGATTCTGGGTTACAGAAATAGCTTTAATAAGTAAAGGCATTCAACGCCAGTATGTATTCCTGTGGCATTTCTCAGAAGAGTTTGGGGTCCCAAATCCTCTCTTTATGTGAATAATTATGTACTTTGATGAGCTAGAAAAGATAAATGCGAGGAGAAAATCAGAGCAGAGGGAAATGTCTGTAGGGATGAAGGATAGACGCTTTTAATCAGATTACTTTTGCATATGCTTCCCAATTAACAAGGGATGGATTATTATGATTTTGGACTATTTATAGAAATCAACTCATTTGTCTTTTACACTAATTTCCTTATGAATTAATTTCCCTAAAATTATTAAAATGAAAATTCAGTTTCCTTGCTGTGCATTGACTGTTCTTCCACCAATCATTTTTATATTGGCAAACAGGCACTATTTACCAAGCCTTAGACTTCTTAAAAAAAGCAAAATGGAAGAATTCTAGCAACCTTTATCAACTGATCCACATTATCTCCATTGGTCATTTCTGTCTGAAACCTAAGATTCTTACTCATTTCAGTTGAATGCTTTTGCTAAGCATTAGATGACATTTACTTATACAAACGAAGGCTAGAATTTCAGGAAAATCTAATCTAACATCCTGCAACATTTGTCATTTCAAGTGACCCACGCTAAAGAGTAGCACGCATACCCTACCACTCTGACACTCAGCGGGGATATCCTCTGGCAGTTAGGACCCTTTACTCAAATGCATTGTATCTAGCAAAGGAAGAGAGTGACCAGCACTTCGTACACATCAGCAAACAATGACGTCTTGAAGCATAATGACCACAAGCATGGTAGCCCTCACCGCACCTGTGGTCAAGTATAGCCTTGGGTAATACAGATGTAAAACAGAAATACTAAAGAAAACATACCTGTAAAGGGGCTTTTACTAAACTGCTAAAGATATCAAGCTTCTTTTCCTTCTCGCTGTTAGTAAACTCTTCATGGTTGAAGGCATCAAGGCCTAATGACAGGAGATGGACATGCCACGGACAGAAGTGGCCCTTGGATCCTGGAGGTCACTGTGTGATGCTGTGTGTGAAGGAATGTGCATCCTTTTTACATCTTTGTTCCAGTGGACATGGTCCACTGGCAAATCCTGTTGCACTAAGATCTGAGGGTGCAGATAACCCAAACATAATCCAGACATGTGGACATTGTTTTCGTGACACGGCATTCCGAATCCAAAGTGCACCACCCCTCTCAAGAAACAAACAAGCCTGGTTTCTTTCTGCATGTAGAACTCTGGATCTGTTAAGTTTCTCATTTTCTCAGTTTCTAGCTCTTTTTCTTTCTGTCTCTTTTCCTTTCAGTCTGTTTCTCTTTGTGTCTATGTCTCTCTTCTTATGTCTCCATCAACTAAATACTTAAACTTACAGATGTGTTATGTATATATCTACTAGACGTTGTGTGTATATTACCTGTATAGTTGACTATTTAATAAGTATAAAAAATGTATGATGCATATATATATATATATCCTAAATACTTACAATGCCCAAGTATAAAGGAAACTCTCAACTCAATCAGTCATTGAATGGGCAAACACAAATTACTTTATCTACCTTTTTATAGGTGAAGACAATACTAGTTTTATCAGAAATAGCGTGAGGATGAATTGGAGTTTATGAATTTTGTCTGAATAGACTTGGTGCCTTTACTTGGGCTTTCCTTCCCATGGGCTCAGCCACAGTCACTCTATCAACAACTTAGGTTCTCTGTATCAGCTCTTGGGCTCCACCATTCAAACCTTTCCTTGGTACTCCTGTTGTTTGTTGTTGACTTTGTACTGTGGATTTTGGCCTGTTCTCTACCCACTCACTTGGACCTGGCTTTTTGTATATGCCTTGGCTCCCAGATCCATCTTCCCCTGGGGTGCTGATCCAATGCCCTGAAGCCACAGGGAGCCAATGTCAGACAGTTATTACCAGAAACCCTGGTGTTTCCAAGGACCTACCCAGTCCTCCAGTTGCAGCAGATTTTGGGGACGCATAGAGCCCTTCTTGGGTGTACTTGGGGCTCAGAGCGCCAGGGTTCTCAGGACCAGGTGCCTCAACTCTAGGCCTCAGAACTCTCCAGAAGCCACAGAGGGACAGCAAGACTCCAGACATGTCATGCTGGCGGTGAGCCCCTTGGCCTTCCTCTAATGCTGTTGCCAAGGGAGCTCATACTCTAGTGTATCGCCTAGGACCCCTGGTCCTGCTGGCGTTCCCGCTGCCCCAGTTCTGTAGCAGCTGCACTGGGAACAATTTACCTGCAACTCAAAGACATTGCCGTGCTTTCTTCTGCAGGTGCAATTATACTGGAACATATGGACGTGTGGTCACGGGGGGTAATGTGGTTTGCCTTGTATTTGGTGAAAGAAGCAGAGAGTTAAATAAAACTTTTCTTCCAGATTAGTAATCCTCTATTTGAGGGCTTTTTGAATCTTCTAGCATCATTAAGGCACAGTTTGAGGTTGTGCTTAGTGTAAGTTGGCCTCAATATTATGGTGATTTTTCCTAGAGGTGGGAAAATGGGCAGCTGCACCACATAGGTTCAGAATGGAATGACCAAGTCTTAGGACTTAGTTTTAGGAAGGGCTAAGAGGCATGATTTTTGATGAACTGGAATGAGTTCCCCCCCTTCTTCCCTAATCTCTGACCAACCTCTCTCACACTGACTGAATGGTTTGAGGTGGAGGATGTTCTCACCAATACTGCACTTGTCATCCTGCGCTGTTCAAGTCCCGCTCCTATCTGCATCCAGCCTAGTTCAGAGGGCAGGTTCTGAATTCAGGCTGCATAGATTCAAGCCCCACCTCCTGTGTTTACTCGTTGTGTGGGTTTATGAAAATAACTTTACCTCTGAGCCTCAGTTTCTACATCTATAAAATAACAATAATAACAGTAGGTACTACATGAGATAGGGCAGTGCCTGGCTCATGGAAAGACTGAAAAACATTAGCCATTGTTATCATCATGACCAATCTGCCCTCACGGATCACCCAGAGTCCTAATGTGTGACATGACTCTCACTGGTCCAGACTCTCAAAATCTGTCCATCTTGTATAATCTACACTGAGAGTTGAGTAAAATTGTCACCAGTAGTTCTAAGAGGACCTGCCTTGATATACCTATATAGACCTACCCTGCCACAGGGAAAATCATACACAAGGAAATTCTCACAAAACAAGAACTGAACTTCTATCAGAACATCTGAATTTGGAGCAATTATGGCATTTACCTCTGCTACCTCTGGGTACCTCTACACTATTCCCGCAGTATCAGCAGGGCCCTCGCAGTTGACCAGTATCTGATGTATTTCATGGACCTCCAGGATGCCTTCTGGCCTGCCAAAGCCGAGACTTGAAGTATGGTCCCAGCACTGGGAGCTTCAGAACACCATCCAAGAACAAAACAACGCCTGACTCTTCCCCTAGTGTTACACACCAAGGACAACTTCCAGGGCTCTTTCAGGTAGATAGTGACCACCAGAGGCTGTCCCCATCTTTCATTAGCTTCAAATAGCACACTATTTGACCCAGCAAGATCAGATTTCCACCTGTGCCCTGGGCACTTGTCCCAGCAACCTTGCACAGGATACGAGGAGTATTGTGTAGAAAATGTTGGACTTACAATGGTACCAGAGTCACCTTGTGTATCTAGTCCACTGGAAGATGGTAACCCAAAGGAGCCATCACAGAAACCCACCTCCCAACTTTGAAGAACTTAAACTTACCACCAATCAAATTCGATGAGCCCTCTGATCCATGGGTTAAGGGCAGAAGGGAAATGGAATGGATAGTGCCCCTGATACTGTATCAGTGTAATTTTTGCTGGTTTGAACCCAGATGTTTCTGACTTCAAAGCCTAGAACTCTCTGTCACACGTCACTGCCTCTTTCTGAGGATACAGCTGACGCCCACCCTCAAAGAGACTCACCTCCTAAGCGAACATAAGAAATAATTTAACTTTTCCCAGTACAGCATTTGAGCTGGCTTCTGATGAGTAGGTGAAATGTAGTCATGAGGAAATGGGAAAAAGAAAGGAAATTTCAGGCAGAAGGAACAGAGTGAGGACAGACATGAGGTGGGGCACTGGAGAGTGTATCTAGGGAGCGTGTGTGTGAGTGGTCTGTGGACCAGGGGAAGTAACTCCACTGCCTCCCCGGGATGTAATGTGTTTGTGTAGTATGTGGGCTAGAAAAAAGGACTTGGAATGAAATACCCATACAGTAGTGGTGATTGTGCAGTGCAGAAGGATTATGGGTAATTTTTTCCTTCTTTTCTCCAATTTTTCCTGTGTAACCTGCATGTCCTCCAGGCTGGGCTGTGAATCAGTCCCCTGTGTCTCATACTGCCTTTTGTGTCATTGTCACTGCTCTGCTCTGGGCCCTGCCTCGTGACTCCTCTGTGCTGCTGATATTATTTGCCTACAAGACATGCTTATGTATGCTTCGCCCAGGTCACCCACTCCAGAACTGCTGTGCATCATATTCTTTAGGTCTCAGCCAACCCAGGCATCCTGCTCCCCATGGCATTCTCCTCCCTGCTCGTGGCCCTGACCACCGCCCTCATCCCGAACCCCACCTCCACTCCCTCTTGCCACCACACTGCCTGCTCTGGTCCACCGCTCATCTGGCTATTGCACCACCCCTGTATGAGCGTCTTTGGAGTGGTCCCAGACACAGTTGCTTGGGGCCTGAGGTAACACAGCTCTTTTAGTGTTACCCATGGCTATCTTTCTCCAGGACATGTACACCCATTAGGGTGGCTGAATTGGGTGGTTTCAGTGCCTACTATGTGCCCATCTGCTATTCCAGGTGCTGGGACACACAAAGACAGAAGAATCCAAGTCCCGCCCTCACAGAGATCACATGGCAATGGAGGAGACTGCCCATAAACAAGTCAACCAACAAACATAAATAACGAAATTTCAGATAGTGACAAGGGCTGTGGCATACATAAATTAGGTTAGGAAAGTTGACGGCCAAAGCAACTACTTATGAGGGAAGAGATGTCAGCCTCACACACCCAATCTCTACGTGAAAAGGCCTCCTTTAATAAAAATATAATAAAAAACCTTTTCATATTGCAATTGGTAGTATATTAGATCATCTCTGTGAAATTGAAGGTAGAAGTGTTGCAAATATTTATTCTGCTTTTATGTAAGTACCCCTCTTGGGAAAACTTGATGTCAGTTCCTTACAAGTTATCATCTGGCTAATTGGACACAGAAATATATATTATAAAGTTATTGCCTTGGAATAATTTTGAAATCTAATTTACTGTTGGAATTCTAGATGCACAGTATCACTCCCTGAGTTGAGCTGAGTGCTTGCTGTCCTGGTTCATTACCTTGTGTTCCCCTTTGTGTTAATGATCATGTTAATTACCTGCAGGTGTCTTTATTTCCCCCTTTAAGGAATAGGGGTTTCACCTGGCTTAATTCCAATCAAGGTATTTACATCTCTCCATGCAAATCCTCCCTGCAACAGGAAGTATCCAAGTACATTTTGCCTCCAGCAAAGATTGTGCTACTAAGATAACATTTAGATTTGGGGGCATAGTTTTTGCTGTCTATTGTTTTGTATTTTACTTCATGAGGGCAACAAGCATAATTTCAAGACGATTTGTATTTAAGCTAAAAAAGAGATGATGATGATAATGGGAAATATTAGTATAGTGCTTTTTAGTTAGAAACTTCCAAACAGAAAATACAGTTCAAATGTTAGTCTCTATGAGATATATATATATATATATATCCCATTCATAATCGATAGTGTTATCTATAAACACATACATTTCTCCTACAAATTGGGTTTCCTTAACATGGGTTGGGTACAATGGGATTATGACCAATTCAGGGCAATACTTTAAAAAATTGAGGTAAATTTACATACAATTAACTGCACAAGTCTTAAGTGTGATATTTAATGAATTTTGATAAATGTATTCACCTATGTCACCACCATCCCAATCAAGATAAAGAACATTTTCATCATTCCAGAAAATTCTCTAATGTAGGGGCATGATTTGAAGTATGTAGACTATATTTAATTATAAAAATAGTTGCAGTCAGATATCTGGCTTATTCATGCCAATAAGTTAAAAAGATAGGTCTCATTAATATATTTTACCAGCATCTTAACCAAATAAGTAACTTTCTTTAACATTTGCTGGCAGTTAAATATTGTCCTTTGCCCATGGATTTATCAGCAGTTCTAAAATCATTTGAGAAAAACTTTACTTTTGAGGTAGCAAAAGCTTGTTGATAAATTTAACGACGAGCTAATTATACTAGCTTCTTATAATTAGTCTGAGGCAGGAGGTTTTGTTTCATTTACATCAAACATGTCCATCATCGGTATCTTTTGGGCCCAGAAAGTAATCCAGTTTTCCTGTTGAAATGGACCAGTGCCACCTGAAGGGACACGGACTGAAGCAAGAACGGCACAGATTTTATTTTCATTCATTCAACAGATTAAACTCTTACTATCTATGTGCCAGGAACTGCTAAGTACTCGGGTTACAGCAGGGATCAGAACAGACACAATCCCTCTCCTCACAGAGAAAATGACCACAAAAAAAAAAAACAAACCCAAATAATCCATAATATAATGTCAGGTATTGGGGAGCATGAAGAGAAATAAAGCAAGGTAAAGGGCCGGGGAGTGAAGGGGATGAGGGTGAGAATGTTATTTTAGTGTGATCTTGGAAAGCTCTATGAAAAAGTGACATTTGAGTAGAGGTCTGAGAAAAATGAAGGAATGGGTCCGTGTAGGTTTCTGGGAACAGCAAATGCATAGGCCCTGAGGTGAGAATGTCCCTTGAAGTTTCCAAGAATAGCAAAGTAATGGGAATGGCTGAGGAAGGGGCAAGGATGCTTCAGAAGGAAGAGAGGTCAGATCATCAGATCATGTAGGACATTCTAGGCTGTGGTGAGGACTTTGAAATTGGGAATGTGAGAATTATGTGGAGTCTTGTTTTTTTAAACCAAAAGTGAATAAATATTATTTTGGAAATATCTTGGTTAGCTCACAATGATAAAACTAAAAAGTTTTCCATCATTTACAGAAATGGGGTTTCAAAAATGAAAGTTGATTACAGAAATATAAAGAAAATTACATCTCTGCATGAGTTTTTAAAATAAATGCTTATTTTGGAATAATTTCAGATTTACAGAAAAGTTGCAAAGATGGTACAGAGAGTTGCTGTATATCTCTTATCCATTTTCCCCTATTGTCAACATCTTAAATTACCATGGTTCATTTGTCAAGACTAGGAAATTGACACTGGTATACTACTGTTAACTAAACTCTAGATTTTATTTTGATATCCTTAGTTTTTTCATTAATGACCTCTTTCTATTCCAGGATCCAATCTATGGTACCGCATTGTATTTAGTCGTCATGTCTCCCCAGTCTTCCTTGGTCTGTGACAGTTTCTCAGGCCTTTCTCATTTTTCATGATTTTGACTGTCTTGAGGAGTACTGGTCAGGTATCCTGTAGAATGTCCTCCAATCTGGGTTTGTCTGTTGGTTTTCTCATGATTAGTCTAGGGTTATGGGTTTTTGGAAAGTATACCACAGAGGTGAAGTGCCCTTCTCATCACATCAAGGGTACGTGATAGCCTTATGACCTCACTGGTGATATGAGGTCACTTCTTTACCCGATTAAGGTAGATTTGCCAGGTTTCTCCATCATAAAGTTACGATTTTCCCCTTTTTCTACTCTATTCTTTGGAATCTATTCACCCTCAGGAAAAGGGTGTGATAGAAATTGAGCTTCTTTGGAGTGTTTTCAGTGGAGGAGTAACACAATCCTATTTATGCTGTCCAAGGGCCACTCTGTGTAGAGAGTAGACTGTAGGGGCAAGACTAGAAGCAGGGAGACTAGCCAGCTTCCAGGTGAGAGATGGCAGCTTGGACTAGGGTGAGAGTTGTGGAAATGATGGGAGTGGTTGAATGTGCATGCACTTCGGAGATACAACCTACAGGTCTTACATTGCCGTTCTGCCCTCACTACCATGAGGGCTGTGGTCATTGATAATGACAGACATTATCTTGTTTTGCTAACTACAACCTCACTTCCTAGAAGGTCAGCGCTCTCTGTAGTTGTTGGGTATTGCAATTATTGTTGATTGATTTGCTTGCATTCTCAAAGTAAACCTAACTGGTTCCTTGAGCCAAGCTACAAATGTCACAGACTTTAAATAGAGAGAAATATTAGCATAAAAATTAAGATAATCTGGGCTAGGGAAGCTAATTTCTTCAGAACCTCCTATGTACCAGGCCTCATTTTAGGCACTTTACCTTTGCTGTGAGTATGAGTTTCAAAGCCCACAAAAAGAGCAAGAATATAGCTTTATTTATTTTTCTATAAGTGAACTTAAATTTTATCTTAAACTATTTTTTGATGTAAAAGACTTAATCCAGTTATATCTATGTCAACTCAGCCCCACTGGTGATTACATTAGTCATTTCGTATATAAACCCACACAAATCTTGGCTTTCCCTCTTCTTCCTCTACTTCTTCCTGATCCTGATTCTCAGAACTGCGGAGATTTGTGATAATGCTACCGTAGATGTGGAGGAGAGGATGGCATATCTTTCTCAATTCTGATCTGTTGAGATCTTGTTCCATCTCGCATAAGATATAGCTGCTTGGTTTAATCTTCAGGCATGTCCTTTTCCACACTGGCAATCTCCTAAGAAATAACCGTATTCTCCTTAGCTCCCCTGAGAGATTGTGTGTGCTCTGTCCTTCCTGCAGTGTCTCCTAATTCAGCCTTGAGATGCCACACACGTCTACCAGCAGACCCTCTCAGAGCAAGTGGGATTCAAGCCCCCTCTCTTCAGAGATCCTCAAACCCACATCTCAACCCCAGCAGTGCCCCACCTTACTGGGACGTGGCCTTATGGTGCAAGACCTTGGCCTCTAAATCAACATTTATTTTGTTCTCTTCACTTCTCCCAACTTGTAGAGGCTCTTGCTTCTGAAGGGCTTGGAGGCAGAAGTGGAGGAACTAGAAGGGGGACCCACTCACCCTATAGTCTTCCCAAATCTGTTGTTTTTTATGAGTTTTGGAAAAGTAAAATCAAGAATTTACTTATTTTGTATGCACTAGGTAGTGAGAAATGGGAGGCTGCAGTAGAGGCTGGGGTACAGTATAGGTCAGGATCTCACTCATTCGAGGAGTTGGAGAGAAGAGTACAGGAGTGGAGAATTGACTGGCGGGGCAATGCATGAGCTAACACTTCATATATCACCTATCATATGATGATTCCATTTGCTCTATACATTGGTGCTATGGGTTTTATCTTCTTATTGCCATTTTGTAAATGAGAAAGTTAAGAGAGGTTACAGGGGCCGGCCTGGTGGCGCAGGTGGTTAAGTGCGCGTGCTCCGCTGCAGGGGCTTGGGGTTCGCCGGTTCGGATCCCTGGTGCACACCGACGCACTGCTTGGCAAGCCATGTTGTGGTGGCGTCCCATATAAATTGGAGGAAGATGGGCACAGATGTTAGCCCAGGGCCAGTCTTCCTCAGCAAAAAAAGAGGAGGATTAGCAGATGTTAGCACAGGGCTGATCTCCTCACAAAAAAAAAATAAAAAAAGAAGTTACAAAAAATTGTCCAAGTTTGTACTGATAGTATGTGTTGGTAAAAAACCAGGAATCAAAACCAGATCTGTTCTGACACCAAAGTCCATGTTTCATCCATTATGGCTCATAATCAAACTCATATACTAATGTTTTCCTCCCGTGTGAATAACCCAAAGCATTCCAGGGAAAGTGATGAAGGGGCGTGGGCTGTGGGTAGGAACTACTGAAGGCACCTACCTGGTCAGTAGGTGCCTGACATCTCTCTTTCTTTCTCTTTTCAAATTTCAACCTTCAACCAATAATTGTTGAGTGCCCAAAGTATGGTGCAGGGATACAATAGCGAAGAAGCCAGTTCTTGCCCTTATGGAAGTTAGAGCCAGGGAGAGGAGAGAAATAAGTCAAAAAATACTTAAAATACAGTACAGTGAACTGCCACTAATGAAGTGAAACAGCTTGCTGTGAAAGACCCAGAAGGAGACCTAATTCTGCTCTGGGGGATCTGCAAAAGCTTCTTGGAAAGGACGGGATTTAAAGCACAGAGCTATACAAGAGACTATGCAATGTAGGGTGGTGGAGGATGGAAAGTGATAGCCCATTACAAACCTTCCAGACCTTTTTGTAAGTGATGTTCTCCTCCTACTCCTTCAAAGCAGGGCGAACTGAGCTCCAATTGAGGCAGGGATGAAGGAGGCCATCCATTCTTGTGCCCGCCCTCTAAGATAATGGAGTCCTTGTCTGTTAACCAAAGGTTGGCCTTCCTTGCGCCTACTCTAACCATCCCCCAATGAACACTGCATCCTCTGCAGCCAAAGCTTCCACTACTTCCTATTGATTGCCCTTGAAAAGGCTTCCACTCTTTGGCATCCAGCCTGCTCACCTTCTAGCCTGTGGAGTTCTTTTCACTGGCTTTGCCTTCCCTCTGGCCTGAACTAGGCTGCATTTGTGAGGTAAGCACCACCAGGGCAATGAAATCTTGCAGAAATACAGCAGAAAGATGCAAAGCAAACCACACCATTTCTTCCTCCCTGGATTTAGAGGCCCCAGGAAGAGCCGAGGGGAGGATGTTATTGGAGATTGCTTATTTTTGCTTGAACAGGTAGTGTTTAAGAGAAAGAAAAGAAAAGAAATGCAGTTATTTTCAAAATTCGGCATTTTCCCTCCATTCTCTCCCGGCCGCAGGCTTCTATTCAAAGACTCATTTTCTCCCTCAGACATTTCAGCTTCTGAATTATTTTCACATAAAAAGCATGACATATGTTTTCTTTCTTACATGTTTTTTAAGGTGACAGTGAATTTCCCCAATTCCCAGCACTTTCTGTGGGTTGCTCCTGCAGGGGAACACAGAACACACTTCAGCAGCCGTGGCTGCCAGAACGAAGCCTAAGGGCCAGTGGCAGGACCATAATGCTTGTCCTGGAGGATGGAGCATCTTACCAGGATGTGCTTCAGGGGACAACAGAGGCCCTGGGGCCTGGGGAAGAACAGAGTGTGATCCGATGGTTTGCATGCTGGGCTGGGCTTCAGGAAGGCAAGGGTCTGGCGCTGCCTCTGGGGAGGGATCCTGGAGCCAGTGCCCTCCCATCTCTGGCTTCTTCTGGCCATGGGAGTTTGAATTAACCACAACCTTCAGAAATGCGGTGGGGAATCTGTGTTCTTCACTCTCTCACCTGCATATTTTCTAGAGGCCATACTTTAAGAAAACCTCAAACAGAAAATTGGAATTTATGAAAATGATGGTGGGGAGAGAAGGGTGTGTTAAATATTCATGCTACCACATTTGTTCCTTTATATAACAACATCTAAACTATGATTTAATTTAAAATGAAAGGGAACCACGCCTTCTTCATAGGCAAATACATGTAGTTGACAGAAGAAAGGAAACAGAATTGTTGAGTGCCTTTGTGCACTTACCTCATGGAATCTTCACAAAAACTGTCTATGGTAGGTATTATTACTCCTATTTTCGAGGTGACGAAATTGAGGCAAGAGGTCATATAATCAGCAAATTAAGTATCTTCTAATCGGCCAAGCCGAGATGCCAGCCCAAGGCCAGGGCAGGTGCTGTGAGCCTCCTTAGGGTTTCTGCTGTGAGTCAGGACCCCAAAGTTTGAGATTGGGCCTCCCTGCTGGTGCCCTTGGCAATCACTTCCCTCCTTAGAGTCTGATTCTCAGGATGATCCTGTCTTTCTGGCTTCGCAGGGTTGTTGTGACAACCATCACCACAAGACAACATGGAGAAGTGCTTTGTAAGTGACAACGCGTTATACACATATCAACGGGAATCCTTATTACTTCACTGCCACTGAGTGAGGCACACCTGTTGATGCATTACTGAAATACTTAGCCAAGTGACTTGCTGTGTAGTTTTGTCTCCTGTAGCAGAATACTGACTGAAGCCTCTTTTCACCAGGGCACATTCCCTACGCTGGTTTGTTTGTTTCACACTGCTGCAAAACGTGGGCCATATGGTAAGCACTTAATGAAAATGGCCTAGGCTGGGTGCCCATGAAAATGGTGTGTGGGGTAATCCTTACAAGCAAGACTGCTGGAGCCAAATTGCCTACCTCTGCCACTTGCCACCTTTGTGACTTGGGGCAAATTATTTAGCTTCTCTGTGTCTCATTTTTCTAATCAGTAAAATGGGGCTAATAATAGTATCTAATTCATATGATTACCGTAAAGATTAAATGAGTCAATTCATGCTCAGCTCTTAGCACAATGCCTGGAACATCATAAGTGCTATAAAGGTGCTGGCTG
Organism: Diceros bicornis minor; assembly: GCF_020826845.1. Classification (NCBI taxonomy): domain Eukaryota; kingdom Metazoa; phylum Chordata; class Mammalia; order Perissodactyla; family Rhinocerotidae; genus Diceros; species Diceros bicornis. Next base: position 40,832,324 of record NC_080754.1, read on the forward strand.
GCTATTAGACTTGCTAATTCATTTTAACCAACCTTAATAGAATTTGTAGCAGCCACACGTTGGTGGCCATGGGAAGATTTGTGGTAGAGTGCTACAATATAGAAGGCTCCAGATCAATGACTTTCCCTACAAATAGCATTTTTTATGGCTCACAAGGAAATGTCCTCTATGACTAATATTTCCCACGTGGAACAAGTGCTGTGCCAGGCCTGATGAGGAGCCAGGCGAGACCCTGCTCAATTTGGCTCACCTCTCCAGTCTCATTTCATGCCATGTCATTCTGGAGCTCAACACCCACTCGTGCTGAACCCTTTTAGGGGTCTTTCGGTCTTACAATGTGACCTGTTCTCTTCTCTCTCAAACCCACTCTTCCTTCTACTTGGAATGCTCTTTTTTCGCTATCGTAGCCCCAGGCCCAACTGTCGGCTCGCTCACATCTGTCCACATATCCCTCAGGTCTCAGGATGGATGTCATTTCTTGGGGAGGTTTGTCCTGATGCCCTTAGATTGGTTAGGAAAAAAGTGTTAGGATGCAGTATAGTCTCTAATAATGATTGAAACGAAATTGTTACCCTGAACACTCTGTAGAGTAATGGCATTTGCTTAACCAATTGTATGTTTGTTTTACATCAATGATATGCTATTTATTATCAACTGAAAGCAATTTATACATTATATTCTTTGCTTATTTAAAGTAGTTTAGTCAGTTTCTGAATTAGACAAATTTCCTTTTTTCTTCTTTTTCTCTTTTTGGCTACTTATCCCTTTGTGCCAGCTCTTGACAAAACCAGAATTGATTCCTTTTATTTTTTCTAAAGAAACAATGAGCGGAAACTTTCATACCATTGAAAAATCTAGAAAATGTCAAATGACTTCTACTACTCTTCCCTTTCGTTAAATTTTTCTGAAATAATATTGTACAACATTCAGATATTGCTCGTTGGTTTCAGCCCTCATTTTGTAAACAAAAACAATAGAAAAAAGATAGGAACATTTATACCTATGCCTAACAGTGTTATCTGTGAGAGCTTAGATAAAAGTGAATTTTATTTTTCTCCTTTTGCTTCTTCCGTATTCTCTAAATTTTCTAAATTAACTTACTTTATAACAATAAAAATTTACTAAAATTTAAAAAGCAAACAAAGACAACTTCAATGTTCTCTAAATTCAATTCCAGTCAACAAGATTCAGTCAGCAATGAGGGTTGGGAAGGAGGAGCATTCAAAATAAGCTGACAGTTTCCTGCCTTCAAGGAGAAGGACTTCCAGAAGACCAAGCGATCAGAGATGAGCCCTCAGAAAGACAGTCCTTCAGTTGCTGCACTGAATTTCCCCTCATTTTCTTTTTCCTTCCAGCTCTCCCATCCCTACTTCTACTTCCCTTTTCTACATTCTTTCTTTCTTTCTTTTTTATCCTACCATACCTGCCTTCCTATCCCCCCATCTCAGTCCTCTATTCCAGTCATAGCTCCTTCAGAGAAGATTGTTCACCCTTCTTTCCATGCCTTCCTCATCACAGTGTTTTTTCTCTGTCTTCCACTCAGTTACTTCTGAATTTTTCTCACTGATGGGGGACAAGGAAAGCATATAACATTGAAATTTTAAGATACCCAGGGATTCCTTTTTAGTTAGTGCTTAGAAAATTTTCCTAAACAAAACTTTTCACGTAAGCTTTATACAGGCATCAAAATGGATTTTAATGTGTTTTTAAAAAAATTCTATCTATATTACAAGAAATATAGAAGAGAAATTAGCTATTTGAAATTGTGCTTTCGGAGGCCCTTTGCTAGCTTTCCTGTTACAGGCCTAAAGAGCCCTGAGCCCACACGTTGAATGATATTTACCTCTCTCTCGCAAAGATCTGGAAATGGCAAGTTGTGACTCTTATCTACTGTTTTCTAGTACGTTGCACCAAGATCCATCTGCATCTTGCTCGGAAAGAGAAATTTTAAATTTCAGCAAATAAAACATGTAATGCTTATGAAGTCCTTGCAAAAAATCTCTGTGCAAAAATTGTGCCAGCTTCTTTTTTTAATGCTACAACTAAAGACCAGAAGAGGGTCTGCCCACTGAACCCATCTCAAATGAGCAATTGTTCTATGATTGAACTTCTCCATTGCCAAATGTTTCTGTCGAAAGAGATCAGACAGGGGGCCACAATGCCTCCCCTCTCTGAAGCAAACACCCTTGTGTATAAAATTCATTGTGTCTGTTCCACAAAAAAATGAGGATCCAGATCTGTTTGGATATTTGGTTTTAAAAAAAGTAGAAACCAGTATTACAGGTGCAGTATACCATCTCATTGTTTGAACTGGCATGTCTTTGATTACTTGTGAGACTGAACATTTTTCCATGTATTTATTGGTCATATATATCTCATTTTGAATATTTTCTATTCATGCCCTTTGCATTCTTTTCTATTGCTATGATTGCCTCCATATTGATTTATAAGAACTCTTCATATATTAAGACACAATCTTTTTGTCCCATATGTTTCAAACATTATCATTTTCCAGTGTATTTGCCTTTTAGTTTTGTTTCTTATAGAGAAGATTAAAAATGTATGTAGTCCAATCTTTCAATCTTGATCTTTTAAAAATGTATTTTTTTAAATTACTTCCTATTTTTCCTGTTTCCAACACATTAGAATGAGAGAGAGATGTAACCTAGTGTTTTCAGAGAGTTAATAATCAGCTTCTAAATGTTATTGAATCTGAGGGTTAGAAAACAATTATGTCCTATTTACTTATTTAGAAAAAAATCAAGTGGGGGGAGGAGGGGAGGAAACATAATTTGGCATTAATTCTGAAGGAAAGTGGCTCTGGGTGTGCTCATCGACACGCCCCATTTTGCCATGTCAGAATAGAAAGAGACTTCAGGTGTCAGAGGTCATCTCTTTCAACCCCCATACCCAATGTGGGAATCCATACTATTTCCATCCTCTCCTTGACAACAACCAGGCTAGCTCAACTCTCTCACAACAACTTTGGATGTCAGCTGGGCATACCTTTCTTATGTTGTGCTGAAATTTTCCTGCCTGTAAGTTGCACACAGCAAGCCTAGCTCTGCCCTTTGTAGCCACAGAGACAAAGTTGGGCTAGCTGGGAAAACTTCAACAATTCAGAGAAAGCTGACACATCACATCCAAGATATCTCTTTTCCAAGATGCATGCCTTGAAATCTTTTTTCTATTCCTCCTCCCACATGGTGTTGAGACTCATCTCCACAAGCCTGTTTGCCATTTTCTGGACACATCCCAGTGTTTGCCTGTCTCTTTTCTTGTAGGGGCCCAGCATTGAACACAGAATTCTGTGTGAGCCTGATAGGGGCAGAACTGGTGCAAATATGACATTCTCAAGTCCCTTCTTTCTGCCCAGACCCAAGGCCGCTCAGTCTCCCTTAGCTGCTTTTCACTTTCTCAACCACTGCCTCTGTGTCTCAGGAGCCCTAGAGCTGGTGGCCTGGGTACCTCACTTTGCTTTTACTCCATTCCACCTTTATGTGGAAGTTTGTTTGTTGGGCTTGTTATTGTCGACAGAACCTTGACAAATCTTTTACTTAGCTGCTTGGCAACAGCTGGTTGGGGACCACCTATTTGCTTCCACGTCCCTTTCTCCTAGCTTGAAAGCCCGTGCCTTTTGCTGGCAGTGGCAGCAGTTTTCAACCTGAGTTTATAGGTCACGATTTTGGACCTTGGCCTCACGATCCAGTTAGACTGGTGCTCAGGCCTGGCTGGTCTAGAGCCTCCTACTGAGACTTACCCAGGATGGCTGGGGAGGGCAGGGCAGGGCAGGGCTAGGGTAAAGTAAAGGTGGGGCGAGTAGAGCTGGGTGAGGCTGGGCTGCATGGGAAACTGACTGATTTCTCTAAATCGCTTGGGCTTGGCAATGGCAGAGCTGGTAGGTGGCAGAGGTGCCACCTACCAATGGCAATGGAGGAAGTGGACTTAAATGAGTCGTAGTCCTGGCTAACTAGCTGGGAGACCCTAGGCAAGTCATGTGTCCTCTCCCAGAGGATGAACTAGATAGCAATGCCAAGTGCTGCCATCTGTCAAGCACTGATGCTGGCACTGTTGCAGCTAACAGCATCACAGGCATCGTCTCGTTTGATTACAGCAGCAAACACAAGGAAGGTCCTATCCCTGTGCTCATTCTACAGAAGAAGAGATAATAACTTAGAAAGGTTAAATAACTTACCCAAGGTCACAGTGTTTGTAAGTAGCTGAGCTGGGATTTGAACCCAAGTGGTCTGAGGGCCTGTGCTCCTAACCACAATGCTATGTATCTCACCCATGCCCCCTCTGCCACCCGTTCTGCTCAGTCCTATGGCCTGTCATAATTCAGCAGCAGCTCTAAGATCTGGGGAGAACTATCTTCAGGCCATTTGTCATTAGTGTGACAGCAGTATCCTGGAGACCTGTGCATCTATGCTCCTCAATTTCCCATCTCTGAGCTAAGGCCACCTACACTTTCCAAGCCTGTATGAAGCAGCCAGCAAAAGTTCAGGTAACATAAGAAAATTTCTGCCAGAAATGGTTTTATGTCAGTTTTGCTATCAGCATCTCCATATTCAGGGATAAAAACCCAGCAACCAAACAAAGTGCAAGTTTCCCTTGAGTGGGAAGCCTCTCTAAAACATTGCTATTAATTATTCATTTTGGCTGAGGTTGTTTTCTTAAAATATTTTTTCTTTTTGTAGACATAAGAAAAATTAATGCTCTGTGATTTTCTGATGTCCTGGCATGCCAATGCCTGAGAAAACTTAACCCACAGGATGAGTAATACTCCGTAGCTAAGGACTGGTATTTCAATTGCCCAAGGTTGTAGAAATGTATTGCAACATGGGAGTCAGCCCCAAGAAAGAAAGAACAGAAAGAAAGAAGAAAAGAAGGAAGGAAGGAAAGAAAAAGAAAGAAAGAAAGAAAGAAAAAAAAAAAGAGAAAGAAGAAGAGAGAGAGAGAGAAGGAGGGAGGGAGGGAGGAAGAAAGAAAGAGAGGGAGGGTAGGAAGGAAGGAGGGAAGGAAGGAAGGAAGAGAGGAAGGGAAGGAAAGGAAAGAAAGAAAAATGAGTTCCCTCTCAGCAACATAGTATTGTAGTTACTATCTCCTTGGATTTACACATTATACCGACAGGGCTCAGTGATCCTTGGGTTTGTGTAGTGCCTTCCTAAGAATGCAGCATTTTTATATTTATTATGACAACATGTGTGCGTGTGTGTGTGAGAGCCAGGATTAGAGAAATGTTTTCACATTGCAAGATAGCATCAGGAAGCGTCAGCGAACTGGTGAGGGGCAGGAGAAGAAACCAGAGAGCTTTATTTGTGTAGATTCACGCGCTTTCTGTCCCAGAGACAAAGTTCAACCTTCCAAGAAAAACACCTCAAGTCTTGGCATAAATACTCTACGGCACACAGTAGGTGTACTCAATACATGTCGATTCTATTCTTCCCCTCCAATAATATCATCATGTTTACCATAGACTGGCAATTTCCATAACAACTAAAATTAATTAGTGCTGTCACATAAAAGTCAGATTTCTGTGTCTCTGTAGTTGTTTATTTTTAACTGTATTTTGATCCCAATTACATCACTAGGAACCCTCCAGTACCATTTACCTAAATATGGTTCTAGCTTGCACAGTTTCTCCTGTTCTCCCTCTCATCTGTTTGTACGCGGGTATAACTTAATCCTCTGCCTTTTTGTTTTCTTTCTGCCTAAGTGAAAAACAAGAATGCCGAGATCGCTCCAGGACACACCTGAGCACTGTTGCAGAGCGGCTGATCTTGAGGGAAGGCTGGTTTTGCCACACAGGTGGTGCTGGGAGGCCTCAACAAGCCTCCGAATAAAGAGGGGGCAAAACAAAGCTGGGGTATGTGGAGGTAGGGGCTGGGATGGGGAAAGGAAACACCTTTGACAGGGTATTTAGCAGATGTCGCTTAATTACTCAGCGCCAAAATGTAATTAGAAAGCCAAATGTCACGGGGAAGGAGAATTTTAACGTGTGTGCACGTGCAACCCCCCATCCCCAGTTGCCCAACTTTCTGCATTTTCTTTCTCAGGTAGTTCCTCTTCCGTGACATCATAATAGAAGATTAAAGATTGACAGACCCACCCACTTAGCCCCATGCACTGTTAGAGCTGCGGGTCAGAGTGGATTGCCCCTAGGTGTAGCTAATTTTTCATTGCGGTTGAACTGCTGCTTTTTCCCTCAACACCGACTGTAATCTGTCCCCATTTTTACACCACACACTGAAGAAGACTGAACACAGCATGCAGTTACTATTGGCATTTTAGGTGCTAGTGCAGCAGGCAAAACGACGGGCCTAGATTTTGGAGTTTTGGAACGCAAACTAAAATGCTTTGTCAGTTAGATATTTTTTGTTGTATATGCAATTGGACTCTATATGGCTTGGATTAGAATGGGGATAAATTTGAGTCATTTACTATTTCTGCTTTCCACTTCCTGTCTAGAGCCCAGAGTATGGTCCATCCACTGTTTTTTTTTTTTTTCCAGAAGTAGTATTAGCATTAGGAGGCTTGTCAACTATTTACTTTCTTTTAGCCATCTACTTAACTTTTTTTGACTCAGCTTCTTCATCTATAAAATGGGAATGATTCTTTAATGTTGTGATAAACAGATAGTAGCTAATAAAAACGAGGGGTAGTTTCAATCTGTAAAACAACATGTGAAGAATTTTAACCCTAAAAAATTAGATTTCACGGGGCTGGCCCGTTGGCGCAAGTGGTTAAGCGCGCGCACTGCGCTGCGGCTGCCCGGGGTTCGCCAGTTCGGATCCCGGGCACGCACTGACGCACCGCTTGGGAAGCGATGCTGTGGCGGCGTCCCATATAAAGTGGAGGAAGATGGGCATGGATGTTAGCCCAGGGCCAATCTTCCTCAGCAGAAAAAGAGGAGGATTGGCAGATGTTAGCACAGGGCTGGTCTCCTCACACACACACAAAAAATTAGATTTCATTACAGTATTAATGAAATAGTCATCTGTAAATATTCTGTTTCACTAACAAAAAAATGCACCTAAAAGAATAACGACATTATATTTGATCATTATGTATCAGATTGGCAAAGATAAAAAATATTGATCATATGTAGTATTTGTGAGAATGTGGGTATGTTGGATCAACTTTTCTGCAAGGTATATTGTCAATATATTTTAAAATTTAAAATGGTCCTACCTTTTGGTGAAGTGATCCCTTTTCTAGAAATTTATTCTCAGGAGAAAATCAGAAAGGTGTTCAAAGATATATTTATAAGCGTATTCATCTCAGCTTCATTAATAAGAGTGGAAAATGGGGAATAAGATACATGCCCACTAATAGGAAATTATTTAAATGAATTATGATATATCCCCGAATGGAATAAATACTCAGTGGCTGTTCAAAAGGAGGATGTAACACTATATTTATTGATATGGAAAGATATCTAGAATATATTGCTAAGTGAAAAGTAAATTATAGAACTGTCTGTTTAACATTATTCCACTTGGATGGATATATTTATATTTATATACATAAAGAATGTATTTGTATATAATGGTCTTTGGAAGATGGGGTTATCGGGGAAGGATTTTTCATTTTTGACTTGCTTAAACATTTTCTCTTAGTGAATGATGTTATGTTTTATAATCAGCCAAAATAATAATGATAAAGAAGAAAAAAAGAACCCAAGGGGCACTCAAATAAAAGAAACTCTGAGTTCTACCACTTCTACTAATTTCTCTCATTCGTAATGTGACCATTGAAGTGGATACACTCAACTTCTGATGAGCTGAGTAGGTACATGGGCCTTGGCTATTTACAATGGACCAAAGAAACAGTAAAAGATAAAGGAGTATGAGATAAACAGTGTGAAGATATGATATAAATTGGTGGGGACTCCCATAAATGACACACTAATCTATTTAATGAAACAATATATGACAGGCACTCGATGAGCTTGTGAATTGAATATCATGTGAAAACAAGGTCGTTGAGTGTTAGAGTAAATGATAGGGGCCAGGGCCAGGGGTTGGCAGGCACTGTATTCAATGCTGTGGGAAGTGTGATTCTCTCTCCAACCTCTTTTCTTTCTGAGAGACCCAGTGGTGGGCATTAGAGACTTTCAGTCTACTTTGCCTTTATTTTGGACTGAGACCGAGATGCTATCATGTAAAAATATCCCCACTAATGCATATTAAGATGTGACATGCTTCCTTTTTTTATTTTGTATGCCTTTGTATCATTAACCTGAGAGGAAAAAAAAAAAGGAACCCATATCCCGATGTGTAACTAAAAACCTCCCGGTGGGATTTGTTTAGTGTGAGAGAGTGATTAGTAATTTTTAGTGATTAGTAATTTTCTCCCTCAGGTGGTTTTTCTGCATTCCTGTAGAGATTGTGTACACAACAGAGCTGCCAAGTGAGAAGAAAAGGCTTGGGCAGAAAATATCACGCTTTAGAAAACAGTATGTGTGCGTGCGTGCATGTGTGTATGTGTGTGTTTTAAACAACTATTTTAGTTACTTTGACAAATAAAGTGCTTTGATTTAGAATCATTGCTTTTATGTCTTATGTAATCTCTGGTCTTGCAAAAATTTCCATTATGCCTAATTTTATGCAAGAGAATTCTGTGTTCACATCCACTCACAACCCCGTCTCCCTCACACTCTTTGTATTCCTCCCTTGGTTTTAGAAAGCAAGCCAGTTCTAAAAGTCTTAGCTTAGGGAGGCCTTGGGGCTTTATTTGCAGTTTTTTAGGGCCCACTGTGGAAATCATAGGATTGAGGCAAGAGGAGTTGAGCTTTTTCAATTAACAAAAAGAAAAAAAGACTGCAGAGTTCTACAATGAGAGCTCCATGAAGGAGGGCCATTTTTCAGTGTCTCTCTAGGTCAACGCAATCCATTTCCCAATAAAGTGGGCATTCACATGAACTGATACACACCCAGACGTTGGGTTGCTAGCAAGAGCGTGCAGTTGTTTTTCTTTTTTGCCACTCCCTGGGGATTGGGGTTATTTAGCATAAAGATTAAGCAACCTGTGTGGCCTCAGGATTCTCCCACTTGAAGGTTTCATAATTTTACTTTTGCATATCCATGGACACATATACTGGGCACAGAGACCTCATTAGTAACTACTAGCTCCTCAGAATGTTGCTCCCTGAACCCAAGAAAGTGATACACTGTGTTTCGGTTACTCTTTGGCGTCTAGGGCTAAAGTTGGCACTTAGAACAATAAATGAAATAAGCTTTAAAGATGAGAGTTAATTTACTTACGCTGACAAAATTGAAAATTTGCTGACTAACATGGACGAAATCGAATAATTTGCTACCCAGCCTTATCCAGTTGGTGCACTTTAGCCAGGTTCTCCATATCATCATCATCATCATCATCACCATCATCACCATCATTATCCATCATCATCACCATCATCTCATATATCTATTGCACTTTGTAGTTACAGCATTTTCTCGTGCGTTGTCTTATTTGGTCATTACGGCAGTTCTTTGAGGTCCAGGAGGGTGTTGATTGTCTCACTGTTTCAGATATGAAGATACTGAGTGTCTAAAAACCACACATCTAGCATCAGAGCAGGGAAGAGAATTTAAATTCTCTAATTCTGTGCTCTGGACTCTTTCTGAAGCAACTCAGGGCAGGCTCTGTGAAGGGTACACCAAGCTCTTTAACCCCAGGCTGAGATCTTAGCTTGCCTTAAACTCTGACCTTGAGCAAAGACAAAGGTTACCCTTAGAATATAAGCCATGGCTTTGAACGAATGGATTAGTCATTCTGCAAGTTCAGTGTAATGATCTGAGAAAATATGATTTCCTCTCTCTTTTGTAAATTGGCCATGTGATGAGGCAGGGAGGTGTTCTAACAAGCCTGAGGTGTCACCTTGTGAGGTCCTCTCCAGAGACCGCTTTAGGTTGTTTGTTACACGCAAAGGGTGAACTGCTCCCCCAGCCCTGTCTCCATGGATACAAACACAGAACTCACTCTCTTCAGTTCTCTAAATCCGAGCGTACATGGCAATCCCATATTGGTTGTCTTAAGCCACTCAGGACAGCAGGAAGCATTTAAATGTTCAACATGTTAAATGAACCAAAAAGACAGGTGAGGGAGACCGACTCACAGTGGAGGAAGCAACAAAGTTGGATGACTTTCCATCAGCCTGGCTGGAGACCTGGGATGGGCTAAAATGCATCCTGCATTTCACCACATCTCCCTTCTCATCCTGGCTGTCATCTTGGTGTTGCACCAGGTCTGTTAGCTATTGCGCACCTTGGAGAGAAAAAAGGGATCTAGGGGTACAGTGGGGGCTCAGAACAAAAGCTGGAACCAGGGAGCATTTAGAAGTTCCAGAAGACAAGGCAGAGAGTTTCTCACTAGATAGTGAGAAATTCTAACATTAGGGAGGCACATTCTATTTATTTTTATATTTTCAAGCCTGTGTGCTAGGCACACAGTCGTAGTTGCTCAATAAATATTCGTTGAGGGAATGAAAGTAAACTGGTGTGGACGTTCACTAACTTCACCTGCTGGTTCCTTTACGGCTTAAGCTCCCAGTTTAAAGTGCTGGCTCTGCCTGATGGCTGCCACTAGAATTGCTACTTCTGATCTTGCTCCCATTTGTGGACCCCAGGGTTCTGCCTGGCTTTGGGGCCTTGCTTGGGCCCCCAGCCCTGGCCCTATTTCTGCTGCTTGCACTAAGTTCTGATGGAATCCTTGTCAGGTAGCCTGTTTCAAAATTTCTCAGCTTTCCATTTAGATATAGTAAAACACAAATTGTTCTGGAAAAAATGTAGGTCCTTTTAGAAAACTATTTTTGAAATACATGATTTTTTGTAATAACGTGAAACTCCTCGTGTATGGTGGTGGTTTTGGCAAAAATTTAGGTTTCGTAAGTCCTGACAAAAGAAGTAAAAAGTTTAGTGTTTTGGAAGCAACTTGACAGTATCTATCAAAATAAAAACAAGTATAAACACTTTGTTTCAGTAAATTCAGTTTCGGAAATCTAACTTACAGAAATACATAAATGTGCAAGAGTATAATTGCAAAGATGCTTAATGCCACATTATTTGTGACTGTAAAAAGCAGAAGTCATTGTAAGTCCGTTAACAAGAAAATTGGTAAATTATGATGTATCCATACAATAGAATATTATTCATCAAGTAAAAGGAATCAGGGAAATTCAGGATATATTTTTATATTTAATACACAAGGGGCTGAATAATTTGCATAGTATGATCATAGTGTTTATAAAACCTATATGTAAGTGTATATCTATGCATATATATGTGTGCATGTGTTATATTATCACATGTATGTATTATCATATATATACACATATATGCACATATAATAACTTATATATGTATTTTATATTGTGTATATTTATATGTTGTCATATTCGTGCATGTGAATAGAGAAAGGTCTGGAAGTATACATATCAAGTAGTTAAGAATGGATATCCGTGGAGAGAGGAAATGGAATAGGATGATTACATGATTAGCTGATCATCTACGGCTCTAATATCCTCTCTTTCCTTCCGCCATTTTGGGCCATGTATCTCATAAGAAGAGGAAATGAAATAATGGTTAACTTAGTTCTGCATTTCTTAGCATTTGTGCCTATGTCTCTCTTCTCCCCCATGGCCTGTGTATGTGTGTGTGGGTCTGTGTGTGTGTGTGTCTCTGTGTGTGAATTGAAATTATTGGGAAACTATTGGTGAATCTGAGGTTGTAGTTTAGTGTCAGAGTTCAGGTATGTGTTTTTTTTCTTGTTTCTGATGATCACTGATCATAGATAATACATATAGCCAGGAGTAGATTAAAGATATTTATAAATGTGAGTAATCTATAATTGCCAAGGGTTTATGTTAGAATGCAGATGACTCTTTTCTCAGGTTCAAAGGAACTCTTGAGCAAAATGAGAAGGAAGATGCGGCTGTTCAGTGCTTCCTCTTTTAGTGCCTGGCTGTCTTGTCTTCAGTGGCAGAGATTTTCGAGTAAACTCAGGTGTGAATGTCATTTCCATCAGTCACCTACCATGTAACCTTAGATCACTCATTTAGTCTTCCAAATCCTTAGTTTTCTCCTAAGTAACACAACAATATCCATCCAGTAGTGCTTTTGTGAGGATTAAGTGAAATAACACATGTGAAAATGCTTACGCCACACCGCAGATGCTCAATGACTGTTTTCTTTCATCTGATGCTTATTTTTAAGGATTGTCTCAAAAACGCTTCTGGGATTTGCTGTTCTCAGAGCATGTTAATCTTCACCAGTGCTGTATGGTTTAGGAATATTTGCAGTTATGTCACCTCTTTCCCTGCAGCCCCCTACTCTGTTTCCCTTCATTCCTCTCCAGTCTTCTCTCCTCAATCGCATCCTCTTGCCTTCTCTTCCTCCTTACTTCTATTTCTACTTGGTTTTCTCCTTTTTCTAACTCCATACATTCTTACCTTCCACTTCTCCATTTATTTCCTAAGACAACTGAGGAAGAGACGTGTGGTTCAGAGAGAAAGAGAAGGAAACACAGTGTAGAAAGGGAATAAAACCAGCTCTTTCTCCTTCACGCTTGAGCCACACTGAATTTCTCCCAGTTCTCCAAGCTGTGCTTCGTCACACCTCCATGTCTTTGCACATGCTGTTCCTTCTTTACTTTTCCCTCCTTTAATTGGCTAGATTCCAAGTGCGCTTCAGGTCACAGAGGCATTTCTTCCCCGGGTGGTGTCGGGGGGTCTGGTCCTGGGCTCCAGTATACTCACTGTGCCCTCAGTGCTCCATGCTTCCCAGACCAACATACTGACTTCACTGAACTGTAATACCTCATTTAACAGTCTCTCTTTCGTGCTAAACTGTAAACTTTGATGCACAAAAACCATAAACTTTCACCTGTGTGTTTTTGCATTTCTAGCGCTTGGCTCAGCGCTTGGCACTTGGTAGGTGCTTGTTGAATGGAGTTGTAACTTGATGTAGTCATCGTCAAGATATCTGGGAGAGCCAGCCTAGCTTTTCTCAAGCTGAATTCTACTCTGGGACCTCTGTCCTGTTCTTACACAAAAGCTTTGGTCCACACCCTTGAGTAGCCCAAATGAAAGCAGGAAGAAGTATCATATACTACCTGTGCCTATTTTATTAGAATAAATTTCCAAACCCCATTAGCCTGGAAGTTAAGGCTCCAAATGAATTTTTCAGCCCTTTATCTCTCCATGAACCTAATGATAGAGCCACACATTTGCCAGCTATTCTTGTTCACGCTTATGCTGTTTCCCCAACTTGTAGGTGATTTCCCTCATTATTTGCCCATGGAAAGTCTTCTTATCCTTCAAGCTCCAGTTCAAATAATGGTTCTTACTTTTTGGCGTTATTGTGAGAATTAAATGAGATAAATTGCATAAATGCATAGCACAGTGGTTGGCATAGAATAAGTACTCTATAAAGATTAGCTATTAGCATCTTTTCTCAACCAGACTCTAAGCTCAGAGAGGGTAGGAACCATGTTTATATTATTTGTATCTGTACTCTAAGCACCCAGCATAAGGCTGAGTACATAGTAGTGCTCAATAAATGGTTGTTGAAAAAAAATGAAAGGAAAAATGGTCTAAATGACCTTCCAATAGGGCAGACATCCAGGCTATGCCAATTACCAGGGTGTAGTGGGTCATCCACATGAATTATTGAAAACAACTCCAGTTGTTTAGATACCTAGATATGATCTAAAAGATTTTCTGAGAATCGGTAATAAATGATTGATTATACATGCCTAGATGCCACAAAAGCACAAACAACATGTAGATTTCTTTGGTTAGCCAAAGACTCTGCTTTGAATGTGGAAATGTTAGGGTGAGAATGATTAAAGGAGATTTCATGTTTAATCTGGTCTGGTTCACTGGGACCTCACAAAGAATCAACTATAGAAATCCTGCTTCCTCCCATTCCCCCACCCCCGTGGTACAGACGGTTTAAAGCCAATGTCAATAGTGAAAATCAAATATTCTGTTTTTTGCATATTGAATTCCTTTAGAGGAAGTTTGAAGTGGTCAACTGAGTGTTTTAACTAAATCGAATAGAGTGCTAGAAAGATCTTTTTGAAATATAAAATAGTTTTAGCTTTACAGAAAGTCCACACAAAATAGAATATTTTGAATGTAAGAATATTACTTTGACAGTATATTCCTCCTTGTACGCAACATGTCAAAGCTTTTAGTATGTATAGCAGTATATAACGCAGTCTGTCGTATTTTGGGATAAAGTTCTCTATAGCTTCCAGGCACAATTACACATGGTTTTTCCACTAATTCTTTTCTTGTTCTCCTTCCTCCTACATTTCTTTTCCTTTTCCCATTCCCCTTTCCCTTGAGTGATAGATAACCTTATAACATCGACTTCAAAAAGGGAAGCATTAAAAATTAAATTTAGAATGACATGGTCCTTCTTAATGGTAGCTTTCCCTTCTAACAATAAGCAAAAACCTTGGATTTAAGATGATCACCACAACTGGCACACCAAACAAATAAAAATTAACAGCAAATAAGGAGCAACCCGAAGTCCTCTGAGATCAAGCAATAGTGTCTCTCTGAGCTGACCAGCCGGGCGGTCAGGAGCCAGCATGATTTCACCAGCTGTTACGACAAACTAGAAGCAGCAGGGGAGCCCTCTGCCCCTTCCTGCACTGGGGGTTATCGGGAAAATGTGACTCAGACCTGTTGGTGTTTGGGTATGGCTCTGGAAATCTCAAGTTATTCCTGCTCTAGAGACTGTGGAAGGTGTTAAATCAATTTGTGTAGAGAGATGACCACTTCTTCTCAAGGTTGAAGTCCATTCTCATCTTCTGTGAGATATCAAAAATTCCTATGAGGCTCCTGAGACCTTGCCCTTTCCCAGGGCTCTGGATTTTTGATCAAGCCCACGGCTGTTTCCCTACAACACAGCTGCCTCCTGTTTGGGTCACCACCACTAGCCATTCACCCTTCCTGGTCACCATTATAACCGATATCCTTTTTCCAGCTATGTTCTCTCTTTGTTGCTTTAGTGGGGCTCTCATCTTAGGAACACTGACGCTTATGTAGCATGGCTGTCACTGTGCCCCTTTAACTTGAAAACAACTTACACAAGAAAATAAGTTGACATAAATAGCAATAACACACATTTCAGTGCTAATTTGTCTTCCTGCATAACACTAGTCTTCAGACCCTGTGTTCAAAGTCTCTCAGTTACTTCTGGCGTTACTCAGTTGCTTCTCAGTTACTTCATGGGGGCTTTCATGAGCTCACCACCAGTTCTATCCAGTTCTTCTGCTCTAGACCCCTTTTTGATGCCCATGGCCATCAAAGCCAAATTTATGAAGCCAAATAAGAGTGACTTCTCATTTTCTGCCACTCTTCATGAGGATGTTGATTATTTTCTGGTACATTCCAAGGTTGCACACCTGTGAAATGCCAAAATGGGGCCACATTTAGCTTTTATCGCAATAGAACCACACTGCCTCACATAGTAATAAGGAGAAAGCTCCTCTTTCCTACTATATTGCCCCTTGTTATCTGGTTATGATAAAAAGCACTGTCTGTGATCCAATGTTTCACAAAATCCTCATGAAAACAACTCCTTTGTCTTCTGATTGAACTCCTGTTTTTCACAAGGCTCACAGCTGGTATTTTGGGCTGGGTAAAAGAAAACAACCTGTTCTTCATCTTTCCTTTTCTTGCTGTATGCGTCTATACCAAAACTCTTCTCACAGACTTTTGGATCCTCTTTGTCTGTTTTTGTTTTGGGGACACTCCTCCACCCTTTTAAGGAGACTACCCAGAATCTCACAGAACGCTTCCAGAACCTGGTCACTTGACCACATCTAGCTGCAAGGGAGGCTGAGAAAATGTGTTTTTTTTAATTTCATGTGTTAATGTACCTCACCAAAAATCAGTATTCTGTTAAAAAGAAAAGGAGGAGAATGCATTTTGGTGCAGACAACCAGTAATGGGAAAAATTGGCAAAAATCTAAATGTGCATCAACAAAGAACTGATTGTATATATTATGGTATATAATACCAGAGCAGTCTCGGCTATAGGTTTTAATCCACTTTTCCAAACTTTCCTCCTACCATCCCTCCCCTTCATGTGTCATGTGTGGAAGACACCCAGTTTGCTCATTGGTCTGAATATGGTACAACTTTTCCCATTTCTGTGTCCTTGCTCATCACATTCCCTTATTTGAAATGCCTCTGGACTCCTTTTCTTGTTCTGAGTTCTCATCTTTCAAGGCTCAGATTGGAGCTTTCCTCCTACATAAAATATGGTGATTATATTTTCTTCTAGATTCCAGCATTCTTGTCTATACTCTTCATGAGAACTTTCACCATTTAGATTTATACCCAATGTCTTTCTTGTAAGCCTGTCAGTGCAAGGGCTGATAGGTTTTTTGAATCAAAGAGGCTAGCACAATGTCTTACTGACAGCCAGTGCTTGGCAATTATTTACTTTTGTTTTTGCTGATAACCTAGGCTAAGGTTTGATGAGGAATATTAAGGGTTGCCTAACAGTTCTGGACTGAGAATAGTTGAGTCAGGTCATGGAACCGTGCTATCTCTATGCCCCTCTTCTGAGAGTAAGAACAATACTAGGAGCATTAGTTCATCACAGTGGGATAAGGAGAAGGATTAATGAGTTTCAAAAATTATTGTAACCTCAGTCAAAAAATTAAGCCCTCCTATTTTTGGATAATATCAGTATCAGGATAATCACAATACATTTGTTTTTATTTTTATAATTTTTATTTAATTTTTTGAATTGATAATACATTCACTTTTTAAATATAAAACACATAAAAGCTATTCATTAAAAGACTCTTGTTTTCTTGCCCTTCATACAATCATCTTATTCCTCTGCTTGGTAGCCATTATTATTGATTCCTTATTATCCTATCAGAGATACTTTTTAATACAAATAGAGGCCAATGCAAATATATAGTCCTTTTGTTTTATTTTTTCTAAAAATAGTAAAATACTATATACATCTTACTTTTAATCAATATAATTTAGAAATTTTTCTATATCAATAGTTTCTTTTTTTTTTTAATTTTCTGTTTATTGGAGTAACATTGGTTTATAACATTGTAAAAATTTCAGGTGTACATCATTATACTTCTATTTCTGCATAGATTACATCATGTTCACCACCAAAATACTAATTACAACCCATCACCACACACGTACCGAATTATCCCTTTCACCCTCCTCCCTCCCCACTTCCCCTCTGGTAACCACCAATCCAATCTCTGTCTCTATGTGTTTGTTTATTGTTGTTATTATCTACTACTTAATGAAGGAAATCATACAGTATTTGACCTTCTCCCTCTGACTTATTTCACTTTGCATTATACCCTCAATGTCCATCCATGTTGTCACAAATGGCTGGATTTCATTGTTTCTTATGGCTAAGTAGTATTCCATTGTGTATATATACCACATCTTCTTTATCCATTCGTCCCTTGATGGGCACTTAGGTTGCTTCCAAGTCTTGGCTATTGTGAATAACGCTGCAGTGGGTACAGGGGTGCATGTATCTTTATGCATTGGTGTTTTCAAGTTTTTTGGATAAATACCCAGCAGTGGAACAGCTGGATCATATGGTAGTTCTATCCTTGATTTTTTGAGGAATCTCCATACTGTTTTCCATAGTGGCTGCACCAGTTTGCACTCCCACCAGCAGTGTATGAGAATTCCCTTCTCTCCACATCCTCTCCAACACATGTTGTTTCCTGTCTTGTTAATTATAGCCATTCTGATGGGCGTTTTTTTTACAGTTGCATAGTATTCCATCATGTGGATATACCATAATATATACAATCAGTTCTTTGTTGATGATCATTTAGATTTTTGCCAATTTTTCCCATTACAACAATGCTGCAGGTAATATCCTTTTACTTAATTCCTTTTACATTTGTATATCTGTTGCATAAATTCCAGAAGTAGAATTGCTGAGTCAATGGGATATGTATTTGAAGATTTGATAAATATGGTCAGATAGCCCTTCACAAGAATTCTACCAATTCGTACTCTCACCAGCAACATACAAAAGTGCTATTTTTACACAGTCTTGCCAACATAGTTTAATATCAAATTTCTGAAATTTTGATAATCTGTAAGGTGGAAGAAAAAAAAACCCAAGTTCATCTATTTTTAATTTACATCTTTATTACCATAAGTAAAGTTGGGCATCAATTTTTTCCACTTATTTAAGAACCATATCTATTTTGTCTTCTGTGAATGCTCTGTTCATATCTTTGTGAACTTTTTAATTGGATAAATGATCTTTCTTTTACTCTTATGGATTTGTAGGTACTCTTTATATATGTGGGAGATTAGCCATTTGTCTATCTTTGAAGTTGCAAATATTTTTGCCTAGTTGTCATTTGTTTTTTTTAATTGGTTTATTTTTTCCCCAAAGTTTTTTGATTCTTATAGAGTGGATCTTATCAATCTTTCTTCCCATGGCTTCTGGATTTTGTGTCAGTTAGAAAGGCTTTCAACACTTAAGGTTATAAAATAATTGTCTCAAATTTTTCTTTATTTATTTTACATGTAAATATTGAATCTATTTGAAATTTCAGGCTCCTTTTTAAGCCATTTTAAGCAAATATGTCTTTGGGGTAGGGTTGCTAGATTTAGAAAATAAAAACACAAATGACCCATTTAAATTTGAATTTCAGATAAACCGTGAATCATTTTTTTGGACTAGTATGTCCCATGCAATATTGGGAGTTTTGTATGGGACACACTTATACTAAATGATGACTCATTGTTTACCTGAAATTTAACTGGGCATCCTGTATTTTATCTGGCAACCCTAGGTTGGGAGCCACTAGCCTATCTGTTTAGACGCTTTAGATTGGCCTGATTCTCAATTTAGGCTATGTCAAGGCTCTACTACTCTTCCTCATTTGCTGTTTAAAAGTTTAATGGTATTATACAATGTCTGCATCCATCTCTTACAGGTTCTGAAGTTTGTGCACACAATTGCTGTTAAAACAAATAGAAATAAGTTCACTTATTTGTGAATGAATGAAGGTCTAGTTCCCTTCTGACATTCTGTCCAAAGTTAACGACAAGAAAATCATTTCCAGAGGCGGGAAGAGACTTTCCGGTGGCAGCAGAGAGCCAGTCCCCTGCCTGCTTCACTCTAATGAAACAATTGAGCTCCTAAGAATATTTGTTTATCAAAATAATTGTCTCAATTACTATTTCAAGGGGTTAGAGACTAGAATTAAATAGAAATAAAGTATTTTTTTCTCACAGGAGTTTAATAACATTTAAAAATTATAAGTGTATTCTGTTTGATTAAATGGGACAAAAACAAACTCTTTTTAACTGCTTTTGAAAACAGTTATGGAGTCTTATCTCCCTTAGCACTCCCACTGTGATTAACAAAGCACAATGTTGAGATAGTACTCCCCTTCCCTCCACAGAATTGTAGCACAAATCACAACCATCATGATAAATAGAGACTGTGATGTCATTGAAGCTGCGAGGTCCCGGTTGTGTTACAACCAACGGAGGACAGTATACTTACCTCTATCTAACTTACTTGATTGTGTCTAGTTAATCCATTGATTCATTCATTCAACGAATATTTCTTTCTTTTTTTTTATTGATGTTTTAATAGTTTATAACATTGTGAAATTTTGGGTTGTACATTTTTGTTTGTCCATCACCATATATATGTCTCCCTTCACCCCTTGTGTCCCCCCCCCCCCATTGCCCCTGGTAACCACAATACAGTTTTCTCTGTCCATGTGTTGGTTTATATTCCACATATGAGTGAGATCATATGGTGTTTGTCTTTCTCTTTCTGGCTTATTTCACTTAACATAATACACTCCAGGCCGATCCATGTTGTTGCAAATGGGACGATTTTGTCTTTTTTTATGGCTGAGTAGTATTCCATTGTATATATATATATCACATCTTCTTGATCCAATCATTAGTCGAGGGACACTTAGGTTGCTTCCACTTCTTGGCTATAGTGAATAATGCTGCAATGAACGTAGGGGTACATAAGCCTCTTTGGATTGTTGATTTCAGGTTCGTTGGATAGATTCCCAGTAGTGGGATGGCTGGATCATAGGGTATTTCTATTTTTAATTCTTTGAGGAATCTCCGTACTGTTTTCCATAGAGGCTGCACCTGTTTGCATTCCCACCAGCTGTGTATGAGGGTTCCTGTTTCTCCACATCCTCTCCAACATTTGTTGTTTTTTGTCTTGGTGATTATAGCCAGATTCAACGAATATTTCTTGAGTGTCTACTAACTGTTAGGCACTGTGCTAGGTTGAACAAACAGCCTTGGATCCTGTCTTCATGAGGCTTTGCAGTGGCCTGCTAGAGCCAGCTCCTACTGGCTCATGGAAAGCCCATTGTTAAATTTTCAGCTTTGGGATCTTTATACTCAGCAGTGATGAGAGTATTTATACATGGTAATTGGCACACACTGCAAATCAGGGTGCTCTTTGTTGTTTCTTTTCTTCTCCATTGCCCCTTTTATTTAAATGTATAGCTGGTTATTAAATAGTGACCAGCACATCACTGAGATTACAGAGACGCCCCTCAGCTGAGTCACCCTCTCTGCCTGTCTACCGCCTCACAAGGGCCCCACAACACCAATACACCTTGCTTTTCACAAACAATAGCTTCTTGAAATGTTGTGAAGGAATCAAATTATTACATTATGGTTAACACATTTTTAGGTTGTGTTGGCTATCTAAGGAAACCCAAAGTGAAACTTTTAAAAGAAAGTTTGTAATGTTAAAAAAATTATTAGTTTATATTTAGCTATGTAAGATGGGGATAATAATAGCACCTCCCTCATAGGGTTGTTGTGGGGATTAAATGAGCTAATAGGTGTAAAGAACTTAGGAAGTGCCTGGCACAGAGTAATGTAGAGTAAGTATCATACAACTCAAGGTCCACCCTGTTCTTATGACGCATGATTTATACAGAGGATTTTTTTTTTGTGGTATTGATAGTGTGGAAGGTAAATAGAAAACTTGAGCTACATCTCTCAGCTCCAGCAATAAGCTAAAATGACCTCTTTAATTTAAAAAGATCCTTAAAAGATTTTAGATCTGGAATCTTAACTGCTGGAAGAAAAGCAGAACATCATGTTCTGGGAGCCAGGAGAAATGCTGTGCTTGCTTCTTTTTGCATTTGACAGTATTAAGGCTCTTTTTAATGAAAAACCTTACTTTTTTCCTCCTTTGTTTGTTCCTTGGCTTTCCTAAGTGAGTTCCGGCACTCTGAGCATGCCATCTGATCATGGTTCTCTTATTCTGTAAGAAGAGCACAGGAGGGAGAGGAGGGCCAGACAGCCTCTGACGGGCTACTAATCCTGGAATTTTCAAATCTAGAGTCTCACCTCTGGCAGAATTCTCTAGTCTTTACAAAGAAAAAGAATATACTTTATTCTGATTCTGTTAACCCATTTTTATATACTAGAAGGTTTTTCCTCTCCCTATTGAGGCTAATTATTCACATGCACATCCTGTATGTATTTTGTTAGATTTATGCCTAAATTGTTGTTCTTCCTCTTCTTGGTACTATTGTAAATGCCATTGTTTTCATAATTTCATATTCAAGTTGTTCATTGCTGGAATGTATGAAAACAATGACTTTTGTGTATTGATCTTATTTCCTTCAATTTTGCTATAATCACTTATTTCCAGAAATTTTTTGGTAGCTTCTTTGGAGTTGTCTACATTCATAGTCATGTCATCTGCAAATAAAGACAGTTTTATTTCTTCTTCTCTAATCAGTATACCTTTTATTTATTTTTCTTGTCTTATGTACTAGCGAGGACTTCAAATAGGAGTGATTAGAGAGGATATCTTTGTAGTGTTACTGATCTTAAGGGGAAAGTGTCCTGTCTCTCACCATCAAGTATGCTGTTAGATGTAGGTTCTTTGTGTATACCTTCTGTAGATTATGAAAGTTCTCATTTTTTGAGACCTGCAGAATGTAAATGGCTTGTTTTAGTTTAATCTATTGAGAGATTTGATTTATGGTCATTTTTCTCAGGGCAAGGGTGATTTGAAAGTGATAGAAGGAAAGAAGAACATTCCACTCTTGATTCCTATGATAAGGAGTCCCTGAGTCAGCTGTCTGTCGCCTTCATCCTCCACCCCTTGCCATAAAACCAGGGATCTCTAGCAGCTGCGTTTGGGAAAGAGGATGCAGGAGGTGATGTGATGAACTTGCTTTTAAATCTGAAGAGCTGCCACTTCTTATCTGTATGACATTGGATGAATCATAAAACCTCATTTCTGGAGTCAGGGCCATAATTACCTTATAGGGCTGTGAAGATAAGTTGAATATATAAACTCTAAAGTACTCTACAAATTTAAGTTATCTTCTAGACTTTAAGTTCTTGGAGGGCAAGAGCCATGTCAGTTCATTTTTGCATACCCTAAATAGTCTGGGGCACAGTAAATGCTTAACATGCACCTAATTATTATGTTACTACATATATGTGTTCCTCCATGATCTTTTTGTTTGCCCTTAGGCTGTGTATGTGGGGTGCTGAATCGTGGCCTTATTGCATGGGCTGTCACAGTTAGGCTCTATGACCTTGGGCAAGTCACTCAAACTCCCTAACAAATAATTGGACTCTTTGGATGACTGTGAGATGACCCAGGTAAAGGACTCTGCAAAATATCAGCTTATGGAAAATGGTCAATAAATGCTAGCTGTTACTTTTGTTTGGGTAGGACCTTCATTATTGAATTAGAGAACTAGAGAGGGAAAACTATGGGGGTTTTGGTTTATTTGTTTGTGGTTGTTTTTTTTTTGGTGTCTCCTTGAGGGAACTTTCTTGTTTGCTCATGGGTGATAATAGAGGGTGGGAGTGAGGGAAAAATGTGACAGCTGGCCCCAGATTTCCATTTGTGCCAATTCACTAGTTTTCCTCTTTTCCTGTCCACTAGGTGACACTGTTTACTCATCTATGCTGCTCCATTTAGACCTTTCCACAAATCTTAATTCAAAAGTAGCATGTTTTGTTTGAGGTAAAGATGAGGGGGGGAGGTACGTTGGGAAAGAAAATATAAATGAACTGCCAGGGAGCAATCTTTGAGGGACAATTAGGGGCCAATTGTCACCTATGGTTATGTGACTTTATGGGCTAGTTTCAAACTATTTTTTAAACTGATTTTAAGAGCAACATGCAATTAGTTTCCACTTCTATTCCAAGAAATGAAGGAAAGCATGGACTGCTCCCCCTCCAAGCCTTCGCCAAACCAAAGGATAGAATAAAATGTGGTGGGTTTAAAGAGAGTTGAGTAGATGCTCTTAAGTGTCTCTGTTTTCGTCTCTTCAATGAGAGTTAATGAGGGCACAGACCACTAATAAGCAGTTGAAGCAGTTTCTAGGCTAAGCTTAAGTTGCGCCTTCAAATCTAATAAAAATTAGTCACTGCTGAGAAGAAACCAAACACAGTGTGTTCCTTTGGCTGTGGAGTTTGCAGAGCTACTCCTTGTCTTCCAGGTCACTTATGTTCCCATTTCGGCATTGCTGTATTGCCATATACTCACAGGAAGCTGTCATTTATCTGGATACCACCCAGTTGAAACTTGTGATGATTCCAAAATGGCACATGTAGCTTTTGGACGAAGAAAAATTCAAAATGATTTTCTTCCCTTGCATTTCCAGGCTGGAGGCTGGGGGAATTCTGTCAACCACATCAAACCAAAGGATCAAGAAATCAAAGATTTCATCCATTTGCCTCTGAGTTTGGGGTCTGTCTTCTATTTACCATCACCTCTTCATTGTCCATTAGAACTTTAAAATTAACTTGGTTATGCTGCTTGTTATGCTCGTTTGTGCTGCTTGCTTATAGCTTAGATTTTTTTTGCCCTCAGAAGTAACACAACCAAAATTCTTCAGCAAATATTTCCCAGTTCAGAATTTTCCTAAAGCTTTCCTGGCCTCCCTTGCTAATGAGCTCCAATTTTCTTTGCTTTTCTGTGTGTCTACCAGCACGCACCACCTTGAGTTGGTGTGTAATAAACAACCAAATATAGTCACAGTTTTGGCAGCTAACTTTTGGAAGACTGTCACAAGGCCCCCTAAAACAGGAATTAAGCAGATTTAAAATGAACAGGCAAACTCTTGCGCTTGGGAAGAGGGGACATTTTCATATGTTGTGAGCAGTCGTTACCACAATATCTTCTATGTATTTACACTCTGCTTTATTTAAGTAACAGTAATAACTTTAATGATTGGTAGCACAGCACTTATGTTAAATGCTCAGCACCCCTCTCTGAAATGGGGCTTCCTCCACACAGATCTTGATGTGGAACCAATGCTGTGTAATCGGCAGTTGTGTGAAGAGGTTTGGAGAGCAGAGCAGATAACAGAGCTACACAGAACAGTCGTGACTGAAATGCATTTTGTTCCTTGATTCTGTGTAGAGCACCCATGACATCTGGGATTTGCTCACTCACATCTCCAGCTTGCATGGTCCTCTGAGGAAGAAATGAGAGAATAGAAAAAAGAGAAGAGGGAAAAGGGAGAGAGAAATTCAGGCTGGCTTTAGTACATCGGAATTCTAACTCTCGGGGCATTTTCCTAAATAGTGAATACCAATCATACCGAGTGAGTCAAATCGTGTTCTGTTTTTATAAATCAAACAAATGTTCCCAGGAGATAGGTGGAGGCCACTAAGCCCATTTCATTTATGAGGCAACCTGAATTGAAAGACAGGACTTTACAGGGGATAGGCTTTGTGAGTTGATTTAATTTTATCACATGTGCCTTATACCTTCAATGCTACCTTGACATAAAGGCTGCAGGCTTTACTATAACTCTTTCATCTGAATGGTTGATACACAATTAGGGATGGCTACAGAAATTTTTAGGGACGTTGAAAATAAACGAATTGTTTTGAGAGACATGGGTTGTAGTGCTTTTCTCAGGGAAGATGAGAAATAGATCATGGTGCATGGATGGTGTTGCTCTCATCAAAGATGCCTCTAGATCTTGACCAAACTCTGCCCAGGTATCTGTGTACTATCTATCGGTGAAAATATAACAGTGCTGCTTCTGAGAGGAAGATTTGACATTATTTGTTACAGATGAGCACTGTAGGCCCTCAACGACCCTGTCTTAGCTTTTAGAAGAAAGAATATAAGTTTTTCTTTTTGTAGTCAGGTTGAACTTCCTAAAGCACCGTTGCTCTTCAAATCTTCAGTGGTTTGCTGTTGTTTACTAAATAATGCCTAAACTTAGTGGAGATGAGAGCCTTCTGACAGTCTCTGTGCTTGTGCTTCCTAAATCACATGTGCCCACCCGATGGGACCCAGGCTTGGCTCTCTCAGTCTTTGTCGAGGCCTGTCACTCTTCCTGGGATGCTCTCAGGGACTTTTCTCCCTAGAACCCATGTCTTATTATTGGAATCCTACTTACTACTAAAGGACCAGTTTAAATACCACCTTCTTCAAGAAGTTCTCCCTGATTCTCCTCTGCCTCCAGCCAGAAGAAATGTTTCATTCTTCGGAACACTGTACCTCTTTCATAGCCCTTGAATCCTGCTTTGGTTGGTAGGTGCTTGTGTATGCAGCATCTTTCCTACAAGACTGCCAGCTGCCAGGCATTGGGGATTAGATAGCCTGCGTCTGCCTCAGTGATCTGCACAGCATCATGTACGGTGTATGTGGTCATCAATATTTTTTGAGTAAATGAATAACATAAAGCATACACACTGTCTTGCTGGACTAATTTCAATCGCTGTGTCTAAGTGCCGAAAATATAAAATAGCAGTGTCAAAAATAAACTAATTAGGAGTATATTTCTTTATGTAAGTTTTGCTTCAATGATCTTTTTCAAACAGTTACCTTCTTTCAGATGTGTTTGACACATAGTGGATGATCAGTCAACCAGCTCATGGCTGCTTGAATGCAGTATCACAGTAAATGTGGTTCCACAATGAGGTAAAGAGAGATTTTAATGAGACTTTTTTGGATTTATGAACTGAAGAGCAATTTTTCCAGGTTTACACAGAAACCTGAAAACTTGAAAGGCAGAGTGAGTCATTTCTATTCTTGATGCACATGAACCTGTGGACTGTTGACAGTAAGGGATGAAAGACATTTTTAAATGTAATATGAACTAACATTTATAGAGCACTTACTGTATGCCAGACATTCTGCTTATCAGTCTACATGCATTACTTCATTTGGCTTCCCAATAATTACTATTTCCGTTTATAGATAATAAAACGGAGTCTTAGAGAAGTTAAGTAAGTTGCTCAAAGACACATAGCAAGTAAGTGGCAGAACCAGGATTTGAACCCTGGTTGACAAACTCCAGTGCATAAACCATTTTGCCTCTTTGTGCAAAGTTATGTCCTTCCAGAGGAGAGTATAGTATAGTGTCCCTTGGGCAGTTGTAGAAATTTCCATTCAGTCTAAACCTTCTCAGTGCCTCTATTCTATGGATGAAGGAACTGAGGCCCAGAGAGGTTAAGTGACTTATGCAGGATCACAGAACTAGTGAGATGTGAGATTAGACCACAGATATCTAGACTCCCAGTCTAGAGGGCCCTCCTTGGAAGATGGGGTGTTAGCACACAGATTTGGATGTGCATGAATCTAGCCAGGTTCCCTTAAACATTAGCCCTATGTGCAGTGAAAGCAGAGGCAGCTCAGCTGACCCTGGGTGGAGTTAGTGCCATCTGCCTTATAAAGAGGTCTGACTACCTCTCTTTTCACTTACTGGTTAATTCAGTAGTACTCATCTCAATCTGGCATCACGTGACTTACTTGCTTTAATCTTTCTGAATCTCTAACCAAAGCAACCCAGGGTGCCAAAGTTGGCCATTCACGCACCAGAGACCAAGATATTCCCTCTTCTGTGGCTGACTTTGCCCTCTTATATGACAACCAGGGTGTGAAGAGCTGGCTTTGGTTTCGATTGAGTGTGTAATTGCCTGTATGGTGCCATTTGGAGGCCTCGCCACTCCTTGGGGGCCACAGATGTCTAAAATATCCACAATGAAGGGTCTCTTAGGATTAAGGCTTTTCCTTAGTGATGCATGCTGAGATTGTGGAAATAAAACAAAATAAATGAATAGAGACAACAACAGAGCATTTGGAATCAGAAAGCTAGAGGACCAGGCAGCAAAGGGTCAAGACTTGAGGGTGAGCACTGCCCCTTTCCCAGTTAAGCAGGGGATGGCCCTGCTGGTGTTCCACCAGGGAGATTATAAGCGCTCAGGTTTCCAGATGTTGAGATGAGATTTGAAATCAGAAACACCTCTGCCTCTTAGTGTTGGGTGATCACGGAAAAGCTACTTAGTCTGTTTGGACCTCAGTTTCTTTATCTGTAAAATGATATAAATCTTATGGGGCTGCTGTGGCAAATTAGGTTAAACTGGACAATGTATCTGAAAGCTCTTTGTAAATGCAGTGCCATACACACACCTGTTTTCCATTAATGACCAATTAATTCATTCAGGAGGTCAGCATTAAAATGGAAATATACATTCTGGGAGAGCAAACAAATTTAGTTATTTTTATATCCATGTTATCGTTAAAAAAATCAGCTTTATGACAAGGGATGACTCTGGGTGAATGGAGTAGAGGTAGGGGCATTTCTTCGGTTGGGGTGAGTGGGAGGCAGGAGAAGAAGGCGAAGTCAGGAGCCAGAGACCCATCTAAGGGAGGTTCTCAACAGCCAATCAACGTGAAGGCCATGGGTCAGGGGTACAGATGAAGAACTGGAAGGGTCAATGAGGGCAAATATTTCTCGTATCACTGGCCCACGGCTGTCCTTTTGCAGGTGTCTGAGTTGCCTCATGGGGTTTTTCTCAGTCACTGGGCTTTCAAGCTGCTGATATAAAAATTACTGTGATGACCCAGCAACTTAATCTTGTAGTTATCAGATAATAGAGCCTGATATCCCAGTAGCAGGAACACCGAGGGGAAGGAAGATTGAAATGAGTCTTAACCTCTATATCTTCCAACTGTGTTTCACATACCTATCACTTCTGTTTGCAGAGGTGAGGTTAGGTTATATTTTGCATTTTCAGTTTCAGAGAGAAGCAAACGTCAATTATCAGAATGATTTTGCCCTTACATAAAGGAAAACTGCCGATATCAGGTG
The DNA here is from genome assembly GCF_020826845.1 of Diceros bicornis minor. Taxonomy (NCBI): domain Eukaryota; kingdom Metazoa; phylum Chordata; class Mammalia; order Perissodactyla; family Rhinocerotidae; genus Diceros; species Diceros bicornis. The sequence continues at coordinate 40,860,464 of NC_080754.1, forward strand.
CAAACATCAGGTAACAGTAATCATTATAGTGTCTACCCTCCCATATGCTATAACTTTCTCACCAAAGCATCAAATCAGGGTTTAAAAGAATCTTAGGATTGAAAGGTAACAAAACATTTTCTATCCTCTATACACATTTAAACCATCCTAAATAAAAATGAAATTCTCCTGCCTCTAAAGGGAGATTCCCAGAGTCCCTTGAGAATTCACTTCAATATTTTGCTAGTCTTTCCACTGCATATTTAGTCCCTCTAAACCAATTTAGTCCCGCTGCTATTAATTTTTCCCTAATTGAAGATGGAGACTAGCTTATTGTCACACTTCCTGTGGGTGACACTTTGTGTCATATTCACATTTGCATTCCTGTCACTTATCATCATCCTTGGCACAAGGCAAGTATTTATTTAGTGTTTGTTGAATGAATGGATGAAAAAATACACGAATGAATGAACGATTCTTGCTTCTAATTTACTCTATTTGTGTGTCTCCTTTTTAGTCAGAATAATTCTAGTTCTTTAACGTTTCATGAGGAATCTCCTTCCTTTTGAACATCTCAACCTTCTAGTTGGCTCTTTTACTCAATCCTCTTTGTTTTTCCTGTTCTTCTTTGGTTTGAAGCCCAGAATTGGAGATCAGTGAAGCTATCAGGTAAAGATGCTAAAAATATTCCTCATTTGTAGAATTAAGTAAAAAGCTTCAGTTTTTAGGAGTGTGTGGGTATAAGTGACTAAGGTCTAGCTTGTGCGAGGTTGTGGACCTTGAAATGCTTGAGTTGAAAGGGATTAAAGGAATTACTGTAAGTGTTTTTCTTCTCTTGTTTTTGGTTTTGTTGGTTTGCTTGTTTTGATTAAATGATAATATTTTTAAGGCAAAAGTCTTTATCTCTTAGAAATACTCACAGATGAAATATTATGATGTCTAGAGTTTGCTTTAAAAAAGCACCAGCAGGAAAGGATGTGGGAAAATTAAGGCAGTATAGAAGAAAAAAGATGTACCGATAATTTTTGAAGCTGGGTTAATTATACTATTCTCTCTACTTTTGTGAATGATTTTTTTTTCATAATACAAAGTTAAGAAAAATGTCTGTGGACAAACCTGCTTATTCTAGATGAGAAAAACAAGACCCAGAGAGGTGAGGAGGCACCACTAGCATCACAAAGCTGGATGATGGAGAACCTGGACTAGAAGGCAAGTCTTTTCTCCCACTCAGATGCTCTTTCCATTATACTGTGTATTAGTTCAGCTTGTTGTGCACTCTCTGTAGACTTTATTGACGTCACCATCATCCTGCTAATGATAACTTTGACGTGCAAAGACCACTTATGATTCTTGTCTACTTCCAACCTAACTTAGTTTACTGTCCCTGTGACTTTAATAAGCACAAAGATTTTCCCACTCTAGGTAACAATCAAAAGAGAAAAGAATGTTGATATAACTCTTTGTTTTATGGCATTCTTAGGGACTAAAGTAACACATTAATAGAGAACAAAACAGAAAAACATATGTGCAAGGAATTTCAACTGATGAACAGTCACTAAACATATTTAAACTTTTAAACAAGCAATTGCACATGGCAACAAAATCTAAATAATGCCCCAGAAGTAATTACTACTTTAAGTGTGTAATAAAATGATAAAATGCTTTCATAGGGCTCTGGCCTGCAGAGTCTCTGTGATACACCCAACAGCTTGGCAGCCATCCAAAGCCCAGAGTGGCTTCAGGTTTGGAACATCTATCTCATCAGAAGCCAAGACCACCTCAGGAATTTATCTGTGCTCAGAACACTCAGGGTTACATGGTTTTATCCATATTCCTCTTGAAAAAGAAAAAGCGAGCATCTCTTTATTTGGAGGAAAGGAATAGGGGTTGGTTTAAAGAAGGGAGGAAATGGAGAATTGTGTATGTGTAGGGATGAGGGTAGGGGTAAGAGGGAGGAAATTTTGGGGGAGTTAACTCATTCAGATGTAGCCCTAAGATAAATACCATGAAATGGTTAACAGCAAACTGTCTGAGTGGTATAGGCCGGAATACCAGTTGATAGTAGGAAACCTAAGTCAGGTGAGTTACACCAGATGAGAAGAGGTATTTCAGGGAGAGCCTAAGCAGGAAGTCATCCTCCTGCTCATAGCCAGGGAAGACCACATGGGAGATGGCTCTGTAAGCCAATAAGTGCCATAAGGTGTTGGAGGCACTATGAGGGAATTTCTAAACTAATCTGGAATTCAAATAGTACTTACTTCCTTAAATCAGTTTCAAAACATTTTTGTATTAGGTTTAAGACACTTTCTTTAAGTGGTTTGTGCTTCATAGGCAAGACATAGGTATTTTGTCCATTTTTTTCACAATCAGAATTAATTCTCTTTGCTTAAAAGATGCATGTCATCAGCATAAAGTTGTTTTTTTTCCCTATAATTTTTTTGATTGTGTCCTCCAATTCCCAGGGTCATATAAACCTTGTTAAGAGGTTACTGTTAAGTATGGATTTCAATTTTAAACAAGCTTCTCAGTGAGAACCAGTTAGACATGAAAGTGTACTTCCAAGGGAATTGTGTATTCATTTAAAGCTTAGCAAAAAAAAATAAAAACAAACCCTGCTCCACCGCCACCCAGCGTGTGATTCCAGGTCACCACCCTTGGAACATTGTGCTTTTGAGCTTTTGACTGCATTTGCTTCTGAGGTTAAGAGAAGTGTGTGGCAGATGTCGGGAGGCAGTTAGGGATGGGGGTGGGTGCAGGGATGAAGGGGCTGCCAGATGTTGAGCGGGAGGGAGGAGTGTGAGTATAAAAGCCTGCCAGATGTCTGCAGTGCAGAATGTTGGGGCACCTGCTTTCCATGATCTTCACCAGATGATTTATATCACATCAGTAGGATCTCATAAAGGTCCTACCCCTCCTCGATAAATACTGCATCCAGGGCTTATGTCACTATTTTCTGCCTGGTTTCTTGCCTGGGATTATGTCTTTTCAAAAGTTCAAGTTTTGAGGGTTATATGAATGAAAATACACAATCAACTAACATACTCATTTGTAAATAAAAGAGGGTCGAGGGGCTTTACATTTAGATCTGTTGTTCTAAATTATAAAGACGATCACCTTTTATTTTCTATTTATTTTATCTTTCCAATAAGGAATGATTCGCTCTCCTCTCTTCCTTACAATGAATTTAATAGATTTATTCATCAAGTTTTCTAAATTTAGACACCAAACTGATGTTTTTCTCCCACTGCTTAATTTTATTCTTAGCAGCACTTACATAAAGCCAGGCAGTGAAAGATATGGCAAAAATACTAACTTGCTGTGACCTGGAATGCACTGAGGGAAGAAAATAACAATAATGAAGATTGATGTACCAGAGAGACTTAATACCAAGCACCCCTAATGAAATCTGTTTTATGCTTATGGTTTTTCCCCATAGTGATTTTGGCTACATGATTCCTGTGGTTTTTAGGAGTCTGAGTTTTCCTTGTGAGGCCTGGGACAGGCTCAATTCTTAGGCTAATAGATGGGCCACACAAAAGAAAATATGTGGATCTTATCACTTCCTTGGATTTTAGGAAACTTTAGTGTTTTCTAGGACTAGATTTGATTACAACAGACAAAATTCCTCACTCTGATCTTGTTTGCAAGGCTTATAAATAACAGTATTTGGGGACTTGGAGAGTGAACCAAGAGACTGGGAAGATTGAAAGAGCAGCTCAATTTGTCCCACTGGCCTCTCAATCTTCAGAAAGCCGAGGCTCGTCATTCCCTGCGGACCATAGTGAGCAGTATTGATCATTGCTCCTCTAGACTGCACTGACATTCACGCATTGAGGACATAATTACTGAGCACCTAGCAGGTGCCACTCTGCTAAGTTCTGGGAACACAGTGGTGAAAGAAGTCCCTTCCTTGTTGGAACTCCCCGTGGACTGGGGAAGACAGACATTGAACAGATTATTGCTCAAATAATTATTCACAATATGTGTTATGAGAAAATATAATAGTGGGGACTTTGATAGATGTCCTCAGATAACCATGGAATGAATTGCTTTATGATTTGGCAAATTGGTCCCTCATTTGGGATCACCAGATGGACTACGCACTTGTTTGCGTGAGTCAGCTTTCAACGGGATCGTGTGCAAGCATTTTGTCAGGAGGTACTTTCTTAAGCATCACCAAGAAAACCCATTTTAGCCTGCATTCCAGGTTCTTCTAGGGACAACCCCAGAGATGAAACTTGTCTTTACATCCAGGCCATGTATTTTTTTAAAATAAAGTTTTAATTTTAGAATAGTTTTAGATTTACAGAAAAGTTGTGAAGATAGTACGGAGTTCCCGTATACCCCACACCCAGTTTCCCCTATTACTAACATTTTACATTAGTATGGTACATTTGTCACAATTAATGAACCAATATTGATACATTACAGATTTTCTTAGTTTTTTTTTTTGTGTGTGTGAGGAAGATTGTCCCTGAGCTAACATCTGTTGCCAATCTTCCTCTTTTTGCTTGAGGAAGACTGTCCCTGAGCTAACATCTGTGCCAATCTTCCTCTATCTTGTATGTGGGATGCCGCCACAGTATGGCTCGATGAGTGGCGTGCAGGTCTGTGCCCGGGATCCAAACCTCTGAACCCCAGGTCGCTGAAGTGGACTGTGCAAACTTAACCACTATGCCACCAGGCTGGCCCCTTTCTTAGTTTTTACCTAATACTCTTTTCACCCTACAATCCCATCCTGGAGACCACATTACATTTATCTATAGTGTCTTCTTAGCTCTTTGTCTATGACAGTTTCTGAGACTCCCTTGTTTTTGATGACTTTGACAGTGTTGAGGAGTACTGATCAGACATTTTGCATGATGTTCCATGAGTGGGATTTGTCTGATGTTTTTGTTATGATTGATACAGTTATGGGTTTTGAGGAGGAGGTCTACAGGGGTAAAGTACCATTCTCATCACATCATATCAAGGGTACATACTATCAACATGACTTATTGCTGTTGATGTTGACCTTGATCACCTGGCTGAGGTCGTGGTTTACATTTCTCCACTGTAAGGTTACTCTTTTCTCCCTTTTCTACGCTGTACTCTTTGGAAGGATGCTACCATGAGCACTCTGTACTTAAGGAGTGGGGAGTTATGCTACACCTCCTTGAGGGTGGAGTATCTACACAAACTGTTTGGCAATCTTCTGCATGGGAAATTTGTCTATTCTCCCTCATTTTTTTTATTCAATCATTTATTTATATCAATATGGACTCATGCATATTTATTTTTATACTTTGGGTTATAATTCAATACTACTTTTTGTTGCTCAAATTGTTCTAGCTTTGGCTGGTTGGCTCTTGTGCCCCTTAGACATACCACATCATTGTGTGTGTATGTGTTTTCTTTTTGTAAAGTTTTTGGGTACCTCATCACTTTCTGACACTACAAGATGCTCTAGGCTCATGTTGTATATTTCCTGCTACAGTCCTAGACTCAGCCATTTCTCCAAGGAGTGCTGATTTCTTTTATTGGAGAATGGTATTAGAAACCAAGACCTCTCTGGGTGCCTCTGGTTTGTTTTTCACACTATAAATTACCTGTGAACTAGTGACTGAACAGGAATGTGGGCTGGAGAAAGAAGTCTGATATTCAGAGTCAGGCCTTATATCTGTTTCCCACTTTTTCCACTTATTAACTGCAGAGCCCTGGGCAAATAATTTAACATCTCAGAATCTCACCTTTCTCATCTGTAAAATGGGCATAATATTACTTACCTCACAGGGTTGTTGTAAGAACTAGAAAAAAAATATTTGTAATGGGTCTGACACACAGCATCTGTTCAAGAAGTCATTTCTAGGGAGCGGTAGTTTCATATGGGTGTCACTACCCAGGAGCTGGCTGAACACCAAGGAAAATAAATGTTTAATTTTTTAAGTTGCATAAGCAAAACCATACTATTCGTGAAGGAAATAAAAAGAGAGGATATTTTACTTACAGTCTCACTACCTTTTACTCCCTGTCATTATGTACTTAGTTTAAAAATATTTTCATCACGTTGTATGTAATAAGAGAAATAACATTTTACCGAAGTGTATATAGTTATAATAAAATAGCAGCACTTATTGAGTGCTTGTACTCAACCCTTTATATGGATTATTACAATCTCCATTTTACAGTTGAGGAAACTGAGGCACAAAGGGGTTAAGTACTTTCCCAGAGGGCATGTAGCCAAGGAAAAGGGAGGATAGGATTTGAACCAAGGTCTGTCTGATGCCAGAGCTTGAAACCCTTGATCATTATGTTATATTTTGTCTTTTATTCAGACACCCACACCCACACAGTCACATGTACGCACACGTGTGTGTATATTCATTTCTTTATGCAACATACTGATCGTCTGCCATGCGAAAGCCTTTGGATCATGTTGGGAATGAAAAATGAATTATTCATAGTCCCTTTTTTTTAAAGTGCTCAGGATTTTACAGGAGATATCACACACAGATAAATGACTGCCGTGCAATTCTATATGTAATAAATACTGTTGGAGCTTTACAGATTTCAGTATTTGGAAAAGAGGCTGATTATACCTGCCCAATGACACTAGGGAGAGTTTGATGGAGGAGTTAACACTCAAACTGAGACTTGAGGATGGGCCAGATTTAAAGAGTTTGTGAAGGCTAAAGGCATTTCAGCCAAATAGAATAGTCTAAATAAAGCTGTAGAGGCTTGTGGTAGATCACTGAACAGTAGTTATTCATTCCCCAAACTGCTTGGGGTGGAGCCCTCTCTCTTACTCTCAGTGGCTTTGGGCATGGCCTGGTGACTTTCTTGGGCCAATGGAATGTGGGTAGAAGTGAAATCATGATATTTGTGAGTCCAGGAATGATAAGTTTCTGCCAGCTCTCTTGGAGCTTCTTCCCTGTGTCGTGAGGAGAGCATGTCTCAGATCGCTGTTGCTCCCTCAGCCTGAGACCTGGAATGAAGGCACATGGAAACAAACCTGAAGGTGACCTGGCCTGAGTCCAGCCTGGCCCAGATGAGCCCAGCTGAGGTCACACAAACTTTAACAGATATGCAGACCTGTGAGAGTAAAATAGATGACAGTTGTTTTAAAACCCTGAGATTTTTGGGTTTGTTATGCAGCATAATCTCAGCAAAAATATGATTAATACAAGGACAGAAAGGATAGACCAAATTAGAAGACAATTATCCAGTTGGGCTGAAGAATATACATGCATGCCTGCACCTGTATACAGAGAAGAATTTTAACTTAAGCCATGAAAATAATGAGTAAAATGACTCAGACTTTGTTTGATTTTGCCTGCCAAAATGGCCAAGAGTATTTTATGGCACCTTATACAGGATTTATGAGAAATCTACAAAGTTATGGACTTGGAATAAAAGCACAGAATGTTTCAGGTACTTTTCCTTCTCTCCCCTACTCCTTTTGTGGGACCCAGCGCACACCAAGTAAACAGTAGGGACATGGGTCTTCCCTCAAAGGAATTTTAACAAGCAAGATAGACATATACACAGGAAATACAAGGGGAGTTCTTGTAAACAAGAAAGTAGCAGGATTTAAGGTAACGAAGGAATCGGGTACCATATTAGCTGAATGACATAAAGAAGATATGCTAGCAAGAGGTTAATCACAGCATATGATGGGTATAATTAATTCATAAATACCCTTTCTTGAGGCCAGGTAATTACCAAGCGTCCTCTACTGTCTCTACTTCTCTGCTTTCAGAGTCCAGGAACATAAATGCTTATTGCTGATGATTGACAAGCCACTTGCATGCTTAGCTGAAGGTAGACCCCTGGTGGGAGGAAACAAATATTTTAAGAGCAAAAAAGGGGTGAAGGAAAAAAGATTGAATGAGTGGGTGGCTCTATGGGAAAAGACCGGGAGAGGGTGGCTTTTTGGGAAAGCCCTAGAGTAGACAAAAACTTTTATGCTGGATCAGGGATGGGTGGAATAGACTAGCGAGGCCTTTTTTTAATCTCCATCCCTTGTGGACTCAGGTTAGAAGATGTTGCTCCAACTTCACGTAAAAAGTCTGTGTTTCTTCCTAGTTTTGTTGTTGTGCTCTGCTGTCAAAAAGACCATGTGGTTATGGACGATGTGAACCCTGCCTCCTACTTGCAAGTCATCTATATATCATCATGCTAAAAGGGCTTGTCTCCTCTTTGCCTTCAAGACATTCCCTTGTATTATGTGTCTCCTTTATGAGACAAAGTTATACTTGTACCATTACTTTTCAGCTAATGAATTCTGCACCAGGGAGTAAATTTACAACCATAACTTCCCTCTGGCTTAAAGAAGGAAAATTTGAGTCTGTGGTACACGATTCTGAGGTGCTTCTAGCAGTGCCTTGGTCTCGAATGAATCAACCTTTACACTTTCCAGGGTGGGCGGGAGAAATATAGGTCCTCCAGCTGAGTTCTGACTGAGCACTGCCCTGACCCCCACATTGGTGTGACCACAGGGACCTTGACTTCAGCCATAAACCAGCTCCATAGGAAGCCTTGCCACTTAAAGAACTACAAAACATATTTCACCCACATTTGTTGAACACTTGCTATTTGACAGGCATTGTGGCAGGCATAGCAAGGAACACAAAAATAAATAAGACATGGTTCTCTCCTCCATGGGGGTTTATAATCTACTGGAGAAGTAGATAGGCACAGAAGCAACATAAGGATGTGGGAGGCTGAGTGACAGGTTTGAGCATGGGCCAAAAATGGAACCACCCAGCCTCTAGGTTCAAATTGGAGCATAGTGTAATGGAAATCCTCTCCTGGCCACATGGAAAGCCAGAAGCAGGCCTGATGGAGGGGACTGATTTAAAACATTATCCTAGCAGGGTGGTCAAAGCTGAGGTACCCATACTGGTCTGGGAACAGAAGAACAGATCCAGTTGGATACAATGTCCTCTTTTTAAAGCCCTACTTCAGCATTTTTTCTTCCTAACTTCCTAAATTTTTGTTTTACCTCCAGAGACCCTGTCTAGGAGGCTCCTGGAACATTCTTCGTCTGTGGGGTGAAGGTGGTATGATTCTAGTGGGCCTCAGACCAGAACCAAGTGGGTTTGTATTTTTAGCAACAAAACAACTGCACCACCATGAGCTGGTTTCTCTTTGGATTGAAAAGAAGTGAAGGTAGCTAGCTTTCCTTTCTTCTGTGTAGCAGCTAGACTCCTTTCAGCTTCAGCGAGCTCTCATGGGGGTCATCTTGGAGATCTGGTAGCAAAAGACCACTTTGCTAATAGCTCATTCATTTTTTCTTAAATGGAACAGTCTTGGAAGACAGGCCTGGGAACTAGGCTTATAGGCTGGGAAAGCAGACAGGGATTCAGGCAGCAGCTGTTTTTAATGTGCTTGGAGACTACATACGTACTATGTAGAGAACACATTGCATTCGGTAAGATCATAAAATATGCATGTGAGTGTGGTAAGAACATGACAGTAAAAATGATGCTGCCAACACAATGGAAACACTTTGTTATGTGGCTCCACATCTCGGAACATGGCAGCCAGGCCATATTCTTTAGAGTTGAGATTCATTGTGATCCACAATCCTCTATTTTTCCCACATGGTTAATATACAACACTGGTAGAATTGTTCGTGGTACCTTCTAACATCTGGGGAGAACTTCAAGGTCCTCTTCCCCCCCTCCCCCACCCCTGGATCTATGGAATAGTTTAAGGACAACATAGTCAAGGACCAAATTCTCAGATATAGGCAATTTGCCATACTAGCAAGGGATGAAGCTTTGAGAAGGGAGGGTGAACTGTATCATGGTTAAAACAAGGTGAGGTGACACTCTCTTAAACTTCCATTCAGTGCACCTAAAAAATTACTTTTTATTTTAATAAACTGTTCATTTTGAAATTGTTTTAGATTTACAGAGAAGTTGCAACTAAAGTACAGCGAGTTCCCTTATACCCCTCAACAAGTTTCAGGTTTTCCTAATGTTATGATCCTATAGTACCATAGTACATTTATCAAAAATAAGAGACCAGTATTGGTACATTACTATTCACTTAACTCTAGACTTCATTTGGATTTTACCGGCTTTTCCATTAATGTCTTTTTTCTGTTCCAGGATCTAATCTGGGATACCAAATTCCATATATTTGTCATGTTTCCTTAGTCTAGTCTGGTCTGTGACAGTTTCTCAGTCTTTCCTTGTTTTTCATAACCTCGACAGCTTCAAGGAGTATTGGCTAGGTATTTTGTAGAATGTAAAAAAAAAAAAAAAAAAAAAAAAAGCTACATTTTAAAATGAGGTCTGAACCTCCCTTGCTTGGGAGAAACTGCTTCCGTCTTAGAAGGCCAGAGAGGAATCATGGAGACCCTGGGGGAGAGAAGGCATGGAATGCGGATACTGAGCCTCCTCTTGCTCTGATCTTCTGCTAATGGGGCAGAGAGCACCTGAGGACCATAGGCGGTCCACTGTACTTGAGGGCAACTCCTGGAGTTAGTGGTCTAATCTCGCTACGCATTAGAATCACTCGGGCAGCTTTTAAAAATACTGATGCCCAGGGGCCAGCCCGGTGGCGCAAGCATGCTGCGGCGGCCCAGGGTTCGCAGGTTAGGATCCTGGGCGCACACCGACCTACCGCTTGGCAAGCCATGCTGTGATGGCGTCCCATATAAAGTGGAGGAAGATGGGCACGAATGTTTGCCCAGGGCCAGTCTTCCTCAGCAAAAAAGAGGAGGATTGGCAGATGTTAGCACAGGGCTGATCTTCCTCACCAAAAAAAAAAAAAAAAAAAAAATACTGATGCCCAGAACTCACCCCAGACCAATTAAATCTGACTGTTTCGGGATGTGGCCCAGGTACGGGTATTTTTCAACAGTATACCAGATGATTCTAATATGCATCCAGACTCAAGAACCACAGATTTAGCTAGTAATAAAGAACTTAGGCTAGTTTGCCTAAGCATTTCAGAATGGAAAAGGAGTAGACCCCAGGTATGCGATTGGTCAAGGCTTTGGCATTTGGGATCCTGGAAGTCTCTTTATCATAGACGTAACTGACAGTATTATTTTATTTACTTATTTTTCTTAATAGCTTAAAAACTGAGTGCCAAGCAGTGGATTTGTTTCCTTCATCATCAATCTGATGTGAGGCTAAAACAAGTGAGTTATGGAACCCTGTTCCTTAATGAATATCCTGCTTTCAGTTGTCTAGTGACCAGAGCCGACCATTTGGAGGTGCAAGTTATTGCTCAGATAAAAATATTGAGCTGGGAATTGGGAAAACTGGGTTTCAGTCTTAGTGTTTTAAAAGCCATTTGACCACTAGCTGGTCAAGTTATTTAATTTCTCTAGAACTCAGGGCAGTCACCAGAAAAATGGAGGGTTTGAATTAGGTCACCACTGAGATCTCATCTGGCTCTAAAATTCTATGATTCTTTTAAATCCCAGTTTGTCACTTACTAAATGTTTCACCTTGAGTGAGCCTCTTGATCTTGCCGGGCCTCATTTCCCATCTGATAAATGGGGATGGGGATACCTCACATGGGGGTTATTGTGGGCACCAATTGAGATTATTCTTTCTGAAGTGCCGCACAATTCTAGCAGTAATGTTTTCTGAAAAGGGGGGTGATTCCACACTTCTCTTGGGGATCATTGTATCACCAGTGTATATCTTTCCTACACCACATACACCCCCAACTACTCAATAAATATTTATGGATTGAGTAAATGGTATAATCTGAAGATAAAACTTGGGTCAACATGGCAGTGGATGGCAACAGTGGCTTCCCAGTAGATTCACCTGAGGAGCTTTAAAAATCATGACTCTCCCATCACACCCCCAAACAATCAAATTAGGATCTCTGAGGATGGGATCCTCATGTCAGGTTTTCTTCTGAAGATCCTCAGGTGATTCCAAAGTGCAGCCAAAGTTGAGAACCACCACCTTACGAAGCCTGGTTTTTCTTGCTCAGCAAGTTGAAGAAATAGAAGATGGCTGGAGTATTAAAGGCTGCCCAATCCTTGAAGGACATGCATGGCATCTTTATTTCTCTTTCCATCTAACACAGTACTTGGCAAAGGCATATGGCAGAAACTCAACTTGAATTTGTTTAGTTGGATGGCATTGAAAAAAAATCCCCAGATCGCCATTTCCTCTCTCAGTCATTTCACTCACTATGTGATACGTTGTGAAAAGCAGGTGACATCAAGGGCTCAAACCCATGTTTCCTCCTTAATCATATTCTCACTACAACACAGCTTCATTTTTTTAAGGATTCATACAATTTAATGAGTCTAGTTTGAAAAAGAGCCTTCCTCATTCCACCTCCACTCTGCATCCTGTTGCTGGTCCGGTTCTGCAGTCCTGCAGCTGATTGAAGCCTGGGGCTTGAGAGTGAGATGAGTTTCACTGTGAAGATGGTGGCATTTTCAATAGCTAGAGTGACTGCAATGAGCCCAGTGCATGCCAGCACTTCAAGGTGTGTCATCCACTGGCCGTAAGGTACCTGATTTGATCTCCTCACTCCCTTAGGTTCCCAATGCTTTATTTATCCTCACATTAAAAACATATTTTTAAAAGGATTCTGAGATGCTCCTCTTATTATTAATCCAGGTGCTTACTTAGTTCCAGATAAATACAGAACCCCCCTCCTTTTTCGAATGTGTTGTAGCTTTATATGGAGCTAATGGAGCAAGGCAATGCTCAAACGTCAAATTAAACTGCACAGCTCTGTAATCACTCAGACTGACATGGCATAAAAGGATAATTAGTAGTTCATTACATGGAACATTGTTTGTTCAGCTAAATTGATTTCTCAGCTGCCCATGTTTTCTGTTTTCTTAGTAAGCGCTCCACTGCACATTTTTATTTAAGAGCTAGGAAATCCCTTTCCCTGAACTTTTTTTTTTTTTTTTTATCAGTGCAGTTTTAAAATATAATTTGCTTGAGCTGGGTGAACCTCCGAATGACATACAGGTGTATGGTAACAATCATGAGTGTGGATTGATGCTCGGAACGTGAAACCGGCTGTGGTTAGAACCCCGCGAGACTCTACCTAAAAGCCGAAACATACCTGGCGGCTTTGTACCTGGAAATGTATTTGTGGCTGTTGCTTTTCAAGTTAAGAGTGAGCTTCCCTCTTAGAAAGGGAGGGAGCGAGAGAGAAATTGGAATAGACACCTAATCCCTTGCTGTTCAAAGTGGAAATTTTCCAACAAAGTTTTCTTCAACCCTTCATGTTGTCTCTTAATGCCAAAATAAAGAAAACAGTGGCTGTTTTAGGATTTCCTGCAACCGTGCTCGCCATCAGCAGGATTTAGAAACAAGGCTAAATGCTGACCTCAAAACTTTCTGAACTTGCTACCTTATAAAGATAACATGAATTTTCTAGGTTGGTGTAGCATAGCTATCCATAGCACATGATCCTTGGCTGTTTTCCATGTCTCTGCACTTCTCTCTGGGATCTACGTAGATTTTTCTGGGTAAATATAGGTGTTCAGATGTGTGGTCGTGGACATCATCAGCATCTGCCTCCTAACACGTAGCCCACCCAGGTTTTGCCACTGGCTTGCTTAGCTCTGTTTGACCAATAGATTAATACATTGAACTAAGTGACACTGTGGAGTTTTGACAGTCACAAAGAGAGGAGAGAAGCCAGTTCTGCAGCAAGTTTAAGCCTTGGGCATGTGATGAAATCTAATTCCGGGCAGCCTGTCAGGCTGATAGTTCTGCCACAAAGAAGTTTGTTTCCCAAAAGATTCTCAACGTTAACTAGGTTTTGCTAGTCCTTGGAGGAACTTAGAAATATGCTGTTTGAAATTAAACGTTGACATCATCTGTATTAGATGGAGGAGGTGGGTCAATGTGAGGAGATGGAGGGCATTTGGAAGCTGGGCAAAGAAAAGCTCAGTGGCTCACCCTGGTTAAGTATTCTGTCAAAATACATGTGTGCAGCTGGGGTTCATGCTAGTGGAACTAAAGACTGTATTAGATTCCACCACAACCAAGTTCTGGGTTTCTTTTCTTGGCCCATTAGAAGGCTCATATAACCTAAACACAACATATCGAGCAGGCGTCTCTCTGTTACCAATGTTAATGGGAGGAAATAGAGCCTGCATGAATGAAATCCGTGCATAATCCCCGAGGCTCACCAGAGCTTTTTGATTTAATCTTCTTCCCTAGCAACGTTCTTAGGTGCTGGACTCAGAGTTGAAGGCATACTCAGAGGAAGAGTTTCTAACTTTTGAAGAGAGCGTGGGCATATTATTGTTGTATTCTCAGCACACAAAGACCTAGCAGAAACTTTGAAATGGAATTTCAAAGTTTTTTTCTGTAAGGAAAGTTAATTTTGGGGTCAGAATCCCAGGCAGGCCATTTTCTTGTAGGCTTTGAATGTGGAAAACAGCCAATATGAAGATCTGTGATTACCCTGTATGTAGTGGCACCTTGCTCTGGTTAAAACAATGATAATTGGGGCCGGCCCTGTGGCTTAGCGGTTAAGTGCACTCGCTCCGCTGCTGGCGGCCCGGGGTTTGGATCCCGGGCGCGCACCGGCGCACCGCTTCTCCGGCCATGCTGAGGCCGCGTCCCACATACAGCAACTAGAAGGCTGTGCAGCTATGACATACAGCTATCTACCGGGGCCTTGGGGAGAAAAGAGGGGAAAAAAAAAGGAGGAGGATTGGCAATAGATGTTAGCTCAGGGCTGATCTTCCTCACATACACACAAAAAAAGATAATGAATATGCCTATCATGAACTGCAGCCCTACTATGTGTCTGGCACTGTGCTATGTGTTTTACATCTGCAATTGTGGTCCCTTCCCTCCCAACTCCAAGCACAGGCTTCCTGATCCTTCTTGGGCTGTGCTCTTCCTCATATCTTTGCATGACTGCCTCTGCCTCATTCTTTAGGTTGCAGCTCAAATATCACCCTCTCAGAAGGGCCTTTCCAGGACCCTCTCTAAAGTCACTCTCAATCAAATTATCCTGCATTATATCCTCTCTAGCATAAATCACTACTTGACTTAAAAAATTTTTTTTTGGATTCTTTACTTCTTTATTATCTGTCTTTCTCTATTAGGGAGTAGACTTCATGAGGGCAGAGCCTTGATTTTTTTCATGACTGTATCCCCTGTGCCTGGAACAATGCCTGGCATGTAATAGATGCTCATTAAATACTTGTTGAATGAATGAAGCCCAGCATTCTTGTCTGGATGGGGGAAGGGTCCCACCTTGCACCTGTTAACACTTATGTCTCTGCTCTTCATCCACCATCACCTTTGGAGCTGGTTTTCTCAGGCCCATTTCACTCTGCCCCATCTTGTTCCGTGTGGTTAAGAGAACTATATTGTCTCACTTCTCAGTCTACGATGCTGAGCTACAACACCTTTGCCCTCCAGTTTCTCATTTGAATCTCTCGGCTTTCATCTGTGCTCCAAGCTTCTGAGGTTCTGGACATCTGCTTTGATCATTGCTTCTCTCATACGACTTGGGTTTGTCAAGCTCTCACTCTTTCCCTGATACTGGCCTAAACCACAAAGTCTTGCGTCATATTCCCTGCGGCTAGCTGCTTCCCACATTCTGGAGAAGCAAGGCATCAGGAGGAAGCAGTTTGAAGCTGAATTCTAACAGAGCCTGAAGAAGGCAGGTTGGCTTTTCATCTCAAGCACAGTTTCCATTGCATCATACCATGGATGTTCACCATCACTTCCCAGAGGCATTAGTGAACGCCTAGGTCTAGGTTCCCTTAGACCCTTCCTGGTAAAGAGCAATCACATAGCTAAATATATTAAGGCCCATTGAACTGCAAAATCTAGTTGTGATGCAAACCAAGAAAAGCAAAATTTACAAGATTCCCAGTTTGAGACACAGCGTAGAAGAACTGATATGGAAAAAGAAGTGTAATAGAAGCCTCAGAATTAAAAAGGAAATTCTACTCTTAGGTCCTAGCTGTTGTTTGGCTTTTTGATAGTAAGTGTGAGTACATGAGCGTAAATAATTTGCGTATATCTATAATTCAATTACTGGTTTATAGATGATGTATGTAAAGTGTAGGTAATATTTATATTTTACTTTAATGAAAAGTTATAAAATGAGTAATATTTATTCAAGAACCTAGAATAATTCTTTTGGATTTACTTAGATGATTAGGCCAGGAACACATTCAGAAAGTTATATATATATGTATATAAATGTCTCTCTGAAAGAACAAAATGTTAGTTCTGCAGCATTTCAATCTGTCAAGCAAAGGTATATGAACATGTTTTTCTTTTGAAAGGCATATTATTATGTACCCAATAAATCAAAATGAGCTCTTTTGAGTGACTTACATCTTTCAAATAAATAAAATTCAATCCCACATATACATATTACCTGTTAAACAAATCCAACTCGGGGACAAAACTGATTCAGTTATGCAATGCCTGTAAAAACAAAAAAATTAAAGTAGATGTTTATATAGTAAAATAAAACAAAAATTGTTTAAAAAAAAGAATTGTATTTCATAATATGGATAATTTATAATGTATTTAACCATCTTAATTTTAGTTTCTGGTTTTTCTTACTAGTATATAGAAGTAAAATTGATTTTTGTATATTGACCTTGTATCCTTCAATCATGCTAAACTTATTCTATTAGCTTTTTCCTCGCTTCCATGGAATTTTCTACATAGATGATCATGTATAAATGAAGACACTTTTACTTCTTTCTTTCCCATCTGCATGCCTTTTATTTCTTTTTTTTTTTTTTTTTTTTTTGCCTATTGTACTGGCTAGACCCTCCAGTACAATGTTGACTAGCAGTAGTAACAGTGAACATCCTTATTTTGTTCTTGATCTTAGGGGGAAAACATTCAGTCTCTTACTATTAAATATGATGTTAGCTGTAGATTTTTCATAGAAACCCTTTATCAATTTGAGAAATTCTCTTCTATTTTTAGTTTGTTGAGAGTTTTTATTGGGAATGGATGTTGGATTTTGTCAAATTCTTTCTTTGCGTTGTTGAGATGATCATACGGTCTTCTTTTTCAGTTTGTTAATATGGTGAATTACATTGGTTGACTTCAAATGGTAAACCAACCTTATGTTGTTGGGGTAAACCCCATTTGGCCATATGTTCTCCCTTTTATTTATCATTGGGTTCAATTTGTTAAAATTTTATAAAGAATTACTGCACAACGTTACTGAGGGATATTGGTCTGTCATTTTCTTTTCTTGCAATGTCTTTGTCAGGTTTTGATAGCAGGGCAATGCTGGCCTCATGGAATGAGTTGGGAAGTGTTACCTTCTCTTTAATTTTCTGAAAGAGTTTGTGTAGAATTGATATTACTTCTTACTTGAATGTTCAGTAGAATTCAACAGAGTAGACTTCTGTGCCTGGAGTTTTCTTTGTGAGAAGGTTTTGAACTAAAAGTTTAATTTTTTAAATAAATATAGGCCTACTCAGATTATCTGTTTCTTCTTGAGTGAACTTTGGCAGTTTGTGTCTTTCAAGGAATTTGCCCATTTTTTCTAAGTTGTGGAATTTATTGACATAAAATTGTTTATAACATTCCCTTTCTATCCTTTTATTTTTTATAGAATCTGTACTTATATCATGCCTCACATTCTTGTTACTAGAAATTGTGTCTTTTCTCTTTGTTTCTTATTCAGTCTAACCAGAGTGTTATCAATTTCATTAATATTTTAAAATAACCATCTTTTTGTTTTATTGATTTTTAAATTTTTTCTGTTTTCAATTTATTTCTACTCTTTTCCTTATTCTTTCCTTTCTTCTGCCCACTTTGAGTTTAATTTGTTCTTTTTCTTGTCTTAGAGCATGGAAGCTGAAATCACTGCTTTGAGACCTTTCTTCTTCTCTAATACAGATGTTTAGCACTATAAATTTTCCTCTAAGTACTGCTGTGGTAGCATCTCACAAATTTTGAAATGGCATGTTTTTGCTTTCTTTCAGTTTAAAGTACATTCTGATTTCCTCTGATTTATTTTCTGATCCATGGATTATTTAGAAGTTATTATTTAGTTTCCAAATTTTGGGGGATTTTCCAGTTATCTTATGCCATTGATTTCTAATTTAACTCCATTTTAGTCAGAGAACATATTTGTATAATTTGAACCTTTTAAAATTTATTGAGAGTTTCTTTATGGCTCAGAATATGCTCTATCTTGGTAAATGTTCTGTTCGCACTTGAAAAAAATATGTATTCTGCTGTCATTGGTTGGAGTGGTCTGCAAATGTTAATTAGGTCAAGTTGATTGATAGTGTTTCTCAAGTCTTCTAAATACTTACAGATTTTCTGTCTACTTCTTTTATCAATTCTGGAGACAAGTCTGTTTAAATTTCAACAATATATTGCAAATTTATTTATTTATACCTTTTAAAGTAAAATATTTATTTAAATAATTAATTACTTATTATTTATTTTTATTTTTAGGTCTATTAGTTTTTGCTTCATGTATTTTGAAGCTCTATTAGGTGCATAAACATTTGGGATTGTTGTTTTCTCTTAGTGTATTGACCTCTTTATATTGACAGAGTAGCTGCAGATTTCTTTCAATTAGTGTTAGCATGGTACATCATTTTCATTATTTTACTTTTAATCTACTTGTGCCTTTCTATTTAAAGTGAGTTTACTGCAGGCAGCATATAGTTAGGTTTTACTTTTTCATCCAATCTGATGAGGAGGAACAGTGTAAGTGAGCATAAGTGAGGCCATCTTGTTACACTAAACGGCCCCAGCCCCTCCTCCATGTGACTACTCACTGTCCTGCACATACTCCAAAAAATTCACAAGCTCTCCTGATTTATGGCCTCCACTTACGTATGTACTCCCCAATAGATTGATAAATTAAAAACTTTGTTCTACTAGTTTCTCTCCAGGAACAGGCTGACCACAGGGGAGAAACACACTTACAAGGTATCCATCACAGCTGACAGAAGAATGGAACAATGTGATACCTGGAGCCCGTCATGCCTGGAGACCAACATCCCTGGACTCCCTCCTTACTGCCCATTTTCCCTATATAACTGCCTCAAGATTCTGTAATCTTTGAAGGTGTGTCTTTGAGACATTAGTCACCTGTCTTCTGATTTGCCGGCTAATCTAGTTAAACTTCATTTCTAGATCTCTAACTCGTTGTGATTAATTGGCTGAGATCGTAGCGAGCAGAGAAAGCCCATGGCTCTGTATCAACAGGAACAATTCCTAGCACAGTGTAAGTTTGGGTGGTTATTTTCTTGGTTTCAGATTTCCTTAAAGCATGTGCTGAGGAATACTTTGCTGAAGATTCAAGGGAGTCTCTCTGTGGATCTCCAAGTTCTCTTTCTATGCAGCTTTCTCCTCTCTAGTTCACTGTCCTGAAAACTCTAGCTACCATGGCCTCCCAGACTTTGAACTCCATTTCCTCAATCTCTTCAAATCAGTAAGATTGCCAGGCAACGCTTGGGTTCTCCCTGTACTGTGACCTGGCATCTTTCTCTAGGCAGTAAGCTGGGACCGTTGTTGGTGTTACCTTCTTTATTTCTCCTCTTTCAGATATCTCTTTCTTGCACTACCTGATTCCAATATCTGAAAGTTGTTGTTTCAAATACATATATTTTGTCTAATTTTTAAATTTTTGGGAAGAGGGTAAATCCTGTTACTCCATCTTTGCTGGAAGTGGAAGTTCCAAGTGTCATGATTTTAATTTTAATTTTCCTTATTTCTAGTGATGCCAAGCATATTTTTGGAGGTTTATTAGATATTTAATTCTTTTAATGTGAATTATATTTTCATATTTGCCAGTTATTTATATATTTTAACATATAAATTTGTAGGAGTTTTAAAAAATATGTTCTGGATATAAAATCTTAGTCTGTTTTATATGACGCAAATATTTTTCCCTAGTCTATTATTTGTTTATGGTGATGCAGATGTATATGTATTATATGTTTTGATATGGAAAGAGCTCCAAAAATATTTTCAAGTAAAACAAAGCAAGATGTAAGATAATCCATATAGTATAATTCCATTTGGTAGAAAAGTATTTAGGCATAATATGTGTATGTATGTATACTGAACAGAATGTAACCTCCTCCACTAGAATGTAAGCTCCTTGAGGCCAGGGACATTCTTTTGTTTAATATTGTATCTCAGTGCCTATGACAGCACATAGCAGATAGTTAGGGGGGTCAATATAACTTGTTGAATTAATTAATGATCTATGACGTTACCACATTTACATAAAATAACTATATAGGTACAAATTATGTGAAGGAGGTTGCATGTATAGCTATGTATATTCATTTACATATTTAAATGCATAGAACAATGTTTGGGAGAATATATACTGATCTGTTATCAGTGGTTATCTTTGGGGAAGGAATAGGATTGAGTGGAGGGGAAGTGAAAATAGACATTTACTATTACTTGACATATTTCTGAAATTGTGTGTTCATATCATCATGTATTATTTTTATAAATGACTATATATATCAGTAAAGAAAATAGTTATTGTCTCAATTCTTTTTTTTTTTTTTGTGAGGAAGATCAACCCTGAGCTAACATTCGTGCTAATCCTCCCCTTTTTGCTGAGGAAGACCGGCTCTGAGCTAACATCTATTGCCCATCCTCCTCCTTTTTTTCCCCCAAAGCCCCAGTAGATAGTTGTATGTCGTAGTTGCACATCCTGCTAGTTGCTGTATGTGGGATGCGGCCTCAGCATGGCCGGAGAAGCGGTGCGTCGGTGCGCGCCCGGGATCCGAACCCGGGCCGCCAGTAGCGGAGCACGCGCACACTTAACTGCTAAGCCACGGGGCTGGCCCCTATTGTCTCAATTCTGATCAAAGATCTTTAAATTTGATTTGAAGATCCTATGTTCTATATCACCAAGCACTGTGTTTGCCCAGGAGATTTTAAAGAGACACTTAAATCAGTATTAAATCAGTATTAAACCATTAAAATTAAAGACCAGGCAATTCTTATCAAGAAGTGCAAACTAGACTTGGAATATGGCAGAAGTAAAATATGGGCGCATGGCAAGTTAGGAATGTGAGTGTTCTTTCCATCCTCAGGCTTTGGGCAAGATCCGGGAGGCAGTGTCATAGTGGGTGGAGCAGTGGGGCTGTAATTGAGTGTCATATGAGGAGACACTAGACGTTACTTCATAAGGGAACCAGTAATCTGATATCCAGGGATGAAACTTAGTCAGGAACTAGAGAAGGAAAACATACAGCCCTGCCGATGGGCTGAGTTATGAGACATGAGGCCGCTTGGATGATTTTTTGCTTACTGGATTTTACCGCCAGGAGTACAGGTGGCAGTTCTCAAATTTGGGGTCATTGTAAAGGTTCCAGGTGACTCAAATTAGAGAAAACCATTCCTTTTGACTAGCTTCATAACCAATATTCGTGGTCAAAGATGAATGTATTATGTGAGGATTCAGATTTTATTCAAGAAGAGTTTATAGAATGCTTATGGCACACAGGATCTGGAGTAGGCTCTGTCAGGGATACAGAGACAAATCAGCCATAGACCCTCTTCTCTAGTAATAGAATCTTGGAGGTGAATAAAAACATGAACATAAATTGCCATGAAAGGATTAAAGTTATGAAGATATGAGGTTATAAAGTTGTGGAGTAACACAGTATCAATGGGAAAGAATGCAGGGAATGAACGTGAGAGGGATTGAAGAGAGAGATGGAAAGAGCATGGCCCTTGATTGGATATAGTGACTATAAGAAAATTTTCAAGAATCTAATGGATTCACTGAACATCCCAGGTGACTCTCTTGAGGGAGTGGCTTTATCAGGCTTTGCCTAGTTCCCAGGATTTCCTGGACTACAAAGGGCAAATACAGCTATTTAGTGAAGGGTGCCTGCAGCCTCTGTGGGCAGTGAGGGAGCCATTCAACACTCTGACCTGGTTAGGACAACTCATATTTTACTTATTTGTCTCACTTACCAGCTTGTAAATTCCTTCTGGGAAAGGATTTGTAGTTATCTCTATATTCCTAGTTACATAGATCCATTGTATCTGTTGGTTTTGTAAGCAGATTGCTCCTGAACAACCAGAAAAGGAGATCTTTCAATGTCAGAACTTATGCTAACTTTCTGGGGGAATAGATGTGATTATGATAAGGTGCCTCCTCCCTAGGAACTTAAAGTCCAATGAGGGTTCATCAGATGTACTAGATGGATGCAGAAGAAAACTACAACTCAAAAAGGGTGAGTAGTTTTGCTACCAGTATACCCACGTGTATTATTCAGGATGGGCTAGGTTGTGCTGTGGCAACAAACAACCTCCACACCTCAGGGGTTCCCAAGGCCAGTTCTTTGTTCACACCACATGTTCACTGTGGATTGGCTGCAACTCTGCTCCATATCTTCACTCAGGGACCCAGCTGAACAGATTAACTTTTCCACCTGGAACATTGCTGTCATTGTGGCAGAGGCATGCGCTGGCTCTTCTTCCTAGAAGTGACATACATCACTTCACACATTCATCAGCCAAAGCAGGTGACATGGGCATGCCTGAGTTCAACAGGCTAAGTAAGTATAATGGTTCCACAGGGAGGGGCAGTGCATATTGACAAACAGCAATGTATTCTACAACATTACTCCTCTGCAGTCTATTTTCTCAACCCTAAGTCTCCATGTCTTAAAGGAGAATCTTAAGACTTTATGATATTTCTGGAGAACAGGGAAAAGGGTATAGGAATAAAGAGGATGTTCTGAGAGAAGCGGGGGCTGTGAGAGAAAATCCAAATAAAGAAAGAAAGCTTCAAGATAAATATGAGAGAGGACTTTTAATTTAGCTGTATACCCAGTGGGGTAGTTGGTAGGGATGGTTGTGGATTCACGGAATTTTATTTTTCTCTGCAGATGATATTATCAGATGCTTGTCACGACTAGGCTATTACTGTGAATTTTTTAAAAGAAGAAAAGTGAAAAGATTTTGATCTAATGTCATCTTTATTTCAGAAAAAAGATAAGAACACTAATTGTTAAGACTGACAAAGAATTAATTTCTAGTTGCATTGAGAGCAAAAAAATTAACAGACTAACAAAATTATAACCTTAACATGATTGAACTCATTACTCTTGAAATGTGGAGCAGATACTTTGTGTTGGTTTTTTAGTTTGTTTATAGAACTGGAAATGACTTTAGCATGTTAATATTTTATCAAATTAAAATTAATATCATGTTTTGAGAATCGAAATGTAAATGTACCGTAAATGCCATTATATATGTTAGAGTATGTGCTTTATTTTTATAAAAATAATACATGTTTATTATCAAAATTTCAAGTAATATGAAATGTACAAAGAAAGAAAAAATTTACTTATAAATAACCTAGTATAACATTTGGTGAATATTACTTCAGTCTACCGTATATGCATGTATAGAGATTGGTAGATGAATTGATAGGCAGGGCAATAGATAAATGGATAGATAGATAGATATAGAAATAATTTTATAAGAATGGCATCATCTTCTACCAGCTATTAAAAATACATTTAATTTTGTTCTAATTTACTAGATTTTGAAATGCAGGATTTTTGAATTTTTGATAAATGTTTGTCTCCTCAAGAGTTATTACTCCTTTAAGATCCTAAGCTTAAAGAAAGATTTGAAAACTATCAAGACATCAGCAACATAACTTTTTAAAACTGAAATGTTTCCATTTTTTACAGTGTTTCCTATGAAAGAGGAAGCCTTTAATACTCTTATCCTTCCTTCTACTTCTCTCCCCTTCGCCTTTATTTTTTGCTCTGATTTTATTTAATTTTAATGTAATTTCAAACTTACTTCAATGTTGTAAGAATAGTACAGGACATTTCTGTATCCCCTTTACCCAGATTTACCAATTTTGCCCCATTTTTTATTATTCTCTTTCTGTATTTTACACATATGCATATTATTTTTTTCCTGAACCATACTTAATATACAGGTAAATATGTATTTCTGAAGAACAAGGACATTCTCTTAAATAATCACAGTACAATTTTCAAAAGCAAAGAAATTTTACATTGATACAATACTATTATCTAGCCTGCAGTTCATATTCAAATGTTGTCAGTGTTCCAATATGCTTTCTATATGTATCTTTTTCCTAGTACAGGATCCAATCTAGGATCATGCATTGCTTACTTACCATGTCTTTTTAGTCTTATTTAATCTGAAGCAATTCCTTGGCCTTTCACTTTTCTTGACCTTGACATTTTTGAGTTTAGGCCAGTTATTTTGTAGAATGTCCCTCAATTTGGATTTGTCTAATATATCCTCATGATTTGATTCAGGTTATACATTTTTGGCAAGAATACCACTGAGTCGATATGCTTTCTCAGTGCATCATATTAGGAGGCACAAGAGGTCTGTTTGTCCCAACATTGGTGATGTTAACTTTGATCACATAATTAAAGTGGTGTCCACCAGGTTTCTCTTCTCTAAAGGTAATATTTTCCTTTTTTTAATTAGTTAGTTAATTAATTAGTATAGTGAGCAGAGATATTCTAAGACTATTTAATATCCCTTAGCATCAAAGTTTTGCCCACTAGTTTTAGCATCTGTTGTTAATTTTCTATTTTCGTTGTTCCTTTTCTATTTATTAATTGGATTTCTACTGTGAAGAAAAATTTTACTTTATCCATAATTTACTCATTTTTTCATTGTAGTATGCACTTTTCATGGATTGATTTGTCTCCTTCACACCCCAAAAAATATATGTTGAAGTCCTACCTCCCCGGTACCTCAGAATGTGACCTTATTTGGAAATAAGATCTTTGCAGATTTAATCAAGTTAAGATGATGTTGATGCAAATAACCAATAAACATTCAATAGGTAAGAGAAATAAGGTGAGTTTTGCTTGAGCCAGAGTGAAGATTATAACCCAGGAAGGCCTTAGAAAGCATTCTGCAGAAGCATAGTTTTCAGTACAGTCTTATATCTTTTTAGAACAAAGAACACACATTAAACCCCCCCGGGGTACATTTTCAAAGTTTCAAAGAGGTATTTAGTAGCAAATTAGCAGGTCAACATGACCCTGATGTCGGGAAAGGGACTAATACGAGTGATAACAATAGGGCAATAGGGCGTAGGAGGGGAAGTATGTTTTCTTATCTTAAGAGAGTGCATTCTTTACTTTAAGGGTTAAAGCAGATGTATAATGTATGTGTGATAGGCCATAAGTCAGGCTTCTTTAGTTCAAGATGAATCAGTTTTGAACCCACGTAGTTACCCCATATATCTCAATAAGTGAAAATCTCTTGACAATGAGGTTATTAGGTTGGGTCTTAATGCGATATGACTGCTGTCCTTATAAAAAGGGAAAATTTGGACACAGACACACACAGAGAAAAGACACTATGAAGACATATAGGGAGAACGCCATGTGAAGACGGAGGATAAGAGGGATGCATTTACAAGCCAAGGAATGCCAAATATTGCTGGCAAACCACCTACGAAGGTGCTAAGAAGAGGCAAAGAAGGATTTCTCTACGGGTTTCAGATGGAGCCTAGCCCTGCTGACACCTTGATTTTGGACTTTTAATCTCCAAAGCTGTGAGACAATAAATTTCCGTTTTTTTTTTAGTCAATGAGTTTCTGATACTTTGGTACGGCAGCCCTAGGAAACTGACACAATATTTGTGGATTTTTATTTTATTCAAACAGTTATAAGCAATTGCCATCATTCTCTATTTTGATGCACGATTTGTCCCAAATTTTGCCAGAGGGAGCCCCTTCAAGCTAACTCATGCATCCTCTTGATATGACCCCATTATTTTTTAAGCATTTCGTTAAGTTTTGGCACAAGAAGATGGTCCTGCTCATCTTGTAATTCCCGTGCCCTAGCCCCCCAACTCTACAGCTAGGAGGTATCTCTCTTTTTCTCTCTCTGTCTGTCTCACTCCCTGTCCCTGTTTAACTGTCTCTCTCTAATCTGTCTTTATCTATCTATCTATCTATCTAACCTCCATGAGGTCATACTAATACTCTCAGTTCCAACCCAACACCTCAGGATACATTCTTGTCTTCCTCCTTTTCGTATTTGTAACTCCTTTTAACCACAAAGAGAAATCTGGCTCTTATTATGACCAATATATTTACTCATCTGCTCTAGCCTAAAATATGTTTATTCATTTGTCCGAACTCACACAAATTAATTTTAGAATTGCTAATCCATATCACTGAAAAAAGCAAATTTACTAACAGAATTCAATATTAGTATACAGTTCTTTTACTTTTTGGGGGGTAAAATTTAAATACAGTGATATGCACAAATCTTAAGTATACAATTTAATGAGTTTTGACAAAATGCATACACTTACGTACTCCACACCTCTATAAATATGTAAAACCTTTACAGAAAGTCCATTACCAGTTAATCCTCTCCCCCAAGGCAATATGTTTTCCAGTTTTTTTTCACCATTGTATAGTCTTGCCTGTTCTAGAATTTTATAAATGAGATTATACATTATGTAGATTTTTGTGTCTGGCTTCTTTTACGTAATGTGAATAATGTCTGAGATTTGTGCATGTTGTTACATGTATTCATGACTCTGCTAAATTTACTTAAAGTTTTAGTAGTTGCTTTGTAGATTCTTTAGGTTTTTCTATGTACACAATCTTGTCATATGCAAATAAAGACAGTTTTACTTTTTCCTTTCTAATCTGTATACCTCATTTATTTTTTCTTGCTTTGTTGCACTGGCTAGAAACTCCAGTACAATATTGTGTAAACATGGTGAAATCCTTTCCTTGTTCCCGATCTTAGTGGAAAAGCATTCAATATTTCATCAAGTATGATGTTACCTATAGGTTTTTTGTAGATGCCCTTTATCAGGTTTAGGAAGTTGCCTTCTGTTCCTAGTTGGCTGACAGCTTTTATCATGAATGGGTATTGAATTTTATCGGATATTTCCTGTAACCACTGACATTATTATACGATTTTTCTCCTTTCTTCTGACTTATGGTCTATTACACTGATAGATTTTCAAATGTTGAAACACCTTTCCATTCCTGGATAAGCTTCGCTTTGTCATCCTGCATTATTTTTTTTATATGTTGCTGGATTTATTTGGCCAATATTTCTTTCACCATTTTTGTATGTATGTTCATTTAATTGTATTTGTCTGTAATTTTTGTTTCTTGTAATATTTTTGTCAGGTTCTAGTATCATGGTTAGGGTGGTCTCATAAAATGAGATGAAAATTCTTCCTTTTCTCTCAATATTTTGAAAGAATTTGTATATAAGATTGGTGTCATTTCTTTCTTAAATGTTTGATAGGATTCATTGGTGTGATCATCTAGGCTTGGAGTTTTCTTTGTAGGAAGTTTTTTGATCATGAATTCAATTTCTGTAATAGGTACAGGGTTATTCAGATTTTCTATATTATCTTGTCTCATTTTGTTAAGTTATGTATTTTACAAGAAATTCATTCTTTTCGTCTATGTTGTAAAATTAATTGGCACAAAGTTATTATTTAATGTCTGTGTGATTTGTAGTTGTAACTTCTCTTTTATTCCCTATATTAGTAATTTTTGTTATTTTTCTTTTTTTCTTGTATTTTTCTAGATTTCTCAAGCATTTGTTTCCCATTTCGTTGATTTCTGCTCTTTATTTTTTCCTTCCTTGTACTTAATTTGAGATTAATTAATTAACTTTTGAAATCTTCTTAAAAGTGGAACTTGGTCATTGATTGCAAACTTTTTCTCCTATCTAATGTAACTATTTGACACTATAAATTTCCATCTAAGTGCTGCTTTAGCTGCATCCCATAAACTTGGTGTGTTGTAATTTAATTATCATTCTATTAAAAATATTTTATAATTTCTTTGTGTTTTCTTTAACCTGTAGATTATTTATAAGTGTGTTGTTTAATTTCCAAATATTTGGTGGCTTTTCTTGATATCCTATTACTATTGATTTCTAACAATTCATTTATGGTTAGAGAATATACCCTGTAAGATTCCAAACTTCTGAAATTTATTGAGACATTTTTATGGCTCAAGATATAGGGATTATTTTGGTAAATGTTCCATGTGTACTTGAAAAGGATATATATTCTGAAATTTTGGAGTGTTCTATAAATGTCATTAGGTCAAAGTGGCTGATGGTGTTGTTCAGGATTTTTACGTTCTTACTGATTTCTTTAGCAGTTTTTCTCTCAATAACTGAGAGAGGGATGTTAAAATCTCCAACTAGTCAGTTTTTGCTTCATATCTTTTGCTTGTCTGTTAATTAGGTGCATACACATATGTAATTGTTATGTTTTTGTGATGAATTGACTCTTTTAGCCTTATGAAATTTATCTCTTTATCTCTGGTAATAATTCTTAAATTTCTTAAAGTTAATTTTGTCTGATATTACTATAGCTATTCTAGCTCTCTGACGCTTATTGTTTGCATAGTATACATATTTTTCATCCTTTTACTTTTAAACTGTCACTTTACGTTTAAAGAGCATCTATTATTAGTAGCATGTAATTGCATCTTGCTTTGCTATACAGTCTGTCAATCTCTGTCTTTTAATTACATATTTAGTCCATTTTTGATGTAATTATTGATATGGTTGTATTTTTGTCTATCATTTTGTGCTTTGTTTTCTATTCAATTCGTTTGTTCTTCTGCTCCTTTAATTGTCAATTATATTACATCTATATATGAAAAAAACCCACAGCAAAGTGTTAAAATTTTTGCTTTAAACAGTCATATGTTGCTTAAAAAAATTAAGAGAAAACAAACATAGGCTTTTATATTTATTATTTTTAGTGTTCTGTATTCCTTGCTATAAATCTGTGTTTCCATCTAGCGCCATTTCCCTTTAGCTTGAAGAATTTTCTTTAACATTTCTTATGTAGGTCTACTGGCAACAAAACTTTCCACTTTTAATTTACTGAGAAATGTCTTAAATTCTCCTTCATATTTAATGGATAATTTTGCTGCATACGGAATTCTGGATTGAAAGTTTTTAATTTTTCTTTCATCACTTTAACAGCTTTTTTCTGGTTAACTATTGCTGCCTCATAAACTCGCCCAAAACCTAGTGTTTTAAAACAACACCAATTTCTATACTTTATCTAATGAATTTGTCGTTCAGAAATTTGGGGAGGACTTGGCTGAGTGATTCTTTTGCTCCATAAGGCATTGGTTGTGGTCACTTGGTGGTACACAGCTGTGGCTGGGCTGCTCAGGGTGGTCCAAGATGATTTCATTCAAATGCTTGTCACCTTGGTAGAACGTACGGACGCTGGGGCTCAGCTACACATTTCTCCCTCTTCATGTAGTCTCAGAACCTATTTGTATGGTCTTTCAAACAGGGTAATTGGACTTTCATCTGACTTTTTAGGACTTCGGGAGCAAGTGTTTTAAGAGGTGAAAAGAAGTTGCTATTCTCTTAAGGCCAAGATCATAAACTGATACAGCATCACTTCCACCGTATTCTTTGGTCATGCTATTATATAGTCTACTCAGATTCAAAGGGAGGGGATCTCTCAATGAGAGGAGTATCAAAGAAATTTTTGCCATCTTTAATCTATGATCATCCTCCATAATTTTCTCCTGGCCTCCACTGTTTCTGATGAGAAGTCGGCCATCGTTGCTATCATTGTTTCTCCTTGTTATGTGATGTGTTGTTTTCTTTTTGTCCGTTTTCAAGATTTTATCTTTAATTTTCAGCTGTATGACTACAATATATCTAGCTGTGATTTTCTTTGTATTTATCTTGCTTGAGGTTCATTGAACTTTTTGGATCTCTAAGCTTATGTTTTTCACTAAATTTGGGAAGCTTTTGGTGATATTTTCTTCTTCCTTTTTTTCCCTTCATTCTCTCTATCTGCTCCACAGATCACAGTGATCCACAGATCACTGAATGGCTGGTCACATTTTCCTCCTATTTTTCCCTCTTTTCTGATTGGATAATTTCTATTGATCTATCTTCAAGTTTTTAGACAATTGCTTCCTTTCCTTCAATAGTTTATGTGGTGAATTTAATTTAAAACATTGTACTTTACCATTTGAGAATTTCCACTTGGTTGCTTTTTATAGTTTCATATCTTTGAGATTCTCCATTTGTTTGTTTATTTTGATTGATTTTTTAAAAGTTCTTGAACATATTCATAATAGCTGCTTTAAAGTCCTTGCCCACTAATTCTAACATCTAGGTCCGCTCAGAGTTAGTTTCTATTGACTACTTTTTTCTTGACTGTGGATCATATCTTTCTGCTTCTTTGTGTGCCTAGTGATTTTTTGACTGTATGCTAGATATTGTGGCTAACATTGTAGAGATTCTGAGTTCTGTTACCTACTTCTGAAATGTGCTGATTTTTGTTCTGACGGGCTGTTAACTTCAGTTAACTCAAACTCCAAAATCTGTCTCCCTTGTGGTAGACTCGAGTGACAGTCTGCTCAGTTTTTTTAGCCTCCCAACTGTTGCCTATCATGTTCTTGGTAAGATGTTTTTATTTTCTCTTCCGAGTTTCCCCTGTTTATATGCAGTTCAGGGTTAGCCAAAGATTGGGTAGAGTTTACATGCAGATTTTGGAGTCATTTCTCTGTGATTCTCTAGTTTCTGGGACCTCTCCCCTCACTTCCTTACTTTTTAACTGCTTTGGCAGCTCCAAACTCCATTCTCTGTTTTCTCAATGGAGACATAATGAAGGAGGGAGAATGTAGCTTCCTGCCTAGAAATAGTTGTGAGGGCCGGCCCGGTGGCTTGGCGGTTAAGTGCGCACGCTCCACTACTGGCGGCCCGGGTTCAGATCCCTGGCACGCACAGACGCATTGCTTCTCCGGCCATGCTGAGGCCGCATCCCACATACAGCAACTAGAAGGATGTGCAACTATGACATACAACTATCTACTGGGGCTTTGGGGAAGATAAAAAAGGAGGAGGATTGGCAATAGATGTTAGCTCAGAGATGGTCTTCCTCAGCAAAAAAAGAGGAGGATTAGCACAGATGTTAGCTCAGGGCTGATCTCCCTCACAAAAAAAAAAAAGAAATAGTTGTGATGTGCTGTGTAGAACAAAAAGTGATTATAAGTGAAAAGCTGTACAAATTCAAATGCAAAAGTTGCCAAGCAAAATTCCCTTTTATCGAGAATCAACTCCTTTCTAGTTTATGGCTACATTTTATTATTCTCCAATGTATTAAACTAGTTAAAAAATATTTGTCTAGATTTTGTAATTGTTATCTGTGGGAGGGTTAGTCTGATATAAGCTACTCTCTTGTTACTGAAGACAGAACCCAGACATTGATTTTTACTATTTCAGGGTTACAATATTTCCATTTAATCTGTAGCCAAATTTCCCCAGAGGAATAGTCTTTTTTATATATTTAAATAGACAAAAATTTCACCGTCACTCCTCTTACCATA
Organism: Diceros bicornis minor; assembly: GCF_020826845.1. NCBI lineage: Eukaryota > Metazoa > Chordata > Mammalia > Perissodactyla > Rhinocerotidae > Diceros > Diceros bicornis. The sequence continues at coordinate 40,891,775 of NC_080754.1, forward strand.
TCTTATTTAATGATGATTTCTTTATTTAGGTTTCACATGGTATTATGGGTATTTTATTTCCTAAGTTCTTTCATGTTTAAATATATCTGGCTTGTTGCTTTTCTATTTGAATGATAACATGATTAGATATAATATTCTTGGGCACAGATATTTTTTCCCCTCAAATTTTTAGGGAAAAAAAGTTGAATTCAGTCATTGAATGATGTTGCATAGATGTCAGAGGCCAGGCTGATATTTTTTTCTTATAGGTGACTTAATTTTTCTGCCTAGATGTGATAAGAATTCTTTCTTTATCCTTAAAGTTCAATAACTTACTCAGAATCTGTCTTTATGTAGATGGTTTTGTGTCAGTTTTCCCTGGTATATGATATGCCCTTTTGATCTTCAGATTTAGTTTTTCCTTCATATTAGTATTTCTAAATGTCTCTGAATTTCTTTTTCTGTCCTATTTGTTGGGTTCTCTGATGCAAGGGCACCAATTATCATTATGTTGTAAAGATTTTATCTCTCTTTACATCTAATAGTTTCTCTGTTGCTTTAAAGCTTGTCTTTTTCTTTTATATTAAAAAAAATATAGTATAATATATAAACATGTATTTTCTTTATATCTAATCATCTCAAGCCCTTCTTCTTTGCCATTAATTTTATTTTTTTGCCATATACTTGCTGTTTCTAATTTATTTATTTGACCTTCAATGTTGTTATTTTGCTTCTCAATTTGTTTGTTCATCTGATATCTTCTTTGCATTTAATTATGTTGTTTTACCATTCCACCTTTGAATAGATGTTAAGTTCCTTTACAGATAAAGTGGTTTTGGGCATCTTCTACTCTTGGATAATATTTTCTGAGCTCTTCATCAGGCTTTTGCCTTCAAGGATATTTGATGCACTTGAAATTTTTTTCTGTAGTATTATTACCAAATTGTCGTATCATTTCTTTTCAAATTACTCAAGCTTACTGTGGGAAGCTCAGTCTAGATCTTACATTACCTCTGACTTTTCTTTAACACCGTTTTCCTCCATTTTTTGGTTTTCTCCCTCTGACAATGTGGGGACAAAGTGTTGCTCTCTGTGTACTTTCTCAGAGCCTGAGGGAGTGTGGGTGGAGTGGGCCGAGTTCTCTCAGTGCCCAGCATAGCCACTCCCTGGGGGCTCAGAGATCTGCCTCTTTTGAGAACCCACTGTATACTCTGTACCAGGATCCACTCCGTCTTGCCACGAGTGGATCGTAATCCCAGGAGCTTCAGCTTGTCCCCCTAACTCAGCACAGAACCCTGGGACACGGCAAGCTCAGAGGTTCTGGGGCACTACACAGGAGGTTTTTCTTTTAGGAGTTCTTTGTTGGAATACCCTAGGATGATTCACTCATCTGAGTCTCCTTTGCTCCAAGAGCATTGTTCAAAATTTTTAAGATTTTGTTGACAAAAGGTTTGCTTTTAAAATGTTAGAAATTGTAGGGGCAAGGTTAGAAATTGGGCTCTGATAAACGAGAATGTTTTATTTCTTTCCCTGGCCACCATTTTTTGAGTTTAGGTCATGAAGATGAAATGCTTTGTGAGTTTTGTAGCTCTTGGTGGTTTTTTTTTTTTTTCACCTTCTCTTAAACAATTTTTTCCCATTCAAGCTTCTAGGTATTAGGGGAGGAAAATTGTGTGATCCTGATTCATTTGGCCATCTTTCCCCAATAAGGTTTTACAAAGGTTTTTGTTCATGTTGATGGCTGCAAAATTTCACTTGAATCATAACTATAACTGTAAGAAAAGCAGTGAAGACACAGTCCTTTCTACTACTGTAAACATCATAACTGTCTTGCAAGATCTCAAATGGCAGCACACCACCCTGCAGATGCTTCTTGAAGTTTGGGTTTAATTGATCAAATTATTTTTTCTCACAAAATTAAACAATTGTCTCTAAGAACAAGGCATGTTTTAACAGGATTTCTTGATATTGTTTTAGGTGAATGAAGCTCCTGATTGGCAGAGGCCATGTTCTGTTTGAGAGTGCTTGTGTGGCCTGGTGGGAAGTTGTGGGTCAAATTAACTAAGGTTCAAACCAATAAACATTTACAGGAAAACCATTCAGGAGTTGTGTTAGCTCTTCAAGGTGAACCTGGCTGCTCACAGCTATGCAGGTTGTGTTCATCTTATCTAAAAATACAGGCCTTCCTGGTTTCTGAGCAGTTACATAGTTAGTGATGGCTAATAGTAGGAGCATTTCTTATAATCTGACTTTGAATTGCTCTGGAGAGGTATAAGAGATGTTCACACTATTTCCTATCAAAGTTTAAATCCATTAATGATAATAATAATAAAACTACCATATGATGATGGAAAACATTTTTTATCCTCTACTTCATTTAATTAGTTTTCAAAGTGCTAAAGAATTTGCATTCTCTGGTGGTGAGCCCTGAGGTTGAATGGGTACACATTTAAAAAGACAAACAAATAAATGAAACCTCCACTAACAGTCCACTAACCTCCAAGAGTTACTATAATTCAGAAAATCCTGGAATAAAATTTATTTTTGTATTCTACATAAAAAAAGGATACACCAAGGAAGTGAAGATTAGCTGTTTAAAGCAAAGAAAGAAAGAAACTTCTTTAAGATATTTTAGAAGCATTTAGTTACTACAAATAATGATATCAATAAAATCACAGATATCTTGGGGCCAGCCTGGTGGTATTGTGGTTAAGTTCTGCACACTCTGCTTTGGCGGCCCGGATTCGTAGGTTCGGCTGCCAGGCATGGACCTACATCACTCATCAAGCCATGCTGTGGTGGTGACCCACATATGAAATAGAGAAAGATGGGCACAGGTGTTAGCTCAGGACCAATCTTCTTCAAGCAAAAAAGAGGAGGAGGGGCAACAGGTATTAGCTCAGGGCCAATCTTCCTCACCAAAAAAATAAATAAATAAATCACGGATATCTTTTGTGAAATCATTAATTAATGGATTAATTTTTTTTTTTTTTTGTGAGGAAGATCAGCCCTGAGGTTACATCTGCCAATCCTCCTCTTTTTGCTGAGGAAGACTGGCCCTGGGCTAACAGCCATGCACATCTTCCTCCACTTTATATGGGACGCTGCCACAGCATGGCTGGCCAAGCGGTGCGTCGGTCTGCACCCAGGATCCGAACTGGTGAACTCCAGGCCGCCGCAGCGGAGCGCGTGCACTTAACCGCTTGCGCCACCGGGTCGGCCCCGATGGATTAATTTTTTATGTGAAGATGAATACACTGCAGTCTCTTTACTTGAGGATCTCAAAATATGGAAAGAATATCAAATTAAACTTCCAAATGAGGTATGGATAAAGTGTTGTAAGAGTTCTAAGAGAGCAATACTAGATTTTTTGGAAACTAATCTTAGTGATGAAAACTAACATTTATAGAATGCCGACTAAGTGACAAATCTTGGCAAGCCTGACTCTAGAAGGTTTGTCCCCAAAGTTGATGGGAACTTGCCCTGCCCTCCCGGTAGTGGTTATCCAACACTGCGGCCCAGCATTAAGCTTTAGCTCTCAGTTAAAGGAACAAGCAATTCTCCTGAATATTTATTCAGAAAGGAGGTATTTGCCTTCTTATTTTTGATGGAAGGAAGAAGGAGAAGCTTAGACTGTACAGACTCTGCTTCTCTGATTTGTGTTCTCAAAGTGCCAGTGGAGACATATACTTGTCTTGGGAATGGATAGGAATAAACTATCAAATGCAGGAATAGTATTGGTGAGAGCCTCTTGAAACTTCAGATACGTGAGGAACTTATAAGTGAGCATAAGTACTGATTTCCTGTTTGAGGCTACCTATCCCAGGGCACTGAGACAATCTGTAGATGAGCTTAGTCCTTAGGGAACTGGGGAGAATGGAAGAAGCAGTAGAAGAGAGATACGTGACTTACTGGTAATCCAATGACAAACTGGTAATCCAGGCATCAATTCTACAAGAAAATATAATTTGTGAACATACAGAAAAATAAAGAGATGGGTTCACTAAGTCATGCCAAATAAGTTACATTTTCTTTTTTTACAGGGATACTAGCTTGGTAGCTCAGGAGACTGCACTAAACACAGCATATCCGTATTTCAGGATTGCATTTGGCTGTCTTTCTTGAACTTTTCTTTAAGAAAATGGAGAAAGGTGAATAGGAAGTCAGTGCCAGGAGATGTATTCATAACTGGTTGAGGAAATAATTGAACTCCAAAGAGGGCTAATTGATGGATCATTGATAACCTTGACGTACAGTTCTAGAGTCCTACCACATAGACTGTGCCCTTGTCCTGGTCAATAACTGACAAAGCTTCATTTAGTGTCTGCTTTGTGCCAGGCACTGTCCTGAGTGTTAGAATAACGCTGGCTTACACATGCCAGGAACTGTTCTCAACACTTTCTAATCTCATTTGTTTCTCACAATAACCTTATCATATAGATATTATTATCTCCATTTTATAGATGAGGAAATGGAAATTTGGAGAACTTAATTAGCTTGAATAAGATTGGCTACATGCTATTAAGTGGCAGCACCCAAATACAAACCTTTGTCTGTTGATTCCTCTTCACTGCCTATTTTTTTTTAAATTAATGATTAGAACAAGAAAATGAGTCAATAGGCATATAAAATGATGTGGGAAGGTGATTAATGACAAAATTGGTATCCAAGAAAATTTTTATAGGCTGGAGCAAATTTAATCAGAGAACATTTAACAGAGATGCATGTGAGATCCTCAGCTGGGTTCCAAATATCCAGCTGCACGGGGCAATGTGGCTTAGCAGATGTATAAGCTCGATGTGATTCAACAGTGTGACATAGTTGCCCTAAAAGTGAATGAAAACGGATACCACATTTGTACAAATCTAGTGTTCCAAACAAGGAGATAGAGTATTCTGTTTTATTATGGAGCTGGTGAGTGGTTCTGGGCAGTACACCTTTGAAGGGACATAGGCAGACTTAACAAGACTTGTGAAAGGACTCAGTACCATTTTTCTTTCATTCTTTGACAAGTATTTGTTTGAGTGCTTACTGTGTGCCAGGCATTGTGTTGGGCGCTGAGGAAATGATGGTTTACAAAACAGCCCTCTTGAAGCTTATGTTCTTACTGGAGAGTCAAAAAAATAAACAAGTGAACAAAGAAATGTATATCATAATGTCAAATAGTAGTAAATGCTGGAAGAAAATAAAGGCATGTAAGGGGATAGAGAAGAGGGTGGAGGCTGTTTCAGATAAGTTGGTCAGGGAAGTATCTCTAAAGAGTTGTCATTTGATCAGAGATGTGGAATAACTAAGGGAGGCTATCCTAAATGGAAGAGGAAAATTCCACACAGAGGAAAAAGAAAGTACAAAACCCTGAGGTGGGAGCTCACCTCACATGTTCTGGAAGGAACTCAAGGAAGCCATTGTGCTATGTTACCTGACAGTGATGCAGGAGGAAAAGCAGGACTCTGGGCTGTCACAGAGGTCAGGTGAATAAAGCATTTCATGAAGACAGAGTGACCAACATGAGTAAGATGAGGAAGAAAGAACAGAGACCTGATCATTGGATTTGGCCGTGTGGATCTCATTGGTGACTTCGTTGTTCCTCATGAGAATGAACTGAAAGAGCTGAAGACACTAGCCTTGGGAAGAAAGGTCTTACTGCAGTGTAATTGTAGACCTCCTGAAATCAGATTTCCAGGGACATAGAGACCTGAAATCTGCATTTTCAGCACTAGGAGTTTCATCTTCACCCTAAAGTTTGAAAACTGCTGATTTAGGTGTTCCCAGCTGACTTGAAATATTTACAAAGTTGTTCTGCATCTCCCCTGAGAGGCTGATGAACAGAGGCTAAAGGTAGACAGATTTCTGCTACACATGAGATGGGACACTCAAATACTGGCCATCTTAAAGCAGAAAGAGTTTTTTATGACAGAAATAAGTTCTCTTCCATTGAAGCAGATACTGGATAACCACTTTTTTGGAGAATTATTTCGAGGGAATTTAAACATCATATGGGATGGGAGGAGTTGTACTAAGAAAACTTCTAACTCTGCGGTTCCATTATTCTGAAATACAAGCAGCAAAACCCCTGCTCCAAATAGCCAGAGGAACACTAGCTCCAACTAGACATTTCTGTGTCTGATTTGACTTTGAAAATATAGGAAAAAGACATTTCTATTTTGTTGAGTCCCAGGAATGGAATTGTCAAGTGGCCTTGAAGCAACATCTATTAATTGAAGGAAAAGAAGAGAATTAAAATCTTACTGAATAGTGGCAAAAGAAAAGAAATCTTAGTGATTGAGAAAGTATTATGTCAATGTTACCATGTTTCTGTTACAACATATGTGGAAAGTTCTGGAAGTCAATTTCCTTGCTGTTATTGGATTTATTATTATTATTACTATTATTAAATTAGGGCAAAAGCACAAAGTCAGAACAAATATCTTGGATCTGTCAGCAAATGAGATGTTCCAAATTTTGTGTCACACAGTTAGCAGGGTGGGTTTCTTTTCGCTGGCTGTCACGTTTCCTGCATGCATCAGAGGCTGGGCTGTAGACCTCCTCATTTATTGAAGCATATGCAGTGTTGTTGAGCTCACCACACAGCTGTGGGGGGAAAACGTTGCTCACCCTAAGGTTATAACCCCCCCTTCTCTAAATTACTATTTACTGTTGTGGGAGATGAGAACTCCTGGCATAGCTCAATAATTACTCTTGGCACAGCTCAATAATTAATGAAGTGTTAAAAAGACGCTGCTCAAGTTTGTGCATCTGCTATGGAGGGTATGAAAGTACAAGAAACTTGCCTGTGTCGCCAAGTCAAAGACACACATGGCCTTCCCTGTCCTCCCAGGAGAGGACTCAGTGGGGAGTGAGCGCGAGTGAATGAGTTAGTGGAGGAAAGAAGAGGACTCTTACTACCAAGCTGTTGCCACGTTTCTGAGAATAGAGAAGCCCAAGGTGGTAGAGTTGTAATTTCTCAGTTTTTTCTCCCCTGTGATTTATAGGTAGGTCCTTTAATTTGTGAAAAGAAATTTGTATGCAGAAACAACTGTTCTCCTCTCTGTCTTTGTTATAAGATAGTACTTGTTAAATCAGCAGTTTAAAATAATTTGATGATGCAAATACAAAAAGGGCAAATAATTATTGCCCCTCGTGTGGTATTTATCTCCTGAAGTTTTAGGAGGTTGCAGGCTGGCCTCTCGCCTAGTGAATAAGATATCAAGAGTGCAAGAGTGCAAAATTAACAAAGGAAGGAATAAATATTATTTTTCCCTCAAAAGACCCAGTTTGGAAAAAGCCCAAGGATTAACTCTTTGTGCCTCAGTCTGATTTCACAGTGTGTCACCCCTCGCACTTGTCCTCATCAATCACTGACACAGGACCAGGCCTCAGACAGACCTCGGGGCTTTCCCAGGAATCCCTGCTGCTTGGCTGGAAAGTCGGGACCAGGCCAAGGGTTTCTGAAACACAGCTCAGGTACAAGCTGACTCTAGCTTCGGGCCAATTTCTTAAGCAAAGGGTCTTTGCTAATATGTGGAACAGAAAACAATGTTGGGAGAACGGGTTGGTGTTGTTTCATTCATCTGATTCCTCTACCCTCCCCTCGCCCATCCCTAAATTATTTAAATTCTAGATCAGACTAAAAGGAAGACATTTGACAAGTTCTGTTTTATTAACTCTACTCTGGTTTGGTTGATGATAAATTGAATAATGTTTTCTTTCTTTTTTTTATTTTCAGTGTTGTATATATACATTTCTTAATGGTCACAATTTCTCTATGTGACAGCTAAGGGGGAGTATAGGGCAAGGAGCAAATCTTGAGGAATTAAGGTACAGGCTGCCCTATTTTTTTTTTCCTCCTCTTTAATATGAAACTGGTTACAGGCATGTTTTTTTAAACCTCTCAGCAGGAATTGCAAAGTTTTCCCGGTCATTGCCTAGCAACAAAACCCAGCAAAACATTCGCAAAGCAGTTTTTGCAATGCAGCCATCACTGCCTGGCAGAACTGACTTATGGAAGGCTGACTCTGCTATGGAGGAGAATTCAATGCTTTCCTTTTTATTCAAGTAGAATGCTGAGATGTGCAGTCTGGATCCTGCTTGAACCAAATTAATGTACATTAAAGAATAAACCATAATGCCCATTGTGAATAAGAGGTCGAAAGGATTCAACAGAATTAGAGGATGGGCCAGTTCTTATTGAAACTATTTAAATTGAACTTTTCAAGTAGTTGTTTAAAATAAAGCAATCTGAGATTGATATAACTATCCCTGTATTAGATAAAATATTCTGAGGACCTTTGGGTAGTATAAGAAACCTTAAGTCTGTTGGGTAATAAGTTCAGAATTCAACTGAAGATTACTTAGCCTCTTCCCCGAAAATAATCGCAAAAATCCCACTTCAGGAGGAGAGGAAAGCTGCTTTGTCTGGCTCTGACTTCTACTCAGAGTTAGCAGCCAGGCGTAAAGTCTATTATCATTAAGAAAATATGCTACTCTGGAACTTGGTTATGACATCTATCAGAAGGTCCACAATGTGGGTCTTTTTCCTTAGAAGTATAAGAATCTTACAAGATCCTTTCACTTTATCTTGTACTTTAGAACCAAAAGAATGGATGCAAACACATCTTATTTCAATTATTTTTTTCTGTAGTAGCCATATGTGGAGACTCAAGTATATCAAGTCAATGATCCAGGCACCTGGATCTTGATTTTTAATACTCAGTTAGGGCCTACTGAGTTCATATTTCTATTAATAGTAGAGGAGGTTCTTCAGCTCAGTATTTCAGGCAGACAACAAAAGGATTTGTTGAGTGTGATTGAATCCTCACTCTTCAATAAGAATTCTATAACGTTTGCTCCACGTATGTCACAATACGCGCATGAAGGATATAGGGTATGTTCTCATATCAGGCTTCAGCTCTTGATCACTGAGGAACTAGTAAGACTAGTAACTTGTGGGGAAACTGTTGTGATCCAGTTTAGATTCTCTTCCGTGTGTCTCATAATCTCGTTGTTGCCTGGAATGCGATCTCTGCTTCATACCCATTATTGCTAATGACAGAATTTTTCTAAACGTTTGCCCACATTCTTGCACAAAATGTAGGTTTTAAGTACTGAGTCCTTCTCAGTTGATTTGTGTAAAAGGCTCTGCTTCCCTCTGTGATGCTTGTGAAATGTTTGCTCTCTGCCTTTTTTGTCCATGTCTCTTTCAGTTGAACTCTGTTTGACAGCTTTCTCTCTGCTGTGATTAGCATCCTCTGCAGCTATGGGAGCAATGTTCTAAATCCTTGTTACTCAGAGTATGGACTGAAGACCAGTGCATTGATGTCATCTGGGGACTTGTTATAAATACTGAATCTCAGACTCCACCCCAGAACTATGGAATTGGAATCTGCATTTTAACAGGTTGCCCAGGTGATTCATATGCACATTGAAGTTTGAGGAACATTGTAAATCTCTTTGGTTCAACAATTTGGTCCCTGTTGGGAGTGCTAGCTGAAAATGGATCTTCCTATTGACATTTCCTCTACAACAACATTAAACACTCCCCACTCTCAACAGTGCTGAGGTGAACTCAGAGGCTGGGCCACAGGAGCAACAAAGACTTGAGCAAAGATTTAGAGACTGCCTATGCATTCACTGGTGTTCACAGACAGGATAACCCAGCGGTTCCCCATGACCCAGCAGACTATCAGATGATTTTCTCTACCCTGTACATCATGTTGGTACCCATTTTAGGGAATTGTCTGTATTTTGTCTTATATTGTAGTTATTTTATTTTATTTTTTGGTGAGGAAGATTAGCCCTGAGCTAACATCTGTTGCCAATCCTTCTCTTTTTGCTGAGGAAGATTGGCCCTGGGCTAACATCCAGGCCCATCTTCCTCTACTTTATACGTGGAACGCCTGCCACAGCATGGCTTGATAAGCGCTGCATAGGTCCGTGCCCAGGATCTGAACCTGCGAACCCTGGGCCGCCTAAGCAGAGCACGTGCAGTTAACCACTATGCCACTGGGCCGGCCCCAGTAGTTATTTTTATATATGATGACTCTCCTGCTAGATGAAAAACCTTTTTGAGGCAGGCAAAGTACACATATTTATCCCTTTCATATTCCTCACCAAGGGTTTCTATCATAATACAAACTCAACTCAAAATGATGTTTGCATTGAATTGGTAACATTGCCAATAGATGCAGTATGTTTAAAAGGGTCATGACATCACTCTATCTAGGGAAAAGGAGATAGAACTTGATAATGACCTAACATACAGCACTGAGGGGAAAGTGTGCCTTCGTGATTCTAGGCATTTGGGTCACAATGCAAATGGTACAGTCGGGTCCAAATTAATCCTGTCTATTACCAAATTGGCTAGGTCCTCAAGGCAATTATGAAAGATGTCATAATTTGGGGGCATCCTTTTCATCTTGGGTATCCAAGGGCTAGATGTTCATCCAAAATGGTCCCAAAGAAGGAAGAACTTCTAAAAGTGGAGCAGATATTATCTTAATGGTTTTCAAGAATCTATTAACCCTGCTGTTAAGAGGTGAGAAAAACCAGAATTGGAAACTGGGAGTATGAGAGGAAAGGGTTTGCCACACATGGAAAAGATTGACTTTTGGGAATGAATTTTATTTGTGCTGAAAATTGAAGAATGTATTGTGCTTCTTCACATATTAGTTACCAAAAATATGTAGATCTTTCAGTAGAATTATTAATTGCATAAAATCTAATCCAATTTAAAATTTTCTAATTCCTGGTTTACCTGATAGATTATACAAATGAAGTGCTGACATTTGGGGAGTATGAAATAGCCTACTTACATTTATATGAAGTTTTACAAAGTTTTTGAAGGGTAACACGACAAGGGCTCAGTCACATTGCCCTCACATCCAGGTTTACGTGGTACGTTGGCAATTTGAATTGGCAGTGGAAAAACTGGAAATGAGAATTCTGTCATGTGCCATATTAGGAACCCATACTAGGGAAAGAAAACTAAGCATAAACAGGCACCTTGGTTTCGCCTCACAGTAAAACCGAGAGGTAAGATGACATGTAAAGGTTTATACAAAATTACTGGATACATCATCCTAAAAAAAAAACAGATGGCCAGATGAGAATTTTTGTCCTGGTTTCACGGAAGCATAAGTTTCTTTTAAAGGAAGAGTTGTAGTTACAAAAAGGTGTAGTTAACAAAGAATAAAAGCTGTACTAGTTTCAGCAGCACGAAATTTCACTTATAGCTAAAGGCAAATTTGTCACTTAATTAGTAATTCTGATACAGGTAAAGGGGAAGACAGCTGCTTTTCTAGGCATTTTATGCCTCACTGGTCCCCGGTATCCAGATGGCATTGTTGTTGCTGATGGATGAACCACAGAAGATGTGGGAGAGGATGCAACCCCCACCCCAATTCCTTGAAATAACAAGCTTGAATTAGAAACCTCACAAAGAGTAAGCTTTCTTCTATGTTCACCCAGGCCAGGTTGGGGTGGGGAGCAACGCTGGAGCTGAGCAAGTATCTTTGCCTTCTACTCTGCTGACAACTTGTCTGATGAGATTCTAAAGTTGGTGGGTGAATGAGCAGCTGCATGCACCAGCCTTCTTTCGTTCAGAAAAACTCCCAATTACAGAATTATTCAATAATGTTGCATGTTTTTAAAACTAAAAGAAATCCCATTTATTTGTCATGCATTTTAGAGTTTTCCACTTGCTTTTTTATCCATTATTTTCTGAACATTCATGGTAACTTTGTAGAGTAAAGCAGGACTGTAACTATTATTTCCACTTGTCAGATTGAGAAACTGAGGTTCAGAAAGGTGAATTTAGTTGATCAAAGTCTGCAAAACTAATTACAAACCTAGGACTAAAATCTAGTCTCTGGATTTCCACAGATAGTACTTCTCCTAACTAATATAAACATAAATGAACCACAAATAGATGAAATGATGATCAAGCTCACTAGTAATCAGGGAAATACAAATTAATATACCAAAATTTTTATCAACTTGTAAAAATTAAGAGAATTAGGGGCTGGCCTGGTGGCGTAGTGGTTACGTTCATGTGCTCTGCTTCAGAGGCCTGGGGTTCTTGGATTCAGATCCTGGGTGCGGACCTACATACTGCTCATCAAGCCATGCTGTGGCAGTGTCCCATATACAAAATGGAGGAAGAGTGGCATGGATATTAGCTCAGGGTCAATCTTCATCAAGCAAAAAGAGGAAGATTGGCAACAGGTGTTAGCTCAGGGCCAATCTTCCTCACCAAAAAAAAAAAAAAATAATAAGAGAATTAATATTCATTGTTGGCCAATATATAGAGAATCATACTGTTGGTATTCATGTAAATAGAGGCAGCTTAAAAAGTTTTTGTACTTTTTAGTATAGCTATTCCACTTCTAGCAATTGATCCTACAGAAAAACTCACATTTGTACATAAAAACGTAGGTACAATGATGTTGATTGTTTATATCAATAAAAAAATGCAAACAACTTTAAAACCCATAATTTGGGAATTATTAAGTGAATATGGCATATTTATATTATGAAATACAATGAAATTATTTTAGAAACGACAGATGTACATGTACTGATATAGAAAATATCCCAGACACATTGCTAAGTAAAGCAAATTGCCCAACAATCCATACAGTTTATTTTTTAAAAATGATGTATGTGCAATACATGTATAAAATACATATGCCTGGAAAAAAATGTCTGTGTGAGCGCAGACCAAACTGAAAATCATGGTTACCTATGGTGAGAAGAGTGATGTTGTGGGATGGGCAGATAAAGAGGAAATTGTACACTCTATTTCTATATTATTTGACTCTTTTACAGGAATTTGTTTATGCGTTATTGTAAAATTAAAAATGTTTAAAAAGGAAAGTTAACTTCCCCAGGGCTGCCTTCACTTCTTGCATCCTAGATATGTGCCCCTCCTGCATGGTCTGATTACTAGAGGCCTTCCTGAGTCTCACCTGGAGCTCAGCAAGATGTCTCAACCCCGCATCGCCAGTATCTTTAGGTAGGGGAAGGTCCCGACACTGACCTTTTAGGATCGTCTAGATTTTCTATCACTGAGCTATCATGGATCTTGACCAACCCAGATATATAATGCCATGTTGATTTTTTTTTAACCTATGCTAGACCAGTGGTTTCAGAATATTTCTGGCAACAAAAGTTGTACTTGAAAGCCCAATGCATGGGAAGGCAAAAATGGAGCTCCTTCGGTTGAAGCTGAGGGTGGTGGGGGCTTTTTCTCAACCTTATCCCCTCTCCCCACTGAGCTCCAAAAAGCTGCCTCCGAAAATCTCCTAAGTCGCCACAGAGCAGTTTGAAAACCATTGACATCATGTCATTTTAGGAAGAAACAGGAGTCCAGCGAAGTGAGGTGAGTCCGCTGAGGTTACACAAACGCTAAATGTAGAGCCCATCTTTGAATCCAGATGTTCTGAGCCCAATTCTATTGGCCTTCCCCAAATGGTGGTTCACCTCTAAGGCAGCTCCAATTAGCTTCAGCTTTCCAGACTTTTCAAAAACAGAGAGGGGAAATAGCATCTCTACAAATGTTTCATTACCCTTCTTGCTTCTTTCTAATATCATATTTCATCTTTGCTTTTTCCCTAATCATTTTCTTCTATTCTGATCTTAGAGAGCTGATTTCGTGCAGAGATGATGAGATATGAATATTATAGAACCCTCTCGGTGTTAAACAGGTGAAGGTCAAAAGTTTTTAGAGAAGTTGCTGTTAGTGACATGCTAGTGAACCATACTAGTCACAGTGGAGACCTTGCTTGGAATCTGTCCATTAATAGTAGGTTCACACACACAGACACACAGACACACACACACCTACCACTGCAAGCATTTAGTGACTCTGTTTCCATCAGGTCTGATTCCTTTAGACCAACGAAATCATAAATTTCTTATGTTCTAGTTTTCACAACCTTTTATAAATTTTAGAATAGGATTTGTGTATGTGTGTGAGTGCACACCTCTCAAACACTTTCTATGATTAACTTCTTAATTACTTTATCTCAAAGAGCTCCACTGGGTAAACTACCCTTAAATATCATAAAAGTCATTTTTTTTTTAAACAATGAGAATAACGAAAATTCTAAGACCAGGATTTGGGCTGTATAAAGTGGAGTAAAATCCTCCATTAACCGTGGCTGGCTTGGCTAAAACAAGTTAATCCCTTTAAGCTGAGCACGCTTAATGACATTAGCTCTACCATATAAATCTTTTTGTCCCCAGTTTTATTGAGATATAGTTGACATACAGCACTGTATAAGTTTAAGGTGTACAGAATAATGATTTGACTTACGTATATTGTGAAATGATTACCATACCATATAAATCTTAATATTATTGTTATAATCATCATGATTTATCGTGTCCTTTGCTAGCCTTTGGGAGTGAAGGATAAGACCAAGAATGTCACTGTGCTGTAGTGGACACAGGGCCAGGAGGTAGAGACTGTAGTTCCATCTCCAACACTCGCCTTTCTGGGACCCAGTTCCCTGATGTATGAAATAATGAGGTTTGACTAGATCAATTATCAGAACCTCTAAGATTTTGTAAGGAAACAATGAGAAACTGGGGACCATTTTCATATTTTAAAAAGTCTAAATGAAACGGCATGTTTATATTAGATGAGGCCCTACAAGTGAATTAACACATCAGCCATCTAATTAATTACATAAACTCATTAATTTTAAATATTGCTGATTAGCCATTGCTCTTTACTGTATTGTATATTATAGTTTCATATGAATAAAAGTGAATAAAGAATCCATTACTTAATAAATATAGTCTGCCAAGAAGAGAAATTCAAAACACAAAATACATAGGATGTTTACGTGTTTCTTAGTGGTGAAAATTTGGGAACCCCTGGTCTAGAAGATCCTTAGGCATCTTCTAAGAGGATCCTCAATGATCTCTGACTTCTAGGATTCATGCCCTTATGTAATCACCTCCCCTTGAGTGTGGCCTGGGATTCATTGACTCCCTTCTAATAAATAGAATATGGCACAAGTGATGGGATGGTTAGGTTATATAAACATTGTGATTTCCCTGTTGGGGGCTCTCTTTGGGATCATTTGCTCTGAGAAAGCCAGCTGCCATGTCATGAGGCAACCCTGTGTTGGGACCCACATGAGTGAGTTAGGAAGCGGGTCTGCAAAGTCCTCCTACAGTTGGGATGCCGGTAGCCTCAGCTGACACCTTGATTGCAGCCTCGTGATAACCCCGAGCCAGGCGGTACCCAGGTAAGCCACTCCCGGATTCCTGACCCACAAAAACTGAGATAACAAATGTTTGTTGTTTCCAGTCCCTAAATTTGGGGTATTCTGTTATACAACAATAGATAGCTACTATGGACCTTTCACCTTTTCATGTTATAATTTCCAAGTACCTTTAAAGAGTCTTTATTTTTTTTGTGTGTGAGGAAGATCAGCCCTGAGCTAACATCCATGCTAATCCCCCTCTTTTTTGCTGAGGAAGACCGGCTCTGAGCTAACATCTATTGCCAATCCTCCTCCTTTTGTTCCCCAAAGCACCAGTAGATAGTTGTATGTCATAGTTGCACATCCTTCTAGTTGCTGTATGTGGGACGCCACCTCAGCATGGCTGGAGAAGCGGTGTGTCGGTGTGCGCCTGGGATCCGAACCCGGGCCACCAGTAGCGGAGCGCACTCACTTAACTGCTAAGCCACGGAGCTGGCCCTAAAGAGTCTTTAAATCTAATAAGGGAGACAGATAATACAAAGAGAGATGGTTACTACTAACAATGGAGAAAAAGAAGAAAGACAAACAAGAAAAAGAAATATCAGACAGGCAGAGGAAACAGCTGCCCTTGACACCACAGAACACTCTCCTCCTCCTGAAGAACTTGAACCAGTACAGTGACTCATTATTATCTTTTGTGAAGGGTGACAGTTGTTTTTGCTTTTGAGATAGTTGGGTGGGGATTGTGATAGTAGTCACAGAGAGCCTCTCTCTTCCTGTATCTCCCCCAAAGTCAGAACTTTGGCCCAGGAGTTTCTCATTGTTTTCCTTCAAAGATCACCAAGCATCACCACCTCAGTTTATGTGGAAAAGCCATGCTTGGTACTAAATATTAGCTATGTTTTCTGTATTATTAGTATGAGCATTACAAAAGAAGATAGAAGAAGAGCAGAAACAGGAAAAATTCTGTGAAATTAAAACAAATCTCTATTTCTATAATTTTAAGTTATGTTTATTATGCATTTTTAGCCCATATTAAGAAAATGCATGAAGAAGTAGGAAAAGGAGAAGGAAAGAATAATTTTTAAAAAGAAAAAGAAAGGAAAAAATAAAGAAAAGAGGAGAGGATTTCTAGTCAGGATGGCTCAATAATTCCTGCTTGGATTCACTCACTTCACTCCAAATACAGAGCAATGGTAGATGAAATGCAAAAATAGAAAACCAAAGAGAGACATATACAGATCTTCCTCAACTTATGATGGCGTTACATCCTGATAAACCCATGGGAAGTTGAAAATATAGTAAGTCGAAAATTCATTTAATACACCTAACTACCGAGCATCACAGTTCAGCCTAGCCCATTGTAATGTGCTCAGAACACTTACATGAGCCTCCAGTTGGACAAAATCATCTAACAAAAAGCCTATTCTATAATAAAGTGTTGAATATCTCATGTAATTTATTGAATACTGTTCTGCAAGTGAAGGACAGAATGGTTGTCTGGGTACAGAATCGTTGTAAGAGTATGGGTTGTTTATCCTCGTGATCGTGTGGCTGACTGGGATCTCGGCTTGCTGCTGCTGCCCAGCCTCATGAGAGACGATCACACCACATATCACCAGCCTGGGAAAAGATCAAAATTCAAAATTTGAAGTACGGTTTCTACTGAATGCGTATCACTTTCTCACGATAGTAAAGTTGAAAACTTGTAAGTCGAGCTGTTGTAAGTTGGGGACCCTCTGTATTGATGAAAACTCAAGATAAACCCCCACTGTAGACCATCAGTGGCTGACTTCATAAGCCTGGAGACTCCAGACCTTAGATAGGCAGTGGTATCAGGAGTCCTGTGGGGAAAATGTTCCGTGAAAGAGGCAGTCACAGCCAGGCCAACAGTTTTAACTCAGGGACTGGAATGAGGTAGTCCTCCTCCTGATCACTACCTGAGGTTCTGGTAGCAGGTGTCAGGTTCCAGCAAGGTGGGGGGTGGTTTAGCGAGGGGAGGGTGACACAGATGAAATCTATAGCCTTGTTTATCACTATTAGAGAAGAACTCTGAAGTGCCATTATACAACTTGATTCCGGACTAGGAGCCTGGCAGGCAGGTGGAGGCAACCTCAAAACTGCCAGTTGAGAATGGGTAAATACAAAGGCAGAGAGAAAAAGAGAACCATAAAAATAGCAAAAGCCAACATTTGTTGAACTTTTGCTATGCGGAAGGCACAGTGAATGCTTTATATACATAAAGTATATGACTCATGCATCATCTCAAGAACTCTATGAGGTAGTTATTATTATTATTTTGTTGTTGTCATTATTATCCCATTGTACAAATAAGGAAACTGAGCCACAGAGAGGCTAAATTAATTGCCAAGGTCATTCAGCCAAGGGGTGGCAGAGCTTGGATTTGAACCCAGGAAGTCTAAACCCAGGGCACACATGCTAATCGCTTCACTATTCTGGACTGAATGCAAAACTCACTTAAAATCTTTCTACTCAAAATGAACCTACAAACTGTATTCAAAATACAAATAAGTCTAAATCTATGAAAGGCAGGAAAATAACTAATTGAAACATGAATTCAATACAGATGGAATTCATCTGACAAAGACTTTAAAAGAAATATATATAGGATGGTTAAAGAGATTAAGTGAAAGAATAACTTAGTTTTTAAGAAAGCAAGAAATTTTTGAAACAAAAGCAGATAGGAATAAAATGGAACACGTGTATAGGAAAAGAGGCCAATTAGAAATCTTGGCAATAAAGAACATAGTCATTCCTCGAATAGCCAAAGGAATCTTGAGAAAAAAGAACAAAGCTGGAGGCATCACAATCCCTGACTTCAAAATA